>NC_136478.1:70155179-71355179 GCF_902686455.1 Sciurus vulgaris | reverse complement strand
GAGGGAGGAGTGGCCTGCTCACGCCCAGCCGTGTGGATTTCCTGCAGCACCGCCCGGTTTCCAACACCCCAGTGCCTGGAGACCTGGCTTGCAGGAAGCCCCCGCATGGCTCTGCGGAGACCCCTTTCCAGACAACCTGATATAAAATTCACTGCGCTAAGCGTGCCATTCACCCACTTTAGGTAAGCTGACACAGTTGTGCGACATGGCTGGAGTCCGTTTCTATCACCCCACAGAGACCCCTCCCGTTTGCCCGTGACCTTCACCACACAACTGCCCCTGGAGAGGGCAGAGCCCGCCAGCCATGGCCTCCCTGTGCGCAAGTCCTGCCTGGCCCTTCCCCCAGGATGGGAGGTTTGCCGGCCTCACCCGCCCAAGGGCGCACCAGCGGGTCCTGCCCGAGTGTTCCCCTCACCCGATTTCCCAGCTCCATCCTAGCCACGTCATTTCCAGTTACTCACGTGAAATACGTGCCTGGGTGGTTTAAGTGCCCGGCGTTCTTTCCTTGGTTACAACAGAAATCGAACCTCTCAGGAGATCCTGCCACCCTGCTTTGCCTCCTACTGTCTGGTGGTCAGTCTCTTTTGAGCCCCTTGCTGCTGCAACCTGGCGGTCACCACTTCTCCCTGCCCTCTTGCACTGGCCGCGCACCCTCCCTGCTCGGGACCTGCTAGCTCAGCTGGGTGTGGGGGTGGCTCAGCGGGCAGCAGGGTGCTCGGAGCCAACACCCCTTTTTACATCTTTAAGTTACTGTTTTGAATTTTCACCATCAAAGCATGGCCACTGCCTGTCCCTAGGGCCATCCCCACGGCCCCCACGCTGTCCTCCTTACAAGGGATCCTGGGCTGCCTCCGTGTCACAGGGGGAGTGATCCTGCTAATCCCTGACCCAGGCTGTGTCCTCCTGGGTGAACCCTCGCTGGCTTCCTGGCATGGCAGATAGACTTCTAGGTGATCCCAAGATTCCTGGCCCCTGGTGACCCTAGGCAGGGTGCAGAGAGGACACAGCAGATTTCACCCTTGGTCACATCGCCTTCTAGGGGAAGAGCAAACGAGTTGGTGCAACCCGTCCAGAGCTGGCTGAGCTGAGGGAGGTGACCTGGTCACTGAGAGGAGATGTGGGAAGGGACAGGGCTCCTTCTCCCTGGGACCTTAGGGGGAGCATGGCCCTGCTGGCCAGGGGCTTCACACTGCTGGTCTCCAGGACCACCAGTGAGTAAATTCCCACTGTGGTCCCACAGTCTCAGGCTGTGGCCAGGCCACCAACACGGGAGCGAGCTGAGGTCACCAGCTGAGCTGTGGGCAGCTGTTTTGCTTGGTGCCATGGACTCAGTGGCAGGCATCTGGGCTTGTTGTTCTGTTGGTACTGACAGCCCTCACTGTGGGTGGACAGCACCGTCTCTCCATTTCAGGCTCTGTGCTCTATTGGCACCGACGCCAAGCGGGCCCCAAAATGGCAACTGCACGAGGCCTGGGAGGACTTGGCCTCAGGTATGAAAACCACTGGAGAGGCCAAGGTCAGAGACGGAGGCCGGGTTGTTATCTGCCTGGTGACTGGAGGTCAAGGCCAGAGACGGAGGCCAGGCGGTAATCCACTGGTGCCTGGAGGCTGGTGCTTGGCTTGATGAGCCTCTGCCTGGGCACAGGAGCCCTGGAAGGGTGCAGGCCAGGCAGCCCAGGCTTCCTTCCAGGTCCAGCAGGCTCTTTCTCCCCAGGGCTTACTGGAGCACTCGAGAAGTCCTGCCCTCCTCCCTCACACGGCGGAGGAGGAGCAGGCCGTGGGGAACCTCTGGAGGAAGGAGAGCAGTGCCCAGAGACTCAGTGCGGTCACAGAGGGGGCTGGCGGGATGGAAGCGTGGGAACGGGGCGGGGGCAGTGGGCACCAGGGCCTCTTCCCCAGGCCCACGGCCCAAGCCTTTTTTGTTGGAAAAAAGAATAATTGAATTTCAGGGAATATAAACAATTTAGTGCCCAGATACTTTGGCTCAGATGAGATCCAGTGGTGAGGGGCGGGACAGACAGACGGCCGCCGGCTTTGGTGGCTCCTGTCTTCCCTCCCGGGGTTCACTGGGTGCTGGGGTGTGCTGGGCTTGTTGTGGCTGTGCTGACAGACACATGGAGCCCTGTGGAGGGAGCCAGCCTGGGGCTCGAGAGGAGCCAGGAGACCGAGGGCCGCACCCCGTGTCCTTCCATGAAGTGCGCCTCTACCTCTGTTTGCAGTCCACTTCCCACGTGGCCAGAGTGACCGTCAGCCGAGAGGGAAGGCACTCAGCTGCCCCACCGCCCTCCCCGGCGGCGCCCCCTCCACTCTCAAGGGACAGTCTTCTCCACCCTCAGCTCTCCTGCAGGGTCTGTCATTGCTGCGACTTGGTGCTTACTGACCACCAAGAGCATCAGGCTGTAAACACGGCGGAACCAGATTACGTGACATTACGACGACAGGTCCTTGGGGACCCCTGGGTGGGGTGAGCCGGGGCGTTGTTCCTGGGGTGCCGTGGCTTGGATGTGATTTGACTGGGTCTCCCAAGGCTCCAAGTGTTGACAGTTACTTATTTTCATTAATTTTTTTTTATCGGCACATTGTATTGTAAGTAATCTGGGTCGTTGTACATCCACACGTGACTGCAACCCGACCTGGTCCACCGCTTCCCTTTCCCCTCTTCACCTCCCTCTGCTCTGAAGTTCAGTCCCCCTGTGAGATACTAAAGGGGCGAACGCTGGATCACACTGTGGCATCTAGAGGTGGGCCTTTGGGAGGAGATCAGGATTAAAGTCATCAGGGCAGCCCAGGATGGGATCCTGGAGGTTCTAGAAGAGAGAGAACAGACGCCCTCTCCACACCTGCTCTGAGCGAAAAGAACAATCCAGAAAAAGAAACGAAGGCAGGTTGAGGGACTGGAAGAGTAGAGCTTGTCCTTTTCCTTTGCCACATCACCCCACTGACCCCGCAGACCGCAGTCCCTCTTTCACATCGCCATTTGTTGTCAGAACAGAGCACTAATTTTATACCCAGCCTTGGTAACTCTCCAGGACAGCTGGCACTGTCCTGGTGACTTTTGCACATATTCTCCTCCGGTGTGGACATATCCCCTTGTGACATGGACCCATCACACTGTCTCCTGTCAACACCAGCACCACCACACCTCCAAGAAGGAGACCCTGTCTCGCGACCGAGCGTGCCATCCACAGAGATGGCCTCTGTGCGTCAATTCCCAGGGTCGTGGCCCACACGTAAAGCTTCGTGTGGTTAAAAGAAGATGGGTTTCCCAAAACCACGGGTAGGAAAGTCACATGGAATGATCCAACCTGCCTCACAGGTCCGGCCCGAGGCCGGCAGGCCTGTGGGATAAGGCGAGATTCCTGCAGGCGTTTTTACATACCATCCTTTCAAACCTTATTTTCATGCCAAACTGCTTTCATGGGTTCATCCATCTCCCATGAGCCTTTCTGTCAGTAATGAACTTAAATATGAAATAAAACCTCACTAGGCATGTTCCCTACTCCTCCCGCTGCAGAGGCCCCTGATCCTCCCCAGCCATCGAAGACAAAGGCTTGTTCATTAAGCAATGGTTAAACATGTCTGTAAGAGCCAGAGCTGCCCTCCTGCTTCCCTTCCTGACCTGTGGCTCTGGCCATCCGAGTGTCCCACACTGGTGCTGTCACTCAGGTGGGCCTGCAGCCCTGGTGGTGCTACGTTAGGGGGTGTGGATGAGGAAGCTGGGCTATGACCCTGCCCTGGCTCTGGTACATAATGGGTGGCCTGCTTCCCGTCAGAATCAGAACATGCTTCCCTTGGAGATGGGATTTGTAGTGTGGGTCTGCTGCAGGTGTTTGGGCACAGGATGCAGTGGCTGATGAGGGGCCCTCTGGTGTCATCGCAAGGATTCGGGTGGGGTGGCGCTTGCGTGTGACTGCGGAGTGCGAGGCACCAGATGCAGGGTCGGGAGGGAGACAAGGCAGGGGACTCCCTCACGTGCTGTCCCCGTGCCTTCAACCTGCGGCCACTGTCCGGAACATGTCCCGAAGTGACTCCATGCCATGTGTGGCCAGGCAGGACACAAAGTGAGATGGCTCCTCCCAGATGCAGCTGGATGTCCACAGGCTGGAACGAACCATGTGTGGAACAGAGCTCACTGGCCTGATGCACGCGGTTTGCTCCTTGTTCCGGGGGGAAGGTGGGATGGCTGGATGGCTGGGGGGTCGTCACGATGGCCGCAGATGACGTCCGTGGGAGGCAGTGCTGGGTCCCCACCTAAGGCGGTTAGAGCGAGCCCACGGCTTGGCCGCAGAGCCCCAGCGGAGGAGGATGTGGACTGGAGGACGCAGCAGGCGTGTGGCCGGCATGCTGTCAGGGCGGGTGGAAGGAGCCACAGCAGGGGTCCGCCACGGGGCCTCCCTCTGCGTCTGGCTCCTCTCAGAGCGGATGGCGACACACCTCTTCTGCAGCCACGTGTCAGCAGGAACCCCAGCTTCTCGGTGGCACGGAGTAGCTGGTTCATCTCTCCAGGCCAGTCGGTGAGGTGGCTGTGGTGCTCGCTCCGGGTGCCGGTGGGGCAGATTGGTTCATCCCGTTTCAGGACTAGGGACAGGGACAGCTCCCCCCTCGGGTGAGGCTCTCAAGGGGAAACCGTAGGGGAGAGGCCGGGATTGCATTGCCTTGCCTGCTTTAGCCTACCCGCCCCGCCTCGCCCCGCCCCGCCCTGCCCCTGCCCTGCCCCTGCCCTGCCCTGCCCTCCCCCACCATGCCTCTCCCTTCCTGCCCCTGCCCTGCCCCTGCCCCTGCCCCTGCCCTGCCCTGCCCTGTGCTCCAGATCCATTGAGCTGCTTGGATCTGCGACTTCAGTTTTGATCTAATTTATTATTTCTTCAAATATTTTGTTACTCTTCTCCCTGTGGCCCGCTCCCCTTCCTCCTTGACGGAGGTTTTGTTTACATGCATATGAAGCCGGTTGGCTTTTTCCCCCATGATTTACTAATGATTTGGCTAGTTTTTTCCTGGTATTTTCTCTGTGTGTTTCCCTCATGGTAGTTTCTATTTCTATGGCTTCAAATTACGAGTCTTGTTCTGCCTTGTCTAAACTGCTATTCATCTTACCTGAGGCATTTCTCACTTTTGACATTGTAGTTTTCATATCTTGAATTTCAGTCTGGATTCCCTTTCATCTTTTCTATGCCTTATCTTTATTCAATTGCTTTATCTTCTTAAACATTTGCAATATTGCCGTAAGGAGTAGGTTAATGTTCCTGTCTGCTTGCTCTGTTTTTGGTGGCATTGCGGAGTCTGTTTCTATGGAGTGGGTTTTCTCTTCATTACTGCTCACGTTTCCCAACTCCTTTGCCTGTCTGGTAATATTTGATTTGCCAGACGTTGGGAAGCTTACCTTGTTGAGTCCTGAACAATTCTGCATTCTTATATATAACGAGTTTTGTTTTTTCCCTCAGAACCTGTTATCTAGAAAGAGTCTCCTTCTTCTGAGGCTTGCTTAGAAGCTCTGTTGGCCAGAGCTGTTGGAGCAGCCTCGGAGGCTCTACTGAAGGGAGGCCCTTCTGTGTACTCTCCTTGCTAACTTGTGAGTTATGAGGATTTTCAATACTCTGGACTCCTAGGAGAGATACAGGGATTGTTCCTTTATCCTGTTGGCTTGGGGAGTTTCTTCATACCCGTTTGTTGATGAGGACTTGGCTGAAGACTCAAGGGCACCCTCTGCAGATCCTGGAACACACTGTCTCTGCAGCTTCATCCTTTCTCTTAGCTCTTCCCAAAGCTCCTGATGCCTTGGACTCCCAACTTGGTCTCCCCAACGCGAGGAGATGCGGCACCTGCTGGGTCTCACTCCTCAGGTACCTCCTGGAAGCTCTCCAGCAGTAGCTGGGGCCCTGAAGTTCCTCACCTGATCACTGTCTTGCTGTACCTGATCTTTATATCTGAAAACCCACTGTCTCAGGGATTTTGTGTTTTCTTAGCTATTTTATATTATTTACTTTATTTGTTTTTTATTTTTACAGATAGCATTTTGATTTATTGTACACAAATGGGGTGCAACTTTCTGTTTCTATGGTTGTGCACGATGTAGATTCACACCATTCATGTAATCATACATGTACATAGGGTAATGATGTCTGTCTCATTCCACCATCTTTCATAACCCCACCCCCTCTTCCCTCTCATTTCCCTTTACCTAAAGTTCCTCCATTCTTCTCTTATCCCCCCCACCCCACCCCCATTATGTATCATCATCTATTTATCAGGGAAAACATTCAGCCTTTGGTTTTTTGGACTTGGCTTATTTCACTTAGCATTAGTATTTCACTTAGCATTACCAATAATAATTGGATTAGCATCCAATTCCATCCATTTATCTACAAATGTCATAATATTCTTCTTCTTTATAGCTGAATAGTTTTCCATTGTGTATATATACCACAGTTTCTTTATCCATTCATCTGTTGAAGGGCATCTAGGTTGGTTCCACAATCTAGCTATTGTGAATTGAGCTGCTATGAACATTGATGTGGCTGCATCACTGTAGTATGCTAATTTTAAGTCCTTTGGGTATAAACCGAGGCATGGGATAACTGGGTCAAAAGGTGGGTCCATTCCAAGTTTTCTGAGGAATCTCCATACTGCTTTCCAGAGTGGCTGCACCAATTCGCAACTCCACCAGCAATGTATGAGTGTGCCTTTCCCCCCACATTCACACCAGCATCTATTATTGCTTGTGCTCTTGATAATAGCTGTTCTAATTGGAGTAAGATGAAATTTTACAGTCGTTTTCAATACAAAGAACCCAATCAATAAATGGGCCAAGGAACTGGACACTTTACAGAAGAAGATATACAAGTGATTAATAAATATATGAAAAAGTGTTCAACATCTCTAGTAATTAGAGAAATGCAAATCAAATATTCTAGATCCAAGTTTGTTTGAATCCACAGATGCAGAACCCATGGATATGGAAGGTCAACTACATAGGTGTCTTACGGAGTTGTCCTGGTACAAGTTTATCTGTGATGGGCTTAATGTACAAATCAAAAGACTAACACATAATTAAATAGTATTTCCTGGAGGATAAACCCCTGCAAAGCAATTGAAAATTACATTCTAGGAATTGCAAACATTTGTTATTTTTCTTTCTTTCCCTTCACTTAATAATACAAAAGGAAATTTGACAAAAACAAAGGAGAGAAGAGAATATTTACACAGTAGCCAAACATATGTCTCCTAAGTTTCCATAAATAACACGTGTTGGCCTCATATCCCTGTTCAGTCCATGCCATAGATGGGTGTAAGCGCATTGCTCTGACTGTGACTGAGATTAGTGGGACTCATCAATACATCTGCTTTCCTGTCCTTCCCTGGCCACACTGCAGACTGTTTCTCAGCTCCCTTAATCTAGACACCTGGGTGACCAGTCTGGTCAGGTCTGCAGGTAGAAGTGATGTATGCCTCTTTCAGGCGTGGCTTCTGGAAATGCCCTTGAAGTTATCTTCCCCTCCTCTTTCTTCATTTGCTGGTAAGTGTAGAGGATCCACTGCAAGATGCTGAGGCTGGAGAAGACGGCAGAAAGAAGAAACAAGCCTGGGTCTCTGGATGACTGTGGGAACGGAGCATCCCTTACCCCCACCCAATTGCTATAAGCAACAAATCTTTAGTGCTTCTTATCTACTTCAGTGACTGTGATAGTTTGTGGCATTTAAGTTCAAGATACAAATATCTATGATAAATACCGTACCAAGTTTCTTCACAGACTTACACTTATTTTAATGCATCTAATTTTTTCCCCCACAAAGCAATGGAAATACTGGACAGATTTTAGGAATTAGTTTTGGGTAAAAAAAATGAAATAAAAAAATGAAATTAGTTGGTGGGACCGTTTCCGCCATGCTGCTTGACAAGTCTGAGCATGGAGAAGGGCTCGGCTAGTCCGCCATTCTGGGACACTGCCGCTGTCACCTCTCCTAGGAACTGGACGTTTTCTTGTAATTATCATACTTATAACCATGCAACTGCAAATCATATGCCCTGATTGTTGTGATGAGAATTTAACCTCAGTGAGTCTGCGGAGCTTGGGAGAGGGTGAGGAATGCTTTATAAAATGCACCGCTATCACACATAATAAGTCTGAGGTACAGAGTTTGAGGAGTTCTTCATAAACTACGGTTACAGGAATTGCTTGCTCCTGTGCTGACCACACCTGCCCCAGGTAATGCTTTACCAGGAAACAGCCTAACAAACAGGAGACTTGTTGTCCCCACAGTACTAGGACCACCCTACTTAGCTACAAGATTGGGGGACGCTTGTGGAACCCACCTAGAGGGAAACAAGTGAATAAGTATAAGGACCCCCTCCCACAGAGCCACCTCCTCCCTATACAGCACTGTACAATGAAAATGGTGAATGAATACTTAATATTTATGGTAAATGGACAAATGTCCAATATTTGTCCTTCCTTCAAAGGCTTGGACGTCAAGGGCCACCCTGGAAATGTAGGAACAAAGAACAAAGAAACAGCAAGCACATGCAAACAACTAGAAAAACATTATCTTAAGATCAGATGCCCTCATTGCATGTTAACTGGTTATGAGTGGTTTACGCTGGGTTAGGTCTCACATGTTATTACAGCAGGTGGAGGACGAATCAATAACGTAAAGAATATTAGGATAAAACTGAAGCACTCACACTGATTGTTTGGCAGTAAGTAACCTAACTTAGTCTAACTGAGCTTGTTTAGGTAACAGAATAGATGTTTAAGGTTAAGTCAAAACCATAATAATATGAGCTAAAGATTAGTGCATGTTTTGCTTAGCAGTTTGGTAAAATTAGCTTAAAACAAAAGAGTCACTATGCTGACAATAGGTCTGACACCAGAGGGTGAACGAAGGCCAGTGGGATGAAAAGAGGAAAGTACCTTTTGCTGTAATTTGCTTATGTGAGTAACTTTAAGTGAATATAGAAAGTTGGCCTTAATGTACCCGCTCTGGTTAGACACCTGCTGGAGAGTGCGGTTAATGACGAATCTTGTGGTAATTTCTCTATAACTTGGATCTTGTTTAATCCTGCTTTACTTAATAGTATAAAAGAAGAGCTCAAATAAATCTGAGCAGCTCCAAGTTGCTCCAGGGGTTCGTGTTGTTCCTCTGCCGACTCCACCCATCCATCCTTCGGGGCCCCTCCGAGTTGCTGGGGCTGGCCTCTGGCAATTGGTATGGCCCACTTTAGGAAGAGGATATTACCTGCAAGGGTTATGTGTTTGAAACCAAGGCATGGCTCAATAAATTAAAACTAAACTCCAAACAAAATTTGGTAGCATCCATGCAGATGCTTTTTGTTGCCAGGGAATGAGTCCCATGTGGACTGTGCTGGAGTTAACACACTGTGTTTTTGTCCTATTGGCTGCCAGGACAGGAACAAAAGACAGGTTTAAAGAATCAGGTGCGACCTGAGCATGAGGAAGGCACATTTCACTTGTCAAAGTGTGAACTATGCGCTGTCAGCTGTTGAAAATATGATTTATTTTCATGTGCCCAACATAATACATTTCACCACTGTACTATTCTTATTGAAACTTCTCTGAAAAACGTTTGAATGATAATAGTAAGCATTTTTTCCCAATTATGATGTTTAGTAGTGTGGCTTCCTTTTTTTGCTATAATTTATAATGTATAAATAATGTCTTCCTTGACTTTATTATTTCAAAAGCAGGCATGCTAGATATAATAAAATTATATCACACAGGAATGCTGACCCTTATCGATGTGTTTATTAAGTGGTAACAGGAAACATGGTTCGATTAGTGGGAAGGTAGTGTTATGTATTCACTGTTAAATCATAGTTCACCATGAAAGTGTGGTCCTCTTTGCTTTAAATTGAGGCACAGATAATCAGTGCGAATTAACACCCAAAGTAGTTCACATGTGATTGTTATAAGCTATAATATGCAGAGTTGTAAAAGTAGATATATATGTACCAAGAGTCATACCAATTAGCAAAGACCCATAGCCTGTGGTGAAAATTAAAAACCCACTCTGGGGGGGACTTTCAAGCAAGCGGGAAGAGAAACCTGAATAAAAATTCCAACCATGATCCAGAACACCACTATCCCTAGTAATTGTCCACCCCTAGTTACGAAGGCTGATGGCGGTCACAGTATCAAAGCATTGGCAAGTGTGAACGGATTGGCCTTAATAGAAAAATACCTGCAAAATGAGAGTCCTTTTGTTCTCCATCAGTATTAGTAAAGGGTCAGCATTACTTCATTCTATAGCATGATCGTGGGGAATGAATGATGGTTACCAGGGTTATTACTAGGGTTCTCTCTATGTAAATGTCTTTGGAAAATCCGATAAACTTAACTGGGATGTTTCAGTCCTCTCCTGTACAAACTACCAGAAAGAACAGGGCAATCACAGAATGCAGAACGTACGAAGGTTGACCACAATGGAGCCGGGATCTCCAGCTTACTTCTGGAATTAGTGGCAGGTGGGAGAAGAGGGCTACACATGGCAAGCATCAAAAATTATTTGGATGGATGTTATAAACTTGGAGTTTCATATGTTGAAATCCTAGTCACCAAGGTGAAGGTATGGGGAGGTGGGGGACTTTGGGAAGTAATTAGGGCTCAAGGAAAGATCCCACGAGTGCAATTTGTGTCCCAATAAAGAAGTCCTTGAGGGCACTCTTGTTTATTCTGTCATGTGAGGACACAGTGAGAATATGTCCATCGAAAAATCAAGAAGTGGGGCCTCCCCAGACATTCAATCTGCCGAGCCTTTGATTTAGGACTTCCTAGTCTCCTGTACTATAAGCAGTACATTTCTGCATTGAAAATCCACCCACTGTATAGTAGTTGGTCCTAACAGTTCAAATGAACCAAGACAAAAGCAAGAAGTAGCAGCCACCCTAGAATAATTGCTAAGACATTTGTGGGTCAGAAAGTGGGGAATAAGTCCAGCTAAAGTTTGGGAACTTCTGCCTTGGTGAAAGTTCTAGGGTGTGGGGTATGTTGATACATCCCTTCTACCGCGAAGGGGAAGGGTAAGCTGGTGAATTGGCTCCTCCTACAACCAAAAAAGGGGTAGAAGAGTTGAATGGCTAGTGCAGCTCTTTGGATTGTGGTGTGACATATTCCTCATCTGAGTGCATCTCTTGGGCCCATTACTGAGAGACTGAAAAGGTGCTAGTTTGGCGTTGTATCCAGACAAGAAGGCTCTGTAACAAGCTTCTCTGCCAGGTGGGCATATGACCCAATGGTGTTTCAAGTGCTTGTTGCAAACAGAGATGCCTGTTTGGAGCCTTCGGCAGGCCTCAGTAGGCCTCAGCATATAGACCTTTAGGATTTTGGAACAAAACCCTGTCACCATCTGCAGGTAACTACTATCCTTTTGGAAAAAAAAAAAAAAAAAAAAAAAAAAAAATACCTCTTGGTTTGTTACTGGAAGAATTTGAATGTTAATAATAGGCCACCAAGTTACCAATACGACCATGAAGGGTTGTCCCACGACGAACTGGGTACCATCTGACAGCCAGGCCACTCGGCTGGGTTTGCATAGCGATAGTACCATCAACTGCAAGTGGTGCCTAGACTGGAGTGGAGCCAGCCCTGAGGTACTAGTAAACTAAGTGGAGAAACGGACACGTGCAGCACTGCAGTCCCTTGGGACATCCTTGAAGGACCAGGGTGATCTAAGTGGGAAAAATTGTGACCAATGCATCTGATTATATGCTTTTCTTGGAGAGAAATGACCTGACATGTGCTTGTATACCAATTAATTGGCTGCAGGAAGTCTTTGGCTGGATGACTAGGGACTTGGAAAAATCATGACTGGAAAAGTCATGATAAAGAAATGAGGGGAAGAGGTATATGGGTAGACATTTTTGAGCAAAAATCTTGAAACCATTTGTATCCCAGGTGAATGGCTCAGCAGAGGAGATCTGAGTCATAAGAGAACAGAACGGCTTGTTCTGTGAAGGTCAGTCTGCCTCTTTCCCTACCTCCTCCTGTAGTTGTCCCAAGGGCTCATGAGTAAAGCAGCCACGGTGGTGGGGACAGAGATTACGCCTGGGCTTGATGACGGCCAGCCACTCTCCGAGGTCAATCTGGCTGATGCCATAGCCAAGTGCCCATTCTAGAGCAGAGACCAACGCCAAGACCCTGCTCTGGCACCCTTCTTCAGAGTGCTGGACCAGCGGCTGGGTGGCAAGTTGACTCTCTTGGGCCACTTCCCTAATGAAAAGGGCAGAACCTTGTCCTCACGGGAACAGGCACTTCCTCTGAATACAGACTTCCCTTCCTCCGTATAATGCTGTCGAAAGTACTATCTGTGCACTTGCAAAATGCCACGGCCGCGTGTTCCACAAGGAAGACACTCTGTATGACCGAGGAACTCAGCTCACAGCTAGAGAAGTGTGGCAAGGGGCTCATGCTCATGAATCCATCGTTCTACTATGTTTCTCATCATCCCAAAACAGTACGCTTGAAAGAAAGGAGGTGAAGTGACCTTCTGAAGATTCAGTCACAGCGCCAATTAGAGAGCAATACCTTGCAGGGCTGGGGAAAGGTTCTCCAGAAGGAATTTAATGAGCTGCAAGGGAATTCAGATAAACACAAAGAGGGCTGGGGAGATAGTTCAGTTGGTAGAGTGCTTGCCTTGCAAGCACAGGGCCCTGGGTTCGATCCCCAGCACCGCAAAAAAAAAAAAAAAAAAAAAAAAAAAAAAAAAAAAAAAAAGAGAAAAACAATTCAGGATATGAATGAGAAATTTGCCGAAGTGCTAGAATCCCTACCCTGAGGGTTGATGAGATGGATTTCTCAGCGCATAGTTTGGAAGCTCTTGTTCCAGAGAGGAAGGTGACCGAGTAATAGAGGGCCCAGTCAGGTATTCAGAGTCGTCCATGCATTAATAACGGCGATAGAAATAGCTATTATTCACTTCCTACCGACTATGTGCCAGCTATCGTACCCAAAGCTCTGTGTGCGCCGCTTCCTTTCCTCAATAAAATGATCCTGTGGACTCTGCTTCTAATAATTACGAGATAAGCAGGTCAAATGATTCTTCTTCACAGAAAATAACTAGACCGTCGGCAAAATCATCAAAGACAATCATCTAAGGTCCCGGGGAACAATATAAGGTAGGTCACTTGAGACGTGTACTCATAAAAAAAATGCCATTGCCATCAGGAAGGAACAATGAGCTTACGGCTCTTTTAAAAATCTAAGCGCGTTCTCATCACCCCTAACTTGGGTAGAGAAAAACTGCAGCTTCGTCATTTGGAAGTGGCACCTTTCGTTAGGAAGCAGATGGTACTGCAGCTAGGAATCTGGGCGGGACTCCAGGTGTGAGAGCTACAGAGGGCTGATGGGTACTTGCGGACTCTGCCCTCGGAGGCTCACTGGCTCTCCAGGGAACCCGGCACGCTCATTGGCTACTCCAGGGAAAGCAGCACACTCATTGGCTACTCCAGGGAACCCGGCACGCTCATTGGCTACTCCAGGGAACCCGGCACGCTCATTGGCTACTCCAGGGAACCCGGAACGCTCATTGGCTACTCCAGGGAAAGCAGCACGCTCACTGGCTACTCCAGGGAAAGCCGCACGTTCATTGGCTACTCCAGGGAAACCCGCACGCTCATTGGCTACTGCGGGGAACCGGCACCGACTGAAAACAGGAGTCGTGCGAATCTGCAGCATCTCTGAATGTGCACTGTAGTCCACATATTGCAGCAAATGATGAAAGCCTTATTAACTTTAAATATCTGACCATGATATCTTCCCAGATCGAAGCCTGACTTCCCGAAGATACAAGCGCAGGCTGGATCCCTAGGGAGACAGGAAAAACAGTGAGAAGAGACACAGAAGCTGGAGATTTCAGTTCGGACTCCGGTGATCTGACAAGACAGAAACAAAAACCACATCCCCACCCAAAGATCTTTAAAAGAAACAACGGATTTGAGTCACTGTAAAATATTACCTATACTTCCCCTTCCTCCCCCGTTTTCAACAAAAAATTGTGAAAGGTGAAAAGGAACAGGAAAGTATGATCCACGCCTAAAAAAACAAAAATGCACTCACTAGAAACTGATTTTGAGTGAGCCAAGTATTAGATTTAAGACAAAGAATTTGTTAAAACATTGAAATCCCAGGCAAAAAATTAAATTATACTGAGAATTATTAAACAAAGATAATTATTAAAGAAAACTATAAAAAAAGGCAAATGGAAATTTTAGAGATTAATAGTAAATTAACTGAGATAAAAATGTACTAGATAGACTCACAGATCTGAAATGGTAGAATTTTATGTTTAAAAAATGAAGGTAGATAAATTGAATTTATCTAGTCCCAAACATAGAGAACAAAAGACTGAAAAAAAAAATGAACAGAGCTTCAGAGATCTGTTGTTCAATCTTCAGCTCTGCAACATACACATCAAGGCCAGTAGTGGAGAGAAAAGATCAGAACATTTTTGAGAAAATAATGAGTCAGATAGACCTATATTTTGGGAAAGTACATTAACTTACAAGTGTAGGGAACTTCAATGAATCAGCAGGATAAACTAAGGGAAATCTCTAAACCTATGAGAGTCAAATTTTCTTGAAAAAAAGAGGAAATCTTGAAAGCAGCAGATAATAATGACTAATCATTTAATAGGGCAACAATGATATAAGGCAAGCTTCTCATTAGAAATGATGCAGACTACAAGACATTGCCCAAAGAACTTAAAATCAGCACATTACAGTGACATAGCCACATCAGTGTTTATAGCAGCTCAATTCACAATGGTCAAGCTATGGAATCAACCTAGGTGTCCTTCAACAGATGAATAGATAAAGAAAATGTGGTATATACACACAATGGAATATTACACCGCTATAAAGAAGAATGAAATTATGGCATTTGCTGGTAAATTGATGGAACTGGAGACTAACCTGCTCAGTGAAATAAGCCAATCCCAAAAAGCCAAAGGCCTAATGTTTTCTCTGATATGCAGATGCTAACACGCATTTAGGAGCAGTGAGGGAAGAAGAGAAGTTCATTGGATTAGACAAAGGGAATGGAGGGAAAGGAGGAGGGATGGGAAAAGGGAACACAGTGGAGTGAATGGGACATAATTTCCTGTGCTCATATAGGAATATACCACCAGTGCAACTCCACATCATGGTCAACCACAAGAATGGGATCCTGATTAGAATAAATCATACTCCATGCATGTATAATATGTTAAAATGTATTCTACTGTCATGTGTATGTAAAAAGAAAAAATAAAAATAAAGACAATGGCATATTCAGAGTGCAGAAAGAACAAAAGACCCTGTCAATCAAGACTTTTCTTTCCAGAGAAGTAATTTCTTGAAAATGAAATAAAACTATTTCCAGATAAACAAAAACTGAAAAAATTAATTGCTAATGGATCTCTTGTACAAAAAATGCTGAAAGTGATCCTTCTGGATAAAATCAAGTAGAACCAGATGGTTACTCAGATCCAGAGAAAGAAAGAATGAGCTTCAGAGCGGGGGTGGGGGATATGTAATGTAAGGTGTTACCTGCGCATGTGGATATGGGTGTATGTACATGTAAGAACATATGCATCCACAGGCTACGCACACGCGCTTGCCTTCGTTTCTTGAAAAGACGTGACTGCTTAAAGCAATGAATCTTCACCGTCTTGTCTAAAACGTCGACATGAAACTTGTGACACTATGGCAGAAAAAGAGTGCATAGTCCGTGCCCAGGACCAGGCCAAGTTCCCGTATTTTTCTGAGGAAAAAAAAAGTCAGAGTTAAACCTGAAACGGATCATAAGTTAAAAACACGTGTTATCATCGCAAAGAAAAAGAGCTACAAATTTAGCAGAGAAATTAAAATGGCATGCCAAAAATATCTACTTTACGCTAAAGAACAGAGGAAGAGAAGAAGGAAAAAGAGCTGAAGGTCAGAGCCAGGCGAGCCGGTTCGTGCCCCGGGCTGCGAAGACCCGGGCAGGCACTGCGAGGTGAGCTCAGCCTCAGCAACTGGGAGGAACGGGCCTCAGGGTAAAGGGGGCGTGGCTGGGGCGCAGCTCGGTGGTGAGGTGCCCCTGGGCCGGGTGGAGCCATCCCCAGGACCCACCCCTCGAAGAAGGGAAGCCGGTGAAATGGCAGAACTAAATCCAACGGTAGGAAAGCGACACTAGCAAGCGTGGACTGAGCGCTCACCCTGCAGCGCGGATTTACAGAGCGAGCATCATGCACCTGCTGCTGTGAAGACGGACTGAGTTCAAAGACACCGAGAGCTGAAAGGGGAAACCACGCTCGGCCAACCGAGGGTCGCCGCTGAGGCGCGCAAAACGGACCGCAGGCCCCGGGGACCAGACCCGATCTTCAAAGGGCCGATGTCATAGAGAACAATTATGAGTGTATGTATTATCTGACTACATAACCCAAAGCAAGTGAAGCAGGAACTTCCAAATAAAGAGGGGACCAGAGGAATCAATGACATATTCGGATGTTTCAGTACTTTACTCAGCGACTGGCTGAATGCGGAGAGGGAAAAATGGGAAGAAAATCTGATAATACCACTGACGACCTTGACCTGTGCCACACATTCCACAGAGCCAGCAACGGAACACTCGCGTTTTTGAAGTGACATGGGATGTCCACCAGGACCGCCACGGTGGGCTATAAGTTGAGTCATGAAGGAAGAGATATATTTTGAATGAACACGTTAGGAAAGATACATACTACAGACATGGAGAAAAACACACACACAGTGAGGCCCAAGTAACGGTGCCTTAGGGAAATCAAAGCGCAAACCACGTGCGGTAGCCCTACATGCCCTCGAGAATAGCAAGCATCAAAAAGACCAGCAGTTCCTCGGGAGCATGTGGGAAAGCCAGATCTACAGCCACTTTACAGTCTGAGAAGATCTTACCGTGGTTATCGTACTCTAATGATGTGGCCCAGCAAAGCTGCTTCCAGGTTTTACCCACGAAAGCTGTTCCTACACAGGGTGCTTCATATTTATGGTGGCATTTTTCACGATAGTTAAAAACCAAAACAACCCACATCTCCACGAACTGGCGGGGAAATAAACAAAATGCGGCCTATCCACAATAATAGAATACTACTCAGCATTAAAAGGGGTTGCAATACTGATATAAGCTACAAATAACATGAATGAACTACAAAAAAAATCATGCTAGGCCGGGCGCAGTGGCTCAGGCCTGTAATCCCAGTGGCTCCGGAGGCCAAGGCAGGAGGATGGAGAGTTCAAAGCCAGCATCAGCAAAAACGTGAGGCGCTAAGCAACTCAGTGAGACCCTGTCTCTACATAAAATATAAAATAGGGCTGGGGAGGTGGGTCAGTGGTCGAGCGCCCTGAGTTCAATCCCTAGTACCCCCCGCAAAAAACAAAAGCAAAAACAAAAACAAAAACATGCTAAGCAAAAACACAAAAAGCGAATACCTGCGTCCATTCATGTGACATTCTTGAAAAGACAAACCTACTGTGACAGGAAGTAGATGAATTATTTCTAGGACCAGGAGCAGGGTTGGGGCTTGACTGAACAAAGGACTTGATGGCACCTTAGGGATCATGAAATGCTCTAAACCTGGATTGTGGTGACCGTGACCCAACTAAATGCATTTGTTTAGCTCCCTGAATTGCAGACGTAAAATTGAATAA
Source organism: Sciurus vulgaris (assembly GCF_902686455.1). Taxonomy (NCBI): domain Eukaryota; kingdom Metazoa; phylum Chordata; class Mammalia; order Rodentia; family Sciuridae; genus Sciurus; species Sciurus vulgaris. The sequence goes on along the minus strand of NC_136478.1, from coordinate 71,337,524 downwards.
TCTTGTTGAATGTAAATTACACTTTAGGAAAACAGGTGGACCTACATAATTCCGTGAGGCAGACATCGCTCTTAGTTTGCAGCTAAGGAAACTGTCTCAGGATGCTTGGGCGGTTTGTTCGAGTTTAGGCTACTAGGCACGGTCAACCCTAAGTCCATGAGAGTAATGGTGGCTCCCTGCCACTTGTGGAAGTCCCAGGAACTCCAGGAGGCTGGTCAGAGCTCCAGGCAGCAAGCCCGAGGGAGCTGAACTGCGGGGGGCTCCTGCCTCCACCGAGGCGGAGAGAGGCTGAGTCAGAGACGCCTTCTGGAAAGTTCTGCTCTTCTCAGAGGCAGCGCCATCTCCTGGGGAGGACAACGGCTAAAGGAGGGTGTAAACTCTGATTTTGCCAGTTTTACAGTCATAAAAACTTAAGAGGTCAATCTAACTTCTTTTAGCTTTATTTTCTTAATCTATGAAAATAACTCAAAGATGCATCACCTTGAGTTTTTTGTGCATTAAATGAGATAACAGATATGAAGGATCAGCCTTGGTAGAGACTTAGGAAAATCTCCCTTCATGTTTTCCTCAAGGGAAATGGTGTTCAGGTCACAGAAGAAATATTTAGATTACTTTTTTTTTCTAAAAAAAGGTTTTTATAAAATTTTTGACAAGCATGTATAACATTCATATTTTAAAATGACTTTGACTATGATTTAAAATGCTTGTAAAAAAATTAACTCTTTAACCATCAACCCTTTACATCCAAACTTTAACATTTGGCCTTTTGCTTTTTGGGTTTGGCTTATTCCACTTAGCGTGATATTCTCCAGCTCTATTCATTTACTTGCGAGTGTCATAATTTCATTCTTCTTTAAGACTGAGTTATATTCCATTGTGTGTGTGTGTTTGTGTGACTGTAGTGACACAGCCACATCAATGTTTATAGCAGCTCAATTCACAATAGCTAGATTATAGAACCAACCTAGATGTCCTTCAATTGATGAATGGATAAAGAAACTATGGTATATATACACAATGGAATATTACTCAGCCACAAAGAAGAATAAAATCATGGCATTTGCAGGTAAAATGGATGCAGTTGGAGAATATCATGCTAAGTGAGATAAGCCAATTCAGAAAAACCAAAGGCTGAATGATCTGTCTGAAAAGTGGATGATGATACATAACAGGGGGTGCGAGGGAGGCAAGAATGGAGGAAGGATGAATTGTATAAAGGAAAAAGAGGGGTGGGGAGAGGATGGGGGGAAGGAAAAATAACAGAATGAGACAAATATCACTTCCCTATATACATGTACGATTACACAAATGGTATGACTGTACTTTGTGTACAACCAAAGAAACAACAGTTGTACCCCATTTATGTACAATGAATCAAAATCAATAAAAAAGGAAAGAAACTAAAAATTTTTATTGGAACAAATGAAAATGGAAACATAGCATCCCCAAACTTCTTGAATACAGGAAAATCTACTAAGAAAGAAGTTTATAGCAATCAATGCCTACATTTAAAAAGCAGAAAGATCGCAAGTTAACAACTGACCACTATATGTCAAGGAAGGAAAAACCAAAATTAATGGAAGGAAAGAAATAATAAAGATCTGAGCCCAAATCAACTACATAGAATAAATACACACACAAACATGCACTCACACATGCACACACACACAAATTGAAGATGTGGTTTTTCAAAGAGATAAACGAAATGATAAACCCTTAGCTATACTAAGAAAAAAGAGAAGACTCAAATAGAATCAGGGAAGAAAAAAGACATTACAACTGACAGCACATAAATTCAAAGAATTATTGAAAATTATAATGAATAAATGTACAACAACAAATTAGGCAACCTAGAAGAAATAAAAAACTTCCTGGACACACAGCTGACCAAGATTGGACCATGAAGAAATAGAAAACCTGAACAGCCAATAATGGATAATGAGACTGGATAGGTAAAAAAGTCTCCCATCCAAGAAAATTTTAGGACTGGATGGCTTCATGGCTGAATTCTATCAAACACTGAAAGAAAAATGAATACTAACTCTTCTCAAATTATTCCAAAAAACTGAAAAGGAGGGAATTCTTCTAAACTCATTCAACGAGGCCAGCATGATCTTCATACTGAAACCAGACAGGGACACAACAAAAAAGAAAATTACAAGCTAATATCCCTGGTGAATAGAGATGCAAAAATTCTCAACAGAATATGAGCAAATCGAATTCAAGAGCACGGTCGAAGGATCACTCACCATGGTCAAGGTGGATTCCCGTCAGGAATGGAAGGAGGGTGCACCACGCACCAGTCGGATATCATGGTACGTGCGCCACATCGACAGAGCAGGGGCAGAGCAGCACGATCACCCGGATCAAGTGTCGTGGAACTTCACTTTTCTATATACCAACAGACAACTAGTTAAGAAATTAAGAACATACTCTCACTTACGATAGCTCACAACATAAAAATTAAATAAATAGTGAAAAACAAACAAGCAAAACACCCTAGAAACAATTTAACCAAAAAGGTGAAGTGTCTCTATAATGAAAATCACAACGTTGATGAAGTGAGTTGAAAAGGACAGACACAAAAAGAGGTTATCCCATGTTCATGGATTAGAAGGATTACTACAGTTACATTGTCCATAATATGCCAAGTCATCTACAGAGTCAATGCAACCTCTATCAAAATACCAATGATATATTTTACAAAACTAGGGAAAAATCCTAAAGTTTGTATGGAGCCACTTAAAACCCCCAAATAACAAAAGCAATCATGAACAAAAAGAATGAAGCAGGAGACTTTACGCTACCTGACGTCAAAATATAACTACAAAGCTATCGTGATCGAAACAGCATAATATTGTCATAAGAATAGACACATTGACCCATGAAACTGGACAGAAAGCCTGGAAGTAAACCCAGACACGTACAGTCAAATGATCTTTGGCGAAAGTGCTAACAACCTGCGCTGGAGACGGCACAGTCTCTTCAATAAATATTGCTGGGAAAATCGCCCATGCAGCAGAATGAATCTAGACTCCTATCTTCCACAACATACGAAGACCAACCCCAAGTGGGTCACTACTTTAATGTGAGATCTGAACCAGGAAAGTGCTAGAGAAAACGGGGAACGCTTCAAGCCACTGGAGTGGGCAAAGGAATGTTTTGATAAGACTCGCAAAACACAGGCAACGAACACAGACACATGCTAATAGAATCACATCAAACGAAGGAGCTCCTGTACAGTAAGGGAAACGGCCAACGGACTGCAGAGACAACCTACTGAGTGGGGAGAATATTTGCACACCTTGAATCTGACAAGAGATCAATATGCAAAATCCATAAGGAATTCAAACAAGTCAATAGCAAGAAAACAAGTAATCCAGTGTTTTTAAACGGGCAAAGGACCTGAATAGACATTTCTCAAAAGAAAACATATGGATGAGCAACAGGTATATGGAAAAAAAATGCTCACCATCACTGATCACTGATTTGCAAGGAAGTGCAAATCAAAACCACAATGAAATGTCACCTCGGTCCTGTTAGAATGACTATTATCAAAAGGACAAAAGAGTACATGTTGTCAAGGATGTGGAGGGAAGTGAACCTTTATATACTGCTGGCAGCATTTAAATGAACATCGACAACATGGAAAAAATTTAAAATAGAAATACCATATTACCCAGTAATCCCTCTGCTGGGTATATTTCACAAAGCAATGGAATCAATATTTTAAAGAGATGTCCACATTCTCATGTTCACTTAGTACTGTTCACAGTAGCCAAGATATGGAATTAATCTAAGGGTTCATCAATTGATGAGTGGTTTAAAGGCAATGTAGTATATATACATGGTGGAATACTATTTAGCCTTAAAAAATAATAAAATCCTGTCATTTGTGACAATGTGGATGAACCCAAAGGACATCATGTGAAGTAATGCAGGTGCAGAAAAAGAAATACCACTTGATCTAATTTTTCAATGGAATCTGAAAGAGTTGGACTCATAGAAGCAGAGAATAGAATGGTGGTTACCCAGAGTTAGGGATAAGGTTGGGAGTTTGAGGAAACGTTGATCAAATAATATGAAATTTCAGTTATATAGGAGGAAAAAACTCAAGACCTCTCCTGTCCACCATGGTGGCTGTAATTAATAACAATGCATTGCATCCTTGAAAATCACTAAGAGAGTAGATATTAAGTGTTCTCACCACAAAAATTAGAAGAATGCAAAGTAATATATGTTAATGAGGTTGATTCAGCCTTTCCACAGTGCACACCTATGTCAAAACATTATGATGCACATTCAATGCAACCTGTGTACAATATGCAAATATGTACAAATGCAAATATGTACAATTTTATGTCACTTAAAATTAATTAATTACTAAAATTAAAACTAAAGAAAAAGAATAAAATGGAGTAGCAAGATGCCCAGAGTAGAACTCAGTTCCTAAAATCAAAGAATGAACCAAATGAACACAGAAAATTTGATAGGTAGGACTAGATCTGCAGGCAAGAAGTTTCTATTTAGCAAAAGGAAAGAACCTGAATTTGGACTGTGCTTTTGTTTTTGTTAATAAGAACAAACAGACATTTTGATTACAGAAATGTAACTGACCTACTCGATTGTAAAGTGACTTGGATGAAGATGTTTTAGAGGAAAAATCTAAAACTTTGTTTTAGCCCAAGTGACTTTCTTGTAGACTTTGCCGCTTTGGGAAATACTGCTCTGCTCTGCCAGGATCGAGCCTGAGTGCAGGATGCTGTAGCACGTGGCTTGCTGTGTGGATGTGTGTGGACAATGTCACCCACGTGGAGATGAATTCGAATGCAGACAGGTGCTTCCACACTGGTGGAGACAGGCCGACCATCCTGAGCTAAACTCACCCTGGGATTGTGTTCAAACTGTTACCCACCATGAAAATTATCCAGCCCCAAATGGAAACATCGCTGAGGTTGAGCAACTGCACTAACCACAGAAGAAGACACTAGACCTAGACAGGAATGTGCCAAGGACCCCCAGCGGCAAGTGGTTGAGCAGTACCCAGGGATTCTGAACCTGGGGTCTTCCGTGGGGGCCTCCCTGCCATGTCCCGCGTGCAGGAGAAGAGGGTTACCTGCCGGAGGAGGATGCTGGTTGTACATCACTCAATCATGCGGAAACTTATCTACTCCCTGAACACAGGAGCCAGTAGCTTTTCATATCACAGGAGCCAATACTCTTCACATGGGTGGGGGCGTGACGGGTCTGGCCACACCAGCTCCGGCCTCTCACGACATGGAGTGGCCCGACCCTCTCTTATTTATGATATGCAGGTAAAAGGGGGCCGGGACCAGGAGGAGCTTCTGTGATGGCCAGGGTGGGGTGGAGTTAGGGGAGCCATTCTCTTAGGGGGACTAGACAGGGAACTGCCTGATTCTGCCAGATGAGGATGGCTTCCACAGTCTTCCTCACCCAGTCTGTGAAACAGACCACATGTGCACTGGGTCACGAGGAGCGAGCAGGTCCGTCTTTTTGCTGCTAAGTATTCCTGTGTAATTTTACTGCACTAAAATTGAGTTCAGCTGTGCTATAGAGCATAAAGCACTCAGCTCTCTTTTTTTCAATACAATTTTATGTAAGCATTGAGGTTGGCTCATGTTTGTTTTTGGGGTGATTTTATACCTGATTCTCAGATTAGGTCTGTCTGATGAAGCACAGGTGTCTTGTGTTCCAGGCTGTCTTCAGTTACTGTGGAGGTGCTGACGCGTTATCCGAAGTGTCCGATGCTTCCTCTCGTCAAGTTTTTTAATCAACTCTTTTCTTCACTAATTTTTTTTTTTTTTTTTTTTTTTCCAGAAATTCCTTTTGGCCCATGAATAATGCTTTCAAATGACTAAAATCATCTGGGAAGTCATGGGCTGCATGTGAGAAGGCATGATTCAGATTTGACTATAGATTTGACAAATTAGAGATAGGAGCAGAAACAAATAGGTATCCAGGATGATAACCGAAGATGAAAAATAAACAAATATTAGTAACAGTTCTTTATATTTATGACATGTGCTCCTGTTTCTGATTAGAAATTTACTTTTGCAAAATTGTTCATCCAAAGAACAATTCGATATAATTCATACAGACATTTCAGAAAATGTATACATATGGAAAAATATTTAATGTACGCCTCTTTAAGATATCTCATTGGATTCATTGCCACCTTTCTCTGTGTTTCTTGTTATATTTCCATCACCCCCCATAGCACCTTTTTCTTCCACACGTTTCACTGGTGCTGAGGTTTGTTGTTGTGTATTCTTACATGACATCTCTAATACGATTGGCCAATACCCCCGTCAGATTCAGTCAGCACTTCCCTCCTCCCTGAGAGCCCTCGGTCCCTTGCCTCGACCGACTCCCTTGGGTATGTTGTCATGGGATCCTCCCCACCTCCCTTCTCCTTTCTCCTCTCTAGCTTCTGATAGGAGAGAAAACATATGGCTCTTGATCTTTTGAGTCCGACTTATTTTGCTTGACCTCATGTTTCTCTAGTTCCATCCATTCTCCTGCAAATGACAGAATCTCATTTTTCTTTGTGGCTGAGTAAAACTCCGTTGTGTGCATGTACCACATTTTCTTTATCCATTCATCTGGTTCCATAGTGCAGTTATCGCGAATTGTGCTGCTGTAAACATGGCTGTGCATGTGTCACTGTAGTAAGAGGACTTTAATTCTTCAGGATAAAGACTGAGGACGGATACAGCCGGGTCACATGGTGGTTCCATGCCCAGGCTTTTGAGGAACCTCCGAAGTGATTTCCAGAGTGGTTGTACTAATTTACAATCCCACCAAGAGTCTGAAAGTGCTTCTCCACATTGTCTCCAGTGTTCATTACTGTTTTTATTCTTAATGACCGTGACTCTGACTGGTGTGAGAGGAGATCTCACTGTAGCTTTGCTTTTCATTTCCCTAATTGCTAAGGATGTCAAACACTTGTTTCATGCATTCATTGACCATTTCTATTTCTTCTTTTTTTAATTTGTTCTTTTTAGCTAAACGTGAAGCAGAGTATATTCTGACATATTTATACAAGTACGGAGTGCATCCCAGTCTGTGGCTGTGCGTGATCTAGAGTCACTGTGGTGTGTTCATACGCGTTCATAGGAAAGTCACGTTAGATTCAGTCCGTGTCTTTCCAATTCCTGTCCTGCTCCCTTCCTCCACTTGTTGTGTGTTAGCATCCACATATCAGAGAGAATATTTGACTTTGAGTTTTTGAGATTGGCTTATTTCACTTAGCATAATTGTCTCCAGATGCATCCATTTATCAGCAAATGTCATAAAGTCATTTTACGGCTGGGTGATATTCCACTGTGTATATGTGCCGCATTTTCTTCACTTATCCATCTGTTGAAGGGACCTAGGTTGGTTCCATGTCTTGAGCTGCTGTAAACGTTGATGTGGCTGTCCCTGTAGTACGCTACAGACTTTAACCCCTCTGGATATATACCAAGGAGTGGGATGAACCGGGTCAAATGGTTGTTCCCTCCCAAGTTTTCTGAGAAATCTCCACACTGCTTTCCTGAGTGGTTGTGCCAATTTGCAGTTCCACCAGCAATGGATGAGTCTACCCTTTCCCCACATCCTCGCCAATATTTTTTGTTACTTGTACTCTTGATTGTTCTCATTCTCCTTTTAAGAAGTATCTGTTTCATTCACTTGCCCGTTTAATATTTGGGTTATTTGGTTTTTTTGGTGTAAAGTTGAGTTCTTTATATATTCTAGACGTTAATACTGTCAGAAGAGCAGCTAGCAAAGATTTTCTCCCATTCTTTAGGTTCTCTCTTCACCTTCTTACTTGTCTCTTTTTCTGTGCTGAAGCTTTTTGATTTGATGCTGTCCCATTATTAACGCTTGACATTGTTTCTCGAGCCTGGGGTGCTATTGGGGAAGTGGTTGCCTGTGTCTCTGTTGGAGTGCTGATCCTACGTTCTCTTCTGGGAGTCCCATAGTTCTAATTCTTGACTCTTCCATCGACTGGGCTGACTCTTTTGCGCAGGTTGAGAGCTAAGGGTCTAGTTTCATTCCTCTTCATGTTGATATCTGGTTTTCCCAGCACCACTTGTTAAAACCATCTTTCCCCCCCGTGTCCCTTGTCACCCTGGCAAGGATCAGATGACTGCAGATGTGTGGGTTTGTCTCTCTTCTCTTCTGTACCATTGGTCAGTGTGTCTGTTTTTATGCCCATACCATGTAGTTTGTTTTAAACACACAGATTTAAGTTTATTCACCATTATAATTTCAAGCTTGATTTATAAACCATTTAAAGTGCTTCAGAGCTCTGTATTACAAGAACTAAACAGGACAATTAGCTTCATGGGTTCAAGTTTCATACATTAAAACTAACGAACGAGCATTTTTTCCATGTGGAACTATACAATATTATTAAGGTCAAAGGACCCAATAGAGCAGTTTTTTCTTTCTTTTGGGATCTAGACAACGATTCTGAATGTTCAGAGCTCTTTTGCTATATTATTTTATATTCAAATATCTCTGTCCATATTTTGAGTCAAATTATATGACCAAAACAATTTAGAAAAGCAATTAGCATTGTAGCTAAAGATTTTTCATCTACACTGTCATGTTCAAAGGAATTCCTGTTGCAACGCTGGCAAAATCTGCGGGCTGTTCTGGAACAAGGTGCAGGGTGCTCACTACATTGCAGGTGACACAGGTGCAAACATGGAACAGTTATGCACAGTTCATCCGGGACGGTTCTGGTTCCCCAGCTAAAACTAAACCTGCAGTTGACGTGGGTTCAGGAAAACCACCTTTGAGAACTGTAACACAGTACCTTCCTCCTCTCGCCCTCAGCCACGGACAGGAAGTTTGTGGGCTAGCATGCTGTTTGCTTTGTGGATTGTGGTAGTAAGTGAGCCAAGGTGGGCTTCCTCAGAACTGGTGATGACCTGTGGTCCTGACTCTTCCCATTTTCGAGGTACAGTCAAATCTTTGTATAAATCAGCAGATCATGAAGAAGAAACTTCCAGCAGCGGTAGGAACATCACTCCGGCGGTGACCCGTCAGGCGGCTGAGCATATTTCATCCTGGATGGCGCTCTGAGACTTCTCTGCTGTCTTGTCACTCTCAATATCAAACTGGCACCTTTCAAGGACCTCACCGCTTTCGACGCTCCAGATGACCTGCCAGCAGCTTCTGAGCTAAGCCCTTGTACCGCCAGTGGAAGAACTCTGTCACCATCTCCTGGCTCCCGCTCAGGGTGAGGCCAGCTCCGGGGACAGCTGCAGCCGTGGCCACCGTGATGCCGCCACCCAGTTCAGAGGCGACCCCGCAGCAGGCGGCTTGCAGGGCACACCTCAGGCCCCGCCCACACGGCCACCACGGTGCAGTTTTGTTACCTATCTCTGTAGTGCAACTTGAAGTCAGGTATAGCGATGCTGTTTTGGCTTAGAATTGCTTTGGCTATTCCGTGTCCTTTATTTTTCCAAATGAATTTTAGAACTGTGTTTTCCTAGTTCTGTGAAGAACGTCACTGGCATTTTGATGGTGATCAAATCTGCATATTGTTTTCGGTGGTACCTCCGTTTTAGCAATGTTAATTCTGTCTGACCATGAACCCGGGAGGTCTTGGCGTCCTCTGAGGTCCTCAGTTCCTTCCTTCAATGTTCTATAGTTCTCATTGTTAGAGATCTTCCCCCTCCTTGGTTAGTTGTATTTCTAGCTACTCTATTTTATTTGAGGCTATTGTGGATGAAATTGGCTTCCTGGTGTCTTTCTCAGCAGATTTGTTCGTGGTACGTTGGAAACTGTTGATTTCTGTACGCTGATTTTGTAACCTGTTGCTTGTCAAGTTCCTTTATTAGCTCTAGCAGTCTTTTGGTGGAGTTTTTCTTGAATCTTCTAGACATAGAGTCAAATCATCTGCAAACAGTGATAATTTGACTTCTTCCTTTCCTATCTTTCATCCCTTTTACTTTCTTCTCTTTCCTAATTGCTCTGGGTAGAATATCTAGCACTGTATTAAATAGCAGTGGTAGAGTGTCTTGTCCCAGATTTTAAAGGAGATGCTTCCCGTTTCCCCCATGTATGAGGCTGGCTTTGGGTTTTCTATACACTGCCTTCATGATGTTGAGGGAGGTTCCTTCTGTTCCTGGTTTTTATTATTATTCATGCTGAATTTTGTCAAAGATATTCTCTGCATCTATTGAGATGACTAAGTGGTTTTCACCCTTGATTTTATTTATGTGATGAATTACATTTATTGATTTTCATGCATTAAACCATCCTTGCATCTCTGGAATAAGACCACCTTGGTCATGGTGTACGATCTTCTTAATATGTTTTTGAGCATGATTGCAAATATTTCATCACTCTTGTGTCTCATTTCATTAAGGATACGGGTCTGCAGTTTTCTTTCCTTGATGTGTCCTTATCTAGTTTTGGAATGAATATGATAGTGGCTTCATAGAATGGATTTGGAAGTGTTCCATGCCTTTCTATTTCATGGAATAATGTAAGGAGTATTGGCATTAGTTCTTCTGTAAAGGTTTGGTTGAATTCAGCGGAGGATCCATCTGATCCTGGCCTTTTCTTTATTGGAAGGCTTTTTAGTACTGCTTCTATCTCATTACAGGTTATTGGTCTGTTAAGGTTTTCTGTGTCCTCTTGATCTGATTTTGGCAGGTCATATGAGTCTAGAAATATGTTAATTCTTCTAGGTTTTCCAATTTATCGGAGTGTAAGTTTTCAAAGTGGTCCCTAGTGATCGGCTGGATTTCTGTGATGTCTGTGGTGATTTCTCCTTTTTCATCTCTAGTGTTATTAACTTTGTTTTTCTCCCTTTTCTTTTGGTTAGTTTGGCTAAGGGCTTATCAGTCCTGTTCATGTTTTCAAGGAACCGACTCTTTGTTTCATCGATCCTTTATGGTTGTTTTTTATTCTCAAGTTCATTGGTTTTCTACTCTGATTTTAATGATTCCTTCATTCTACTGGTTTTGTAATGAACTTCTTCTTCTTTTTCAAGGGTCTTGAGCTGCATTGTTAGGCCATGTATTTGGGATCTTTCTGATTTTCTTCTGTAGACACTCATGGCTAGAAACTTTCCTCTTAGAACTGCCTTCGGAGTGTATCTAGTATGTCGTATCACTCTTCTCATTTGAGTCTAAGACTTTTTCACTTTCTCCTTTAATTTCCTGTGTATTGTTCCATCTCCATGTGTTTATATAGTTTCTGTCAGGCCCCACTGGCATCTTACCTGGCTTCCTAGATAGTAACAAAATGTCTTGGCAGTTTTCTCCACATTGCAACCAGAATACACGTCCTAAAATTTAAATCTCACCATGCCATTATCCTGCTTCAGATCTTAACTCTTTCCATCATTTTCCCAAGCACCTGTGGAAACGTCAAAGCCATGTTCTGTCCCTGTTTATGGGGCAGAGCCTCCTTCCCTGAACTCTGCCCAAGCTCAGGCCAAATGGAACCTTCTGCTGTCTTCCTCACAAGCCAGCCTTTTGGTGCCTGGTTCCATCTGCATTTGAAAAAGTCTCATTGCAGCTCATGTAGGCAGCGATCTCACTTATCTTTCAGAACGCCAATCATGCTTCTGTGACGCTTCCTCACTTACAGCTGTATGTTGCCTCTAGGGTCTCATAATATGACCCCTACATACCTTGGTTACAACACTCGATGATTTGTATTTTAACTACCTGTTTACTCATCAGATTTCTCTCTAAATGTTGTAGGACATTCTCATGAAGATTCTGGTATAAAGTAAATGCTCAATGCATATATCTAGAGCAATAGAATGAATAACTGAATACATACAAACTATAATAAAGTTAATATATAATATCATAAAGTCAAATGCCAATCAGTCACCTTCAAAAACTCCTCTTAATCCACATTTAGACTTTTGTTAAAGCATTCTATAAAGAGAATAATCAAGACTTTTGGAATATTTAAAATGTAACTGAGGTTATTATTCTAAGTTATTTTTCTAAGTTAGAAAGATGATTTGCTATGTTAATTTTTGTAAGCATTGAGGGAATGTAAAAATGCATTCAAAATAAACCCAAATAGGTCAGTATGCTGTTATTTTAAAATTTCATTAGATAGCAAGCACATTTTCAGTGTCCAATAATCTGGTGACGAATTACTACCAGGGCAATGTTTTTAAAATTCCACTTCTTAAAATGTCTTTTACCACCTGAAAAGAGCCTTGTTACTAATGAATGATAATATTTTTGTATAGATTTAAATGGACTAAATTGATTATAACTTCAGTCACAATTATTTTAAAGGAAATAAAAACCAGTAATTTTCTTCCAGAAATGTCTCTCTGGTCATTTTCTTTTCTAATTAGTCCCCTTTGAGAGATCTCCTATTTGCTTATTATTCATCATAAATATCTGCCCTGAGAAAATCTTGTGCATTAAAGTCCCAATTCCTAATGGAATGTTTTCTATGCAATGTCTGGCAAAGAAAAATGGAGAGACAATTAGCCAAGGAGGAACAGATCCTAATTTAAGGTATTTTTTAAAACAACAGAAAACATTAATGCCCAAATATAATAGGTATGGCAAGAAATCAGCAGACACTGAAAGACAAGAAAAAATTCACCAAACCCAAATCAGAGTGGAACAAGTCAGAACGGTGTTGGTTTGGAGGCTGTCTGGCAGAACCTCACACAACCACGGGCACCGGAAATGGGGAGATCTAAATTCCACTCTCAACTTGACCAGTGATCTGTGATTTTGTGGTCAGATGAGAAGAAAGAGTTGTCATTTGCTTACCAGATGTGTGAAGACGGTGCTGAAGGAAACCAGTTGCACTTCTCATAAGCAAGACAGTGCAAGCACCAAGGGATTCCTCTCGACCAGGGTGGATTTTGTCAGATGCACTAGTCGCATCCAGCTGTACTGATGAGATGGCCCAGATGGAAATCAACCAACCAACCAGCCGGGGGAAGTGACAGAGGGAGTCAAGCTCCTGGGGAAATGCACAAGGTACTCTATCATGACCCTCGTTGATTTAAATACAAGGCTGTTAATAGGGGGAGAGTTCAATGATCATCGCTTAGTGTTTGCAAGAACATTTTTAAAGTTTATGCCCAAGATTGAACATCCTGTCTGTAAGAAAGCTTATGTATAGGTTATTTACAAAATTTTCAGGGGTTCTATGTGACAGCAATCCACTGGAGGGCAGAATATAGTAAGGATTATGGCTGGTTGCCTGGTATATTGATTTGTTTCAGGACATAAATTGAATATCACTTTACAGCTTAATTAAAAAGAATGACATACAGTTCTGTCTGTTTTAAGGTTTAAAAAGATTTCCCTCGTTTAGTGCCTGGATGAGTCTGTGTGTTCCCGTTTGGTGTGAAGAAAGATGGAGCTGATTATATGTTGAAAGTATTTCTGTCTTACCGGCAAATCAAAAATTGTGAATTCAGGTTTCTGTGCTCAGTTAAACAGTGATGCATCTCAATCTGGCTAGACTTCAGTTTGTACTCTATTTCCTTAAGGAAAGAAACCAGGTTTCCAGAGACAGCTGTCTTTAATTGAAGTTAGAGTGAGCTGCCTCACACGCTTGGACCCCAGAATGCTGAGTAGTGTTCTGGATCAGATCAGCTGCCTGTGTCACCTCTCTGTCCCCAGTGAATATATTTGATTTTATTTCTGGGCATTTAATGGCACATCTGTGACATAGAGCTTGAAATTCAACTTGTTCATTTAGCTGTGGAAAGAAAGACTGCATTTTACTAAAAGCAGTCATCTTTTGTTTAGAATAAGGCTTGCTTTCTCACCTAGAGTGCGTTCCTTCTTTCATCTCTCCATCCATCCATCCATCCATCCATTCATCCATCCATCCATCCATTCACTAATTTGGTCAACATTTATTGTTCAACACTAGGCACTGTGCAAGCTCTAGGGTCCAAAGTGAATATGAAATTTCAGTTCAGAAGTACGGAATGGGACATAAACTCTCCTCAGAACATCAGCTCTCGGTGAGCCTAAGATGTTCTTCAAACAATAGCAGCAAACACGTATGTAACTCTCTGAACCAGACATTTGTCATGAGCTCTTTACCTAACAGTCCTGTGACGTAGGCTCCATCTGCATTGTCCCCCTCGTTGCCACCATCATCATGATCTCCATTTATGAATAAGTCACAGAAAAGCCAAGTCCCTTACCTAAGTTGGTCGCATAGTATGAGTGGTGGAGTCGGAATGTGAGGCTTCCTCTAAATCCCTTGCTCTGAACTACTAGCCAAGACACTGCTCCTCAGGACTGGATTCCAAGTGAAGCAAAAATCAACTTGGGAAACTGAAAATTTAAGAATGATTTTCTGCTTTTGTGAAAGACAGAATGTACTAGGCAACAAAATGTTTTATTCAGGATATTGCAACAGGTAGGATGCTTAATAATGAACAACTCAAAGAAGAGCTAGAGAACTTGGAATTTAATAAAACAAGGGAATTATTGAGGAAAGGTGGAGGAAGGCCATATTTCTGAATTTGCAAGTGCACAGTGATCATTTGCTGTTGTTAGTTGGTCATTTCTTGGGATAAAAAGGGTCCTAAAAGGTGGAAGAATTTCTCAACTGATTCACTACCTCGCATAACCACAGGGTTCAGATAGTTCACCACTGTCAATCTTGTTGTTTGTTGAAGATGATGAGTATCATTCCTTGTTGAATAGCTGAGTCACAATCATGGACCTCCCAAGCCAGACAAGGAGGGTCTAAAAAATAATCCCCACATCTCTTGTTGGCATTGTTTCTTCAAAATCAGTTGAACAATGTGTTGAGACACACTGGCCAAGTCAGTGATTTTAGAATGCTGGAGATCTAGCATCTTAAAGAAGCCATGATTGAAATAAAAAAGAGTAATATGAACATAAATGGTTGATTAAAATAAAGAACCAGGACTTAAACTCCAAGATAATGAGGCAAGTAGATTCCAAAAGATCAGTGAAGGAAAATCTTTGGGATATGCAAGACTGCTGGTCTCTTTTCTCGAAGCTCTGGTACTTGTACATCAGTGCCCTTGCTGATGCTGTTCAAGGTCATGGTTACCTTCTTGTGAGAGAGACGTACCCAAGTACGTCACTAGGTTTCTATAATGGCTGAGATATGACTCTCCCTTAGTGTCCAGAGAAAAATCCAGGCCTTGCATGGCTGACTGAGAGGTGAATCCTTTGAGGTTTATGTCAGGTCCTCAGGCTTCAGCTTCTTCAGCTTCTGGGGCAAAGGGCCAGTTGCTAAGCAACTTAAGAGTCTCCCCGCCCCATAGCCCCGTAGTGATTTGGGCAGTTATCTAAGCAGATCGCACAGAAGATAAGCATAACCCTTTACCCCCTCATCTCAGAGTGGGCTAACAAAGAAAATTTTGCCATTTTAGCAGAAGCAAGACCAACTTCTACTTTTGTACCAATATAATCTTTTAAATGAAGTTCCCTTTTGGAAGTCTTATAAAGAAATTCATTGGGTTAGGCAGAATAATACCCACCTCCCAATGCTGTCCATATTATAATCCCTGAAACCTGTGAGTGTATTGCATGGGAGAATGAAGGTTTGCTAATAAAAATAAGTTTGCTAATCATGTGACCTTAAAAATAACAAGAGTATCTAGTACAACCAATGTAATCACAATGGTCATTTAAATGTGGAAAAGAGGGGCAGAAGAGCCGATGTCAGAGTAGCAGGCAGACGTGAGCGGTGGGAACATGGGGTTAAAGGGTTAATTCTTAGACGGAGCCTACTCGTCTTTCTTTGCAGCAGCTCACACAAGGCCATTCTGACCCAGCTCTAATGTAAGAAGACAGCAGCCTTTGACTAAGAGCTTCTCATATCCTGGGTTGTCCTTCTCTCTCAAGGTTGAAGACACACGTCCAAAAACTCCTCCACTGATAAAAAAGAGCACAGTTACCCTGGTCCAAACCAGACCACAATGAAAGGAGGCCTTTGTGACCTTGACACAAAGCAGAATGACCGAGAGCTGCCTTTGGACCAGCCCACTGTCAATCAGAAGCTCCGAGGTAGGGCTTGGGTGAGATTCTCCAGAAACCTCCCTCCCATCCCAATGGAACTGAGCTTACAAAGAAGTCAGTTGCCGCTCTCCTTTTTGAGAGGATCCACTCTCCCTTGAGAGTGTTCTTCCCCCTTTTTTCTCTCTCCTAATAAACTTTGCCATGCTTTTTACTACGTCTTGTGTCTTGCTTGAAATCCTCTCACGCAAGATGCAAGAGTTGAGAACAGAGTCTCCAGTAAGATCTTATCTCAGGTATCATCTTATCTCCATTATCAAGAGTGACACAGTGTGAGAAAGACTTGCTGGTTTATTGCTGGCTCTGAAGATGGAAAGGGACCCTCAACCCAGGAATCCAGGAAGTCTGCACAATCCTGAAGGTAAGGAAATGGTTTCTCTTCTAGAGTCTCCAGAAGGAATGTCCAGAAAGACTCCTTTTGGACTTCTGACCTCTAGAACTGTAAGATGATAAGTCTGAGTGGTTTTAAGCTATTACATTTGTGGTGATCCATTGTGGTAACAATTGGAAACCAGCGTTGTCATCAAACTTCAGTCAGCTTTGACTCTGACAAGAAAAACCCCCTTCTGCCTCTGTCCAGAGCTTTGTATATTCATTCAGGATTTGCCCTACATTCCTCTCTTTGTTCTGGATCAACCAGTCATTGTACCTCAGGACAAAACTACTCTCACGTCATTGACACAAACGCGTCCCCGTCGTAAAATTTCTCAAAGTGGCAAATACAAACATGTTCTTTAAGAGACCCAGGCACGGAGCGTTCCTGAACCTTCTTGAGTCCTGTCTTCGCTGATCACAGTCCTATCACCATTCTGGTCTTCTGCGCTCCCACCAGAATCGGCTGTTAATCTCCACTTACAACTATCAAGAGCATTTCCAGCCCGAACTGCTAAGCCTCTCAGAACTCCTCCCACCAATTCCAGGAAGCTCCAAAAGCTTCTGAACCACATGGTCACATTAGTCACCCCAGTGACCCCATTTCTCGGTACCGATTTCTGTTTTAGTCAGCTTTTCTTCGCTGCTGTGACTAAATGCTCTGACTAGAACAATTGCAGAAGTGAAAAGGTTTATCTGCGGGCTCATGGTTTCAGAGGTCTTAGTCCACAGGAGGCTGGCTCCATTCTTCGGGGCTGGAGGTGCGGCTGAGCATCACGGCAGGAGAGCGTGGCAGAGGGAAGCAGCTCAGGTCCTGGAGATCAGGAGGCAGAGACTCCACCCTCCAGATACAAAGTACCTACCCTACAGCCTCGCCCGCCACTTCAGCTACCCCATGGGGATCAAGTCACTGGCTGGGTTAAGACTCTACAACCCAGTCATTTCCCCTCCCAACCTTGCTGCACTGCCTCACATGGGAGCTTTGGGGGCCACCTCACGTCCAGACCGTAGCACAGGGTCAGCCTGTTGGGACCACCCCCGTGACTTTACGCAGACACCCACACAGTGTGCGGCCCTGTGCTGTCCTAAGGAAGTGAGAGTTGGGCTTTGTGACTTCAGGATCTTTTGTAATTGCAAGCGCTCCTCCAGTGACCTTTCCCCAGGAAGTTCTGTGACCGTCCTCTGCAGACCCTGTCGGGAGTGACTACTACATTTGCACAGAGCAGAGCCCAGAGAAGCCTCCGGGGAGACCAGGAAGAGGCTGAGGCCTCCTGGGGGGGTGCATGTCCCTGGGGAGACCAGGAAGAGGCTGAGGCCTCCTGGGGGGTGCATGTCCCCGGGGAGACCAGGAAGAGGCTGAGGCCTCCTGGGGGGGCATGTCCCCGCAGGGCCTTCCTACTGTGCACACAGGGAGAAAGAAGCCTGGCCAGGATGCAGTGGCCCACAGGAGCAGGTGGTGACAGGCCAGGGACAGCCCGCTCCCCTGGACCAGGCGTGTCCAGCACAGACCCTGCCCTTGGTCTCTGCCCCCTTCTGTCTGGGCCCCCTTCCCTCTCTTGCTGCCTGGGGTCTCAGCGTCCTCCCGAGAGGTGGCGGAGCCCCTGGACCCCTCTTGGGCCGACATGGGCTCATTTCTCATCCCGGGTGGTGAAAGCTAAGAAAAGGAGTTCTGTTTGTCCCAGTGATTCCTGGAAACTACCAGGGGCTAAATCCCCGACCCGTGCCCAGAATGTCACCAGAATGGTGACGGAGGGCACAGCTCCCTCCTGACACAGACGCTACGCTCTTCCAGGAGCACATGGGGAAAAGCCCTCCCCGCCTGCCGAGCCCGGTCCCCCGTGGCCTCGGGAGGACGGGTGACTCTGCTCTGTCACACGCCTCATTCCTGTGACGTCTTCACTCTGCAGAGACGGGGCAGTTCCCTCCCCCAGGACTGTCCCCAGCAGGGCCACAGTTCCTTCCTCATCTCCCCTGTGGGCCAGGCCCATGGGGGCACCTGCAGGTACTATGGCTTTGTCAGCCACAGCCCCCACCTCTGGTCACTGCCCAGTGACCCCCTTGAGCTCTGGGTCACAGGTGAGTGCGTGTCTGACCACTGTGCCTTTGTGTTGCTGCCGGGGTGTCTTGAGGTGTTCTGTTCAGCCCCCTGGGTGTGCAGGGGTGGTACGCTTCACCCAGCCTTAGCTGAGGTCCCTCCGTGTGATTTACCGACCTGAGCGCTTACATATTCATTGTGACGGTTTGGGGCAGATATAAGTAAGTGGTTGGGGAAGAGATGTCCTTTCCATCCATGGGAAGATGCTCCCTGACCTAGGCCAGCCCTCGTGACCAGAGCAACAGGCCATGGAGCTACTCAGTTGCAGCCAAACCCCTGCAGTCCCTTCCCCACAGTGCCTCTCTGTGTGGGGACAGTAAGCACATCACCAGGTGGTGGTGACATAAATGTTCAAGTGTCTCTGTAGTTTCTTCATGTAAGGTGAGTTTCTGGTCCTTTCTGTGTGATGCTGTGACAGCTTTCGTACTCTGAGTGGCCACTGGTGGGTAGAAAGTGTGGCAGCCATGCCCAGGATGGACGCTGGCCATGACCCGCAGGCCAGGCAGGGAGGTGCTGCTCCTGCCTGGGCTCCTGGGGCCCAGTCCCGCAGGCCTTCCCCTTTCTGGCCACCTGGGTCTTCTCAGGTCTCAGGGAAGGGACGTGCTCTGGGCATGGGGACCCTAGGGGACACAGCACAGAGGGGCGAGAGACCCTCCTGGGTCTCTGGAGTGACAGGTCGCTGTGACAGTGGCCTGGGTTAGGCTGGATACGTGCAGCCGGCACCCGAGGGAGAGGAGCCAGGGAGGTGGGGGAGGAGCTGGAGACATCGGACACCCCGCGTGAGCGCTGGCAGTGAGCTGTGCCTGGTCACCCTGCACAGCAGCTCTTAACCTTATGTCTCCAGTCAAAGTCGATCCTGTGGACTGAGTCGCATGTCCAGGGAGAACTGCCTCTGCTCAGGCACCAGGGGGCGGAGCTCCTGGCTGGTGGGTGCCCGGCTACCTCCCCTGCCTCTCTGAGGGGCACCAGTGCCCACAGCCTCCATCGCCAGTCTTGCCCCCTTGGTGCCACCCTCAGATTCACTCCCTTCTCAGTTCTGTGACTGTCACCCTGTCACACCAAGATCACCTGTCACCCAGGACCTTGCAGGTTGGTCCCTAGTGATCCCTCCACTTTCCAGCTGGCCTCCTAAAGCCACTCAGCACCCAGGACAGCCAGTGTGTGAAACCACAGTTTCTCGTCCCAGTCGGCCTCTCTGCGGGTGCTCGATGCGTTGAGACTTGACCGCAGGCGCTGCTCCGAGGCCCCCACGTCCTGTGTCCTGTGTCCTGTTTCTGGCGGTGGCTGGCTGCCCCTGACCTCTGCACCTTTCCTGTCTGTCGTGGGCCCCGGAAGTGCCTCTCACCTCAGCTCTGGGAAGTCCTTCCGGCTGCAGGAAGGCAGTTCTCCTGGAGACCCGGCGTCTCTCTCCCTGCTCAGTTCCCTCTGAATCCCTCTGGGGTGCCTGTCACTCTGTCATGGAGTCTGTCTCTGGGAGTCACCCTCCATCTGTCGCTTGACTCCTTCACTGGGCAGGTTCGCTGCCGTCCCTGTGGCCAGCAACCCTTGGGTGAAGGTCTTGCTGGGTGGGTGAGGTGGTGCCGCAGAGTCCAGGGCGGACCCTCACTGTGTGCTCTCCCCCAGGTCCACCGAGTCCCCTGGTGGTCGGGGTCTCAGCAGCTGCTGCCCTCCTTCTCTGCCTCCTCCTCCTCTTCCTCCTCCTCCACCTGTGCCAAGGCCGATGGAACCGCCAATGGGCCAGACACAGTATGTTCTGGGGTTGAGGGTGAACTTGGGGGGACTGTGGGGAGGGGTTAGCAGCTCCCTCCAAGACTGACCTTCGTCACTCTGTAGGGGACCTGGTGGAGGGATCAAGAGCCCCGTGAGGGACACAAGGTAGGACAATTCGGACTCCCCCAGTCCTATCGTGTCAGGTCTCTGACTGGCCTCAACATCCCTGCCCCTTTCCTTCCCCTGCAGCCCTGCCGTGGACGTCCAGGGAGGAGACGAGTGTGAGTGGACGGGCGGAGGGGCCGCCTGCTTGGGGGGAGCCTGGGGAAAGGTGGGCGGGAGCTGATGTCGCAGTCCTCGGGGCGTGGCATCGCTCAGAAATCTGGGACACAGGACCACGTCATTTAGGTCTCTAGCGCAGGACGCCCACCCTTTCCTCTTCCCTTTCAGATGACACCCAACCCCGGGAGGACGGCCAGATGGACACACAGGTGAGCCCTCCCACCTCCGCCTCTCCTCCCAGCCTGCGCCCGGCGCCTCTCCACGTGCGTGCCTCCCCATGGCAGGACCCTGCTGCAGAGGACCCACCGGAGGTGGCCTATGCCCAGCTGCACCCAGGGACCCTCAGCATGAGGGTGGAGCCACTTCCCTCCCGAGCCCTGCAGGACGTGTCCACTCAGCCCTGTGTGTCCGCCACGCTCTCCTTTCCTTGAGAGACGGCTGTGCCCAGCTGCTGCTCCATGTCCCTCCACACCAGCCTCCAGCTCGCAGCCCTGAGACTCCCAGGAGAAGCTTGTCCACGGCCAGGAAACTCCTGGGGCTTTCTGGGCAGAGTCCCGGCTCCGGGCATATTTGCCCACCAGGTGTGACAGAAGCGGCCTGCTTGGGCCCATGTGGGAGGTGCAGATGGGCAAGGCAGGGCTTGTCAAAAAACTGGCCGTCTGCTGAGGGAGGCAGGTCACCAGGGAGCGGGTGACCACCTGCCAGGGCCTGTGCAGGGAGGCTCCGACCTGAGGAGGACCCACAGGCACAGAGAAGCAGGGACAAGTGCAGCTGTTCCACGGCCTGGCATCGGGGACTGTGCTGCAGAGACCTGGGCCACAGAGGTCTCCCGGGCAGCCAGTCCATTGTGCCTGGCTGTGATCCCCACGGGGGTCCCTGGCTCCTGTGAGGCTCCCTTTAGCCTCTCTGAGCCTCCTACAGCTCTCCACAGTGGCCGCGGCATCCACAGGCGCAGGGCCACGGTTCCCTCTTGCCTCTTCAGTGACACCTGACGGGTACGAGGTGACATCTCACAGTGGCTTGGGGTGGCATTTCCCTGATGATGGTGGTGTGGAGCATCTTTTTATAGATCTGTTGGCCATCTGAAGAAATAAATGGAATGCAGATCCTTTGCCCTTTTTAAAACCAGGCTATTTGTGTTTCTGTCGTTGAGTCCTTTGATGCTTCTGGATATTAGCTCCTATGCAAGAATGGACACAGAGTAGTTTTAGATACACACATCTCAAGATCGCTCAGCCTTTAAAAAGAAGGAAGTCCTGCCATTTTTCACAGCAGGGATGGACTTGGAGGACGTTAGGCCAAGGGAGAGCCGGCAGGTGCAGAAGGCAAATGTTGCATGACCTCACCAACATGTGGCATCTAAAAAAATAAGAAAGACTGGAGGATAAAACAGGGGTGATGAGAGGCGGGGTGGGAGGACGTGGGGAGACGCAGGACCATCGAGTCTGAGGTCCAACGTCCAGCGCGAGGACTGGAGTTAGCAGCATTGTATTGTGACGAGGATTTTTGCTATGTGAATTGATTTTATCAGCTGAAGCCACACAGAGAAAACTGTTAACCGTGTGAGATGACTCGGGGCAGAGTGCCACCACCCCAAGTCACTAAGGGCCCAAGTCAGTTGAATCCGAGTTATCCCAGAGGGAGACTCTCCTGGGTGGGCTGCCTTGGTCACACCTGCCCTGAAACACAGCCCGGACCCCCCTGGGGTGCAGCTCTCCTTCCAGGATTGAGGGACTGAGGCCACATTGGAGACACTTGTGGGAAAGAGCTGCAGCCACTTTGGGAGAATGAGACCAGCTTCTGGGACCCCCTCCCCTGGCTGCCGTCGACAAAAACCTGGGGCGCTCAGCCCTGGAACCACATGGAAGTGAATTCTTCCAACAACCTGGGAGCTTAGGAGTGGATTCTTGGCCCTGCAAGCCCTGGGATGAGGAGGTGGCCCTGCCGACACCCCAGGTGCAGGCCCGGGGCCCTCGAGCGGAGAACTCCCCTAAGCCTGACCCACGGAGACTGCTTTGCTCCGTCGCGAGGTTCATGGGAATTCTCTGCCACAGAAAACGAGCACACCGTCTCCTCAGAAGCCAGGACGGTGCCCATGTGTAGCAGGAGCTCAGTAAAGAGTTGCTGATTTTGAGTGAACAAACTTTGCGACAGTACACGAACAGCCCAGCTGTCAAAAGGTCACCCACGCAGACCCACCTGCTTCCCCTGAGGCACCTGTGGACAGGAGTGTGGCTGGGCTTGGATTCCGTGCCCAGGCGAGGCGGGGGGGCACACGCCCTGGGCCCTGGGCTCGGAGGAACTGCTGGAGGATCTTGCCGCCACTCTTCTGCCCACGCTGGGGCTAACGCCTGCCAGGCGTCATCTGTCGGGCTGGAAGCATGTTACTGCGCCAGGGGGGTCCCAGTCCTGCCGTGGGCCCTGGGGTGCCTCAAACCACCACAAAACCAGCCGTAAAGTTTCCACTGCAGTGTGTCCTGGGAGGGAGACTCAGGGCTCCCAGACGCCCTGACAAGAATCCTGGCCTCAGGAGTCTGGAGGTGGGCAGACTCTGCTGAGGGGACGTTCTGGGTCCTCGGCCTACTTCAGAGGCTGTGGCGTGCTGTGTCCAGCAGCCCGCACGGCCTCTCCGTTGAGACCACGCAGATCGGCAGCAGCTCCTGCTCAGTCAGGCATTTTTATGGCTCCCAGCCTCTATGGACTCAAAAATCAGAGCGGAGAATCCCAGATGTCTCCCTCCATTTCCAGGACCCCAAGAGATACCCTCTGCACCACGTGCTGGTTTCTCATTCCTGATCTGACTGACTGATAAAGGACATCTAGAAAAAAAGTTCAGGTACTCAAAGATACTGCAAAGTCCAGAGGAGGGACCCAGTCCAGAGCGGGCAGGGGGCAGGTTTCCAGGAAGAGGGCTTAGTACTGGAGTGGACTTCAAGGCCCTGGACCATCTAACATTGGGCACTGCCACCAGTGCGACCAAACTCTCGGGTCTGGTGAGGGGCGAAGCAGGATTGGAAAATAAAGACTCAGAGACACAGCTCTTGAGGACTAAGTGGGATCAGGTGGAGCTCTGCCCTCTGACGGAGACGCAGCTCTAGAGTCTCACCCGCAATCTTCATTCATACAGGGCTCATTTCAGGTTCACGACTAGCAACGGCGATTCTTTCTACTCAGCAAAGTTACAGAGACCAGCACATCCTGCAGCGTTTCCCAGTTGCAACCCACAGTTGCAGAGTGCACCCTGAGGAGCTGGAGCAGCTCTCAGGAAAGCCCGTTGTTGAAGTCACTGTAAGGCGGCAGGGACCTGGGAAGCGAGCTGCGGAAACACTGTGCTGTCCAGCTTAAGAGTTCCTTCCTTCCCGGAGCTGCGAGCCTAGGTCAAGGTCAGAGCCCCCAGGACCCTTGCACAGCCTCCTCATGCAGGGCACTGCCACCGCAGCTGGGCATCCTGTGCCCTTGCTCAGGAACACCCCCAGGCACCAGGCACGCCACACCATGAGGCCACCAGAGACCCCAAATCCCAGTCACTGCTGTCCCACCCTCTGTCACCGCTCTTCACAATTGGGCCCTCATCTGGGTTCAGATTTTGCCCGCTCCTCCTCATCCCAGGAGAAATCTGGCACTTCTGAGACATTGTCTGTGGTTGTCCCAACTAGAAGGGGAATCCCGCTAGCAATACCTAGTGGTGGAGGCTGGGGCTGCCACTCAGCAACCTGTCTTGGGGAGGCCCTCTTAACCCCAACAGAGCTGCCTAGACAGTAGTAGTGTGGTCGGGACGCCCTGATGTCAACCCTCCAAACTCTGCAGCCCCCAGATCTGTGCTCACTCAATTCTAGCCACAGGAGCGCGCCACACTCTTCAGGGCCTCTGGGGGGCTGGGAATGCCGTCCCCATCGGGGCTAAGCAGCTCAGCTCCAGGGCAGGTGAGATAGGGTGCGCTCAGGGTGGAAAGGCCGCACACCAAACACGCTGTCCTTTCTCAAATACTTCTCCCACCTGCCAGGACCCCAGGTATTGCCAGTCCACTGTGAAGTTCCCTGAGCCTATCCGGAGTGTCCCCCAGATGTGTTCAGCATCTCGTGCTTGTCTGTGCTTGTCCCTCAAAACAGTAACCAAGTCTCCATGCATTCTACAGTTGGCGGGAATGTAACGGGCTCAGCTGCTGTAAAGAACAGCGCGAAGGGTCCTCAGACAATCAAGAATAGATGGTCGAAGGGTATGCTTCAGTTAGACAGGAGGAGTACGTTGTAGCATGTGTCAGAATGGCATTCCTGAAGGCTAAATCATATTTACTCTGTCTCTGTCTCTGCCCGAGCGCCTGTCCACTGTCTATCATCGAGACTTTGCATTTTGCTTACCCAAGCTCTGTGCATGGACACTGGGCTGTTCCCCTCTTTTGGCTATTGTGCACATTCCACCATGAACATGGGGGTATAAATGCCTCCTCGAGACCCTGCTTTGACCCTTTCAGGCGTGTACCTAGAGGTGGGCCTGCTGGGCCACATGGGAATCCATGTGTAACTGTTGAGGAGGTGCCACACTGTTTTCCAGCATCTACCACGACACACCTCCAGCAGGGAGGCAGGCCCGGGGCTCCTGCCACATCACACCTCCAGCAGCCGGCAGGCCCGGGGCTCCTACCATGCCACACCTCCAGCAGCCAGGCAGGCCTGGGGTTCCTGCCATGCCACACCTCCAGCAGCCAGGCAGGCCTGGGGTTCCAGCTTCTCCCCGTCCTCACCCATGTTCACTGTTTTCCATTTGTAACAGTTACAGCCGGCCTAGTAGGTGTGAAGGGAGATCTCATGTGGCTTGGATCTGCGTCCCCGGTGACTGCAGGAGCGTGGGACACAGGCAGGCCCCTGCAGGCCCACAGATGGTGGAACAGCAGGCTGGCAAGAGGAGATAAGTGGTCCTCCTTGGAGCGTGTGCAAGTCATTCTCCGGAGGAGACAGCTCTAGCCTGATGGGCTCAATTAGGAAACCCGGCCGCGGGTGGTGGGAGGGCGCTCTCCCTGCTCACCACAGCCCCAGCCTCTGCTCCGGGCTCACCACGGGTCTCTGGGCCACGGAGCTCTGCACAGGGCCCCCAACCATGTCTGCATCCTTGACTGCTCTCCTCTGTCTCGGTGAGTGCCTGGGGTGACTGGGAAATGCTGAAGGGCAGGCACCGTGCCCCTGATTAAAGAGGATTTTAAAAAACCCTGCAAAAGAAGCATTCCTGAGGAATGCAAGACTCTTCATGGTTTCTCTCTCTCTCTTCCTTCCCGCCCTCCCTCCCTTCTTTCCTTTCTTTCCCTTCCTCCCTCTCCGCCTCCCTCTTCCTCCCTCCCTCCCTCCCTCCCTCCCTCCCTCCTTTCCTTTTCTTTCTTCGGAAGGCCTCAGGACTGGCTGGGTAATGTGACTTGTCAGTGCCCCTTATCATCGGGAGTGCATGAGCTTCTCCCACGAAGGCAGGTGGTGGACTTGATGCTTCTCCTGCCCGGTTCTTCACCAGGCTCAAGCTGGGCGCCTGGTGCCATTATTTCCTTCTTGTTCAGCCCGGAGAGGCTAAGCAAGCAGCGAAGACCAGCATCCCAAGGCCGAGGGGCAGTCAGGACCTCGGCTTGCTCCGCCCTGCTCTTTCGCCCAGCCTTTCCACGTGTGCTTACTGTTGTGTTCTTTCCTTTCTAACAGCCACTGAGCCCTGGAATCTCCACGGCCCTAAGAGGCAGGCCCTATAATCGCCCTCATTTCACAGTGAGAAGACTGGGAACAGAGGGTTCAGTGACTTGCCCCACAGGGAGATCTCAGACACAAGCTAAGGAATTTTGCCACCAAATCCACACTGTTTTGGGGTTTTTTTTCCCTTATATTTTGAGGGGTGGGGGGCGACTGGCTCTATCTTTCTTAAACTGATGAAAATTTGCACAAGTTAATAGTGCACAACATGGTGTCTGGATGCATGAGTTCCTCGTGGAGTGGCCACGGCAGGCTGATTCACATATCCAACACCCACAGGCGGATTTTAAAAATAGAACATTTACAATCTACCCCCGGCCCAGCTCTAGTCTGCTCTTCCTGTGGGTCCCGGGCCCACGTTCTTTACCACTGAACTCGGCTGCTGGTGCTAGGATTCATCTGCCTCCGGCTGGGGACTGTGGGCCAGGCCCTGCCTCAGCGGCCAAACACTGGTGCCCAGCCCTGGCATCCCGGGGCTGGCGCCTCTGCCAAGGAGTCAGCGCCCAGCGGCCCAGGCGGGGAGCAGTGCGCAGCCGTTCGCAAAAGCCACACCGGGAGGAAGAGCTGGAGCGGTCCCCGCGCCGCCGAGGGCCGAGGGGGCGCGCGGGACGGCGGAGTCCCTCTTTGACTTAAAAGTTTTAATTTGGGAACAATGCAGAATTTCCCACGAACGACATTCAGTACATTCACGGTGCCGCAGGCCGGCCTCTGCCTGTCACCACCAGAAGGAAACCCCAGGCCCCAAGTGGTCGCCCCGGCCTCCACCGGGTCCTGCCAACAGGGACCGCTGTCTGGTGGATTCGCCTGTTCTGACGCTGGGCAATGCCATCACCCAGCGCGTGGCCTTCCGTGGCTCCCTCCCGTAATCGCGTGCGTGGGTGGTTTGGAAAACCTGAAATAGTTATGACAGAGGACAGCGAGTGGGCGTCCCCCCAGGGGTCCTAGCGCCGCGTTCTCCTCTTTCCCCAGGGCTGAGTCTGGGGCGGCGGGCGGTCGCAGCGCAGAGCGGTGAGTCCTCTCCGCAGGGCCCCTGGGTTCAGCCGTGACAGGCAGGTGCCGGGGTGGCCCGGGAGGGGTCCGTTCGCTTGGCCGCTGACCTCGGCCGCTCTTCCCTTCCAGGCCCACTCCCCAAGCCCTCCCTCCGGGCTCTGCCCAGCTCCCTGGTGCCCCTGGAGAGGTCGGTGACCATCCGGTGCCAGGGGCCTCCGGGCGTGGACCTGTACCGCCTGGAGAAACTGGGGTCCAGGAAGTACGAGGATCAGGACTTCCTCTTCATTCCGGCCATGAAAACGAATCACGCCGGGCGCTACCGCTGCTCCTACCAGAACGGGTCCCAGTGGTCGCTGCCCAGTGAGCAGCTGGAGCTGGTCGCTACTGGTAACCAGAGGGTGAGGGATGGAGTGTGCTTCAGGGCTGCACCCGGGGTATGTTCTCAAAGGGTGATAATGGGGGCGTGGGTGGCAGGAACCCCAGATCCCTGGGGGGGGGGGGCACTTAGCGTGGGGCAGGTGAGGCCCTGGCCTCCAGGGGTGAACGCTGGTTCCATACGAAGAGCATTTCAATGTAACATTTTTTTAGAAAAATAAAAATCCGTGCAAAAACGCCCATGGTGAACAGAATATCACAGCTGTAGGTAAAGTCAAGATGGGCAGGGCTCAGGCCAGGCCTGCTGGAGGCGGGGCCTTGGGGACAGTGCCCCATCCCTCTCTGTTCCAGTGTCCTGGAGCTTGCTTCCAGGAAAGCCTGTTGTGTAAAGGAGAATACTTTCTTTTGGGGGGAGGTATAAACAAAATATTCAAGCTTACAATGATGTGGGTTTTAATGTTCTACTTCTTTATTTTTCAGCATTTTTTCAATCACTTGGAAAACATTAAAGTTTGCATCCCAGCGAGCACCTCACCAGGTGCTGGCAGGTGGTCCACCAGGCCTGGGGCCTGCGCCTCCCGCCTGCGTCCTCCCCTGCTGCCTGTGCTCTGCCCTCAGCCTGCCAGCCTGGCTTCCTGGCCACTTCTTTTGGGGTCTGACTTGAATGCTGTCATCCCATAAATATTTCCCTGGCCCCTGTCTAAAATTGGGCCTTGACCTTAGAGGGGATTTGACACTCTCTGACAGGTCACACCTTTGCCAATTTGTTATTCTCTGTTTTTTCTACTTGATGGGAGTTTCATTTGTTAGAACAGACACATGATCATTGATTAAGAAATAAAGAGCTGGGTGTGCGCCTGTAATCCCAACAACTCGGGAGGCTGAGGCAGGAGGAAGGCAAGTTGGAGGCCAGCCTCAATGACTTACTAAGACCCTGTCTCAAAAAATAAAAAGGGCTGGGGATGTGGCTCAGCAGTTAAGCACCCTGGGTTCAGTCCCTGGTACCAAAACCAAAACCAAAACAAATAATTTTGTGGTGAGACACTTAAGATGTACTCTTAGCAAATTTCAGGCATACAGTACTGAGTAGCTGCCTAAGTTGGACAAGTTACTTAGCGTCTTGGGCTGTAGGTTCACTTGTGAAGTAGGGAGGTTAATAGCGATGAATGAACAGGTCTTTGTTCTGTGAATGGGAGTCTTGCTAAGGAATGGCCGGAAGCTGGTGTTTCACGTGAGTCCCACAGTGGCTGCAGAGTTCCGTAACACACTTACGCCCTGTCTGAGCCATGCTGCTTGGTCACCTCATCTTGGATGAGGGCTTTCTCAGCGGGGCACTTTGGTAAATGCTCAGAACATTGTCCCCTTCAGCCACCCCCATTTCACAGCAGAGGCCACTGAGGCACAGATGTGGAGGGACATTTCTCTCCAGTGACACAGGGCCCCTTTGTGGCAGAACAAAAATCTGAGCCCAAGCCCTGCGATGTGGCCTGGACGTGTCCCTTAACCACTCGGTGACCCCACCTCTCCCTGAGCCGGAGCCGGGAGCAGCCTCTCCAGGAGGGAGACAGCTGGAAAGTTCCTGAGCTCTTGGGGAGCTGTGTCCTGCAGCTGGACTCTGGCCACTCTCTAACACCTGGTGTCTCTCCTCCCAGGGGTGTTCAGCAAGCCCTCGCTCACGGCGCATCCCAGTCCTGTGGTGCCCCCTGGAGGGGACGTGACCCTGCAGTGTCAGACCCAATATGGCTTTGACCAGTTTGCTCTGTATAAGGAGGGGGACACTGGGCCCTCCAAGAGACCCGAGAAGTGGTACCACGCAGATTTCCCCATGGTCACCGTGACGGCTGCCCACAGCGGGACCTACCGGTGCTACAGCTTTTCCAGTGCCTCCCCGTACCTGTGGTCAGCCCCCAGCAACCCCCTGGTGCTCACCGTCACAGGTAAGGGGGTGCAGACCCCACCTGTCTTCCTCATCCTTGGAGGCCCTCGGGGCAGTCCAAGGGGTGCATGGGAGGCCCGGGGAGGCTTGCCAGTTGGCTTTAGAGGATGTATGAGTTTCCTGTTGCTGCTGTGACAAATGACCCCAAATTCCATGCTTACACCAACCCGAGCTTATCACCCTATTGTTCTGGAGATCAGAAGTCTGCAGTGGGCCTCACTGAGGTGAAATGAAGTGTCCAAAGGGCTGTGCTCCTCCTGGGATTCCAGGGGACAGTCCCTTCCTGGGCATTTCCTGTCCAAGGTGCCGAGGTCCTTGGCTTCCTCCATCTTCAGAGCCAGCTCTGCAGCACCTTACAGTCTGACTGTCCCGCCTCCCTCTCTCACCTGTAAGCCCCTCCTGATGACAACGGGTGGTCCAGGACCACTTATCTCCATCTCAGGTCCTTAACTTCATCTATCTGCAAAATCCCTTTTGCCATAGGAGGAGGTGACGTGTTTGGAAGTATTGGTGGTTAGCCTCAGACAGGTTTGGCAGGCATGGTTCTGTCTTCTAGGGAGGACATGCGCCAAGAAAAACCAATACTGAATCCCAGGAGCGACGCCTTGTGTCTGGTCTGGGTTTCAAGCATTCAATAAGCAACAATTACAAAAACTTGCAGAAATCACCAACAAAATGTGCCCCTGTCGCAGGAAGTCAGCTGCGACATGACTCAGCAAGGTCACAGGTCCAGACCGTCTTAGTTTTGGTAATCTAGTACAGGAATCTTAGGAAGCAGCTCGCTGCTAAATCTTCAAGAGCCAGTACTGCTGTTTCACGCTCAGCCCTTTAGAGACTGTGGGCCCGGGACGCAGCTCAGCAGCAGAGAGCAATTGCCCTGCACTCGCAAGGCCCTGGGCTCAGCCCCCAGTGTTGAGAGAGAGAGAGAGGGAGGGAGGGAGAAAGACAGAGGGAAAGAGGGGGGGAAGAGAGACAGAGGGAGAGAAAGAGAGAGGGGAAGGGAGAGAGAAGGAGAGGGGGAGAGAGGGGGAGGGAGGGAGGAAGGAGAGGGGGAGAGGGGGAGGGAAGGAGGGAAGGAGAGACAGGGAGAGAGGGAGGGAGAGAGGGAGAGAGAAGGAGAGGGGGAGGGAGGGAGGGAAGGAGAGGGGAGAGAGGGGGAGAGGGGGAGAGAAGGAGAGGGGGAGAGGGGGGAGGGAGGGAGGAAGGAGAGGGGGAGAGGGGGAGGGAAGGAGGGAAGGAGAGACAGGGAGAGAGGGAGGGAGAGAGGGAGAGAGAAGGAGAGGTGGAGGGAGGGAGGGAAGGAGAGGGGAGAGAGGGGGAGGGAAGGAGAAGGGGAGAGAGGGAGAGAAGCAGGGAGAAGAGGGAGGGAGGGAGAGAGAGAGAGGGAAAGAGCGGGGAAGAGAGAGAGGGAGGGAGAGAGGGAGGGAGAGAGAGAGGGAGAGAGCGAGCTAGCTTATGTACTTTCCCAACTATTTAAAGCCAATAGACTTATTTAAATGTCTCAGTATAGAGAGTAAAGATTCTATTAGCAAGGAGAAAGTTCTTCTCCTCCTAGTTTTCAGTGAGTTAGTTATAGGCCAAAAGGAAAATGTGTATGTATTCAAATTTATTTTCTTTCAAGTCAAGTGAGTGAGGTCACTGTTGAGTGAAAGTAAAAGGTATCTTCCACTCCTTTTTAAGCCCCTTCCTTCCTTCCTTCCTTCCTCCTTTTTCTTTCTTCTCTTCTCTCTCTCTCTCTCTCTCTCTCTCTCTGCTTCTCTCATACTGGGAACTGAACCCAGGGGCACTTAACAACTGAGCCACATCCCCAGCCCTTAAAAAAATTTTTTTTTATTTAGAGACAGGGTCTCACTGAGTCACTCAGGGCATCATTAAGTTGCTGAGGCTGGTTTTAAACTCATGATCCTCCCGCCTCAACTGCGCCTGGCTTGAGATTCTCATTTATTTTTTGTTTTTCCATTGAACACGTTTAAAGAGTGTTCTGTGGGGCTGAGACATCTCAATATGCAGCATCTGCACACGCACACGCACAGTTACTGGCAGAGCAAACCCAACACAGGCCTGACTGGCTGGGGCAGCCCCATCCTCTGCAGAAGGCTTCCCAGGGGAGACCCTGTTCTGGCTGGATCTTGGGTCAAGCGGGAGGGGTGCTGCAGGAGTGGAACCTGTCATCACCGTGCCCTGAGGCGTGGGAGGGAGGAAGGTGACCTGGAGCCAGCCTGCCTCCTAGAAATCCCTCGTCCCCCATGTCACCCCTGCCCCTCTCCCTGAACTCACGCAGTGGTGCCCATTTCTGCTTCCCAGGGGCAGAGGAGCCAGTCTTGCTCCCAGGGACAAAGCGAGATTGTCAGGGACAGGAACCCAGAGAAGGGGCAGAAAGGAGGTCAGGCGACTGCAGGTGCCTCTCCAGCTCATTTCCCGCGTGGAGAAGCTGTGGCACCGCCTCCTTGCGGCTCAGGATCACAGCCACTGGGCACAGATTCCCTCCTTTTCTGTTTCCCAGGCCCCTCGGCGACCCCCAGCCAGTCAGCCACAGAGGCAGCCTCCTCCGCGACAGGTGAGCGGGGGCCCTGGTGGAGCCGCGCGGAGCCCCTCGCCTTGGCTCTGCCGCGGTCCTCGGTCCATTCCCTCGCCTCTGCCGCGGGCGCGCTGTTTTAAACCTTTTATTTCTGCGGGTGGCGAGCGTGGGTATCACAGGCACGTGGACACTGACCTGCTGCCCACTGCCCGCCCTGCCCACCGGGCGGATGGCAGGTGAGGTCTCGTGTGGAAGAGTCTCCAGGCGCCGTGGGACCGCGGAGCCCTGGACTTGGCTTTTGAGCCTCTGGTCCCACCCGCCAGCGGTTCCCAGGCTGCGGGCGTGAGAATCACCGAGGGGCTTCTGAACACAGGTTTCTGAGCCCGGAGTCTCTGAGTCCCTGGGTGTGGGGCGGGCCCAGTCGTTTCCTCTCCGACAAGTGCCCAGGAGAAGCCGAGGCACTGGTACCGCTGCGCTGGGTCTCGCGGGCAGCGCACCCACGTCCAGAGGCCCTCGGCGGCGCAGGGGCACTGGAACCCGGCGTGCGCTCCCGGGAGTGCCCTTCCCGGGGTCTCGGGTAGACCAGGCGCCAGGAGCCGAGAAACCTGTTGAGAGGAGCCAAGCGAGGCAAGGAGGTGGGCGGCTGGAGCAGCCCGGAGGCCAGGTCCAGGCAGGGCCCGCAGAGGAGCAGCGCATCGCGTGCGCTCTGCGTTGGTTTCTTGGGTTTCCAGTTCTTTTGATCATCATTTTTTCTATTCATTTTTAAGATCCCTTCCTCACGGTTTTTTTTTTTTTTTTTTTTTTTTTTTTTTTTTTTTTTTGGTACATCGTAGTTGTACGTAACGGCGGGATTTGTGGTCACACATTTGCACATTTGCACATGCGCACCATGTGACAACCCAGTCTGGTCAACGCCCCTGCCAGCACTCGCCCTCCTCCCCATTCCTCCCCTGGGCCCTTTCCTCTGCTGATCTCTCTGTGATTTGTAGGAGATCCTCCCACCTTTCTTTTCCTTTTGCCTCTGTAGCTTCCGCACATGAGAGGAGACATAGGATCCCTTCTGAGTTTGACTGATTTCACTTAACACCATGCTCTCTGGGTCCATCTGTTTTCCGGCAAACGCCATGATTTCATTCTTCTTTATGGCTGAATAAATCTCCATTGTATATGTATCACATTTTCTTTATCCTTTTGTCCACTGATGGACACCTAGGCTGGTTCCATAGTTTGGCTGTTGTGAATTGTGCTGCTATAACATGGGAGTGTATGCATCACTGTAGTTAGATGACTCTAATTCTTCAGGACAAATACTGAGCAGTGGTCTAGCTGGGTCATATGGGGGTTCCATGTCTGGTCTTTTGAGGAGCTTCCATGCTGATCTCCATAGTGGTTGTACTAATTTTAGACCCACCAACAGTGTGAAAGTGTTCCCTTCCCCCGCATCCTCTCCAGTATGTATTATTTGTGTTCTCGATGACTGCCATTCTGCCTGGTGTGAGATCAAATCTCAGTGTAGTTTTGATTTGCATTTCCCTGATTACTAACGATGTTGAACATTTTTTTCATGTATTTGTTGGCCTTTGTATTTCTTCTTTCGAGAAGTGTCTGTTTAGTTCCTTTGCCCTTTTATTAGTTGGATTATTTGGTTTTTTGGAGTTAAGTCTTTTGAGCTCTTTGTAGTCTAGATATTAATCCTGTGTCAGAAGAGTAGCTGGCAAAGATTTCCTCCCATTCTGTGGGTTCTTGCTTCACATTCCTAATTGTTTCCTTTGCTGTGTGGTGGATTTTCTACTTGGAAATGATTAGAGTCATGGAAATTTTGCAAGAACAGCACAGAACAATCCTGTATCCCTTTTCCCAGCTCCCCTTGATGGTTCCTTTTTACATAATTAAAATGCAACGGAGAGACCAGGGATCTGACATTGGCATGAAGTGTGTCACATGGAGATTCACACAGTCACTGCTGCACTCACATACTGCTTGTCCCCACGTGGTCTCCCTTCGGCCACTCTGTCTGAGTCCACCAAAAGGCCTGACCGGAACAAGTAGAGAAGGAAACGTTTATTTGGCTCTGGGTTTCAGAGGTCTCAGTCCACAGATGGCTGGCTCCACGGCTGCACCCAAGGTGAGGCAGATCATCATGGCAGAAGGGCTTGCTGGAGGAAAGCAGCTCTGCACATGGCACCAGGAAGCTGAGAGAGGTACAAAATAGAAACCCCAGTCAGGTGAGGTGGAGCACGCCTGTAATCCCAGCAACTCAGGGGGCTGAGGCAGAAGGATTGCAAGTTTGAGGCCAGCCTCAGCTAGTTAGCAAGGCTCTCAATAACTTAGTGACACGCTGTCTCAAAATGAAAAATCAAAAGGGCTAGGGGCGTGACTCAATGCTTAAGCACCCCTGGTTTCAATGTTTCAATCTCAGTACCCCCAAGTGTAAGTGTGTATGTGAGTGTATATGTATGTTTCTCGAGGCATACCCCCAGTGACCTACCTCCCCAGTCACACCCCACCTGCCTACAGTAACCACCTTTAGTTAAGGCTCTCTCGTAAGCCAATCATTTCACCTCTAAACTTTCTTGCATTGTCACACACATGAGCTTTTGGGGGACACCTCAGCTCTAACCCATAACCCATATCTTCATATCCAGCCATCCCCACCATCCCTAACACCTGGCATCTACTGATTTGTTCTGTCTCTATATTTTGCATTTCTAGAACAGATGATGAATGGAATCACTCAGTTTGTGACCTTTCAGGCGGCCTTTCCCCCTGAGCATAGTGCCCTTGAGGCCTGTCTGGATTGCTCACGCTCCTTTGAATGCAGCGTCACATGCTGTGTAAAAGGTTCACTACCGAATCTCACAGGAGGAGAAGCAGTAGGACAGAGTGCCCAGGTCTCGTTGCACAGACAGAGTTGAGGGTAAACTAGGTTTGTGAGGTGGTCCTGCCATATGAAGGTCCCTGACGTGGCCCCACCCTCAACAAGAGCGACCCAGTATGGATACAGGCCAGGGGTTCAGGAAGTATTTTGGTGGCCAGGTGAAAGCAAGAGGAGGTGCCCAGGTCAGCAAATGGCCTTGGTAGAGAGGGGCCTTCTGAGCACAGGCTGCTATCAGCTCACCCAGGGGGCTGGTGAAGACCACTGGTCAGTCATTATGTTGACATAACTCATTTCCCGTAAAATTCACCATGCCCACTAGAATGGTTATAAAGACAAAGCAAAACCATAAGAAAAAGACAAGAGTTGGTGAGGATTTGGAAAAATGGAACCTTCTCCATTACTGGTGGGGATGTAAATCAGCTTTGCAAAGCAGCCAGGCACTCCCTCAGAGTTGAACATGGAATTGTCCCTCGACCCAGAGATTTCACTGGGTTTGTGCCAGACAGTGGAAACCTCAGGTCTACACAGATCGTGTGTGAATGCGCGTCCTGAGTGTCCACCTGCTGAGGACACCTGAGAGAAAGGGGTTCTTGGCAGCCCACCATCCCAGGAGGGGTCTGCAGAGTGGGTCTCTCAGGGAAGAACTGACATTATCCCGCTTCCTTATAATCCCTGTGTTAGAATTCCCAGAAGCCTCCAGGAGACTGATCATCTCACCCAGGAACAAAGTCTCTACAACCGGTGAGTACCAGACACTTAGAGCTCGGCAGAGAGGAGCCTGAGGTGGGCTCTCTGCCATCGTCCAGTCCTCTGGGCTTTTAATTTGTGTCACTGAATCCTGTCCTAACCAAGAAAGCCCTTGGCTGAGCGTGGAGGCTGGGGGCTGGCTCTGACCAGCAAAGCAGCATCGTGGGTAGGGTGGCCTGTCCAAAGATGGCAGAGTCGAGTGCTAACAGGGAGACTCGCCCATCTCTACGCACACAGGACACAGGTTCTACTCCAGCTCTCTGCAGACACTCAGCAGTGTCCTCCCCGTGGGTCCTCTGAGGACAGGTCAGGGGTCTCCACTGGTCCCACACAGCTCTGGCTGTCTTTAGGCTCCTGGTCCCGGACGGTCCTTCCCAACATATTGACAGGGCTCTTTCCCTCCTGGGTCCAGAGCCTTGTGGTGTCCTCAGGATGCAGCCTGACCTCCCCAGCCTGGTCTGCCTGGGCTGCATCGGTAGCTTCCTCTGTGTCCCGTGAGCGATGCTGAGCCCCTGGCAGGTCTCAGGGAGTACTGTGCACTAAGCAGAGTGAGCACCTTGGGGTGCTTCCTACATTTCTGTGACGGTGCTTGGGACCAGAGGTGTTTTGGGTTTGGGAATATTTGCCCGAGTATCGGGAGGTATCTTGCGGATGGGACCCCAGTCTAAACGCAAAATTCATTTGTGTCTTGTGCCCCTACTCACGTGGCCTGAAGGCAGTTTTACACAATATTTTCTGTGCACCCGTGTTTTGACCATGACCTGTCACAGGAGGTCAGCTGTGGAATTTTCCAGTTGTGCAACATTGTGGGTTTCAGACTGTCATGTTAGGGAAGCTCCATCTGAGTTACTCTATTTTTCAGTCAATCCATGATGTACACAATGCCACTAATTTCACTGGACAGAGGTGGAGTCACTGACGGAGGTCCCAGGCCTCACAGTGCTGGGCTTGGGGTCACATCTGGGCAGCTGCCCCCGTAGTTCTCGTCCTCCCTGATGCCCTGGGATTCTGCCTCCTCAGTGGCATGGTTCCCTCCGGGAGTGAACAGGGTTCCATTTGCTCACACAGCTGTTTTTGATTCCTAGCAACGTCCAGGACCCTCACCATCTCTCCAGAGGGGTCGAGCACTCCAGTTGGTAAGCTGTCCTCTCGGCCCCCTCTTCTCTCTGTCCTCTTCGCCCAAAGCGGACCCCTTCCCCTGTGCGGGTGCCCTAGCTCTGCCATCCTAGGTTCTGGTGTGTAGACTATTAGGGGAGAAGGAACATCAGTCTGTGGTGTGAACTGGGCCATCAGATCAGCAGGGCGGGCTGAGATTTTCTAAGGGGCCAGAGAAAGAAAAACCGCACCCCTTCCCTGTAGCTCCCCTGTGCGATGGGGCGGGCGAGCCGGAGCCTGCCTGGGGATGCGTGGGGAGTGCATTGTGGAGAATTTGGCTTATGCAGCCTGACACTGGTTGTGGTGCCCTAGGCAGGAGACGGGCATCCCGGCTGGTGGGGAACAACAGGTCCCAGATCAGGCAGCTCTGCAGAGGCCCAGATGTGGCCTGGCGTGGCCCTGGGGACGGGCTCCTACCCGCTGCTCTTCCCCACCCTTCCTCCAGGTCTGGCCCCCCAGCACTACAGCAGGGGGGTCCTGGTCCGGCTCTGCCTGGGTGCTGCCGTTCTCCTTCTGCTGGTGGGGGCTCTGGCGGAGGATTGGCACAGCCGCAAGAAGTCCCGGCGTCACAGGGTCAAGCCCGTGCGGAGGCCCCTCCCGCCCCTCCCACAGGCCCAGAAGTCGCGGGGCAGTCAGGAGGGGTGCCTCCGCCAGAGCCCTGGCGTGGCCACCACCAAGGGCTAGGGCACGGAAGAGCTCCTGGGGCCGGGAGCCCGGGAGGAGCCGCGGAGCTAGTGTCTGTGGGGCTCCGTCCACGTGGCCGGAAGGAGTCCAGTGGAGGCTGCGTCTCCTGCAGACATTTTGCACATTGTGGCTACTACGGGCACCGCTGGCTTCCCCTCAGCCCTCCCAACACGGCCCCTCGTCTTTCCCCCAGGTCCCCACCTCTCAGGGTCACTGTCCTGCCCTGTGCTGGGCCCTCCCTGCCTCCCTTGGCCCTCTGTCCTCACCCCAACCCCGTCTGTAGCTGTGGCCTGGTCAGTCTCCTGTTCTTTAGAACCGTCCTGGTTCTTCCAGGCACTGGGGCATGCTTCTCGTTTTCATTGGTACACAATAAAAATGCCAGGGGCCCCCTGACCCCGGGGTGGCATGGTCATCCTTGTCCCTGTGAGTCCACATGGCTGAGGCCACGGATCGTGTCTGAATCCTACACATTTTTCTGAATGTTTTCCTGAACACACTGTTGCCTTGGGGCTGTTAAGTCAACTCAGGGTTACTTGGTCACAAGCACTGTGACATGGTGACCCTGGATCTGATTCTGGGACACCTGCTAAGTGACTAGTGGGGTGGCACTTGCACATCCACAGGGATGATCCTGGCTTGGGCAGGGTGGCATGTGGCAGCATGGGTAGCCCCAGATTTTGTCACGCTGCTTAGAATGGGGAGCAATTTAAACCTTATCAGTGGTCTATTTCTAGAACTTTCCATTTGATATTTTCAGAATGAGGTTGACTGCTGGTAACAACTTGTGGAAAGCAAAACCGTGCCTGGGGACACTATATAAATTACAGTGAAAAAGAGGGAAGAGCCTGGAGTTCTAGGGGGTCCTGACTGGCGGCTGCCAGGTGGCACGTCAGAGGGGAGGGGAGACGGGTCGGCCTTTACAGAGCTGAAAATTGGAACTAGAGGGACATTGCACAGCACTGTGCTGTACTAGATGCCACCAAATCAGTGCCTTAAAACGTGCAGATGGCTGTCGATGGCAGCGCTGTGCATTTCAGGAAGGCCAGACGGAGGGATTTAATGTTCTCACTGTGCAGAACTGTGGAGGGGACAGTCACGTTACCCTGCATCACACAGCGTGTGCAGGTGCTGAGGCGTCACGTGGTGCCCCGTAAACACGTACAGGTTCTGTTTTTATGTCCACGAAAATAAAAATAAATCTAATAAAAGTTAATTTGACACCACGTGAACGTCACCTTGTTCCAGTCGGCTGTTTGCCACTGTGACCAAAACACACGACAAGAACGGTTAATTTGGGGCTCACACAGACGGCCGACTCATTGCTTGAGGTCCAAGGTGAGGCAGAACGTCATGGTAGGAGGGTGTGGAGGAGAAAGCGGCCCAGGTCGTGGCACCAGCAGACCCAGAGAGCTCCATTCACCAGGGACGAAGTATAGACCGCAGGCGCCCCAGTGACCCAGCACGGCCTACCTGCCGAGCCACCACCCAGTTAATCGGGATCCGCGGGTCATCTGTCAGTCCCCAGCCCTGTCAGCCCTCCAGGGATGCGACCCATGTGCCTATGGAGTCCCAGCGCCCACCAGGATGAACCTCAGCCCCGAGGCGGCCCCTGGCCTTGGACGGCGACTCCCCGCACGAGGACGAGCCAAGCTCAAGTCCTAGGTTTGCCACAGGCTCTGCCAGAGAAAGAGAGGTGGAGGCTAAAAGGGCCCCCCCCCCTTCTCACCACCCACACCCAAGCCTAGGCCAGGTGCTGCGGGAGAGGGGCCCTACCCAGAGCCACCCAGGCGGGTGACTCGGCCCCTCTGACCACCCGACCAGTCCACAGCGGCCATCCCCCTGGGGGCCGGGCCTGGCACGCAGCCCTTCCCTGGGGCTGTGGAGAGCTGGTTTCTGGACACCTCGGCTGTGGCTGCTCACGTGGCCTCACGGGTCACTTATGTCCCGAGTGCCCCGCTTTCTCACCTATGCGGTCAGCAAGGTGCACCATGAGAAAGTAGAAACTTAAAACGCCACCTTCCGTTCGTGGATGGGGACAGTCACACTCAGGAGTTTGGCCCACACTCCAGGTTCTTGTGGATAAAGGCTTCTGCAGCCTGTGGACTGGAGAGCATGTCTGGGACTCGGACTCAGGGCCCCGGGGAGCCTTGCTTGGCGGGGGGTCCAGGTGACGATGTGCACCTGGGAGCTTGAGAATGAGGAGCAAGGGTGGCTTCCCGGAGAGGCCGTAAGACGACCAGCCTGCAGAGCCACCGCCTTTGGAAGCAGCCCCACTTCACTTCACGTCCCGTCCTGGCGCTTCCCCGGCAAGTTAGCAGGAGCTGGGAGTCTCCCACCACGGTGCCACAGCTCCCCCAGCTGCGGGATCACAAGGGACTCAAGTGAACCGCCAGGCTTGCTGGACCACCACGTGCTGCCTGTCAGGCCCGCAGCGCGGCTTTGACTTCCCATGGCTTCGGCCAGGGAAGGGCGGCCCCGGCCACACCCCCATCGCACGTCCACTGGGGAACAGTTTTAGGATAAGGCACCACTTTACAGGAAGCCTGAAGGACCAGGAGCCAGCCAGACACAGGCCTGGAGGCAGAGGGGCCCAGGTAGAGGGAGTGACAGCAGGGACACGGTGCGGGACTCAGTGCAGTGCTGCTCGGCCTGGGGAAGCTGGGAGGGGCCGGGGTGTGGCTTGGAGGTAGAGCTCTTGCCAGCATGTGAGGGAGGCCCCGGGTTTGATCTCCAGCCCCAAACCAAACCCAGACAGACATCCTGGGAAAGCCATCACTAGCAGCAGTACAGCGACCTTGAGGACAGGAGAGACGG
Source organism: Sciurus vulgaris (assembly GCF_902686455.1). Lineage (NCBI taxonomy): Eukaryota > Metazoa > Chordata > Mammalia > Rodentia > Sciuridae > Sciurus > Sciurus vulgaris. The sequence continues at coordinate 71,297,208 of NC_136478.1, read as the reverse complement.
ACATGGACCAGGCACCCCGCGTGTGGGCTCCAGGGTGCTGGTCTTACGGAGGCATGAGCCGCCTGGCAGCTACCAGAGGCTGGGCGGGAGGAGAGGTGCCATCCCTGGTCCAAGGTTCCGGCTGGGCGTAAGGCAGGAGCAGCCAGTTCCACGGGTTCCTGGCAGAGCCGCCAAGGTAGCTGCTAACGCCCTGTGTCTCACGGTAGGGAGTCCTTCCTACCAACCTTCGGCTTTAAGTCTGCTGGATCTCAGCTAACCCCCTAAGTCGCCGTCTGCAGCTCCCCATGCTGAGGAGGACCTCAGGTCCTTTCAAGGTCACAGGATGTTTTTGTCACAGCCTTTATGTACTTACTGGCCATTTATCAAGGGTGGAACTTAGTTCTGTCTCCTTTGGGTTTATTTTTATGTGGAGCTGGGGGTGGAACATGCTAAGCACTCACTTTACCACTCAGCCCCATTCCCAGCCTCAAAATGTCTTTTTTGTGGCCCTGGGTTTGATTCCCAGCATTGTGCAGGAAAAAAAAATAGTGAACTATGGTGGGGGGGGGTTGGAAGGAAACTCCTGGGGGGGTTTCTCAGGAGACAGCAGAGCCGAGCGACTGGCAGGCCACAGCAGCCCGCGCGCCCAACACTGCCTCCCCTCTGTCCAGGTCCTCCCCAGACAAAGCCTCTCCTCCCTGCTGGGCGAGAGCCTCCGACACGCTCACTGCCATGAATGCCTTCACCTTTATTCCTGTCCACACACCGTGACAGCAACGCTTCTCACGCATGGGCCCAGTGAGCTGGGCGTGCCCTGTGCACACCAGAGCAGGGCGAGGGCCTCGGGGATGCCCAGCCCGGCAGATGCCCGTCCCCCGGGAAGCACCCGACACCCCGCGACCCCAGAGGGTGAGCGAGGTCAGAAAAGGAAGTCATCAGCAGAAGGTCTGCTCTTCCCGGGATCTTGCCGGCTGCTGTCGATGGTCAGCTGCGGGTTGCTCTTCCTGACCTCCTGCAGCAGATTCTGGAGGTGCACGTCGGATTCGTTTATTTTCAACCTAGGGCGCAGTGCGGGGACAAGCTTCCTCATGATTCCGCCGTGCCTGAAGGCCTCTGGGCTTCGCAGACCCTGGCCGCCCTCCAAGGGTCTGTGCTGCTAGGGGAGGTTGCCCGGGTAGCAGCCTAGGGCTGGGGCAGCACGCGCTACCCGGATGATGTGTGAGGTGGCGCCTGTGACCACCAGTGCCACCTGCTTGGCACCCCTGCTGGCAACTTGTCCTGCCTGGTGGACCCGGGAGCACCTGTCTGTACAGGTGGACACCTTGGACTGGCCAGGGACCACCTTTCATTGTGCCAGCCACTTGGCTACAAGGTGCCTGCTAACTGCCACCCCACCTGTTTGGTCTGCGATGGTCCGATTTCTAGGATTCACCTCGAGGTGCCCACATTCAACCATGTGTAGGTAGAGATGGGGATGGAGGGGACAGGGGGTCACTGAAGGCGCCAGCTGCCAGGTTGCTTGTCGGCAGTGATCCTGCCTTGTTAGCATGTGACGGATTCGACTGGGCTCACGACACACCTTGGGCCCTCAGCTAGCCAGGTCGGGCGTCTCATCCGCAACCTGAACCACCTTGGCGATCACAGGTCCAGCTAGCGCCCAGGTGGCTTAGGCCTGACCCTCCAAGGTCAAGCGTGATTGTGGGTGCTTGTCCCAGTCTGCCTAGGGGAACCAAGCCAGCCCCCACAGCCAGACCCGGGGCTCCCTAACCTGTGGGGGATAAGCAGGCCCCGAGACCTGAGTGGCGGTCGGGCATGCTGGTGTTGAGCACGAGACGCTGTCTGTGGTCAGCCCAGGGGCTCACTTAAGGACGGGGGTGGCTGAATCAGAGGCCCAGAATCCAAAGCCTCAAGGGGCAGGGCCTGGCATTCACGCGGCTCTAGGACCTGGATCCAGGGAGATGCCCTCGCCCAGCGTCACCCGCCCTGAAACTCCGGGACCCAGGGAGGCGCGTCCCACGGTCCAAGGCAGCAGCCCACACTGTCTTTCTGGGGTCCTCACCCTAGGACCCAAGCTTGCCAATGTCCGGGACCAAGGGGGTGACTCACGAGAGGGGCTTGTGGGGAGGCTCAGCTTAGGGCCACGTGTCCTCCCCCACAACCGACAGGGGTCTTTGGGGAGATTTGACACGTGACCCGTTTCCTCCACATAATGATGGCCGTTTCCAGCCTCATGGTCTGTATTGTACCAGTTTCCAGAACTCCAAGGAAGGGGTCCTGGCAATAAGTCAACCACGGAACCAGAGAGCTTGCTCCAGCGGCAAGCTGGTGACCGCCGACGGCAACCCGGAGGCGGCCTTGCTCTGGACAGCTTCCATCTGGAGCCAACCCGATGACCCCGACATGGAGATGGCCGATTCCCTCAGGAGGCGATGGCCGGCCCCCCAGCCCTCCCTCACGTAAACCGGGCTTCTTAGCTTCCCACGAGTGCTGGGCTCTGTTTCTGACTGGCGTCACTGACCCACACAGTGGGCGGAGGACAGGAGGGCTCTCTTGTGCCCAGTCAGCCGGGCAGGTAGCTGAACATAGGCAACGGCACCTCCGAGGGGATCCGAAGACTTCTGCCTCCCCCCAAGACCCAGCTGGGGCAGGGAGGGGCCGGTACCTGAGCGTCCGCAGTGGGCACTGCTGAAGTCTCAGGGCCTCACACAGCAGCTTGATCCCTTCGAAGCCCAGGGTGTTCTGGCCCAGGTCCAGGGTGACCAGGCTGCGGTTGCTGCTGAGGGCGGATGAGAGGTCCTTGCAGCTGAAGGGAGTGAGGGAGCAGCCCCACAGCCTGCGGGGACACCGGAGCAAACATGAGACCTGGATGGGTGCTCATCTGGGCCCTGGCCTGGGGGATCCATCCCTGAGCATCAAGAATCAGAGCCCGGCAGCTAATGAGACAATACTGCACCATGTGGCTCACAGTGGGTGTGAGGATGGTAGCAACCAAGTTGCTGGGGCGCTGGCTCAGGTTGAAGGTGACCTGAGTGGGTAGAGACCTGGAGGAACAGCTCCCAGGCAGGGAAGCAGCTTGTGCAAGGGCCCTGAGGTTGCATGATTATCTCAGAAGACCAAAGGTCAAGGCAGCCAGCACGAGAGGGGCTGGGAGGGTGTGGGATCCAAGGCACTAGGTCCAGGGCAGCTCAGAGCCCCAGACCGCCATCGACCTCAGATCTTGCTTGGGTTGGATGGGAGCCCCTGAGGGCCCGGGAGCCACAGAGGGGGACTGGAGAGACATCTTAGAAGTCGTTCTCACCGCTTGGTTGGAAAGAGAACAAAGACACCAGGCCCATCTGAGGGCCACCCAGGCGTCACCATTTGGGAAGGTATGCGACCAGATTCCAGATACAGGGAAGAGGGCAGCAGGGTTTTAGAGAGGATTGGACTTGGAAGAGGGGGAAAGTGACTTGAGGCTTCTGTTCCGAGGGAATGAATCATCTGTCCAGAGACCCTTGGGTCTTAAGTGACCAGAAGTTCCCATTTAGACCCTCTCATCCCCTCGGCGGCCCCTGCTTCCTGCCAGTAGGAGCTTGGCTGTTTCAGATGCCACGGTCACCACAGCAGCGCTGACCACGGCTCAGGCAGGAGACCGGGCAAGCGTCCTGGAGCAGAGGAACAGCTGTGTCACTCAGCACAGGAGGTGGCGCCCCGATGCTGAGCAGCACAGGACCCTGCTCACAGGCAGCCGGCACCCTCCGGGAGCCCCTCACCTCTGCTGGCGGGACCCTAGGGCCGACCTGGGAGCCTGGCTACCTTTGACAACTGGAGTCCACGCCCTTCACCGTCCTGGCGATTCCTACCACGCTCCACTGACTTACGGGTCCCCAGGAGCCGCCTGCCCCCCCCCCCCCCCCCCCGCCGCCACCTCGCAGTAAAGTGGAACTCACCACAGACACTGCAGGCCACAGGGCGGTGCCTTCAGAGCCCCGCACAGAGCCCGCAGGCCCACCACCCCGATGTGGTTCAGCCCCAGGTCCAGGTGCGTCAGGCTGGACTCCTGGCTAAGGACTGTGGAGAGGTGGACGCAGCCCTCGCTGGTTATGCTGCAGCGCCACAGCCTGGAGGGAGGGGGGAGAGAGGGGGAGAGAGCGGGAGGGGGAGGGGAGAGAGCGGGAGGGGGAGGGGAGAGAGAGCGGGAGGGGGAGGGGAGAGAGCGGGGAGGGGGGAGGGGAGAGAGCGGGAGGGGGAGGGGAGAGAGCGGGAGGGGGAGGGGAGAGAGCGGGAGGGGGGAGGGGACAGACCCATCAGTCCTCTGGGGTGGGGGACTCGGAGCCAGCAGGGACCAGGAGACGCGGGAGGGAAGCCGCGGGGTCACCTGGATGGCAGCAACCTCCGCCACCTCCAGACCTGCCTGCAGACAGGGCTGGCGGGCGTGAGGCCACCTCTACCTTGGAACTTGAGGGTCTGGGGCTCAGTGGGTGTGGGATCCTCTCATTGGCCTCTGCACCTGCAGACTAAGGACTTCTTAAAGTGAATCAGGTGGGTGGTTTTCAGATGCTGCCTGAAGCATTTCCTAGATTGAAACTCCAGGAAAAGCTGACTGTGCATGGGGGTGGGGGGTGAGGGGTGGGTGGTGGGTGCTGGGTGCTGAACAGGGCCTCACACGTGCTAAGTGAGTGCTCTGCGCTGAGTCGCGTCCCCAGCTCAAAGCCAGTTATCTCGATGGATTGGAGCGACTTCCCAGCCAGCAGGATCAGCAGAGCCGGCTGCACTCAACAGACTCAGGGGGACCAGCTAACGCACCCCATTCCTATGTTTGGTCCTGGGGATTGAGCCGGGGCACTTTTCCACCGAGCTACCTCTCCAGTCATTTTGATAGTTTCTTATTTTGAGACAGGGTCTTGCAAGTTGGAACTTACCAAGTTCCCCGCTGACCGAGCCTGTGATGTCCTGTCTTGACCTCCAGAGTTGCTGGGATCACAGGCATGGGCCACTGCGCCCGGCAGCCCCATTCCTCTCCCAAAACCTAACCTTTGGCTTTGAATAACTGGTCTGTGCCCAACTGTGTGTAGCGCATGTTGCTCAGTTCTAAAAACCAGACCTGGGGATCAGCTGGTCTCCTAAATCCCCCTACAGTTAACACTTTTGTGGGCGGCGGGGGTGCTGGGACTAAACCCAGGGCCTCGCACATGCCAAGCGCACTCTGCCCCCGACCTGCGACCTGCGTCTCCAGCCAGCACCACTCTGTCACCTCCCTGGTCTTACCAGTTACAACTGCAAGTGTCCTACTTGGGTGTTGAGAGGGGTGGCCAGGTGCCCCCAGCCCCTCCCGATCCGCGCAGGGACAGCCGGCCTCAGCAGCCCAGGACTCACACCAGGGCCTGCAGCCGGCACTCAGGGTAGCGCAAGCCCTCGCACAGGGTCTTCACCCCGCCGTCCCCCAGGTCGTTCTTGGCCAGGCACAGGTGGGTCAGCCTCTGGCCGACGATCAGAGTGGCAGAGAGGTCGCTGCAACAGGCTTCCGTGAGGTGGCAGTTCTCCAGCCTGTGGGAACCATGGGAATGGCAGGCGGCAGGGCGCCCACGCCCAGCCTCCCCCGGCCTCCCAGCGGGGGTCCTGAAGTCCACTCAGTGCCCCGCCCTCTCGCCACCCTGCTGGTGATCACACAGGGGACAAGAGGGACAGCGTGAGACGCTGGACTGTCTGGACCAGATGGAAGCAGGCGTAGTGCCACTGGGCAGTTCCCCAGGGCCGCCCACACGTCCAGGGCCACTGTTCCTCCCCACACAGGAGGCCCAGGGAGGAGGGGGACTTACGACAGCCTCTGCACGGGGCACTTGGGGTGCCTCAGCCCCGCGCACAGCAACTTGGCGCCCCCGTCCTGGAGCTCGCTGTCCGAGAGGTCCAGGCACGTCAGGGAGTGGTTGGCTTGGAGGGCCAGGAAGAGGCCCGCCCACTGCTGGGTGGGGGCAGAACAGGGCCCCAGCCTGTGGGGAGAGGGCGCCCGTCATTCCCGAGAATCCAGCCCGGTGGGATCCAGGGCTGCCCCGTTCCTCCGGACCAGCAGCCCCAGCACCTTCTGGGAGCCAGCAGGACACGCAGACCTGCATGGTCCCGACCTGCCGGTGCAGAGTCCAGCATCCAAGAGACGTGGGCCACGTCCACGGAATAGGATCAGACGACCCGGGGTAGGCCCCGGGGTAGGACCCAGGAGTCTGCACGCGGCCGTTCCCAGGAGACCTGGTGGTTGCATGGCAGCCTAGGACTTCCTGACGTGCCGCGGGCAGACATGGTGTAGCACGGAGCCTTATTCTGTGCCCGCCTCTGGGCGGGAGGGCCTCGCAGCACACACGCGTCTGGCCCTGGGCCTGGCTCTTCCATGTAACAGGCATGGGAAGGCCTTCGGCTGCTCAGCCTCAGGTCTCCCTCCCGCATCTTCAAGTTGGGGATAAAATGGAGGCCTGGCAACGAGGGTCAGAGGTTGGTGCTCCAGCAGGAGGGCCCCGTGGGGTGCCTGCCCTGTGACTGAAGTGACTAGGGCTCACCACAGGACTCTTCCGAGCCCAGGTTACGACGGAGGAACCCGACTGTGCAGGAGGGTCGGGTGCTGTGCCGAGGCCCGACCTCCGGAAGGACAGGTATGTTGACTGCACAGGGCTTCCTGTTGGGCCTCCACTTTGGGTATCAACTTTTTCACAGAAATCAGCCAGTGACCCAGGTCTCTGGCCACACTCTTTCCTGGCTGCCCTTTTCAGGAGGGTCCTTCGCAGTGGCCAGTGGTGCTGGCCATCGAGCGTGTGCTGCAGGACCCTGGTTTCATCTGCCCCATGCCTGGAGATGTGCTGGGTGCCCCAGTTTGCTGCGAGACTTCAGAGAGGCCAGAACTCCCCACCCCAAGCAGAGGCCGAGTCACAGCCAGAGGCCAGCGCCCTCTGCAGACTGTTCCTGAGGCTACTCAAGGCAGGAGGAGGTGGCCGACGCCAGCACAGTCCTGCGGAGAACTTCTCGAGGGCAGATCTCCACCAGAGCACTGCCAGAGGGGGCAGCCTGGTGCCCCTGGGGTCCTTGCCTGGACAGGTGAGGCCCTTGGCCTCATGACGCAGGAGGGATGTGAACCCCTAATGGTCTGACAGGATGCTTTCCAGATTCTGGGTGCCCCTGGGGACTGGGGGCTGCCCTGTGTGGTGGTTCAGGTTACTCAGTGCTCAAGGCAGGTGGAGACTGAACTCCAGCCCATGTGCTACTCTGGCCCATGCACCCCAGGTGGTGCCACTTCCAATAAGCAACCTTTTCCCCCCAGTTTATGCAGATTTGTAGTCTTGGCTTGCAATAGCTCTGTGCCAGGAGGGGTTTCGGTGATGGAGAGAGATACCTGAGACATTGCAGCTTGCATTTTGGATGACTCAAAACCTCACACAACGAGGGAAGCACGTCGTTCTGCTCGCTGACTTGAAGGATAAGCTGTGTTAGGGTCTTGTGTCCTCTGAAAGCGAGGCAGAAGTTCTGATAAGCACCAGCTGGGGAAATATCTTTAAGGCTGAGGAATAGAAAACAAAGACAAGACCTTGAGCTTCTGTACCTCTTCTGCACAGGAACAGAGACAAAGGGTTACAGTATGTTGGCATTTTGGAGCCTTTCTTTCATGTATGACTAAATACAACAAACAATGAAAGAAACAAATATTCCCTAGTCCCAGCGACTTGGGAGGCTGAGGCAGGAGGATGGCAAGTTTGAGGCCAGGCGTGGCAACTTAGCGAGTCTGTCTCTGAAAAAGGCTGGGGTGTAATTCAGTGTAGGGCACTTGCCTAGCATGTGCAAGGCCCTGGGTTCAATCCCCAATACTGCCCCCCCCCACATACAAAAAAAAAATCCCATCTTTGGGGCATTGTTGACAAGAGTTGTATAATAAAGGTGTACAACCATGTTTTGATGTAGCAACGTCGTGCGAAATAACTGGCCCCATCAGGCTAAGTAACATGCCCGTCGTCTTGCACTAACCGTTTTCTTTGTGTTTGGGTGAGAACACTCATGATCTACCCTCTCAGCAAATGGAGGGCAGGACACAGTGTGAACTACATCACACCGTGGTCTGGAAGGCTTCCGGAACTTGGTCCTCTTGCGGAGCGGACTCTGGACCCCGTGGCCAGCATCCCCAGATGCTGAAGTTCGTTTCCCTAGCATCTCAGGCTTTGGCAGAAGGAGAGTCAGGCGCGACCGAGCCAACTCTGGAATTCCCTCGCATCTAGCATCGGGATCGCACGCTCCGCTTTCCCTCCATCAAGAAAAACCGAAGGGAGACACTTGCTGCTCGAGGGGGTCGAGGCTAAACCGGGAGCCGGAGTGGGCCACCTGGTGGGCACTCTCCGCCCTGCCCCATGCCAGCCTGCTGGGCATGGACCTGCAGGACTTCAGGTGCCTCAGCGGCGACGGGGCCCAGGGCCGCTCTGGGGGCGCTCGTCACTCTGAAGGGCAGTATTTGAGCCACGTGGGTACCGTTCGACCTGCCCACCTGGCCCCTTCCTTAACACTTGGCTCTCCTACCTCTGTGCTGGGGTCGTGTGCGGATGCACAGAGCCCACAAGACTCGCACTCGGCTCTCTGGCCTGCGTGTGCCATCTACCCCCATTGGTGGTTCCCAATCTGGCATTATTCAGTACCCTGGGACACTGGGTGACATCTGGGGACAGTCTGGGTTTCACTTGGGGCAAGAGGGTACTGCTGGCATCCAGCAGGTGGGGGTCAGGGACACTGCTCAGCATCCTGCAGTGCACCAGGCAGCCCCTCCCTCCCACAAAGAGGCCAGCCCGGGTCGCAGAGGCGAGAGGTGTGTGTGAGCCTGGCCCGGGGTCACGGCCCGGGGCCTGTGTGTCCTCTTCCTCCTGCCCGTTGGTGGAATATCCAGGCAACATTCCACACTGCACTGAAGTTGCTCCAAGTGACCCTCCCACCACCACCCTCAGCTGCTTGGTCTTGGCACCTGGTCGGAGCCTGGGACAGGAATTTGAATATTCCTCCAACATCAAACAGGTGAGAAGCTCGGGTGCGCTCCGTGGGAGTCTAACCCGGGATAAACGACTTACACCACTTTCTGGAGACAGCAGGTGGCAGAGGCCATCTGGTCACAGAGTGTCCTCACAGACAGGCTGCCAAGGAAGCTCTGGCTGATGTCCAGGAGGACTAAGCTCTTGCTGGAGCTGAACACGGAACAGAGGTCTGTCCAGAACGGAAGCGGGTTTTGAGCATGCCGGGACCTACAGGGAAGGGAAGAAAATTACCCACCGAACGTCACTGAAGATCGACAGCTGACCCTCAGTCGAGGTGTGCAGGGTCGCTCTGGACGCTCGCCTCCAACGTGGACGGCTGAGCAGTTCAAGCACCTGTCAGACAACCCGCCACCCAGAGGCGCCACTGGAGAGCCTGCGTGTCTTCGTCACCGTCACCGCGGGGCGGGGAAGCCTCGGTCCCCGTCAGTATGGGACATTCGACCCCGATAGCACATCCTCCCGAGGGCGATTTGGCCAAAGCTAATTCACACTGGAATCTGTTGATCTAAAACTACCTTAAAAAGCCTGAGAACACACATCCTGCTGGTAGTTGACTTCCAAGTGCTGGGTTTTCGAAGATGGTTCGTCTCCCACCTTGCTGCTGCGGGCAGCAGGGCAGCGAGGGACCCCGTCTGCTCGGGACCTTTGTAATCGACTTCAAGGGCAAAAGCCCCGGAGGCCATGGCCTTCAGAAAGCCCATGGAGCTTTAAGGAAAGATGGGCACTCGGGACTTAGGCAGTGGTCTGGGTACCGAGGTTCCTGGGGAACAGGAGCAGGCGTGTCCGAGGCCCAAGCACAACCCTGTGGCTCAGTGGAGCCTCAGGTCTGGTGACCCCAGCGAGCACCTGGTGTTCAGCTCCTCCCTGCCCAGTGCTGTGGACAGCCGTGGGCTCAGGGCACAAGCCACCTGGGCAGGTGCTGCTGCAGATGCAGACCAGGCTGGGAAGGCCAGGAGCAGCAACTGCCCACCCCACTCAGCGACAGAGCCCCAGCCCACTCGCTGGGCCCAGTGTCCACACCTGCTTCCCACCTCTGCATGGGGTGGAGCCAAGTGGACCCCAGACTGAGGCAGAGCACCTGGAGCCTGGCGCCACCTGGAGCCCAGGAGTCGGACGTTGGTTTCAACCCCGTCTCACCATTTCAGAGACGGATTTTAGGTAACAGCAGAAGTGAGGCGCTAGCATGAGGCCCCACACCAGCAGGCGGCGATGTCAGAGCGACCACAGGACCTTGGGAACCAAGGGATGTGAGCCTGGCGCTCTGTCAGGTACGGAGTTCTGAAGCTGGCGTCCTCTGAATTTGGAGGACCACACAGGGAACAGCATGGGGACACAGGCTGGGGAGTGAGCCAGCACAAGACCAGGACGGCGTGTCCTCCGTGTGGAGGCAGAACAGTGGCCCTGGAGTCTGGGGAAGGTCGGCAGCTGGATCCGAGGAGCGCGCCTGGCAGCTGCGTCAAGAAACGCCGCACTGGGTCCCACCGATCCGCAAACACGGGGGTCCCCGGCCACAGGGGGACGCGGCATCCGCCTGGCCGTCACGTGAACCCAGATAGAGGTGCCCGGTGCTGGCCGGGCCCCAGTGAGCAGGTGAGGAAGGCCTCGCAGGTCCTGCTGAGGTGGCACCTCAAATGCAGGACTGACTAACCCTCTGCGGCAAAGCCCTGCCGCCCTCCCGGTGGTGGGGCCAGCGTACGGTGGTCCCTCACCTCCTGCGGGCTGCCCGAGCAGGTGGCCCCGTTTGCCACAGTGGCTCTCCTGAAGAGAGGAGAGGCCTCCCAACACGCAGCTCTGAAGCCCCCACTGAACACGGCGTCAGGCCCACCGCAGCTCAGACAGGAGGAGTCCAGCAAGAGCAGCAGGACCAGACCCATCTTAGTTAACAGCCGAGAAGCGAGGCTGGGCACTCACCCTCCGTCCTGAGCATCGGGCTCCAGCGCAGCCTCCTCCTCTGGGAGCACCCCCTTGGCCACCTGCAGCGAGAGCCTCTGCAGGTCCCCACAGTGCCGGAGGCAGAAGGAGCAGTGCACGAGGTCCCGGCTGGTCATCAGGTGCAGGGACGCTTCCTGCAGGCTGGCCGTGGCGTCGCTCACCAGCTCCTCCTCCTGAGACTCGTAGAGGCAGTGGAAGACCTCCCGCAGGCCCACCGCCCACAGCACGGGCTGCTCCTGCTCCGACGTGCGCTTCAGCAGCTCCTGCTTGGCCTCCGAGGACGTCTGGCAGCCGAAAGTGGTCTCCAGCTCCCACGCCCTGGCCGCACTCAGCAGGCCCCACAGGAAGCGGCCGGCCTGGGCCAGCAGGGGGTTCCCTGCTCGGGCCTCCCTGGAGAACAGCTCCTGCACACCCCTGATGTCCCACCCGGAGCCCGGCCACTCATCCTCCCCCGGGCACCTCAGGACGTAGAACATGGCTGCCAGGAACTGCTGCACACTGACGTGGACGAAGGAGAAGCAGCCCGCACAGTCCCTGTCCCTCTGGAGGACACACCTATCCAGGAAGGGTTGGAGGTCGGCCTCCTCCACCCCGAGTCGCCCCAGGTCTTCTCTGTCAAACAGGGACAGCTGTGTCCACAGGCCCTGGGCAGCCAGGAGACACAGGGCCTCCAGCGGTTCTCGCAGGTGGCACTGGGGATGGCCACCAGGTGCCGGCGTGAACTGGCTGCAGAGGAACCTCAGGAACAGCGACGTGGTGGTCTGGCAAGCCAGGCTGGGGTCCTCCCCGCGCTGCATCTGGAGCCTCAGACACGTGCAGAGCAGCTGGCACACGGCGGGCGCCGAGCTCAGGCGCAACAGTACCGGGTTGCACCTCACGGCATCCAGGGCTTGCCGCGCCTGGTCCTGGTCCTCAAAGTGTCTCAGGAAGCAGGCCTCCCTGTCGCTCTCCGAGAAGCCCTCCACCTCCACCAGCCGCGGCTGCTCCACCAGGAGCAGGAGCTCCCGCAGGGCCCCGGGCCGCGTGGTGACCAGCAGGGTGGCCTTGGCCACCATCTTCCTCTTCAGCAAGCTGCTCAGCAGGATGGGCGCCGGCTTCTGCTGTTTCCAGTCGCTGCAGGTGTCGTGGGTCAGCGCCCCCGCCGGCACCCTCAGCTCGTCGAAGCCGTCCACCACGAACAGGGCGCTCTCCGCCTGGGCCAGGACCTCCAGGACGTCCTCCTGCAGCTCGGGGCAGTCCTTGGAGATCAGCTCTGCAAAGGTGCACGGGGCCATGTGGTTGAGCTCCCTGCAGCTGAGGTAGAAGGCGCAGTGCAGGGGGCCCAGCCTGAACTCCGTCCAGTCCAGCAAACACCGCTTGGCCAGCGTGGTCTTCCCAACGCCCGCAGCACCGTGCAGCACCACCGTGTGCGGCCTGGACTCGGGACCCATGTGGGGACTCAAGAATGGTATCAGCTTCTGGCTTCTCTGGGTGACATCGTAGAAATAGTCACTGTCATCTGGCCAAAATCTGCTTTTCCAGGGCGAAGTGGGTTTGTCCGTGGCGATTCTTCCTCCCTCCTCTTCCCCTGTAGGGATGTTCAGGAGAACGTTGGGCTTCCCATCACCTTCTTCTGAAGATTTTGTGAAGTGCCAGGAAAAGAAACCAGGAAGGCACGGTTTGCCTCGTACGCCTTCAAACCCCCAATTTCCCACGTCAGCCGGGGTTCACCCACCCGCCCCTTCTTCCTCCAGGTCTCTCAGCGTGGCGCAGCCCATCCCTTGGCCCCGGGCACCCTCTGCAAAACACAGAAGTAGCTGGACCTGTGGGGCTGGTGGTGTCTCCTGCACCCACAGGCAAAGCAGGCAAAGGCTCGGATACAGGGTCTGGGTTACTGCGGTAGAAGACACGAGACTGACCACGTTCAGGCTGGGGGACAGCTCAGTGGTGGACTCTGGCTCCTGAAACGTGGGGCCTTCTGACTCCCTTCCCGAGCTCAGTGCCGACTGTCCTTCCAAGCTGTCCTGCCTGCGTGGCGGGGAATAGCCATGGCATGCACGGGGGTTTCACCCATACCCACGGGGACATCCTGGTTGTGCCTACCTTCTGGGAACTGGGACTCGTGCTGCCAGTGCACTTGCACGAGTTCCCTTTCAATACCCGTCTCCAACCCTTTTACACACATACCTGGGAGAATTGTCGAGTTCTACTTTTGAAGAACCACCAACCTGAGAAAAGTCAGAAACCTAAAGCAGGCACCACGCACTGAACTGTGACCCAGGGGCTGATATTGAGGCCCTAAACCCAACACGGCTGAAGAGAAGCAATGGATGTGAAATGAGGCCAGGAGGACTTGTGTCCTGGTAAGAAAGACCCAGGACACAGAGAAGACAGCCTGCGGCAAGCCAAGGAGAGGCCTCGGGAGAGGCCAGCCGGCCAGCACCCGCATCTGGCATGTCCAGCCCCCAGGACAGCGAGAAAGCAGCTTTCGCTGAAGCCACCTGGTCTGCGGCATTTTGCTCTGGCAGCCGGAGCAGAGGAGACTAGTACCCTTCAGGAACCACCAGAAGCAGTGCCCGGCACTCCTGGGCTTGAGGCCGAGTTCCCTCTCTCAGGAGGCCTCCTGGTTTGATGAGGAACAGGCCTGTGACACACAGATGCCATTGACAGTGAACAAAGGTGGTAGAGAGCACAGGAACCTGGTCACGCTGCCCCAGCCCTTGGCGACATGGTCCAAGCTCATTGCTCCCCTTTGAGTCTTTGTTCTCCTGCGCGTATGTTTCCAGAATCTGGGGCCCTGTGAACTCTGAAAGTGAGGGCATTTGGGCTTTGTCACTCCTGAGAAGTATGCCAGGAAGACATCTCGAATCCAGCTTTGGGGTCCAAGTCCCCTCCTGTCACTATGCCATGATAACCAAGGCTAGGTAATCGATAAAGAACAGGATCTCCTCAGTTCTGGATTGAAAAAAAAAACCCAAGAGGGAGGTGCCGGGAGGACCCACTACCTGGCGAGGGCTGCTGTCCGCCTCCAAGATGGCGCTCTTGCTGCATCATCATGGTGGACGGGGAGGACAAGAGCCGCTCCCTCCAACCTCTTTATAAGCAGCCGATCCAGGCACGAGGGCCACAGCCTCCTGACTTAGGCCCACCTCAACAACCATGTTTGGGGGCACAGCCACACTGGCATTGGAGCCCACCGGGGAGCCCCCAGCCTGACGGTATGACATCAAGATCAGAGCAAGCGGACCGTTTCAGGGTTCCGTGGTGCCTCACTCCAGGGGGCCATGAGGGAATTCTCTGGCAACTCAACACTCATGCCTGGCGCCCAGGGAGAAAAAGGCCTCAGGGCTTCTCCCCCCACATTTCAGAGAGGTGGTCCGACCTTGGACTGGGGAAGATGCAGGAGGGCGGAGCACAGCGGGAAGAGGCATGTTAGGTGGCCGGGTTTTGACGGGAGAGTTGAACTTCCTGTGGGACTCACAGGATCAGAGGGAGCAGCCTGCAAGATGGCGCTGGCTGGAGAGCCCCTGGGAGGCCTGGATGGCTCAAGGGATGGGACGAGCAGAGCAAAGCAGATCACCGCCTACCGGAACTGCCGTCAGGAAGACGAGGCAAAGAACCTCTGTGCCTGAAGAATTGGGAATAGTTCTACAGAGATGGGAAGAGGCTGCAAGGAAGAGAACCAGGGGGCGGGAAGCTGGCCAAATTATGTTAGGTGCACGTGCCAACGTCTCAGCGTATCCCCGTTATGTGTAGTTACAATGCACCAGTTTTCATGGTTTAAATTTTTATGATTAAATATTGAAGTGATAATATTTGGAACATTCTGGATTAAATAGACTTTTAAAAATGTTCTATAGAAAAGAATGAAGACAACATGATCTTATCTCCACCTTATTTCCATTAACGTAAGATGAAAAGACCGACTGGTACTAAGTATCTGCTCGGTGGAAGCCCCAGGCCCTATGGAGTATGCAATGTGACAGACTTCTTGTTGGCTTGGAAAGCAGGTCTCCTGCTAAACAGAGCAATGAGAGATGGTGTTCCAAACGTTGGCAAGACGCACCGACCTGGAGCTGCGATTTCATCTCACCCACACACGAGCATCACATAAGAGCTTTTAGCACTCAAATTCCCTGATTCACCAGAATCCATTCTGGTGGGACCAGAACAGCAGTATTTAGGATTCTGTGGGAGCATGTGCAGACCAGCTGCCTGAGAACGGGACTGGAAAACCATGGCCCACAGTCCAAACATGGGCTGCCTCGTTTTTACAAATAGTTTTATTGGTACAAAGTGCACCCATTTATCACCACCAATAGCCACTTTAAAAAAAATACAAAAGCAGGGCGGGGCTGCAGCTCCGTGGTGGAGCACTTGCCTAGCATGCAGACGTCCCCAGGTTCCAACCCCAGCACCACGAAAGAATTGTGCAGCTGTTGGACCCCATAGATACGTATGATTGTGTGTAGATTAAGTTGTGCAGTTCTGACACAGACCACATGGTCTGTGAGGCCAGAAATAATTTGTTACTAGAAACTTTGCACAAGAAATTTCCCTCCTGCCCAGGAGAAGATGGGTGGACATTTTTCTTTCAAAGCAATAGTTTGGTTGAATTTCTTCTACGTGGGAACTTGAACGTCAACAGAAGGCTGATTTATTTGATAGCAAATTAGGAACTCATATTTTTCAAAGGCATTCAACACACAGCTTCAAACCGACTAGGGTTTGCTCAGTGGTAGGTGCTTGCCTAGCATGAGGCCCTGGGTCCGATTCCCAGCACTGAAACCAAAACAAAACCAAAAGCCCCTCCACAACTCGTGAAAGAGAAAGTGAGACTATTCACAGCTGGGGAGACATACCTTCTGCTGAATGCCCGGTAGGTTCCTGGTTTGGACCTGGAAACCAACAGGTTATTAGGGGGGCTGATGAACTCCACTCTAGAGTATCATTAACAGCTCCACAAAGTTTGCTTCCGAGTTTTGACAAGGTGAGCTGTCGACTTTAGGGGGTGCTGGGTGAAGGGTGCATGGGATCTCCCGGTACTGTCTTTGCAGCTTTTCTATCAATCTAAAGTTATTCCAGAACTAAAGCGTTTTAGATGCGAAACATATCAGAGGAGGTAAACTGAAACCGCGAATGCCTGTGCAATACGCCATGATCGTTAAATTAGCCAACAGCAAAGGACAGCGCAGGGCGGAAGGAGGCGAGAGAAACCGCATCCGGCGGGATCCCCCGTGAAGCGGCCCTGACACCGGGTAGACACTGCTGGAGCTCAGAGCAGGGGCTGCAGGTGGTGATGACCCTCCCGGTGTCCGAGGCCCCTGGAGACTCCTGCTCTGCTTACAGAAGCCCAGGGTGCTTACCTGGGATGGGGGGCGATTCCGTGCTGCTCATCTCCTCCAAGCCGGGCAGGTCAGTTCCTTAGCCGATCGTGCGGGAATCTGTGGATCAGAATCCCCGCCGGTTTCTTGCTGGTGGCCTCTTCCACTCACACCGCGAGCTCCTCTGTAGGTCGTCCTCTGGCTCAGGGAGGATCCTTAACAGATTTAAAACTCCTTAACTCACCCTCGTTCAGCCTCTGCAGAAGGGCCTGCAGGCAAACCTCTGGCTGCAAAGAGGCAGGAAGCAACTCGGTGGCTATGGCCTGGGACTGCAGCGCCCGTGGACACCACCTGGCTGCTCCGCCTTCCCTTCCCTCGAGCAGAGTCCCACAGGGGTGGAGCGTGGGACCCGGACCTGTGACCTCCGTGACTGCGCCACCCGAGTCCTGGGGAGCACCACCCCAGTTGTAGACTCAGCCCCAGCTCAAAGCTACAGCAGGTGCGTCCACTGCAGAGGGGCTGAGGGACCTTCTCTGGGAGGCGCAAGTGCTGTCTGATCAGGTGGGGGTGAGACTCGCTCCACTGGATAAACCTACTAGAAGTTACTCTTCATTTAAAGTGGGTGAGTTTAATGGGATAGAAGTTACAGCCTAGAAAACTCAGACAAATCAGTTTTAGGAGGAAAAACCTCAGAGGCGTTGGGGGCTCCCTCTCCAAATCTGTACTTACCAGGGAGAGCCCGGCCCCAGGCCCCTGCCAGTCCTCCAAGGCTCACAGCAACGCTCCAGGCTCAGGAAGTTCCAGGGCAGAATCCCACCAGCAGAGAGGTCAGCCTAAGTAACGCACCCGGCTGCCTGGGGCCAGGACCAGCTCCTGTGCCCGGTGCAGAGGATGGGGCTATATGAGGCCCTCCCACTGGCCTGGCTCTGCGATTGGCCCTGGGGTGGGGTGGGGTGGGGTGGGGTGGGGCAGGCCTTGCTGCCAGGGCGGAATGGGCTGGGGATAGAGTGGGTGGTCCTCAGCCTCTGATGGGGACTCATGGGAGGCACCTGGTCTGTCCTCAGCCGTTGTGACTTAATTGATCTGGGGATTGGGAATCAGTACCCCTACAAGACCACAGGTGACTCTAAGGGGCAAGCCCTTTCTGGATCACCTGGGTCAGGTGGACGGTCATGATACAATGGGAAACATACCCTTTGAGTCCTGTGCAGGGCCCCTGGCTCCGAGCTGCAAAAGCCCCTTTAGGATTTTCTAATAGGTGCATCTTTTGTTAACTATTTGGTCTTTTGTCCTCCCCCTTCCTGAAATAGCTCCAGAGGATGGACAAAGGTGAGAGAAGCCAGCCATGGTGAGCCAGGAGAGTCACAGGTTCAAGGCCAACCTGGGCAACTTAGCAAGACTCTGTCACAAAGATAAAAAGGCCTGGGTGAGGTTCAGCAGTAGAGTGCTTGTCTAGTGTGCAGGAGGCCCTGGGTCTGATCCCTGGCCACACACCCACACACACAAAGTGGACGGTGCCCGTTGCTCTTCGTTAACACGCTCCTGCAGGCACACCTGAGTTTGTGTTAATGGGTGGTATTTTGGAAAATCCCGAGGTATGCGTGCCACGGTGGGGGGCGGGGGCTTATGGCCAGGGAACCAGTGGTAGAAAATTGGGAAATTTCAGTCCCACCCATCTGGCCTCCAGGAAGGGCTGGACTCAATTGGTCACTAATGACCACTAAGTGGTTAACCAGGCCCACCTGAGGAAGCTCCAAAACACCGGTCTCCTTGCTGGTGAAAAATCTCACCTGCATCCAGGGGGTGCAGCACCCCAACTCCCTGGGCGCAGGAGCTCCAGGAGCCCCTTCCCGGCACCTGTCCCCCTGGCTGTCCACCGTACCCTTAAAACAGCCTTGTAAGAAGCGGGTCTGTGTGAGAACGTGTCCCTGAGTTCTGTGAACCAATCCAGCAAGTTAACACCAGGAGGGGTCACGGAAGCCCCCAGTTCAGAGGCAGGTGGTCAGATCCAGGTCAGAACCCGGGACCGGCGACTGGCATCTGAACTGGGGTGGGGAGGTGAAAAAGATTCTCTGACCAAACTTTTCAGGCCCCTGAACCTCCCCCGAGGCCTGTCTGTACTTCCTGGAAAACCCGGTTTTAGCAGGTCAGTCTAGCCAGAGCCCCACCCACGATATCTGCTCACCCTCCCTGTCCCATCCTCCACCCCCAGGCGACATGGGGTCACCCCTGCCTTCAGCAAGAACCCGCCAGCTCAATTTAGTGAGAACCCCCTGGTCCCTAATGCTGCCTCCTATTTTCCATCCACTGCCTGCCCCCACCCCATGGGTGACTCTAAATCCGCCTGCCCATGCTGTGGCCCCTGAACCTGTCAGTGGTCCTGAATAAAGTTCTTCTCTTCACATCTTGTTTGTCCCAGTGCTGCGGATCAAACCCAGGGCCTGGCACATGCTGGCAGGCGCTCTGCCACTGAGCCACGCCCCAGCCTACAGTCTTTTTAACAAAAGCAGAGACGGAGAAATTGTCTGTGCTCTTCTTCCTGACTTCTCTTCTTCCCAGGAATAGGGCTGAGTGTTAGGTAGCAAGCCCACATTGCACGATTCCCTGGGGAGAACGACAGGATTAAACAGACTTCTGCTGGGATAAGTGAGCTGGGATGGGGTAGACAGCCTGCAAGGATGACCGACTGTCGAAGAGGACAGTGTGGCCCGGCAGAGCTTTGCAGAACTGGTAAGAAGCACCATCCAAAGCAACCCACGGGCCGCGGGGAGGCTCGGTGGCAGAGCGCTGCGTTTCCAGGCCCAGCGGGCAGCTGGGCAACAGAGCGCCCAGGCCTTTGGAAGTTACCCAGCTCGGGGCTCCATGAGCAGGCGGCGGGATGTCCTGCCTGGAGGGAGAAGAGAAGCCCTGTCTAGACTAGGGTCTTAGACAGGCTCTGGAAGCCAGGAGCGACTCACGGGGGCTCTGGGGAAACAGCAGCAGCTGGGCGGGAGCCCCGAGCACAGGGTTCGGGTGAGATGAAGCTGTCCCCACTGTGTGCAGACCCCTGAGAGGGTGTGGGGCCGTGCCTGCCTCCCGGCTGATGTGACCCTGGCACATAGTAGGTGTGACCTATCTTAGGGGGTAAATAACCAAAAGCACACCGTCCTGAGTTTTTCTTTTTTTTTTTTTTTTAATTTATTTTAATTGTAAACAAATGGGACACGTTGTTTCTGTTTGTACATGGAGTAACAGCATACCATTAGTATAATCATACATTTACATAGGGTAATAGTTTTTTGTTCATTCTGTTATTTTTTTCTTCCTCCCACCCCTCTCACCCCTCTTTTCCCTCTATACAGTCCCTCCTTCCTCCATTCTTGCCCCCTTCCCACCCCCCATATGTGTCATCACCAGCTTATCAGTGAGATCATTCGTCCCTTGGTTTTTTGAGATTGGCTTATCTCACTTAGCATGATATTCTCCAATTTCATCCATTTGCCTGCAAATGCCATAATTTTATCATTCTTTATAGCTGAGTAATATTCCATTGTATATATATACCACAGGTTCTTTATCCATTCATCAATTGAAGGACATCTAGGTTGGTTCCACAATCTGGCTACTGTGAATTGAGCAGCTATAACATTGATGTGGCTGTATCTCTGTAGTATGCTGATTTTAAGTCCCTTGGGTATAGGCCGAGGAGTGGGATAGCTGGGTCAAATGGTGGGTCCATTCCAAGCTTTCTGAGGAATCTCCACACTGCTTTCCAGAGTGGCTGCACTAATTTGCAGCTCCACCAGCAATGGATGAGTGTACCTTTTTCCCCACATCCTCGCCAACACCTATTGTTGCATGTGTTCTTGATAATCGTTGTTCTAATTGGGGCGAGATGGAATCTTAGTGTAGTTTTGATTTGCATTTCTCTTATTACTAAAGATGGTGAACATTTTTTCATATATCTGTTGATGCTTGTAGATCTTCTCTGAAGTGTCTGTTCATTTCCTTAGCCCATTTGTTGATTGGATTATTTGTATTCTTGGTGTAGAGTTTTTGAGTTCTTTATATATTCTGGAAATTAGTGCTCTATCTGAAGTATGCATGGCAAGGATTTTCTCCCACTCTGTAGGCTCTCTCTTCACATTGCTGATAGTTTCCTTTGCTGAGAGAAAGCTGTTTAGTTTGAATCTATCCCAGTTGTTGATTCTTGCTTTTATTTCTTGTGCTATGGGAGTCTGTTAAGGAAGTCTGATCCTAAGCCAACAAGGTGAAGATTTGGACCTACCTTTTCTTGTATAAGATGCAGGGTCTCTGGTCTGATTTCAAGGTCCTTGATCCATTTTGAGTGAGTTTTGTAGAGGGTGAGAGATAGGGGTTTAGTCTCATTCTGTTGCATATGGATTTCCAGTTTTCCCAGCACCATTTGTTGAAGAGGCTATCTTTTCTCCATTGCATGTTTTTGGCACCTTTGTCTAGTATGAAGAAATTGTATTAATTTGGGTTTGTGTCTGTGTCCTCTATTCTTACCATTGATCTACCTGTCTATTTTGGTGCCAATACCATGCCATTTTTGTTACTATTGCTTTGTAGTATAGTTGAAGACCTGGTATTGCAATACCCCCTGTTTCACTCTTCCTGCTAAGGATTACTTTAGCTATTCTGGTTTTCCTATTCTTCCAGATGAATTTCATGATTGCTTGCTCTATTTCTGTGAGCTACATCATTGGGATTTTAATTGGAATTGCATTGAATCTGTATAGCACTTTAGGTAGTATGGCCATTTTGACAATATTAATTCTGCCTATTCAAGAACATGGGAGATCTTTCCATCTTCTAAGGTCTTCCTTAATTTCTTTCTTCAATGTTTTGTGGTTTTCATTGTAGAGATCTTTTACCTCTTTAGTTAGATTGATTCCCAAGTATATTTTTTTTTGAGGCTATTGCAAATGGAGTTGTTTTCCTCATTTCCCTTTCAGCTGTTTCGTCGCTTGCGTATAAAAATGCTGTAGATTTATGCGTGTGATTTTATGGCCTGCTATTTGCTGAATTCATTGATGAGGTCTAGAAGTTTTCTGGAGGAGTTTTTTTGGATCCTCTAAATATAGAATCATGTCTTCAGCAAACAGTGACAGCTTAAGTTCCTCTTTTCCTATTTGTATCCCTTTAATTTCTTTAGTCTGCCTAATTGCTCTGGCTAGAGTTTCGAGGACAATGTTGAATAGACGTGGTGAAAGAGGACATCCCTGTCTTGTTCCTATTTTTAAAGGGAATGGTTTCAGTTTTTCTCCATTAAGAATGATGTTGGCCATGGGCTTAGCATAAATAGCCTTTACAATGTTCGGGTATGTTCCTACTATCCCTATTTTTTCTAGTGTTTTGAGCATGAAGGGGTGCTGTATTTTGTCGAACACTTTTTCTGTGTCAATTGAAATAACCATATGATTCTTAAGAATAAGTCTATTGACATGATGGATTACGCTTATTGATTTACAGATGTTACACCATCCTTGCATTCCAATATTTTGTTAAGGAGCTTTGCATCTATATTCATCAAGGATATTGATCTAAAATTTTCTTTCCTTGATGTGTCTTTGCCTGGTTTGGGTATGAAGGTGATATTAGCTTCATAGAATGAGTTTGGTAGGGTACCCTCCTTTTCTGTTTCCTGGAATATTTTAAGTATTGGAATGAGTTCTTCTTTGAAGGTCTGGTAGAACTTGGCTGAGAATCCATCTGGTCGTGAGCTTTTCTTGGATGGTAGGTTTTTAGTGGCTTCTTCTATTTCATTGCTTGATATTGATCTGTTTAAATTGTGTATGTTCTCCTGGTTCAGCTTGGGAGGAACATATGTCTCTAGAAATTTGTCAATGTCTTCGGTAGTTTCTATTTTGTTGGAATACAGATTATCAAAGTAGCTTCTCATTATGTTCTGTATCTCAGTGGTGTCTGTCGTGATATTTCCTTTTTCATCACGAATTTTAGTAATTTGAGTTTTCTCTCTCCTTCTCTTTGTTAGTGTGGCTAAGGGTTGTCTATTTTGTTTACTTTTTCAAAGAACAACTTTTTGTTTTGTCAATTTTTTGAATAGTTTCTTTTGTTTCAATTTCATTGATTTCAGCTCTGATTTTAATTATTTCCTGTCTTCTACTACTTTTGCTGTTACTCTGTTCTTCTTTTTCTAGGGCTTTGAGCTGTAATGTAGGGTCATTTAGTTGTTGACTTTTCATTCTTTTCTGGAATGTGCTCCATGCGATGAATTTTCCTCTTAGTACTGCTTTCATAATGTCCCAGAGATTTTGATATGTTGTATCATCATTCTCATTGACCTCTAAGAATTTTTTTATCTCCTCCCTGATGTTTTCTGTTATCTATGTTTCATTCAATAGCATATTATTTAGTCTCCAGGTGTTGGAGTAATTTCTGTTTTTATTTTGTCATTGATTTCTACTCTCAGTCCATTATGATTTGATAGAACACAAGGCAGTATCTCTATATTTTGCATTTCCTAAGGGCTGCTTTGTGGCATAACATATGGTCTATTTTCGAGAAGGTTCCATGTGCTGCTGAGAAGAAAGTGAATTTGCTTGTTGATGGATGGAATATTCTATATATGTCTATTAAGTCTAGGTTATTGATTGTGTTATTGAGTTCTGTGTTTTCTTTGTTTGGTTTTTGTTTGGAAGATCTATCTAGTGGTGACAGCGTTGCGTTAAAGTCACCCAGAATTATTGTGTTGTGGTCTATGTGATTCCTGAAATTGAGAAGGATTTGTTTGATGTGCAGGGATGCACCATTGTTTGGGGCATAAATATTTACTACCGTTATGTCTTCCTGATTTATGGTTCCCTTAAGCAGTATGAAATGTCCTTCTTTATCCCTTCTGACTAACTTTGGCTTAAAGTCCACTTTATCTGATATAAGGATGGAAACCCCTGCTTTTTTACTGAGTCCATGTGTGTGGTAGGTTTTTTCCCATCATTTCACCTTCAGTCTGTGGATGTCTTTTTCTATGAGATGAGTCTCTTGCAGGCAGCATATTGTTGGGTCTTTCTTTTTAATCCATTCTGCCAGTCTATGTCCTTTTGATTGATGAGTTTAGGCATTAACATTTAGGTTATTATTGAGATATGTTTTGTATTCCCAGTCATTTGGGCTTATTTTTGGTTTTTAAGTTGGCTTGGTTTCTCCGTTGAGTGGGTTTTTCTCTAAGGTAGTTCTTCCCTTTGCTGACCTACATTGTTGTTTTTCATTTCCTCCTCATGGAATATTTTGTGAGAACATTCTGTAGTGCAGGCTTTCTATTGTAAATTCTTTTAACTTTTGTTATCATGGAAGGATTTTATTGCATCTTCAAATCTGAAGGTTAGTTTTTGCTGGGTATAGAATTCTTGGTTGGCAACCATGTTCTTTCAGAGCCTGAAATATGTTGGTCCAGGTCCTTCTAGCTTTTAGAGTCTGGGTTGAGAAGTTGGCTGCTATCCGTATTGGTCTCCCCCTATATGTAATCTGATGCTTTTCTCACGTGGTCTTCAAAATCCTATCTTTATTTTGAATGTTAGGCATTTTCATTATAATGTGCCTTGGTGTGGATCTGTTGTGATTCTGTGCATTTGGTGTTCTGTAAGCCTCTTGTATTTGATATTCCATTTCATTCTTCAGGTCTGGGAAATTTTCTGCTATTATTTCATTGAATAGGTTGTTCATTCCTTTGGTTTGTATCTCTGTGCCTTCGTCAATCCCAATAATTCTTAAATTTGGTCTTTTCATGATGTCTCATAGTTCTTGGAGATTCTGTTCATGATTTCTTACCATCTTCTCTGTTTGGGCAACTTTATTTTCAAGATTAAATATTTTGTCTTCGTTGTCTGAGGTTCTGTCTTCCAAGTGGTCTAGTCTTTTGGTGATTCTTTCCATTTAGTTTTTTATTTGGTTTATTGTCTCCTTCATTTCATGGATTTCCATTTGTTTTTTTTTTTTTTTTTTTTTTTTTTTTTTTGAGAATCTCTATCTCTTTGTTGAAATGATCTTTTGCTTCCTGCAGGTGCTCTTTCAGCTTATTGGTATTATCATTCATTGCCTGCATTTGCTCTCTTATCTCATCCTTTGCTCTGCAAATCATCTAATCATGTATAATCTGAGGTCCTTTTCTGACATTTCTTCTACCATACTGTCATTGGATTCTATTAATATAGAATCTAGGTTGCCTTTGTCTATTCCAATAAATCTTAAGTTTGGTCTTTTCATGTTGTTCCATAGTTCTTGGCAGTTCTGTTCATGGTTTTTTACCATCGTCTCTGTGTGGTCAACTTTATTTTCAAGAGTATGTGTTTTGTCTTCATTGACTGAGGTTCTGTCTTTCAAGTGGTCAGTTGGTGATACTTTCCATTGAATTTTTAATTTGGTTTATTGTTTCCTTCATTTCGAGGATTTCTGCTTGTTTCCTTTTTATAATCCCTGCCTCTTTATTGAAGTGATCTTTCACTTTATATTTTCTCTTTAATATCATCCTTTATTTTGAAGATCAACCTAACTATGTATTTTCTGAACTCCTTGTTTGATATTCCTTCTACTGTGTGTCTGTGGATTCTGTTGTTGGGACATCTTCGTTTGTTTGAGACGCTTTGTTCCCTTGCTTTTTCATGTTGTTCATGTGTCTTCTCGTCTAGTGGTATGGAGCTGAGGTGGTACAGATTCTACCCTGTCGTCTTTTAGTGTCCCTGAAGGCTTCTAGTACCTCATCTGCAGGTCCTGGATGTTGTCCCAAAATGGCAGCAGCCACGTGTAACCAACCCTGCAGGTTCTATGACAATGGACTTCCAGGCAACAGCGGGCAACAGGTGATCCGCTGGCCTTCTGTGGGCAGTCTACAGGTTAAGGGTGGGTGATCGGCAGGTGGACATCAGATGGTGGGTAATGCGTAGGTGAAAGGCCGGTGATGGGCAGGCAAGAGGCAGGAAAACAGGCAAATGGTGGATGATAGGTGGCAATCAGTGAGCCATCTGAACTCAAAAGCAGGTAGGCTGGCAGATGGTGGGTGATTGCAGTGGACCAGGGGGTAAGCAGTAGGGGATGGGCGGGCAGTGACAACTGCCTCACAGAGAAACAGCATTTCTTCTGCTTGAACCTGAGTCCGCAGCCACAAGGACTGCAGCCTCCCTCTAGTCCGCCATCTTGAATCTCCTAATTCTCACATAATTCTGCCTCCCAGTCAAGTCCACGTGCTGTGCGTGGTCTTCCCGCCTTGAAGGTCGTTCTCTCAGGTACTTCCTGCCCGCTCTAAGTAAAACCCGCACCCCCCCCACTCTCCTGCTGGTTCTGTTTCAACACCGTGGCCCCCGCTCCACGGCACACCCCATGGGGCCGATCCATGTCCCCATTTCTCACTGCTGACCTGGGAAGGCTGCTGCGCTTGGCGGCACCATGGGTTCTGGGAGGGTGAGCCGCTCTGCCCCTCCACAGGCTCTCGGGGTGCTCCCTCACCCCTCTGTACTGTCAGGGGCTGGCATCTGCCCTCGCAAGCAACCGGACGCTGGAGACGCTGGACCTGGGCCAGAACGCCTTGGGCTTGAGCGGCGTGGCTGTGCTCCTGGCGGCGCTGAAGGACGGCGGCGGGCCCCTGAGGACACTCAGGTACCCCTCGGAGAGGTCGGAGCATGGGGGCTTGGGCGAGCACGCCCACAGAAACCTCTCGAGGCACCTCGCAGCACTGCCTGGCCAGGGGGCTCTGTCCACTCCCCGCTGCTCCTGACTGCTCTTCCCATTGGACTGAGTATTGTCCAGCACTGTCGGGAACACTCGGTACTGGGCATGCGGATGGCTCAGAGCACCCTGGCGCACAGGTGGGTGCGACCATCACATGGATGACCATCACAGCCCAGCCAGGATGCGTTCCTGCTTTGCTATCTCCAGGGTTCCAGGGTTGCCTGGGTCTCCGCTGTGCAGAAGCTGGTTCTCCAGAACCAGCCCTGGCCCTCACATTTCAAGGTCTCCTTGAGGTGTGAACCTCCGTATCCCTGCAGTGACTCCATCTGTCTTTGGCTTCCTTTGGTCTTTTGCTTCGCGCTTCCAGCGGCGCAGACCTGAGTCATGCACTCTCACAGCCGTCTTCCTCCCTGCCACGTGGAGCAAGGGCGACCACGGGTCAGGCAGAAGAGGAGCGCCCGTTCCAAAGCTGATTTAACAGGCGGCAGGGCGGGGTCTCGCCTGACCCTGCTCTGGTCCTCTGTGCACCGTCCCACCTCCCTGCCACCTCGTTGTCAGGGAGACCTGGGGTAGGGACCTGGTAGGCGGTGTTCTGATTTCTTGCCACTAGTGAAGATGTGGAGCTTGTGACATGCCCGGTGGCCAGGCCACTGTCCTTTGCTCCAGGAATGCGACATTTACTTCCTTGGGAATGTCCCCATTCCAGGGAGTTTGGTTGCAGATATGGTGCCCACTCCACCTGGTCTGCAGCCGCAGGGGCGTCAGGAGGCTGGAGCACACAGTGGGTCCACAGTCCACCAGGAAATATGGTGGCTGACCTGGAGCCCGGTGGCCTCTTGCCTCGTGTTAGGGTCTGGATCTACTTCTGTCCTCTGTTGTTCCCTAAGTGACCCTCTTGCTTCCCCATCTCACATGCGTGGGGCTGGACGTGGCCAGGTGGATCCAGGTTTATCTCACCCTGGGGTCGCTTTGGCCTTCTCAGTGGACATTCTCCCCTGCACTGGGAATCCAACCTGGGGGGCTTATCCATTGAGCGACACCCCCACCCCTTTTCATTTTTTATTTTGAGACAAGTTCTCACTAAGTTGCTTAGGTCCTTGCTAGTTGCCCAGGCTGGCCTTGAACTTGTGATCCTCCTGCTTTAGGCTCCCCAGCTGCTGGGATTATAGGCATGTGCCACTGTGCCCAGTTCTGCTGAATGTCTGACTGACCAATACCTTCTTGGCTTTAGAAAAGAGTTCATTCACTCACTCAAATATTTAGTACTTTAATAGTACATGTTTGTGAGGTGCAGTATGGTTGGATATATGTATGAGGTGTGTACTGATCACATCTGGGTCTTTACTGTTCCTACCTCCCTGGACGTTTAAGCATAATCTTGATTGACATGTAACAGCTGCACGTGTTCATGGGGGATGCGACGTGTTCTGGGGTGCTGCGGATTAGTCCCGGAGGGGCACTACCGCTGAGCCACACGCCCAGCCCTTATTTGAAGCGGGGGTCTTGCCAAGCTTCCCAGGCTGGCGCTGACTGGCAGTCCTGCTGCGTAGCTGGGATTGGTGTGCGCCACCCACCGGGCCAGCAGGACACTGCACCAGCCTCACAGCGAGCGCCGCCCCACTCGGCACGGTTCGTATTTCCGGCTCCTTATTACTTGGCGTTTGAGCCTCTGGGCTCCTCTTCTGGTGACTGAAAACGCACGGCAGGTGTCGAGAACCGGGGCCACCTCCCCGAGCGTGAACACCAGGGCGCTCCCGCGCGGTGCGCTCTCCAGCCTCCTGTCCCCCGCCGCCCCGCCCTCGGGGAATCTCTATTCCACGTTCAGATGGACGCCCAGCCTCTGTGGGGAGAACCGAGGACTGGCCTGTCTGCAGCCAGCCCTCTCGCGAGGTCACCTGGCTTGGCGCGTGCCTCTCTCCAGCGGGCAGCGCAGGGCTGCTCCCGGGTGGACAGGAGTGGTGGGAGGGGCCGCCTGAGAACAGGTGTGCCTGCAGAGAGGCCGGTCCGCTGCGTGGCAACCGCGGGAACGACCAGCCAGGGGCCGCTGGCCGCCCTTCAGGCTGCGCACGTGTGCGCCTGTACTCGGACGTTTCTCGGGGTCCCTGTTGTGTGGATCCAGAAACGCTGCCTGCGTGATCCTGAGAGCGATTGCTGGGCACCTGGGCGGTCCGCAAGGACCCTGGGGGACGACGAAACTAGGTGTTCGGAACCACTGACGTCCTCTGGTCCTCCAGGCTGAAGATGGACGAGTGGAAGGCGAGGCTGCAGTGCTGCTGAGGGAGGTGAAGGAGAGCAACCCCAGGCTGACCGTGGAGAGTGCCCCGGGCCCCACGGCTCCCTCCTGCTGCCGGTTCTTCTTCTCGACAGCCTGAGTCTTTCTCCCCACTGACGTGTCGGGGGATGGGGTCTCTTAGTGGAGGTCAAGGGGTCAGGCCTGGAATGGGGTCGATGTCCCTGCTTCACGGCGAGTTCTGCGTGTCTTGCACCCGCTCTCAATCACGCACCTCACGGGTAATAAAGTGCTGAGCTCGCAGCTGCTTCTGCCAATGTGCACGTGGGCGAAAGCGGGTGTCGCTGGGAAAAGGGTGCCCAGGGAGCGCGCTCCAGGCTGTCGGTTCCTTCTGTTCCGCCCAATTCAGTCGCCGCCTGGTGAGTCTGCAGGATCCGTGTCTATATATATATATATATATATATATATATATATATATATATATATATATGTAATATATAATTTTAAATCTTGAAATTGTAGATGGACATAACACCTTTATTTTTATGTGGTGCTGAGCATGAAACCCAGTGCCTCTCGGGTGCCAGGCAAGTGCTCCACCACTGAGCCCCAGCCCCAGGATCAGTATATTTGTTACTTTTTTTTTTTTTTTTTTTAAATATCCTAACTTAGGATTTGGTGAATTTTTTTCTCAAAAGGCTAGGCATTGTAGGCCACATGGTCCTGCCACGCTGCTCAACCCTGCCCTCGAGCAGGCAGAGGCCATCCTGGGTCAACAGAGGGGCAGAGCCAGCTCCGGCGGTGTTCGGCTCTGGCCATGGTTTTCCGACCTGCTCTGGTCCGCCCTGTTACTTCAGAAGCACAGTTTGGCCATGTGGTCTCACTGGAAACCTCAGACTTGTCCCTGTCTGTCCCTCCCTGTCATGCCTCAGGGAGGCGAGATGGCCTGTCCTGTGCTGTGAGCTGTTTCTGGTAATTCATAGAAGACACATCAAGGCAGCTTCAGAATTAAAAGCTCAACATCCCTTTCAAGTGTTGGTTCCCAGGTGCTGACCGAGTGGTCCGCCCATATCCCCACTCAACTTCCACCAAATGTAAGTGGCAGGTGATGGGACTGGACAGAAACCTGAGATGGGACAGTGCCAAAGTCCATCTCAGAAGCAGTCGCCTCTCACCAACCATTTAGTTGAAAGACTGACGATTCTTATATCTTGAACAGAGGTGGGATGACTTGACTCGGCCACTCTGGCCACGGAGGACCCCGTGTCTTTTACTCTGAGGGCCTTCTCAAGTGCTCCACGAAGCTGTGGCCACTCTCCATGGTTGTGCTCAGCTGATAGGAACCCCGCCTTTGGGTGCCGGTGTTCAGTGGGATGCAGTTAGGCGAAGATGTCAGATCGACGGTTCACATCAAAGGAAAATACTTCAGAAATTCAGAGTCGGGGGGAGTAATCAAGTTATGAGACGTGGATCTGAGTCAAAATTCTGGGTTCCACGTGGGTACAAAGCTATCCCACGTACAACCCAAGTTATATTAAAAACAAAGATACAAGGTAGTGGAGCTAGCTCAAGATTGGGAATGTCTGGTTAGCCTTCTGCATAGTTTGAATATATAACATATATAATTTTGCGGCACTGGGGATCACACCCAGGTGCACACTGTGCGGGCCGGGCAAGCCTCTACCACTGAGCTACATCCCTGGCCCTTGAAATATGTCTTACTTAGAGCTTTGCAGAATTTCCCCCCATAGATACCTTATCTACATAAGTGAACAGCCTAGAGGACCCGCACAGCCCTTGGTCCTCTTGAGGTGGGTGTCCTCGGTGTGCGAACTGCTGCCTGCGGGACCTCCGGCAGTGTTTAGACCTTTTGGTCACCACACCCAGCCCAGAACGGTCCTGCCCCACAGCCTGGTGCTGAGGAGGCACAGGAGGTGGGGAGAGGTCCTGATGGACGTCACAGGGCTGAGGCCGTCAACAGCGCTACTCCTGCAGGGTGAGAAAAACCTCCTGCTAGGTCTTCATGTTCCCAGTGTGGACACTGAAGGAGGGGCTGTACCCTGAGGACGCTGTTCCAGGCAGGACCCCTCCCGGCTTCCCCTCCACCGCAGGGCTTCAACCCTGGAACGCCTGACACCAAGGGACAGGCCGTTCTTTGGGTGGGGTCACCTGTGCCCCACGGTGTGTGGGTGCGTCCCTGGTTTCTGTCCACTGGGAGCCAGGAGGACCAGTGATATTAAAAAAGAAATCCGAAATGGTCAAATGCATAGGGATAGATGGGTGTTTCTGGGACTGGGGGAGGGGATGCAGAGTGACTGGCTGGATGGCTGTGGAATTTCCCTCTGGTGACTTGAGTTCTGGAAGTAGAGGGTAGTGGGGGCTGCCTGTGATTACGAGAGTTAAATCCCACCCAATTCCTCCCCTAGGAAGGTCGCAGAGGGGAAACTGAGGCCGTGTGTGTTTTGCCACCACGCAGGGGTCCAGGCGTTACCTGGTGTGCCCTCGGGGGCAAAATCCCCCCTGGTTGAGGGTCTCCATCTTGTTCACAAGGACCATGCGGCCTGGGGCTCCTACCCATTGTAGCACCTCTGAAAATGCACTTTTGGAAGTAGGAGTGACTTTTGCACGTTTACAGGTTGCAGCCAGGAGAGGAGGAGACACACAGAGCGAGCAGAGTGGGTGAGCTGGGGCTTAGACTGGGGGGGGCCACGGCCACGGACCCGCCAAAGAGGTGCTGTCCTCAGGACGTTTGAGGGCGACACGTAAGGATATCTCCTCACCTTGACCAGGGTGAGTGGGTGGAGGGCAAGGTGAGTACATTCGGGAAGTTGGAAGCACCCTCTTACTGATGCAGGTGATAGCCTCCAGAGAGGGTGCTGGATATCGGCCTTTACAGCCACCCCAAGAGCCCCGCGGGGCCAGGACTGTGCAAGGTACCCAGCCCGCTGGTTTCCCTGTGCAGGCAGGTCTACGAGAAAGCTTGATTGATAAGTTGGGCACAGTAGGATCTACCAGCAATAAAACAATGGAAACCACAGGTCACGTGCACGTTCCACCCCTGCTCTGGCAACGCCTCAAACTCTGGTTCACTACAGTGATGTCTGTGGACCGTGGTTGCCTGCAGGGAACTTGTACCCTGGGAAGTGAAGCCCAGGACCAGGTGCTGTGGTTATCTGTGTGGATGGTGGCATCCATCCACTGGGGACAGGGTGGTTAGGGATTAGCTGGGTTTCCATGATGGGTTTTCCATCAGGAAGAAAATGAAGCAACTTCTACACCATCAACACACGTGAGGAAATGGGAAAGAGCAGACAGTTGAGCAAGAGGGGCGCGGATTCTGCCGGGGCTGGTGGGACGTTCCAAGGCCCTGCCGGATCTCGGAAGCCCAGGGTGCTGGGCGGGGTCGAGGGGCTGCGCCGTGGTACAGCCTTGCGTGGCACCTACAGGGTCTGGGCTCCCCCTCAGCACCAGGAAAACGCATTCACCAATGACTGTGCACAGAACGTGAGTGGCTGTTCCTACCACCTGCGAGAGGTACCCTGGGACTGAATGCACAGATGTAGAGGTTATCTACGTCTCTCTCCTTGTCGCCCGAGAATAGGAATGAGGATTGCCAAGAACCCTTTAAAATATTTACACAGAAGACGTTGGCCCGGGTTGGAGTTTCCCGGGCCCAGTAGACAGAACACTTTTTAGGAGGAATATGTCTCTACATGTGATCTTTAACGGTTTTCATTGACTCATTGTGATCATACAAAGCAGTGGGATTCATTGTGATAGATTTGTTGACACACAACAGAAGCTGGTCAGGTTCCTTCCCCTCTTCCTCCCTTTCCCTCTCATCCTAACTGATCTATTTTCATGAAAACTTCTCCCATCCTTTTTTCTGACTTGTACGGATTAGAGAAAACATTTCTGAGTCTGTTTTCCCCTAGCACGATGTTCTCCAGGCTCCTCTGATTACCAGCAATGACAGCATTTCACCCTCCTTCATGGCTGAGTAAAAACTCCATCGTGTGTATGAACCACATTTTCTTCATCCACTCATCTGCTGAAGGACGCCTGGGCTGGTGTCATAGCTTGGCTCTGTGACTTGTGCTGCTATAGAGTCTGTGTCACTACAGGATGTGGATTTGGGTTCTCTGGGGCAAGAACCCAGGAGTGGCACAGCTGGATCACGTGGGGTCCCACTTCCTACACACAGAAGGAGCCACCTGGCTTCTGGTTTGCATGAGCTGGTTTGTGTGGGATCTTCCAGCAGGGTGTGTGGGCAGGGGAGAGCAGAGTGTGTGGGCAGGGGAGAGCAGAGTGTGTAGGCAGGGGACAGCAGGGTGTGTGGGTAGGGGAGAGCAGAGTGCCAGGAGCAGGGCTGGGATTGTCCCAGCTGCTGAATTCAGATTGAACGAGGAAGCAGATCAAGTGCACTGAAGCTCTCGAGGAAAGAAATGGGGCTCAGAGAAGCAGATCTGGGCTTACGTCTTAGAGAAGAGGAAGCCATGGCGTTGGGTGCCGTCAGCCCAGACCAGCGTGCCCGGTGCCTGGACCACAGAGCCCTGAAGAACTGGCAATGCAGACTGTCTAACCAAGAGAGGGAGCTGAGGCTCCAGACCAGGAGACACTCAGGAGGGAGAAAGCCCGCCTCCTCCCATGCCCCGGTGCAGGACTGGAGCCCACCTGCCCCGGGGGGTCTCCCATCTGCCCCGGGGGTTGCCCACCGGGGCCGTGCCTGCTGACCCCTAGTGCTCACTCCCCAGCCCACTGGAGACGAGACGGGGTCTTGACCCCACACTTGCTTCCTCTGATGCAGCTTCTGTGGCAAACCCTAGTGGGCTTCCTGGAAGATGCACCCGTTCACGCCATTCCTCCATCCGCTAATTTGCCCTCTGACCACTTCCTCCTGAAACAGGCTCTCGGCTCCACTTGCTGGCTGGGTTCTGACGGTTGCCACGCCCTAGGTTGACTGGCCCTGTGGTAGGCCATCAGTCCGGCTCAGATGACACCAGGAGGTTCCCAAGAGGGAGGTGGAGGTTCCGGCGTCTGACCCAGGAATGCAGCCGTCGTGGGTGGTCTTCGGGTCCTCGTCCTCCCCTCCTGCCTCTGTGATGGATCTGTTGCACCACATGGGAAGATGCCCGGACCCATCTGCCCTGTAGCACTGTTCGTGAGACCAGGACTCAGGAGCAATGTCAGTGGACGGGGAGGAGAGAAGGGCAGCATGTCTGGCAGGCAGCGTGTGACACACTCTCGGCGGGGTTTCCGACCATCGCCACAGCACAGCAGAGGGGGCGGAGGGGCGAGCCGGACACAGGCACGCGGGGCTGCGTGAGGGATCTGAGAAGCCGAATTCTCAGAAGCAGAGAGGGGAGGCAGCAGGGGCACACCTTGAAGAGGTGCAGCTGTTTTCCAGTCCTGGGGATCCAATCCAGGGCCTTGCACGTGCCGGGAAAGTGCTCTCCACTGAGCCACAACCCCCAGCCCTAAAGGCACAGTTTGCATTTGTCAATTATGCTCCCAGTAAAGCTGGGATAAAATTAAATGCAGTGTGTGAAGAGGGGCCGCTGGTTTGTGTCTCTGTCTCTGCAAGCGGGTCCTCCTCTTGCTGCACCTGTCAGGGTCCATCATAATGTCGACACCACAGCAGCAGTGGGGGAAGTGGATCCCCCTTCCTCTGCCCAGTGGTCCACCCTGCACCTCCTCAGCCACCCTTCTAGGCAATAAAATATGGTTTCTGTGCCTAAACAGTGTCAAAGGGATCCACTTCTCTCTGTGGTCCTCAGGGTCACTGGCATAACCCAGGGGCCTTCTAACCAGCCGCAGGGAATTTGTTCTCTTCCAAGCTTGCTGTGTCACCTGAGGGCTCAGCCCCCATCTGATCCCATCTGTCGCAAGGGCCCTTGGGGGCCCCTCTCTGCCCCAGGAGGAGGCCCAGACCGGCCGAGGTCTGGAACCCAGCGTGATCTGCCCTCCACGCAGGTCAGGCTCCTTTCTCCTGCCGCGCTTCCCGGTGGGGGTGCACAAGTCCGCCTCACTCCCCAGGAACGTGAGCCTGCTGTTCTTTTACCTGCTCACGGAACTGCACCCCATCCTCTCTTCCTTACTCTTCTCCCTAGTTTTGAAAGTTCCCCGGGGGCTGGGGGAGGGAAACTGGGGTGGTGGACTCGAGCTCAGGAACCCCGTGGGCTTCGGAGGCAAATCTGACAGAAGCCAGTTTCAGGGCGAAGGCGGAGACTCAGGATCCTTGAAAGAGTTGTGTCTCTTGTTCCCTGTTCTGTGATTTTCCGGATGCTGTAAAGCCACCAGGAAGCAGCTCCCCCAGCCTACGACTTAGGCGCCCAGACTGGCGTCCAGCCCAGTAGGAGTTGGGGCAGCTACACTTCCACACACGGCCAGGGTGGGGTGGGCCGATGGGTCAGGGCCAGGCAGGTGCAGGGTCAGGTCCCACCTGTCACAGACTGAGTTGTGGTCCCTCCCTGCCCAGATCTGTGCAAACCTGGACCCCAATGTTACTTGGGGATTGGTCCATCAAAGAAGTAATCAAGATTAAATGGGGCCGCAGAGGAGGCCCTGATCCCATAGGCCTGGTGTCCGTCTAAGAAGAGGGGATCAGGACACAGAGGGACGACCATGTGAGGGCATGGGGAGCAGGGGGCATCTGCCAAGGACAGGGGCCTCGGGAGGAGCCAGCCCACCTGCACCCTGGCCTTGGCCTTCAGTCCCTTAGCTGTGAGCCAAGGCATTTCTGACAGGCT
Source organism: Sciurus vulgaris (assembly GCF_902686455.1). Taxonomy (NCBI): domain Eukaryota; kingdom Metazoa; phylum Chordata; class Mammalia; order Rodentia; family Sciuridae; genus Sciurus; species Sciurus vulgaris. The sequence continues at coordinate 71,262,305 of NC_136478.1, read as the reverse complement.
ACCTCCCCTGCCACGGGTGTGGCAGCCCTGACAGACTAACACTGTCTTCATTTACAGGTTTGATATTTAATTCATCATGGACATTGTCTGCATTCATTTTTAATTTTAAAAATACTGCATTTGAATATTACCTAGCTCGGCAGCTGAGATTTTTGGTGTTCTGCCTCCTCATCCTTCATTTACTGCTGGGATATGGAATATGTTCAGGATTTCGAAACATGTAACACAACTGTGGCAACTGGCCTCACCTGTGATGTTTTGGGAGAGATTTTAATGGACTCGTGAGGGCACGGGCATCGCTGGTCAGGGCCCTCAGCCCTTGAGGACTGGCCAAGCCCCGCAAGTAAGCCTTGGGACATAAGAGCTTGTACCTTATGCATTACTTTCCTTAAGAGTCTCTCTTGCCATATTTTAGAATATAAAATAGTCCAAGTCTCACAAACCCACTCCAAACAAGTCCCTCTCATCTTGGGATGAAGATGCTGTTGGGAGACTAAAATTTGATATGAATTTAGAAATTCTTGGACCTTAGAACACCTGGCCAATGAGGAGCAGAGGAAAGAAAGTTCAGAACTGGGACCCTGGTAATGAGGAGAGCTGGTCCAACCTCCCATCGCCTATGATACAAAGAATAATGGTCCTGGCCATGCAGTGAGCAATGTGCACGCTGGAGCCTTGGCTGGGTTCTTACTAGTCAGGTTGTCTCTGAGCTTGGACTTGCTATCCGCTGATATTCAACAGGAAACTCAGATTTAGAAAATTCCCTTGATTCCATGAGGAGCCAGAAGGAGTGGAGCAGAGGCCCTTCAGTGTATCAGTGGTCCACGGGGGAAGAAGCCCCCACAGGAGGGGAGGGGCCCAGGCTGCACTGCAGGGCTCCGCTTCTCCAGTCCCAAGCTGTCAGTCAGCCCTGCTCCTGCATCTGCTCACACAGCAAGTCCTCGGGAAGCTCCCTCGAGGTGGGGACGGCGGCACAGCCCTGGAGCTGGCCTGGACGTGATCGCTCGCCCACATGGGGATGGTGTCTACACAGCATCGTGCATGCTCAAACACTATCATAAGGAAAAGCCGGGAACCTTGGGGGACATGTGGCATCGTCTGGAGGATTCGGGACGCGCTCCTGGAGGAGACGATGCCCACTTAGGGCCCTGGAGAAGGGGCGTAGGCAGAAGCACTGTTTGCCCAGGGCCTGCATTCCACGGGCGACTGTGGCCTCAAAGACTCCGGAGCGCTTGGCAGGCATCCTCAACACTGGTGGGTAATTATGTTGAATGCATCCTGCAGAGGAGGGAAGCAAGGGAACGCCGGGAACACAGTGGTAAGGACCGCTCAGGGCATGCTTCTGAAGGAGGAGACAGGCTTTCAAAATGAGAGCAGCAGGCGCCACGCCTGGTTTGCAGCAAGACGGACCCGAAGATGCATCCCAGAGGATGGTGCCTGCCTCCTCCCCTCCTCCGGAGCAGCCACCTCCTTGATCCCGGTTCCCACGATGACCCTGTCTTCCAGGGTCCAAGGCAGAGCTCACAAGGCCTGATGCCGAGCAGCTGCCTTCAGGGCCACCGGGGGCACTGGCCACTTGGTCCTTCTTCCGGGGAGCTCTGCGTTCTCAGCCTCCTGCATTTGCAGCGAGCAGCCCTGCGGGTCCCCGGAGCCCTCCTCCTGCCCAGCCAGTCTTCAACCAGGATCCCCGCTAGAGCCACCAGCACCAGGGAGGCCAGGCCGATGCGAAGGAGATTCTGCGCCCTGGGGTCCCAGCGGGTGGGGTCTGCAGCGAGGAGAGCAGAGGGCTGTGGGGAGCGCACAGGACCCCCGGCCTCCTCCCTCCTCCAGGCATCTCCGAGAGCCACACCCCGCTGCTCCGTTACCTTTCTGGAATCCCGACCCTGTGGTCACCAGCTGGGGGTCCCAGTAGTCTGTTGGTGACATGGGAAGGGAAGGAGTGAGGCGGCCGGCCCCTATCCCACGCATGCGCCACCGTTCTGTAGGTTTCCCAGGTCCCCGCCCAGGCTCGGGTCCCCGGGGCCTGGTCTGGCAGGTGGCGCGGAGGAGTCAGAGACGGGCGCCCCAGGGCCAGTGCAGTCGGACTAACTGCGCTCTGTGGGCCGCTGCCCCGGGCCTGCTTCCCTTGTTACATCGACGTCCCCTTCTGGCGCACAGGCAGGCGCCACCTCCACCCCTCCTGCCCCTGGTGAGTCAGCTGCCGCGCCCCCACCTGGTTCCTCCCTAAGGTCCCTCCCAACCTGACCCCATCGCCGGTCCTGTGTCACGCTGGCCACCTGCCCGCCTGGAGCTGTGGCCCCGCTCTCCCTGGAGCCTTCTCCCTCCACGGACTTGGGACATCTCCCTCTACTCTTTGGGGCATTTTCTCAGACCCCTCCCTCTGTGAGCCACCAGCCCCCATCGCTTCCAACGGCTCTGCCGCTTGCACACCCTCATTCCCTCCGGGTTGTGATGAAGAATTCCTTTATTCATGCTGACTTCCCTGGTGGGCTGTCCCTGGGTCAGTGCCACGGAGGCAAGGTTGTTTATCCGGGTGACTGACACAGCAGTCCCGGACTCGCACTGTGTGCTCAGTGGACATCCTGACATGGTCGCCCTTTCAGAGTCACCGGGAAGCCTTCAACCTCCCCCTTTGCTCAGAAGTGCCCCTTACACACCTGGGGAAGCATCCAGCTCTGTGGGTACAAGGCTGCTGTTTCCCGTGTCTCCTGGAAAGGGAGAAAAAGAAAGGTTTGGGGTCTTCCCATCTCTGTGCCTCTGGTGTTCTTGTGAACGACCATCGGGTCACTGGTAAATGGATGTCCTGTTGACATTGCCCCATCCCTACCTGCAGTTCCCTAGGCTCCAGCAGACTGGGAGGTTGGGGTGTCCTCACCTCTGACCAGGAGTGTCACGGGGTCGCTGGGGCACGACCATGCGTGGTCATTGTAGGAGCCAAAGCATCTGTAGGTCCCCTGGTGAGCCGCGGTCACCGGGCCCACGGGGAACTCTGCCTGGGCTCTCCCGTGGCTGCGCTGTGTACGGCTGGGCCGTCCTTCTTTGAGCAGAAAGAAAGTGCTGGTTGCCATGTCTAGGTGGCAAAAGAAGGTCACGCTGTCCCCCAGGGCCACCTCAGGTCCTGGCTGAACCGAGAGGGTGGGCGTGTCGTACATTCCTGGGAGGAAAGGTGGCTGGTGGGTGGAGAGCGCGTGGCCTTGCTCCTCCACCTCCCGTCTCCCTATCCTTAAGGCCACAGGCCACTCTCTGGAACCTGTGCCAGATCGGTGCTGGCCATGGCCTCGTCCTACCTGTCTCTCCTTCAGGACGGAGGCTCCCAGTGCCCAGCTTCCAGGACCCTGGTCTGAATGCTCTGGCAAGGGCCCTGTGCCCGTGCCTCTCGGGGTCTAGGGGCGGATCAGCAGGCCAGCACCCCTGGAGCCTGTTGGCTGTGCCGGTGCCCCAGTTCCACCCTGGAGCCACCGTGTCCGAAGCCCAGGGGTGGGACACTCTTTGGTGTATTCAAAAAATACTATTTTTCCATTGCGGCCAGATGTTCCCAGCGTGACTCCCACCTGAGCCTTGGTGTACAGCTGGGAGCCACTGCGTCCTCAGCACCTGCCTCCAGTGCTCCTGTCCTCCTAGATGGGAGCTCCGCCCAGCTCAGCAGTGACTCCTCGGCCCCCTCCAGACTCTGGCACCACATCCTGCTCTCTGGGGATTCGCCTCTAGGCCCCACGATGGAGTCCTGCGGGACCCGTCCTGCTGGCACTGCCCATCTCACGCAGGAGTGCCCTCCAGTTCACCCATGGAGCAGGGGACGGATCTCCTTCCTTCAATGCTCCATTGTGGGATGGACCACACTTTGCTTGATGATTTATCCATCCACGGGCACGTGGGCCGTTTCCACCTGTTGGCTCCGTGACTAGACCGAGGCTACTGTGCACCCTGCACAAGCTGTTCCTGAAGCCCGCCGGGCCCACTGACCTTGCTGAAGTCGGAGGACCACCTCCTTCGGCTGAAGAGGGCTGCCCACCCCAAGGCTGGCTCCCCGCCCAGGACGGGTCAAACGTCCATCAACTGGGAGTCCGTGAGGCAGTGGGCAAAGGCTGCAGACCCTGCTCATGTTTTGGGGACACCCCCAGGGCCCTCCCAGGGCCGGAGCCTCCACGTGCTGGCGGATGGACTCCATCCCCGTTCAGCGCCTCTCCCAGTGCGCCTCCTTCACGAGGGCGTCCCAGGCGTTTTGATGACCCTCCTCAGTAAACCCCTGGGCACAGTGACCCACGGCAGAACCTGTTCCCTGGAGATCTCAACCTGAGACAAACCTGCTCAGGCGACAGACTGAGCACCCCCAACCTTCTGCCAAGTCGAGCAGCATCTGAGTGGGGCTTGGAGGAGCTTTGGGGTTAATGCACGATGATCCTCCCCAGGGTCCAGGCCAAGAATGTGACTCTACCGCTCGAGAATGGGTTACCTGTCACCACCAGGTCCAGGGGGTCGCTGGGCTCTGACCAGAGTTCCCCGCTCCGATAGAAGCAGCTGTATCGCCCTGCAGTGCTGGAGGTCATGATGGGGATGAGGAACTTGACTTTGTCTGCAGGTCCGGGAGGTTTTGGTCTCTCCTGGGCAGCAAGCCCTCCCTCAAAGTGCAGGCGATACTCGGCAGCCTCCCGGATCCCCCAGCACCACAGGGTCACCGGGCTTCCCTTTGGAACCAGGAAACTGGGCCTGGCCCAGATGACAGGTCTCGAGAGGACCTCTGGAAGGGGATCAGAGACTGTGGGTGCAGGCCAGCCTCCTGCCCCATCCCCACTTCCCGCCCACCCGCTGGCCTCAAGCCCTCCCAGCAAGATAGAGCCCGCCTCTCCCAGGTGTTCTCGGGTGGACAGCTGAACCCGAGGGTGACTCTGAGGCTTCGAAGGACGGACTCACCACCCTGGGTGCTGGTGCTCAGGCTCAGGTGCAGCCCTGGAATGAGGAAGTCTGAGCACCTGCCCTCCACCCCCTGCTCAGCCTCCCGTCCCCGGGACTCACCGAGGCACAGCAGAGCGGCCGGTGTCAGTGGCATGGTGTGGATCCTGCAGCTAAGGCTGAGCAGCGGGTGTGGACTGGGCTGGCAGTCCAGGGACCAGTGCAGGATGTGGTGGGCGTGGCCGGCCCCATTGCTGTGGGACTTTCACATGAAGTATCACCAGCACCTCACAGCTCTTCCTCCACCTGTGACCACAGGCCTGTGGAGTCCTCCTGGGCCCCATGACACTTCTGACCGCATGTGTGGTCTGACCAGGGCCACCCAGGATCCTGGGCCCAGCCTGGAACTCTTCTGGGTCCACCTCTGACAGTGTGAGTCTTGCCCGGGGAAGGCATGGGGCAGCTTGCAGAGCAAAGTCCTGGGAGGTGCTTGAACCCGAGGCTTTGACTGGGTGCCCTGTGTGCACATCTCGACAGAAGGTCAACACTGAAGAGCGTCAAGGATTTGTTACTCTCTTTGAACTAAATGCAGTTTCTTTCTAATGAAATATGTTGTATTTCTTACATGAGTTCATTTGACCTGTTATAAGACAGAAATTAAATATTGAAATCTTAAATATTTTAATATATTTTCACATCAAAAGGCCAAGGGTTTCTTTTAAGCTCTTTTTTCCCCAAAGGGTCTGAGCGGTTTTGGGACGCGTGCTGTCCCGGTGTGCCCGCCTCACATCCTGTGCAGAGACCTCCTCCAGCCTGTTCCCTTGGTTCTTGTTTTATTACCCTTCACTCAGTGCAGTTCGCCACTGTGCGCGGCTGCCCGCGGCCCTGGGATGGGGTTCCGGCCAGAGTGCCCAACGGTTCCAACCCCAGGTGGTGGGAAACCTCGTGCTCAGTGACAGGTTGCCAGCAGTGACCACCTGGGGAGAGGCGGGGACGGTCAGGGCTTCACACCTGGCCTGCAGCCCAGGGCGTCCTTGGTGCTCTCTGTGTGCAGAGGGAGCTACACCAGACCCAGAAGCCTGGCACTCCGGGGCCTCCCGGGGGTCCTGTGCTGCCCACGTGGGGGGTGAGGGGGGCTTCCACGTTGCCCACCTGAGCGTCCAGCGGCCCTGGGGACAGCAGTTGGTCTCAGTGTTCAGCTCCCTCTGTCCTCACCGAGGCAACATGAGACTGGCTCTGTTTTCTTTGGCAGACGGATGTGCTGATTCAAGAAGTGTGACCGTGGCGCTGCCCCTGCGGGCCTGGGAAGATGGCAGGGCTGAGATGTCACCCTCTGGTGACCCCCATCCCGGAGTTAACGGCAATGGTCAGTTAATGGCAGGGGAGGGGTCCTGCCTCTGCAGAAGAGCTGTGTGCCCTCACCCGCGAGGTCTGAGGGGCAGCGTGCACAGCCGGGGGAGAGCCTTGTTTCCGTCACCCACTGGGGTTGGTGGCTGGATGGCAGAGGAAGCCAGGCAGGGCTGCCGCTCAGGACCAGGCGTGGTCCATCTGCGGAGGTGGAGGGCCCTGGGGGCGAGGAGCAGTCCAGGGACTGGGGTCCTGTGCCACCTGGGCAGGGCTTCTTGCCCTCTGCACCAGGGACATCCCAGTGGATGGCCCCTGGGCTGCCCTGTTGGAGGGTGGCCAACAGCCCCAGCTCCTGATGCCCACTGCTCTCTGCACAGCAGACGCACCGTCCTCCCTTGGGCTCTGCAGTGCTGCCAGGGGCCCCCACAGCTGGGGCTGGACTCATGAGGTCTGGGATCCTGCGCTGCTTAGGAGTAAGTTTTCTATTTTCACGCTTTTATTTTTTATCGGTGCATTATACTTACAACAGAGGGACTCATTCACACCCGCAACTAACTACGTTTGCTCCTTTCAGCCCCGTATGGCCGCCGGCCCTCCCCCACCCTCCTCTACTCTACTGGTCTGCCTTCTTCCTCTCTAGCTCGCACGCAGGAGGGGAAGCCTTCTACCCTCGACCTTCCTTCTGAGCCTGGCGTATCTCACTGAGCATAAGTATTCTGGTGGAGCTTTGGGTCTTCTAGATACAGGATCATGTCATCAGCAGATGGTTTGGCTTCTTCCTTTTGTATTTGCGTCCCTTTAATCCGCTTCTCTTGCCTGGCCCTCTGGCTGGGGCGTCAGGGCCCGTGTTGCACAAGAGTTGTGGGAGTGGCCATCCCTGTGTGTTCCTGACTTTAGGGAAATGCTTCAGTTTTTCCCCGTTGAGTCTGGATTTCTCAGAGGTGGATTTTGCACCCAGACTTGGTGACACGAGTGAGCTTTCTCATCAGTTTTCAAGGTGGCCACTGGAGCGACTCCAGGCTTCCTTTCTCAGGAGGGAAGCCCTCCCCACGACTGGCTTCCCTCCAGTGCTTTTCCTCCACAGTCCGGGCGCTAGAGTGGTGTGGTCATGTGAACTGCATCTGTGTTCTCTGGAAGGTGCTGGAACCACAGCCCCAAGCCCTCAGAGGTGACAGGCTCTTGGGTGGCCACCCACTGACCGCCAGTTGCATCATCAATTTCATCAGAAAGTTTTTAACGTAGCTTTCGGTTCTGGGGTGATTTCCACTTTTGCTCCTTGAGAGAGATGTTTATTCACTTCTTTCTAATTGTGTGTCCCCTCTGGACACACAAGTGCCAGCGTGCTGTTGGAACACGGATCAGGCCTCTTCCAGGCTCAAACCTTTCTGATTGTAAGAGCTGCACACACCAGTGCCTCACAGATGGCCAACACAGAAACTGTGATGAGTTTAACACCCGTGGACGAACCCGGCTGTGGGCATCTTCACACCGGTTTCCTTGCTGGTTCATTTTCTACGATACCAATGCAGCCCTGGCCTCCTCAGGGTCCCGTCTTGAGGCATTTAAGATGGATTCTGTCACCCCGATTCCCTGCTCAGTTTAGGTTCTAGAAGTCCTGGGACCCCAAGCCCTCTTCCGTTCATACAGATCTGTCCTTCCCGGCACCTAACCCTGATGCCCGTCCACCCCTGGACACAACCTTCTCCCCACCCGCCGTAGCTCTCTGCACCAGCACATCCACCACGTACACGCCTTCCTGAAGGTTCACTCTGGTCTCCTTTCTAGCTGAGCTCTGATGTCACCTTGGGAACACTGCCATCTCCCGGGAGCTTCTCAGGTAGTCACTGCGTCCCTCTCCCTTCCTCCTATCAGAGAGTCTGGGAGTGTGGGGGTGAGATCGCCAGTTTCAGAGCACTGTGCTCCTGCTTTGTTCCCAACACAGCACTGAAGCCCATCAGTGACGTCAGAGCACACGTCTCCCTGTCCCAGGCAGCTTCGAGAGCTGGGGCCAGCCTGCTCCTCCCGTGCTTGGTCACAAACGAAAATAGAGCATTTCTACCAAATATATTTATGTTCGTCTTTTAAATGGAGATGACACAAAAAGCGTATTTCGAGCATCATAGACATGGGAGGAGGAACAAACACAGGGCCATTTTTGCACTCCACCATGCTCCTCATCCAGGACCTCCTCTGGCTGGCCATGGGATGCCCAGGTTTGTCCCCACTGGCCCCTGCCCCTGTCATCAAAGCCTGGCACCTCCTGTATATCTGCCTGCCAGCTCTTCTGGTGATTCTTCCTCCTCCCCTGCTCAGGAGTTCCCTGGTGCAGACCTTGGTGCAGCAGGACCCTGGCAGAGGAAAGCTGGCTCCAGCAGCAGGCAGAGACCTGGGCAGAGAGCTGCCTCCGGGCTGCCTGTGCTCACCAGACTGTAAAGACACTTCCTGCCCATCAAGCCCCGCTCTGAGCAGCTTCTGGTCATGACATTGAATCCTCATGGTAATCCAGTGAGGTTGGCCACATTATTTTGCCACTTTGCAAATAAGGAAACTGAGGCTCCCAAACTTAAGCACATGTGGAGGTTTATCCAGCTAATGCAAGGCATTTGGGGGGACCTCCTGGGGAAGTGCCTCCAGACGTGGAGCATCTTTCTGGATGCCCAGCATCAAGACCGGCAGTACGCGCCCCTCCCCTCTGAGCTCATCTCTGGTTCTTACTGAGTCTTCTGTGTCTACCTAGTCCTGCTCCAGGTTCTGCCTCTGACCACACCTGACCCTAGAGCTGTCCAGATGCAGGCTGTAGGACATGGAGGGGATGGATTTCATGTCATGAGCCAACCACTTCAATCACAAGTGATACCAGAGATGGTTTTGGTGATGTAATTTATTTTCTGTTCATTTCTGCCATTTATTTTATTAGTGCATTATGATCTCACATAGTAGTGGGCTTCGTTGTGACACATTTGTACGTGCACACAGCATAATTTGGTCCATTTCATTCCCTAGGCCTCCCCTGCCCCCTGTCCCTTCTACTCTGCTGTTTTAGTTTAGAGGTGAGGTGTCCCCCAAAAAGAGATGATGCAAGAAGGTTTAGAGGAGGGTGATTGGCAGCTGCGGCTGATGTTAGGGCTTTCCCACCTGCTGTGCGTCCCTGCTGTCAGAGCTCCAGGCACCCCTGGTCTCCCTCTTTCTCCGTAGACCACAAAGTACTTTTAACAATTGTGAAATATGCAGAAAAATACAGAAAATATACATAAGATTTTCCATCTCATCACTTTTAAAATTTGTTTGTTTTTAAACAGATACATTAAGAAAATGAAAGTTGTAGGTACTTCTGGGGTAACGTGCATTGTGCAAGGTCCAGATCAGGTTAAAGGTAAATGTCTCCTCAAAGTGTTGCCCTTTCTTTACGGCAGAAACCCCCGAAGCCCTTTCTCCCTGCTGCTGAAGTGCAGTGTCCACCACACTGACCGCAGGCCAGCGGTGCCCAGCGTCTTCACGGTTATGAAGCAGACGCCCAGGAGCTCTCCCTCCTGCAAATGAAGCTCTGTGCCCCAAAAGGCTGGGCACCATGAACCGAAGGCTGGGCGCCGTGGCACACGCCTGTAATCCCAGAGGATCAGGAGGCTGAGGAGGAGGATGGTGAGTTCAAGGCCAGCCTCAGCAACTTAGCCAGGCCCTGAGCAACTTTATTTAGAGACCCTGTCTCTAAATAAAAAATAAAAAGGGCTGGGGATGTGACTCAGAGCTTAAGTACCCTTGGGTTCAATCCCTGGAATAATAATAATAATAATAATAATAATAATAATAATAACAACCACCGAGTTTCATTCCCTGCTAGAGGGTTGTGATTTTTAGTCCTGCATTTATTTACTTGATTCATAGATGACTGCAAACAGACCCTCAAGACAGAATGGGGAGCTGACCCACGTTTTCAGCATGCGTACTGGTTACTTATACAGTGTGGACACATTTAAAAAATATGGAAAGAAGGAATAAGAGGAAATACGAAAGATACAAAAATCAGAAGCCAGACAAAGATGGAAATTAAATGTTCAGAAAAGGAGAGAGAAATGCAGCAGACCTCCTCACTAGGCACTGTCCGGACACCCTGCCCGCCCGCGCCTCTTGGTTCCCTGCATGTGGCTCCGGGTTCACCTGTGGCCACTGGTGGTTGGCCGGAAGGTCCCTTCTCCCCCACGCTCCTGGGTGCTCCAGGTGGGGCCCGCTAGGTGCTGCTGGCCATCCTCGGGTGACGCCCTGCGGCTCTGCCAGTTCTCGCCCAGCACGGCCAGGAGGGCCAGGAGGACCAGCCCCGCCAGGCCCATCCGGATCCAGTTTCCCGTTGTGTAGTCTTGGCTGCTGGGGTCTGGAGAGTCATAGCAAGAGATGAGGATGGCGTCGCATTCGGCCCACCCCACGCCCCAGCTGGGCACCGCAGGCCGCCCTCAGGCGTGGAGTCTGCAGCCACCGGGCACAGCTTCCCTGTCCTCCCCTTGCCCGGCGTTGCCTGGGGGTCTCGTTATTTCTGCAGCACCTCCCTGTGCTGCACCCCACCCCTGCCTCACCCCCGGCCTTCTGCGCTGTGGGTTCCAGGGTGGGGTGGGGAGACTCTACCTCCTCCCGTGTGCGTGTGAGCGCCAGTCCCTGCTCTCTGCCTCTCCCTCCTTTCTTCTTGCCCTATGTGGAGGCAGGAGCTGTGTTTCTCTGGGAGACATCACTCTAATGTGCCCTTGCAGCGCTCAGAAACCCGGGAGCCCCCTCCGCCTGCAACCCAGAGATCTGTTCCCAGTGGACGAGAGAGCCAGTTGCAAAATGCAAGCCATTTAGAGAAGATCATGCAGAAAAGAATCCTTTTTACACGGGGTAAGGCGTGGTTTCTAAAGTGAGGACCAGTGACTATTCACTCTAAAGGAAAAGATTCATAAATTCAACCAAACTGAAGTTTTAACGTTTAAATCCATCAGAAGAAACCCTGGGAAGAGACAGAAAAACCAACTGTGGGTCCAACTGACGATGAAACAGAGTTATCTTTGAACCAGTGGTCAAGGTAGGAGTCGGAAGACTGGACAGCGAGGGTCAGCGTCTCCCAGAGCAAGGCGGTTCCAGCAGCAAACCAAGCACTGCGCATGGCCAGTGAAGCCCACCCAGCACGTGCAGAGAAAAGGGCTTGGTGACCGTGAGGGTCTCGATGGCTGACGGCGGAGGAAGGAAGGACGAACACAAAGGGAGGAGATTTGGCTGGAAGAGGTGGCATCGGGTGGCAGGTCAATGCCCTTTTGCCAACCGATTTGATTTACAGGAGTTGTTAAAAAAAATTAAAAACAACAACAACAAACCAACAACAACACCTTGCTTCTATTTCTTACTCTGTTGAATGTGCCCTGAAGTCATTTCTCCCTTCTTCGTGGTTTCTTCTGATGGGCATAGATTCTTGGATTCGATCTCGGGGCCTGGGAACGCGATCTTGTTTTAGAAGCCGTCCCCTGCGCCTGCATTGCCCTGGCCCTCTTCTGAGGTCTCTCGCTGGGGAATTTTGCATTTTGCAGTTGGCTCTCTGACCCCTTGCACAGAGCTTTGCCCTTGATTTTGTTTCGCTCCTCCTACTGGATGCCCACTGCGCTGTTAGCTGGAAAGACTCTCCCAGTGGAAGGTTCTCAGCCTGCGGGACCCCTCTGCGCGGGGGCCGTGAGACGTGGGTGTGGTCACCCTGCTCAGCCACGTGCATGGACCTCATCCTCTCCCTCCAGGCAGAGTGACAGGAAACCAGGCTCTTGAAACAGTCTGCGAGTCCTTCCCTGAGCCTCGGATGCCTCATTCTGGAGTGAAGGTCACGTATGCACATCCAGCTAACCCTAGCCTGTGACAATGAGACGTGCGGAAGTCTAGGTGCTGGCCCGTGTCTGAGTGCTGGCCTTGCCTTCCCCAATAGACCACGTTTTCAAATCTGGGGGACTCCAGAAGGACGCCAGGGACACGTGGGGGGCAAAGGGGAAGCGCGCCTCCCCTCAGGCCCCGGTGGACCGAGTCTTTACTGCCTAGTCTGCCTTCTGGGTGCTCCTCTTCTCTGGGGAGCAGCCCTGGGGGAGGCAGGGCTGTCTGGGATAGACCTACCTGCGATGACGAGCTCCAGAGCGTCACTGGGAGCTGACCACACATAGGGGCTGCTGCTGTGCCAACCATAGCACCTGTACTCCCCTGCGAAGCTGGGGTTCACAGGACCCAGGGTGAAGTTGCCTTGGCTCTCCGTGTGTTGGTGCTGCGAGGATGAAGCTACTCCCTCCTTAGCCAGTGAAAAGCTGTCAAATGGGATGTGTGGTGAGCCACACCAGAGGGAGACGTAGCTTCCCAGCGCCAACACTGGGCTCTTATCCGTAGAGAGGACGGGCTTTTCGTACAAGCCTGAAACACAAGAGGCGAGCTGTGAGCAAGAGGTTTTTCTTTTAAAAAAATTATGTATTCTTTTTCTTTTTAATGGCACCAGAGATTAGACCCAGGGGAGCTTACCACTGAGCCACATCCCCAGCCCTTTTTATTTATTTATTTTTATTTTGATACAGGATCTTGCTAAGTTGCTGAGGGCCTGGTCAAGTTGCTGAGGCTGGCCTTGAACTTGTGATCCTCCTGCCTCAGCCTCCCCAGTTACTGAGATTTCAGGCATGCATGATTGCACTCAGCTATATTCATTTTCTGAACTGATAAAAACATTGTATGGGGGGCTGGGGTTGGGCTCAGTGGTAGAGCACTCACCTTGCGCATGTGAGGCACTGGGTTCGATCTTCAGCACATTAAAAAAATACAAATAAAGGTATTGTGTCCATCTACAACTAAATAAAATATTTTTTAAAAGTATGTATTTGTCAGGTGTGTGACACACATGTTAATACATGCACACACTGTGGGATGGCTAGCCTGAGCAACTCACACCTTACCATAGGTACCTAAGTACTTAGTTTTTTTGACAGTACAATGCATTTATGCATTTTGATAAATCATACATAAATGGAGTAATCTCTCATTTTTCTGATCATACATATTGCAGGATGACATTGGTCATGAGTCACACATGTACATGAGGTAATAATGTCTGTTTCACTCTACTATCATTCCTACCCCATACCCCTTCCCCTGCCTTCACTCCCCTCTACCTGATATAAAGTAACTCTATTCTCCCCTAGGCACGCCCCCCCCCCCCCCCATTGTGACTTTTTGCAGGGAGAGCTCTTGTAAGCCCAGCAATTTTCAAACACATGATACATTGTTATTAACTGCAGCAGATCCTGGTGGTGCATTGTTCTCTGAAGCTTTTTACTCCTATGTGGTGTGAGTTGGTGTCCTGGATGGGTGTCTGGTGACTGCACTGTGCTATTTCCTGGGTGGTGCACTGTGTGAGGTTCACAGAGGAGCTGCGGTACTCTCTCTCAGCGCCTGGCTGGGCCTACTTAATACCCTTCCTCCAGGTTCATCCACCTGGATGGGGGGAAGGACAGGATTCCCTCCTCGTTTGTCAACTGGGTCCCTGTGTGTGCCCCTTTCCTCCAGGACGCATCCCTGGATGGACGCCTGGACTGATTCCCTGCCCAGCTGCCCAGGAGTGCTGATATCTAAGTCTCTCTTTACCGTCTGTCTCCGCCCTGTGCGTCTGTGCAGGAGAAGGGGAGATGTCCTGGGGCCAGGAGCCGGGGCCACACTGTGCTGCCGACAGGTCTGGGCAAACAAGCAGGCATGGGGCAGACGCCATCCCTGAGAGATAAGCTCGAGTCTCTGAACGAGAAAGTGGGGGCGTCCACATCTGGGGCCATGTCAGGGCCACAGGACCCTCTGTGCTGTGGAGAGCAGCCATCTAAAGCACGGTCTGTCTGACTCTCCTGGCTGCGTCTGCGCTCGGAGCTGCCGAGCGAGGGTGTGGGTCAGGATGCCCCTGTGGTTATGGTGACGCTAGCCCGGGGGTCTCTGTGCAGAGGCGCACAGCTGACTGGGTTTTGGCCTTGAGGTCAGCACCAGCTCCCAGGAACAGAGGGTTCTGAGCCTAACAAGACCACCAGTGTCCGGCCAGCCCTGCGTCCTTCAGATCGCCTGCTCTGCCGAAACCTTCCCACCATTAGCCTTCTGATGACGAAACCTGCACAGTGGCCTCCTCCCCGTCCTCTGCCGTCTCCTGGGTTAAGGAGGCCGGCTGCTGAGAGCAGAGATGGGAGACCTCACGCTGTGCAGTGGTGGTCCAGACCACCAGAGTCCCAGCACCCATCTGAAGCAGGGGCGGGCTGCAATGGGGGCCGAGTCCCCACCCCATGACCCTTGGCCCGGCATAGCCCCCAGATGAGCATCAGACCCCGGGCGGGGAAGTCCTGGGAAGCGCTGGGTCAGTGCTGCTCAACCCGGGGGAAGACGCCGCCTAGAGGAGCTGCGGAGAGTGGCAGCCTGCGGCCAGAGCGGGCAGGCCCCAGGCGAGCCGGCGCGGGCCGGGAGGGAGGCAGGCCACACAGCCATGGCCGAGCCACGAGCCAGCAGCCCTCGGTAAGAAAGGCACCGCAGGGACACAGCCGGGGATGCGGCGGAGCGGGGAGCGGGATGCAAATCTCTAAATACAGGCTGTTAAAAGTAAGGAGAAACCCAGCGCGGCTGGAGCCCCGACGGCTCACCTGTCACCACCAGCTCCAGCGCTGGGCTCTGCTCTGACCAGCGGAGCTGCTTCCGGTACTGGCAGCCGTAGGGCCCCGCGGAGCTGGCGTCCAGGCCGGCGAGGAGGAACTCGGCCTCCTCCTGGATCCCGAGCCTCCGCTTCACCACCCGGTGCGTGGCGTTCCCCAGGAACAGCAGCAGGTACAGGAAGGCCCCAGGCGTTCCTCGGCAGCGCAGCCTCACGCTGCCGTTCCAGGGCACCACGGGGCCGGGCTCCGCGGCTACCACGGGGATGGGGAAGTCCCCTGGAGAACAGGAGCCAGTCAGAGCCTGCTGTGAGACGCCTCGTCCCTTCTCTCTGGGGGACACGGCCAATCCAAGAGGGAGGACCCGAAAGCATTCCCTGTCTAAAATCTCTTTTTTGGCATGGTTCATACATGAAATAGACATGAAATAAAATTTGCCATTTTAAACACTGATTCAAGGGTATTAATGACATTTGCTGTGCTGTGTGACCATCACCACTCTCTGTTCACAGCATTTTTATTACCCCAAACAGAAACCCTGGATTTTTTTTTTTTTTTTTTTTTTTTTTTTTTTTTTTTTTTTTGTAGTACTGGGGTTTGAACCCAGGGCTTTGCATGTACTAGGCAAGCACTGCACCACAGAGCTCCATCCCCAGCTCTTTTTAATCTTAATTTTATTTCCCAGACCTTTTTTATTTTATTTTTATTTTAAGACAGGATCTTGCTAAATTGAGGCTGTCCTCAAATTTGTGATCCTCCTGCCTCACCCTCCCAAGTAACTGGGACTTATAAGTGTGCATGGCTGTGCCAGACTAAACCCTTTAACCCTGAAGTTGTAACTTGCCACTCTGTTAACCTCCCAGCCTCTGTTAACCTCTAATCTACTTGCTGTCTCTAAAACTTGACTCCTCTAGGTACCTCATACATGCAGACTCATTCATTGTCTGTCTTTTTGCTCATTTCTTAGCATAGTCTCTTCAAGGTTCAGCCATGTTGAAGCACAGGTGGGAACCTTGTTCCTTTTCACAGCTGAGTAATATTCCATTGTGTGTATAAACCATCATCTGCCGGTGGACACCTGGCTTGTTTCCACCTCTGGGCTCTTGTGTGAGCTGCTGCTGTGAGTATGTGTACAAATGCCTGTCTGAGTCCTTGCCTTCGATTCCCATGTTCATCCGCGTGGTGGTAGAAAGGAGGAATCACTGGTAATTTTTGGAACTAAATTCCTTCCTTTTCAGGTGCTTATTTTTTATTGAGGTGAATTTCACATAATGCAGAATCAACCCTTTCAAACTTCAGTGGATTTAGCACACTCCCTGTGCTGCGCAGCCACGTCTGTATCCATTCCCGCCCTCTGAGGGCAGCCCCGCCCACTCAGCTGTCACCGATCTGCCAGGGACGGTGCTGGCGGCCTGTGCTTCCTGGTGCCTCAGACGCCAATCCTGCACTGCGCTCTACAGCAGGCGCTGACTCTCAGGGTAACAGCGACAACTGCTGAGACTCGGACTCAAGAGGGGACCGGCTGGCGGCGGAGCCCGAACACCCACTCAGCCCCGCGCTCTGCTCTGCACTGGGGGCATCCGGTACAGAGGATGGCGTTTCCATGGAAACCAGCCGCCAGGAGCAGGCTTTGAGGCCGAACGTGCTGCGGTGCTGGGTTCCCATGAGCCTCCTGGCTTTGGCCCCTCCGTGCTGACCGCTCTGGACTGGGGACTTTGGTCTTGGAGACGCCTGTTCTCAGCTCTCCCCTGCTGACTGGCAGCGTGGCTGGCAGCGTGCCCACCTGCTGCTCCGTGCGGGGGGGGGGGGAGGGGGTGCCCTTTCCGCAGGGATGGCCGTCCAGTGGCCGCGGAAGGCGCCCACCACACTCAGAAGCTCCAGAGGATCCTTTATCACTTGCCACCAAAATATCCCTCGTTCGTCATTCCAGAATAAGTGGAGGAGTTTCCAGGTCGGCCCAGATGTGTCTGGGCATGCATCTCCTGACCTGGCCAGCGGCTTGCGGTGGGGCATGGTTTCACTTCCGGGGACAGCCAGCGGTGTCTGGAGAGGTTTCGGCGTCACAGCGGGGTGGTCGGCACCACTGGCACAGAGTGGTAGAGGCCCGGAGCTTGCTGAGCCCCCACACCCCCGAGTCAAGGCCATCCGCCCCAACACCCCTGGTGCGGAGGCTGAGGCCCCGGTGGGAGCAGGGCTTGGGTGCCTTGAAGGAACACAAGGACGCACAGTCCAGGAGGCAAAAACTGCACCCGTGCCTGAGCTTCCCTCACAGGGGTCGTGACAGAGTGGACAGGGGAACCGTGGTCCACAGAGGCCGGGGAATCGTGGTCAGGGGCTGGGCGGGGTCAGAGGAGGCGGTGGGCGCCCGTTCCAGGCTCCCAGGCAGGGACGGCCTGGCTCACAGCCCAGTGGTCCTAAGACCAGCCTGTGGGAGGGGCTCGGGGTCTCCCAGCCCGGAGGAGCAGGGCCGGCCACTCAGCACGGTGCAGGCGCACGCGGAGCGGCCTGGCCACGAAGAGCGCCCGCGCGGTGCGCCGAGGGTGCTGGAGGCGCCGCATCGCCCACCGCCCAGCGTGACCCGCAGGCATGGCGCGTTGCGCTGGAGCGCCACTCCGGCCCGCTCACGCACACCACTGAGACAGTGAGGGCAAGACCCGCTCGGGTGTAACCGCGCACTCACACCGGGGACCCGTGGGGAGGAGAGGACACAGCCGCACCGCTGCGGCTGCGAACCAGCCCAGCCACCTCGAGGTCGGCAGGGAGGCTGCTCAGAGGACCGGGGTGGACCCGCCGCATGGCCCCGCTGGACCACGCCTTGGTGTTGGTCCTGAAGGATTGAAGTCCTTCGGCAGGGACGCGGACACGCCCTTACGGCAGCGCCATCTCCACAGCCACACTAGGAAGCAGCCTAGGTGCCCATCGGCGGGGGACTGGAGGAAGAAAAGGGGTTCTGTACGCACAGTGGAGATTACTCAGCCATAAAGAAGAGCGAAATGACGCATTTGCAGGAATGGATGGCACCCGAGAGCATGGTGTTGAGTGGAATCAGACTCAGAATGTGTTCTCTCCTGTGTGGAAGCTGGAGAGGGAAGAGGGAAGGAAAGGTGGGTGGGGGCAGTGGTCTCAGGAAAAGAGGGGAGATCTGAGAGCAAAGGAGCAGGGAGGGAGGGGCCGTGGCCCCCCATGCCATCACCTCCTGTGCCAGCTCCCCACCGCCAGCGACCAGTGAGAATGTGAGGGGAAGAGAACTGGGGTGTGAGGTGCACCTGGGGGTCAGCTGCGGGCATGTGGGGATCGTCCAGGCACGTGGCAGCTCAGGAGGCGCGAGGAGGGAGCGGCCACGGAGGGGAAAAGCCCAGGGTCGATCAAGTGCAACAAACCAATGAGGAACCACACTGAGGTCGTGTGGGTGAAGCCCAGAGCCAGGAGGGACAGTGCAGGGTGCCAGGAAGGGAGGACCAGCCAGGTGGGCAGTGCTGAGGCACCCAGGGAGGTGGGCGTCCCAAGACCGACTCCTGAAGAGTTTTAATAGGGAAATAAACAGAGTTGTAATTTAAACACACAAATATCCCAGCTACAGCCCTTAGAAAGAGCTGGAAGAGAGAGGACGTGGATGGACGTGGGGTTCACATCTGTGAGGCCAAGGCAGCAACTGGGGGCAGAGAATATACAATGGTTCCTTAGTACCACATAGTGCACACCTCAGTACTACTCAGTGCTTATCTTAGTACAGCTCAGAGCTGACCTTAGTCCCACTGTTTAGCACTGTAGTAGGATATGGAGAAGGGGCAGTAGGATTGGCCTCCCTTTGAATGCGTAAATGGACTCTGGAGAATCGGGTTGTCAAACAAACAGAATCAACTCCAGGAAGGATGTTGAGCAAAGACGAGTCCTGACTTCCTCATCCGTGCAGTTGGGAACGTTCAGTAAAACCCAGGCCTCGTGGGACACACAGCTCAAGGGACCGACACCAGTGCTGGAGGGCTTGGGCACGACCAGGCGAGGAGGGACGTGTGCAGGGGAAACGCAGGGGTGGCTGGGGCAGGGCTCCGGCAGAGGCCGGGTGGGAGCAGGCTTTGGACGCCTCCCCACTCCTCCTTCCCGAGCCGCCAGAGGCTCGCTTACCTTCCTGCGCCTGGATCCTCTGGCCCAGGCAGAGCACTGAAAGAGAGAGCCAGAAGCAGAGTTAGCCCCGACTCCTGCCTCCAGCCTCCTGCCCAGGCCTCCCTCAGGGTGCTCGGAGGGAACGTGTCCATCCGGGAGCACGGTTTTCCTGCACGGTGGCCACCTCCCCAGGACTACCCTTCAGTCTCGGCCCCTCCTGCATCTGACGTGGCTCCCTCCCGTTAGGGCTGGTTTGGACCTGGCTGAGGCGGTCACAGCTTCTTGTGCAGACCACCTTCCGGGAGGGGATCAGGTCCAGCCACTGACCCTGCTGAGCCCTCGTGCTGGGGGAGACCCGGCCACTGTGGAGGCTGGCCTCCCTGCCTCTCACCCACAGCCATTGGGGGACTCACCCAGACAGAGGAGGGAGCACTCCCTGGGGACCATGGTGCCGAAGGCCTCCTGCTGGTGCACAAGGCAGGCAGCCAGCACTGGTGGGAGCCAGGCCTCAGGAAGAGTGAGGCCAGGACCTACTAGAGACCTTCTGCTTCGCCTGCTCCCCAGGAAAGAGGAAGCTTCTTGGTTCTGGGCCGAGCTGGGCGGGGTCCAAGAGGAGACCTGGAGGACGAGGGAGTGTTTCCCCAAACCACTGTCCAGTGGTGTCCAGACCCTCTTCACATCAGATCCCAGTGCCCATGGACGGGCCTGGGGCAGGTGAGGGGCACCAAGCAGGTGCGTGTCCGTCCTCCTGTGGGATCCCTTGGGCTGGATCCGGCACTCAGTCTGCATACACCTGGAATTGTCTCGATGCCAGAATGTAGAGAAATTTTCTCTGGAGCTATTTTTATCTTTAAAGAAAGAACTTCCCATTTTTATTTTGTTTTATTTATTTTGTGTTACCAGAGATTGAACCCAGAGGCGCTTACCCACTGCGCCACCTCCCCAGCCCTTTTAAAAATATTTTATTTTGAGACAGGGTCTTGTTAAGCTGCTTAGGGCCTCGCTAAGTTACAGAGGCTGGCTTTGAACTCTCAATCCTCCTGCCTCAGCCTCCCGAGCCCTAGGATGACAGGCAGGTGCCACGGCATCCAGCTTATTTTATTTTTTGCTCACAAACTTTTGGCCATACGTGATTCTTCCAGTGGGAAGTGGACCCTGCAAAACAGGCTTGCTCCTGGCTAGTCTGCTTTCACCGTGAGGGGCCCTCCCTCCTACCAGCCAGCATCAAGTACTTCGGAGTCCTTCGTCCTGTCTGCCAGGAGGCAAGGTGGCCCCAGTTGGCTTGTGTCTTTTTTCACTATTTCATTTGCATTTGACTCCTGTCACCCAGAAATCGGGGAACGCTGACTGCGTGAAAGTCACCACACCCAGCACCCTTCCCTGCGGTTTACACTTCACTCATTCCGTGTCCTCATGTGAGCAGGGGCTGTTGGAGGGGACAGGGGAGGTACTGTGCTCTTACCTGGGTGTTTGAAATGTGTGGAGCAGCCCTGGTGTGGTGTCTGTACACACGGGAGTTCTACTCAGCCCTGAAGAAGGAGGAAATGATGGCATTTGCTGGTAAGTGGAGAGCATGATGCTGAGTGAAGTGAGCCAGACTCAGAAAGTCATGGGTCATACGTGGGAGAGACTGGGGTGGGAGAGAAGGAAGAGGAATTAAAAAAGGGATCTCACAAAAGTAGAGGAGAGATCAGTGGAGAGAGGAAGGGGATCCAGGTGGAGGGAGGAGGGCCTGGGGCCCTAGGCGGGGGCTGATTAGGTCACGTCCTGGGCATGTGCAGACGGGCATCAGGAACCGGCTCCTGCTTGTGGTCACAGCACGCCCACTCAGGCCAAGCTGGGGACAGTGGAGGACCCGTGGGCTCCGGAGGTCAGCTGGTCAGCCGTGGTCCCGACTGCTGAAGCGCCGTGTGGCTTTCCGGAGGGAACACACTTGCCCCACGCTGCTCACCAGCAGAGGCTGCCGAGTTGGCCAACCTGACCCCGGAGGAGGCCACTGCTTCCTCCTTTGGAACAGGGATGTGCGCTGGCCTGGCATCTCCTCGTCCTGCTCTGCTCTCCCTTCTGGGCTGCTCTGGCCCATGGTCCCAGCAGAGTGTGTCCTCCAAGTCCAGAGGACTGAGGCGGGGCCTCAGGTGCAGGCCGGCTTGGGGTGGATGGAAAGCTCCGGCCTCTCGGGGGCGCCGGGCTCTAGCACGGGCAGCAGGCCCCGCCCAGACCACACGGCAGGGGCCTGCGGGCCAGGAGCTCCCTGCCACCACTGGCCAGCTTGTCCACGGTGTCCTGAAAGCAGCCCGCACTGCAAGTGAGTGCAGGCGTCTGTGTTCCAATAAAACTTTATCAACAGAAATGGGCGGCAGGAGGGCGCTGGCCCCAGGGGAGGGACTGTGATCGTTATAATTGCAGCATTATATTTATAACATTAAACGATGATGCATGATTGTCAGGCTGTATAGTACATAATATCGTACGTGATAATATGACATTATCATATGATCGTCAGCGTCATGTTATGATAATTGTACGATATATGACTTTTAGCACTGTCACTGTTACGTTAACACGTGAACAGCGAAGTCACCTCAGCTCGCATTCCGTGTGACTACATATGGCCATGGCATCCTGCCGTCGTAAGGAAGCCAGGGATACGCTGACCACCGCGGGGCTTTGGTTCTTCCTAGCGCCCCCTGGTGCCCGTCGTCACCTGCGGACCCCAGGAGGCGGGCCTCATGGAGACCCCTCCCGCGGGCGCCTCCCACTTGACGAGATCCTGGCCTCGCTTGCGCTGAGACGGCCAGCGGGGCTGAGCTGGCCGCCGCCCCTCAGCCGTCAGGTGAGCCACCCTGCGAGCGAGCCTGGCTTCCGCCTGCTGGGTCTCTCCCACGCTCCCTGTCGCAGAGCCACCCCTGCTGTCCGCGGCTGCCAGGAGGGGAGGACACTGCGGGCGTCAGAGCTGGTCTGTGAGCTGAGGGAGCGAGGGCTGCCTGGGCGGCTCCTGCCGGAACACTGTCCTCCTGGAGCTGCCCCGCAGGAGGGGCTCTCTGTCTAGGGCAGACTCCGCAGCAGGCACCGGACCAGCCAGGAGGGAGGGCAGGGGTGGTGGTCAAGAGCACAGGAGAGCCGCCCAGAGAGCAGGGCCACAGGGCTGCCCTCAGAAGGGGAGGGCGTGAGGACGCCCCCAGGGGCAGCAGCTGCACCAGGCTGTCCCCCGGGAAGTGCTGGCCAGGGCTTCAGGCTGCAGGGAAGGGTGTCGGTGGCCACGGGAAGGGTGAGGACACAGGAGCAGACCCCTGCAGGGGCCTGGGTGGCCGTGAGTCACTCGCATCTGCAGCAGAGGTGACACACCCCCTAAGGTACATGAAATACAAAAGCCACACGGCCACCTGGAACTCAAAATGGGGGGTGGGGTTGAACAGGGTAGAAGTAGAGGGGTGTCTTCTTCTGCAATTAATGTTGAGTTGCCATCAACTGAAAATAACCCATTAAAAGGCTTTGAAAAATATCCTTTGTTGCCCGGCACAGTGGCGTATGCTTATAATCCCAGCCACTTGGGAGGCGGAGGCAGGAGGATGTGAGTTCAAAGCCAGCCTCAGCAACTTAGTGAGGCCCTAAGCAACTCAGCGAGACCCTGCATCTAAATAAAATGTAGAAAAGGGCTGGGGACGTGGCTCAGTGGTTAGTGCCCCGGGTTAAACCCTGGTACCAATAAATACATAAAAATAAAAATTAAATATTCTTCGTGGTGATCACAAAACAGAGAAGTACCTGAGAGGACGTGAAAATCTCCCGAGGCCGCTGAGGCACCGGCAGCCGATTTAGAAACTCATGAGGTGACCAGCCGGCGTCAAAATGCTCTGGACCTCCTGGGGCCAAGGTCCAGGGTCCCCGCCTCTCCCGACAGGATGAGGATGCACACTCTGCAGGGCTGCCCTCGGGGACACACTGGTTCCTGTCTGGCCCTCAGAGCCTCCAGCTCTGCTGCCTCCCTGCACAGGTGACTCCACCTGCCCAGACAGCTGCTCGGGGCCAGGGAGGGTAGCATGGCTGGGAAGGCCTCTTCGACAGGACGGGAACAGGTGTCCAGGCCCCGTGCTCCTGTCACAAGTGACTCTCCCACGGGCTCCCCTCAGCCCAAGCCCTGTGCCCCAACCCTCCTGCTAAGGGCCGCCCTTCTGTGGGGTGGAGAGTCTGGGGACAGACTCGCCCATGTGTGCCCAGATCCCCTGGACCAGGAGGAACCCTGGAAGGAAAGAGTCAGGGTGGAAGGCGCATCTCCTTACAAACCTTTCCCTGTCCTTCCTGCCCTACCTGTGCCGATAGCTGGGCAGTCATGGCCTGGCTGGTGAAGGCCAGCTTGGCCTCAAGGCCCTGCGGGTGGAAGAGGGCTCTGTGCTGTGGACAGCAGGACACCCTCATGCTCTCTCCCTCCTCCAGCAGACACCAGGATGCACCAGGCTGAGGAGGGCGGGTCACATGCCACTGCCTCTGCTGGCCCAGCAGGAGTGCCAGGCTACCGTGAGGGTACAGCTGACCACAACCACCGGGCTCACATGCCCATCTCTTTCCACCTGGCCTGCAACAGGGGCGGGGCCTCACTGGAAGGGAGAGGTTTCCTGGAGTCCCCTGGTGGAGAGCTGCCCCCCCCCACACCTTCGCCACGGCTGGACGTGGCCACCACTTGGTCCCAGTCCCCGTTACCCATGTGATTGCATTCTGGACTTGCGTTAAATGCTTTCGGTGCATTTTGATGTTTTAATCTGAGGTTTTGTTCTTCCCCAGGTACAGAATGCACCATGACACGTACTATATGCTATTACTATGACAACCATCTCGCGTCCATCAGAAAGTGCTGACCCAGAGCTGGTTATGATTATTTAATTTCCCAGGTGATTATATATTTATTTAAAATCACTGAATTCCACTTTATTGTCAAAAAAACAAAACACGTAAATTCTACTTAACCAAAATTTATTTATGACCCAAGAATCCAAAGTCATTATCCTCATCCTCTTTCTCTCTCTTTCTCTGTCTCTCCTCTCTCCTTTCTCTCTCCTTTTCTTTGCTTTTAAAGATTGTATGTTAGTATACAGAGACCCCTTAACATAAAGCTCTAAGAAGCCAACTTGCCAACAGCAGTTAGGAATGTCAGGGAAGAATCCCTGGAGCTTTCAAGAAAGAAAAAAGAAACCAGGACGTCGTGACACCCAAGTACCCAGACCCGCACGTGTTCTGTGCGATTTCAAAGGTGTTTTAATCAGTCCGCTAACGAAGGCGTGGCGTTCATCCTTCTGAGCACGCCCCCAGGCCGGCGGGCCGGCTGCAGCCAGGGCAGTGCCCTCTGCACTGTGTTTGCAGGAAGGCCTGTGCGGCCTCCGTCTCCGTGCTCCCGGGAGGCCGCTGATGACACTCCGTCCTCTTCACTTTCCGGGGTGCAGAGCTGCCGCAGACACTCCTGTAGCTGTCCCTGGCTCACGGTGCCATCCTTCTTGTGCCGTTGCTGCTCTAGAGACAACATCAACCTGCAGCCTCACAGGACACTGGGATGCTCCCTAGTCCTGGCACCAGATGAGACCCTGACAGCCGTGGGCAAGAGATCTGCTCTCCTCTCTCCACCCTCCTCCGGGCTTGGCCTTGCTGTTCACTTCCTCTTGGCGAGCCCAAACTGCTGCCTGCTCCTATCACACTGTCCTTAAATCAGGATGTCCCCGTGGGTGATTGACATGGGAAACCCTGCATGGTGATTGACAGGGGAAGCCCTGTGTGCTGATTGACATGGGAAGCCCTGCATGGTGATTGACAGGGGAAGCCTGTGTGGTGATAGGTGAAGCCCTGCATGGTGATTGACAGGTGAAGCCCTGCATGACGATTGACAGGTGAAGCCCTGAGTGGTGATTGACAGGTGAAGCCCTGCATGGTGATTGACAGGTGAAGCCCTGTGTGCTGATTGACATGGGAAGCCCTACATGGTGATTGACAGGGGAAGCCTGCGTGGTGATAGGTGAAGCCCTGCATGGTGATTGACAGGTGAAGCCCTGCATGGTGATTGACAGGTGAAGCCCTGCGTGCTGATTGACAGGTGAAGCCCTGCATGACGATTGACAGGTGAAGCCCTGCATGACGATTGACAGGTGAAGCCCTGCATGGTGATTAACATGGGAAGCCCTGTGTGCTGATTGACAGGTGAAGCCCTGCATGGTGATTGACAGGTGAAGCTGTGTGTGCTGATTGACAAGTGAAGCCCTGCATGGTGATTGACAGGTGAAGCCCTGCGTGGTGATTGACAGGTGAAGCCCTGCATGGTGATTGACAGGTGAAGCCCTGCATGGTGATTGACATGGGAAGCCCTGTGTGCTGATTGACATGGGAAGCCCTGCATGGTGATTGACAGGTGAAGCCCTGCATGGCGATTGACAGGTGAAGCCCTGCGTGGTGATTGACAGGTGAAACCCTGCATGGTGGTTGACAGGTGAAGCCCTGCATGGTGATTGACATGGGAAGCCCTGTGTGCTGATTGATATGGGAAGCCCTGCATGGTGATTGACAGGTGAAGCCCTGCATGGCGATTGACAGGTGAAGCCCTGCGTGGTGATTGACAGGTGAAACCCTGCATGGTGGTTGACAGGTGAAGCCCTGCATGGTGATTGACATGGGAAGCCCTGTGTGCTGATTGACATGGGAAGCCCTGCATGGTGATTGACAGGTGAAGCCCTGCATGCTGATTGACAGGTGAAGCCCTGCATGGTGATTGACATGGGAAGCCCTGTGTGCTGATTGACATGGGAAGCCCTGCATGTTAAGGTGAGCAGCTGGGGAGTTTGACAGAAGCTTCTCTCAGGGAATTATCAGTTCGGCTGTGCCAGACACGCATGGCCCGAGGAGGTTCGGGCTGCTCTTCCTCGCAGGATCATTGTTGCTTGGTGGCAAGAGTGCTTCCCACAAGCTCTGCCCATCAAGCGTTAATGTTAGTTGAGGTGGAGTCTTGCTAGTTCTCTGGGCTGGTTCCAGCTGGTGGGCTCAGGTGCCCGCCCGGCCTCCCGAGTGGCTGAGACCACAGGGGGAGCCCCACAGCCAGCTGAAGACTCCAGGCGTTAGGATGGTGCTGCCACCCAGAGGCTCTGTGCTGCCCGGCGGCTCTCTGGGACGCTCCGCTGGCACAGCTGCAACTGCCCCTGGGATGGGCCTCTGCACGCCCCGCCTGGCCTCTGCACGCCTGGCATCCCCTCCTGCTCCGCGGTCTGTGGACACAGCCTCGCTCTCAGCCTCCAGCTGCCCCGCCTGACTTCCCCGTGTCTGTCTCCTCCTCTCGCCAGCGCTCGGCAGCCATGGACTACATCCTGCCTTTGTGAGGACACCAGCACCAGTCACGAGGGCAGAGTCCCCGCGTCCTCTCACTTCCCCAAAGGGCCCACATCTCACCACCACTTTGGTGAGGCCTCTGTTAACATATGCACTGGGAGGGGCCTTAATACCGAAACCCGGAATGTCGTGCCTGTGCCCACTTCTGCATCTGGGCCTAGTTCTGTAAGAAAGAAAGAGCTCGCAGAAGGGGACGCTGCCCAGTGTCGTCCCCCACTGCCTGTCACGCCCGTGCTCAGGAAAGCAGCCATGCCCGGCCAGGTACGTCATGTGCACATAGGTCCCCACACCACAGATGGCATGGCTGCCGGGACCCAGCACGGAGAAGCAGCCGTGGGGATTCCCTCTGAGCTAGCCGAACACTCTGAGTCCTCAGACAGGGGCTGTGAGCCAGTCCCACGCTTAGGAAGGAGGATGTGCTGTCACCTCCTGATGGGACCTGTGTCCTCAAGTACCCACCAGGTGGCTTGATGTCACACAGTAGCGTCACAGCAAGAACTCTCTGGAGCTCACTGCTCGGACCTTCAGCCGCAGTGTTGGCTAAATCATCCCTGGTGAGAGGGAGGCACTTGGGCTGGGGCCTGGATCTCCTGCATTCCTGCAAATTCAGCTCCATTCACAGGTCTGCACACAGGGGTACTGCATGCACAGGGTCACTGCATGCACAGGGTCATAGCATGCGTGGGGTCACTGCATGCACAGGGTCACAGTATGCATGGGCACTACATGCAGGGGGTCACTGCAAACAGCTGGTGAAGCAGGGAAATATGTCACGTTGCCCCGTTGGTCCTTCGCTCCTGCCAGTCGTGGCCTGCCCTTGCTCACTGCTGAGGCATGTGCACCCCGTAACAAGGAAAGGCCCAGGTCAGGACGTGGTTCTTTCACAGGACAGTTGACCAGTACCGTCAGGTGCCCCTCCAGCACCAGGTACCCCTCCGGCACCAGATGCCCAGCAATGGTGTCTCTGGGGAACCAGGAGTGGCACCTGGTGAAGATGCAGGGCTTCTGAGGACAACAGGGGGCGCCACCTGTCAGTGTGGACATGTCTTGTGACATCTGGAATTTTCTGCCCGTCTATTCAGTTAATCCAAATCCATGTCAGAAAGAGAGAGAGAATCAATGGTCCATATCAAAGAGTGTAGTCACTAATATTTTAATAATGTATCACAGGAAAGCAGCCCAGAGAATGGGAACCAAAAACAGTGGGCATCCTGGGCTGTGGGGTGCACTAGGCGTCCTGGGGTGAGAGAAGGGGGCAAGGCGGGTTCTGCCTCCACCTCCTGGAGGAGGATCTCCACGGCCTCCACCCAGACACGCCCCTTAGGGGCCACGTCTGCTCACCATGCTCAGCCAGCTAATCCCAAGGCACACCCCACACATCCTCTCACAGTCTCCTGGGAATGCTAGGTGTGTTTCCAAAGCTCTGCTTTGCAGAAGGGCGCTCTGCTCTCTCCCTGTTCACCTCCTGCCTGCTACTTGGGTCCCTCTCTGGCTGTGCTGAGACAGACACAGCAGGATCCCGAGGACCACCAGGACCAAGCCAGCCATGCCCATCCGGATGAGGTTCTCCACTGTGTAATCCCTGTGGCGTGAGGCTGAAAAGTGGGCAGAGGATCATGGAGGTCAGGGCAGACCCAGATCACCCGGGACCCCTGCAGGTCCACAAGGGCACCACCTTCTCTTGATGGGACTGACCCCTGAGTACAGCTCCATAACAGGATGATCCTTACTCACCAGTGCTGGGGTCTGACTGGTTGTGTGACGGGCTGTTGGTTTCAGCTGCTTCTAAGACGCGACAGAAAAACAGGGCGTGGAAAGGGTTGCAGAAGCTGGCCAGCGCTCCCCTGGGTCCTGCTCATTTGCCTCCACTGCTCATGGCTGCTAGGCAGTCCCATCCCAGTAGAACAGACACACATGCATTTAAAATGTATGCATTCACAAATATCAGGTGGACACACAGAGGGGTAAATCTTTAAATTCAGACCTATAATTCATACATATGTTTGTGAAATGAGAAAAATACTATATAATTTAGAAATTGATAAATGAAATTTCCATTTGTCTGGAGTTAATATAATTACATTAACAAGTAAGAAAATAAGCCCAAGAAATAAAACCAAAATCAGTAACTCAGATGGTATCAAATCAAAAAGCTTCACATCAAAACAGACAATTAAGAGCAAGAAGAGAGAGGCTGCAGAATGGAACGTCTTTGGCAGCTGCTCCTCCAACTGGGGATTAATATCCAGAATAGATGAAGAACTAAAAGAGCTTAAACCAAAAATACAAATAAATGGGCAAAATAGCTAAACAGACGCTTCTCAAAGGAACCAACGCAAATGGGCAAAAATAGATGAATAAAATGTTCAACCTCTCTAGAAATCAGGAAGATTTGGATTAAAGCTCCATGGAGATTTCATCGCACTCCAGTCAGAATGGCAGGTATGAAGAATTTAAATCATAATAAATGCTGGCGAGGATGGGGGTAAAGGGACACTCATGTGTAGTTGGTGGGACTGAAAATTAGTACAAGCATGTTGGAAAGCGTGTGAAGATTCCTTGAAAGACCAGAATGGAACCACCATGTGACCAAACCAAGAGATAGAACAGCCCAGGTGCCCATCAACAGATGAATGGATAAAGAAAATGGGGCATAAATATGGAGTTTTACTCAGCCGTTGGGAAGAATGGAATTATGTCATTTGCTGGTAAGTGGATGGAAGTGGAGAACATCAAACTACATGAAATATACCCGACTCAGAAAATCAAGGATCAAATGTTTTCTCTTTATGTGGAAGGTAGAGCAAAATAAGGGGAAGAAGGAGGGGAGACTCATTAAAATACAAGGGAGATCAGATGACTTGAGGAAGGGGATTGATGGAGGGGAGCAGGGATGGGAAAAGGGAGGAATGGTGGAATGGAATTGACCACACTGTGCCATGTACAGCTAGGAAGAGACCAAGTGATTTTACCTTGATGTATGTATAAATGAAGAAAAGGAAGACCAGTAGAGTAGAAGAAGGGAACAGCGGGAGACAGGAGGGAGGGCAAGGGGAAGTACTGGGGACAGGAGTGGAGCAAGTTATATTCCATGCTTTTATGATAATGTCAGCATGAACCCCAGTGTTATGTATAACTATCACAGATGAATAAAAATGTAAAAGCAGGCAAAAAAGAAGATATCAATTGGAAAACAATTAGGAGAGCATCCATGGTAACTTCATAGGAGCTAATGTTACTATACCCAGACCAATAGTTTTATAGGCTTATCATTAACTATTTTAGAAGATGGAAAGGAACCAAAGAACTAACTCATAAATTATTAAAGCAGAAAAACTGTTTTAGAGTAGCCAGGAGTGTATGAGTAAAACTCCAAAACTATTGGGCAGTGAACTAAGAAACCTGAATTTTAAGTGTCCTGAAGACAATATTAACAAGATGTTATTGGTGTTCCCCCTGGAGTACCTGTGAAGAGATGAGCTGCAGCTGGGGCATACGTGAGAGGAGAAGGAAGGAAACAGTGGGACAGAAACCACCACGGCCAAGGGCAAATGGAGGGTGGGCGACAGGAACAAAGGGTTTCAGCAGGACCGTGAAACATGACCAGGTGGGAAACGGCAGGCCTCCGCTTCCATGGTGACCCTGAGTCCAGTGGATTGAATTCTCCATTTAAACACTCGGAGGGGCTGGCCGATGAAAGCAAGGCCCAACTGTGTGCTGCGTACAAGACACTCGCCTCACCTGCAGGACACAGAGGGTGAAGGCCAGGGGAGGGCAGAGGCGATGCCTGCAAACATGACCACGGGCAGCAGCGACTGTCACCTGTGTTAGAAATGCAGACTCCAAGGTGACCAGTGTAGAAAGACACAGAGAAGGGTCACCAAGGAGTCTCTTCAACCAGAAGATACAGGTGTGAATACACCACCCAACACCAGAGCACCCCTTCTCTGTGAAGCAAACATTCCCAGAGTCATCTGTCCTGAGGGTGAGTCCAACTCCTGTCCTTACAATGGACTGGTCATCCAGGCACCAAGCCAGCCAACAGCCGAGGATTGAAACTGAACCGTCAGTCAGATGGACCTCACAGCATTTGCAGGATGCTTTCCCCAACAGAGTGCGTGTTCCTGTCCACTGCACATAGACGGTCTCCAGGAAGAGCATGTTGGCCACAAGAAGGAATCAGAGGTGGTAGGAGACGGACATTCCAGCAGCCACCTGCTGCACACACTGGGACATCAGACAGCAGTACCAGCAGGAACTTGCCGTCTTACAAATACAGGGACCTAAACCACAGACTCCTGAGTAACCCAGCAGGCCAATAAGGAAATGAAAAGGGAAATTCAAAGGTCTGTTGAGAGAAACAAAACACTGAAAGACAGCCTAGGAAGCCAGTGCCCTGCAGCTCAGAGGGTGCGAGAGAAAGACGGCAAGGAAGATCTCAAACGCTCCATCTGCCACACACCTCAAGGAACCAGAGAAACAGGAGCAAACCAAATCCAAAACTAGTAAGAGGAAGGAAATTAGAGCTCAGAGGAGAGGCAGATGAGTCAGACAATGAAGAGCAACATAAGAAGAAGAGTTCATTTTTTGAACAAAAAAAATTGGCAAACCCCAAGTGTCCTCTCAACTGTCACCACCAGCTCGAGAGGGTCACTGTGCTCTGACCAGCCAGCAGGGCTGTGATAGTAGCATTGATATCGCCCTGCATGGTGCTGGGTCATGGTTGGGATGGGGAACTTGGCCTTGTTCCTGGGCTCCTGTGGGATCTGTCTGTCCCAGGGCACTGAGCTTCCATCTTTATCCAGATGGTATACCTCAGCCCCAGGTTCCCTCACACCAGAGGGTCACTGGCCTCCCCCAGGTGATCACAGAGCCTGGCTCAGCCCTCAGGGTGGGCTTGGGGAGGGTCCCTGCAAGGGAATGAGAGGCTGGGTTCCAGCCCAGCCCCTCAGATCCCAGCCCCCAGCCCAGCTCCCTCCAGGCTCCCCAGCCTCAGCCCACAGCTGCTGTTCTCCATCCGCTGCCCAGGGTGGCCCCTTGTTCAGGCGAGTGCTGCTTGATGCGCTCAGGTCGGGGGTCGGCCACGGGCCTGCCAGAGACTGCAGAGCAGCTGGGAGTGTGTGGGCAGGGACCCAGGGTCGCCAAAGAGCAGGAGCACCGCCTCCCGCGGCTCAGGTGTGCAGTGAGGATGGAGCCGCAGGTGAGCTCAGCAGGGCCCGGCCAGAGGCCCCAGCCTGAGGTCTGGTGGCCAAGGAATGGGTGTAGGGGCGGGACCCCCAAGGTGTTGGTTCTGAGATGAGACATCAGGAGGGCAGGGTGGGGCTCTCCTATCCCAGCCCGATCCCACCACCTTGAGGGTCACCCAGGTCCATCGCAGCCCTGGACTCCTATTCTGCTGGCTTGAGGAGTGACGTGCCACATGGGAGGACCCACCAAGATACATCCCCTTAAGGGCAAGACCCTGCCCATGGTCACCCCACTTTTCTCTCCTCATGTCCCAGAGCTGTCCTGGGCAGGGCCCTGAGTGAACCCCTAGCTCACAGAGGATGGGGTCAGGGGTCACTCACCTGAGATCACCAGGGCCAGGGGGGCACTGGGCCATGACAGCAGGTAGGGGGATGAGCCTTGAGACCCATAGCACCTGTAGGTCCCCGTGAGGGCTGAGGTCACAGCTCTCATGGAGAATTCTGCCTGGAACTCTGGAGCTCTGGACTCTGGTCTCAGACGCAGGGGGGCATCAGCTGCCCCCTCCTTGACCAGGAGGAAGGTGTCCCACTGGATCCATGATTGACACAGCAGGGTCACGTTCTCTCCTGAGGACACTGTGGGACCCGGCTGCACTGAGAGGGAGGGTGTGGCAGGGAGCTGTCCTAGAGAGAGGAAGGAGGGGTGAGGGGCCCCAGCTTGTTCTGAGCTGAGACCTCACCAGGGCCTATCTGAGGACCCTGTGCTCTCTGTCTGGCTCAGGGTCTCTGATCCTCCTCTCCCTGTGCCTCCCTGTCTCTGTCTTCTCTGCCCCTCCCTGACCCTCCTGTCTCTCTCCCTCCTGAGACCCCACACCTCACCCTGCCCATCACTTCCTGGGCCTCCCACTCAGGGCTGTGCAGAGTCTGGGTCACTGACTGCACACACTGGGCTCCTCACCTGTGACCAGGATGTCCAGGGGGTCACTGGGGGCTGACCACTCAGAGGAGAGCCTGTGTCCACCGTAGCATCTGTACCGACCCCCATGGGAGCCACTCACAGGGCCCAGAAGGAAGGTGGCCTGAGACAGCCCAGCCTGGAGCTGCTGGCCAGGGAGCTGGGGGAGGTCCTGTCCCCCCTCCTTGGACAGAGCAAATCTGTCATAGCCACTGTCTGAGCGACACAGGAGGGTCAGGTTCTCTCCAGGGTCCAGGACTGGGCTGTGCTGGGTCAGGAGGGAGGGCTTCCTGGACAGCCCTGGAGGAAAGAGGGGCCTGGGCTGAGGGAGGACCTGCCAGCCCTGCCTCCCCTCCTGCTGCAGGTCACTCCCTCACACCTGGGTCTCTGGCCATGTGGTCCCAGGTTCCCTCACCCTTTCTCTCACCTGGGGCTCTCTAAGAGAAAGGTCCTCACAACCTGCTGGGTGTCCCCAACTGTGTCAGGGAAGGTGGAGCTTCCTCACCTGAGACCAGGAGCTCCAGGGGATCACTGGGTTCTGACCACACCTGGGGGGTTCTCCTGTAACTGCCATAGCATGTGAATGTCCACCTGTGGCTGGGGGTCACGGGGCCCACAGGGAACTGGGCCTGGAACTGCCCACTGGGGTCTTGCTGTGAGTCCAGGGTCCAGGTGAGCTTGTGTCCTCCTTCCTTAGTGAGAACGAACTGGCCAAATCCCTGCCATGAGCCACACTGGAGGGTCACGTTCCCTCCTGAGGTCACCACAGGGCTGGGCAGGGCAGAGAGCCTGGGTTTGCTGTAGAATCCTAGCAGAGAAGGAGGCAGGTGTTAATGGGCTCCCTCCTCCACACCGTCCCCAGCTGGGCTGTGACAGGGACACCTGGGAGCAGACCCCCTTCCTGAGGGCAGAGCCAGGGGCTGGGACCCCAAGTGTCCTCTCACGTGTCACCACCAGCTCCAGGGGGTCACTGTGCTCTGACCAGCCAGCAGGGCTGTGATAGTAGCATTGATATTGCCCTGCTTGGTGCTCAGACATGATTGGGATGGGGAACTTGGCCTTGTTCCTGGGCTCCAGTGGGATCTGTCTGTCCCAGGGCACTGAGCTTCCCTCTTTATCCAGACGGTACTCCTGGGCCTCCAGGGTCCCCTCACACCAGAGGGTCACTGGCCTCCCCCATGGGACTACAGAGGCTGGCTCAGCCCACAGGGTGGGCTTGGGGAGGGTCCCTGCAAGGGAATGAGAGGCTGGGTCCCAGCACAGCCCCTCAGATCCCAGCCCTCAGCCCAGCTCCCTCCAGGCTCCCCAGCCTCAGCCCACAGCTGCTGTTCTCCATCCACTGCCCAGGGTGGCTCCTGGTCCCCAGGGAGAAGCAGGACCCGGGCCAGCTGGGGACACTCACCTTGCTGCCCTCGGGTCCCGGGGCCCAGACTCAGCCCTGGAAGAGAGTTCCTGTGAGAGGGGAGCCCTGAGGCCTGAGCAGGCCCTCTCCTCCCTAGAGCCTCCTGGGCCTGTGTCCCCTGATGGCCAGGGCTGGCTGTGGGCTGAGGTCCCTCCCAGAACAGGGTGTCCCCTCCCCTTCTTCACATCTCACCAAGGCAGAGCAGGGCCATGAGGGTGGGGGTCATGGCGTCTCCACCCCAGGTCCTGGCTGTGCAGATGGAGGTGGTCACAAATTCTGGCAGGACAGAGGGACACAGAGTGTGGCCACATGGAGGCTGGGTTCTGTCTGTCATGGGGTGTCACACAGCAGCCCACAGAAAGGGGAACTGCCCTCCCCCTGAGATCGGCACAGCACTGTGTGGGTGGGGCCTGGGCTCCCTGCAGGCAGCTCAGACAGCAATGGAGCCTGTCCTCACTCCTCCACTGTCTGCCTGATCTGTCCTCATCCCTCCAGGGCCAGGAGGCAGCAGCCAGTGCACCTGGTGCCCTTCTCAGCCAGCCCCTTCCAGGTGACGGTGACCTGGGGCTGGTCCTCCCTTCTCAGGGGCTCCTTCAGTCCATTCTTGGTGCTGGGTTCTGGGGTCTTAGCTGGGGCCATTGGTCTCCCAGCCCTGGAGATGGTTTAGGGAAGACGCAGGTCCCCCCTCAGGTGGGCACAGAGCAGCAGGCCCTGAGCACCTGGCTGTGCAGTCAGCTGGAGCTCTGCTGGGGGCACAGAGAGGGGCAGGGCCCAGGGAGGGCGCCTGGTGGCCCCTGGCCTATAATAAGGGTTTCTCTCTGCTGCGAAGACCCTTCTCACACCTCCCTTCCTTCTTATGAGGGCGTCTTCCTCTCCTCTCCTTGCGCCACCCTTGAGGGTCCAGGTCCAGTCTCCTTCCTGGAACGCTCTTCCCATCCGTGTCCTGCCTTGTCCTTGAGGGACAGTGATGGTCCACACTCTGATTCTGAGGTGAGCTGGCTTCATTGAACGTCCATCTACTGTCCGCTGCCTGTGTGACCTTGGCTCTGAGTGCTGGGACCACCCTGAAGGAAGAGGCCCGTGACCTCGCTCCAGGTGTGTTCCCTCACCACCATGGGCGCCGTGGTCCTGCTGACCCAGCCAGAGCTGCCAGGCTGGACAGCACCCTGACAGCTCCCAGGTTGGAAGGAAGAAGAGATCCTGCTTTGGACCTCATCTGTCGATACCGTGAAACTCGATCAAGAACTACTGTTGCAGCTGGTCACCGAACTCAGAAGTGCCAGGGTGCAGAATCAGCAGTCCATGGGCATCCTTCTCTCTGTTGCCTTGCGGGGGTCCGGCCCAGGGCTTTGCGTGCGCTTGGCCAACGCTGTGCCAGCGGGTACAGCCCGATCCAAAGTAGTGAGTTCTACACTTCAGCAGCAAACTGTCCAAAAGGAAATGCAGGAAACAGTTCCCTTTATACTTGTGTCAGAAAAGAAAATACTTGAGTAAATTTCACTAAGGTGGTAAAAAATGTGTTCGTTGAGACCTACAGAGTGCCCGACCGAAGCTGCAGGTGGTAAACCAGCGCAGAGGTTCCCCACCCCCAGGGACCAGAGGGATTGAGGTGAAGGGTCTGCAGTTTCCAGAGCCATCCACAGCCAATGCTGTCCCCACGGAATCTTCAAAGACATGTTTTTGTTTTTTGTTTTGTTTTTTCTCACAGAAATGGAAAAAAATTGAAAAAATTCACGTGGAATCACAAGAATAGCCACAACCCTGGGGAGCAAATGGAGGAGCTGCAGGCATGCTCCTGCCTGGTCCTGCTCTGCGACAGGGCGGGAGCAGCGGGCGGAGTGGACCTGGCCCGGGAACAGACTCCACGCTGCCGGAACAGGCCCGAGCGACTGGAGATGAGGCCAGGCGTCTAGGACTGATGACTTTTTTTTCCAGTGCTGGGGATTGATCCCAGGGGCGCTTCACCACTGAGCCACACCCCAGCCCTTTTCAGGTTTTGTTTAGAGACGGGGTCCCACTGAGTTGCTGAGGCTGGCTTTGAACTTGCCGTTCTCCTGCCTCGGCCTGACCGATGGATTTTTGACAAAACTGGCAAGAACACACAGTAGGGGGAAAACCCAATCTCACTAAGTGGCGCTGGGAACCCTGGATACCCACGTGCAGAGGAACGGATGTGGACCCCACGTTACCCCAAATGGAAATCTTCTCAACACAGATCCCAGAGCTAAAGAGAAGGCCTGACTTGTCGCTTAGTGCATCCCTTTCTCTCCTCTTGCTTTTCCACTCCGAGACAGCAGGTTAAAGGATTAACATTTTTAGCAACTGCACAATTACTTTAAATCCTTCACTGCTTCCGCTGCTATTCAGATTTATTCAGCATCATGAACTCAGTAGGAATTCAATTTAATAGCATATGAGAAAAGGCCAAAAATTCTTAGCCATCATTATAACAAAAATAAATAAATTTCCTGACATTTCACCAATAATATGCTTTGTCATGGCTATGTAAAATTGTCATTTTATTTGAATTATTCCAGACTATCCAGAAAAATTGGAAATTATTTGACTATAACTGATGAAAAACCACAACTGAAACACTTTATTCAAATATATTATAATGTTCCCATAGATTAAAATCTAAACTTTGTTATATTAGCAAGCCAACAGTCTTCCAGCTAAAATAAAATTAGTTTTCATTAGGAAAAAAGAGAAAAAAAAAAAAAAAAAAAAAAAGATCTGAGCTGGACGAAACAGCTAGTTGGGAGGCAGGTGGATCGCAAGTTTAAGGCCAGACTGAGCAACTTAGCAACAGGGCTGGGCCTGGATCTCAGTGGCAGAGCACCCCTAAGCACTGGGAGGCAAAGATCTGAAACCCCCAAACTCGGGTGAAAACGTGTGGAAAGCTCTGCCAGCCATCGTTCTGGGTGGTGATGTGTTAGAGGTGATCTCAAGGGCATGGACGACAGGAAGACGCACACACAGGAAGACATCGGACTAGATTAAACAGCAAGGAAGCAGCCAGCACAGCAAAGAGACACCCGGTGTCCGAGAGAAAATATTTACCAACGAAAATTCACAAAGGAATCAATCTCCAAAATATGTAAAGAGCTCAGACAACTCAATAGCATGAAAACAAATAACTGATTGAAAACTGGGTGAAGAACCTGAGTAAACATTTCTCAAAGGAAGACATTCAGATGACTGATGGGTGCACGAAAAAAATGCTCAGAGGTTTGTTGGCATCTCCTGAGAAGAACGCTTTCTTTATTCTGTTCCTGAATTCCCCTGATTGACGTTTTGGATATTGTTACCCTTGCCTCCACCGGCAAACCAGCCAACCAGCCAACCAGCCCAAGTGGTCACGGCAGGCTTTGTGATACAGAAACAAGTCCTGTTGGTGAATTTGTGTTCAGGGGTCACACCAAGGTCAGGGGGAGATCTTCAACGAGGTCCAGTCTTGGTCTTCCTACCGGCGTTGCAGCGTGGATGGGATGTGTTGGTCTCCTTCCTCTCTTATCAGGAGGCGCCTAAGTTCCGGTGGGCGCATCTGCAGGTGCATTTCACAAATGCAGGAGTGACGGAATCTGCCTCCTCCTTTCTCTTTTCTGAAGCCTGGGGAGGGCACCAGGTGGGCCTAGGCTGAGCTGCGGCCCCCACCGCCTCCCGTTGGAGACAGGGCCTTGCTGAATTGCTGAGCGGGGCCTGGCACTCAGCTCCCCCGTCCCGGCCCCACAGGCCCTGCTCAGGTCGCCTGTTCCTCCTTTGGACGCGGGTGCTCGCAGGGCACCTGCCCCTGTGCTGCCAGGGCCTGGTGCCCAGGAGCGCCAGCCGTGGGTTGCAGCAGGACCGAGGGCTGCTCCCCAGGCCCTGGGTGCAGTGGCCTGGCCACCCAAGGTGTCTTGGCTGCTGGTGTTCACGGTGTGAAAAACGGGCCGAGGACCCTCTCAGAACACGCATCGCCGAGCAGCTCTGCACGCAGGGCGTGGGAGATGATCCCAACCATCTGCTCCATCTAGCATCTGCTCTGCAACTTGTGGGTTGGGAGTTCTGTCCCTTCATCTGCAGTTGCCAGTCCATGGGCATAAGATGGCACACCTCGTGCTGCTATTCTGCTTGAGGTTGTGTGTAGGGCCGCTTCCGTCTCGCCCCGCGCCAGTGTGCGCTTGCTCTCTCTCTGCCTGGCCACTGGCCGAGATTTATCAATGTCTTTAGAGTCCTCAAGATCAGGGAGATCAGTGGAGTAGAAACAGGGACTAAGGGCAGGAGCAGGGGAGTGGGGAGGGGAGGAGGGGGAGGAGGGAGCAGGGGCGAGGAGGGCGGGAGGTGTTGGGGATTGAAATGGAGAAAGCTGTCATAGGAATTCACGAATCTGTCAGCAGGATCCCCACTGCCAGTGTAACTGTAATGCGCTAATGAAGAGGCTGGATGTTTTGAAGTTCCTCATTCTTCTGCTTTTCTGTGTCCTCAGTAGTAGCTGCTGTCACTGAGCCTTCACCTGGAATGGTTTGTTATTCTTTCTCCGCTCCCCCTAGGGTCCCTGAGGCCCCTGGTGTTGAAGGCTGCCTGTCCTCCAGGGGCCATGGTCCTGCATGCTCGGGTCCTGGTGAGGATCCTTGGCTCCGCCTTCCCCTCCGGCTGGGCTCCTCACTCCATCCTTGACTCCTCACAAGTCTCTCGCTCCCTTTCCAGAATCTGGGGCATCAGTCATCTGCCATCTGCAGCCGCGGAACAAGGTCCCAGAACATCCTGCTGGCTCTTGAGGTATCTATGGACCCTGGGGTCACTAGTGCGAGTCCTCTGGGGCAGCCCCCGGGTGAGTGGGGCCAGAGCAGCATACACACTGGGCCCCGCTGGGGGCTGCTCTGCCTGGGAGGAAGGCGGGGCAGCAGCCCCCCGTCTGAGGGTCACACTGCACAGCTGGGCGTAGGTCACGTCCTGGGGACCTTCAGGTGCAGCAGCCTGCAGTGGGGAGATGGCGAGAGGGAGGGTGTGTGCTTGGCAAGG
The DNA here is from genome assembly GCF_902686455.1 of Sciurus vulgaris. Lineage (NCBI taxonomy): Eukaryota > Metazoa > Chordata > Mammalia > Rodentia > Sciuridae > Sciurus > Sciurus vulgaris. The sequence goes on along the minus strand of NC_136478.1, from coordinate 71,223,416 downwards.
TGAAGCCGGGGGCCTGGACAGGAGGGACCCACCTGAGAGTCCATGAGTCTGTCCTCTGCATCCTCTGTGCCCAGGAACTGCCCCGACAGTGGGGGAAGAGGGGAGTGCCCGTCCCTCCTGAGTCCTGAGTGCTTCACCTGGGCGCACGTTGCTCCCTGGGGGTCTCCGTCAGGTGGGCTCTGCAGCAGGGACACAGCGAGACAGAGTGTCCCCTTGCGTCCACTCAGGGTCTCCCCCAGCCACATTCCACTTGGTGACCAGAGAGACCCCTTATCAATCACAATCAGATTATGCGTCACTCCTGATAGGTCTCCAGGGATTTCCCGAGGCCTTGGAGGACTGGCAGCCTCTTCCTAACACTCCTGCCCTGCCCATGAGGCTCCAGCCACACTGCCCATCTTCCAAAGAGCTGCCTCATGACCTTGGCACCTGCCCTGTCCTCTGCTGCAGCTGCTGGCCCAGGTTCGCGTGACCCTGTGCATCCAGGCTGGTGCTGAAGGCGGCTTATCCGAGCCCTCCCTGTGCCCGTCCCTTTCTCTGCTTTCTTTCCCTAAGGGCTCTGCCCCTGAGGCTGCGTGACTTCACATCATCCCCTGGTGAGCGCAGGGAGTGGGGCTCTGCTCCTGCTGCATCTGCAACTCCCACTTGGAGCCGGTCAAGAGGGGCTCCCTGAGATTGGCTGGATGGACGAGGGCAGGGGAGCCTCAGGGACGGGCGGCTCATTCACTCCTGGTCCTTCTGAGGCCCCAGGACACAGCAACAGCCAGGGCCAGGAGGGCACCCAGGTGGGCCCAGGAAGCCGCAGGAAAACAGGGAGGGTGGGCCCAGCAGGGGAGGCCGGAGCTCCCAGAGGGAGGGGTCAGCCTGGTCACCCCTGAGGGCCCCTTGGGGAAGACAGCCAAGTGGCCGGTGGGTTGGGATGGGAAGGAGGAGTTCCTTGTGCCTGGACAGGGCGGGGTCTCACCCGACTGTGCAGCTCCACCCCGTCCTCGGGCTGCCGGTCCTTCACAGCAGCATCTGCGGGGGCAGAAGGGGGTCGTCTCCTGGACAGAGTTGCTGGGGTCTCTCAGTCCCACAGGCCCTGCCCTGTCCCAGATAGGGACACAGAGCCAGGGAGTGGTGGTGACGTCCCAGGTCCACAGCGTGGGGATCAGTCCACGCAGCCTGAGCCCCAGGCCTCCCGCCCTGGGAAATGGGGAGCCCTGGGGCTCCACCCCACCCCAGCCCTCTTCCCCTCACAGAGGTGTTGTTCCTGGGCGGCAGCGGCTGGGCTGGACCTGGGGAGACAGGGGGTGTCAGGTGGCAGTGAGGACGGTGGGGGGTCTGGGTCTGGAGCAGGAGTCACCTCTTCTGCAGGTCGCTGTCCTGGGGCTCTGCCTCTGTGGCCCCTGCAGGTCCCTGGAGGCCAGCCTCTGTCTGTGCTGTGTGAGAGGAACAGTCTCAGCCCCAGGGGAGCCACGCACCCCACAGGCCACCGCAGGGAAAGGGGGCACTTAAAAACGCCCCTCCAAGGTCTCCTGAGATGGGACGGGTCAGCAGCCTGAAATCTGTCTGCATGTGGTGAGCAGGGGTCTGCTGTCCTGCTTTTTCTGTGGAAGTGTTTCCTAGTGGCCTGTCCCCAGGGGCAGGTTTCCCTGGGGCTGCTGCCCTCGCCCACCTTGCTTGACCCACGGGGAGCCAATGGCCTGCGGAGGCCCAGGTCTCCACTGCCACTCACCCGCCTTCCTGCGTCTGCTCTGATGCCAGAGGAGGAGGAGGAGGAGGACCAGGAGGAGCAGCAGGAGGAAGGCCACTGAGACCCCAACCAGAACCAGCAGCTGCCTTCCCAGTCCTGAGCACAGTGACATTGTGAGTAGGGGCCATGCTGCCTTCCTGAGCACCCACTGCGTGCCAGGGCTTCCCACCTGTCAATCATGCCACCCACCACCAGTTACAGATGAGGAAACTGAGGCTGAGAGAGGGCCACCTGCCCAGTCACCCAGCAGGAGCAGCAGAGCTGGGGCCTGAGCTGGGGGAGTCTGACTTCCAGTCTCCTTCCCTCCACCAGAGCTCAGCCTGAGCTGCAGGGAAGGAGCCTGGACAGCCTGATGTTCCCGAGCCCTCCCTGCACAGGTCACTGTCACTGCACAGAGGGGACAGTGCCTGCAGGTTCAGGTCCTGGGCTTCCCTGGGTGCCTCCTCTCCAGCAGGGCACAGCCAAGGTCAGCACTGAGGGGAACTTGAAGGTCAGGCCAGGCCTCTCCTCTGCACTTGGGGACTCTGAGCCCAAGGGGAGGGGCTGGTCCAGGTCAGCATGTCCAGAGGAGGCTGCTCCACCCCAGCTCAGCCCTGTCCTGGGACCCCACCTCCTGCCAGAGCCCCTCACTTACCCCTCTGGGGTCCTGGGTCCGTGGGGGTGAGGGGCTGCTCCTCAGGGCCTCCTGGGGTGGGTGGGAGGTGAGTGCTGGCTGCCTGCTCCCCACTTCAGCTGGAAGACCCGGTGACCCCTCCTCTCTGAGGGGTGGATCCCGCTGGCTGACCCTCCCAGGGCCCCTCACTCCCACCCACCCAGAGCTGTCCTGGGCAGGGCCCTGAGTGAATCCCTAGCTCACAGAGGATGGGGTCAGGGGTCACTCACCTGAGACTACCAGGGCCAGGGGGGCACTGGGCCATGACAGCAGGTAGGGGGATGAGCCTTGAGACCCATAGCACCTGTAGGTCCCCGTGAGGGCTGAGGTCACAGCTCTCATGGAGAATTCTGCCTGGAACCCTGGAGCTCTGGACTCTGGTCTCAGACGCAGGGGGGCATCAGCTGCCCCCTCCTTGACCAGAAGGAAGGTGTCCCACTGGATCCATGATTGACACAGCAGGGTCACGTTCTCTCCTGAGGACACTGTGGGACCCGGCTGCACTGAGAGGGAGGGTGTGGCAGGGAGCTGTCCTAGAGAGAGGAAGGAGGGGTGAGGGGTCCCAGCTTGTTCTGAGCTGAGACCTCACCAGGGCCTCTCTGAGGACCCTGTGCTCTCTGTCTGGCTCAGGGTCTCTGATCCTCCTCTCCCTGTGCCTCCCTGTCTCTGTCTTCTCTGCCCCTCCCTGACCCTCCCTGTCTCTCTCCCTCCTGAGACCCCACACCTCACCCTGCCCATCACCTCCTGGGGCTCCCACTCAGGGCTGTGCAGAGTCTGGGTCACTGACTGCACACACTGGGCTCCTCACCTGTGACCAGGATGTCCAGGGGGTCACTGGGGGCTGACCACTCAGAGGAGAGCCTGTGTCCACCGTAGCATCTGTACCGACCCCCATGGGAGCCACTCACAGGGCCCAGAAGGAAGGTGGCCTGAGACAGCCCAGCCTGGAGCTGCTGGCCAGGGAGCTGGGGGAGGTCCTGTCCCCCCTCCTTGGACAGAGCAAATCTGTCATAGCCACTGTCTGAGTGACACAGGAGGGTCAGTTTCTCTCCAGGGTCCAGGACTGGGCTGTGCTGGGTCAGGAGGGAGGGCTTCCTGGACAGCCCTGGAGGGAAGAGGGGCCTGGGCTGAGGGAGGACCTGCCAGCCCTGCCTCCCCTCCTGCTGCAGGTCACTCCCTCACACCTGGGTCTCTGGCCATGTGGTCCCAGGTTCCCTCACCCTTTCTCTCACCTGGGGCTCTCTAAGATAAAGGTCCCCACAACCTGCTGGGTGTCCCCAACTGTGTCAGGGAAGGTGGAGCTTCCTCACCTGAGACCAGGAGCTCCAGGGGGTCACTGGGTTCTGACCACACCTGGGGGGTTCTCCTGTAACTGCCATAGCATGTGAATGTCCACCTGTGGCTGGGGGTCACGGGGCCCACAGGGAACTGGGCCTGGAACTGCCCACTGGGGTCTTGCTGTGAGTCCAGGTTCCAGGTGAGCTTGTGTCCTCCTTCCTTAGTGAGAACGAACTGGCCAAATCCCTGCCATGAGCCACACTGGAGGGTCACGTTCCCTCCTGAGGTCACCACAGGGCTGGGCAGGGCAGAGAGCCTGGGTTTGCTGTAGAATCCTAGCAGAGAAGGAGGCAGGTGTTAATGGGCTCCCTCCTCCACACCGTCCCCAGCTGGGCTGTGACAGGGACACCTGGGAGCAGACCCCCTTCCTGAGGGCAGAGCCAGGGGCTGGGACCCCAAGTGTCCTCTCACCTGTCACCACCAGCTCCAGGGCATCACTGCGCTCTGACCAGCCAGCAAGGCTGTGATAGTAGCATTGATATCGCCCTGCATGGTGCTCAGACATGTTTGGGATAGAGAACTTGGCCTTGTTCCTGGGCTCCAGTGGGATCTGTCTGTCCCAGGACACTGAGCTTCCCTCTTTATCCAGACGGTACTCCTGGGCCTCCAGGGTCCCCTCACACCAGAGGGTCACTGTCCTCCATCGGGTGACCACAGATGTTGGCTCAGCCCACAGGGTGGGCTTGGGGAGGGTCCCTGCAAGGGAATGAGAGACTGGGTCCCAGCACAGCCCCTCAGATCCCAGCCCTCAGCCCAGCTCCCTCCAGGCTTCCCAGCCTCAGCCCACAGCTGCTGTTCTCCATCCACTGCCCAGGGTGGCTCCTGGTCCCCAGGGAGAAGCAGGACCTGGGCCAGCTGGGGACACTCACCTTGCTGCCCTCGGGTCCCGGGGCCCAGACTCAGCCCTGGAAGAGAGTTCCTGTGAGAGGGGAGCCCTGAGGCCTGAGCAGGCCCTCTCCTCCCCAGAGCCTCCTGGGCCTGTGTCCCCTTATGGCCAGGGCTGGCTGTGGGCTGGGGTCCCTCTCAGAGCAGGGTGTCCCTCCCCTTCTTCACATCTCACCAAGGCAGAGCAGGGCCGTGAGGGTGGGAGTCATGTCTTCTCCTCCCCAGGTCCTGGCTGTGCAGATGGAGGAGGTCACAGAGCCTGGCAGGACAGACAGATAGGGTGTGGCCAATTCAAGGCTGGGTTCTGCCTGTCACGGGGTTTGACATCAGCAGCCCACAGGAAGGGGAACTGCCCTCCCCAGGGCCTGGCTCCTGTTTCCCCAGCACTGTGTGGGGTGGGCCTGGGCTCCCTGCAGGCTGCTCAGGTGGCTGTGTGGGCTCCCCTGAGCCAGGGCTGCTGGCTGCCTGGCCTGAGCTCCTTCGCCCAAGAACCAACACATATTTCTTGCACTGCACATCACTGAAAAAGATAGATGGGAGCCCCAGCTTCAGAGCATAGGTCGGTCCCAGCACCAGATATCCTGTGCACTAGCTTTGTAGTACAAAGCTACACTCTTTCTGCGGTAAGAGTGGCTTTAAAAAACACAGATTCCAATGAAATAGACTCAGAAAACCTCAGATCATTCTCACATGTGGCAACCAGAGAAAAAATGGAAAAAGAGTGTCAGGGTCGCGTGAGGAATTGAGAAGGGAATCAGCAGGCAGAGGAGGTGTCGGGTGGGGAGGGGAGGGCAAGACTGGGACTGAGACCCACCGTCATGCCGTGTGCCGTGAACCGAACGCACAGTGACATCTCACCAGCTAAACATGGAGGCTCACGGTCTTACAGCCGGGGGCGTCTTGGGTCCCTCTGGCCCAGCTTGTCAAGGTCTCAGGCTGTGCCCCTCTGCTCACCTTCCCTCCAGGCTTCCCGCTCCTTGGCCTCTCCATCCCCTTCCTCCCCAAATCCAGTGACCACGCTTTCCAACCTCTACTCCTGCTGTCCGTCTGCCGTGCTGACCTCTGCCTGCGCTTTCCCTTTCGAGGACTTAGGATTATATTGGGCCCCTTTGGGACCTGATGACTGGGCGACTGATGGCCAGGGCTTGGTCTCTCCTGGAGCCCAGTGGAAATCAGAGGGTGTTTCCAGAGAGAGACTAGCTCTCTGCAGAAATGGCGCCGGGCGACTCTGGGCTGCAATTCCACCGCCTCTTGCCGGCTGTGGTCTGCTGGGCCCCGTGGCGCATGCTTTCTGCAGCCTGCTCCAGTTGCGAAGTCTTCCCCTGTCCTGAGTCCCACCCGAAGCCGCAGCCTTCCCAGACACCTAAGCAACGGGCTGCGATGGCACGCCTGAGGTGGAGAGTGTCGTCAGCAGGTGCCCAAGAGGTCCAGGGGCTTTTTTCTCGTTACAGAAGAGCGGCTGGAGCAGCGTGTCTTCACTTAGGATGGGAAGCTTAACACGCCTCAGGCAGCTGGATTCCTAGGAGCTGGATCAAGACAGCAAAAGCCTGAAGCTGCCTGGAGTAGCTGCCTTCCTGCGAGGTCCAAGCAGCACGACGTCAGCATAAGGGCCTGGGATGTCCTGTGTAGCCACCGGGGCTACAGCTGTAATCCCAACCACCTGAGGCCGAAGCCACAGGACGTCAACTGAGGCCAGCCTGGGCAACTTAGTGAGGCCCTGAGCAACTCAGCAGGACTCCGTCTCAAAATAGAAGAAGTAAACAACGGCTGGGGATTTGGCTCAGTCTAGCAGCCCCTGAGTTCAAGAAAAAGAGAAAAAGGTGCCCGGGAAGTAGAGGGAGCTGCTGGTCCTGAGGACTGGGTGGCGGGGGCTGCGGGGGTAACAGGCTGAAGCAGGACAGTGAGGAGGCGCTGCTGCTCCCGGGGGGCCTTTGCTCGTGGACCCATAGAAAGCCGACGTTTGCCAAATCAACAGCTGTGCCGGGCTGGGGCCGTCATTTTCTCTCCTGACCAAGTCTCTTTGGCAGCAGAAGCTGAAATGGGAATCAACTTGACGGCAAGCCCCTTGCCAGGCACAGCGGCCGTCTTCTGCACATAGGTGAGCTGAGCAGGAGTGTGGTCCCAGACGTCCCTCCACCAGCACGCAGTGGTCTGTGTCCAGCTGTGGTGGGGAGGCCATTCCCAGTGCCTCCTCCTGCCTGTCCTTCCACCCAGTCTCCCACCCCAGGACTCAGAAAACCAGCTGCAGCCACTGAGGAACGTGTTCGTCCTGTTCATCCCAGAACGAGCTCAGTACCTGCGTGCAGGCTCAGGGACCAGGGCAGACCACCACCATCTCCCAAACTCCACAGCCTCCATGCTGACCCCATAGCCTCCCGACCTCCACAGCCTCCATGCTGACCCCATAGCCTCCTGACCTCCACAGCCTCCATGCTGACCCCACAAACTGCTGACCTCCTCAGCCTCTATGCTGGCCAGACAGGCTTCAGGCCCACAGTGGTCCAGGGCCCCAGAAGTGACCCTCAGGATATTTAACAAACTGGTGTGGACAACTGTGAACATTGTAGTAGGAAAAAATCCACAGGAGACTCGACTCTGGTGTACCAGTGAGGAAGGTTTTGCATCCAGGATGTTCAAGAAGGGACAAACCCCACATTTCAAATGGAATCTGTTTCCAACACACCCAGCGTCTCTTCAGGCCTGAAAAAGCAATGGCCACAACTGTCCTTGGCAGGGAAGGACGATGGTCCTTTCCTTGTGTCCCAGCATAAAAAAGAAAATAAGTGAGCCTTTACATGATGCGTGATACCTAACTGATTAACTGACCGCCAGCACTTCACTCAGGAGCGTCTCTCAGTGAGCAGAGCTCTGGCCACAGCCCAGTGAGGAGGCCCCGGGCAGCCGCTTCACTCACGGTGAGATAGTCCAGTGTGGTTAACTCGTTGAGTGCTGCGGGACCCAGCTCCACCTGACCACGGCCATCTGACCCGCTTGCCTGCAGGGTGGGCCAGTGCTGTTTGCAAGCAGAACCACTGCAGAGCCTGCGGCACCTTGTGACCAGACGCTGGTGCCTTCAGCACCAGGGTGGCCTGAGTCTTGGGCGTGAGCTTGAGATAAGCCGGGAGAGTCTGGCTTGAATGGAGCCCCCTGTCCTGGCCACTGTGCCCCTGACCAGGTCACAGGGATCCGCTGGGCTGGCCGCCACCCAGGACCTCACTGCTGTCTGTAAATCCCCAACAAATTGCTCTGTGCCCTCCTGCTTCCTGGTCTCTCCGCATCTTATATCAGTCCTTATAACTGAGGCTGGGTTTTTCTGGAACAAATGCTTAATTTAAAATAATTCTTAATAAATGATAAGAGAGTAACACACCAGTGAGAAGACTAATAAGGTGCTATAAATGATAGCGGTGAAATCCAAGTCTTCCCCTAAGAGTACGAAATGCTCATAAGGACCCGACGCCTTGTCCTTCGGCGTGGAGGAGGCGGAGCTGGTGGTGTGTCCTGGGCACTCTCTGCTTTCCCTGCCTCACTGGCTAGCGGAGGCCGTGGGTGGACGTCCCCGACCCCAGCCTGTGTTTCAACACAGAGGGTTTCTCAGAAAGCCAAGCAGCTCTTTCCCAACACATCGACCTTCATAATGATCCCAAGTTAGACGCATGACTTCTCCTTTTTCAGGAAACCACTTCTGCCTGTCACGAGGCCTAGCTCAGTCCTTCCGCTGTTTTCCAAATATGCCTTGGAGCCAAGAGAGCCCTTGCTGAAGGTCAGGCACCTGGTTCTGTTCAAGGTACCAGTCCTCCCTCCCCACAATGGCCACGTCCATCTCCATGCCTTCCCAGGTCCCCTGTGGGTTGACTGTGAACCAGAGCAGTACTGGGGACCATGGGACCTTTGCCTGGGGCCATTGGTCAAAGCCGGGCTATGAGTGGAGGTGGCAGGGGCTGGTGGAGAAGGAGATGCTGAGGAAGAAGAGTCTTCAGACAGTTCCCAGAGAGGATGAGCCCAGCAACATGGGGATTGGTGCGAGGTGCATTCTTGGCTGGAATGCCATGCCCTGATCTCTATGTGCTTTATTGATATTTCCTCAGTTTACCTCTTGTGTCTCGATTCTTCCTTGTATGTGTGCTGGGCACCTCCTGTAACTCTTCAGCATTTTCCCAGTTATTCTTACATTTTCATTTTTCCTCATGGACTTTAGTACACACTTGTTTAGTTCCAAAAGAAAAGCTTATTGGCATATGGGGGGGGGGGCTGCAGGACATTTATGATAGGGTACAGGCTTGTCCCGTCCAACACCAAGGCATGGCTCCCTGCTCGTTCCAGGCTGGCTTTGGAGCCGTTCACGAGAGGGATTTGCTCATGTGCAGACTGTTAGCACAAAAAGACCAAGCCGGCCGCAAACCTCACGAGTCAGCTCAGCTGTTTATTCAGGAACGGGGTGCAGGGATGGAATGGCGCACACGGACCCTCTTTCCTAGTGGAAAACGAGCCACCAAACAAAGAAAGGGGTTGGTTTCTATAGGTTGTTTTGAGGGGTGGTCTAGTGTGCATATCAGTTTTCTTGGGCAGGCAGGACTTGGAACTTCGTTGGTCTTAGGTCTGTGGCAGTGTGTGGAGAGGATTTACTTTGGAGATGAACGCCTCCTAGAGACGGTTTCTTTGAGGGTGATAAAGCACCTCCCTGTCTGCAGCCGGCACCTGGAGAACATGGTCCTGGGAGGTGAAGGCTGTCAGTGCATGGCCTTGGGTTCCCTCCCTGTTCTCAGCCCTCACTGTCTTGGGGGTTTCTCCTTCTCCATGTCTTTTACAGACACCGTTCTCATTACAAGTGTCCTTAGAATTTTTCTTGGTTTCTACTGATACTCAAACCCAGGCTGAGGTTTTCTCCCTGGCGTTCTGCCTGACTGTGACTTGTGCAGCTGCGAGCTGTCGGGGAGCAGACGTTAGTTCCAGAGAACGACCCCTGTGACTGACTGCTTCACTGTGGGGCGACTTCTCCACCCTCCACCCGGTCTCAGGGTCCACCCTCTGCAGCCCTCACCTGGGTCTCTGGTGTTGGGGTCTTCCAAGGCTGGCTCGGCCTGCCTTCCAGCCCTGTCCCCACTCGGTGTCCCCACCTGGGCAGGGCAGCTGCAGCCACGGGAGTGCAGGTCTCACATCGCAAGGATCCACGAACACAAAAATCCAGCTGTAATCTGCGTCTTTTAATATTACACACTTTTTTTTTTTTTCTTTTGAAGCTGGCCTGGTTTCCTGACACATGAAGAACAATGAAAAATCCCTGAAAATGCAGGAATGGTAGGGAGTCATCGAAATCAGAGGATGAAAATGCTCATAAAGAAGAATCTTATTTAAAAATGGTGAATTAATTTAATTTTTAAAAGACAATAATTTTATAAGTTCATGGGGTAAGGTGTGATGTCTTGACATGTGTTTACAGAATGAATAAATCAGGATAATCAACAAAATAAGAATCTTAAAGTACAAAATAGTAAGCAAAGCAGTAGGAATAAGCCTTTCTTCCCAGGTCAGGTTTCTGGAGAATTCTTGAAGAGTTGATGGAACCCGACGACAGACCTTGGTGGTCACCCTCCTATCCCTGGGTCTTCCAGAACATTCTCGCATGTCAGCTGTCTCCACCTCTGGCCATTCTTACCTGTGCTCACGGCCCTCCCTGACCACACCCCAGAGGGTCCACCTGTAACCAAAGCCCGAACCTTTTCCCACCCACCCACCCACCGCCTTCAGAAGTGAGAGAACCAGCTGAGACACAGACACCACGAGTCTCACGCAGGCGAGAATCTAAAACCAGACCCAAGGCAGCGGGGCGGGGGTCTCAGGGGCCACCGGATCCTGGGGGACGGACGTTGGCCGGAAGCCAGGCGTTCAGTGAGAAAGAATGTGTCCTCGGGGTCCGTCACTGATCGTGATGATCCTTGTTAGTAACACGCATCCTTCAAAGTTCCCAAGGGTAGCTTTAAGCCTTCCCATTGCACAGAAGGGACAGGCAGGAGAAGCCACCAGCCTTGGTTCCCTGGGTTTGAGCATTCTGCAAGGTACCTGTCGCGCCTCACACTGTGCCCCGCAGATGCACAGAATTACTCGTCAGTGAAAATAAAATAAAACAGTAAGAACGTTTAAATAATGACCCGCCATGAAGACGCAAAGAATGGACCAAAGGGCCAGGACAGCGTCCAGCCTGGCAGCCACCTCTGCTGGAAGCCGCGACGGCCCGGCTCCCGCTCACCCCAGTTCCACAGGCAGGGCCTGCGGGGATCTGGTCTGCGTTCTGCTCTGGGTGTGACCACCCAATTCCTGGGCCGCTTTTCTCCAGAAGATGAGAGGAGCGTCTAATTTCAGAACTAAAATGTAGGGTAGGAGGGGAGAGGGGAAGCAGGACGGAAACCGATGTGAGGTGACGTTCCTCTTCTGGTCTGGGAGAAGCAGAGGCTTGCCGAGGAGCGGGAGTCCAGCTGCCAGATACGGCTTCGTCCCGGATCGCTGGGTTTGGGAGAGTTTGTTTTCGTTTCTCAGTTGGCTGGCTGTTTCGTGGTGCTGGGGTGGAGCCCAGGGCCGGAGCACGCTCTGGGAGCCCTCTGCCACCGAGACGCTCCCCGGCGCAGTAGGTTTTAAGCACATGCACTTGGGAGCACGTCTCTCTGGGTCACCGCCGACTTCATAGGAGCTATGGCGGGCAGTTCTGTAGGTCTCTGAATCAGGTGGACAGGTGTCCCTGGGAGGATACCCAGGTCTTCTCCACCTTGGTGTGCAAGGACCTCAGCCCAGCACAGTGGAGAATCAGATCCTGGGGAATCTCCAAAGCCCTGGGGAACAGGAGTGCAGGTTGTAGCCAGCTTTTCCACCATTGTGACTGAAAGACAAGGCGAGGACAATTTTGGAGGAGGAAAAGTTTATTTGGGGCTCATGGGTTCAGAGGTCTCAGTCCATAGACGGCTGACTCCATGGCTCTGAGCCCGAGGTGAGGCAGACCATCATGGCGGAAGGGCATGGAGGAGCAAAGCAGCTCAGGGCATGGCACCGGGATGCAGAAGGGCTCTGCTCACCGGGGTCAAAATATAAACCGAAAGGCACAGCCCAGTGACCCGCCTCCTCCAGCCACACCCCAGGCTAGTTAGGGCCCGGTTAATCCCTGTCAGTGGATTAATGCTCTGACTAGCCAAGGCTCTCATAACCCAGCTGAGTGGAGGAACCCAACCCAAGTGAATGAAGTGTGCGGTGAGGCGTGTCTCCTTTCTGAAGACGAACTCGGTGGCACCCTGACACTATCGGAGATGCTGGTGCAGCCTGTCCTCAGCAATGCCACCTGGTTCCGGGAGCACCTTCCTTCTCTCCTCCCCTCTCCTGTTCCCTCGTGTGGCTCCCCAAATCCCGCCTCTGCTCACAGCCTCGTCTGGGCTCTTGCTTTCACGGAGACCCACAGTACGACAGGGCTGGTAACGCCCGGGGTTTTGCAATGACATGCGGCTCTTTAGCGGCTCAATGCCCCTCACCTTAACCAGCCCAGGACCTCTTGGGCTTCTGCATTTAGCCATCCACCCTCCATTCAGCAGATCCCATCCCTCTTTACTTAAGAAGTATTCAAGCACATCCACCTGGGAAAGACGACTCCCACCTCTAACGCCCAGTGGCCTCCCCAGGGCCAGTGCATGCTCCGACTGGATTTAGCAAAGATGGGCCAGGTGGGGATGCCCAAGGCGGGGATGAGCGCATTCTCCTCAGCGACGTGGCTGCCCAACCTGGCTCTCTCTGCTCCAGGCTTCCAACGTCTGTGGGGTCTTTTGTCTTCTCCTTCATCTAAAAGCGTCTTAACTACCTCCCAAGCCAGAGCTTGGGTGCCACTTCCTCCAGGAAGCCTTCTTGGAACACCCTGTCCAAGCAATGGTGTTCTCTCTCCCTCTCTCTCTGCTCCTAGAGCATCCTGCACCGCCTCTGATCACAGCCGGTTCAGCTTGACTGTCGAAAGGCATGAACAGCAGAGCAGGCTCAACCCCAGTGTCCCTTCTTGTCCTCTGCACACAGAACACCATGAATAAGGCCTAATATTTCATAAAACCACACATTTCCTCTGAATCACATCTCCCATCGTTAAAAAATGTTCCTGAACTTGGTAAGGGGGGAGAGTTTTACTTTTCCTTCAGGAAATTTCTTCAGTTGGAATTTACTCTCAGCATGGAGACAGAAACATTGGATTACATATTACAGAAACATATTGATTGTATTTGAAGAGCTCAACATGTCATGTCATAGTTAAAGCATGATGATGGTGATGGTGAAGGTGATGGTGGTGATGGTGATGGTGGTGATGATGGTGGTGGTGATAATGGTGATGCTGGTTGTGGTGATGATGCTGATGACGGTGGTGATGATGGTGATGGTGTTGGTGGTTGTGGTGTTGTTGTTGGTGGTGGTGATGGTGATGGTGGTGGTGGTGATGATGCTGATGACGGTGGTGGTGATGCTGATGACGGTGGTGGTGATGGTGATGGTGGTGGTGGTGGTGGTGATGGTGTTGGTGGTTGTGGTGTTGTTGTTGTTGGTGGTGATGGTGGTGGTGGTGGTGATGGTGGTGTTGTTGGTGGTGATGGTGGTGGTGGTGGTGATGGTGGTGATGGTGTTGGTGGTTGTGGTGTTGTTGTTGTTGGTGGTGATGGTGGTAGTGATTGTGGTGGTGGTGGTGATGGTGGTGGTGGTGATGGTGGTGGTGATGGTGGTGATGGTGGTGGTGGTGGTGATGGTGATGGTGGTGGTGATGGTGTTGGTGGTTGTGGTGTTGTTGGTGGTGATGGTGATGGTGGTGGTGGTGTTGATGATGGTGTTGGTAGTGGTGGTGGTGATGGTGATGGTGATAATGGTGATGGTGGTGATTGTGGTGATGGTGGTGATTGTGGTGGTGGTGATGGTGGTGGTGGTGGTGGTGATAATGGTGATGGTGGTGATGGTGGTGATGGTGGTGATTGTGGTGGTGGTGGTGATGGTGGTGGTGGTGGTGGTGGTGGTGATGGTGATAATGGTGGTTATGGTGATGATGCTGATGACAGTGGTGATGATGGTGTTGGTAGTGGTGGTGATGGTGGTGGTGGTGGTGGTGGTGGTGGTGGTGATAATGGTGGTTGTGGTGATGATGCTGATGACAGTGGTGATGATGGTGTTGGTAGTGGTGATAATGGTGGTGGTGGTGATGGTGGTGATGGTGGTGATTGTGGTGGTGGTGATGGTGGTGGTGGTGGTGGTGGTGATGGTGGTGGTGGTGGTGATGGTGGTGATTGTGGTGGTGGTGATGGTGGTGGTGGTGGTGGTGGTGGTGGTGGTGGTGGTGATGGTGGTGGTGGTGATAATGGTGGTGGTGGTGATGGTGGTGGTGGTGGTGATGGTGGTGGTGATGGTGGTGATTGTGGTGGTGGTGGTGGTGATGGTGGTGGTGGTGGTGATGGTGGTGATGGTGCTGATGGTGGTAGTGGTGGTGATGGTGGTGGTGATGGTGATAATGGTGATGGTGGTGATGGTGGTGATGGTGGTGGTGGTGGTGGTGGTGTTGGTAGTGGTGGTGATGGTGGTGATGGTGTTGGTAGTGGTGGTGATGGTGGTGATGGTGGTGGTGATGGTGATAATGGTGATGGTGGTGATTGTGGTGATGGTGGTGATGGTGGTGATGGTGGTGGTGGTGATGCGTCTCTCTTCTGGTTCTTCTTAAGATGCAAGGATTGCAACCGCATCCACGGCCCGTGCTGGAGAGCCATAGAACTTGCGCCTCTCACGCAGTTGTGGTGTCGTGTCTTCCTCAGTGCGTTAGAGTCGTGTGGAGGGGGTTCACTCTGACCTAGTCACACAGCGACGATCACATGCTCCACCTCAGGCCCCAGGGCCTCCTCCTCGCCCCAGACCCTCTTTCTCTACTCTGCTGCTCTTCCTTCTATTTTCTTACTATTTATAAACTGCTGCTCTATTGCTCCTCATAAAGGTGGCATCCCTGTGGCACACTCGTGTGCACAGGCAGGGAAGCTGGTCAGACTCACTTTGCCCTTCCTCCTCACCCCCTCTAGTCCCCTTTTCTATTTCATGGACCTCCCTTCTCTTTTCATGTGATCCCTCCTTTTTCGCCTTATTTCATGCAACAGTATTTTCAGTGGCTCGTTTTCTTTCTTTATTCAAGTTTCTGCACAGTTGTTTGCCTTGCAAAGAGCCTCACATGGTCTCTTTAACAATAAAATGTCACCTGCACTCGGCTTCCCTCTTTCATTCACTGTTATGTTTGAAAACTAGATCTGTATTTTTGCTTACAGTACTAGATTGGATGTTTTCGCTAGTGTATAATATTCCACTGTATAAAGGTAATATGGAGATGTTCATTCATCTAGCTGCTGATGGATTCTGGGGTTCACAGTATTTGACTCTGGAAACAGCATTCTGCTTTTGTGTGCCTGTATCACAGGCATGTGTGCAGGGTTTTCCTGGAGGTCTCTACCTGTCAGAGTGCTGGCCTAACTGCCCAGCTCTTCCCCTTCATCAGGAAAGTCCCATGGATCCTCAAATAGGCTGCAGCAAGTGGTGCAGCAACCAGCATCTGAGAGATCCCACCTGGCCCGCCTCTCTCCAGCAAACAATGTTGAAGTGCAACTGAACAACGAGAATCGGGCACCAGCCTCCAACCAGCACTCCTACCCTGGCTGCACCACCCTGCCAACCAGCACCATCACTACCAGTCACGTAGGGAGACGCAGGGGCCTGCGGAGGAGCCGCCACTCTCCAGGCAGAGCAGGTCCTGGGCTCCAGCTGCCGATGCCGGGGAGGAGCGGCCCTGGGAGCCCCTGGAAGACCAGACGAGGTGTGGGAAAGGCGTCCCGGTTGGTGCCTTCCGGCTGGGACACACAGCTGAGTCTGTGGGTTCCTTTGTCCAGCCACACTGCCTGAGCCACTGCCCTTAAGCGGGACCCAAGCCCCATGGACAAGCCACCCGATGCCTGGGTCAGACACGCCCAGCGCTCCAGCTGCTCAAGCCAGATCCTGGAGCCAGATGTGGCCAGCGCCCTGGTGATGGGTATGCAGCGTGGCGGCCACCCTGGGGCACAGGGGCAGATGCCGAGGGAGGCTGGGGTGGGTTTACACTGCTCGCCGGTGCAGGCTGAGAACGCATTCAGACCCAGCAGTGTCCAGGTCCACAAGTGCACATCATGGTGACCTCTGGTCTCCTGGGGCTCCACATGGGCTGGGTCCTTGAGGGCCTCTCCCTGGGTCCTGGGGTGTAAGCTCGCTGGCGGGTGCCCTCTTCCTTCTGTGCCCTCAGCCAGCTGTGCCAAGCTCCTCCCAGAATCACCACCAGGATCACCAAGACCAGCCCAGCCAGGCCCAGGCGGACACAGTTCAGCCTCGCATAGCTCCGGAGGGTGGAGGCTGGAAGCAGGACAGAGGTGACAGCTCAGGACAGGTCAGTGACAGGTGGGAAAAACCCAACTCAGGGCCCCTGAAATGGGAGCCACTTTCCCACTTCTCAGGCCAGAACCTGTCTCCAAGGGCACTACCCCATGCAGAGTTCCAGGAGACCCACCTGTTGTGGAGCCAGTTCTGTGGGTGGGGCTGATGTCACGTGGGGCTCCTAGGAGACAGACAGGGCTGGAGAAGGCTGGGCAGCCTCTGTCCTCTAGGCTGACCTCGGCATCCTGAGCCCCTCCTGACTGACCTGTCGTGGGACGGCCCTGCCCCACCTCCCCTGCTCCCTGTGCCCCTCCCAGGCCTCCAGGTAATCAGGAGGACCCTGGGGACAGGTGACCTGGAGCACACACAGTAGCCTTTGATCAGACTCAGCTCCATGTCTGAGGAGAGGCCACCCTGTCCTGGAGTGAACGAGGGAAGCACAGCCTCTGCCACACGAGGATGTGAGGAGCTCTCCGTGCCTGTGGTGTCCACACCCCCCCCCCCGGGAGAACCAGCCACCGGAGGACAGAGGCTGGGACCCTGGCCTGGCCACTGGGCCTCATGTCCCCCAGCCTGGAGCTTTCCAACCTGGCTGCAGGTGAGGGCTGGGACTTCTGGACCCCGGCCGTCTCTGCTCTGCCCGTTCATCCAGCCCCCCTCTGCTGGTCCCTTCTGCGTGCTCCCCATCCCTCCTCAGCTAAACCCCAGCGTCTGAGGCCTTGGGAAAAGGGTCAGGCCATGGTGTGGGTGGCCCCTGTGTGTGCATCCCTGAGGCAGGCTGCGTGAGCTCTGCTCGCCTTCACTGGTGACCCCCTCACCCCAACACCAAGCCTCCCGAGGACGTGGTTCTGAGCTATGCTGAGCAAGGCCAGAGTCCATGGGCGGGGGTCGCAGGTGCACCCCCAGTGCATCCCTGGAGTTGACCCCCGGGCTGGTGATGGACAGAGCTCTGGGTCACAGGTCCTGAGGAGGCCACAGGGCACAGGACCATTGAGACGTCACCTCACAGATACTGATGGAGCCCTGAGAGGACCAGGGTCCCCACAGCATGGGGACAGGGAGGGGAGGACTGAGGGTCACACAGGGTCTCCCCCTCGTGGAGGATTCCAGGAAAACAGCAGAGGGGGAAGGCGAGACTGGATCCACCCAGACAGCTGGACCAACGGGACACAGTGGGGGACACTCAACCCATCGCATGGACAGAGGAGCAGAGACCATGACGGTCTGTGGTCAGGAGGGGTGGGCTTCAGCATGACACTTCACAGCCTTGCCACCTGCCAGGAGCCACCTCCCTGCACTGGGCCACATCCCTGAGAGGGTGCAGGGTACATCACGTCCCTCCCTCCAGGACCTGCCGCATCTGTGGATATCATGGTGGTCTCTACAGGATGACCCTGCTTTAAACCAGCAGCTATGTACCTGCCTGGAGCACAGGCGCGCGCGCGCGCAGGCACACACACACACACACACACACACACACACACACACACCCCTGAAGTCTCTGAGCTCCTGTGAACAGGCAGAGGAACAGCTGAGAGCTTCTTCTGCCTGTGACCACTCAGCTGGTCCCCCCACAGTACCTCTCTGACACCTCCCTGGGCCCTTGCTCTACCCTTGACCATAGGTGACCTTTGCAGACCCCAGGGTGGGTGGGGAGACCTGGGGCACCAGGATGGCACCCAGGCTGCTCCTGCTCTGCACCCACCAGCACTGACCAGCAGGTCCCTGGTCATGGGCAGACATGGGTGGGTGCCTCTCCCTGGACACAGGGTCTGGTCTGGGGTCTGACCTCATCTAGGGGGCTGTGGGCCCCCAGTAAGTACCCCAGGGCACTGGGGACCTGTCGGAACCTCAGGTAAGGCTTTAGTACCCAGGCCTGGCCGAGAGCAGCACCCCTGGACACTGTGCATCTGCCCCCAGGGTGTCTGAGTCACAGCAGAATTAACAGAAACGGGACAGAAGATTGACTCTAAATGAAGAACGTCCCTGCTCCTCCCTGGGGTGGGCTGAGCCCCCTGGACTGTAACCCCAGACTGAGCACACAGGACAAGGACCATCTCATCCCAAAGCTTCCCCAGTGTTCCTTCCAGCCCTGGTCACAACCATCCCTGGGCCAGACGACCTGCCCAGGGGAGGGGACCAGCAGCCAGGCCAGCTCCATGTCTACCCCATGCTGGAGCTGTGTCCACGTCACCCAAAGTGACCCTTGAGACCAGGGCTGCAGGGACCTCAGGGCATGGGGACCGAGGGGACATGGTGCAGAGGGAGGGGCTTGGGGTCAGGATGGGGCAGGGAGGCTGTGGACAGGACGGCAGCTGGAACAGGGTCCAGGACCTGGGACACACCTGATGGCTGAGCTGGGACCCGGCTGGGGGTCTGGGTGGCGTCCTCGCTGCTCAGCACCAGCTGCAAGTCTTCACTGAGCTCAGACCACAGGACTTTAGGTGGCGGCAGTGACAAAGCCCAGCAGGGTCCTCACTCATGGAGGGAAGAGGAACCTGGCCTCTGCCTCAGGAGGTGAAGAGGTCCTCTGACCCCAGAACTGGGAACGTCCCTTCTTCTCCAGGGGAACCTCACCTCCCCAGCAGGGCCCGGCACACAATGGTCACGGGCCTCCCCCGGGGATCACAGAGCCCAGTCAACAGAGAGGGAGGGTCTGGGCAGGGCCCCAGGAGGAAGCAGAGCAGCCTCAGCCTCCACTGGGAGGAAGGGCTCTCCCCCTGTCCTGCAGGACAGGAGGGAGATGTCTCAGACGCCATGGCCTCCAGCTCATGTGCTCCCCACGTCCCCACCTGCACCACAGCACTCCAGTGGAGCCCCATGGAACAGAGGATGGCACTGCCACCCCAGCACAGGGCTGTGCAGCCCCGTGCCCATGAGGCTCCAGGAGAAGCTGGAAGAGCAGCAGTTAAGCTCCTGTGTCTGCCTTTCCCTGCCCTCCAGCCTGCACTGGGGTGTGATGGCTGCCTGCACAGCCATCCTGCAGCAAGGGGCTGGGGTGAACTAAGTCAGTGGCTGAGAACCAAGATTCTGCACCAGGAGGCGGTAACCTGCATCTCTGTGCCTCCTGCAGGTGCCTCTTGGTCTCTGCTGGGGCTGAGAAGTGGGGAGAGACTTCCTTGCAAGACTGGTGGGCAGATGTGAGGACATTTATGGGTACCGGTGCCTGGACTATGGCTGGTTAGAGGTGGGTGGACAGAAGAGGCTATCTATCATCTGGTCATAACCCACAACCTCACTGAGAAAATAAAGCGGGGCTGGGACACGGAGGACCAGGTGTGTGGGCTGAAGCCAGCAGGATGGCGGGCCCTGAACGGGAAGCATCTGCTGCCTTGCAGGCACCGGGAGATGCCAGGAGAAGACTGACAGGTGACACTCATGTGGCCTAAGATGGGGTTGGGGTCCCTCCCAGGATCGACACCACTCCCCTCCAGAGCGGCCTGTGGAGGGGGTTGGGACACTGTAGGCATGACTCACCTGCCTGCGTGTGGATCCGCTGGCCCAGGCAGAGCCCTGGGAGAAAGACCCAGTGAGAAAATCACCCACGGGGCAGAGTCCTCAAGGGCCGAAGGGTCCAGCTGGCCGCAGGGAAGGACTCGGCTGCCTGTGACCCCAGCCCCACCACATGGCCTCTCCATCTCATGGCTTCCTTCCTCAATAGAAGGGTTAGGACGGGCCCCAGGTGACCTCCCAACAGTCCCACTGGACCCATCCTGTCCCCTTTTCCACAACACAGGAGGGGCCTCGGGTCCCTCCAGGGTGGGCTCAGGCCCAGGGACATCAACTGGACAGGTGCCTGCAGGGCTGACTCCTCCCCCAGGGCTCAGCGTCCTGCACTAGAGGGGGACCTGGACCCCATGCCCATCTCCCACCTGCTGCCCCTCAGAGGCCTTTGTCCTTCCCAGACTCACCAAGGCTCAGCAGGGGGGGAGACTGAGGGGACATGGCCCAGTGTCCCCGGCCTGCTCTGTGCTTGTCCTGTGTGGGAGGACAGGCCCTGAAGCAGGAACTGTGCAGAGTGAGGCCCCAAAGCAAGTCACAGGGAGGAAGGGACTCGGCCCCAGGCCTGTTCTTCCTTCCCCCACGTGACCAGAGGCAGATGTGGCCTCCAGAAGGTGTTTCATAACTAGACTGAGCGCGCGTCCACACAGCCCACAATTGCTGCTGTGTCACAGATGGACGGGTATATAGACACACATGGACACAGGTGGCAGAGACTGGCACATACGTAGGCCATGATACACTGAAGGAGAAATGATTGGTAGAGAGAAAGATAACTGGGTGGAGAATGGATGGGCGGGTGGACAGATGATGGAAAGATGAACAGATGGACTGGGTGATGGATGATGGATGGAGAATGGAGAATGGATGAGTGGATGAATAGCCTGACGGATGGATGATGGAAAGATGGGACAGATGGACTGGGTGATGGATGGAGAATGGATGGGCGGATGGATGGCCTGATGGGTGGACGATGGAGAGACGGGCAGAGGGATGGTGGACATGTGGACATGTGAGTTACCCATACATACCCACACAGGGTGAGACGGGGGCTGGAAACTCGCCATCAGGGATTCTAGTCCTGACAGGCTCGTGGTTCCCGCTAAGACAGTCTCACACAAGCTGCTCGCTTCCCCTCGTGCAAAGGGAGAGTCATAAATGCTGCTGGTAACTTGGTAAGATCTCATCTGCCAGGGGTGTTTGGTACAGAGTGAGGACATTCGTCCCCAGTTTCCACCCTGTTCCCAGGGTAGGTGACCCCTGGGCCAGCTCTGGGGCCCTGGCTCCTGCCTCCTCCTGCAACCCAACACTTGGGCTGTGGCCTGACCCCTGAGGCCTGCTCTGGTGCCTGGGCAGGGCAGGCTCGGTCCTTATGGGCCTAAAGGGATGTGTGGGTCAGGGCGGGAGGTGTGCCTGGCCCTTCTGATGCTCGGAGAGCCCCATTCTGATCTGAGGGCTCCCAAGCCTACAGAGGCCACTGCACCAGGACAACTGTGCCAACCTCAGTGGGTGGGTTCTGGGCCGACTGGTGGTTCTGGGTGGTGGCTGGATTCTTGTCTGGGACGCCGATGATCCTCCCAGGGCCCATATGCACAGAACAGGGTTCCCTGGCTTGGGAAGGGTGGTCTGGAAGTCCCATCCCTGACCTTGTGGCCGCCCTCCCTCTCCTGGCTCTGTCTGCTCCTGGAAGCCCGCACCTCTCCCAGCACCTGGGCTCTTGCAGGCTCTTGGCTCTCGGCTCTCGAGTGCTCCCCTCGAGCCTGAAGGAGCTGCTGCATTTCAGGGGACCCCATGTTCTTCTCCCCTTCTCCATCAGGTCCTGTGCTGCCAGGTGGAAAAGCGGCCACTGGACTCTGGCTCCCCGTGGCCTCCTCTGACAGCCCAGGACACCTGCTCACACTGGGGAGGCAGCTGAGGAGCCAACTCTGTCCCAGGGCTCCTAAGGACATATTGGCATCCTTGGTGGGGATGAGCCCCCTGAAGAGGAGATGGACAAGGAGATCATGGTTTACAAGGAAGGAAATGAGCAGAGGGAATGGCTGGCCGCAGCCTTGGGCTCCAGGTGGGCTACCAGGCAGAGCTGGGGTTGGGGAGGTGACCCCTAATGTTCTGAGGGTGGCAAGGTGGGATCTGATGGAGATGGAGGAGGGGTCCCCAGTGTCGGCTGTGGTGTCCTCATGAGGCCAGGTGGGCTCAGCCTCTGCAGGGCTGAGACCCAGGACTCTCCCCACACCCTGATCTCAAGCCCAGGAGGGAGGCAGCCCAGGGGCCACGTTTCTTCACGGACAAGGCCCTGAGCTCTTGGTGACGTTGACCCCTCCACGTGCCGTATGTGCTCCCCAGCAAGGCCCAGACCCCACACCACCTCTTCACGAAACGCTCCTGTTGGCCAAACCCTGCTCCTGATTCCCCGAACTCTTTCCACCTTGACCTGACTTTGGGCCTCCGTCCTGTCCTCTCCAACCAGGATCCTGCTGGGTCACCGTAGTCCTCCTGCTCACCCCAGGTATCTGAAGGGGTCCCCTCCCCCACCAGGCCCCTACCTGTCAGTCATCCCAAATGCTGCCTCCTGGGAACGCTGGCAGGCAGTAAGGGTGCATTATTAGATGCCGCGGCTTTGAGAGGGGGCGTGTTCTCAGCTGAATGAGCTACAAACCCATGATGGTCCAAGAGGTGTGAGGGTGGAAGGTGCCTTTGAGGGAGTAAGTGAGTGAAAAACTCTGTAGGAGGGAGCCTCTGGGCTGGGGAAGGAGAAGATCAAGTGTGCATGGAAAATTGGCAGAAGTAGACGAGTCTCCGGCATTTTGTCCAGCACTTTCCATTCACTGGACTCTGCTCTAATTTGTTAAAACATTAAAAACATGAGGGACATTTCAGTCCTTAGGAAGTTAAAACGGGAGAAGTAGTGCTGAGTGAGAGTACAGGGGCTGTCACACATTGTGTGCAGGTGTGTGAATGTGTGCATGTGTGTGCAGGTGTGTGTACGTGTGTGTGCATGTGTGTGTGCAGGTGTGTGCAGATGTGTGAATGTGTGCGCAGATGTGTGAATGTGTGCATGTGTGTGCATGTGTGCATGCACGTCTGTGAATGTGTGTGCAGGTGTATGTGTAGGTGTGTATGCAGGTGTGTGAATGTGTGCAGGTGTGCGCATGGGTGTGTGAATGTGTGTGCAGGTGTGTTTGCAGATGTGTGAATGTGTGTATATGTGTGCAGGTGTGCGTGCAGGTTGTGAATGTGTGCAGGTTGTGAATGTGTGCGGGTGTGTGTGAGGTTGTGTGTGCGGGTGTGTGTGCGGGTGTGTGTTTGCAGATCATGATGCAGCTTGGTTCAGCAGAAGAAATGAAACGTCTCTGATCTGATCTGGTAAGCTGCCCTCCTCCATCACAGCGAACACGCCTGCCCCACAGGTTCAAAGGTAGCTCTTCCCAGTCACGATGGACACGCTCTCTAGGTCTAGTCCATCTCTTGTCTCCCTCTCCTCAGCTCCTTCTCTGGGTGGTGTCCTGGTGAGGAAGCAGGCAGTCCAGGTGATGTTGGAGTGGGCAGCTCTGTGTCCTACTGTAGGTCCTCTGGTCTGAGCTGACCAAGGTCTCACTTGCTCACCAGGTGTAGGGGGCCACATGTGCCTGTGGGCAATGGTTGGGGGGGTCCCCCCTCCCCTTCCTGCTCCCTTGGACCCAAGGACACTTGTAGTGGACTGAGTATTCACTTAGTCCCAGGGTCCTGGACGTCTGTGAGTATATGCTCCCGCCCCATCTGATCGGGTGGGCTCTCTCCTTGACTGGCCTGCAGGGCTCCCTGAAGCTGGTCACCAGACAAGCCTTCTGGAACTGGGAGGCGGGTCCCGAGTCAAGGCGGCCCCTCCCTCCGCTGGGCACGCCGCGACTCTGGGTTCACTAGCGCCGCCTGCTGCTGAGACCGCTGGGCGAGCTGGCACCTGTGTCCCGCAGGTGCGAGATCAGGAGGAAGGCCAGTCCCGCCCCTGCTGTGCTGTCCCTCCCTGGCCCTCCTCCTCCCACCGCCCCTCGGAAAAGGAGACGCGGGGTCGTGTGTAACTTCTGTCCCGTTTCCCGAGGCCGCGGGGCCACGCGGGGGGTCGGCACTGGGGGTCGCGGGGCCTGGTGCGCACCTGTGCTGGGGGTGGAGGGTGCAGCTGTCGGGGGTCCACCCTCTGCGGAGAGCCACCAGCCAGCTGTCGGTCCCCGCGCCAGCAGGACTCTTGGGGAAACATCAGGGACAGGCGCGGAGAGCAGCTGGACCCCGCGACACAGGAACTCAGTCCCGCTGGGCAGAAAAAGACACAGGGCTGGGCAGGAGGCAGAGCCCGGGAAAGCCCGCCGCAGGGCGAGCCGGAAACGCAAGTCAGACCAAGGAAGCTCGTCGGGGGACACCGGCTGTGAGCTGGGCGAGGCCCCGGGCTCAGGGGACGAGGGACGGGCTGCCTGCCCTGATGTGGGCGTCGAACCACCGAGATGGCCAACGCCGGTGGGAGAGCAGGCTGTTTCCGTTCACTTTTTAAATGAATAGATAAATACACACATATATATTTAACACACACACACACAGACACGAACGACAAGGACGAGTATTTAAATATATGTAATACAATATAACATTTTACATGCTTGTCCTGTATCCGATGTGCATTATGTATACATACACATGCACATATGCAAACACGCAGGCACGCAGGTTCCTTTTCTGTTATTTCATGCCTTTCCTTAATTGATAAATAAT
This sequence comes from Sciurus vulgaris, assembly GCF_902686455.1. NCBI lineage: Eukaryota > Metazoa > Chordata > Mammalia > Rodentia > Sciuridae > Sciurus > Sciurus vulgaris. Next base: position 71,199,138 of record NC_136478.1, on the reverse strand, counting down.
TTCAGACCTATCATAATGTGGCATTATGTTATATGTTCCATCTGCAGTTCTGCCCAGCTGGTGTCCTGGAAAGGTTTATTTCTTGTTTACACACACACACACACACACACACCCATACACACGGTTTTTCTGGGTTTTCTTGACTTTAATCAAGATGGGACTCTCCCGCCCCCTAGTGGTCCTCGGGGTAATTTTTCTATTTGAATTGAGGAGAGCACCTCATCCTGTAAGTGTGTCCCAGGGAGGTTTCCCCGGGTTTGTGAGTGCGTGTGGGCTACGTGCCTGTGTGTGTGTGTGTGTGGGGGGGGGGTTCTGTTACTATAATAGAATCCAAGTGTTGGGGATGGAGAAAAGAGCCCTGGTCCACTAGTGAGGGAAAGGCTGGTGGGAAAGGCGTGGGGCACCTAAAGAAATGAGCCTCCGTGTGACACAGCGATCCCACTTCCAGATATGTATCCAAAGCACTGAGGTCAGGCTCTGGAGATGTCCCCACTGTGTTCCTCCCACCGCGACACACAGCAGCCAGGATGTAGAAACACCTAACAGTCCACCGGCTGATGAAAGGACAGAGAGAACTTGGCACACGCCTACCTCAGAATGCTCTCCAGCCTTCCAAAGGAAGGAAGCCCTGTCATCTGCAATAACGTGGATGGACCCAGAGGGCATCATGTGAAGCACAATGAGCTGGACACAGGAAGAAAACAAATACCGAGGTCGAGTCCACTCACTCGGAGCAGAGTTGAACCGTGGGACCAGAGGATGGGGTGGGGACCAGCAGATGAGGCCAAAGGCTACGGAGTCTGTTTTCCCGGATGAATAAACTCTGCAGAGCTTCACAGGGCAGCTATGGGTACGATTCTGCCCAGTGGTCCTGAGGTTTGCAGGTGTGGATCCCAGTGCCTTCCCACCACACGTACCCCGAGTGGTAGCCATGTACATGGACAGATGTCAGCGATCTTGCCTGTGGTATTTTGTCACAATGTGCACACGTCAAGTCACCCGCTGAGAATGTTAAAGCACACATTTTTCAACGCCCAAAGCAAGGGAATGGCAAGGGTCTATTGTTTAGGCAGGAGGGATGGATTCCACTCTGAACCACAAATGGGTAAAACTGAGGTTTATTAAAAGAGCACCACCTCTTACACTATTTTTATTATTTCCCAGCATTGAAGAACACCTTTTTCACTATTACAATGGTTATAATTATCAACACATGGAGATTATTTAGAAATAAGACCACAATGCTGAAATGTACCATTTTTAGAAAATTCAATGTATGTCTAGTAAATAGAATCAAGAAGGCCAGAAAGAAAATCATACAACCACGAATGTATATCTCATCAACCCCCAAATTACCATTTCAGCCTTTGGAAATGATCCCATTACCTAACAGCTAAATACCTATAATTTGCTAATTGCTAAGTAGAACAAAATGAATTCATTAATATTTACGAGTTTGAAAATAAACAAATTCTAAGTAAAATGATAACTTACACATTTTTATTTCTAGAGACAGTTTTGTATTTTAAATTGTGGTTTAAAAAAAGAAACCATGGGGCGAGGGGCATTGGCACCCACCTGGGATCCCAGCTATTCAGGAAGCTGAGGGAGGAGGAGGCACGTTTGAGGCCAGCCTCAGCATCGTGAGATCCTGTCTCAAAACACAAAGGGCTGGGGCTTCGGCTCAGGGGTAGAGCACTCCTGGGTTAAATCCCAAGTACCAAGAAGGAGGAGGAGAAGGAGGAGGGCAAACATTCATGGAAAAATTAAGACCTTCCCCATTCTTTTGTCAAAGGATTTTCTGGAGATATGATTAGAGACTGAAATGGCACATTTTACTTCCTGGGGACACTGGCGGTCCCTGGTGGTATGAAGCAACAGAGACGTGCAAACTGTCACACTGGATGCTCCAAATCAAACACTCCTATGGGACGAGGATTGGGGTGACCCTGCACATAATAACTTGGAGCAATTTTGTTAACTAGTGAGCACCATGAGATTGACTTGACAAAGTGAAGAAAGATAAAGATCAGATTTTCATCCTTGGGAATTCAGAGATTCAAATTCCCAGTTGAGAGTCACATAAATGACCTGAGGCTCCCCTGTCTGGCCTGCAAGAGATTCATCTTCTGTAGCCACAGGGCTGAGGTTGCTGAAAACCAAACCCAGAATCTCATCTTTCAAGTTGCTGGATTTCAAAGCAAATTGAATTCCCAGCTTCACAAGGTGTCTACTATTCAACTGCGGGTACTAAATGGGAAGGAATGGGACCCAGAAAGGTGGAATGGGAACATGTGGGAAGACTGTGATGAAGCCGAGGACACTGAGCCCCCCAGTTCTGCTGAGTCTTCTTGACCAGTGGAAGCAGGCTGTCCATCCCCCTCTGCAGAGGCTACGCCTGCATGTCTGAGGACACTGTAGTGGCCTCCCAGGGCAGTCGCCTGGCCAGACAGTGCTCTTCTCCTCAGGACCCAGCCCTCTTTGCTTCTTGAGCCATTTTAAGTTGGATCTGGAATGTCCCCCAAAACCTCATGTGTGGAGATTTACTCCCCAGCTGGTGGCACTGTTGGAGGTGAAGAAGACTTTAGAGTGGGGCATAAGTAGAGGAGGCGGGTCACTGGGGGCATGGTCCTCTTTCTCTCTGCTTCCTGGTCCCCTGGAGGTGAGCAGCTTTGCTGTATCACACCCTCCCCGCCATGATGTTCTGCCTCAACTCAGGCCCCAAACAAGGGAGTCAGCGTAACCATGGCCAGAAACCTCTGAAGTCATGGGTCAAAATAAATCTTTCCTCCTGTCAGTTGTTTATCTTGAGTATTTTATCACAGTGACAAAATACTAACACAACCCATAACTAGATTCCAAGTCCCAGGAAGCCCCCAAAGGTGAGGACCAAAGTGTAACCCATGAGGATGTGTGCCGTGTTCCAAAGTAGCTACTGGATCTTTCTAAAGTGGACTTTAGAGGAACTCAGGAGACATGTTTGTGGTAATAGACCTTGAGTGTATGGGATAATAACAGGAGGGACATAAAGGTGAGTCGGTTCACATTCACTGCCATGGGCCCTCAAAGCAGAAGTTCTGCATTTCACGTTGCAGCTCAAAGAGGAGGAAATGGTTCTGCCACTTTGTCTGGTTGACTGAAACGTGGAGCCAGAGGCAGCCCTCAGTAAATGAACTCGGGATGCAGCCCTGCCTCAGCCTCTGAGGAAACCAGGTGGGGAGATGCTACGTGGATTTGTTATTTGAGAACTACTCACCCACTGGAGGAGAACAGACACTTGCTTTCACCAATTCTGTGAGAAATAAATTCGTGAGGGGACCCTGCTGTCCCTGCAGAGGTCTGCGATGGCTCCTCCCTGCAGGCCAGAGCTCACAGCCTGCCACCGTGATGGGGAAGAGCAAGACCCCGACACCAGGGGCGAGGTGGTACTGTAACAGACAACAGAGCCAAGGCAGAGGCTGGGACGCCCTGACTCGCGGAGTCCTGTGCTGCTGGCAGGGCACGGTGCTCCTAGGATCGAGAGGCAGGAAGCCCACTAAATTCTTACTGGATCTGTATCAGCACTAAAGTTCTCGGTGAAGTGAACAAAAATTGAACTCAAATCCCAAAGTCAGAGAATCACAACCCCTCAATCAATTCCCAGACTCCAGTCAGTTTACAGACCAGACCCCTTGAGGGGAGGTGGGGTCCCCTCGAGGAAGGACCCTGGCATCAGGCAAACATGGAGACCATGCCATGCTCAGGGACACTTGCCTGTTATCCCAGTTACTTGGGAGACTGAGGCAGGAGGATCTCAAGTTCGAAGCCAACCTCAGAACTTAGCAAGGTCCTAAGTAATTTAGTGAGACCCTGTCTCAAAATAAAAAATAAAAGGACTGGGGATGTGTCTCAGTGGCTAAGCACCCCTGGGTTCAATCTCTAGTACCAAAAAACAAACAAACAAGCAAAACAATGGAGATTGTTACTCTTTCTCCAAACCTCTGCAGAGTAGGATTTTCATACCAACTGGTCAGTGTTGTCTGCTGCAGGAACACTCTCCCTCTCTCCCCAGCCACCCCATCATTGTCCAATAGGCTAATGAACAAAGTAGCCATGGTGGCAGGAATGGAGGTTGTGCATGACTCGGTAACATGGGCTTCCACCCACCGAGGCTGAGCTGGCTCCAGCTACCCCTGAGTAACCAGTCTGCCGCAGAGGAGAGGCTGAGCCCCTGATCCGGCACCGTTCCCTCAGATAACCAGCCGGTGTCCTGGGGGCAGGTTGTCCACTGGGCCACTTCCACCCTTTCCTGGACACAGACTTACCTTCCTTCTCTGCACACCATGCTCCTGAACTGCCCAGGACCACCCTCCATGGGCTTACAGAACTCTGTTGATGTGGAATTCTCAGCATCCCTTCTGATCAAGAAACTCACGTTGGTGATGAGCTCATGCTCGTGAATTCAGTGGCCTCACCTTGCTCCCCGCAGCCCTGAAGCTGCTGGTGTGACAGCAGCATGGACGTCACTCCCAAAGGTCCACTCTCAAGTCATCTGGGGCAAGGCTTTCCAGAAGGCTGCCTGCGCCCGAGCCAGCAGCCCCACGTGGCGCTCCTTCTCCTACAGCCAGGATCCCCAGGTCCGGGAACCAAGGGGTGGCACTGCGGCTCTGCCGCTAGCCTCCACTACTGAAATCTGCTTTTGTTCCCATGACCTCATGGTCTGTAGGTCAGAGGTTTAGCCCCAAAGGGAGGCACCTCTGCCCAGGAGGATGCCAACCTACTGGGGTTCAGATGCCACCTCCACTCTGGGCCTCTCCTGCCTCTGAATCAACAGCTGAAGGGGAGAGTTGGGGTGCTGGCTGGGTGATGGGTCCTGACTCCCGGGGTGGGGGACTGGACCAGCACGCCACAGTGCTGGTGAGGGAGAGGAAAGCAGGAGACCCGGGGCGCATCCTTGGTGTGGCCACGCCTGTGGCTGAAGTCCAGGGAGCACTCCCCATCCCCACCTACACAGGACTGCTGATGTCCCAGGCCCCCCAGCAGCAAGATTTGGTCACGCCACCACATAAAGAGCCACACCAGGGAGATGCTTACGTGTGGTGCAACAAAGTGGTTATCAATAGCAGCTATGGGCGCGTGAGCACTTACGTCAACGGGGCTGCCATCTTGAGTATTTATTCCTTCTTTTGTTACCAACATATCAATCTGTGACTATGCATTATAATATCAGCTCTTCTGTGTTGTTTCTCTCTGTTTTCTTCCTTCTTTTGCCCCCGTATCATGTGACACGCCGTGTTTCGGTGTGTATCATGGTATCTAAGCATTGTTAATGTTACTTCACAGTGCTTAAGTGACGGAATATCAAGGGAAGGGTGAACATCACCCATGGCCCTCTTCTGGAGACAGGGCTGATCCTCAGAGCCACGTACCATGCTAGGTGGAGGTATGGCTTGTTGTTGTCTTTAGTTGATTGAGTGTGGTCCAGGGAGATGTGTGGGTAGCAAGTTGACAAGCTTTGGCCTCGTGATGGTTGGTTTCATCAGTCAGCTCGTGGGCCACAGTGTTCAGATATGTGGTCAGATGTCATTCTAGATATCTGGACAAGATTAACATTTAAATTGGCGGACTTTGAGGGAAGCAGATTGCCCTCCAAAATGTGAGCAAGCCTCGTTCATCAGTTGAAGACCTGAGTAGAACTTAATAGGGCCTTCCTCCAAGCAAGAGGGAATTCTGCCAGTAGGCAGTCCTTGGATTTGAACCGGAGCACCCACTCATCCTGGGGCACCAGACTTCCAGATCCCCCCTCAAGTGTTCAACTTACTACTGTTGTGTGAACCAGTCACAATTGCACGTGAATATTTATGTATGCATGTGATAGATAAATGATAGATAGGTAGATAGATAGATACATGGATAAAATTGGTTTTGTTTCTTGGGAGAACACTAATACATTAGTGCAGGTTTTCTTTAGGAGCTCTGGAAATGTTCTAGAACTAGATTGAGGTGATGATTGCCCACGATTTTGAATGTATCAAATGTCACTGAACTGCACACTTTTAAATGGCTAAGGGTTAATTTTTCCTTAGGCTAATGTTACCCCACTGTTGCTAATAACACAAGACCACAGACTGGGTGAGTTTTATATGAAAAGAGGTTCATTTTGGCTCATGGTTCTTGTCCAAGGTTGAGGGGACGCTTCTGGTGATGGCCAGAGTCCTGAGGCAGCAGAGGACATCCCAAGGCAAGAGGCTAGCAGCACCCTAGAGACTCAGTCCAGCTGGCTGTCACAACAGAGCCCACGAACCCATTAGCCACACGAGTGGACCAATGCACTTGTATGGGCAGAGCCCTCCCTGCCTCCCGAAGGTCTCATCCAGCCCCACCTCTGAACATCTCATGATGGAGATTAAGTTTCAACACGAGTGTTGGAGGAGACAAACTGTACTCAAACTGGCAGCCCCTGCCCAGGACAGCCGCTGGAATGGGCCAGGTGTCACATAGCATTCAGGACACTAGCTATTAGGTTTTGACCAAAAGACCATGGGCTTGGGGGTCACACCAAACTGGCCTCAAAACCTGGATCTGCCTCTTGCTACCTCCGTGTCCTTGGGAAAGTCACTTCACCTCATTTTGCTTTTCTATAAAATGGGAATAGTAATGGTGTCTGCTTCTTAAGGGTGTTTGGAGAATCGAAGATTACCATGTTCTGCCTCTCACAGGAAGCAAATTTTCTGTGGAGTACAGTGGCACACACCTGTGATGCCAGCGATGCCTGCGTTCAGGAGGCTGAACGCAGGAGGATTTCAAGTTTGAGGCCAGCCTCAGCAACTTAGCAAAGCCCTCAGTAATTTTAAGGCCCTGTCTTAAAAAAATAAAAAGGGCTAAGGATGTGGCTCAGTGGTTAAGCACCCCTGGATTCAATCCTCAGTAGCAAAAATTTAAAAAAAAAAAATAATAAAGACGGAAGTGAGCTAGATAAGAGGGAGGCTCTGGAGTCAGGCAGCCTGGGATTTGATCATTTCCCTGGCTCTCTTAACTATGTGACTTAAGAGGGCCACACTACTGTTTAGTCATCTATAAAATCAAAATACTGCTTCATTCAGATCTAGATGAGGACCATGCTTAATATGGGTGATGTGTGGAGTGAAATGCCAACCAGTAGCTAGCAATCACTCAAAAATGCAAGCTGCTGTCACATTATTGCCATTATCAGTAAGTGCCCAGACAGAGCCTGATGCACTTCACTGAATAAGGCCAGCTGCTTTTCATGAGTCATTTCTAGGATGTGGGGACAGTCCTTCAACATCCGGCACTTTCCCTGATTTACTTCCAGGTTCTGGATTCTCCACCTCAGGTTTAGAGACCCTCCTGGGCCTCGAGAGATGCCACCTTTGCTTATTCAGATATTTGTTTATGGAACAGCTCCTGGGACTCTGGTGTGCCACATCCTGGGTAGGAAACAGTGACTAGAAATCAGCAAGGTGCAGTCCCTGTCCCTGGCAAATTCTGACACAGGGATCCACAATTTAATGTCGGAACTGGGCTACCATAGCCCAGGAGACGGGGAGCACAAAAGGTAAACACATTTTTTTCCTAAGGGGTGAGAAAAGGCTTCTCAGAAAAAGGAACTTCTCACATCTCACCTGACGGAGAAACAACTGATCCAGAGAAGGCGAGGGAAGAGGGTGGGGGAGTGCGGGGGTGAGCGAGAACTCAGTGTCCTGGGGTACTCCGAGCCTGCAGCCTCCGCTGGGCGAGACTCAACAAGAGGGAGGGGCGGGCAATGCCCACGTGATCAGTTGGGTCGTAGGTAAAATTGAGGACCTGAGCACCGGGAGACAGGAGAGACATCCAGCGTGTCCAAGAAAGAAAGTAATTTAAAAGGGAGGAGCAGGAGGGAAAGAGACTCAGACCATCAGCCTGACAGTCCATTATCTGTGGAATGCTTCATGGGGCCCGCCTGGCGGGCATCAGGGAGCTCTGGAGGAGTTCTGAGCAGATACTTGGATGGCCTGCAGACAAAAGCTGATCTGGTGGTCACGGGCAGGGTCTCAGAGAGTTGCTGGAGCCATGGTCCAGGCAAGGGAGGACTAGGCCTCAGTCAGCACAGGGATGCTGAGCAAGAGAGGAGGAAATGGGTTAGAAAGAGACTCCAAAATGAGATGCAGCAGAACCAGGTGACCGCTGCCAGAGGAATAGGTCACAGAGACAACAGGGACTCTCAGAAGTCAAGTCTAGGTGACAGCGGGCATGATAAGTCCATTTCCAGCATGGCTATCCCAAGGGCAGTCCGACTGGGTGAGCAGGAAGGGCTTGCAGGAAATTCTTCAAGGGAAGAGCTGAAGAGCAGTCGGACTGGACAGGAAATGCACTCAAGAGTGCAATCAGTGGAGAGAGAGAAGGAAAGAGGCCAAGGCAGGGAACTCAGATCTGGGCTCACCAGCCCCGAGCACCTGTGGAAAAGTCAAGTTAATTTAGTTTTTTAAAAAATTTGTTTTGTGAGGTTAGGGATGTGGCTCAGTGGCTGAGCACCCCTGGGTTCTTCAATCCCTGGCACAAAAAAAAAAAAAAAAAAAAAAATTATTTTGTGGGCCGGGGCTGGGGCTCAGTGGTAGAGTGCTTGACTAGCATGGGTGAGGCACTGGGTTTGATACTCAGCACCACAAAATAAATAAATAAGTAAATAAACAAATAGTTATTATGTCCATCTACAACCCCCAAAATATTCTAAAAAATTATTTTGCAGTGTAAGAATTGCATGTTAGGCAAGCACTCTACCACCGAGTTTTGCACCCAACCCAGAAGGGTCACATTTAAACGTCCGGGACTGAGGGCCAGCACTGCAAAGTGTGCCCTCTGAGATGCTACCCAGTGTCAGCGGAGAGAATATCAGTGTCTCGGCTTGCGGGGGCAGCATTGCCATGGAGAGGGGCCGGGGAGGGAGGGAGAGTTCTACATAACCTGGCTGCAGCTGCTCCTCATGGACCCTCCTCCCCATGGGAGTCTCTGGTCCTCCAGAGATGCTGAGAGTCCCCCAATTTTTTCAGAAGATTATTTACCATTTCAAAGCCGCAGCAGGAGACCACCCCCCCACACACACTTAGGATGGCTACCATCAAAAGAACAGAAAATAACAAGCGCTGGCAAAGGAGTGGAAAAATTGGAACTCTTGTGTCCTGTTGGTGGGAATGCCAAATCTTTCATTCATTATGGATAGCAGCGTGAGCTCCATAAAACGTTAAACATGGGATTACCGGGGGCGGGGCTGGGGCTCCGTGGTACAGCGCATGCCCAGCACATGTGAGGCACTGGCCTTGGTTCTCAGCACCACATAAAAATCAAATAAAGATATCATGTCCATCTACAGCTAATTTTTTAAAAAATGGAATTACCACAGGATTGAGTGATCCCCTTCTGGATGTATCCCCAAGAGAACTGAAAGCAAATGATACTTGCACACCCGTGGTCACTGCCTCAGTGTCCACAATAGCCAAAAGGTGGCAAAGACCCAAATGTCCATCAATAGACTAATGAATGAAGTAACTGTGGTCTATACATCCAATGAAATAGTCTTCAGCCTTTAGAAAGAAGGAAATCCCTTTATCTGCCGAAATATGTGAACCTTGAGAACCCTGAGCCAGTCACCAAGGACAGACAGACGTTCTCCACAGAAGCAGAAGTGGGGTCAGGGATGGGGAGAAGGAACGGGGATCAGTGTGCCTTGGGCACAGAGTTTCGTTTACAAGATGAAAGCGTTCTAGGGATTGGTAGCACAATAATGTGAAAATACCGAACAATATTGAATGGTGATAATGGTTGTAATGGTAAATTTAATGTTATGTGGTTCTTGCCACAAAAATCTGGAAGTTTTATTTTCTGTCTAAGCAAGGAATGGAGGGGCGCCCTTGCTCACAACCTCAAAACCTTCTCCAAACAGGAGACGCTGTCTCTGACGACAGCGTTAATCCCAGATTCCCACCTGCTGAGGATGCGGGGTCCCCTGCTCTGGGAGGGGATAGCTCTGAGGCAGGAGGTTCATTCATAGACCATGGGATGTGGGTGAGGTTTCCGGAGAGAGGCTACAGTGAGGAGAGGGGAGGTGGGCAGAGCCATCGGCAGAGGCGCAGGAGGGAGCACGCTGGCACGTGGGGTCCGGCGCCCTGCCTGTGCTGGCTCCCCGTCTTGGGGACCACAACCCATTTAAACCTTGCTCGAATTCCTTCAGAATTGGGGGCCAGCACATCCCCGTTGCACGGACTAGGAAACGGAAGCTAAGATGAAAAGCGACTTGCCTGGGTCCCACAGCCCAGAGGAGGTGGAGCTGAGACGCAAAGCCAGGCCCGCCGCAGCCACGCACGGATCTCAGCACTACCCGGCGCTCGGGGGGAGGGCCGTAGGGAAGAGCCCTCCCGCAGCCTCCAGGCGGGGTCTGCAGCCGCCGCTCATGGGCCCTCCCCGGCTCCCCAGCTCTCCCCGCTGCTGCCAGGAGATCCCTTCCCCCACAGACACCGCCAAGCGCTCCAAGGACGCTCCCCGGTGAGGCTGGGCTCGGGGAAGCCAGCCGCAGCCGGTCCGAGCTTTGGGGCGGGCCTGCGCCCGGACTTGTCGCGGGGCAGGAGGGAGCCGCCACTCGTGGCGGACGCCTGGAGGCCCACTCCCCAGGCCCCTCCCACGAAGGGGAACTTTGTCCCCCCTCCTCGCTCCCTCCTTCCCTCTCCTCTCTGGATCTGGGCGGGGCTCTCGCAAAGTCCTTTTGGCGGTGGGAAATCCTACCTTCCTGCCCACCTGACCCCGAGATGCTGTGGAAATCCCAGAGGCGTCAGGGCGCCGGCAGCCACTGCGGCCGTGGGCAAGGCCCTCCCTGCTCCAGGAGATGGTGACAGCACGTGCCCAAGACATGGGCCCGCAGCGCTCCTGGGCCCCTGGACCCCAGCTTCTTCCCCTTCCTCCCCACCAGCTGGCTGTCCTCTCGCCCTGCCAGGAACCTGCCGGCTGGGGTTCCTGTCCTCTCTCCTGCCCACTTCCAGAGAGGCCTCCCCTCGCCCTGACCAAACCCTCCTCGAGTTCTCCAGACCTGGGTGGGCCAATGGGTGGGCCACTGCTCACCAGTGACCACGCCAATTTGAATCAATTAAAATTAAATGAAATTGCCAGGCGTGTCTACCAGCCTGAACAATTTAGTGAGAATGTGTGTCAAAAGTGCAGAACAGAAAGGGCTGGGGTGTAGCTCAGTGGCAGAGTTCTTCCCTAGTATACAGGAGACCCTGGGTTCAATTCCCAGTACTGGAAAAAGGTGAGGTTTTAAATTAAAAATTCAGTTCCTCAGCCCCACTTGCCACATTTGAAGTGCCTTGGCTACCCCGTTTTGGATAGTGCCAGTAACATGACAATCCCTTCCTTCCAGAAAGTTCCGTGGGACAGGATCCAGTTCTTGCTTGGTCCCAAGGGACCTCTCTGCATAGCCCACCCTCTCATGTGTCTCTGCCCTGTTTGGGACAGCCTGCTAGAGTGCAAATACCACCCACACAAATCGGTTGCATTAGCCGTGAGTTTCGAAGAAACAAAACAAAACAAAAACTCTCTGTCTCAGTTTCCCCATAAGAAAAATGAGGACAATAATATCAGCTCCCACCCCTCCCCACCTATATGGAAGGTTTCCATAAAACATAAAGAAGCATGCCTGCTCTTGTTATTTTGTTACATATTTTGTTACACTGAAACAAACTTCTTTTTCAATCTGCACTAATAATGAATGATTCCCAAATGAATGGGAAAACGGGGTGTCCCAAAGGTATCCTGTGGGATCACATTTGTGTATTCAAAGCGCACCAAAAGTTTCCTGAATGTCGTCTACATTGGCCTTTCTCTGCCAAAGATGTTTCACACCCCAGGAGTATCTGGCACTGTCTGTGGTCTGAATGTGTGTTCCCAGGGATCCCCATGCTGAAATTCTCTTACTGGGGACATTAGGTCATGAAGCCCCCCCCCCCCCCATGAATGGGATCTGTACCTTTATAAGAGACCCCGGAGGGACCCTTGCCTCTTCCACTGCATGAAGACACAGTCAGAGGATGATGTTGTATCAGAAGCAGCCCCTCTGCCAGACCCCAAATCTACTGATGTCTCACCTTGCACTTCCCAACTTCAGAACTGTGACAAATCAATGCCATTGTTCGTAAAGCACCCAGTCTATGGTCTTTTGTTTTAGCAGCCCAAATGCATGGAGGCAGGAGACATTTTGGATTGTTCACACTAGGAGGGTGGGAGGTGAGCAGGGAGAGAGCTACTGGGGTCTGGTAGGCAGAGCCCAGCAATGCTCCTCAGCACCCTGTGGTGCACAGGATGGCCCTTCAACAAAGGAGCTGGTCAGCCCCAGCCCCAAACAGCAAGCCCACCCAAGGGCAGACACCCTGCTCTAGGCATCTGTAAGACCCCTGCCCAGGTGGGGAGGTGTGTAGCCCAGACTAAGCTCAGGGGATGTGTGAGCTGGGGACTGGGTTGGAGCAGGCATGGAAGCCTTCTTAAGGTTTCTGTCTCTCCCCCTTGTGCCCCTCCCTCTCCAGGAGAGGATGTGCTCATGTACCCTTTGTGTCATGAAAAGTTATCTTTTTTTTAAAAGAAGAAACAAAACAATGCCAAATGTATCAACCAAAGAAATAAGAACCTTCCTTTGAGTGACCTCCTCCCAGATCCCTTATCTCTTCCTTTCCCTTCTTGGGGGCTCCCTGCGTGCTCTGCCCAGCTCTCAGCACTTCCTCATCTCTGCTGAACCCCAGGATTTGCCTTGTTACACTTGGCCTGCTGTTGAGATGGTAAATCCTCCCCAGGTTTCTGGGACACAGTTCTCCTCCTTCCTCTCTGGCTGCTGCCAGGACCTTGTCCGGGGTCCCATTTCTTCTTCTTATCTCTCCAATGTTGCTCTTCTCAGATGCTGTCCCAGGCCTTGGCCCTTCCTGCATTTCCATGTGGGAAATGCAGCTACTTAACAGGCGGGGTCTGGTGCAAAGGAGAAGATGGGGATCCGTGTTCAAAATGATCAGGAAGAATTTCAGGTGGCTGAGCGTTAAATCTAGCCCCAGGCCCTTCTGAAACTGGGCCCTGGGTGACCTCACAGGGCTCATTCCATGAGGCTGCCCCCCACACACCAGGATAACCTCTGAGGGTCACTTCAGAAGGCAGGATGCCTCCCCAAAGATACCCTTGCACTAGTTCCATGTCACACCACAGGGTGGGCATGCCATTCGCAGGTGGGATTCAGGTTACGGACCTGACGTTAGGGAGATTATCCTGGGGTGATGGTTGATTTCATTGTCCACCTGGCAACCCTCCAGTCTCCAGCTCTTCCATCAAACCCTAGCCGGGGTGTTGTGCGGAATATGTGCTTGTAGGTGTGGCCAACGCCTGCAATTCATTGACTCTCAGTAAAAGGGGCTGCTTGAGACATGTTGGTGGGTCTCGAGCTGGAAAGGACTGAGGAGCAAAACAGCACTTTCCCTGCCTCACGCCGCCCCCGTGCCTGCTTAATACCTCTGAACAGCAGGTCTGGGGGAAGCAGTGCACGGTGCGTGAACCTGAGAGCGTGCTCAGTGAAAACCCAGACACCCAAGGCTACTGGGTCACGCTTCCGTTTACCCGAAGGTCACACGGGTTCACCAGAACAGGCAAACCCACAGAATCGGAAACAGACCACTGGTCTTGAGAGGCTGAGTGGAGGGGATCAGGAGTGGCTGCTTAGCGGGGTGTTCTTGGGGTGAGGGAATGTTTTGGAGCTAGACGGAGATGGAGGTTGTTCCACCAAGTGAAAGTACCAAATGCCATTGAGCCGTGACATTTTTAAAAGGTGGATTTTATGTTATATGATTTTACATTAATAACAATTGCTAATTTAGGTGTTTTCTTTCTTTTCTTTTCTTTTTTTTTTTAGCCTCCATTACTGAGGCCTTGGTGACCACCTCTCTCCCTAAGACTCTGCTCCGGACACTGAGCACAGGCCTGTTCCAGTCCGTCCTCAGGTCCCAGAGGAGCTAATGCCTGTACCTAACCCTGCCCTGATCGGGACAGCTCTCAGCCGGCCTCTCAGGGTGAACCGAACGCCCCCTTGCCTGCTTCCCTGTGTGCCACCTGGCCTCAGCCTTCCCGGCTCTTTCCTAAACTCCTGCTTCTCCCGGGCCCCATGCGCTCCTGCTTGTCCTATAGGATGCAGCTCAAGGACCAGTCTCACGGCTCGAGCCCTGTGAGGTCACCAGGGCCCCAAGCTCAGAAGGTCTGGCTCTGGAACTGATGCTCACCCACTTGAAATTCTTCCTGATCATTCTGAATATAGGTCCCCATCTTGTCCTTTGCACTAGACCTCAAAAATTAAGTAGCTGGTCCTGTATGGAAATTCAGGAAGGGCCAAGGCCTGGGGCAGAATATCTTCCTTCTGATCTCTAAAATCAACTCTTCTCCTTTCTCCAAACTTCAGCCCAGCCTACCTCTTCACTTCTGCAGTCTCCCACCTTGTTCTCCACCTAGGCCTCCGCTTCTCTCTCCAGTGGCCCAGCCTCCCACATGGGCCTCCCTGCTTCCCTTGGAGCCTGTTTCCTCCCAGGAACCACTGCTCTTCCCCAGGTCAGGCCTTGGAGGGAGCTTCCCAACACTTCAATCTGACTCTCTTCACCATGAAGCTCACAGTGATGTAAAGATCTTTCTACAGAGGGTGGCTTCAGTCAGGGACAGTTGTCCAGGGGGTGCCCCACAACAGGGCCAGAACTGCCCCTCCAGACCCCTTCATTCTTCTGCTGGTCTTGGTGACTCTCTCCCTCTCCCAATCCTCACACCCGCACTCCCCCACCAGCTGCAATCTGGAAGAAATTACTCTAAATTACTGCTAAACAGCCAGACTTCCCAGTGTCAGGAAATTCCAAGCTGGGCAGGGGGCGGGCCCAGCCCGCGTCCCCCAGCCCTCTGCGTGTACTGAGAGCACACCCAGTCCTGGCCTCCTGCCCCACGGCCAGCAGGAGGGGCCTCAGCTTTTCCATCGCTGCTTCCTAGTCCTTTAAATCCTAGAGGCAAACTTTTGGGGGGATAAGGAACGCTGGGAGGGGCTTGTGGCTTAACCCTCTCTACCCAGGAGCAAGGAACTGAGCCCACTAGGAGAGTGAGGCTGTGACGACTCCCGCTTGGACTCCTACCATGGCCCCCGAGAGGGGCTGACACTCAGGTCCCCGTGCAGGTAAAGAGGAACCCCAATGGGGGCTTGCCAGGTGGGCTAGGGCTGGACCCTTGGACCTAAGGGGGGAGGGCTGGGCCTGGACCCCTGGGTCTGAGGGAGGAGGCTGGGCTGGACCCCTAGGTCTGAGGGAGGAGATTGGTGCCTGGAAACCCCCGGGTCTGAGGGAGGAGGCTGGGTCTGAACCCTGGTCTGAGGGAGGAGGCTGGTGGCTGGACCCCTGGGTCTGAGGGAGGAGGGCTGGGCTGGACCCCTGGGCCTGAGGGAGGAGCACCCCCCATATGAGAAGTAAAACTAGGAACGGGGACTCCTGGGACCTGGGACCACAGGAGGGGCCTTGGGAGGTGGGACCCGACGCCCGGGCCTGGATCCCTCTCCAGGTTCGGCATGACACTTCCTCTGCCAGGTGAAATCCCGCCCGGAGGAAGGAGGAAGAAGGCGCGGGCAGGGGACTAGGAGGCGGAGGCGGACTCTGAGCCAAGGAGGGTCCCAGGCCGAGCCCAGCGGTCGCCTGCCGCGCTCAGCAAGGACCACGAGGTAAAGGGCGATGGTGGGCAGGGGTCCTGGGTCCCGACTGGAGGGAAGAGGGGCAGACGGCCAGAGGCCGCTGCCGCTGAAGTCCCGGCCGCAGCCACGTGGCCTCGGGAGGCTCGCAGAGAGCCCGTTGCGCCCGGGTCTCGGCTCCGCGTCCCCCACCGGCGGCGGCCGCACCCCTGTCCCCACTTCTCCCGCGGGTTTGAGAACCTGTCCGGCGGGATCCGGAGCGGGTTGTTATTTCCGTCCTGGCGGAGCCGGGGCCGCAGAGGGCAGAGGTGAGCTGGCTGCGCCCCCGACCCCTGCCGCTGGGGCGGGCCCTCTGGGGCAGGAAAGCGGGGGCGACCGCGGCCGGCCGGAGGAGTGGGCTGAGGGAGCGCTTGCAGCCTGCGCGGCCTGCTTTCTGCCTGTTTCGTGTAGGTCCCAAACAACAGTCCCTCTGTACAGGGTTTGGCCAGTGACAAACTCTTTCCAAGCATGACCTCATTGCATGAAGCCCTACAACCCTGCTAGAGGGCGATTAGGGCCGTTTATCATGAGGACACCCAGACTGGGAGGAGGGATGCCTCGTCCAGGGTCTCCAGGGCTGGCGAGGGGAATAGGGGGCCTTGGAAAACTCGTGTCTAACTCAGTTTTCTCATCTAAAATGGAAAAGAGAAAAGAAAACCACTTGCAGCTAAGGGTGCAAGGGAATCCCTGGCGATTCTATCAGAAGACACATGGCAATTGCACCTCCCCTCCTTGGATGGTACGATATCGTCCTTAGACTTTGGAGTTCATCCGCCTGGGCGCCGAATCTGGTCCCCAGCATTTACTCCTGTGTGACCCAGGGCAAGTTACCCAACCTCTGTACTGCAGCCATCACACGCCTGTGAAATGGACCTTAGAATTGCAGTCTCCCCCTGGTTGGGTTGTTTTGAGGATGGAATAAACTAGTTCATCCTGTGAAACACTTGGACCAGTGCTTGACCTAGAATAAGTGCCTTGGAAATAAATGGCGGTGTGGCCAGTAAACTTCCTGAGGTTCCAGGCCTAACTCCTGGTTTTCAGAGGGTAAACCAACGGGCAGGCTGAGGAGCTAGGTCAGGAGCTAGTTCCCACCAAAACAAAATGACTACCCAAGCCAAGCTTGCATGTCAGAGACCATGATCTCAGAGTGCCACCAGGGCTGGAAGACAGCAGTGACACTGGCCCGGTGTGGTGCCAGGTGGGCGCATGAGAGCCCTGGAGGCGGGCACAGGGAGCCGCAGGAGGGCTGAGTTCAGGAGGAGCAGGCAGTGGAAGGAGCTTGGCAGGACTCTGCAGTCCCCCGAGCTGGCTTTGTGAGCTTGGGCAAGTCAGGGATCCTGTCCAAGCAAGCTGCTTCTCTGGGACCTGGGGAGAGTGATCCCAGGTGTGTGCTGGCTACGGCACTCAGACTTGGATTGGCAGCATCTCACCAATCTTTGTCAAGACTCTGAAGTCCTATACTAGTATCATTCCATTCTCCAGGTGAAGAAATGAGGTCGGAAAGGCTAGGCAGTTTACCCAGCGCTTCATGGCCCTGGGCAGAGCCAGGTCCTTACCCTGGGCAGCTGTCTTCCTGAATCCACCTCTCACCCTCAATTCATACAGAGCCAAGGGCTGAGATAAGGGGCACTGCTTGGCATCTAGAGAGGACTTTTATTTTAAACTGTGGATGGAGATTCTTTAATGAGACGAGTTAATCATTTAAAAATAGAGTGTTAGAAGAGAATGTATCAAAGTAGTTGCCACATTGTAGACAGTCTTATTTCACAAAGCTTTGGTTTCTCTTATAGGGGAGGAGGGAGTCGTGATTGCTGCTGGGTTACAATAAAAGTGTATTTAGTCATGTAGGTTAAGGTTGGAGAACTGTAATAAACGCTGCAGGGATGGCAAATCAAGACCGGTTTCCCCAGAGAAAAAATGCAAAGTGTGTGTGTGTGTGTAGGGCAGTACTCAGAATACATCCACCTAAACTATTTTAAATTTTTAACTTTTTTCTGCTTCACTTTCTGTCCACATTATCACAGACACACCCCAGAATCCTGGTTACTAAAAGAACAATGTTGGTTGCATTGTTTGGTCATTGTGTTTTACCAAATCTTACCTTTTGTTCCAAACTTATTGTTTGGGGAAACATTTCACCCCAGTACTAGCATACTACCACTACCAATTGGCTAATACTTTTTTTTTTTTTTTTTCCAGTTC
Organism: Sciurus vulgaris; assembly: GCF_902686455.1. NCBI lineage: Eukaryota > Metazoa > Chordata > Mammalia > Rodentia > Sciuridae > Sciurus > Sciurus vulgaris. Next base: position 71,181,203 of record NC_136478.1, on the reverse strand, counting down.
TGGGGATTTAACTAGTGGGTGCTCCACCACTGAACTATTATCTCCAGCCTTTAGTATTTCTATTTATTTACTTTGAGATGGAGGTCTGACTAAGTTGCAAGGCTGTCCTTTAACTTGGGATCCTTCCGCCTCAGTCGCTACAGCCACTGCACCCTGTTAAGGCTGGTACAGTTATAAATCTAATTTTCTTCAATAGAGCTTTTTCTATGTGCTCTGCAAGGAAGGTAGTGTTATTTTATCCACTTTACCAATAGGAAAACAGATTAATTTATCTCAATTCATATGGTTGCAAAGGGCAGGGCTTCGATTGAAACAACAACTAAAGGCTTTTCATCATAATAACAGTGACTGTTAAAACAGTCACCAAAGTCCCTCCCAGAAGTTCCATAAAAATCTGCCAAGTTCCAGGACATGGCAGAAGCTGGCTGCACTTCTGTTTGCTCTCCAATCCCAAGCAGCCATGCGGCAAGAGCACACCTAGTCTACAGTTCTCAAGCAGCTGGCTTCAAATATGAGTCATGCTGCCATTTTTAACCTAAGGGGGGGGGGGGCTAATTATTATTAGTGTTTTACAAAGTATGATCGTATTGTTAGGTCATGGTCTCTCAAAACCAGATCACTTAAATTACAAAATGCTGTAATTTAAATATTAGCATACTGAAACCCTCAACCCCCCCCCAAATTAGAACTTGTGTCTCTTCGTGTGTGTGTGTGTGTGTGTGTGTGTGTGTGTGTGTGTGTGTGTACACACGGAGGGGCCTGCGTCCCTTAATGGACAAAGCAAGCCCTGTCTGCAAGGGGGGATCCTGGGAAGCTCCATCCTTGGCTAGCTGGAGTTTCTACCAGTCAGGTCGGGAAGCGCTCTGAAGGGCTGGTGGAAGATGTTTCTTTCTGCCTGGCCTATAGGAAGTTCAAATATGAGTTCTCGGGACCATCAGCAGGGCACCATGCGCATTTTGGAGTCAGGCAGACCTAAATCTGAATCTAAGATTTGAGTCCAGCTATCTGTGACCTTGAACCTCTCAGAGTCTCAGTTCCCCACCTGTAAAATCGGAATAACCACCCCACCACGGCCCTGTCCCTTGCTGAGGGCATCCTTCAAGGGGATGCCCCCGCTGGTGGGCGGGGCTGGGAGCACAGCAGGGCTCCCCCGAGCTGATCGCCCGTGCCCTGACAGATGCCGGTGCTGAAGCAGCTGGGCCCCGGGCAGCCCAAGAAGAGGACAGAGCGCGGCGCGCTGTCCATCTCGGCGCCGCTCGGCGACTTCCGGCACACACTGCATGTGGGGCGCGGAGGCGACGCCTTCGGGGACACCTCCTTCCTGAGCCGCCACGGCGGCGGGCCACCCCCCGAACCCTGCGTCCCGCCCGCCAGGGTCCCGCGTAGCGCGCCGCCCTCTACCCTGTCGCAGTCCACAGTGCCAGCCCTCCGCCCGACGGCGCCCGCCGACCCTCTGTTGTCCTTCCACCTGGACCTGGGTCCCTCCATGCTGGACGCCGTGCTGGGAGTCATGGACGCGGAGCGCGCCGCAGCCTCCAAGCCCGACGTGGACGCGCGCCTCGGGGCGCAGCACCCCAGGGCCCGCTGCGGCCCCAACGCCGACCTCGAGCTGGACGACGTCATCGGTCTGTAGGCCTCGGGTTCCCCGCGCCCTCCCTTCCGGCACCCCACTTCTGCGCACATAAACGGCTAAGATTTGCGCCCGGGCTCCGTCTGTTCATTATAGCGGATAAGGGGAGAGAAGAGAGAAAGGACTGTGGAGTCCCAGTGCCTGGGAGAGTGGTAGGTGTCATCCGCAGTGCCGGACTAGGTCGACTGGCAGGCAGTGGTGAGGTGCGGCTCCTTCAGGGGCCTCCGGGGCGTGGCCAGCCAGTTCCTCCCCCAGGGTGCGAGTGCCCCGACCTGGCCGCTCCTCCTGCCTCATTCATTCATCAAATATTGATTGAGAAACATTGCCAGGGGGACTTGGTGCCGGGTACTGAGGCCTGGCAGCTACAGCGGCCTTGCCCCGAGCGTCCCAGTGGGCCCCGACAGGGTGGAGCCACCCTTTATTCTGGGTGTGGTCGCCGAGGGAAGCGACTGGAGCCCATTTAGAGTCTCAAGGGGCGTGGCTCCGGTGCAGAGGGCCGAGCTCTCGAAAGGTGAGTTGCCAGAGATTGGTGGCGGCATCCTAGGTTTGGGCACGAAGTTCAGCCTGAGCCCGTCGGCGTCTGGGTGCTTTTAAGTTCCCCGAGGCGCAAGACCGTGCCCGCGAGTACTGTGAACTGCGGGTGGGGCCAGGTTCTCTCCCGCCGGCTCGAAGGTCGGGGAACCGGCGTCAACCACTCCACTAGGGGCGAGGCCGGGAGCCTGGGGGAACTCCAGAAGGGCGAGGCCAGACCCTCTAAGGCCTCCCAGGGGGCGGGGACATGCGTGCCAACCACGTGAGTGCGGGGCGGGCCTGGTAAATCAGAGGGACCGGGTGCCCGGGCGACCGTGGGTAAGGTACGGGGTGTGGTCCGGGCGCCCGCAGCGTGTTCCCTCAGGAATCCCTGTGAGACCTCAGCACGCGAGGTGATGGCGGGGCAGCCAGAACTTCTGCCGGAGGGCCCCGCCGAAGACCCCGCATCCCCGCCAGCTTGCCGCTACTTCCTGGAGGGCCGCTGTCGCTTCGGCGCCCGCTGCCGCCAGCCGCATCCCGGCGCGGAGGCGCCGCCTGGCCGAGGGGCGCAGCCGGAGGCCGGAACCAAGAAGCCGCCGCTGCGCACAGCCGCGGCGGTCATCCAGCGCATCCGCTGGGACCCGCGCCTCGACCCCGCCGACTTCTCGGTGGGCTACGTCGACCGCTTCCTGGGTGTGCGCGAGGAGCCCTTCAGCGCCTTCTGCTGGGACGAGCCGCTGGCGGCGCTCGGGCCGGGCGTGCTGGCCGTGCCGCAGCACCGCGTGCGCTACTTCCGCTTCCGCGGCCGCCTGGTGTGGGACCGCGCCTCGCGCACCGACCTCGTCTTCGGCTCGGGATCGGCGGCTGGCCGGGGGCCCACCATCCTGGACGTCCTTGACGGCGAGGACGCACTGGAGACCCCGGACGACGAGAGACCCCGCGAGGCCCCAGCAGGGCAGAACCAGGCTGACCCCAAGGGAGCGAGCGAAAACACGGACTGGACAGAGCTCCGGGAATCCGACCTGGAGGAACCCGGAAGAGACCGCGAGGCGGCCAAGGAGAGGGGGCCGGGTGCGGCCATCGACTTGGGAAAAAAAATCCCGAGGGGGCATCTTGCAGAAACAGAGAGGGCATTGAGGGCAACCGAGCCCCACGGAGCCACAGTGCTGCCAGGCACGGAGGCACAGGCCGTGGCGGCCCCAGGATTGTCTGTTGGGGAGATGGAAACGGAGTGGGGTGCAGAGGACGATGAAAGGGACGTGCCAGCTAGGGCTGTGGCTCCTCGCCAACCCCGCCCTACACATTTTGTGGCCCTCATGGTGAGCGACCTAGGGCTGCAGGCAGAAGTGGCCAAAGCCCAGGAGCACCTAGTCCAGGTTGCCCCATCCTGTGCTGCCTTCCTGGTGCCCACACATGCCCTGCATCTGACACTGGCCCTTCTGCGGCTGGCAGGCCCAGGGGAGGAGGCGGCGGCAGTGGGAGCTCTGAGAAGGGCCCTCTTGGCCCCAGGGCTTCAGGCACCCCAACGGCTGCGGTTTAAGGACTTAGTGCTCCTGAGCCACCATGTACTTTGTGCTCCACCCTCCCCCACACTGGAAGGCATGGCCCACGTCCTGAGCCAGAGGCTGGAGGCAGCGGGGCTGAGAGTGCTATGGCCCCCAGGGGGGCTGCACCCCCACCTCACTCTGGCCAAGGTGCCCCATGGCTCCCAGGTCTGCCTCCCTGAGCCCAGGTTCGGCCTGGACCAAGAGCTGCAGAGCCAGCCCCTGGGGCGACTCTGGCTGTGCCGCATGGGGAAGGCGGGCGGCCCCTACCAGCCCCTAGCTGACGTGCCCCTGGGGCTGCACACTGAATCCGCACAGTGAAGGGGGACCCAGGCCAGGCAGAAAGGACAGTGCGTGCGCTGTGTGCTCGCTCTCTCTCTCTCTCTTTAATTTTGGTTTCTCTCAAGCTTCCAAATGGTGCTCAGTGCTCCAAGGAAAAGAATGAAGGAAGGAAGGGGAGAGGAGGGGAGGGGAGGGAAGGCAGAGGAGGGACATCTGGAAAAAAGCAGCCTGACAGTCCAGCTGTTTGCGAACTCATAGCACATCCTCCAGTTACATGGCAGAAGAGGAAGGGAGGACCGAAAAGAAAAGGGGAGGAAGAAGAAAAAATAACTTAAATAAACACACACACAAAGAAAAGAGAAGGAAACATGACGTGAGCTGGTGATCCATGAAGGCGGGAGGGAGGGAGGGTGACCGGTTTACCTGTGCTGAGCCAGGGAGGGCTGGGAGCAGGAGGGGGGAGGGAAAGGGAAAAAAAAATCAGAAGAAACATTGGGGCGAGGAAGGAGGGGACACGGAGACAACTTAATACAACTTGAGACGAGGCGGCCCGGCCGGCTGGTCCCGCGATGGCCTCCGGAGTCCTCAGTGCGGTGTGGTGATGCTGGTCTGGTGGTGGTGGTGGTGGTGGTGGTGGTGATGACGATGACGGCGTTGGCATTTCTGGGGTGGGGGACCAAGGGTGGGGCATAGTCTCTAAGCAGCTCCCCTCACCCCAAAACACTGAGGCCCCAGAAGGCTGGGCAACAAGAGTCTGTGAAGAGGCAGACGAGGCAGCGGGCGTGGGCTGGTGTGCTGGTGACCCCACTGCAGGCGGGCGCGGGCTGGACGGCCTGTCTTCTTTCCGCTGGCCCCCCGGCATGGGATGGGCCAGCACGCCGGGTCGGGTACCGGAGGAGAAGCTCGAAAGAGAGAGAGAAAAAACACTGAGACAGCATTAGTGGAGGTGAAAAGGGGACAGGCAGCCTGCAGACCACGTCCCCGACCTCCGCAGCCCCCCCTCCTCCCCAACCCATCCCTCTGAGGCAAAAAATAAAAATGTAGAAAAATCTCTGTACAGACTCCCCGGCGGGAAACGGGGGCAGGGATGGCGGCTCTTCCTGGAGCCCACTCCCCACAAATTAATTTACAACCCAAGTCCATGGCTCAAAAACAAAATCCGCAAAGGTGGCGCTGGGGGCCCCAGCCCCTGCCCCCGCCCCATCCTCGCTGGGTGCTCAGAAGGCCGGCAGCTGCGCCAGGCTGAGGCGACAGTCGATGCTGGAGTTGTCCGGGCCCGTGTAGGCCAGGCCCAGGGGCTCTAGGAAGGCCCGGCAGGCGGCCTCGCCCTCGAAGGCCAGCTCGGCCTGCAGGTAGGAGACTGGCAGCGCAGGGCGGAAGCTACGAGACAAGAGGAGAGAGCGATGAGGCCGCGGCGCGTGGGCAGGGAGGGCCCCACAGGCAGGGAGCAGGCGCCCCCAATAGGGCGCCCGCAGGGTCTTCCTCCGCACGATCCCTGCTGGCTCCCCCAGCTCCTCCCAGCCTCCCCACCTCGGGGCTTGGGGGGGCCTGGGCTGGGGTTGGTGGCCCCAGTCCCCAGTGTGCCCCCCCTTGCCCTCACTTACCTGTCCAGGAAGGAGAGGGGACAGGAGGGGAAGGGCCCAGCTGGCTCCTCCACTGGCTGAGGGGCAAGAGCCAGACAGGGGGCAGTGCATGGGCATGGGAGGGCAGGGCCAACAGTGCTACCTGGGGAGCCCCTGCTGCTGCGCTCTGCCCTGGGAGCTAGAGAGCTGCCTGGCCAGCACTCACCACCACACCCCTAACAGTGACTCTGGTTCCAATGGCAACGTGATATACTGCTCACTGTGCACGTTACAGGGGCCAGGATTATGTCAGGGGCTGCCCGGGAGCGCTACAGGCTGTCAACCTGCACTGACAGGCACAGGAAGCAGCACCAAGTGAGAGGCACTAAAAGGAAAATGGGGTCTGCCTGCACAGCCCTGCTTCCTGTGGGCCCTGGGACTGAAGAGCCTGCTCATCTGCCACCCAAGCTGGCCTCCCGGCCCTGCAGGAACATGGCTCTGGGACCTGTCTGCCAGGAATAGCTGTGCCAATTTCACAGGGGGAGGTGCTGACAGCATGAGGTCAACCATCGGCCAGGGCCCCCAGGCCCACCCACAGGCCATCCCGCGTTATGCTGTCATAGCTGGGGCCAGTATCTACTAATAAGGAAATGATCACTTGCCAGTCACACACTGTGTGCAGCAGTACAGCTCAAGGGCTGCCCACCAAGGGGGCCCCTCAGGCCCCTGCTCCATCCCCAGCTGGTGACCATGTCCCTGGCACGGTACACTGCATCCTCCTCTGCCACAGTCCCTGAAGCAGGCTTGACTGGAACTAGATCCCAGAAAGAGTTTCCTGAACTTCAAGCTGATGGTGCCTCCCTTACTCCGAGCCATGCTAGGGCTCCCTGTTACCTTCATGAGGAAGGCCAGGCTACCCAGCCTGGTGTTCAAGGTTCCTCAGACCCACACAGACCTCCAGATCAGGACTTCTCAACCTGAGGCAAGACTGACACTGGGGCTGGATGACTGCTGGGGCATCCTGTGCACTGCAGAAGGCTAAGCACCCTCCCTGGCCTCTACCCACCAGATCCAGCTGCATCCCCCTCAGTGTGGCAATCAGAAGTGTCTCCTGATGGTGCCCAATGTCCCCTTGGGGGCATCTCAACCCCAACTGAGAACAAGGGTCTTATACACGAGTCAAACATGCCTTCCCCAGGCCACAGCATGGCACACGCCTGTCAGCAAGACCTGCCCAACCCCAGGCCTTTCAGCCCACCCCAGCGTGACTGTCCCTCACCACGCCTAACCCTAAACATGTCTGGCATTCCCAAAGGAGCCGAGTAGCAGCACAGCCTCTCTAGTGGAAGAGAGGCCCCAGACCCTTCCCTCCCAGCTCATCTCTAGCCCAGGAGCAAGTGAGGAGTGTGATGGGCGGGCAGAGGCCCTGGAGAGGGAGCCAAGAACCTGGAGAGAAGTGAAGATAACCAGGTCCAGGCTGACATGAACAGGGGGAGAGAAGCACAGGGTGGGAAAAGGAGCCAGGGGCAGTGAGGGAAAAGATGGAGAGGAGACAGAAGAGGGGCCCGGGACTGAGGCATGAAGAGGAAAGCACCAGGAGAGTGCAAGGAAGGGTGGGGAGGGAGACTGGAAGATGGGAGTGGAAGGCCAGGAGCACGGGGAGGGAGAGAGAGGCCGGGTAGGGCCAGAGTGGAGGGCAGGAGAGCACAGCGCCACATACGTTTTGATCATTGCCTTGAGGGCAGACCTGCGCTCCCGGTCTGCAAACTTGTCCACGAGGTAGCCAGACATGCAGGGTGCATGGCAGTAGAGCCGGAAGAAGCGGTGGTAGTTGCCCAGAGCCCACGCTGCCCGCAATGCCAACGCATGGGCCACACAAGGGTCTGCCTTCAGGTCCCGTGTGAGGTACGCCAGCTCTGTGGTGATGTCTGACCCCAAGAGAAACATGTCAGGTGGCAGGGCACCGCCGGTACACAGTGCCCTCCGACCTGGGGGCTGGGCTTCCCACCTCCAGAGTTCTTGGTGAAGATGTAGTACAGGATCCGGTAGGCAGTGAACTCGCCCACATTGCCTGGCAAGTTCTCAGCATACAGTGACTTGAGCTGTGTCTGGCACTGGTTAAACTCTTCATGGTCACCCTGAGGGAAGGGACATGAAGGAGCACAGTGAGGCCCAGGCAGGTGCAGGCAGCTGCTGCGGAGAAAGTGGGGGCCTGTGCCACTTGCTCACCTTCTCCAAGGCAATGCGGGCATGGGTCTCATACACCTCCACCGTGAACTCCGTGCGGATGCCTTGCACCTAGGCCAGGGGGACAGCAGGAGTTGCAGGGCGCAAGAAGGGTGGGTGGGGTGGGTAGGGCAGGGCAGCCTGCAAAGGGCCCCTCCCAGTGTCCACCTCACCGTCAAGTCCTGCCGGATGGACTTCATCTGCTCACAGGCAAAGGCGTAATCCTGCTTCTCCTTCCAGTGGGACTTCACCATGCACAGCGACTTTTTCAAAACCTAGCAGGGAATCAAATCCAAACTCAAGGAGGGGTGACATGGGCAGGCCAAGGCCATGCCTCTTCTGCTCATGCAGCGACCTTGGAACCAGAGTGTCAACATCAAACCCAGGCTAGTATTCCTCTGCACCGCGAACATCACACACAAGAACAGACAGGCCATGCGGCTCCTGCACACAGGGCCGCCGGTGTTCTGTAGCAGAACCTAAGTGCCTTCTCCTGCTGGGATGACATGCACGAGACGGGCTTTATTCTCAGCCCAAGGGACCAAAGCTCAGGGAGGCCAAGACAATCCTCTGGCAAGACTGTGTCCTCAACAGCAGGGGTCCAAGCACAGGTCTGTCTGAGTTCACCTCGGGACAACAATCTGCCATCATGGAGGGCCTGCAGGGTGGGGTCTTCCCATGGCCTGGGCCACACCCACACCCCCCATGTGTCCTCAGCCACCCCCCTGGGGTAGCTCCCCAGGCCTGGTGCCAGCACCTCATGGAGCAGACCTGCCCTGCTTGGGACTTACTGCCACAGGGCGCACAGTGGAAGGGTCAGGGGCACAGGTGAGACGCAGGTAGTGCTTGGTGATGTCAGGGCATGTGCCCACAATCTGCAGCTCTTGCCAGTCAGGGTCGGCCCCACTGTTGTCCAGGCTGCTCATCTGCAGCACCAGGGGCTCAAGGCGCAGGCGGCGGGAGTGCCCGTGCTGAAAGCGGGCTGCCCGCTTCTGCTTCTTGAGCTCGCGCTCTGGGTCCTCACACTCGAGCGCTGCCATCTTTTTGCGGCTACGCTTGGTAGGAGCAAGATCGTGCCTGGGAAGAGACGAGGTGGGTGAAGGAGACGGCACCCCCGGTCACCTGGCAGCCCAGGCCTGTGACACAGCCCCATCAAAAGCCTTACCTCTTCCCACGCTGGGCCCTGCCTCGGCCCCGGTCCATGTGGGCCCCCCGACCACCCCGGCCCTTGGGGGGCGGGTTCCTACGGCCCACAGGGTGACACTCGTTCCCTGAGTAGGAGCTGTCAGAGTCCGAGTGGGAGTCACTGCACAAGGAAGCAGGGAGTCAGGCCTCAAGCAGTCCTTCCCAGCCACCCTCCAACCCCAGGCTGCGCACCTTCTCCGGAAGTGGCGGGTGGGGGACCTAGAGGAGGAGCGGGAGCGGGAGTCCGTGCTGGAGGAAGAGCTGTTGTCCTTCATGAAGACGTTACGGTTGCCGAACTTGGCGAAGCTGCTGCCCCGGGCTCGGCCAGCACCCCCGGCCCCTGGTGTCCCTCGCTGGGACTGGGCACCCCCGCCCCTGGTCACTGATCCTGCCCCCCTGGGAGGGTGAAGGCTGCTAGGGGCCTCCCACCGCTTCTTCTTGGGGCTCTCAGGCACAGGCTCCCTGGTCAGCCTGAGGATACAGCAGGGCAGGGCATCACCACCCTGACAGCCAACCAGCAGCTCGCAGACCCCCCACAACTTGGGGCACCACCTCACAGAGAAAAGGCACTTACCCAGGCTATGTGGCTGCCGTGGTGCAGGAAAGGGAGCAAGCCCAGAGTTCTCTGTGTCCAGGCTGTACTCAGCCCCTGAGCAGTGCCCATCACCCCAGCCCACAGCTCTCCCCACCCTGGGACCCTGACCTTGGCCATCACTGGCCCACTACCACACCAAGCCCTCCAACCCACAACTTCATGTCCTGGGTGCAGCTTTCTGTCTCATTTCTCTCTGGAGTTGCTGCTTCCTGGGCTCAGGTCGCCAGCCCAGCACCCAGCAGCTCTGCCCCTGCAGCACCACCCTCCCGCCCAAACTGACCCGGGCAGCGGCTCCCGGCTCCAGTCAATGGTGTAGGCTGAGCCGTCCTGCAACCGGGCCTGCAGCACCTCCTTGAGCAGCTTTTCTGTCCGGTCCTTGTCCTCCTCTGACTCACAAGCAGTAAAGCATCGCTCCACATACTCCTTCATATCCTGGGGCCAATCGTCAGGCTTCCCAGATAGGTTCCCACGGGTGGAAGGCCCGCTGTGGGGAGGGGAGACCAGGACCCTCAGCCAGGAGGACCCAAACCCACACAGACCCTCATGGGACCACTGAGCTGGCAGGTGAGCCAGATATAACCCGAGTACTCCTTCCCCGCCTCATTCAGTGTGTGGGGCAGCCCTAGGAAAGAACCTTCCCCACTCTGGAGGAACAAAGAGCCTCAGCCGGGGGAGCCTGCCAGAGTACAGACTGCAGAGCACGGGGGCAGGGGCAGGCATGGGGAAAGAAGTAACTGTCACCTGTGGTTCTGGGCCTTCTCTGGATTGGGTTGGGGCCCAAAGCTGCTGTGCTGGCCCTCTGCGCTGGTGCCAAAGTTTTGGTTGGTGACAGCAAATGGCCGCTTTTGAATGTTGAACTTGAGACCACCGGTCCCGGGGGCTGCTGTGAAGGCCACAGAGGCTGGGGTTAGGCCCTTCCTCCCCAGACACTCCTGGGGCTCCCGTAGAATGCAGAACAAAAGCCTCAACAGCAAAAGGACCCAGGCATCTGGGAACTGGAGCGGTCATGCTCCAGAAAAAAGCCCAGCACACACACCTGGTTGTGGGACAGCCCACCCCAGCCTCAGGACCACCCTGACAGTCAGACAAGGGATGTACCCTACACATTGCACACCCAGGAGCTCAGAGCTCTAGGAGGGTCCCTACCCCTCATCCCCGACCTTCCCACAGCTTTGCCAACTTACGCTTCATCCGGTTCCATAGCTGTTGGCCCTTCTTAGGCTTGGCAGGCTCATTGTAGGTATGTGGCCCATAGGCTTGGCCTGCAGGGGGCCCCCCCTGGCTGTGCTGTGTGGCTGGAGCTGTTCCAGGCTGAGGCCCACTGCTCAGAGAATGGGCCCCATGTGGGGGGTTTGAGGGCTGAGGGGGCTGGGCCGCTGGCAGCTGCTGTGGAGAGGCCTGATAAGCCATGCTCTCGTCCATGCCGGGGACTGGGGGCTGCAGGAGGAAGCGGGAACTGAGGGTGAGAGCACTCTGGAGCCCTCATTGAACTCAGCACTCAGTTCTGCACCCGGGCTCTTCAGTCTGCACCCTCAGTGATTCCTGGGGTGAATGCTTTGACTGACAACCCTCAACACAGCTGAAAAGACTCAGGCTTGGAGAGACAGGGAAACTCTCTATGGCCCCAGCTGTTAGGTGCCTCCTGTGGAGTGTGACTCCACAATATCAACAGCACTGACGGAACACCCACTCCATCAGTCTCTGACCTAGCACAACCAGGACGCACTTGACTACAAGTCCTCACAGGGACCTTTCCTACTTCAAATAGCTGACTGAGACATGAATCACAGTGCTGCTACCACATGGGGGTGAGAGTGACAGATTCAAACCAAGGTCTATCTGGCTCCCACACACCAGACTCCACCATTCCTCCAAGGTGCACATTAAATGCAAAGCCAGAATGCAGAATTGTGTGTGCGTGCAGGCGCGTGTGTGTGCAGACGTGTGTGTACATGTTGGAGGAAAAGAGAAGACAAGTGGCACACGACAAATTGCTCCACCCTCTCCAGTGTTGCAGTCCCTGGCCCAGACCAGGCCCACACCCACCCTACTTTCAAAATTATGCTTTGCTCTCTTCCTTACATCAGAAGCTGACCGTCAGGAAGGAGAAAAAAAGGAGTGGTGAACAGCCTAAATAGGCAGACGACTCCTTAATGTCGGCCCCTCAAAACCTACATTCCCACCTCCAGCCTGACCTGGCAGCTGGCTAGGCATGGTGTTACCTGGTTCAGAGTCCCTTGGTGCTGGGGTGCCGATGGCTGCTGGGGCGTGGCTGAGCCATAGGAGCTGGCCATCCCATATTGGGATGGGGAGCCGTAGCTCTGGTACATGCTCTGCCAAAGGCACAGGAGGAAGGGTTAGTGGCAGGCGGTCCCCGCCCCTCTGCCTGCTTGGAACTGTGCACAATCTAAGCCTCTCTACTCATCTCTCACCCTTGTTCTGTCCAATGTACAAATAGACCAAATCCTACCTCAAACATCAAAGAAAAGGAAAGAAAGGAAAAGTAAACCTCTATCAATCCCATGTCCACTTATGCCAGCTCTCACAGGCTCATTCAACAAACTGCCAACTCAGTTCTAACTTCTATGACAAAGTAATAAAAGGCAAAACCCCATGCTCTAACAAAACCTGTGCTAAAGACATGTGCACAGCAGTAGGTAAAACGTAGCATGTTCTGTGTAGTACCATGAAAAAACACAGGGCAAAGAGGAGGAAGGCGGGTAGGAACACTACTCTAGGTCACGGTCTGGCAGGTTGGCTCTCTCAGGGCACTTCCCAAGCACAGAGCTCCTCAGGGAAAGCACAGAGGAGAGCTGTGGCAAAGCAAAGCATGGTGGACGTGGTGTGTCCCAAGGTGTCAAGGTCCCACACAATAGCAAGGGCACGAAGAGGGGAGGGATCAAAAGCAGGCACACAGCAGCTGGAGGGCCTTGGGGGCCACCCAGCTCACCTCTTGGGTTGTGAGCCAGTGGAGGGCTTCTGGGAGCATCGCTGCTCTCTCTACTCCCTAGCTGCCCCTGCCCACAGGGAGGTGCGCCGCCCTCCAGAGGGACTCACCATAGGATAGTAGTAACTATAGGGGTAGGCGTAGTTGTACTGCTGGTACCACTGGTAGTACTGCTGCTGCTGCAGAGCCGAGGCTTCTGCCTGAGACACGTACTGCGGAACAGAAGCACCGTACCATGAGCACTGGCAGGAGCCTCATGTCAGGAGCCACCAGACAAATCGCTCCCACTCTCTCCCAGTGCTGCTGGCTCCCAGGAAGCCAGGCCTCTTTGCTGATGGGTAACTGCCAAAGGAGGAAGCTGAGCCAGTCTCCGTAGAGAGTGCTCACCTCTGCTGTCAGACTTGGGCACCTTAGAGACCAGGGACATGGTCTCCATTTTCCAGGCAACATCAGGCCTGGCTGCCTCAAGGAAACCAGATCTTCCCCCTCATCAGATTTGGACACCAGGAAAACATCTTGTTTTGCCTCCCCACCAGGTACCTCATCCAAGTGCTGCAAGTGGACACTAGGCAGTGACCCTCCCATAGTAACCCCCACACAGGATTCCCAGGTCCTATGTGGCCTTCTTACTTGTGCACTGGCCACAGGTCCATTGCTGCTGGCTTTGGAGCTGCCAGCAGCTCCCGCTTTGCTGATGCTGGCCAGGGCCTGGCGGGCCTTCTCCCACTCTGGGTTCTCATGCATGGGGGCCTCCATGCCATTCTCTCTGTTGGCGCCAGCCACCATGCTGTATTGAGAGGACCTGCAGAGAGAAGACGTCGATTCAGCCTGTCTTCCCACTGCACACCGGGCAGGATGGCAGGGGGCAAACACCAGGCCTTGAATCCCATACCTAAGCTCCTACGCTTCCTAATTACACTACGATGATAACCAGCTTTTGCTTCAGAGGTCACCTGCTTCAGGTGCCTAATCTGGGTCTTGCACACAGCTTTTTAAATAAAAGGGTGGCCAGTATCATAGAACTTAACTTAGGCCTTGCACCTAGTAGGCCTCAGTGTTTTATGTATGAATCAATGGATTCTGTTTGACACCACCCATGGTCAGCAGGTTATAAGGCTTTTTGGAAAAAACTAGCAATTAACAGAAAGTCAATGGTTGCACACTAAGTGTTGGAGGCTGCCTCCTTATTACAGATACATGGAAGAATTAACAGTTCTCTGAAATGAAGGCACACAGGGGAAGACTTGCCCTGCCACACTACAACCAAGAGTGTAGTGTCCCTTTGCGTTTGGGGCTAGAAGTGCGCCACCCCAAACCCAGGGACTGCTATACCACTTTCCTCAGGTTGAATAAGATCCCACCCCAGAAGACACCCCTGGGCTTTGCTTCCTCTGTCCCTCCCAGCTGGCCTCTGTCCCTCTACCCCACTAACCAATCCGTGCTACGTTGATCACCCACGTTGGCCGCCATCTGGACCTCGGGGTATAAGGGGTGGACCTCGGGAGCCAGACTGCTTTTTCACTGTCTATGAGAGAAAGAATGAATTGGGAGACTCAAGAAAGAGCAAGACACATGTCATAAAGTGGGCAAGAAAAGCAGGTGGACCCATAAGAAACCAGGCGGAAAAGGGAAATTTAAGAAAGAAGAACCCTAGGTATGGAATGAAGGACCTAGAGTATGAACGGAAGACTCTGGCCTCCCCGTAGAGCTCCAGGTGGAAAATGAAGGGTCTGAAAACTAAGCCTGAAGGAACTTCCCAGAGGAAAAAGGCCTGGAATCCACACAAGAAAAGAAGGGATGTGAGGGAAACCCAGGAGGAAAGTTCAGAGGGTGGGTGGGGGACCTCAGCCAAGGGTAGGGGATCTAAAAAGAATTCCAGAGGATACAGGTTCTGAGAGAAGTAGGAGAAGGAGAATGTGCCAATGAAAAAAGTTTGAGAGACCCTAAGGCTGAGAGCTTGGAAGGAGGGAAGCCTTTCAGGGCACTGCAAGGAGGGAGCAGCTGTACCTGGGAGAACACTGGAGAATGGAGAAATTTCTAAAAGGAAAGATGACTCTGGAAGTTCCCCTGAGAAGCCTGCAGAGGCTGAAGGTGCCATAGGGGATCCCCCATGAAAAGAAACAGACTGTCGGGAAGCATTTAAAGACTGATCTCTAAAGATGCCCTAAGGCAGAGGAGATACCTGTGCAGGAGGTTTCTAGAGGCAGGAGTAGGCCTGGGGGGCCAAAGAGGTGACCCCCTTGGTTGGGATCTGGACATGCTTGGGGACACCGAAACAGGTTCAAAACACATTTAGGAAATCATTAAGAACTGGGTGGGAAGTACTGGGAGGAAAGCAAAGAAGCAAGGACTGAGGAGCCCGAGCTCTGGCGCGGGTAACTGGGTACTAAGGTGAATCCCATCAGAGACCCAGGCTTACAAGAAGTGGAGGAATCGGGAACAGGAGCCTGGAGCTGGGTAAAGTCCTAGAGAGGCGAAGCCCTTAAAAAGGACCCAGAACCTGCGCGTAAGTAGTGGGGACTCTGGGGAAGGAGGTAGATCGGGGTGAGGGCTGGGGTCTGGAGACAGGCTACTGTGCGGGCAGACGCGAGGCCGGCGATGATGCGGGCGGCACCTGGCGGTCCCGCAGGCCGCGAAGAAGGACGCCGCAGTCGCCGGGGAAACGCCGCCTGCCGCCCAGCAGCCGTCAAAGGGCCTGGAGCTGCCGCGTTCGACGCGCACGCGCGCTGGGCCTCCGGGCGCCCCCCCGCCCCGCCACGGCGCGCAAGCGCAGTGCCCGCCGCCGCCACACCCTGCCGACGCTCGTGCGGCGTCCGTTGGCCCGACGGCTAAGAAGGCCGCTGGGGCGCGGGACCGAAGGGAAAGCCGTTCCCGCTTGCCCGCCCACCGCTCCCCACACCAACCAGGACCGTTGGCTCCCGGGACTCGTCAGCAGCGGCCCAAGGCAGTAGCACCAGGTCCGCGACAACGCTCGGCCACCCGGCTGGCTCCTGTCTTCTTTGGCTTCGACGTCCCGACCGCGGCGTCCTGACGTCATGCGGAGGCCTCGCCCCGCCCCCTCCCCTGAGTAGCCAATGGCCGCCACCAATTTGGCTTGAGCCCGCCCTCTCACCCACGCAAACATGCGGGGGGGTGACGTTTGCAGGCAAGCCGGAAGTCTGGGTGGGGACGGTGGCCCCGAGGGGACAATCGCGGCTGAGTCTTCTGGCCCGCCGCCTTGACGCGCAGCCTTATTTCGACTCCGCCCGTGGTCGCCATTGTTATCCCTGAGGCGTAGACCCGAGTGACGAGGGCTGTGAGGCCACTCGCAGCACAGTGACGTGGGAGCCCGCGAGAGGGGGACGGGCGCGAGGGCAGCCTCCACCCGGAAGGGGGGCGGGGCGGCGTCGTGGAGCTGGGGTCCTGGGCGGGAGGGGGCTCTGCGCTGGGCGGCGCGGACCCCGGGAGCCGCCGGTCCGCGTCCGCCCGCGCGCGAGTCACCCCAGGACCCTGCGGCCCGTGGGTGGGACAACAGCACCGAAGCGGCAGCTTTCCTCCGCGTTTCGTTCGTGTTGGCACCGATTCCGCCACCCCCGCTTTGTTTTATTGAATTCTGCTTGGGCACAGCTTAGATTTAAGGGGAAAGTTGGAAAGATCATACTGAGTCGTGCGTACTGTGCCCGCGTCGCCCTCTTAGTTACCACAGGTGTCAACACGAAGAAAGCGACATTGGTGCGTTACTTACACCAAGCCTCAGACTTATTTGGATTTCGGTACCTTTTCCACTCACCGTCCCTGTTCCCAGTCTAACCCAGAGCACCACGGTGCACGTAGCTTCCTTTTACCTGTCGTGTCCGAGGTGAGTTTCTTGGCTTTATGACAAGAGGCCCCAAGAGGCCACTGAGGCCCGTGAGGGAGTGAGTAGCAAGGCCAGCAAGGCCCCCTGCCTTGGGGCTCTCTGCTGGGGTTGTCCGACACCAGGTTCCAGCCTCTCTTCCAGCGAGAGCCTTGCTGTGCAGTGATTGGACTTTGTTTCCACGGGTTAGCTGATCAAAGTAGTGTTGTAGCCAACAGCTCCTGATGCAAATCCTTAGGTGCTTGTGCTGCTTTTTCTGGAAATTAATTCCCCACAGCAGGATTGCTGGGTCAGGGGGTCTGCTCAGTTTTGATTTTTTCACAGACTAGGTAAATGTTTTCAAGGGATGTGATTCAAATCCCTGGACTGTGTGTTGGAGTGCTGTTCCTGCACCTCCTGGCCAGCACAGAACAGGACCCCTGTTTCTAATTTTGTAACTAGTTAGTGGAGCTGCTGGTTGCTTCACGTCTCCTCTGTTTGTGGGTGTTGGGACTTTTGTTTCGTTAATGTTCATCTCAGTTGCTAATTTTTAAATTGAGCTTTTTGTTGTCTATAGTATAAAGTTTTTGCAGATTATATTTATGTATTAAAAATAATGTATTTCTCCGTGTCACATACAGTTCCCCAGATTAAAAATTTGCCTTTTGACCAAATTTTGTTTTCATGCTATGATTTGCTAAGTAAGTTATCTTTTCCCTTCTGGGCTTCTGTTATCTTGATTAAAGTTCTTTCCCCCAACTCCACCTAGATACACAACATAAACATAATCTCCTAATTTCTTTCAAAATACTTCTGTCCCTTTACTGGTACACGTTTAGATTTTTTTGCCCGTCTGGGTGGGAGGTTTTGACTGGATGCAGAACCAGCTGATTGGGCACGGTTAACAGCTTTTATAGGGACTTGCGGTTGGTCTTCTGTCCTAGGTACACAGATACACAATCATCTTCTAGGTGTGTTCTCTCTTCCTGCCAGGATACGGGTATGGCTTTTAGAGGTAGAACCGCGGCTGAGCTTGGGCAGGAGCACTGACTAGCAGCCACTGGGAAGGATCCTCCCAGCCCAACATGGAGCAGAACCTGGGAGGGGGGGACATAAGGACCCTGCCGCTTGTAAAATAAAGTCTTCCTTTTTATTTCAAATCAACCCTTTCCAAGTTAGTGCCACAAGTTGAGACCAGAGCCCTAGAGCTCACGGGTATGGATGAACAGGAAGGCTCTGTCCCTGCACCCATTCCAGTCCCTCTGTGGATGGGACTGGCAGGCAGAGATGAGGCCTGGGCTGTCTGCCTGCCTCCTCCCCTGCCAGCCTTGGCTCCTGCTCTGCCAGCTCAGCTGCCCAGGTGAGGACAGATGGTGGCATTGGGACCAGGGCAGGAGACAGTCCTGTGTGGGGTATCCGTGGCCGTCAGTGTTAGTGGTCAGAGCCCAGTCAGGCGGGTTAATGGGGTCTCCTCCTGCGGCCAGGGAAGCTGCGGAGAGGCAGAGACAAGGCACTGAGGGCCACGGGCCACTCTGGTGCATACCCACCAGCATGTAGGCCCCTCAGGGAGCACCAAGGCCGGGCTACAGACCCCCTGGCCATTGGGAAACTCACCGAAGAGGGGAGGTGGGCTCCAGGCTGGCGGGGAGGAGGGGTTCAGATAGATGACTGCCACTGCACAAAGCGCTTGGATTCCTGCCGGCGGGGAGAAAGGAGGCGAGGAGGTGGGCACCTGGCTTGTACGGTGGGTCCCCCGAGCCCAGGTCCCAAGCCCTCCTCCCTCAGACCTTGCAGTCCAGACCCCAGCCTCCTCCCTCAGGCTAGAGTCTGTACCTGAGGGTTAAAAGGGTCGTCGTCATCAGTGTCTTCATAGTCGTCACTGGGGTATGAGGTGGGGAGTGGCAGAGAAGCAGGATGGGGACCCATCAGGAGGCCACACCCTCCCCAGCAGCGGCCCTGGGTGCTGCCTCCTGTCCCCGCCCCCAGGACCCTGCCCTCTCTCCCCTGCTGACCTGGGTGGGAAGAGGGCCCAGGCTCGGGGTAGGCTGCAGAGGGTGGTGGCCAGGGCCCCAGCGGACAGGAGGGAGAAGAGCAGCAGGAAGAGCAGGCCCTCCAGCGCGTCTTCACACAGGCCGCGGAGGGCCACGCCGTAGTCCTGGGGCGAGGGTGAATGTCTGCGTGAGCATGCTGGGCACACGTGCGTGCTGCAGTCACGGTCAGTCTGCCTGGCCGTGCCCCACTGCACAGTCACCCAGGAGCTCTGTGACTCGGTTTCCTCCCGTCGAAGGGCTGCTTTGAGGATGGTCATTCATGCTCACAGGCCTCCCTCCCGCTTGGCCTCGGCAGCGCAAGCCCTACACCCCACCCACAGCGCCCCTGCATGCAAGCCAGCCTCGTGTGTCCACCTGGCACCCCAAGAGCTGTTCTTCCCTCCCCACTTGGCAGGCAGGCCTCTGCATGGCTACCTCCCCACCATCCAGAGCCCTGGGCCTGCACCAGCCCTGCCTAGGGTTGCTGAACCTGGACACTTGACATTTTGGGCCAGATAATTCTGTTGTGGAGCTGTCCTGAGCACTGTGGGATGTTAAGCAGTGACCCCAGCCTCCACCCACTAGATGCCAGCAACACCCCCTTCCTGCAGTTGTGACAGCCAGACACGTCTCCTCACATTGCCAAGGTCCCCTGCGTCTGCAGTCATTGTCTTGGAATAACCCCGGGGAACACCTGGAGTGACATTGAGTCACACCTTGGTGATAGCAACTGCCAGCTACCGTGCCCTGAAGACCCAGCAGCACAGCCACGCTCCTTCACAGTCCTTGCTCTGGGCCAGGCCTCCTGGTAGTGGGGACCCCCAGGAAACAGGACAGGGAAGGTCACTCCGATAGCGGTGAGCTGCTGAGGCAGGCAGCCCGGGGCCGAGGCCACGCAGGAACAGCCATGCTGGCAGAGGGGCTGGGGGTGATCCAGGCAGAAGATGGGCGGCTGAGCTGATGCAGACTGTGGGGAGACTGGAAGGGGCAGAGGTCAGGAGCTGCGGCCAGGGCTGCCCACAAAGGCCCTCGTAGATCAGGGCAAGGAGCCCAGGTTTTAATCCACGTGCAGAGGGGATCACAGGAGGGCTTTAAGTGGAAGAAGGCTTGATCGGATTGCGTGTTGAAAGGATCGCCAGCTGTTGGCTGCTGTTGGACAGATGGGGTGGGCAAGAGGGGACAGGAAAGAGGCCCCTGAGGTGCCTGGGCAGTAGGGAGGCGGCCAGGACCTGGCGGCAGTGGCAGCTGATGAGCAGTGGTTGGAGTTCAGACAGGGTTCAGAGGCAGGGAGCAGGACTTGGGAGGGGGGCGTGGAGGAAGCACAGCCAGCAAGAGTGTGGGCCTGAGCTCCACCTTGCACACCTGGGCTGGGTGTGCCTGTACCAAGCTGGAGGCCAGGCGGGCCCGCCAGGGCCATGGGGAGCGTGACCCGGACGTGTCAGCACAGGGACATCCTTTCCCCCTTACAACAGCCTTGCCCAGCGGGCCCACATTGCTTTGGCTGTGTGGGAAACAAGCTGAAACCCAGAGAGGACAAGCCACTTGCCTAGAGTCACACAGCCTGGAAGGGACAGACTTGGGCTCCAGAGCCACCCTCCTTCCTCCTAATCCCTTGTCCCTGGTTTTATTGTGTGAGGAACCAGGGCCCCGGGTCACGTGGCACATCTGTGGAGGGCAGCGGCTCTGACCATCTTCCCCCTTCCTTCACCAAGGAGCGAGCATGCTGCAAGCCCCGCCTCTCGGAGAGCCGTGCCCGGGCTCCGTGTTCCCCAGTCTTTCTCAGCTTGGCTGTTCAGTAATTTTGCACATTGACTCAGTGCCCCTGGGCCCCTTCTTGGTGCGATGGCATCAGGTGCCTAACATATATTGGTTTCTTGTAAGTACCTCCCAGAATTGCAAGACGCACACAAGGGAAGGCCGCGGCTGTTCACTGAGCCTGGCGTCCCTGCTCTAGGGAAGGTCAGGAGTGGGAGAAGGTGGCCAAGGAGGATGTGTCCTCCAGGGCGGAGAGCTGGGTCTGCTGAGTGGGGACCGTGGTGGGTGAATGAGGACGTCCCAGCAGCAGAGGGGCAGACAGCTGCTCTCAAGGGCAGCGGGAAGTGTGCCCGGAGAGGGAAGGCTGGGATGGGCGACCTCCGCTGGGGAGGAGCACCTGGGAGGGGCGGAGTCACCTTGTGCAGGCCGCGGCAGTGTAGCAGTGCCACCAGCTGGTGGAAGTTTCCCTCTGTCACATTCAGCGTCTCCTCCAAGGACAGCAGAGGCTTCTGCCATGGGAATGGAGGTAGTTATCGGGACGGTGCACCGTGCTCCGCCCAGCCCCTCGGGCTCCGCCCACAGCAATGAACCCCGCCCCTAGAGACCTGCCCAGCTTTTCAGGCCCCGCTCCCTCCCATAGGCTCCTCCCAAACTCATGTTTCAGTCCCCTAGAGACCTACCCAGCTCAGCATTCCCCACTCCGCCGTGTGTCCAGCCTGTCCTTCCTGCGGATCCCTTGTGCACTCCACAGGTCCCCCCGCACCCCGCCCTCCTTCCCTTTGGTCTACAGACCTGTGCAGATGGGAACTGGGGAACTGCTTCTCGCTCCAGGCCCTGCAGCTGGGAATGGATGTTGGCCAGCGCTCGCTGGGACAGAGTCAACCTCTGCAGGAAGACAGGAGGAAGGGGGACCCTGTGGGTGACATCCCTGGCCTTCTCCACTCTTGGGACCCAGGACACTGGGCCCCAGCACCATGCTCCTCCCCTTAAACCCAGGAGCGCAGTCCCGGCCCTGCCTCCTCCTTTGGGAGTCCACATTCAGGGTCCCTGTATGCCCATTTCCCTTGTCCTCAGCCCTCACCTGTTGGAAGGGGTTGGTGATGGCCTGGTTGCACAGGAAGTAATAGTTCAGGATGTCTAAAGGGAGGGGAGAGGGGGGCAGGCTGTGAGCCTGGCCTCTGCCCTCTCCTTGGGGAAGCAGAAGGTTCACTCCCGGCCTCAGGAAGCCTCAGAAGACGAAGCCGATTAAACTGCTTCCCGTTTTTCTCCCATAGCCAATCCTCTCCGGGGCTCAGGTCCATGCTCCTGACCCCTCTCTCTCCTTCTCACACTAGCATCTTTATTCAGCCCTTTCCCAGCATCCCAGAGGGCCTGGGCACTGGGGACACTAGGAAAGAGGACCACAGGGATCACCTGAGCTGAGCCCCGTCTCCTCCTGGGTCAGGTTCAGGACATAGGCGTCTGGATTGGAGCAGAAGTCACTGAGGCCCTGAGCAAGAGAGCAGGAGGAGCTCAGACCCAAACCTGCCATTTCCACTCTCCACAGCGCCTGGCCCAGGCCCCTCCCTCAGACCCAGGAGTCCAGATCCCAACCCTTCCTTCCTTGGAGCCCAAGTGTCCAGCGCACCTGCCTCTGCCCTCCCAGGACCTGAGAACCAGCCCCAAACCTCAGAACTGTGATTGTGTCTCCCACGCCCCTTCTCTAAGGACCTAATGCATTAAGTGCCCCCTGCCCCAGGACGCAGGGTCCCACCCGCTGAACGCAGGGCCCTCAGAACTCACCACAGCTGTGGCTGCCTCAAGACCCATGGAGCCCCAGCTCAGGACAAGCACCAGGAGACTCATGGCCGTCATCCTAGCATGGGAGGGCACTGGTTTTAGGGCTCATAATCGTTCCCCACCTTGCCTTCCCCCTCCACACCAAACCCCCTCACTGCCCGCCCCTCCCCCCACCAGCCTCTGGATCCTGGGGGATCAGAGTTGGGGAGGAGGAGCAGCAGGTGTGGGGACTGTGGCTGCTGCTGTCAGACGGAACGCCTGGCACCTGCCAGTGTGGTGGAGATGGACAGGGGTCTGGGCTGGCAAGTCAGCACCTGCCTCGTGGCAGGCTCTCACCACCTCACTTGGGACCCTGGAAGCCACTGCTCAACTCTGAGCTCAACTTTCTGAACTTTAAATTCTGCAAGGTCCAGTATCCTGCTGACCAGGCTTGCTCCCAGGTCACCCACAGCCCAGTCAGTCTCCCTTTAGCCCTCGGAGGAGTGGAGACTGTTCCTGGATTGAAATCTGAACCCGGCTGGTCCCTAGGGTGGGCTCAGGCTGGTCAGTGGAGGGTCAGCAAGCAAGGAGGGCACTATGGTGTATGGGGACCAAAGGCCTGCCCTGCTCCACCATGTCTCCTCCACCTCCAAGCCTCAGTGGGGGCCCGAGTGGGCAGCAGGACTCTCCCCCAGGGTGGTATGTAGACAGCAGCTGCAGCCCAAGGCCCCTCCCACCCCTGCTGGGGCAGGGAGGATGAAGGGTCCTTCTAATGATAGTGGATTGGCTTTGAATGCCAGCTCTAGCACTTCCTGGCTGTGTGGCCCTGAGCAAGCAGCCCAACCTCTCTGAGCTTCAGTCTCCCCTGTTAAACAAGGAGCACAGCCTGCCTCAGTGACTGGGCATGAGGGCTCCATGAAGTGCCAAGAAGTGCTAAATAAGAGCAGGGTGCCGTGGTTCCACTCGGCATCCTTCCACCTCCGGTTCCCGAGCCTAATGGTTCCTCCTTCCTGGGGCCACCGTGGCCATAGAGGACTCAGTGGCCCTCCACAGAGTCAGTGGCCATGCTCATCTGTACTGTCAGTGTAATCAGGTATCTCCATGGTGCATAGCACTGCAAGGCCTGCCTGTCTCCGGGCCCCCTGGGCTGTCCTGGGTGTCACCTCTGTTGTGTGCCTAGCTGTGAAGAACGCTGGTCCCTTGCATAAGAGAGCTATGAGGCCGAGGTCCCACAGCCAGGGACATGCTAGGCACAGCGATGCTGAGGAAGCCTGGTGAGGGCCCCCCATGCCCACCGTGGAAGGTGCTAGCAATCAACTCACACGGCCACCAGCCACTTGCTCTGCTTCGCCAAGCCCAGGAGGGTGAAGAGGCAGACCAGGAGCTCCAAGAGCAGCAGGAGGACATAGGCCAGCCACCTGGGGGCAGGAGGGCTGAGGCAGCGGACCCCAGAGGAGGCCAGCTGCACCCCAGCTGCATCCCAGCCCAGCCCCGCCTAGGAGGAGACCCCAACGCCTGCCAGCCACCACCACACATCTGTGAAAGGGGTGCTGGGGAAGACACCATGCTGGAACAATCCGGAGCACAGGCCCCAGAGTGTGAGTACCTGAGACCCAATACCCACTGACCATGCTCCAGCTCTGTGACTGTGGACTTGAGCTGGCTTCTCTGAGCCGGGATCCCCTCGCCCTGCAGAGCAGAGGTAACTCATCCAGCATGGGGGGATCTCATCACAAGACCTGGGGGCGTGTGCACAGAGGCGGGGCTGCCTGGGCCTCAGCCACGCCCACCTCTTAACCAGCTGCAAAACCGACCCAGGACTTCCACCTCCTGGCCTCAGTTTCTCTGCTGCCGTGGGAGCACAGTGAGGACTTGGAAAGGTTGCTGGGCAAACGGGCGAGCACACCTGAAGTCCTTGAGAGGGTCAGGCTCACGGACCCACACAGACTAGCTGGAGTGCCAAGGAGGCAGCTGCAGATAGTGTCCGGTGGTCAGCTAAACGTGAGTAATTCACCAGAACTGCCTGGGTGGTGACTGGGAGGCCAGGGCACAGTGCTCGATCACGGGAAGCACTGATACCTAGGCGGTTGTCCTCAGCATCCCACAGAGCTGTGGACTGCTTTCCGTGCCCCCCACTCTCCCTCCAGGGCCCTGACCTGTTGGTCGAGCGACCCCCAAATGCTGGGTACCTTGGTGCTCTCACAAGGGTCCAACCCTGGATGTTCCCTGGGGACCATGACTCCATCCCACCCCAGCAACATCCTCACAGCTACCCCGACCCCGGAGCCCAGGCCCAGCTCACCGGCCTGTGCCTGACGGAGATGCACAACCTGGTCCGCAGCCCAGGCCTGTTGCCCGCTGTGCTCTGATGCCTCATCTCCACCGCCCGGCATTCCCTGCTCATGCCGTTCCCGCCCCACGTGTCTGCACCCAGGAACCCAGAGCCCAGGACCTCCTCCCCCTCCCTGGGCTGTCGACTGAGTGGAGGAAATAATTCCTAGTGAGTGAAGCAATAGGCCTGGTCCGGCTTGCTGTTGGGAAGGGCGGCTGCCCCTGGGGGCTGCACAGTGGGTGCCTGCCTCTCCGGCAGTGCCACCCGCTCAACGTGGCCTTCCTGGGCCCTGTGTTGCAAACCGCCAGCCTGTTTCCATCCGCCTCTTTTCCGTTTCATTTTCTCCAAAGCTCTCACCAGCCAGCACCTTACAGAGCTTGTCTGTGTGTTGGTCACCTGTCACCTCCCGACTGCTCTGTCCAGCTCCGAGGATGTCACCCTGTCAGGGCTCACTGTGTGCTGGTGGCCATCCCCAGCAACCAACAGATACTAACTCAGTCCAGTGAGGGCAGCACTGCAGGAGGCTCACTGTGTGGGGAAACTGAGGCACTGGACGGTGGCAAGGGAGCGGCCCTCAGGAGCTGGGGATCCTGATCGCAGGGGTGTGCAGCCTCCCTGATCACAGTGCTAAGTAAACATGTGCTGGATGAACATACGTGCCACACGGATCACGGAGCCAGTGGGCTCCTGACCAGGTTGCAACTGAGTGCAAGAGTGACTTGCTGTGAGCGAATAAATAACATTACGGTTGAGGGGCTGGTGGGACAGTGGGTGCACGCCTGGGACCCCATCACTTGACCCTCCGCTATGCAGTGGGGCTCCTTGGACTTGTCAAATTGACTTTTGGGGCTGGATGTTCTGGGAGGGGGGAACCTGTGTGTGGTAGGACGCTGAGCAGCTCCCTGGCCTCCACTCACTAGGTGCCAGGAGCACCCCTTCCCTCATTTGTGACACCCCAAAGTGTCCCCAGAAACTGCCTGGGTTCCCCAGGGGACCCAGCTTGAGAACCCGGGCTGCACAGGGGGACGCCTCTCACCTGTACTCCTCCACAAAGGACACGTCTTCCGCCACCTGCAGGGGGTTCAAGGGCACTCCCTGCCAGAAGGCCAGCCCCTGCAGCTGCTGGGCCACAGCCTCTGCCTGCCGCCTAGCTCCCCGGGTGGCTGCCACCAGCTCGGTGCGCTGTGCCAGCACCTCCTCCAGGGTGGTCAGCTCTGTCCTCACCGCCTCGCCCAGCCTCTCCACCGTCTCTAACACCTGGGGAGGGAGGGGCTCAGGTCTGGGGAGGAAGTCCTCCAGAGCTGGGCCGAGGGGCGGGGCTCTGGGGGGAAGCAGGAGAGAGCAGTGGCAGGGGTCTGAGGTCCTGATGGAGTTCTGTGGCCTTAGGGGGGCTCTGGGTGGCCCGTCATTGGGCCTGGAATAGATTCCAGCCCGGAACTGGAAGGAAGTTGGGGGTCTTTGGTCTGAGGCCTTCATCTGCCTTCCCGAGTCTGGGACCTCAGGTCTGGGTGCCCTGGCTTAGGACTGCAACTCTAATCTGGAGGTGGCGCTGCAGGGCTGGGGTCCCTGGGCTTGCCTTGGGGCCAAGAATCAGGTCTGGGGTCCTGGATCTGACCGCAGTGTTTGGACTCTGGTTTGGGCTGCAAGTTGGATCCAGGCCTGGAACAGGATGTGAGTCTGGGGTCCAGGGTGGAGCCAGCTCTGGATCTGGCACAAGGTTTGTACCAGGGCTAAGTGTATGGCCTAAGGGCCACTGGTCCCGCACCCTAAGTCTCAGGTATGGGCTGTGTTGGGATCTCTCTGACCCTGAGTGCAGGGCCCGTGCTCCTGAGTGGGGGCCAGTCTGGGTGTGGGTCAGGGTTCTGGCCAGTCTCTGTCCCCCTCACCAGGTGGTCAATGGTGCTGAGCGTGTGGTTGGCGTGCAGCAGTGCCGAGCTGAGCTGGGACACCCCATCACTGGTCTCGCTGTTGCCATAGAAACCAATGCCAATGCCAGCACTGAGAGGGGAGGAAGGAGAGGAAATCTCAACCAGTCTGGGACCCCACCGGGGGCCACTGTCTCCCCACAGCACCCCTCTGCCCCACCTCTTCATCCACCTATCCCGTTTCGGTGCCCACCCCATTGGTCCAGCCGGCGTGGGAAAAGACTGTCTGCAGCTCAGCCCCCACCCGTTGCCAAGGTAACGGGAAGGCCTCACTCCCCCAGCTGGAGGGACGTCATTGTGATGCTAATGGTGGGTGGAGTGGCGGAGGGGAGGGAGCCCCCGATTTAACTCGCACCTCCCCAGAGCCAGCCCTGGTCACACCCAGCCCTGCCAGAGATCATCTCCTCCTGGCCACCCACCCCACGCCCCTCTCCTTCATCCTCCCCGGGAACCCAGTATGCTCAGCACATGCCCAGGAGTCCTCCGAGCCCAGGTGTCGGCTGCCCCTGCCTCCTGGGGGGTCCTAGGGGTGCAGGGTCCCCCAGCCACCACCACCTCCTAGGGCTCTCGGCCTTCCCCCACCTCACCCTAGAACCCTAGCGTCTGGCCTGTGGGGAGGGAGTAAAGGAATGTGGGAGGAAGGGCTGGAGGATGGGCCAGGAGCTGGGGAGCCTCTGCCCAACCCCAGCCAACACCGAGCTCCTTTGTGGAGACTGAGTCTGGAGACCTTTCCGCCCCCCACCCCGCCAGCGTCCCACAGTGGAGGGGGTGAGAGGCTGTGCCCCCCCAGTTCCCAGCCCCCTCCCTGGGATGGGCGCCCGCTGCCCCCGCCCCATTGTTCAGAGCCCTACAAAGCTCTTCTTGTTCCCAGGGCTGGGGGCTGAGGCCGTGTCTCTCCCCCACTGGGCCTTTGTCTGCCTCCTATGTCCACCCCCATCTGCAGAGCCCGCTGGAGAACACCCCGCCTCCCCACACACCCCCAACCAGACACCCTCTTCTCCCTGAAGTAAGCAAGTGTGACCCGGAGCCGGCTGGGGCCACCAGCTCCAAGCCATGCCCGTGGGCCGTAGGAGACTCCCACAGCCTCCTCTGCCCTAGCCCTGTGGCACAAGACAGCTGCCCCTCCTGGTGGGTTCTGCCCTGCAGGGATGGGCTGGTTCTTGGTAAAGGGCTGTCCTGGGGCTTGGGAGTGCATCTCCACTCTGCCCCTCCACGTGGCATTGAAATGTGCCCTTCTCTCCCTCCCAAGCTGGACACCGCAACCCAAATCCAGCAGCTGTCCTGGGAGGGAATTAGAGCGGGCTCGGGCCACATGGCCTGTCTCCCTGGTGGGAATGTAAGCTTCGGGCAGGCCGGTCAGGTGCCTGGGCTGGCATGTTCAGCGTCCAGCTCACAGGAGCTAGCCAACAGCTGTTGTTATGAATGCAGGAAGGACATCAATGGTTAGCACTCCCTCTGGGGAGCAGTGTGCAGGCCTGTGCACGCTCCCATCTCTCTTACCATCCCTAGAAGGGGGTGGTATTATAAAACCCATTTCACAGATGCGGAAACTCAGCCATGGGACGGTCACATTACTCTCCTAGATCACACAGCTCCTTG
The DNA here is from genome assembly GCF_902686455.1 of Sciurus vulgaris. Taxonomy (NCBI): domain Eukaryota; kingdom Metazoa; phylum Chordata; class Mammalia; order Rodentia; family Sciuridae; genus Sciurus; species Sciurus vulgaris. The sequence continues at coordinate 71,153,509 of NC_136478.1, read as the reverse complement.
ATGGGAGGGCTGCCAAAACCGGGCAGTCTGACCATCCCCAAGCCCTTAGCCTACTCCTCCTGCCAGGCTGGCTGCCCAGGGAAAGTCATTTCCATTTAAACGTCATTCCTCCATCCATCAACCAGGAAAGTTCTCCCTGTGGAGGGCGAGGTGGCAGGGCCTCACCTGTCCCCTACCCCTGTGCCCGGGCACCCCAGGAAGGCTGATGGAGACCTGCCACCAGCAGGGAAGCCCTGGAAGGCTGGGGAGCCCCACCCGCCCTGGGTCCCCGTTACCAGCCGACGAGGAGGGCAGCCACACAGCTCCAGGTGACACAGCCTCCACCGGGTGGGGTGCTCTTGGCCCCGGGGGGCTCTGGGGGGCGGCAACAGCAGAAGCGGATGAGGTAGACAGCAACGAAGATGAGGCTCAGGCCCAAGCCCAGGCCCGCCAAGGCCACCACCAGCAGCAGGGCCTGGGAAGGGGTACATCAAGCCTTGGAGGGCACCAGCGTGTCCTGGACTTGGAGCCCCTCCCTTTCAGGCATTTAGGTTTGCGGGGAACATGGGGTCCCCAGCCCCCACCCCAAACCTGGCGGCTGGGGCCCTGAGACCCAGGACTGGGTTACTTCCAACTGGAGGTCCAGCTCTGCTCTGTCCTCCAGTGACTGTGTGACCTTCAGATGAGCCCTCCCCTCCCTGAGCCGCTTGTCCTCCTCACTACCACCATGTAGTTGAAATGGAGCATGCCCTGGGACCTGATGAGGCTGCTCTGGAGCTGTGGGCCAGCGTGGTGGGTGCCCAGTCCTGTGCTGTGGCAGTCTGGGGGAGACAGGCTCCCTCCCTCCTCCTCTCTCTGCGCTCTCCCCTGCTGTTGAGCTCAAACACCCACCACACCTCGAGTCTGTCACCCAGGGACTGCGGGATGGGGTGCTCTGTGACAGCATGTGTGTGCATGCAAGACTCAGAGGTGGAGACTGGGAGAGGAGGACAGAGCAGAGGAGAGATGGAGGCAGACAGAGCCAGGACAGACAGGGAGATGTGCAGAGATAAGACAGAAAAAGACGGGGACCGAGGGACCCAGTCCGAGACAGGACAGTCGGACACTCAGAGAATGGGAGGGAGAGATAGATGCAGAACCCTGGAGAACAGTGGAGAGCCTGAGACGGAGATGCAGGGAGAACCAGAGGCTGGAGGCAGGCAGATAGTATGGACACCTTTGGAACCACCTTGCAGAATAAGGGGCTGTAGGCACAGTGGGTGGGGCTTCCAGCAACCTGTGCCATCCTGCCTGCCGGAGGCCCAGCGTGGGGGCACCAGGATCAGAAGCACACCCTGTACTCTGAGGCTGTCCCCTAAACTGGAGGTGTTGTGTGTCCCTGAGGGAGAGAAAGCGTGTGTAGTGTGCTGTTGGCGGGAGGTCAGCTGCTTGTCTTGAGTTTGCCTTGAGTCGAGACCCTGGGGCATGCTGTGTGTGTGAGGTGCATGGGAGGTGCGTGCACACTGAGGTGCCCGGCCTGCAGCTCAGAAGACACCTGTGGGCATTTATGTGTTCTGAGCACAGTTCCTGGAGGTTCAGAGTTGCCTTGGGGTTCGTTTGTGTTTTTGTGTGTGTGTGCATGCACATGTGAGTGAGTGGTACAGTCCATATTCCTGTGAACATGTGTACATGTGAGGATGTATGTGAGGGTGTCAGTGTGTGAGCTAGTGTGCATGTGAGTGTGTTAAGTGTGAATTAGTACATGTGTGCATGTAGGTGTGTGCATAAGTGAATGTGTGTGTATGGGTGTGTCTGTGAGCAAATGTGCAGCTGAGTTAGTGTTTGTGTGCACATGTGTATGAGCGTGCGTATATGTGTGTTCATGTGTGTATAGTGTGTACATGAGTGTGCATGTGTACGTACGTGTGAATGTGTATACGTGTGTTAGTGTACACAAATGAGTATGTCTACAGCTGGGGGGGTGTATGTGGTCATGTGTCCCTGAGTCCCTTATGGTGTGCCCACCTGTGCCCCAGGTAGTCCTCTCTATGGAGAGGAGTGTCCTGAGGGGGTTGTGCCAGCCGTGTCCTGGCTGTGACCTGACCACCCACGAAGGGGGTGGAGAGATCCCCTCTGAGCCCTCAGGGAGGTGCCTGAGGCCCTAGAACCCTAGTCAGTGTGGCCGGGGAGGTCCAGGTGCGAGCGTGGACGGCTGGAGGTTGTGATTGTGTAATGTGGCTGTGGGCGAGGGGATGGCGGTCCCGCTTCGTGGGGAGAGGGGGCGGCGTGGAGTCGGCGAGGAGGAGCTGCTCAGGGCTGTGCCAGCCGTGACCCAAATAGCTACATACAGCTCACATCCTCTCCCTGCCGTTCTGGGAACCCCACTCCTCCTAAGCTCTCCCAGCCCCAGCCCCCTTTCCCAGAGGCAAGCCAGGGCAGACAGCGCGGTTGGGACAGGCAGGGCCTGCGACCCATGCTGGGGCATCAGGACTCCCAGCCCCCTACCCCGTCCCCAGCTCAGCCAAGCCTTTCTCCTCGCTAATCTCAAAGTCAAGCACTCAATTAAACTGGGTCAGGGGACAGTTCTTCCCCCCTTTGCAGCTGTGGTTGGGCCCCTTCCCGAGGGACCCTGACCTCAGTGAGGTTCCCACACCAGCCCCACCCTCCAGGACCCAAGTCTGTCAGCCCCGCGGCTCCCCTAACCCAGTCTGGTCCCTGCCCCCACCCCGTCCGGCCCCCGCCCCTTCTGTCCTGGGCAGACTGGAAGCGTCCTCTCCAGACACCGCCTCATTTCCTTGCCCTGGCCCTGAAAACCCCCTCCCTCTTTAAGGTTCTCAGTCCCATCTCAGAACAGGGCACCCCCGCGCCGCCCCGCGACCTTCCTCCGCTCCACCGTTATCAGGTCCGCTCTCTCGGGTCCCCCCTTATCTGGGACACAGTCACCCGCTGCGATCCTATGGGGGCGGGGTCCTCTTTTAGGACCCGAAAAGTGAACCTTCCCTCCGTTGACCCTGGAGACTGGCTTCCCAGGCAGGTCTCCGGAACCGGGAATCCAGGCCGCTCCTTCGGGACTCGGGGTCCAGGCCCTGGGTGCCGGGTCCTCCCTCACTCAAGGGACGAGGGGGCTGATCCCCGCGCCCGCGCCGGGAGCCTCCAGGTATGGGCGCCCTGCTCCTCCTCCCTCAGGTGCCCGAAGTCCGGACCGCCCCAGCCCCGGAGACGCAGGACCGAGACCCAGCCTCCTCTTCTCCTCCCTGGGGACCCAGGAGCTCGGGCCGCTGGGCCGCGCCAGGTCCCACCTGCTGGTATTCCTGCTCCCGGGGCGCGAAGCCGCTGGGCACCGGGCGGAGCTGGAAGTCGGCGCGGGGCAGCTGGTGGAGGAGATGCACCCAGGCGGAGGGCCGGTAGCCCGGGGGCGCCCCCATGGCCCCGGGAGGGGCAGCGGGCGACGGCGGGAGCCGCGGAGCCGAGCGGGGCGCGGGCGGAGCGGGGTCTGCGGCCCGGGGGAGCCGAGCGGAAGGGCGGGGGGCGGAGATTGGGGGAGGGCGGCTCGGCGCTGCCCCTGGCGGCCGCAGGGGGCACTGCGGCGCGGGAGGCGGCCGCGCTCCGCCCTCCCCGGGCTCCCACCTGCCGCCGCCGAGCAGGTGCCGCGCTGCCCAAGTCGGGGCCTCAGGAGAGCTGCGCTGTGCCAGACTCTTGGCCTCGTTCGTGTAGGGACGCTGGCACTGTGATATCACGCTGAAGGACAGCGATCCCTTTATCTTAATGAAGAACCGCGTCCCTGTAAAGGCCACTAGTGTTTGCTCAGCATTGCACAGGTAACGGCCAGTTGCGTCACGAAGACGCCCCACTTCTGTGTATAGGGGTGCCTCCTCTGTAAAGGACGCCTGTGTTTGGGCAGAACCTGCACAAGGACACACCTACACGCAAACCTCGCTGTGCTTATGGACCAATCCAGGATGTATTACAAACCTACACACCTGCAATGACGGGCGTCTGCTTAAGGACCCCTATTGTCTCTGTAGAGACCTTTCCCGTCCTTAGAAGGATGCCTCCCCTGTGAATGTCTCCAAACCGACTGAGGATTCCTTCAGTGTCTGTAGGACTCCCATCCCTCAACGCTGATTTGGTAGTTCACAGGTATTTTCCAGCCAATATATGTTGAGTCTCCCAGGAATCCACTAGTGCCACTTGGATATTGGGGAAGTACAGATCCTGAAGGGGACTTGGCTACCCTGGCATCATTAACTAGGTGTCACTGTTGGAGCTAAAGCAAATTCCCAGGAATATTGCCCAGGGCCGCCCCCTTGGAGTGGAGCAGGTTCCTATAGATACCTATAGAGACAAGCAGGGTCCCTAGACAGGTCCTTATGCAGACAGCAGGAGTCCTTGCGAGATGTGCAGGTTTTAAATACATTCTGGAGGGTTCCCCACACGCAGGAAGTTTTGTGTGTAGAAGCTGTGTCCTTATGAAGGTTAGGAAAAGGGGGGGCTTTCCCAAACACAGGTGTCCCTTACAGATGAGGACACACACATGCTGTGTGAGGGTTCTTCATGATGAAGGAGACATAGTCAAGATCCCCACACTTGTCCTCACCCCCGGGGGGATTGAGGTGGGTGGAAGGAAGAGAGGAGGTTAATGATCCATCTGTCCCATATTTTGCCACAGGTTGGTGAGAAAGGGTCAGGGAGAAGATAATGAAGATGTGAAGGTGGTGGTGATAAGAGATAGTGATGACAGTGAGTGCTGTGTTTGGATCTGGAGCGTCGCTAGAGGCTCATGTGTTGAGGGACTGGTCCTCAGTGCAGCCATGCTCGGAGGTGGGGCTCTGGGGAAGCGACCGAATCATGAGGGCTCTCACTTCACCAGGGAGTTAATGCACTGATAGCCGAATGGACTACTGGGAGGAGGTGGAAACTGTAGGGGGTGGGGCATGTTGAGGGGAAGTAGGTCCCTGGGGGTTCACCTTGGAAGGGTATTTCTTGTTCCTGGCCTGTTTCCTTGCTCTCTGTGCTCCCTGGCTGCCACGGCCTTCCACCATGATGTCCTACCTCACCCCAGGCCCAGAGCAATGGAGCGGGCTAACCATGGACTAAAACCTTTGAGACCATGAGCCCAAATGTGCCAGATATTTTGATCACAGCAATGAAGAGCTGACTAACACACTGATAGTGATCATGACATGGTGACAATGTTCATGATGAGGATAATGATGGTGATGATGATGGTGGTGATGGTGATGATAGTGATGGTGATGGTGGTGATGATGGTGGTGATGGTGATGGTGTTGATGGTGATGATGGTGTTGATGATAATGGTGATGATGGTGGTGATGGTGATGGTGGTGGTGGTGATGGTGATGGTAGTGGTGGTGATGGTGATAGTGGTGATGGTGGTGATGGTGATGGTGATGGTGATGGTGGTGATGGTGATGGTGATAGTGATGATGGTGGTGATGGTGATGGTGATGGTGATGGTGGTGATGGTGATGGTGATGATAGTGATGGTGATGGTGGTGATGATGGTGGTGATGGTGATGGTGGTGATGGTGATGATAGTGATGGTGATGATGGTGATGGTGATGATGGTGATGATGGTGGTGATGGTGATGGTGGTGGTGATGGTGGTGATGGTGATGATGGTGATGATGATGGTGGTGATGGTGATGATAGTGATGGTGATGGTGGTGATGATGGTGGTGATGATAGTGATGGTGATGATGATGGTGGTGATGGTGGTGATGTGATGGTGATGGTGGTGATGGTGGTGATAGTGATGGTGATGGTGATGGTGGTGATGGTGATGGTGGTGATAGTGATGGTGATGGTGGTGGTGATGATGGTGATGATGGTGGTGATGGTGATGATGGTGATGGTGATGATAGTGATGGTGATGGTGGTGATAGTGATGGTGGTGGTGGTGATGGTGGTGATGGTGGTGATGGTGTTGATGATAATGGTGATGATGGTGGTGATGGTGATGGTGGTGGTGGTGATGGTGATGGTGGTGGTGGTGATGGTGATAGTGGTGATGGTGGTGATGGTGATGGTGATGGTGATGGTGGTGATGGTGATGGTGATAGTGATGATGGTGGTGATGGTGATAGTGATGGTGATGGTGGTGATGGTGATGGTGATGATGGTGATGGTGATGATGGTGATGATAGTGATGGTGGTGGTGGTGATGGTGATGGTGGTGGTGGTGATGGTGATAGTGGTGATGGTGATGATGGTGATGGTGATGGTGATGGTGGTGATGGTGATGGTGATGATGGTGATGGTGATGATGGTGATGATAGTGATGGTGATGATGGTGATGATGGTGATGATAGTGATGGTGATGATGGTGGTGATGGTGATGATAGTGATGGTGATGATGGTGGTGATGGTGATGATAATGGTGGTGATGGTGATGGTGATGGCCATCATGGTCATAATGATGATGGTGAGGAGGATGATACTGATGGTGGTGGTGAGGATGATGGAGACGGGAGGCGCAGATGCTTGCACATGCACTCATTGTCACTACCTTGGATTTTTTTCCTCAGCCAGCTCCAGTGCTGGCTGGAGTTGTGTTCTTGCCCATCCCAACTAGATGGTTTACACAGGGCTTAGGACTGAAAGAAACTTCTGAGCTGAGCACCTGGTGGCACCTTAAGTGACCCCAGGCACTTGATTTCCAAATTGGAGTCTCCGTTCTCCCATCTGTAAAATGAAAGGAATTAATCTGTTAATTTTTTGTGTGAACTTTTATACATGAGGAGGAGAAGGTAAGATTAGCATGTTGTTATAAAAGATGCACCTGGGACAAGGTCCTGCATCATGTCTGCTGGTTTTAAACCAGCAGATCTGCTAAGGCAGCAGAATCCCAAGTGCCCTCAGGTAAGCATTAGGGCACAAGAGTACAAGAGTGGGAACAGTCTGAGGTGCTTATAGAGACTGCAGCTCAAGAGCACTCAATGGCTCCCTATTGCCTCTGGCTCCATTGCAACTCAGCTCCATGTCTGTGCAGCCCCATCTCCCCTACACCAGCCTTCTCCAGATGGATCAAATCAAGAGCGGTGGCCTTCCAAGTTGTAGGACCACAAGCAACAGTGAGAAACCATTTTTATTTCATGATCTGGAATGTGTGTGTGCATGCATGTGTACACACGCCACATGACACTCCTCTCCATTCCCCCCAGAAAAAGTTTGGGTTGATTGAATTTCTCTCTCTCTCTGCTTCACTCTGGCCCTCTGTCTTTCTCCAACTCTCCATTTCTCTCATGAGTCATTTGGCAAGACTCTAGAGAATTTCTCTAACAATTAATTAATATTGATTAGGCCCAAGGAAGGTATCCCTCCTAAAGCATGGGAGACCTGAAGTGCTTTCTGACCCAATTTTGTTCTCTGTTTCTCCTGGGGAGGACAAGTGGCTATTCCAGGGTGGTCCTTGGGTGTTTCTAGGTCCGTGACTGAATGCCAATCCCAAACCATCTCAAGTTCCAGAGGTATTAATTTGAGTCCCTGGTGGGGGTGGCTTAGACCACATGGCTGATGCTCTTCAGTGTCAGCCAGTGCTGGCCATATGGCAAGACGGACCCAGCATCGCCAGATGTTCCAAATTTTCAAGACAGAAATCTGGATATTTTTAAAAGCAAAATCCCTCAGCTTTTAAATGTTAAAACTAATTCAAATACAAAAAATAAACTGTATGGGCCAAATCAAGCCTGTCTGTGGGTTGGCGCTGGCTGGTCTGTAGCCCTGGTCTAGCCAGACGTTGAGTGGCACCACCGTGTGGGGGACAAGCGGAGGAAGAGGAGCCCCTGGTACAGCCGAGAGGCAGCACGGGAGGAGTGAGAGGGGAGCCAGGGAGAGGCAGCGACGCCTCCCCCTGCAGGAGGCCTCCGGGTCCTGGTCCTGGCACGACCTCCCATGGCTGAGATTCCGGGAGGTGTAGTGGTTCCAGAAAGATGGCCAAGTGCTGGGACTTGAAAACAGACCAAAAGCTCTGCTTGATGCAGTGCAGGATGGGGTAGAGAACTCATTGGTAAATGGGCAAATGTGTCGAGGTACCCCGTCTGTCAACCGGGCGGGCGTCGCAGCTGACTCAACGGGCCATCTGGACTGGCCTGAGGGAGCCCGTAAGACACGTCTGGGCGTGTCTGTGAGATGTTCCCGGAAGAGAGCAGACTAAGGACCTCTGACCAGGGTGGTGGGCGTCCTGCAGTCTGACGGGACAAAAGGCCGAGGATGGGCGAGTGCCCTCCCTGCACTCTGGTCTTTTCTGCGACATCATCTTCTCCTTGGCACGGCAGAGCTCCGGTTCTCCAGCCTGGGAGGGCTAGGGCGCTGCGGGCCCGCCCAGGGCCGAGGGTCGGGATGCAGGGTGTTTGACCACATGCGCAGTCATGGGTCACGCTGAGGACGAGCCCCTTCAGCCCTGAGGGACGTGGGCGCTCCGCGTGCGACCTCGGCTGGAGACCCCAGCGGCGCCACCCGGCCCAAGTCCTAAGGCTGGGGAACCAGGGCTCTGCTGTCCCATGGAGAAGACGGCTGTCCCTGGTGTGCCTGCCTTTCTTCTGGTGCAGGTCAGAGGAGGACAGGCTGGAAGAAGCAAGCATAGCAAAACACAGACGTAGGACCCGGCCGGACGACCAGGTGTTCACTTCAGCCTCCGACGATTTTCACACTTCAGATTTTTCATGGCAAAACGTTGAGGAGAAAAGGACAGATCTCATCGGAGCAATAAAATAAACAACACGGTTTTGGATTATAACCCAAATATAAAATCAATATCTGTGCATGCATAATCATAATGATAAATGAGAAAAGCCCTCTGCAGAAGAAGGGCACGCAGATGCTCGCCCTCCCGCAGGGGCCGCTCCCCACACCTCAGGATGGCCGGGCACAGCCGTGCCTTCCAAGGTACAGCCTGCCAAGGGGGCAGAGGAACTGTGCAGGTGAGGAGCCTGGCGCTCAGGAGCTGGGGCAGGAGAATCGCAAGTTCAAAGCCAGCCTCAGCAACGTGGACAGACCTGCCTCAAAATATAAAAAGGGCTGGGGACGTGGCTCTGTGGTCGAGCACCCCTGGGTTCAGTCCCCAGTACCAAAAACAAAACAAACAAACAAAAATCTGGCAACCTGGCAAGACTGACGAACACTTCTGGAAACAGGTGACCAAGGTCCAGGTCCTGTCACGACATCATACTGACAAGGTGCAGGCGCCTGTGATGTGACCTGGTGACAAGGCGGTCACTTGACCTCCGTGCTCTTCTTCACAAACCTGTAGCCCCATCTAGTCGTGAGGAAGGCATCAGGTAGATCCTAATTGAGGGACAGGCCCTAAAATACCTGGCCTGCTCTCAGGAGTGTAAAGAGAGATGACAGACATTTGTGACATATTGTTCTGAAGGGATCCTGGGACAGAAAAGGGACGTTAGGTCAAAGCTAAGGGAAGGTGAGTAAAATGTGGACGTCAGTTAGTAACAATGCCAAGCTCTTGTCTCCTTGGCTGTGACGAATGTCCTGTAGTAAGGTAAGATGTGAACGCAGGGAACTGGGTGCAGGTGGGCAGGAGCTCTATTATCTTGGCAATGTTTTCTTAAAAGTATTGTAATATTAAAATGTTACTTTAAGGGGCCAGGGAGTAGCTCAGTTGGTAGAGTGCTTGCCTTGCATGCACGAGGCCCTGGTTTCAAACCCCAGCACTGTGCGCGATGCGCACGTGCGCACACACACACACACATACACACTCACAAATTACTTTAAAAAATCTGAATAAAAGAAGATAAGAGAGTTAAACAAGCAACAAAAAGACCTGGGCTCCCTGGTGGGAGGGGACACAGCTCTGCTGGTCCCTGCCCTGCCTGGGCCTGGGCAGCCTGAGCCCCTTTCCACGCATGCACAGTGTCGGGAGTGTGTGCAGTGTCGGGAGCCGTCCTCCAGATTTTCTTGCCATTTTTGGGTCTTGCGGCTGTTGTAATTTTAAGCAGTCCAGCCTAACTGGTCGTCAAATCATCCCTCTGTTGTCCAGGTCAAAGCACTTCCCCTACTGTGGAGGAGGCCTGAGCAGAGACCCCAGGGAGGGCACAGGGTGGAGGTGGCCGTTCTCTTGTTGCCCAAAGCTGGGTCCTCGTCTCAGATGCCAATCCAATAATGAGGACATGGTTTTGAGTAAAAGGAAAAAGAAGGCTTATCACTTTGCTAGCAAAGGAGAAGCACAGGGGACTCCTGTCCCAGAGGCTGGGATTCTGCCCGTTAGTGGGAACAGGAGGCTTCTAAAGAGGTGACTGGAAGGCTGCATTCTCTGTTGGAGTGTAAGTCACTTGTTAACTTGGGACAGTCATTTCTGAGATCTTCTGGTGCCTCCCCACAGTCTGGACTACTTTCCTGTGGTGGGTGTGTGCTCAGGGACAGACACCTCTGCCTGGGATGGGGAAGGAAGGTGATCCTGTTTCCTCGGAGATTAGGGAGTGGGGAGAATGGTGAGGAGCAGGGAGAGAGGAAGAGGAAGAAACTCTCCCTTTTAAAACTCAGCTGCAGTGGCAGAGCAGCCAGGGGAGGGGACGGAGGTGCCCCCATCCTGCTGCTTCCTCCTGGCCACTGCTCCCCCAGGTCGCGCCAGGTGGGAATTCCAGGGAAGCCCCCTTTCACTTTTGCTTGGTCCTTCAAGAATTCCCACCTTTTAAAGTTAGTGTCAAACTATGGTTGTGTGTTGTCCTTCCGTCACACCCCCAGGAACAGGCCTGTGCGGGAACCAGCTGGTGTGTGCCTGGTGGCAGTGAGACACAGTGGGTCAGCGGTGGCTCACTGGGCAGCAGGGTGCACCAGTGGGTTGGTCTCAGTTCCCCAGTTCTTGTCCCCAGGACCTCAGACCTGACTGTGTCGGGTGGACAGAATCTCTAAAGAGGCCATCTAGGTAAGAAGAGGTCACTAGGATGAGCCCTAATCTATTAACTGGAGTCAGAAGAAGAAGTGGTGGCACTCGTCTGTGATCCCAGTGGCTCAAAAGGCTGAGTCAGGAGCATCACAAGTTCAAAGCCAGCCTCAGCAACTTAGTGAGGCCTTGTCTCAAAATAAAACACATAAAGGGCTGGGGATGTGGCTCAGTGGTAGAGCACCCCTGGGTTCAATCCAGGGTTAAAAAAAGAATAATAATAAGAAGAAGAAGAAGCAGCAGCAGCAGCAGCGGCGGCGAGGACACAAAGAGGGATGATCTGTGAGGTCACAGGAGGGAGAAGGCCATGTTCACAAGTCCAGGGGAGAGGGTCAGAAGAAACTGGCCCTGCTGAGGGAGGACGTGCCTCTGGCCTCCAGAACTGGGAGGAAGTGGACTTCCCGAGTTGACTGTGTCCGTGGACTCTGTCCCAGCAGAGGGTGTGGGAAAGAGCCTGTCCTTGGGTTCTGGACCACTTGGGTCACTTTGAGTTGGGGGAAGCTTGCTCTGGATTGGGTGACGTCAGGAAGCAGGAGTAAACCTTACCTGGGGGAGGGCAGAGGGTGTGGCGAGAAGCCTGTGCTAGGCAAAGGTGCAGCGTCACCACTGCCAGGAAGGCGGAGGCCTGGGGCATGGTGGGGCGCAGTGTCGCTGTCCCAGGAGTGTCCCCGGGGGGTAGTTGGTGTCCCGATGGAGACTGTCATGGTGTGGTGGCAAACCTGTCTGAGCTCCTGCTCTCCTTGCTGGGCAGTGAGCTCCCTGCCAGGCACCACGCACATTTCCTCCTGTCCCTCCGGGTCATGTGGCCTTCTGGCTACTCCTGGTGGCTGGAAGTCCTGCAGAGCAGATGGGCATCACTTCTAGGCTTGTCCAAGAGGCCCTCCATCCGCCATCTGCTGGAATGCCTGAATGGCCCCTGTGCAGGGTGCCTGCAGCAGACCCTGGAGCAAGGAGAGAGAAGATGGTCACTCTCTGACCAGTGGGAGTCACCACACCCCCAGAATGGGCAGGGTGCTTCTTGTTCCCAGGGAGATGGGCTCTCCTGTGGCCTACTTGACCCCCTGTGTTCCTGTGTTCCGGGATCTGCCTGGCCTCTGCCCCCTCAGCAGTCCTCTGGGCTGTTCTCACCTCCAGTCAACTTCCTCAGCCCAAAGACAGCCACTGCTGTGCACCCAGGGCTCCGCAGAGGGCAGCTCAGCCCACACTGCCCTCGACTCCCCTGTGTCCCAACCTTGGGGACACAGTCCTTGTGTGTCACCATGCTGAGGCACCAAGATGTTTAAAGTACATCAGGAGACACAGTCATTGAAAAGATGGCTTGTTCCTCATAAGACAAAGGGACATTCCACCCCATTCAGGGTCCTGGGGAGCCCCGTGGGCAGAACCATCCAGTGGGCAGGAGGGATTGTTTTTTGCAGGAAGGAATGTGTGGGTCAGGTTTAGGATCAGCTAGTTAGAATATTGTCAGTGGCTCTGGGCCACTGGACTGCCTGCCACCTGCCCTGGGGTGGGAGGCAGGGGACAGTGACCCAGGGTGAGGGAGTCCAGCAGAGGAAGGGCTGGGGTGTGGATGCGCTGATCTGCGTACAGAAGCCAGGCACAGGACAGCAGTTTTCGTCTCTAGAAATTAGCTAGTCCGGAGAGGCGTGGGCCCCGAGAGGCGTGGCTTCGGAGAGACCAGGCTCCCGAGAGGGGTGGCTCCGGGCAAGAAAAGAGCAAGACACTAAAAAGACGAGCTGAGCCCGGCTGCCCAGGCCCTGGTCAAGGAGGGAGCTAGCTACCTCCCTTCTGCGAATGCAGAGGACTTTCTCTAGGGCAGGGGTGACCGGCTGTGCAGTGGCCCTGGAGTATCCGGGTCTCAAGTTCCAGAGCCTGTGGGTGCGACCTTCTGAGCAGAGGACTTTGCAGATGTGGGGAGGTAAGGAGTTCAAGGCAGGGACACTGTCTTTACCCCATGGGCCTTAGGTAGAATCTCAAGGCCCCATGAGAAGGAGACCGAGCACCGAGGAGAATCTCACGAGGATGCTGCAGAGGCTGGGGTGGTGGCTTCCGAGATGGAGGAGGGGCCACATGGCAAGGAGCATGGGCAGCCACAGAGGCTGGAGAAGTCAGGAACTGGCTCCCCGACCTTGGGATTCCAGGAGGGCCAGCCCTGCCCACACCTGGGTCTGAGCCCCAGGAGTCTCATCATGGAGGTCTGGCTTCCAGAACTGTAAGAAAATAAGTAAGTGTGTGTGGCTTGAAGCTGCTGGGCTTGCAGTGTCATGGCAGCACTAGGGAACTGAGACAGAAGGGGTCCTGGACAGGATCCTGGAGGTTTACCCTCCAAGGGGTCCTCGGTCAGGGGCTGGAGACACTTCGGGGGGCCAGGAAGGGTGGGGTTCGGGCTAATACCAAGTGGTGGAAGCCAGGGCTGCTGCCCAGTGCCCTGCAGTCTCCTGCTGCCCTGGCACCGGCTGCAGCGTGCTCCCGCCCCAGGCCAGCAGGCTGAGGAAGCCTGCTCTAGGTGAGGCCCTGGCTCCCCATTCTTGGCCTCTGGTCTGCATGTTCTCCACTTGTTCCCTGATGTCCACCCTTCTGGATGCTGCTGTGCGGCATGAACAGCAAAGGGCTCCCACAGGACCACCCACCAGCAGGACAGTGGAGGGAAGAGGGTCCGGAAAGTGTTCTGAGGACTGTCTTTCAGCTTACAGATGGCCAGTCCTCTTCTGGTCTTGTCCTCACAAGGTGGGGAAAGAGGAAGGGGGAGGGGGAGAAGGGGAGAGGGAGGGACAGCTCCCACGTGTCTCTTCCTCTTAGGACACTAATGCCATCACAGGGCCACCCTCCTGACCTCATCTAAACTGAATCGCCTCTGAGGGGCCCCGCTGTAAATGCTAGGGCTTCAAAATATAAGTTTCGGGGTGGGGCCCATGCAGCAGCCTGCCAGGGGGACGGGGAGGGCACACTGTTCCTGAAGCTGATCTCAGAGAATCCCACCCTCTTGCTACTCTCACCCCAGGCAGATGAGGGGTGAAGGTGCCCTTCAGCTGCTGTGTGATGAGTTCCATGGGGAGTGTCCAGTGTCTCTTCAGAGTGGCTGGACAGTCAGCGCCCACCAATTTTAGCTAGGGACCTCAGCCTCAACACAGGGGCAAGGAGAAGGCCCTTCCCCCAGTGCCCTGCTGTTCTCTGCTCCTGCTGGCCCTGAGCCCCTGCTACCGCACAGCTCTGCAGCCTCTGCCTCTCTGTATGAGGGTGGAGCTTTGACTTTCCTTTTTCAGTGGGAATTGAGCCCAGGGGTGCCCTACCACTGCATCCTCAGCCCTTTGAATGTTTTATTTTGAGGCGGGGGTCTCACTAAATTGCCGAGGCTGGCTTCCAACCTGCAATCCTCCTGCCTCAGCTGAGTCGCTGGGATTAAGGGTGTGCACCACCATGCCTCACTAAAATACCTATAAGACTTAAACACCCCCCGCCCCCACTAAGCATTTAACCTAAGGGGGCTTTGCCACTGAGCCACATCCTTTTTATGTTTTACTTTGAAACAGGGTCTCACTGAGTGGCTTAGGGTCTTGCTAAATTGCTGAGGCTGCTTTGAACTCATGATCCTCCTGCCTCAGTCTCCCCAGTCACTGGGTTTATAGGCGTGTGCCACCATGCTCAGCTACTTTAACCATTTTTAAGGGAACAGTTCTGTAACGGGTTCACTTGATGCTTTGACTATATCCCTTGTCACTTTGAAATTTACATGTTTTTTTTTTCTTTTTCCCAACTTATTCCCTGATCTCTTCTTTTCCCTAAACTTCTCCTCCCTGATCTTCTTTTCCCTGATCTTCCCCTTCCTGATCTCTCCTCTGTAGTCTCATTTCCTTTGAATCACTTCTGTAAAAGCCTTATAAAAGTTCCTGCTGATGGGCGGCATCACGGTCTTTGGGGCAGGAGTGCCCTGTGCTTCTCCTTTGCTAGCAAAGCGAAACTGTCTTTTTCCTTTTTCTCAAAACCATGTCCTCGTTACTGGGTGGACACTGGGGACCAGGACCGAGCTTTCCGTCACACTGTGACTGGCTTGTCTCAGCACAGTCCCTGAAGGGTCACCTGCTCAGGAGCTCCTTCCCCTTAAAGGCTGAGAAGCGCTCCTTCATGTGGCTGGACCGCACCGTGTCTATCACTTGCTCGTGGACACTGGGTGCTTCCTTCCAGGTGACCCTGAAGGCACTGCCGTGGACCCCAGGGCAGACCCCACTTTGGGGCCCTGCTTTCCATTATTTTGGGCACATGCCCAGAAGTGGAGGTGCTTAGACTGCTTGCTTTGTGTTTGCAGTTTTTACTTTCTCATTTTAACCTTCTGGCTTTTTAGATTCACCGAGTTGGTACAGAGAGCTCTCGGGTGCCCTTCACCCACCTTTCCCCGGGGTTCAAGCCAGGGGTCATTGGGCGGAACCAAGAAGGTGGCACCTGGACACGCCTGCTTGGTTTCCCCAGGTTTTCCTCCGATGCTGCTTCTCCATCCCAGGGTCCCACAGGCCCCCTAGTGGCCTCAGGGCTGTCTTCTATCTTCTGACACTTGAGCGGGCGGGCACTCGGTGGAGCTGCCTGGGTTGGGTTTGTGTGCTGCCTCCCGTGATCAGGCAGGACTGTGTCTGGGGGGAGGACTGCGGGGAGGCACGAGCCCGTCTCACGACTCCGGCTGCTTTTCCTTTGATGTTTTTGCTTCACTTGCTCATGGTGGTGGTGTGGGGGCAGCATTATCTGTGTGACTGCACACGTGGCAAGCTCTGGCGGGATGCCTGAGGGGCGCTGAGGAAGTGGAAGAGGGAGCCATTTTGTTTGGAATGATCAGGGGACGTGTTTTTGAGGAAGTGGTGGAGATGGCACGTAAAGGGTGAGAACAAGTCAAGGCCAGCGAGGACCAGGCAGACAAAACGGCATTGCAAAGGCCCTGGGGTTGGGACCAGCCTCGGGGTGGAGGGGTCCAGAGACAGCGTGTGGGGCACGGTGGCTGGAGAGAGCCCGGGAGCAGGTGTCCTAAAGGATGAAGCTGGTGAGGCAGGCAGTGCCAGCTCTGCAGGATCCTGAAGCCCAGGGGAGGAGCCTGGAGTTTATTTTCAGGCAACAGAAGCCGTTGAGGAGCTTCAAGCAATTCTAGGCCCAGCAGTGAGGCTGTGAATGGAGCGTGGCAGGAAACATGTGCCCCCGCGCTGCAGAGGCGTCTGGCTCCAGCAGGTGAGATAAAAATGGAACTGTCACGTTCAGAGCAGGACGGGCACCTGTGGATGTGCCACCAACCAAGATGAAGCAGTGGAACCTCAAGCCCTTCCATCACCTCTGAGCAGCGCCCTGGAGCCTCACGGGGCTGGTGGGAAAAGGAGCATCCAGGCATCTTAAGTCTCTCTTTTTTTTTTTTTTTTTGCGGTACTGGGGATCGAACTCAGGGCCTTGTGCTTGCAAGGCAAGAACTCTACCAGCTGAGCTATCTCCCCAGCCTTAAGTCTCATTTTCTGTCTGTCTTTCTTCTTTCTTGCTCTCGATTTCACACTGGCTGAAGAGTGCAATGAAATCCTTTATTTATTTATTTATTTATTTTTAAATCCATGCTTAGAAACCTGGACAGAAGGAAGCAGCAAGACCAGAGCTAGTTTGTGGAGGTAGGGGCAGGAACCCTGAGCCCACAACATCATCCTTCCCCTGCAGCGACATTTTAATGGCAGTGCCGTCCCAGCCCTGTGCCTGGCCACCTCTACCTCTCCCAAAGCATTCGGTCACCCCAGAAGAATCCGTGCCCTAGAGCAGCTGCCCCGGCCCGCCGGCCCCGCCTGGAAGTACTATTCTGCTTTCTGCCCCTGCGGATAGGCTTCCTCTGGGCATTTCTTTTTGGGGATCGTGGCCCTTGGTGTCTGCCTCCTTCCGCGGAGCAGGGTGCTCCCAAGGCTCCTCCCCGCGCTGGGAGGTGATCCAGCGCAGGGGCGAACCACGATTCATCACTTGTCTTCTTATGACCGTGGCCACACTCTGCTGCTGCTCGCATCGCTCTACCTGCCGCTGTTTCCGAGGAGGGACGTCCCGACAGGGGAGTGGGTGTGCCCGGGCGCGGTGGGGTGCCAGCCTGCCCCGCCCAGCGAGGCGGCGGCGTGCTGGCACAGCCCACTGCTCCGGCTTCAGCTTCCTTAGCAGTAAACGCGCCTGTGATTCGCTTTGTAAAGTAGTTTTTAAATTAAAAAAAAAAAAATGTTCATGGAAGTAAACTATTTGTAACATAGAACTTGCCGTTGTCCCCCGTTCCAAGTGTCCAGCGTGTGGCCGTCGTGTCCATTCACTCTGTTGCGCAGCCCTCGCCCCGCCCATTTCCTGAAACTTAACCTCACGTCCATCAACCGCCCATTCCCACCCCTCTCCAGCCATCTGGTCTCCACGAATTGACTCCTCTGGGTTACAATTTATCTGGTCCCCCTAATGACCCAGCAGGTCTGCTCCTAGGCCTGTGCCCAAGGGAGATGCAAACGTATTCACACGAAGCCTTGTGGAAGGATGGGCACAGCAGATTAGCTCCTGAGAGCCCCAAGCCACCAGCAGCCCAGGTGTCTGTCAGCAGTGGGTAGACAGACAGCCTGCAGTCCTTCGGCACACGGGATCTCACGTAGGGGAAAGAGGAATGGACTTCTGTGCTCAAGTAGCAGGGACAACCTCAGACGTTCTGAGTGAGTTGCAAGGCGCCAGAAAGCAGGGCTGCCGCTCAGCCTTGATTCTGCTGCATGAAGTTCCAGAACAGTCCCAATTAATTCATAATGGAAAAAACCCCAAGAGCGTCTGCCCGGTGGAGAGAAGGACCAGGATTTGAGGAGCGAGGGCATGTGGGAGCTTGCTGCTGGGACGATGCCCAATTCTGTCTTGATGGGGTTCAGGTCTACAATGGTCTCAACACAGCAAATGGCATATTTCAGAGTCGTGAATTTCATTATATGCCAACTTTTTTTTTTTATACCAGGGATTGAACCCAGGGGCACTCAACCACTGAGTCACACCCCAGCCCTTTTTTGCATTTTATTTAGAGACGGGGTCTCAGTAAATTGCAAGGGCCTTACTAAGTTGCGGGGCTGGCTTTGAACTGGTGATCCTGCTGTCGCTGGGATTGCCGGCGTGCACCACTGCACCTGGTTATATGTCAATCTTAACATCTTAACACAAAGAAGAAGAAAAAGTCCTAAACAGAAGTTGCTGTTGCTGAAGTCCGAGGGGAAGCAGGCTGCTGTCTGCACCACAGAGACCCCAGGTGGACTGAGGGACAGGTGGGGGAGGGAGGGACACGGACAGCACATTCAGAGGGCATTGGGGTGGAACCCAGGTGGTGTTCATGGGAAGGTCCTATAGGGTTCTTTCAGCTCTTCCTCATGATTGAAAAGCTTGCATAAGGAAACGTCAGAGGAAAGCTGAGCCCTTAGCCACCTCCTCACCCAAAGCTCTGTCATCTCTTTCAGTTAAAAAAAAAATCTGTGGGCACCTGGCAGGAACGAGTGGGAAGGTGGTTTTATTTAAGGCATCACCTTGGCAGCCGGCGCGGGGGCAGAGCACGGTTGCCGTCTTGGGCTCTGTGCAGGGGAACCCTTTAGCTGTTTGGAAAGAGGTTCCGTCATGGTGGAAATCTGGTTTGGCCTCCTTGTATGGAAGCCCAGGTGCTGGCGGCCCGCCCTTTGCAGTAGAGTGGGCCAGGTCCTGGGCTCCTGGTCACATGGTGGGCGGGCTTCTCTGGGGGAGGTTAGGCAGAGCCGCAGGGAGTGCTGCTGTGGCCGGCAGCCTTTCCCACCGGTGGCCCGGCTGGCCTGAACTTGGCTCCTTGCCCTCGGCCTCACCTCTGGTGGCTCCTGCTCCTTCTCAGAGTTTGATCTTCCAGCCTCCTCTCAGTTTTCATGAGCTGCCAATGACTTCGAGACCAATCCCTTTCCTGCCATAACCAGCCAGTCATTTTTAAAACTGGTATCTGTCATTTTTAAAAGCAGATTTTTTTTTTTTTCCTGTGGTACTGGTGGTTGACACCGGGGTTCAACCCAGGGTCCCTGCATCCCCAGCCCTTTTTATTTTTGATTTTGAAATGGGGACCTTGCCAAGTCTCCCAACTTGCCATCCTTGAACTTGCCATCCTCCTGCCTCAGCCTCCGGGTGCGTGGGCCCACGGGTGCCTGCCACTGCCCCGGCCCAGATGGCCGCATGGAGATATCCTTGCATGTCGTGCAGGTCATGCGTGGAAAGCAGGCGCTCCGCACTCTTGGCACGTGTGCGGAGTTGACGGGAACAGGTTGAGCATGGGCTCCTCAGCGGAGGAGGAGCCCGCAAGCCCGGCCCAGCCCCTGCCGCCCCGCTGTCCCCGCCCGGGCAGCCCCTTCTCTGCTTTCCGTCTCTGTATCTGCCCACACCCCGCCATGCTTAGTGTCCTTGGATGACACCTGCCATCCTCTTCACCACCCCGCGGCTGGCCTCCTCCTTCCAGGCCATCCTGCGGGAGCCGCCTCCGTGGGGTCAGGTGGCACATGTCTCTAGGTGTGGTTTCCAGCCCATAATGCGAGGTCCTCCAGGCCCACCCCTGTTGGCACCAGTGAGAAAACTGTCTCCTCAGGGCTGAATAGTGTCCCCCTGTGCCCACCAGTCTCCCCTGCTCTGGGTGGAGGCTGGGCTGACTCCCTTTCCTGGCGGACAACAGTGCTTCGGGCCGTGGGGTGTGGCTTCTCCACTGGCCAGTTCCCTTTCCTTGAGGTGTGTGCCCTGCAGGGGGGCTGCTGAGGGTGCGGGGGTCTCAGTGGGGGGAACCTTGGTCTGCAATGCCACCCTGCACCCCGCTGCCCTGCCACGGGGCCCAGCAAACTCGGAGTTCACGGGTAGCGTCCCACCGCCCCCCTCTGCCAGCCTGAGTAGGACTCTGGGGACAGAAGACTACGCTGCATGACACCATAGTGGTGGGGACGTGCCCGTGTTTGTCCGGACAGGAGCAGAACTCCAAGACGGAGCCCCGGGTGCCCTGGACCCTGAGATCGTGGTGTCCCAGTGTGACCTCCAGTCCTAACACGTGTGCTGCCCCGCTGGGAACGCCAGCGGGAGGCTGGAGGGGACGGGGGCATGGACATGGCTGCGCCTGGCTCTGGTTTTGCCGAGAACCACAAAACTGCTCTTTAAAAGTCTGTTGGAAATTTTCCCCAGCCCAGCAGTAGGGACGTTTCAGGCTGGTGACTCTGAGCAGGGGCTGTCCTGGGCATTGTGACCCTCCAGGGGCCATGTTTGGGTTGTGACAATCACAGACCTCTTGAGACACGGGCTGCTGTGTGTGTGGGGACCCTCTGTCGTCTCTGCTGACTCCGCAGCTGCACAGTAATTGCCTGGTGGATTCCAGGGACTCTGCTGCAGTTTCCCGCTGGTCCCGGGAGTCCTGCTCCGGTAGCCAGCTGCACCGCCCCTCCTGGGCTGAGTCCAGGGACCCTGCACAACTGCAGCCAGTTCCCAGAGGCCTGCCCTCATGGTCTGGCCTGGCGTGGAAGCCCACCCACGATCGCCCGGCTGGCTCGTTGGATCTATTGAGCGGAGAGCTGGTGAGCCCCGGGTTTCAGCCCTTCTCCTGGGAACCAGGGGGGTAGGTAGAACTCTGCCCCTACCTGTCCTTGAGGAACTTACAGGTGAAGCGAGGAGAGGAAGGAAGTTAAGATATAGAGTCACCAGTGACATGAGAACAGCCTGGCACGAGGGGAGGAGCACAGAGGAGGGCCAGCGGGGCCAGCGGGGCCTTCACGTGCGGCTGTGTGGTCACCGTCTCATAGACTGTGAGGGGCCTGGGAACTTCTAGGACAGCATTCAGGGGTCACTCAGGTGCAGGTCCAAAGCAGGAGCAGGGATGCCTGCCTCTGTGGAGAAAGGAGAAGGACTGCGGAGGTTGTTGGGGCTCAGGGAATGGGTCTCCTGTTAGGAGAAGCATCTCCACTTTCTTTTTTCTTTCTTTCTCCTTGCTTTGGTACAGGAGATTGAACCCAGAGACACTACTCTATCACTGAGCAATACATCCCCAGCCCTTTTTATTTTTTTTATTTTAAGGCAGAATCTTCTAACTTGCTGAGGCTGGCCTCAAACTTGCAATCCTCCTGCCTCAGCCTCCTGAGCCTCTTGGATGCCACACCGTGCCTGTCCACAGCTCAGCTTTCTAAGGGAATTCCAGGAGATGGTATCACTGAAGCCGGGTTCGCCTGGGGCCACTCCTGTCTCTTCCCATCTCATCCAGGGTAACCTCAGTGACCTACAGGGCCCACATGTTCTGGGGTCCCCAGCCCTCCCCTCTCCCTGCCCCTGGCTCTGTGCCAGCCACTCTGCTCTGTTCTGCAGAACTCACGCCCTCTGTGACCCTGGACCACCGCTCCACGCTCTCATCTTTCTAAAGCACTTCTTACCTTCTGGTGCACGGGGGTCCTCCGCCCTGGGGGACACACTCCAAGATTCCTAGTGGGTGCCTGAGGCCACAGGAGTACCGAGCCCTGTGTGAGCTCTGTTCTCTCATGCGCACACTCCAAGCTAAGGTTCCACTGGTAAACTGGGCACAGAGACCTAACGGTAGCTAAGAGGACAGGACAATCCTAGGAATGTGCTGTAATAAGAGCTCATGAACGTGCTCTCTCTCCCTCAAGCCATCTTCTGGTGTTGCACTGGACACAGCAGGACGGCCTGGGATGTCATCACCCCCTGCGGAAGGGCGCGTCATTGGAACCTGGGACTCGCTCATTTCTGGAATTGCCCACATGCACTTTCCTGCTGTGGTGGAGGGTGGATAAGTGAGGCTGGGGCAGCGAGGCCGTGGGTGGAGGTTGCGGTCTGCCTCTCTGCAAGAGCACATGCTCACCAAGGGGAGGGACACCCCGATTTTTATATCGGAAGATCTCAAGAATCTTGAAACTGTTTGGCACACAGTAGAGAGCCAACAAGTACTTTTTTATTAGTTCATTTTACTTATACATAATGTTGGGGTGCATTTGACTTGATCATATAAGCAGGGAACGTCATCCACTCCAATTCAGTCCTCAGTGCTTCCTCCTCCCCCCCTCCCCTGCTCCCGCTCCTCTACTCCACTGACCTTTCTTCTATTTATTTATAGTGTTTTAGCATGTTAGTGCCTTGTGGATATACAGGAAGGCGAGGTTCTCTGTGGCATAGCCATATGTGTGCACAGGCAAGTTCAGATCAACTCCATGGTCCTCCCTTTCCCCGTCCCTCCTCCTCCCCTCAATCCCGCTCCTGACTCCACTGATCTTGCTTCTAACTTATCAAGACCCGGTAAGATTTTCTTCACCTTGGCATCCTTTGCTATAAATAGCTCTAACACCAACTTTGATCATATATATATATATATATAATCATCTTGATTTGATAGTTGTTATCCTAGTAGCCAACATTGTGCCCTCAACCCATTTAGTGGTATTTCTGGTAATGTTTTAAAGTATTAAATAAAATCATTCTATTTTTGCTTTCCTAACAAGTACTTTTTGAATGAAAAAAATTGTCAAGTGAAAAAAAAAAAATCAACTTAAAAAGGGTATTTCTGAACTGTGGCCACAAGAGGGCGCCCAAGATACACGTCAAGCTCTGGCGATCTCGTGGGAGACCCTGGACCTCACCTCTCTCCTCCTAGAGCCTCCCTGCCTCATCTGGAGTACCCAGAAGAAAGTGCCTGAGATGGGTCACCCTGAGAGGCGAAGGAGGCAGCGCCAGCGCTCACCTCTATGCAGACGTTAAAAAGCGTAGAATTCCTAGAAACAGTGGAATTCCTAGAATCAGGGTTGAGGAGGGGAAAGTAGGTCGAAGACACAAAGTAACAAGCAAATGGCAGGAAGAAGCTGGAAGAGCTGGAGCCCCACATAGTTGGCGCCGTGTGTATTCGGGGCTTTGATGAGCCAGTCACCATGCTGACCTGTGGGGGCGGGGGATGGGTAATGCGAGAGGGAGGACGTGTTAATCCGATCCACAGCTGTAACCATTTATACCCCCCCCAACAACAAAAGTTCTCTTTAGAAACCATGCAGGGCTGGGGCTGGGGCTCAGAGGTAGACCGCCTGCCCAGCACCTGTGCAGCACCGGGTTCCATCCTCAGCACCACACAAAATGAAAAAATAAAGGTAAAAAAAAACTTAGAAAAGATTAGATCATTATTAAATAAGTACACTGTACACCTGAAATATATACAGTAAGAAAGTTAATAAAGATGACTGCGTATGTCCAAACTCACCAACCTGTGTACATTAGACATGCCGTCCTTTGGCATCAACTGTACCTCAGTGAACTTTAAAAAAAAATA
Organism: Sciurus vulgaris; assembly: GCF_902686455.1. Classification (NCBI taxonomy): domain Eukaryota; kingdom Metazoa; phylum Chordata; class Mammalia; order Rodentia; family Sciuridae; genus Sciurus; species Sciurus vulgaris. The sequence goes on along the minus strand of NC_136478.1, from coordinate 71,130,341 downwards.
AGTACGGGGCAGGGGCTGTAGCTCAGTGGTAGAGCACTAGTCTCGCACTGGGTTCCATCCTCAGCACTACTTAAAAAAATAAAAGCTATAAAAACTGCAACTTATTGTAAAAGTCATTAGGCTCAAAACAATACATCGAACGAGTCCTTAGGCTAGCACAGAAATCTGAAAAAGAAAAGTCAGATGCCCATAGGTCCGCTAAGTGGGAAAGGGAGCCGCCTTGGCGCCGGCTTGTGGGATCACTTTTTAGGACAACTAAGTGGCAATTCTGGAAGGGACCCGGCCCCGCAGAGAGCGGGGAGCGGGGCGGGGAGGATGTGAGCGCTGGAGGCAGCAGGTGAGGCCCGCTGGACAGGAAGGAGGCTGCGCAGACCAGGGGGAACCCGGGAGGGGAGTGGGCTCTGTGCTAAATGACCGGGGACACTTCCGCTGTGACCCTCTGGCCACGCTGGGGAGAAGGGCCTCCGCGAGGTCAGGACGCTGGAGACCGCAAGCGGCAGGGACGGAGGAGGGGAACAGCCCCAGGTCTGCGGCTGCGGGCTGAGGGCTGGGTGGAGGGAAGAACCGCCCCGGGGCGGGGAACGGCCGAGTCTGTGACCCCCCTTCCCTCAGCGGAAGCTGGGTCGCTCTCTTCCCTCCACTTGCTAAAAATGCGTTGGTTCTGAATGACACTCCACTCTGCCTCCTCTCTCTGTCTCTCTGCTTTTCATCTGTTTCCACAAGCTTCAGGCTCAGCCCCTAATTTCCATATTTCATGTTTTCTTCATACAAAAAGTGTGCCTGAGCCTCTGGAAATTTCCCTCCAATGACCGCTGCTGCATCCAGCGAGTTTCTGTATGAACCTCTCTGTTCATGTTTTCTCAGTACCCTGTGCTAAGGAGCAGCTCCCTCTCAGCTCCCTTTTAAGTATTCCGTAACTGAGCATTTGTAACTTGAAGTGTTTCCTGCTCCCCTGCTGTGCCTGCCAGCACTGGCCCCTGGCACACAGCACAGGTTCAGTTAGTGTCCCTGAACAATTGCACACAGACACAGGTGGCATGCAGGACGTGTGAACCAGGGCCTGGTCACTGAGTCGGAGCTCAGACTCCGAGACCGGAGCCCCAGCCATACCCGGGCAAGCTCTGTGACTTTAGGCCAAGGCCACTGACCTGGGGGCACCTCTACTTCTTCTGTGAAACAGAAAAAGCAGAAGAGACAACCATAGGACATGAGGAAACATTTACGAACATCTGACAGGAACACCCCGGAACTCCGCTAAAAAAAAAAAGTAACAGTACTAACTCAGTGAGCTGTGATTATTCAAAATTAACAGGTTAAAAGCAATAGGGAAGAGCCCGACTTAGTGAGGACTCTGACAAACACAGACCCATATAGGAAAGCCACATTCTTTCCTAGAACGCATGAGACCTCTACAAAAACCCACCACCTACCAAAATCCACTAAGGAGATCTCAAAATATTGTAGTTAGTATAATACAAACCATTGTCACCATCTGGCTATAAAAATTATAGTAGAGACCAAAAAACGAGAAGATTGAAAACACATTTCAAAACTAAAAAAGAAAATGTCAGCATAGCTTTTGAGTTACAGGGTGTGCGCCCTGGAGGGAGCCCGTCGCTCTGCCTGGCAGGTGCACTCCAGGCAGAGGGAACCGCGAGGGCACAGGTCCCGAGGGGGACGTGGGCCAGCAGGCTCTGGACACACCACCTAGGGAGACAGGTGGCTGCACCAGAGTCGGCGGGGTGGGGGGATGCCGTCAGCACTGAGTCAATGGGACCCCCTGGGGAGCCCTGGGTTTTGCTGAGCAGAGAGTGACACACAGTGGCCCATGTTTCCACTGTATTTTGGTGCCACTTTATGTATACATACATACATACATATATATATATATATATATATATATGTATTTGTACCAGGGATGCTTCACTACTGAGCCACATCCCCAATCCTTCTATTTTTTATTTACAGACAGGGTTTCACTAAGTTGCTTAGGGCCTCCATACGTTGCTGAGGCTGGCCTTGAACTTGTGATCCTCCAGCCTCAGCCTCTCCAGTCGCTGGGATCACAGGCGTGTGACAACGCACCTGGCCTCATTTTTCTTTCAGCCTGAAAAACTGGAAGAGTAGAATTCTGTCGAGCTGAAAGGGGGACAGGGCAGGAGGAGCACCGTGGGTGGAGACCCGAGGCAGTCCGCTGTGAAGGGTGGGATCTGGGATCAGCTGCCGGCTGACATCTACCCACTGGAGGCTGCTTCTGGCGCCCGGCCTCCTCATCCTGCCTGTCACACGCCTCAGACCTCCTCCCCACGACCCTGCAGGCCTCTGCTCTGGACTGTCCTCCAGGCCTGCTTTGGTCCGGGTGGTTCTTCTCTCCCCTCTTCCGGTCACTCTTTTCCTCCCCCACAGAGTCCAATTTGCCAAGTTGACAACTCCCACACCTGTGTTTTCCTGTCCTGGGGTTTCCAGTCTCTGCCTGGTCGCCTAGCTCTGCGCTGAAGCTCTGCGCTGGCTTCTGCTCAGCTCCCTCCCCGCTGGCTCTGGAGCAGGCTGGCAGCGCAGGACTTCCCCACCAGGCAGGCCCGGCTCCCTTCCTCTTCCTCCTCCTGCATCCCCGTCCTCCCTCTGCCTTGGGGGTGGTCCAGGGCTGCAAACAGCTGGGCTTTATTTTTGGTTCATCTTCTGTTTCCTTTCCTTTTTTTCTTTTTTAAGTGAGAAGTGAAGTTTAAAATAACCGAGTGAGATGTTCCCCGGAGCCAAAGATCCATCTGTGCTTCCTCGGAGCCGCCTCCCAGTTACGCATTCAGTCAGGTCTCTCATCACCGCATCCGAGCCCCTCATCTGTCCCTGGAAGGCAGGGACTTCCCAGCCGGTCCATCGATAGCTGCTCTTCCCCCTTTAATGAAGATAATGGTGGAGCAATACAGGTAAGCACAGAGCGTTTGCCTGGATTCAAGCTACAGAATCTATCAAGTACCTTCAAGCTTTGGTACCTATCGGACTCATTAACCCCCGAGCCTCAGTGTTCCCATCTGTAAAACAGGTCTAACAATAACACCTTTAAAAACACCTTCACAAAACTGTGAGACCTGGGTGAAGGGTCACTGCACGGGGCTGCAAGACCCAAGGCCTTAACCTGCAGCAGACTTTTAGGGATGTAGGAACTCAGATCGCATACCGGAATCCGAAATCCCAGGAGAAGAGCTTTATTTGGGGGAATGGAGCACCTGTCACAAAGGAAGCTACTCTGTCTTCACTGTGTGTAACACTGTCTTTTATATGCTCACAGTCAAGCTGGCCATACACCTCAAAGGTCAAACCTTGCAGAAGCAGTCACTAGCCAGATCATCGGTCAGTGACAGAAAGTAACAAGCAACTCTGTGAACCCAGGAGGTGACAGGCTCACAAGCCACAGAGGAGCTATTTTACCGACTGCAGAAGAACATTCTGTTCACAGAGCACAGGAAAAGGGGTACTGGGCCCCGAGTGGCCCGAAAGGCATGCCAGTCTCACGTAGGCCTCCTTCCAGGAGAAGGGTCCACAAACGGAGTCCATGGGGCTCAGAGCAGGGCTGGGCTGCAGCCCAGGCTCAGGAAACGTGAGCTGCTGTTCTCCTCCCTTCCTCCCTCTCCGCCTTCCTTGCATGCCAGGCCTGCGCTGCTGTACCACTGAGCTCCACCTGCAGCCTGCTGTTTTTACTGCCTCTGCAATCCTGTCTCCATGAAGGGTTCAAGCAGATATATTTAGACAAAAATATGATCTCGCCTGATTATGCTGCAGATCCTTCCCACATTCCTAAAGATAGCGACCTGAATCTCCAGGCAGCCTTCCCGACGGTCCTGCCCAACGGTCACTGTCCCACTGGAGTCGACTCCCCTCCTTGGAACAGGTAAGGTTCTTTGCTGGCCGCAGAGCCACCTGCCCTGTCCTCAGCCCTGCACCCTGCTTCCCTGGGGCTGCGCCTCACTCCTGGGCTCCTGCTCACCCGGTGGCCTTCCTGCCGCCCACGCAAGAGTTCCCTTTCTGCACAGGGCCACGGCTTCCCTTTCCTTTGGGGCTCTGACGACTCCAGCAGCTGTGGTCACAGCACCCAGGTCTCTCTGTGTAGGTCCTCGCCGCCGTCCTCGGGCCCCCTGGCTGACTCGCAGCCCTGAAACGTGGCCAGCAGGGACGTGTGCCGCGCGTGGGTTTGTAAAGAAGAGGGTACAGGTTGTCATCCTCCTGCAGGGCCGCAGGGTGCGTTGGAGCCAGGAGCTGGGGCCACACCCTGGAAGCACCTGGCCGCCAGCCGGGGGCCCCGTGTGACATGAGAGATGTGTGCCTGAGGGGCTGTTGGCAGTCCAGGTGGCCTGTTTTGTTAATAAGATTATACCTGCACTAGGACACCTTCCAGGAGCAGAATGTCCTGACCAGTCAGGACAAAGGCCAGCCTTGTCAAGGCACCAGGGGTGCCTTGCCCACGCTGAGCACAAGGTCATGCCAGCTTTTGGGGAATTCCTCTTGCCCAGGACCAATGGTTGCTCTCTGTGAGCTGAGTGGGACGTCAAGTCAGTCTGTGGCAGGGCCTATGTTCTGCCTTGTCCCCTAGATTTACAGTGAGGCCACATGTCAGGGGACGCTCAGCACATCCAAGCACAGGGTCAGAAAGGTCACAGGAAGCTGAGGCCTCCCTCTGTCTCTGTGGGAAGAGAGGAAAGGAGGCAGCAACCTCTTCCTCTTTCTGTCATGTGTAAACCCCACAGGGGCCCAGTCAGCACATCCTGTCCCCTGTGTCTGCTGCAGGGCCCCAGCTCCAGGCAGGGAGGCTGCAGGAGCCTGGGCCATGGCCCCCCGCACCTCCGCCCTCCTGGCCCTTGGTGAGTCCTGGCGGGGGGACTGGAAGTTGAGAGGTGACCGGGGGGTGGGGTGGGGGGGGGCAAGTCCCCTCCCTGCAGAGGCCTGACCCCAGCCCGCCCAGGACACTCTGGGACCCTCCCCCGAGGCTGCCCTTCACCTCTGCCTAGGCTCAGAGTGTCCAGGGAGGACGGGGTCCTAGAAGCAGGGACCTGGGTGTGGGGACGTGTCCAGCTTTGGGAAGGATGGGGGAGCAGAGAGCCTCTTGGAAGGGGAGGCCTGGGAGGTGTGGGAACCTCAGAGCAGGAGGAAGGTCAGACACGCTGAGGTGGAGGATGGTGTGGGAACCATGGGAGGCTGAGGCCCAGGTGCACCAAGCCCTGCTGACCCAGCTGCACGGGGAACCCGGGCGCTTCTCACTGGGCTTCCCTTTCAGGGCTCTGCCTGGGCCAGGCGGTCCACATGCAGGAGGGTGAGTGTCCAGGCGCCTGCCTTCTCCCCTCCGCTGGCCCTGTGGGCGGGGGCAGGAGCGACGCCTGCCCAGTCTCAGCCAGCTGCCCCACATCCCAGGGAGCATGGTGCCACCTCCCCCGTGCCCTCCCTTCCTGACCTGCCCAAGGACACTCGTGCCGGGTCACAGCTGGACCCGGACAGGGACCCACGCCGCCCGTCCTCCCTTCCTCGAGGCCATGTCCGTACTTCTCCTGCTCCTGAGCTGTCAGCACACAGAGCGGACAGACAAGGGACTGGGACCGAGGGAGATGAGGGAGCAGAGGGACGGGGTTGGCCTGGGGGTGGACAAGCTAGTGGGCAGAGGGGGTGGGAGCAGGAGGCCAGCCATGCTGCAGGGTAACAGCCAGCAAATGCCAACAGGCTGAGAAGCAGTGGCTGGTGCAGGGGACGCCCCGAGGCAGCGGCTCAGCAGAGGCGCCTGGACCTGGCCCAGGGCAGGGTGGGCAGGTGGGCACAGACACGCCAGGGTTAGGGTGCCCAAGGCCTCTTGGGGACCTGAGCCAGGCCAGGATGCACCCAGCTCAAGTCCTCCTCACTAGGAGGGAGTGCAGCTGCAGGAGCAGGTAGGGTGAGCACAGGAGGGACAGAGGAAGGGGACACGTGGAAGGGACACAGGGAGGGGACAGAGAGGGGACACAGAGAGGGGACACAGGTGAAGTGTCTGTGGATGCACAGCTCTGTAACTGACCAAGAACTTTGGCTGGTGCACCTAAAATTAAATCTGTGGCCCAGCAGCTCCTCCCAGTGGAGGCTGAGGCTGCTCTGCTTCCTCCTAGGGGTCCTGCCCAGACCCTCCCTCTCTGCTGAGCCGGGCTCTGTGATTCCCCAAGGGAGGCCCGTGACCGTCGTGTGCCGGGGCCCTGCTGGGGAGGTGAGGTTCCGCCTGGAGAAGAAGGAAAGTTTCCAGTACTGGGATGAGAGGACCTCTTCACCTTCTGAGACAGAGGCCAGGTTCCTCTTCCCCTCCATGAGTGAGGACACTGCTGGGCTTTATCATTGCCGCTACCTAAAGTCCCTGTGGTCAGAGTTCAGTGAAGACTTGCAGCTGGTGCTGAGCAGCGAGGACGCCACCCAGGCCCCCAGCCGGGTCCCAGCTCAGCCATCAGGTGTGTCCCAGGTCCTGGACCCTGTCCCAGCTGCCGTCCTGTCCACAGCCTCCCTGCCTCCTCCTGACCCCAAGCCCCTCCCTCTCCACCATGTCCCCTCAGTCTCCATGTCCTCAGTTCCCTGCAGCTCTGGTCTCATGGGGCACTTTGTGACATGGACACAGCTCCAGCATGGGGTGCACATGGAACTGGCCCTGCTGCTAGGTGGGGAGGGGTCCCCAGAGATGGTTGGGGGCAGACCTCTTCCAGAACCAGTGTCTCCTCACTCAGATGGTGAGTTCACTGTCCTTTCCACTGGACCAGAGCCTGTGGTGGCCCCAAGAATACATCCTTCTGGTGTGGTCACCTCCCCTGGGCAGGTCCCCTGGCCCAGGGGTGCCCCTGAGCAGGGCAGGGTGGTGCACCTGGAAGATGTGGGCCCCGATGGCCTGTGCACTGTGGGTGCTCAGCCCCAGAGTGTCCTGGTCAGGGCCCAGGGCAGTGCTACCCCACCTCCACGTCTCCCAGGCCAGAGGAGCAGCCAGTGCTGACTGTGAGGTCCTGCAGGGCAAGCCGGGCAAGCCGGCGGGAGAAGCAGAGGGAGAGACCGTCCGCAGGGTGGAGAGGAAGTGGCTTTCTCTCCCCGGGTTCTGCTCTTCAGGAGTCTGAGGACACTGTCTGGGGCTGAGTGATGGCCGGATGTGTCCTCTGCTTAATGCTCAGGGAGGAGAGGGCCAGGCTGGCGGGACCGGCTCTAAACAATAAGCTCCTGCCTTCGCCCACCCGTTTGTCAAAGCCCCTGCACCCGCAGGTCCCCACAGAGCCCGTTCCTCTGTAGGTGACTGGCTGCTGGAGGGGCGCTAGGGCTCTGAGCAGGGTGGAGGCTCGGGCCCAGCCCTACCCCTGGCCTTGGAGCCGAGCTCTGGGAAGGCCATCGTGAGGGACCCAGTCCCAGGCTCCAGGGTGTCCCTGATGCAGGTGACTCTGCGCCAGGCTCTGCTGCAGCATCGAATGCCACAACAACCCGGGGAGGCCAGGGCAGTCGGCCCCTGCAGCGCCTCCCCACTTCCAATGTGCAGAAACTCTGGTTCTCTGCCGAAGGCACAGGCCTGGAGGGGTCGGGGCAGAACCAGCCCAGGGGGCCCCAGCTAGATGCTCCCCAGGGGGCTGGACTTCACTGCTGGCCACTCAGCATGGAGCCCCAGGACCCACCGCCCAAACCCAGACCCTGAGAGAAGGGTAAGTTCTTAGTGGCCCCTGAGGAAGGTGCCCTGGGGAGAGGCGCGGCCAGAGGAAGGTGGCAGGGATGAAGTCCCGGCATCTCCCTGGCTCTGCCGGCGCTGGGCTGAGCGGGTGAAGCTGCGCCCACTCCCGAAGCCTCAGAGGGTCCAGCCCCCCTTGTGGGTGGTGGCTGGGACCGTGGTGCGGAGGAGCAGTCGCAGACCCTTCCCCATGCACCTCCATTTCCAGGGTGAGGCCCTCTCACCTGGACCTGGCGACAGTCTGTGAAGCTGAGCCCTGAGCCCAGGCAGGTGCGCAGGGTCCCAGAGGTGCCAGCAGGCAGGTGGAGGCCGAGGAGCCAGGCAGAGGGTCCCGGGCCTGCGGCGCAACGTGGTTCAGGGTCCCCTGCCGGCACTGCCTGCCCCTGCGCTCTGGGCCCCGGGCAGTTCCCCCAACCTTCTGCATCTTGGTTTAACGAGTGCGGGGTGAGCCCTAAAAGTAGGACCTTCCAGGAGCTGTTCAGCGGATGCAGGTGGATCCTCAGGGCACAAGCCAGCCCAGCACCCGGGGCACCTAGACAGAGGCCGCCTCTGTCACCAGCTGGCACCCGTCCCCATCTTGGGTCCCAGGCACCCAGGGCGCAGGCTGACGGCCACCCAGAGTGAAGAGAAGCCGCCTGACTTGTGAGCGTCAGTGGGGAGACTTTATGTCAGCGAACACAGAAGTCCCCTAGTGCAGGTGCACACGCAGACCCGAACCTGCAGGTTGTCATATGGCTTCAGATCTGTCACTTAGATCGCGGTCATATGACATACACTACGTGGTAAAGACACCAGCACTGGAGTCGACATAATAGTATACACGGACGCATGACAGGTAGAGCCACGTGGTTATATTGTGCTAACAATTTGTTACAGTAATTAACAAAAACCAATAAACCCCATATGATTATATACTACATATGTATAATTTACAGAATTGAATATCACTTATATATTAAGATAAGTTACTATTACGGGTGATTACATTATCTGCATGGATTAAATTATTAGTAGAGATCAGAAGTGCATAATTTCAACTATATACTTACATATCGAGTGTGAACGTGTTCAGAGGCCTGTCTCTTATCCATGGCTCTGTGTCCTGAGCCCATGTCCTCACTGGGACACCCTGCAGTCCCTTACCCACCTGATGGCCAGGTGCAGGGCACGGCTAGGCTGTGGACTGCAAACCCATGCAGAATGTGACTTTGCTGGACGCTGCAGGCTGCCCCAGGCCACAGAAGGGCTTCGGCTCCCTGGTGACCTCCTGGGGACACGTGCATAGTGCAGTGTGGCTGGTTTGTGTGATTCAGACCTTATGGAGAATTCACACTGTGGAAATGCTTGTCGCACACACTGCATACATATAATTTCAATCTGTAGTGCATCTTACGATCAGAAAGCAGAGGCCGTGATGGTGGAGAAGAGGGTGGGACCTTGGATCCTTCCTGGGGTCAAGATGTTGAGGGTAGGGCCTCTGAAGGAACAGTGATCTGACTTTCTTTCTTTCTTTCTTTTTTTTTGTACTAGGGATTGAACTCAGGGCACTTAACCACTGAGTCACATCCCCAGTCCTTTTTGCTTTTTATTATGAGACAGGGTCTTGGTGAGTTGCTTAGTGTCTCACCAAGTTGCTGAGGCTGGATTTGAACTTAGGATCCTCCTGCCCCAGCCTCCCGAGCTGCTGGCATTGCAGGTGTGCGCCACTGCACCCGGCTTGGTACCCTTCTTCAAGGACATTAAAGACGCAGCCTTGGGAGCAGAGAGTGAAGGGCGCCACCTGGGAAACGGGGACAGGGGTCCCTCTCTGTGCTGGTCGAGCCCCCAGGACCTCATCTGGTTCCCACGTGGTGGGGCAGTGAGCTGAGGGGCGGGAGCTCTGTGCTTGGTTTCCCCTGGTCAGGGCTGCTCTTAGGAACAGATGACTGCAGAGCTGGCCCTGCTCTGGGGCAGGGGCCAGGAGGGGCGGGCCCGGGTTCCACTTTTCCTCTTGGGTGTCCATGTCTGTGAAGGTCCAGACAGCATGGGGGGAGACGCTGTCCAGCAGGGCTTCGGTGTGGAGGTGGCATCTGCCCCTGGCTGGTGCAGAAGGGATGGCCTTGGCCACACTGGCCGCTGAGCCCTTGAAGCGAGGCCAGTGCAGGGAGGATGGCCTCTCCTTCCCTTCCCTCTGGTTAAATCTGAACGTCCGCAGCTGCTGGTGCTTCTGCATCGGCAGCGCAGATGTGGGGAAGCCCATCTGGCAGCGCTGGTCCAGAGGGAGGAGCCCAGGGTCCTGCGGGGGGCAGGTGGGTGGGGAGGAGCGGCCATCCGGCTCTGTCCAGCTCTGGCCTCCGACCCTCTCCTCCAGGCTCCTCCTCCCCAGGAGCTGCACTGCTGCCTTCCGAGGACAGTGACAACGCTGGTGACACGGGCCTGGGGTGTGCCTCTGAGGTGGTGGGATTCAGGCTCTGCCGGAGAGAGTGCGTCCCTGTGCACAGAGGGCGGCTGCCCTGGGCCCCTGGTCAGCTGGGAGGCTGGCTCCCAGGGCAGCACCGCTGCAGAGAGGGTCCCCACAGACGCACGGCCTGACCCGCACCGACACTGGGCGCCTGCAGTGGCGCTCAGTAAGTGCACGCTCTGACGACCCGTCCCCCTCCCCAGACACACCTGCTCTGCAGCTGACCACACAGCACCTCCACATTCTCATCGGGGTCTTCCTGGCCTTCCTCCTTTGCCTCCTCCTCCTCCTCCTCTTCTGTCTCCGTCGCCAGTGTCGGAGGAGACAGGGTAGGACTCGGGGGCAGGGGGGGGCAGCCTGGGTGGGCTGTTGGGTGCTGGGAGCAAGGTCTCCCTCCTAAACTCAGACCCCGACTGTCCTCAGGGCCCCCTGGTGGCAAGGGCCACTTGCAGAGACCGCAGGAAAGGTGAGACCCCTGGGCGTGACCCCAGCCCCCGCCCAGTCCTCAGCCGCCTGGCTGCCCTAGTACTGATTTGTTCTTTTCGCACAGGCTGGGCCTGGCTGTGGGCAGCCTAGAGAGGTCACCAGGTAAGCGGCTGACAGGCCTGCAGAGGGGAAGTGGGGGCTCAAGGGTCAGGAGGCAGCGGGGGAGGAGAAGGGGTAGGGCCTTTCTGGGAGGTTCTAGGTGGGCGCAGAGTGAGATCTGATCACACCTATCTTCTGATGTGCACCCCAGGGAATGGACCATGTGTCTTCTCTCCAGACCCGGCCACAGCTGGTGGACTTCCTGAGAAGGGTAGTGAGACCGGACACTCTGTAAGTCTTTGCGTTGGTCATCTCCCACTGCATAACCAAGTCCCCAGGCTTGGCAGCCCAGCAACACTGTCTCCACGTCCTGGGTCAGGAATTTGGGAGCAGCTGGACTGGCTGGTTCTGGCTCAGTCTCTCATGAGGCTGCAGCAGAAGTGTCTGCAGGCTGCAGTAATCTGCAGGCCTGACTGGGAAGGAGGACTCATGTCCAAGGTGGCGCACCCCACATCAAGGTGGCGCACCCCATAGCAGCTGGCTCTCCCCAGAGGGAAGTCAGGAGGGGCGTGAGCAGAGGCCACACTGTCTTCTGTGGCTTCAGTGGTGACCTGCCATCACTTCTGTCACCTTCTAGTCATCTTACCTACGCTGTCTGATACCCCGTGTAGGGGGATAGCGTGATGTGCTCCAGGAGAAGGGCCAGGGAGGTGGCTGCCCAGTCCTCCACCCCACAGCCCCCACCCTCACCATGGGCCCCCCTCCTCAGACCCCTGCTGCAGGAGACCCCCAGGAGGTGACGTATGCTCAGCTGGACCACCGAGCCCTCACAGAAGGGGCAGCCCAAGCTGTGTCTCCACTGACCGCAGAGTCCAGCACATACGCGGCCCTCGCTAGACACTGACTCTAGGCCACCTGACTCCTGTGCCTGAGGACACACCATGTCACTCTTGCAAAAGCCTGAAGCAACCATTGGAGGACTTCCCATTGGAGTCACCCAGGTCTGGAAAGCCAGCTGGTCAGCTCTGCGGAGACAGCGGCTGGAGCCAGAAGGTCTCTGAGCAGCATCAGGAGGTCGTTAGCCAGGTGCCCCACCACAGCTGACCAGCTGTTAGAGAAGCTATTGCCGCTACTTCCAGAGGACCAGCCACAGTCCCCTGGCTGTTTCCAGAGACCCAGCCACGGCCACGTACTTCTGAGATGACATACTGATGATGCTCAGTGGCCCCTAAAGCCCCCCTGAATTCCACTGCTGACCCTGATACTGGGCTACACTCAGGCGGCTGAGAGCTGAGCCTGATCTTGGGTGGCCACTCACAGGGTGGAGTTTTCTCCTGCTTGAGATTAAAAGAGAAAAGTATCCTGCCGACCACTAGGGGGCGGGAGCGCCTCATTTGATTAACGTGTGTGCCTGTCTCCAAAACAAACAAAACACAAAACAAAATAAAACCCCCAAAGGAACAGAAACCTTTTTGTGTACGTGTGAATGTCTTAAAATCATAAGCCCTTCACGGGATATCAAACATATGTACACAACCGTCAATTAAAGGAAAGAACGAAATAAGAGGGTCCTGCATACCTGTTAAAGGACGAGCTTAAGGGTGCGTGTGTGGCTGGGGATGTGGCTCAGGGGCGGAGTGCTTGCCAGTCTACACTGCGTTCAATCGCCAGCACCACATAAAACAGACGGACCAACAAAACCCAGCCGAGAACTGTGTAAGGAAAAAATGTCAAGCTAAATAAACCGTGATTTCTGGGAGCCCCTTAAAAAGAAAAGTGTGTGTGTGTGTGTGTGTGTGTGTGTGTGTGCGCGCGCGCCTGTGCTCCCAGGCAGGTACATAGGTGCTGGTTTAAAGCAGGGTCATCCTGTAGAGACCACCATGATATCCACAGATGCGGCAGGTCCTGGAGGGAGGGACGTGATGTACCCTGCACCCTCTCAGGGATGTGGCCCAGTGCAGGGAGGTGGCTCCTGGCAGGTGGCAAGGCTGTGAAGTGGTCATGCTGAAGCCCACCCCTCCTGACCACAGACCGTCATGGTCTCTGCTCCTCTGTCCATGCGATGGGTTGAGTGTCCCCAACTGTGTCCCGTTGGTCCAGCTGTCTGGGTGGATCCAGTCTCGCCTTCCCCTTCTGCTGTTTGCCTGGAATCCTCCAGGAGGTGGAGACCCTGTGTGGACCCTAAGTCCTCCCCTCCCTGTCCCCATGCTGTGGGGACCCTGGTCCTGTCAGGGCTCCATCTATATCTGTGAGGTGACGTGTCAATGGTCCTGTGCCCTGTGGCCTCCTCAGGACCTGTGACCCAGAACTGTGTCCATCACCAGCCCAGGAGTCAGCTCCAGGGATGCACTGGGGGTGCACCTGCGACCCCCGCCCATGGACTCTGGCCTTGCTCAGCATAGCTCAGAACCACGTCCTCGGGAGGCTTGGTGTTGGGGTGAGGGGTCACCAGTGAAGGCGAGCAGAGCTCACATAGCCTGCCTCTGGGATGCACACACAGGGGCCACCCTACACCATGGCCTGACCCCTTTCCCGAGGCCTCAGACGCTGGGGTTTAGCTGAGGAGGGATGGAGAGCACGCAGAAGGGACCAGCAGAGGGGGGCTGGATGAACGGGCAGAGCAGAGACGGCCCGGGTCCAGACGTCCCAGCCCTCACCTGCAGCCAGGTTGGAAAGCTCCAGGCTGGGGGACATGAGGCCCAGTGGCCAGGCCAGGGTCCCAGCCTCTGTCCTCTGGTGGCTGGTTCTCCCGGGGGGGTGTGGACACCACAGGCACGGAGAGCTCCTCACATCCTCGTGTGGCAGAGGCTGTGCTTCCCCCGTTCACTCCAGGACAGGGTGGCCTTTGCCTCAGACATGCAGCTGAGTCTGATCAAAGGCTACTGTGTGTGCTCCAGGTCACCTGTCCTCAGGGTCCTCCTGATTACCTGGAGACCTGGGAGGGGCAGGGGGAGCAGCGGAAGTTGGGTAGAGCCATCCCACTCAGGATGCCAAGGTCAGCCTAGAGGACAGAGGCTGCCCAGCCTTCTCCAGCCCTGTCTGTCTCCTAGGAGCCCCATGTGACATCAGCCCCATCCACAGAACTGGCTCCCCCGCAGGTCGATGTTCTGGATCTCTGCATGGTGTAGTGCCCATGGGGACAAGTTCTGCCTAAGAAGTGGGAAAGTGGCTCCTATTTCAGGGTCCCTGAGTTGGGTCCTGCCCACCTGCCAGTGACCTCGTGGCAATTCTGGGAGAAACCTTGCACAGGTGGCTCATGTCACTGAAAGAAGAGAGCACCCTCCAGAGAACCTGAACCTCAGGACCCCAGCACCCCAGGGAGATGCCCAGAAGGCTCCGCCCATGCCTGAGCCCAAGGAGACCGGGGTCATCATGGACTGTGCACTGTGGACCTGGACACTGCGGGGCCTGAGCATGTTCTCAGTCTGCACCAGGGAGCACTCCCTCAAGGCTGCTGTTGAAGCTCTCTGTAGAACGTTTCACTGTGTTCTTAACTTCAAACTCTGTCTTTGCTTTCTCTTTGTGACCTTAATTTCTTTGCTGGACCTTCTAATTTTCTTGTGCATGCTGTTTTCCTGATTTTGAGTAGTTCATTTTTAATTCTCTTGTCACTGAGATGCATTAAGATAATTATTTTGCTTTTCCCCAGGTAGTTTGCAGATCTCCATGTTCTCAGGTCTGTTCCTGGTACATTACTTGGTTCCATGGGTGGTGCCACCTGTCCCTGGTCATTCGTGACCCTTGTGACCTTGCACTGGTGTCTGCACATTGAAGAAGTAGGTGCACATCCCAGTCTATATAGACAAGCTTTGTCAAGGAAGGCCATTCACCAGCAATGCCATCTATAGTCTCCAGGTGGGTCTCATGGTGGGGACTTCATGTGGGATTTTTGCTGGACTCCTGGGGTAACTTACCTGTGCCTGGGTCTGTACGTGGTTGGACCTGGCATCTGGGTCATGGTCCCACCTAGGGATCAATGGGTGGATAGGTTGACTGGATCTGTAGGGGAGGCCTGGAGTCTGGGACTCTGGGGTGACCTGAGGCCGGTGTGCACAGCTGCCCACCTGGATCTGAGGCGGGTCAAGAGCCAGTCTGTAGCACTGGGGTAGGCGGAAGCTTGAGTCCTTGGAGTGGTCCTGGACCCTCACTCTGCAGGCTCAGTCTAGGACCCTCACTCTGCAGGGTCAGTCCTGGACCCTCACTCTGCAGGGACAGCCCCGGACCCTCACTCTGCAGGGTCAGTCCTGGACCCTCACTCTGCAGGGTGAGTCCTGGACCCTCACTCTGCAGGGTCAGTCCTGGACCCTCACTCTGCAGGGACAGCCCCGGACCCTCACTCTGCAGGGTGAGTCCCGGACCCTCACTCTGCAGGGACAGCCCCGGACCCTCACTCTGCAGGGTCAGTCCAGGACCCTCACTCTGCAGGGCCAGTCCCGGACCCTCACTCTGCAGGGTGAGTCCCGGACCCTCGCTCTGCAGGGTCAGTCCCGGACCCTCACTCTGCAGGCTCAGTCCTGGACCCTCACTCTGCAGGGGCAGTCTTGGGGTCTCTCAGCAGAGGCAGTCCTGACCCTGTCCATGAGGGATGGCCCTGGGACAGGGTCCTCCGGGGTTGGCCTGACCCTAGATCCTCTGGACCAGGCCTGGTTCCCAGGTCCACTGCTTCCTAAGGCCACAAGTCCTCAGGTGATGGAGACAGAGAGCCCTGAGCAGGAGGCGCCATGGAGTGTGTCCTTGAATGACCCATCCCTGAGCTGCTGAGTGGAGCAGAATGTCCAGGGAGACCCAGGCAGCTGGAGTTCCCAGCAGAGAGAGCAGGAGAGAGGAGGCCACTCAGAGGTGACCTGAGACCTCGGAGGGTCCCTCCAGGAGCCTCAGTGCTGTGATCAGCACGTGCACGTCAGGAAATGACCCTCAGCTGAGGGACAACCGTCACCAACAGTGTCTGGTACTACACAGGCCAGAACCAGGGCCTTTCCTCAGCTGGACATAAAAATCTCCCTGGAGGGCGGCACGGGACACTGGTATCGTCACAGGTGCAGAGGGGCCCTGCTTCAGTGGCGAGGACCAGGCACCTCAAGGTCAACGCAGCTCTAGGTTGGCTTACTGTGACTATTACCTACAGGATCAAACTGCTTCCCAGAAGGAACGTATCTGAGTTCTAGAACAATGCTCACGAGTACTCACCGGAATACAAATGCATCCGGCACCAGCCAAGTCAGCAAACACTGTCTGGTGTCCAGTCAAGGTCACCAGACAGGCAGAGGAGCAGACACCAGACACAACCCAAGAAGCCTACCGGGGTGTCCATCTCCCGCTCCTGGGCCCAGCACCGTGACCTGGCATTTGCTGAGGTCCTGGGGTTGCTCAGCTCCGTGTGTGGTACCTACGCCAGGCACGTGGATGTTAGAATTGGCACAGAAAGACATTAAAACAGCTGTTACGGGGCGAGGGAGTAGCTCTGCTAGAGCCATGCCTAGCTCACGTGAGGCCCTGGGGTCAATCCCAGCACCAAACCAACTAAGCCAGTTATCACAACTGTATTCCGTACTTTCAAAATGTTTAGGAAATAAATAGATGATGTTATAAGAAATGTGTGTGTTGGGACTACAGGGAACTTCTAGAGGCATAAACTGTCATAAAGGAAGGAAATAAACCAGTTGTTATGTAAACACTGCAGTACAAGAGAATAGAGTGAACTCGAACTTGAAGGTACAGCAATAGAGACACCAAAACTGAAAGAGAAGAAAACTCAGTTTTCTTTTTAAATGAAAAGGCATTTCTTATTATTTTCGTTCTTGATGATTGCCCCTGACTGGGGAAGTAGGGACCTCAGTGTAATTTTACTTTGCATTTCTGTGATGGCCAAGGAAGGTCAATATTAAACTGTTTTTGACAAGTGTCTGCTTAGTGCCTGGTCTAGCACAGGAATCCTGTCACCTACCAGAGGTGAAGATTCAAAGTGGGTGAGCTGAGACCTCAGCCCTGCAGGGACCAGCCATAGGGACTCTCCACTGTGACATTGACCTCCAGGAGCTCAGCCAGGGGCCTGCAGGACAGGACAGAGCAAAGCCCCCTCGCGGTCCCAGGGGAGGGAGGAAACCTGGAGCCACCTGCTGGGCGCTGCCATGGCCACAGCTCTGTGTCAGGAGAGGGAAGTGAACACAGCCCTTTGGGCCAGTTCTTCCCTGCCCTGGGGCTTCACACCAGCAGCCAGGAAAGGGACTGCCTGCCCCAGCTTGGTCTTGTGCTCCTAGGAATGTGATGTGGCAGGATCCAGGGTCTCTGCAGACCCTTCAGACAGAGGTGGGTCTCCTCTGACCACATCCACTGTCTGCCTGATCTGTCCTCATCCCTCCAGGGACACAGCAGCAAATACTGCTAGAGGCCCCCCGAGCCGGCCCCTTGCAGGTGAGGGTGACCTGGGCTGGTCCTCCCCTCTCAGGCCTCCCTGGGGCTCCATCTGTCTTTCAGCCTGTGCATGGCACAGGGTTGTGAGTCCCTTGCTAAGGCCAGTCATCTCCCCAGCCCTGCAGATGCTGTGGGAAGATGTCTGCTCCCTGTTCAGGTGAAGGCAGAGCAGCAGACCCTGAGCACCTGGCTGTGCAGCTCACCTGGAGCTTCATGCTGGACATGAGCCCAGAGAGTGAACAGCAGAAAATTGAAGAAAGGCAAGAAAGCCAGGTATGGTGGCACATGCCTGTAATCCAGTGGCTAGGGAGGCTGAGATGGGCGAATTGCAAGTTCAAGGCCAGCCTCAGCAGTTTAGTGAGACCACAAGAAACTCAGTGAGACCCTGTGTCTAACTGAAAATGAAACTGCTGGGGTGTAGTTTAGGGCAGAGGGCGCCTGGGTTCAGAAGAAAATCCTGTTGTGCTCCTCCACTGCCCGGGTACCATGAGCATTTATCACCTTCTCTGACCCTCAGTTCCCTCTTCCTGACCAGGTTGTCACAAACGTTCTCTGCAGAGGGACTTGGGGAGGGGTGCAGAGTCCATGGGAGGGGCTTTGTCTGGTTAGTCAGCAAAACAGCTTAGGACATGCACTGGGGAGGCTGGGACCTGGGAGGATCCAGGCTTTGGGCTCCTGGTCAGGTTGCACGATTGCTGTGTCCACTGAAGGCCCAGTGCTGGGTGCTCTGTCCTTGTCACAGCTCTGCAAGAGAGGGAGCTGCACAGCCCGCCTGCTGGGCTTCACCATAGTCTCACTGACCTGGATGGGTCAGACCAGCTCCATCCACGGCAGCCCTCAGCTCTCCCCTGTGTGGGACATGAACCCTGAGAAGCACTGTGAAGCCCCACGTCCAGAGAAGCTGGATCACAGAGAGACAGAGAGGTGACCCTGCACTGCTGGACACTCACCTGGCCAACAATTTCGGTTTCCTGAAAACCCCTTGTAGAGGAACTGGCACCCCAGGAGAGATTCAGAGAGCCCTGTCCAGAGCAGGTGATTTCAGGTGCACACCAGCCAGAGCAGGGGACTCCAGGTGCACACCAGCCAGAGCAGGGGACTCCAGGTGCACACCAGCCAGAGCGGGGACTCCAGGTACACACCAGCAGAGCAGGGGACTCCAGGTGCACACCAGCCAGAGCGGGGGACTCTAGGTGCACACCAGCCAGAGCAGGGGACTCCAGGTGCACTCTGTTTACTGCTGGAGGAGCCCATGTCCAAAAGCATGTCTTCTGCAAGGACATGCAGGCGGAGCCTGTGTCCTGCAGGATGCGGGAGCTGCCTGTCCAGAGTGAAGTGGGGCAGGGCCAGGGCCACAGCAGGTGCGTGGGCTTCCTGGGATGTATGCACATGTCCAGGGTTAGTGATGGCCTGTGCTGCAGACCAGCATGCAACTGTCCGTAGGTATCTTAAGACTCTGTGCACAAATAGGTGTGAAATGCTGACCAGGAGCACCTGGTGGACTGAATGGAGGACAACCCCCAGGGATGCTATCACTTCAAGCTGGGTCCCTGCACCTCCCCTTACCTCTCCAAGGTATGTTTAGGGCTGGCCTCTGTCCAGCACAGGACAACCTGTCAGGAGGTGGATCCCAGGCATCACACAGGCAAAACACAACTGGAAATCCAGGGCTGCCCTCGGAGCCCACAGGGCAGGAATGAGGAATAGTGAGACCAGGAATCTAAGACAGTACCACTGAAGGTGCCCAGGGCTCTGGCTGATAGAGTGACAGCTCAGAAGAGGAGACGGGCATCTCAGG
Organism: Sciurus vulgaris; assembly: GCF_902686455.1. Lineage (NCBI taxonomy): Eukaryota > Metazoa > Chordata > Mammalia > Rodentia > Sciuridae > Sciurus > Sciurus vulgaris. The sequence continues at coordinate 71,111,477 of NC_136478.1, read as the reverse complement.
AAAGAACCTAAAAGAAGTTCCCCCAGATGCCAGAAGGACTGGCATGAACAGGAGAAGACCACTGCGGGCTGTCCCAGGGTGGAACCATGGAGGGAGGATATTGAGCTGGAGACTGTAGCAGTGGAAATGTCAAGAGTTCAGAGACAAGAACCTCGACGGACTGAGGGACAGGTGTCTCTCTGCACCCCACAGCACCAGGAGGAGGAAGGAGAAGGACACGGGGTCTCAGAGGGTTCAACAATGACTGGGGGTCCCCAGTTCCCATCGGACACCAAACCCCAGACCCAGGAACCTCAGGGGCACCGCACAGGACCAGGCAGGGGCACCACCCTGGGCACTGAGCTCAGGCTGCAGGAAGCCAGGTAGTGGTGGAAACCACACCTGCACAGGGAGGGACACAGGCTCTGCCAGGACCACTCAGAACCCAGGGGGCAGCTGGAGGGTGGGAGAGAGAAGGGAGGAGAGAGAGAGCAGCAGCCTCCAGCCCTGCCCTGCCAGGTGGAGGCAAAGAGCAGCTGGCTCACACCCCTCTAGGGGACCTGCTGGCAGCTGACCTGCCCTGAGGAAATGCTAAGCCAAGGTCCTGGGGGCAGGACACTGACCTCCAGCAGCCAATGGACTACCAATGAAGGGCAGGCCTGGTGGGTGCTGAGGAGCCCTGCCAGCTCTGGAGGGGACGCTGTGCCATCCTCTGCACCACCCAGGAGAGGAAGCAGAGGGAAGGTCCTAAGTCATTCCCAGAGGCCTGCAGCATCTGACACCACACCACACAAGGACTTCCCGGGGAAGGAAAGCACCCTGGACATCCCCATGGAGACAGGGAACAACCCTCCACAGAAGAGGCCCTCACTGCACAGCATCCCAGTCCAGCACACCACCTCCTCACTGGGTCCCAGAGGCCTGGTCCCCTAGTGACGTCACTGCCTGAGCTTCGTGTGAGGGCACTGGGTGGTGTTTGCAGGACAGTGTTGCCCAGTGGTGCGTTTCTCAGCAGGAGGGCGAGGGCTCAGTGGGACACATCTGCCTCAGCAAATCCAACCAGCAGGTGCAGAAGAGTCACACAGTGTGACCAAGGGGCGTGTGTCCCAGGTGTGCAGAGGCAGTTCATCATCCAAAGCCCATTAGTGTGATCCATCACAGCAACGGGTGACAAGGATGGTCCCCTGCAAGTCACCTCAGAGCTGGAGGAAGAGCGCTTTGCAGGGTCCACATGCACTTGTCAGAGAAAAGCCCTCAGTGAGTCAGGAGAGGAGCAGAGCCTCACCCTGACTCGGAAGAGCCCAGAGAGCCAAGGCCCAGGTCCCAGCTGAGGCGAGAAGCCATCTGCTCCCACTCCATCAGGGCAGCCAGGAGCCCTGAGCCTCATCCTCCTGCTCCTGCCCCAGGACCCAGGGACAGGAGTGAGGGGAGCTAGGTGTCCGGGTGGGAGGATGGAAGGGAAGAGCTTGTTCACAGTGTCACCAGGGGCAATGCAAGGACCTAGGGGTTCAGTGAAGAAAGGAGACCCTGCAGGACCAGGGGGCTATGCCAGCCAGGGGACTCGTAGAAGTGCCAGGTGGATGGTTTCTAAGACCAGCAGTGAGCAGATGAATCTGGACTTAGAGCCAGCACTCGGGTGACGTGGTGATACCTGGGCAGGTGGAGGTGGCCAGGAGGGACGTGGACGGTAACAGCAAACACTCAGCAGGACTCCCGGTTTTTTAACGTGACTTTTTCAGAGCCATGACGACAGTACCACCACCAGATACACAGTCCTCAGACACCAGCCTGTGCTCCACCTCCCGTGTTTCAGGGAAGCTGCACAGACAGCTCCTCAGGGGACAGGCTCCTGGAGGGCTGCAGAGAGCGGTGGGCCAGCTCTGTGTGCTCTCAGCACTGTGGGAAAGACTGTGCAGCTAGCACCCAGCCGTCCTGATCCAGCCACCTTTGCTGCCTGGACAGTCAGGGTGCAGCCCCAGCTGAGCCAGGTGGCCTGCAGACCTCTGGATGGTCCTTCATTTCCCAGTCTCTGCACTCTGGGTGCTGCCTGTTCTCTGCTGTTCACCTCCTGGCTGCATCTTGAGTTCGTCTCTGGTCATACTGAGCCTGAAACAGCAGGATCCCGAGGCCCACCAGGATCAAGCCAGCCAAGCCCATCCGGATGAGGTTCCCACTGTGTAATCCTGGGGAGGCGAGCCTGGGAATGTGGACACACAGGGCAGAGGTCAGGGCAGACCCAAATCACCCCAGGATCCCCCATGTCCACCCAGGATAGCCACATCTCCTGGCCAGCACTGGACCCTTCGAGTCCAACACGGTGGCTCAGAATTCTCCTACTCCCCTGTCCTGGGGTCTGAGCTGTTCTGTGATGGGCTGATGGTCTTAGTGGCCCCTGAGAACCACAGGAGAGCAGGGGGCCGTGTGAAGCTTGAGGACCCTGTCCTGCCTGGACACACGCCCTGGACTCTTCTCACACAGGATTCTACGGAGCCCCTGAGAGCCCTTCCCTGCTGCTCGGGGTCCCCTCTGCTCCTCTCCCTGGTGCTTCACCCTCACTGTGCTCTGTGAGTTCAGCACAGTGTCTGAGTCACATTGGAGCAAGTTCAGCTGAGCCCCAGAGCTCAGGGCTGGTGGGGAATGTGGCCCATGGTTCAGGGGTTCTCCTGCACTTGGTGCTCTGCCCAGCCTGGGTCTCTGGACTAAGTGGCCACATCCCCTGGAGAGGAGTTTCCATTGAATACCCAGCTGAGGGCCTGTGGTCAGGGGTGAGGGCTGGTCCTCTAACCCACAACCCCTGTGTCAGAGGAGGAGGAGGAAGAGCAGGAGGAAAAGCTGCAGAAAGGCTCTGAGCCTTGGACAGGAACCTCCTGGCCCCTCCCAGTCCCTGGACATTGTGAATGAAGAGAGGCCACTTCACACACAGCATGCTGGGCCTTGGCAGAAGTCACCTGCAGCCCTGTCCATCACACCGCATGGCCTCAGCCCTCTAGGCACAGAGTTATGAGGAAACTGAGGCTCACCCAGGTCCCCAGCAGGAGCAGCAGAGCTGGGGCCTGAGCTGGGGGAGTCTGACTTCCAGTCTCCTTCCCTCCACCAGAGCTCAGCCTGAGCTGCAGGGAAGGAGCCTGGACACCCTGATGTTCCCGAGCCCTCCCTGCACAGGTCACTGTCACTGCACAGAGGGGACAGTGCCTGCAGGTTCAGGTCCTGGGGCTTCCCTGGGTACCTCCTCTCCAGCAGGGCACAGCCAAGGTCAGCACTGAGGGGAACTTGAAGGTCAGGCCAGGCCTCTCCTCTGCACTTGGGGACGCTGAGCCCAAGGGGAGGGGCTGGTCCAGGTCAGCGTGTCCAGAGGAGGCTGCTCCACCCCAGCTCAGCCCTGTGTTGGGACCCCACCTCCTGCCAGAGCCCCTCACTTACCCGTCTGGGGTCCTGGGTGCATGAGGGTGAGGAGCTCCTCCTCAGGGCCTCCTGGGGTGGGTGGGAGGTGAGGGCTGGGCTGCCTGCTCCCCATTCAGCTGGCTGCTCGTTCCCCGGTGGGCCCAGTGTCACCTGTGCCTTGTCCTCACCCTCATGACTCCAGCTCTGAGTCCCTAGAAACTCGGGTTCCCACTCACTCTTGTGTCTAAGCCTGGTACCCTGGATGCAAATCTATCCTTGAGAGTGTGAGGAGGAAGCAGAGATCCTCTGGGAGATACAGAACAGCTGCTGGGGGAGGGGAGGGGAGGTGGAGCCTGGGCCACAGCTGGCAGTGAGGCTCAGTGATCAGCGCTAGGGATCATCCCAAAGGTATGGGCCGGGCCCCAGAGGATCCTGGGTAGGAGGCAACAGGTGGGTGAGGGTGCAGCTGACCCTGGGACCTGTCTTGCTTATCCTCCTGCACCTGCCTGGCCTCCCCAGGACCCTCTGTGCCCACCTCACCTTCTTGACTCCAGTGATGGGGTGGGGGCACATGCTGGAGGACCCGGTGACCCCTCCTCTCTGAGGGGTGGATCCCACTGGCTGACCCTCCCAGGGCCCCTCACTCCCACCCACCCAGAGCTGTCCTGGGCAGGGCCCTGAGTGAACCCCTAGCTCACAGAGGATGGGGTCAGGGGTTACTCACCTGAGACCACCAGGGCCCGGGTGTCACTGGGCTGTGACAGCATGTAGGGGGATGAGCCTTGAGACCCATAGCACCTGTAGGTCCCCGTGAGGGCTGAGGTCACAGCTCTCATGGAGAATTCTGCCTGGAACCCTGGAGCTCTGGACTCTGGTCTCAGACGCAGGGGGGCATCAGCTGCCCCCTCCTTGACCAGAAGGAAGGTGTCCCACTGGATCCATGATTGACACAGCAGGGTCACGATCTCTCCTGAGGACACTGTGGGACCCGGCTGCACTGAGAGGGAGGGTGTGGCAGGGAGCTGTCCTAGAGAGAGGAAGGAGGGGTGAGGGGCCCCAGCTTGTTCTGAGCTGAGACCTCACCAGGGCCTCTCTGAGGACCCTGTGCTCTCTGTCTGGCTCAGGGTCTCTGATCTTCCTCTCCCTGTGCCTCCCTGTCTCTGTCTTCTCTGCCCCTCCCTGACCCTCCTGTCTCTCTCCCTCCTGAGACCCCACACCTCACCCTGCCCATCACTTCCTGAGCCTCCCACACAGGGCTGTGCAGAGTCTGGGTCATTGACTGCACACTCTGGGCTCCTCACCTGTGATCAGGATGTCCAGGGGGTCACTGGGGGCTGACCACTCAGAGGAGAGCCTGTGTCCACCGTAGCATCTGTACCGACCCCCATGGGAGTCACAGGGCCCTGAAGGAAGGTGGTCTGAAACAGCCCAGCCTGGAGCTGCTGGCCAGGGAGCTGTGGGAGGTCCTGTCCCCCCTCCTTGGATAGAGCAAATCTGTCATAGCCACTGTCTGAGCGACATAGGAGGGTCAGGTTCTCTCCAGGGGCCAGGACAGGACCATGCTGGGTCAGGAGGGAGGGCTTCCTGGACAGCCCTGGAGGGAAGAGGATCCTGGGCTGAGGGAGGACCTGCCAGCCCTGCCTCCCCTCCTGCTGCAGGTCACTCCCTCACACCTGGGTCTCTGGCCATGTGGTCCCAGGTTCCCTCATCCTTTCTCTCACCTGGGGCTGTCTAAGATAAAGGTCCCCACAACCTGCTGGATGTCCCTAACTGTGTCAGAAAAGGTGGAGCTTCCTCACCTGAGACCAGGAGCTGCAGGGGGATCACTGGGGGGGCGTGTATTCCAGTAACTGCGGGGTACACATGGGGGGATCTCCTTTAACTGCGGTAAAATGTGAATGTCCACCTGTGGCTGGGGGTCACGGGGCCCACAGGGAACAGGGCCTGGAACTGCCCACTGGAGTCTTGCTATGAGTCCAGAGTCCAGGTGAGCTTGTGTCCTCCTTCCTTAGTGAGAAAAACCTGCCATATCCCTGCCGTGAGCCACACTGGAGGGTCACATTCCCTCCTGAGGTCACCACAGGGCTGGGCAGGGCAGAGAGCCTGGGTTTGCTGTAGAATCCTAGCAGAGAAGGAGGCAGGTGTTAATGGGCTCCCTCCTCCACACCGTCCCCAGCTGGGCTGTGACAGGGACAACTGGGAGCAGACCCCCTTCCTGAGGGCAGAGCCAGGGGCTGGGACCCCACGTGTCCCCTCACCTGTCACCACCAGCTCCAAGGTGTCACTGCGCTCTGACCAGCCAGCAGGGCTGTGATAGTAGCATTGATATCGCCCTGCATAGTGCTCTGTCATGGTTGGGATGGGGAACTTGGCCTTATTCCTGGGCTCCTGTGGGATCTGTCTGTCCCAGGACCCTGATCTTCCATCTTTCTCCAGACGGTACTCCTGGGCCATCAGAGTCCACTCACACCATAACATAACTGGCCTCCTCAAGTGACCACAGAGGCTGGTTCAGCCCACAGGGTGGGCTTGGGGAGGGTCCCTGCAAGGGAATGAGAGGCTGGGTCCCAGCACAGCCCCTCAGATCCCAGCCCTCAGCCCAGCTCCCTCCAGGCTCCCCAGCCTCAGCCCACAGCTGCTGTTCTCCATCCACTGCCCAGGGTGGCTCCTGGTCCCCAGGGAGGAGCAGGACCCGGGTCAGCTGGGGACACTCACCTTGCTGCCCTCGGGTCCCGGGGCCCAGACTCAGCCCTGGAAGAGACTTCCTGTGAGAGGGGAGCCCTGAGGCCTGAGCAGGCCCTCTCCTCCCCAGAGCCTCCTGGGCCCTGTGTCCCCTGATGCCAGGGGCTAGCTGTGGGCTGGGGTCCCTCCAGAACAGGGTGTCCCCTCCCCTTCTTCACATCTCACCAAGGCAGAGCAGGGCCGTGAGGGTGGGGGTCATGTCTTCTCCTCCCCAGTTCCTGGCTGTGCAGATGGAGGAGGTCACAGATTATGGCAGGACAGAGGAACAAAGGGTGTGGCCACATGGAAGCTGGGTTCTGCCTGTCGTGGGGCGTCACAACGAAAGTTTCACAGGAAGGGGAACTGTCGTCCCCTGATATCCTGTCTTTTCCCCAGCACTGTGTGGGGTGGGGCCTGGGCTCCCTGCAGGCAGCTCAGACAGCAATGGTGCCTGTCCTCACCCCTCCACTGTCTGTGTGATCTGTCCTCATCCCTGCAGGGCCAGGAGGCAGCAGCCAGTGCACCTGGTGCCCTCCTGAGCCAGCACTTTCCAGGTGACGGTGACCTGGGACTGGTCCTCCCTTCGCAGGTCTCCATCTGTCCATCTTGGTGCTGGGTTCTTGGGTCTTAGCTGGGGCCATTGGTCTCCCAGCCCTGGACATGCTTTAGGGAAGACGCAGGTCCCCCTCAGGTGGGCACAGAGCAGCAGGCCCTGAGCACCTGGCTGTGCAGTCAGCTGGAGCTCTGCTGGGGGCACAGAGAGGGGCAGGGCCCAGGGAGCTCCTCGCCTCTCCTCCTGGTACTGGTGTGGATTTCCTCTGCTAAATGGTCCCCTTCGGGGCTTCCCCTCTCCTTAGCAGCAGAACCCACCCCTCTCCCTGGGATGGAATCTGAGGCCTCCTGCCTCCTGGGAACCCCTGTCTCCTGGGCAGGGTGCCCCTCGGGGGCCAGGCTCCAGCTCAGTGCCAGCTCATTTCCACTGTGGTGTCGTCCTGCGTAGGGACATCTGGTGTTCCAGACCCAGCGTCCAGTTTGGAGCCTGTTCTCTTCCTCACGACCTGGAGTGTGGGGTCAGCAGTGTCTGGACACGGACAGGCTCAGCCAGCTTGTCCTCCAGGGCTGGAGGCCAGCCTGGGTTTGGGCCGGGAGAGGTTCGTGGTGCTGGGCTGGTGCACACTCCGTGAGGGCCCATCTGCTCTGAGCTCTCAGAGGTTGTCCCTGCCATGTCTGAAATCCACAGCTCTTCCTGTCAAGAGCAGAAGAGGAGCATGGAGGGTTCCCCACATGGAGGAGGAACCACAGGGAAGGATCCTCTGGGGTCTGGGGTCATCAAGGGTCATTGAGGAGAAGGCTCCTGCTCCATGTGAGGGGGAGTGGGCCCAGGGCTCTGGGAGGGGTGGGAGCTGTGCTCTGCTCCAGCCATGTCTGCAGCCAGACCTGGCCAGCTCAGCTGTGTGTGGGGCCCAGGGCAGCCCAGCCACCTCCCTGTGCACCTCCCCTCTCCCCTCCTGTCCTCTCCCCTCCTGTCCTCTCCCCTCCCCTTCCCCTCCTGTACTCTCCTCTCACCTTTCCCCCTCCCCTGGTCTCATCTCCCCTCCCCTCCTCCCCTCCTTTCCTTGTCCCCCATGCCAGGCTGGGGAGGAAACCCGGGGCTCCAACATGCTGAGCAAGTGACCTCCCACTGACCACCCCAGCTTTTCCTCAAAGTTCTGATGTGTCCTGGTTTCATTTTTGTTTGTCCTGAAAGGCTCTCTAATCCCCTTTGATGTCCTCTTTGTCCCAAGGGGGTTCAAGGAAGCCTGCTCTCTCCCCAGTCTGGTGGGCTCTGGTCTCCCTCTCAGGCCCGGTTTCCAGATCCTTCCACTGAGGTCTGAGAAGGTGCCTGATGAGGCCACAGTGTCTTCAATCTGTGGGCCCGTCCTGCGCCTGCCCAGGGGCGCCCTGCGGAGGCCCTGGCTGTGGGGGAGGATGGCTGGCTCTTCCCTCGGCCCAGCTGCTCTCTGGGGTTCCAGCCTCAGGTCCTGTGGGCTCACGGGTCCTGCCTGGATGTGTGTGCAGCCCTCAGGTGGGACCCGGGCACCTCCGTCACCGCCTTTCTCAGCTTCCCTCCCATCTGCCTGGGGATTTTGCATTTTGTACCAGGGTTTGCTCAGGTCGGGGCACTTAGCCACTGAGCCACATCCACAGCCCTTTTTAATTATTATTTAGAGTCAGGGTCTCCCTAAGTTGCCCAGGCTGGCCTTGAACTTCCCCCTCCTGCCTCAGCCTCCCGAGTGCTGGGATCACAGCCTGGACACAGGCCACACCCAGCTCTGTTTCCTTGTGTATCTGAGTGCTGGTGGGGTGGGGGTGTCTCCATGATGTCGCAGGTGGGTGATGGGTTGACGTTTTTATACTACGAAATGTCCTTCTGTGTCTCGAGACGCGTGTTGACTCACAGTCTATTCTGCTGCTGTGAATTGGGTTCCCCAGCTCTCTCTTGGTTTCTGAATATTCTTCCCATTTCACCAGCACCCTCTGCGTTTCCTGAGCTGGGCCCAGGGGCAGGGCCTGCAGTCCTGGCTCCGTGGGAGGGACAGGAGGGAGGACACTGGAGCCCAGGAGTTCAAGGACATCCCGGCAGATTGAGAGACTCTCAGTCAACAATAAATGAACAAGTAAGTGAACAAATCAAGGAAACAAACCAAAGCACCAGGTTAAAGTGCATCTTGCAGACAGTGCGCAGTTGCTACTTGGTTTTCCCACATTTTCTACCGGGGCATTGTGGGTGGACATGTGGTGGGATTTGTGTTACACACTCAAACACGCACACAGTCCAGCAGGATGGCTGGACCTCTGTCCTCCCGTGGTCACCTACTGTCCCTCCTTCTGCCCCTGGTCCCTTTCTCTATTCTGCTGGTCTACTTTCGATTCCATCAGATCCCCCCATTCTTTCCCTTTTCCCTCTGCAGCTTCCACAGGTGAGAGAACACGTACGACCCTTGACCTTGAGTTTAGCTGATTCCACTTGACACCTTGCCCTCTGGCTCCATCCATTTCCTGCAGACGCCACCGTTTCATTCTCTTTATGGCTGAATACGACTCCACTGTGTGGGCACCACGTGCTCTTGGTCCTGTCGTCACTGAAGGACACCAGGCTGCTTCCCTAGTCTGGCTGGTGTGAGTTGTGCTGCTGTCAACCTGGGGTGTGGGTGTGTCAGTGAGGAAGGTGACGTTAATTCTTCAGGGAAATACTGAGGAGTGTGTAGCTGGGTCCCATGGTGGTTCCGTGCCTCGTCCTCTGAGGATCCTCCATACTGATTTCCATGGTGGTTGTACTAACCAAGGTCCCACAAGGGTGTACAGGGCTCCTTTTTCTCCACATCTTGTCCAGCACTTACTATTTTATGTATTGTTGATGAGTGTCATTTTGTCTAATGGGAGATGAAATCTCTGAGTATTTTGATTTTTATTTTCCTATTTGCAAAGGATAATGAATATTTTTTATAAATTTGGTGATCATTGTGTCTTCTTTTGGGAAGTGTTTGGTTTCTTTGCCCATTGATTAACTGGATGGTAATTTTGCTGCTAAATTTTATGAAGACTTTATATGTTCTGGATATTAATCGTCTGTCAGAAGAGTGGTAGCAAAGATTTTTTTCCCATTTCATGCTTCTCTGTTCACATTTTAAATTGCTTCCTTTGCTGTGAAGAAGGATTTAATTTGCTGCCATTCCATTTACCAAGCCTTGACCCTCTTTCATGAGTCTTAGGAGTTCTATGGAGGAGCTCTTGCCTTTGTGTGCTGGAGTGTTGACTCTGTGTCTTCTTCTGTGAGTTGCATTTTTCTGGTCTCATTCTGAGGTCTTTGACCCATTTTGACTTAACCTTTGAACAGGCTGAGTGATGAGGTTCTAATTTCATTCTTCGCAAGTGGATAACCAGTTGTCCCAGCACCATTTGTTACAAAGGCCGTTTTTTCTCCACTGCAGGTTTTGGCCCCTTGTCAAGCATCAGGTGACTGTAGGATGTGGGGTTTTCTCTGTGTCTTCTTTTCTGTCCCCTGGTCTATGTGCCTGTTTTTATGGCAGTCCCATGCAGCTTCATTACTATTGCTCTGTAGTTTAATTTGAAATCAGGAATCGTGGTGTCTCCAATATTTTTTTCCTTGGATTTCATTGGCTGTTGTGGATTTTTTGTTTTTCCAAAAGAATTTTAGAACTCCTCTTTTAAGTTCTGTAAAAAACATTATTGGTATTTTGATGGGAATTGCATCAACTGTTTACATTGCTGTGGGTAGTATGACCATTTTAACAGTATCAATTCTGCTTATCCTTGAACATGGAATATCTTTCCATCCTCTTGCTTCTCCTTCAGGTTCTTTCCTTAAGGTTCTATAGTTTTCATTGTAGAGGTCTTTCACCCCCATGATTAGTTTTGTTGCTAGGTACTGTATGATTTTGAGATGTTTTTGAATAGGATTGTGTTTTTATCACAAATGGGCACTGAATTTTTTGAAAGGCTTTCTCTGCATCCTTTGAGACAACAAAGTGATTTTGTTCTTATATCCATTATGTGGTAAATTACATTTATTGATTTGCATATGTTAAAGCAACCTTGCATTCCTGGGATAAAACATTCTTTTTAATCTGTTCTTGAAATGTTTTCTAATCTTTTATTAAGAAGTTTTGCTCTAAGTTCATGAGAAACATTCATCTGTAGTTCACTTTCCTTGATGTGTCCTTGTGTGGTTGTGATATGTGTGTGATATTGGCCATACAATAAATTCAGAAGTGCTCCATCCCTTTCTAATTCTTGCCATAATTGGAGGAGCACTGAAATCAGTTCTTGTTTAAAGGTCTGGTAGAAGTCAGCTGAGAATCCATCCGGTCCTGTGATTTTCTTTGTTAGAGGGTTTTCTGTACTGCTTCTACTTATTACTGTCTATGGGTCTATTTAGGTTTTCTGTGATTGAACTTTGATAGGTCAGATGTATGTTGAAATAGATCCATTTCTTCTAGGTTTTCCAGTTTATTGGAGTAGAAATCTTCAAAACAGTCCCTAATGATCCTCTCAATTTCTGTGGTAATTTCTCTTGTTTTCATCTCTACATTTTAAAATTTAAGTCTTCACTCTTTTTCTTTTGCTGGGTTTGGCTGAAGTCTCATCAACCTTGTTTGTTTTGGAATGACAGTCTTCATTTCATTGATCCTTTGTATTTTTTCAAAAATATTTTTTGGTTGTCAATGGACCTTTATTTTACTTATATTTGATGCTGAGCATCAAACCCAGTGCCTCACACATGCTAGGCAAGGGTCCTACCACTGAGCTACAATCCCAGCTCTTCATTGTTTTTTACTTCTCAACTGTATTGACTTCAACTCCGATCATAATTATTTTCTTCTTTCTACTGGTGTTGAAATGTATTTGTTCATGTGTTTTAAAGATCTTGATGGGTCATTGGGTAGTTAATTTGGGGCCTTTCTGATCAGTTTTCTGATGTAGGCACTCATGTCATGAGCTTTAATCTTAGATCTGCCTTCATTGTGTCCTAGAGGTTTTGGAATGTTGCTTCAATATTCTTCCTTGAATCTAAGAATTTGAAAATTGCTCCCCTGCTTTCTTTGACCACCCATTCATTGTTCAAACACATATTCTTCAATCTTCATGTTGACATAATTCTGTAGGAATTTTTCACATCGATTTCAATTTCATTGCATTATGATCAGATAAAATGAAAGAATTATATGCATTTTTATTTTTGCTAAGAGTTGCTTTGTGGTCTAAAATATACTCTCTTTTGGAGAAGTTTTCTTGAGTAAGTGTTTTCAAATACTGTTGGATGAAATAATACATAGATGTCCCTCAAGGCCACTGGATTTATAATATTTTTCATGTTCAAAGAGTCTTTACTGACTTTATGTCTGGATGACCTACCTAATGGTAAGAGAGGTGTGCTTAAATCACGCATTCTTATTGCACTAACATCTCTCTGAGTCTATAATTCCACTAGTCTCTCTTTCGTGTAATTGAGGTATGTGGAGGAGGAAAAGTTAACTGCAGGATGAGGATGTTGGTCATTTTTCTATCTATTATCCAAAAAACTTATCAACTCAGGGAACTCACAAGAGCCAATACTCTTTTCATGTGAGAGGGTTGCGACAGGTCCAGCCCTACCAAATGTGGCCTCTTACAACAACAACTCTTCCAACTCTCCTCTGTTTGTTACATACAGGTAAATGGGCAAGGACCGGGAGGAGGTTCTTCTGTGATGGACAGGTTGGGTGTAGCTAGAGGAGCCATTCCCTTAGGGAGAAAATTCTGGAAGGAGACAGGAAACCACTCTCATGCAGTGCCACACACTCTCCAGCAGGTCCTAGAAGCCAGGCCTCTGCTTCCCATGGCTCTTCCTAGTCTGATTCTGCTAAATAAGGACGGCTTCCCACATATGTCAATGTTCGCAGCAGAAATACCTACTGCACTTACATATTTTTCTTGGATTGTTCCTTGATCAGTATGACTCTTTGACTCCTCTGATTAATTCTGATTTGAAGTCTGCTTTGTCACATATGACAGTAGCTACTCCTGCTTATTTTCAGGCTCCATTTACATGGTCTATCAATTTCCATCCTTCCAGTTTCAGCCTGTGGCTGTCTGTGTCTATAATGTGCATACCATGAAAACAACAGAGCGCTGGATCTTCATTTAAATGGATTCTGCACATTTATGTCTCTTAATGGAAACATTGAGACCATTTACACTTAATGTTCTTATAGAGGTGTTTATTAATTGCCACCTTTTTGATTTACTTCTTGTCTAATTTGATCTTGTTCCTCATTTGTTTAGCTACTCTTCAATCAGATTTTTCACTTGTGAGCTCTGGGGATTTTATTCTATTTATTTTGTGTCAAATATGTCTTTGAGTATTTTCTATAATGTCATTTTATTAGTCATGTGTTCTTTTAGTTTTTGCTTGTGTTAGAGAGCTTTCATTTCCCATTTGATTCTGAAGGATGACTTTGCTGGATAAAGAACTGTTTTTTGACATTTACTTTCTTTTGGTGCTCAAAACACATCTTTCAAAGTCCTGCTGGACATTTGCAATTTGTGCTAAGAAATAGGATGTAATTCTGACAGGGTTGAAACAAATGATAGCAGACACTTTTTTTGAGGCTTTTAAAATTCCAGCCTTCCCTGTCTGATTCAAATTTTATTTATACTATGTCAAAGAGAGTTTCTTTTTTGTTGACAGTTATTTCCTTTCAGGGCTCGGAACACATCATTCCAAGTCGTCCTCAATTTTTAAGATTTGTGCTATGAAATAGGAAGTAATCTTGGAGGTTTGCCTCTAAATGTAAAGTGATATTTCACTTTTGAGATTTAAAAATTATATCCTTTTTCTCTGTGTTAGCCATTTTAATCACAATATGACATGTACAGTTCATTTATTAAAAAAGATCTTGTCTATTTAGTGGTCTGAGTGCATAGAGATTCTGGATGTTAACTTCATTCTTCATGGATACCTTCTTCAGGGAAATAATAACAGAAAATTGTTCAAACCTTAAGGATAATGTCTCCATACATCAGCTATATCTATATCTCCTAAGTCAAGAGAAGGCACCCAGACAGTCCATATTTGCCCCAACTTGCTTGTTTTCTGGAGCAGGGATGGATCTGGAGCCTTGTGAATAGAGGCTAGCACTCCACCTCAGAGCTGCATGCTCAGCCCATGTCACATGCATTTGAAAGGGGACATTCCCATGTTCTCCTGTATCATAAGCACTGAGGGCTCCATTGTGTATATCCCCCTAGCAGCCTTCCCTAGTGCACCAAGTGTCATGATCTTATTTCCCTGGGGATTTCATGGGTATCCAGGTGCCCTGACCCTGGACTAAGTGATGGGAGGCTCCATGTAGATCAAGCAGACATTGGATCCTGCACAGTGGTGCTGTGAGCTCCTTCCTCCCACACTCAGCTCAGGCTGCAGCCTCAGGGAGCAGGAGTTGCTGCCGTCTCCTGGTGGAGTGTGTTCCAAGGAAGGAAGAGGCCTCCAGGTGACTTGCTGGTCTCACAGATGGCATTGCATCCAGACCTCTCTGAATTTGAGAGGTCAGATGCTCAGTCACAGCAGTGCCAAAATAATGCAGGGACATGTGTCCCTGTAATCCTCCACCATTGCACATGCCCACTCCCTTGGGGGTCCACCTATATGCCTCAGGGCCACTGAACACAGCCAGCTGAACCCTGCTGGGTGAATCCTGTAGCCCAGCTGGCCTGGCAGCACCTGCTCCACTGTACACAGCTGGTGCTCACTGCTCAGGGATGGCCCCTGGTGGGGGCAGGGGTTTCTCTTGTCCTCATCAGCCTTGGTCTTGGGCAGACCCATTGCCTGGGCTGGAGGGTGGGGCTCGCATGTTTGTGAGCCTCCTCCCATGGCAGCCACACGTACCTCCCATGCTTGGTTGGTTTGGGCAGACTTCCTGTCCCTTCTCCAGAGGATGCCACCTGGAATGCAAACTGAGTTGGATCCTGGTCAACTCAGGATCTGTGTCCTGCACCCCCTCGGGGAGAGTGCCTTGGTAATCCAATGGTAATTCCAGCCAATGTGGCTCATCACCTGGACCTGCAGGGCGTCTGTGGCTCTCTCCCAGGTGATTAAGACTTTGTCTCCAGGAGAAGGGTCTGGACCAGAACAGATGCCAGGCCACCGTAGTGGCAGGCAACTGTCTCGTCCAGCGAGTAATGAAGACTCGGCTCTCAAATGAAGTTTTAAGGTCTTTATTTTTATGGCAGAGCTTCTGAGCCAAGTGCCTGGTTCTTCCTCCTCCTCCACCACCGCCGTCTTCTTCTTCTTCCCTTGTCGCGCAGCTCTCTCTCTCCTTCTCTTGTCGCGCAGCTCTCTCTCTCTCTCCTTCTTCCCTTGTCGCGCAGCTCTCTCTCTCCTTCTTCCCTTGTCGCGCAGCTCTCTCTCTCCTTCTTCCCTTGTCGCGCAGCTCTCTCTCTCCTTCTTCCCTTGTCGCGCAGCTCTCTCTCTCCTTCTTCCCTTGTCGCGCAGCTCTCTCTCTCCTCTTGTCGCGCAGCTCTCTCTCTCCTTCTTCCCTTGTCGCGCAGCTCTCTCTCTCCTTCTTCCCTTGTCGCGCAGCTCTCTCTCTCCTTCTTCCCTTGTCGCGCAGCTCTCTCTCTCCTTCTTCCCTTGTCGCGCAGCTCTCTCTCTCCTTCTTCCCTTGTCGCGCAGCTCTCTCTCTCCTTCTTCCTTGTCGCGCAGCTCTCTCTCTCCTTCTTCCCTTGTCGCGCAGCTCTCTCTCTCCTTCTTCCCTTGTCGCGCAGCTCTCTCTCTCCTTCTTCCCTTGTCGCGCAGCTCTCTCTCTCCTTCTTCCCTTGTCGTGCAGCTCTCTCTCTCCTTCTTCCCTTGTCGCGCAGCTCTCTCTCTCCTTCTTCCCTTGTCGCGCAGCTCTCTCTCTCCTTCTTCCCTTGTCGCGCAGCTCTCTCTCTCCTTCTTCCCTTGTCGCGCAGCTCTCTCTCTCCTTCTTCCCTTGTCGCGCAGCTCTCTCTCTCCTTCTTCCCTTGTCGCGCAGCTCTCTCTCTCCTTCTTCCCTTGTCGCGCAGCTCTCTCTCTCCTTCTTCCCTTGTCGCGCAGCTCTCTCTCTCCTTCTTCCCTTGTCGCGCAGCTCTCTCTCTCCTTCTTCCCTTGTCGCGCAGCTCTCTCTCTCCTTCTTCCCTTGTCGCGCAGCTCTCTCTCTCCTTCTTCCCTTGTCGCGCAGCTCTCTCTCTCCTTCTTCCCTTGTCGCGCAGCTCTCTCTCTCCTTCTTCCCTTGTCGCGCAGCTCTCTCTCTCCTTCTTCCCTTGTCGCGCAGCTCTCTCTCTCCTTCTTCCCTTGTCGCGCAGCTCTCTCTCTCCTTCTTCCCTTGTCGCGCAGCTCTCTCTCTCCTTCTTCCCTTGTCGCGCAGCTCTCTCTCTCCTTCTTCCCTTGTCGCGCAGCTCTCTCTCTCCTTCTTCCCTTGTCGCGCAGCTCTCTCTCTCCTTCTTCCCTTGTCGCGCAGGCTCTCTCTCTCCTTCTTCCCTTGTCGCGCAGCTCTCTCTCTCCTTCTCCCTTGTCCGCGCAGCTCTCTCTCTCCTTCTTCCCTTGTCGCGCAGCTCTCTCTCTCCTTCTTCCCTTGTCGCGCAGCTCTCTCTCTCCTTCTTCCCTTGTCGCGCAGCTCTCTCTCTCCTTCTTCCCTTGTCGCGCAGCTCTCTCTCTCCTTCTTCCCTTGTCGCGCAGCTCTCTCTCTCTCCTTCTTCCCTTGTCGCGCAGCTCTCTCTCTCCTTCTTCCCTTGTCGCGCAGCTCTCTCTCTCCTTCTTCCCTTGTCGCGCAGCTCTCTCTCTCCTTCTTCCCTTGTCGCGCAGCTCTCTCTCTCCTTCTTCCTTGTCGCGCAGCTCTCTCTCTCCTTCTTCCCTTGTCGCGCAGCTCTCTCTCTCCTTCTTCCCTTGTCGCGCAGCTCTCTCTCTCCTTCTTCCCTTGTCGCGCAGCTCTCTCTCTCCTTCTTCCCTTGTCGCGCAGCTCTCTCTCTCCTTCTTCCCTTGTCGCGCAGCTCTCTCTCTCCTTCTTCCCTCGTCGCGCAGCTCTCTCTCTCCTTCTTCCCTTGTCGCGCAGCTCTCTCTCTCCTTCTCTTGTCGCGCAGCTCTCTCTCTCCTTCTTCCCTTGTCGCGCAGCTCTCTCTCTCCTTCTTCCCTTGTCGCGCAGCTCTCTCTCTCCTTCTTCCCTTGTCGCGCAGCTCTCTCTCTCCTTCTTCCCTTGTCGCGCAGCTCTCTCTCTCCTTCTCTTGTCGCGCAGCTCTCTCTCTCCTTCTTCTCTTGTCGCGCAGCTCTCTCTCTCCTTCTTCCCTTGTCGCGCAGCTCTCTCTCTCCTTCTTCTCTTGTCGCGCAGCTCTCTCTCTCCTTCTCTTGTCGCGCAGCTCTCTCTCTCCTTCTCCTGTCGCGCAGCTCTCTCTCTCCTTCTTCTCCTGTCGCGCAGCTCTCTCTCTCCTTCTTCCCTTGTCGCGCAGCTCTCTCTCTCCTTCTTCCCTTGTCGCGCAGCTCTCTCTCTCCTTCTTCCCTTGTCGCGCAGCTCTCTCTCCTTCTTCCCTTGTCGCGCAGCTCTCTCTCTCCTTCTCTTGTCGCGCAGCTCTCTCTCTCCTTCTTCTCTTGTCGCGCAGCTCTCTCTCTCCTTCTTCCCTTGTCGCGCAGCTCTCTCTCTCCTTCTTCCCTTGTCGCGCAGCTCTCTCTCTCCTTCTTCCCTTGTCGCGCAGCTCTCTCTCTCCTTCTCGTCGCGCAGCTCTCTCTCTCCTTCTTCCCTTGTCGCGCAGCTCTCTCTCTCCTTCTTCCCTTGTCGCGCAGCTCTCTCTCTCCTTCTCTTGTCGCGCAGCTCTCTCTCTCCTTCTTCCCTTGTCGCGCAGCTCTCTCTCTCCTTCTTCCCTTGTCGCGCAGCTCTCTCTCTCCTTCTTCCCTTGTCGCGCAGCTCTCTCTCTCCTTCTTCCCTTGTCGCGCAGCTCTCTCTCTCCTTCTTCCCTTGTCGTGCAGCTCTCTCTCTCCTTCTTCCCTTGTCACGCAGCTCTCTCTCTCCTTCTTCCCTTGTCGCGCAGCTCTCTCTCTCCTTCTTCCCTTGTCGCGCAGCTCTCTCTCTCCTTCTTCCCTTGTCGCGCAGCTCTCTCTCTCCTTCTTCCCTTGTCACGCAGCTCTCTCTCTCCTTCTTCTCTTGTCGCGCAGCTCTCTCTCTCCTTCTTTTCTCTCATGCAGCTGCCACTTCTCTCTTCTTCCTCTCTCGTCGCGCCGCGGCCGCCTCTCCTCTCCTCTCATCCCGCAGCTGCCTGCCTGCCTTCCTTGCCTGCCTCCGCTGCACAAAGTACGCAGCTTTATGGGATATAACAGCCAGTCACCTTAACGGGTCAGGCGTTTGGCTCGTGGAGACGTAATGGTGGGTAATGAGGACATGTACTGATCACGAGCTAAGCACAGATGCGGAGGAGATCAGTCAGCCAATAGAAAGCACTTGCAGCTGGGCTTCTTGGCGCCATAGGGCGAGGCCAGCCACCACTGCGGGCCCTACAGGGCAGCAGCCTCCAGCAGGCAACCAGGTAAGCCCCCTAAGTGCGGGTTCTCACCTCCTCACCTCCCTTGGTGTAGAAACCCTTCAGAGCTCATGGACAGGAGCATGGGCGTGAATGAAGCTGCTCTCAGTCTGAGGCCCCAGGTGCTCCTGTCCCTTCAGATGTCAGCTAACCTTGACCCCTGTGGCATCATCACAGATTCAGCTGGCTTGTCCCAAGAGTGTTTGGCTGATGCTCATCCTGCTGTGCTGGTGCAGGAACATGTCACAGTGAGACCACAGCATCCACTGAGGTGCAGGGTTCCTCTGTGTTTCCTGCTAGTGGTGATGGTGGACAGATTTAGAAGATAGAGTCCCGGTCTGTATTTGTCAACTGTGAGGTAAGAGCTGTCATTTTTGGAAAGACACCTAGAATAGCTTTAGGATCTCTCCTGGAGAGGAGATTTGGAAAGCAGCGCTGTCTCCAGAATAACAGCAGGGTCAGTGGGATCTGAGGCCACATGGTAAGAGGTGCTGGTCCCAGGTCGCTCAGGCATGAGGCATCTCATGAGTCAAGGTGGCTCGTGGCAGGTGGTTCATGACGAACACACAAACAACCAAACTTTACCCCAAAATGGTCATGTGCTACATGTACGTGTAGAAAACCATTTATATGCAGTTGCTGGTCTGTTAAATTCCTTGTCTTAAAAACCCATCAGAACTTGTGAGCAGTGAACACTGCACTCTCCTGAGCTGGATAGAAGTGTTGCTGCCCATCCTGCCTATGACAATGTGGATCCTGGTTCCATGACAGTGCAGCCTCAAGGGTCTGTGATCACCCTGTGTCCTAGAGACCATCCCATCTACCATGATCCTCATACATTGGTCTTCCCGTCTGTACCATGCCTGAGAGTTCATTCCCTCTGCTGGAGGACCCCATGCAGCAAAGAAGGAGCAGGGTGCTCATACTGCCTGGGAATGCAGGGGGGCTGGTTCCACAGTGTCACACAGAGGGGCCATCCTGGTGGATGGGTCAGGGCAGGTCAGTGGTATCAGTATCAATGTATCAATACCTCAACACAGGGGAGAAGATCACAAGTGTTTTCAAAAGACAGGCTGAGTGTCTGTGTCTCATGAGCTCACCACCCTGTTTTATCTTTCTGACACATACAAGAAAAGTTATTCAAGACCACCACACTGAAAAAACCCAAGATGACTGGGCGAAATCAAGGAAGACTTAAATAAATGAAGATGTATACCATGTCCATGGATGGAAGCAGTCACCATTGCTAAGGTGCGTGACAGGACCATCACCGTGTCCTCCAGAGGTCTGGACTCATCATATGTCAGTTACAACATGCCAAAGGGCCTATATTTCACAACTAGGAAGAGAATCCTGAGGAGGAAGGCAGGCTGCATCTCCCAGGGCTGAACCTGGGAGGGAGCAGATTCTCCCTACAGCCCATGGACAGGGAGTCCTGCTGACCCTGACTTCCACTCAGTGACAACAGCCATCCTCTGCCCTCTAGAGCTGAATGACCACAAGCAAACCAACCAGAGCATCATGTGTGTCTGCACGCACCCAGTGTGTGGGGATCTGCTGCAGCAGCTGGGAGCAGCTCCCAGAGGGTCAGTGAACACAGCCCCTGCTCTTCACAAGGACCTGCATCCTGTGAGTCTTTTCTGGCCATGTGTTGACAACTGCTGTCCTGTAGTGGGTGCAGGAGGGCATGATGGACGTGAAGCTCTTTCCCTGGGGCAGGAGGCTATGGTGGATTCCATGCTGGTCTGCCCTGTCCATGGGAACCTGTGCTGATCCCGGGCTCTCCTGCAAGGTCCCCTGCCTCCCCCTGCCTCCCAGCAGCCCCTGCTGGCAGAGGGCCTGGCTGCCCTCTCCCTCTGCAGCGTGTCAGGCAGGTCCTGGCTGCAACCTGGCCCTGGGCACCGGGCAGCTGGAAGTGCTGCTTCTCCCTGTTCCCTGGTGTTTGTGGTGATTGTGGCCCATGCTGTAAGGTTCCCTGCAATTCACTGGACATTGAAGGACCAGGTTTATAAATAAATGATGTTTAGATATTTTCCCCAATTATTTTTGTTTGATATGATTCTTTTCTCCTTCTTTTTGCCTTTCTCAAAGAGTGATTTGCTGTTTTGATGATGCTAAATTCAATCATTGATTTTTTTTCTGTCTTTCTCTTTTTCTTCCTGTAATTTGGTGCTTCTCAACTGTACAGAGTGGCCAGTTTCATTGTGGCTTGTCAGTACATGCATGTGACACCACTGGGTGATTTCACTGACCACAACATTCCCTCTTCCCTTGCCCATCTACTTCCTCCCCTGCCGTGAATTCCCTTATTCTTTTTTCTTTTCTTTCTTTTTTTTTTACTGTGTGTGTTTGTATGTGGTAGCATGGATTGAAACCAGGTTGCTTAACCACTGAGCCACATCTCTATCCCACTTTATTTTTTTATTTAGAGACAGGGTCTTGCTAAGTTGCTAGGGCCTGGCCTCTGTAATTCATGGAGGCTGACTTTGAACTTGTGATCCTCCTTCCTCAACCTCCCGCACCTCTGGGGTTACTGGAGGGTTCTCCTCCTTTATTTTATTTCAACAGCTCTTTTCTTGGTCTTTTCTCCCCGTTTTCCTTCTAGCTTCCTAATTTGTATGAGAACAGGCATTTGAATTTTTGAGTCTGGCTTTTATCACTTAATGTGATGCTCTTACAAGCTGTCCACTGTCCAGCAAGTGACATGATTTCATCTTTATTTATGGCACATAAACTCCACTGTGTAGATACACGGAATTATTTTGGTCCATTCGTCTGTGGATTAACACCCAGGGTGTCGTGCACACCTGGTGTGCCTGTGTCTCTGACATGCCGAACTTAGTGTTTGGTAAGTGCTGAGGGGTGGGTCAGCTGGAGGGGGAGAGGATCCTGCATCTGACTTCAGTGTGGCTGAGTTAATTACACTCCATGGACAGAGTGTAAGCACCCAGGTATGTTCCTGGTTTGAGATTTCACTGGAAGCTCCCTTGGATCTATAGATGCGTCCGTTCCTGAGCTTGGTCAGTTTGGGGCAGTTTTACCCCCAGTCCCCCATATTGGTCACTTGCCTTGTGATTCTCTCCTCTTGCCTGTTGGCGTAGGGATTTCAGGTCAGTCCTTGTACAGAGGAGCAAAGTTCCTTTGAGTGAAGCAAGCTCCTCAGGACAAATGACGCTCTGTTTGAATGGCTTTGAAATGCTCTGCGACTCCTCTGTCCTTGAGGCCTGGAGACACGACCTTATTATAATAACCTTTGGTACTAGTGGACTCTGAGAGGCAAGCAGGTTATGTGATCTGCACGTGTGCAAAGCTTACTGCACCCTGTAACCTAGGTCACTTGATATGAGCCTGGAATAGATGAGCAGGGACCCTCTGGACTTGTTGTCGGGAGAAGGGGATAGCTTGCTGCCTGGAACAGACTTGATGTATGTCACTTACTAGTTGGCACAGACCCCACTGGTAAGCCATGGGGAATTCCTTGTCTGACGCTCAACATTGTCATCAGGCTGAACTTTCTTATTTGCTTTATAAGGCTAAACATAGTGTGTGTAAGGCTGATCGCGCTGCTTTGTGGTCTGAAATAGATCCCTGCTGTCCACTGTATCCAGAGATTGGGAAGATTTGGATCCAGAGATCCAAAGATTGGGAAGGCATAGGTAAAAAACTGCATGAGGAGCTGAGGGCTCCTGTAACTGTGGTACATGCTTCGTATTTGTGTGGAGACGCTATCTCAAAAGTAGTAGTTTTTGACAGAGCCAAAAACTTCCCTGGTGGTCTCTAAGACTGAAGTTTCTTCTCAGCCCTCTCCTCGTATTCCAAATCCTCCCCCTCCTCCTTTTCCTCCTCCTCCTCCCCCTCCCCCTCCTCCTCCTCCTCCTCCTCCTCCTCCTCCTCCTCCTCCTCCTCCTCCTCCTCCAGTCCAGTCTCATTTATTTGAATGTCTCAAGCCGGCAGAGGCAGGGAGAAACTCAGATCTCGGCTGTCTGCCCATTAGATTAAACGGTGCTAATCAGTCAGAATGTGAACAATTGCCTTTTGCTCTGTTTAAAGTGGAATTAATCATAATTTCACTCTTAATATGATAGAGGGGCTGGGAATGGGTTTATGCCTTGGCTCCTACTGATTGGAAAGCATTGGTGAAGATGGCTACATCTCCTGCCCCAAAATATAGTGCTTTTTACAAGAATACTCTGATTTAGCCTGTGTTTAAGCTGATGATAATGTTCAAGGAAATGTTAATACTGGGTATGATGACGTGTTTGGCATGGGGCAAAGAGGGACATTACAACAACAAGCTAAGTTGCCCGCAGGCGCCATTGTTCAGAAGAGAACCTTAGTTTGTAAAGCATGGAGGAGCATCCCAGACACTCGGGGTCCTTCCTAGTCCCCTGCTGTAATTCAACAAGCCTCGGGGGAGCCTTTCATTGATTTTCTTAACCATTGACTAAAGCTACTGAAAGACAAGTAGACAGGTTGGAGGCTGCCAATATTCTGACCAAACAACTGGCTTATGAAAATGCCAACCAAGTTTGTAAGGAGTAATGAAATCTATGTACTGTAAAGTGGGTACTGCGCTGTCTGATTTAATAAGGGCATGTCAAAATGTTGGAACTGAAAGCCATAGAGCTGCTTTACTTTTGCTGCTCCAAAGCCCTCAGATGAACTTTGTCACCATTGTAAAAACCTGGTCATCTTCAAAAGGACTAAGATTTAAAGAAAGGGCCCCCAAAACGGCTCAATCAGAAATGTCCAATCTGTCATCAAGGATTTCACTGGGCTAGTCAAAGCAGATCTAACACAGGCATGTCAGGAAACCCAATCACGGGTCACCTCCCGACCCAGGGCGAAAGGAGGAGGAACCCTTTCCTGTGCAGTGTGCTTCACAGATGTTCCCAGGTCACAGAAGCTCTGACACAAACCCCCTCAGGCCACTAGAGGGCGCACAGGAACAGATCTGATTACTACTGAGGATGCTCACTGCGTCTCCCTGGGAAGAGTGTAAGATCGTACCCACGTTCAAAGACCTCTACCTAAGGGTACCTTTTGTTTAATTTTGCCCCACTCCCACAGTGGTAAAGAAGGAAAATTCATAATTCCTGGAGCGATTGGTTCTGATTATGCTGGTGTAATATACATTCAAGTTTGGTCTCATATGTCCTTAAATCTCCCCAAAGGACCTCATAGCTCAATTGACCGTGATTCCTTATATTACTGCCCAAGAGCCCCTAAAGGAAAGAGGGAATGCAGGAGTTGGCTCCACCATTATTGGAGCTTGTTTATCTATTACTGAAAATAGACCAAAATGAAGCCTTTGTTTAAACGAATAGTCAATCACAGGCTAACTGCACTGATGCTGATGTTATAGTTACACCTCTCTCAAAGTGGCCTCGTGCCTGGCCCTTACAGAGGGCCACCTGGGATCGGGGCACAGGAGGCACCAGTGCACGGCTGTCCACAAGCTCTCTGTGCTTGCGTTGCTCCTCCCCTTCCACACACAGCAAGTTATCACTCACATTCAGCTGTACATTATGGCATTTCCCTGTGCTGTGTGGGGCAGAGACATCTTGCACAAGTTACAAACGTCTATGGAGTCGCCCCTTTCTTGTAGGGGCCTCTGTGAAATTGAGCACCTTACCATTAACGTGGAAGGTCACCACTCCTGTCTGGGTAGAACGGTGGCCACTGTCTGAGGAGAAGGTGGCAGCCCCAGAGGCCCTCACTCCAGAACAGTTACAATTGGGTCGTGTTGAACCTTCTGCCAGTCCATGGAATACACCCTGTTTATCATAAAGAGGGAATCAGGGAAATGAGAGTGTTACAAGATTTAACAGAAATCAATGAGTGCCTTCAACCTATGGGTCCACTTCCACGTGGATTGCCTAGCCCTGATGTAGTCCCTCAAGATTCGTCCTTATTTGTAACAGACCTCAAAGACTGTTTCTGTACTATTCCTCTCTGTCCTCATGGTCGGGAAGAGTCTGCCTTCACAGTTGCTGTTTTCAATCATCATGAGCCTGCTGACAGATATCAGTGGAAAATTCTTCCTTCAGTTACGTTCAATAGCCCCACATTATGTCAGCATTTTGTGAATAAGGCTCTTCAGCCGTTCTGACAATTATTCCCACATATTCTTTTTATCATTATATGCATGATATTTTGAATACTGGGCCAGTACTTACAAAAGGTACTTTAACTGCATTATAACACACACTTTTACAAACTGGCCTCCATGTGGCCACAGAAAAAATTCAACAACTCCCTATTGACTATTTAGGACAGGAGATACGGCAATGTTTTTCCATTCCTAATATTCCAAAATTGACTCTTCCTTCCGATTTTTCCTTAGTTCATTTACAGCAATTTTTAGGACATTTAAATTGGGCTCTACCATATATTTCTTTATCTACTGATACGTTGTCACCTTTTCTGCAGCTGTTGGAAGAGCAACATTGGGTTGGGGATACAGCTCACTTGGGGGATGCTCGCCTTGCAACACAGGGCCCTGGGTTCAATGTCCAGCACTGCAAAAAAAGAAAAAAAAAAAAGAAAAAGCAACATAATCCCACCAGGTTTTTCCCAGTTACCTTCTGCACTGACTGCAGGAGTTAATGAGAAATATCTACAACCCTTATAGACAGACTCCCAACACTCAATGTTCCTTTATCTCTAATTACATTTACAGGAAAGCCTTATGTCTTTGCTGCAGCTGTTGCCATTCGTAACCACAACTTGTATAAACAGAGTGGTTATATTCTCCTCGCTTTTCAGGAAGAAATATTCTTCCTTATGCTGAAAAGTATGCTCGATTTATCTCAGTTGGTCACAATCGTATTTTATCTCTTTCAGGAACGGACATTCATGTACTTTGTCTTACTCATGGAGAGACTTCACATTTACAGTATTTACAATTTCCTTCGTATTATCAGGCTGTCTTCACTGATTCTTTTGCTCCTATTGCTTCCCATGCACGTCTGGGTGAACGCCCTTCTTGTTGCGTCTAGTCTCTCATGCCGCTTCTATAATCTCCTCCATTCCAGTTCCAGCAAGATCACTGTTTATACCGATGGAGGAAAACAACGGGCTGTGGTATCTATATTCACTGATAAGAAATGGACCGATTATTGCACATTGCCTCAAGCTTCCCCTCAGCAGCAGAATTAGCTAGTAGTTTCCCACTGCCCGAAACATCATTGCAGATTCTCAGAATTTAGGCAAACCGAGGCCTCACATTTCCTCTGCAGTTCTGTCACCTCACTTGGACTCTAATCTGCTATCCCTGTTGATCACTCTCCAATCTCTGTTTCAGGGCCCTACAGCTGCAGCATTTCCTGTCACACAGGCAGCCACACGAAGATTCCCGGACCACTCACTGAAGGAAATGCTCATGCTGATGCTGCTGTAAAATCGCTTTATCCTCTCTTTCCAGATGCTGTGGAATCACACAATTTTTTTTTATCAAAATGCTCGCTCCTTAATGAAGACCTTTCTATTTCCTCTCAACGGCCCGTTTCATCATTAATATTGCCCCCGTTGCACACCCTTTCCTTCCCCTACTTGGAAAACTGAACCCTCGAGGTTTACACTCTCGTGCCCTTGGGCAGATGGATGTGACTCACTTTCCTCCCTTCTACCCCTTTTCTTCTTGACATGGTACCGTAGATACACCCCCAGGTCTTATATGGGCCCATGCACATCGTTCAGAGAAGGCCTCAGCCTGTATCTCTCACGTGCTCCTTTCCATTGCCACCATGGGTACACCTCATCTTTAAAAACTGGCAATGTCCCTGCCTATACTTCTCGTGCCTTTGCTCAGTTTAGTAATCAATGGAATATGATTCTAACCCATGGAATTCCTCACAATCCTACTGGACAGGCCTTAGTCAAATGTGCACATCGCACACTAAAAACATTCCTTTGAAAACAAAATCAAAACAGGGTTCCTGGCCTTGCTGATGTTAACAATGCTCTCAATATGGCCTTGTTCACAACAAGTGCTCTTAATGTATGTTATGAAGAGAATACACCTCTCTAGTCCTCTGCCTTGGACAGGCACTTTACCCCTAAGGAACCACTACCAAAGATTCATGTAAAATACCAAGTTCCACCAGATCCAATATTGTGGGACCCCACAACTTTGATTACTTGGGGGAGGGGATATGCTGCTGTGCTTGCTCCTACAGGTTCTGTCTGAATTTCTGCCAGATGTGTGAGACCTGTCAATCATCATGAGTTGGCATTGAAGATTTCACAATCCGATTCCCAAATTCCATTTGACCCTGGATGAAATGGACCCTGATTCAAAGAAGGAAGCTCCAACAAGAGCAAGAGGCCCAAGAGAACCTCTTTCTTCTAGTCATCTAGTGACTTGCAGGGATATAAAGGGTTTAATAACATCTGCTCTACAATTGCTAGTCCAGATGGGTTCAGAATGCACCCAAAACTTGGTTACAGCTCTGTTTTCCAAACTTACCCAAAATTCTATAACTATGCTGGCTATTATTGTGTTATTTCTGTCATTGTATCCTTGTTGGTGGTGCCTCCATACTTAGCGGAAATTGTTAATTCTTCTGAAATTTGTATCATCAAGTTATTCTTGATACAGGGCTGCTATTGATTATTTGCTGTTGTTACAACATATATGGGATACCAAGATTTTAACAACATGTGTTGTTTCAATTTAAGTAGTGATCGTAACCCCATTCAAAGGAACTGGATCATCTAAAAACATTGTGAAGAAGGTAAAACAAGATGATGGAGGTTGAGATTTATTAGGTTGGTTAACCTCATGGCTACCAAATTCTACCTGGGTCTAATAGCTTTTCATTGAAGGAGGTTCATTGATTCTGGCCTTAGCGTGCTGTGCTTGTTTTTGCCAATGGCTGCTTGCTTTCTCCCTCCACCTTCCTTAAACAGAAGACAAGTCATGTCTACTCAAAAGACCACACAAAACAAAACAGGGGAGTTGTAGGGATTTCAGGTCAGTCAATGTACAGACGAGCGCAAGTCCCTCAAGTCCAGCAAAGTCCTCAGGACAAAAGGTGCTCTGTTTGAGTGGCTTAGAGTTGCTCCATGACCCCTCGGTCCTTGAGGCCTGGAGACACTACCTTATTATAATAACCTTTGGTACTAGTGGACTCTGAGAGGCAAGCAGGTTATGTGATCTGCACGTGTGCAAAGCTTACTGCACCCTGTAACCTAGGTCACTTGATATGAGCCTGGAGTAGACTATACACTGGACTGGCTTTCCCTCGAGAGCCTCTTCTTGCTGTGCGCCATCCTGTGTGCTTGTCCCTTTCTGAGCTCTCCCCTTAACCCTTATGGCTGGACCCCAGTTAACCTTTACCTGTAGGTGACTTAGAGACTAAACTGCTCAACGTGGCCCAGTCTGCTACCTGTTATGGTGACTGGGAATCAGGCGACTCTCAGCAGGTCTCAGCTGCTCCTGGCCCTGCATGTCAGGCCCCTGGCTCGCTGTGACTCCTATCTGAGTGTCCCTGGGCTGCCTTGTGCCTGCTGAGGTCCCCTTGTCCCCCTCCTGGAAGTGTGGGTCTGAGTGGTGTCCTGGGCTAGTGGAAGGACAGGGCGTGTAGACTCTGGGCTCAGCAGGAGGCCCCTGTCCCTGGGAGGAAGGAGGTGTGACTGTCCCCTGTCTGAGCTTGAGGACTTTCATCTGGGTATAGGTCACACCTGGGGGCTTCAGATGCAGTCCCCTGGAGTGAGGGCAGAGTGGTGACAGGGGTGAGGGTAGAGTCTGGGACCAGGGACCTGGAGGGGACAGGATCCACATGGCCATCCTGGAGCCAGACATCTCCCTGTGATGTGACCACATGACCAGGAATGGCCCTGACTCAGGGATGAAGGAGACGCCCCTCCACACCTTGTCGGGAGGAGAGGACTGGCTACCTCTTGGTCTGTGGCAGCCTAGGGGGACGTGATGGAGGGGACAGCGCCTGCAGGTTCAGGTCCTGGACTTCCCTGGATGTTTCCTCTCCAGCAGGGGACAGCCAAGGTCAGCACTGAGGGGAACTTGAAAGTCAGGGCCAGGCCTGTCCTGCCCATCTTTCTCCAGACTGTACTCCTGGGCCTCCTGTGTCCCCTCACACCAGAGAGTCACTGGATTCCCCTGGGTGACCACAGAGCCTGGCTCAGCCCACAGGGTGGGCTTGGGGAGGGTCCCTGCAAGGGAATGAGAGGCTGGGTCCCAGCACAGCCCCTCAGATCCCAGCCCTCAGCCCAGCTCCCTCCAGGCTCCCCAGCCTCAGCCCACAGCTGCTGTTCTCCATCCACTGCCCAGGGTGGCTCCTGGTCCCCAGGGAGGAGCAGGACCTGGGCCAGCTGGGGACACTCACCTTGCTGCCCTCGGGTCCCGGGGCCCAGACTCAGCCCTGGAAGAGAATTCCTGTGAGAGGGGAGCCCTGAGGCCTGAGCAGGCCCTCTCCTCCCCAGAGCCTCCTGGGACTGTGTCCCCTGATGGCCAGGGCTGGCTGTGGGCTGAGGTCCCTCCCAGAACAGGGTGTCCCTCCCCTTCTCCACATCTCACCAAGGCAGAGCAGGGCCGTGAGGGTGGGGGTCATGGCGTGTCCTCCCCAGGTCCTGGCTGTGCAGATGGAGGAGGTCACAGGTTACGGGAGGAGAGACACACACAGGGTGTGGGCACATGCAGGCTGGGTTCTGTCTGTCATGGGGTGTCACACAGCAGCCCACAGGAAGGGGAACTTAGCTCCCCCTGAGATCCTGGCTCTTGTTCCCAGGACTGTGTGGGGTGGGCCTGGGCTCCCTGCAGGCAGCTCAGACAGCAATGGAGCCTGTCCTCATCCCTCCAGGGCCAGGAGGCAGCAGCCAGTGCACCTGGTGCCCTCCTGAGCCAGCCCCTTCCAGGTGAGTGTGACCTGGGCTGGTCCTCCCTTCCTCGTGTCTCCGTGGGGCTCTTTCAGCCCTTCCTAGGCACAGGGGTCTGGGGTCTTGTAGACCAGTCATCTCCAGCCCTGAGATGCTTTGGGGAAGATGTAGTTTCCCTCTTCAGGTTGGGAGCAGCAGAACCTGAGCTCCTGGTGTTTCCTCAGCCTGGGCCGGGGGGTGGGGTGTGGGGCACAGAGAGACCCTGGGGACCAGGGAAGTCTCCCAGCCGGTCCTGGTCTGCAGTGTGGGTTTCTCTCTGCTCCGCAGTTCCCCATGTGAACTTCCCTTCTTGTTTTATAGCAAAGCATCCAACTTTCTCCTCCCATGCCTTCTACCTCTCTTCCCTTCAGTACAGCAATATGACTTGACATCTGCCACCGTGTTCCTCTGTGTTCCTCTTTCTGTTCCTCCTCCTGGCCCCTGATCCCTCTTTGCACTCTGCTGACCTTATTTCAATTTCCTTGAGGTCGACTCCATTCTTTCCCTTTTCCCTCTGCGGCTTCCACAGGTGAGAGAACACGTACGACCCTTGACCTCCTGAGTTTGGCTGATTCCACTTAACACCTTGCCCTCTGGTTCCATCCATTTCCTGCAGATGCCACCGTTTCATTCTTCTTTATGGCTGAATACAAGTCACTGTGTGTGCACCACATGCTCTTGGTCCAGTCATCCATGGGCATTAATACCCTTCTCTGACCCTCAGTTTCTTCTTCTGGAGGAGGTCCTCACACACCCTCACTGCAGAGGGAATTGGGGTCAGTGGTGGAGGGTGCAAGGGAGGGTCTCCATATGCATAATCTGCAAAGCTCCTTGGTGACGCCATCCAGCAGCGTCGATTTGGCGTGGGGGGGTGGGGGGACAAATGAGTAGCGAGGCTCTTGAATTCGGAACGGTTTATTGTTGAATCAGGAAACCCGGGAACCCTGGCTCTCGAACCTAGAACCTGGAATCTCGAACCTGGAACCTCCAACCTCCGTACTCGAACTGCGAACCTCAGTGCTTGAGGAGAGCCGGCTTATGTCCCCTCCAGGAGGTGACGGGTAGGGCTGGCGCCAATTATGCGAAGATTAGGTGAGGAGCTAGCTGCCCCATCATGGCAAAGGTCAAAATGAGCAGGCATGATCAGGAGCACTTGGGCACACTTGTGCACACGTTGTGTGTGTGGACTTAATTGAATACGGCCAATGATAAATCACCTGGGTGTGCTTATGTTAATCAACCTCCTCACCACCCATGTGACCAAAACAACTTCTGGCTGGCTGCCAGGCGCCATCTTGGCGAGTCCGCATGGCATAGCCCCCAACAATTCCCCCTTCCTTATATGAAATGAAAAGGAAGCTGGCAGGGATCGTGCCTGTCTTAGGTCCCAGGAATCAACATCCTGTCCTTACCCGTCATCAAAGGATACCAAAGCAGGGTTGGCCCTTCTTAGGTTGGTACAGTGTTTTCCCGTGGTTACCCGTCTTTGACTACCCATCCAGCATACTAAGCCATATGTTGGGAGATTGTCCTGCTCCAAGGGTGGCCATGGCCTGTTTTATGATCACATTATGAGCCTGTTGACTGGCTTTGAGGCGTTTGTAGATGTAGAATAGAATCAACACAAGCACACCCAAGCTTATTAGTGTGAGACTTAAGGGCGCCCCAAATTTGGTGCCAAATTGTGCTAGCCCTTCTAATGCTCCTGTGATAAGTTTTCCCGGTTTGACTTCCACCTTAGTGGCCTTTATGGTGAGGATCTGCCGTCGAAGCCTTGTTACTAGCTCGTCAAATCCATCCGTCCATTGTTGTGCGATCTGTGAAAATAACTGTCTAGAGAAGTTCTCATTAAAAGTCACAAAAAGGAAAGGGAGAGCTAGACACACAGGAGTTTATGAAAAAACAATCATTTCACTCTCTACATATTTCAGTATCAACTCCATTAACCTTTTGATCAGTGCACTTCCCTTTACTTATAGACCCTCCTTTTACAAAAGCCAGGGGCTTATATCCGTCCATGCCTTAGGTCCGCTTAAGGACCAGATGGATAAGGAGTTGAAATTGCCTTTATATTCCAAATTTTCTATAAAATCTTTTGTACTTTAAGATGTGACATACGTCTGATTAGGTAAATACCAAGGTCCAAAAGGCAGATTGACAAGCCCCCCATACTGGAGGCCAAGTAATAGGCTTTTTGAAGGACTGGCAATGGAGTTAGCAAGGGGCAAAAGGCAAGGCCACACCTTTACTATCCCCCATAGGCAACGCACAGCTCCTCCATTAACATGGTGAGGGATCATGGACAACAGCAGCTGGAGGAACTTCCAC
Organism: Sciurus vulgaris; assembly: GCF_902686455.1. Classification (NCBI taxonomy): domain Eukaryota; kingdom Metazoa; phylum Chordata; class Mammalia; order Rodentia; family Sciuridae; genus Sciurus; species Sciurus vulgaris. The sequence goes on along the minus strand of NC_136478.1, from coordinate 71,080,127 downwards.
ATCTTCTTGTTGTTCTTGGTTTTCTATTGAGGAAGCCTTGACTAATCTTTCAGGCACCCAAATTGGCGATGGTACGTCCTGCGGGAAATCACAAACAGACCCTCGGGTCCAGATTAATACCGGATCCGGGCCTTTCCATTGTCCTGATAGAATGTCCTTCCAGAGCACTTGAGGTAGATGCTTTTTATTAGGATCTGAATGACGGTCAGCAGCCGATCGGCCCTTAGAATTAAGATTTAAAAAATTTAAAATGAACAAGGCAACAGATAATTTGTCTTTAGGGATCTGTATGATGCCCCTATTCCCACTTTTTGTTTATAAAGCATGCTTTTAAGTGTTAAATGGGCACGCTCAACAATGCTTCCTCCAGTAGGATTATAGGGAATTCCTGTGACATGTTGAATACCAAAGGTGGAACAAAATTGTTTAAAGGCCTGGGACGTATATCCAGGACCATTATCTGTTTTAATTTGTTTGGGAACCCCCAGGATGGAGAAAGAGTATAAACGGTGTGTTATTACATCTTCGGTTTTTTCTCCAGAGTGAGCAGAGGCCATAATAAATCCTGAAAAGGGATCAATAGACACATGAATGAATTGTAGTTTTCCAAATTCTGAATAATGAGTTACATCCATTTGCCAAATATGATTGGGCTGAAGCCCTTTTGGATTTACTCCTAATGAGGGGTTAGGAATAAGTGTAGCACATTTAGCACAAGACTTGACTATGTCCCCAGCTGTTGCCTTAGTAATTTTATAGCATGTACATAGAGTGGAAGCATTTACGTGAAATTTTGAATGAAGAGTTTTTGCATTTTCAAGTGCATCAAAGATGTGTGGGTCTCTGGTGGCCATGTCTGTTAAATCATTGTGTAAACTTAGAGGACCTGGAGGCCAGTATGAGCCCGAACACGCCCAATGGAAAAAGGATCTTTTCTGTCCCAGATAAGTTTTTGTAGACATTGTAAATATTTAGCGATGGTGGAAGTGAGGGAGAGCAGACCAGTTAATTCTAAAATTTGAACAGCATTAACAACATATTTGCTATCAGAGAATAAGTTAAAAGGCTCATGGTGGGTTTTGAATACTTCTATAGCTGCTAATAGTTCTGTTTGTTGTGCAGGTAGAGCATTAAACAGCAATGCTTCTGTAACATTATCTACAGTAATAGCACCCGTACCATTTTTTGATCCATCAGTAAATATAAGGGTAGCTCCTATAATAGGTTCTTTTCGGGTGACTTTAGGGAAAATTATAGGATGTTGACTCCAAAATTGGAGAAGAGGATCAGAGGGCAAATGATCGTCAAACACAGCAGAAGTACTAGTAAAGACCATAGCCCATGAATTTGAATTCTTAATAAGATATTGTATCTGGTCAGTAGTATAAGGAGTAGTTATTGTCGAGGGATGTACCCAAAGGTGGAAAGGGATACTTTTAACGCCCTAAGGATTAATTCTGCCACAGATTCAGTAAACAAGGATAAGACTTTGTTAGGGGCATAATTCATGTGAACCCATAGAATAGGACCCTTTTGCCAAAACACTCCTGTGGGTAACTTATTTGTGGCCAAGACAATGAATGATAAAGGCTTAGCTAGGTCAATACGATCAAGATGAGCCTTTTCCATAGCTGTTATAACAAGCTTGAGAGCTGTTCAAGCCTTAGGGGTAAGCACCCACTTAGAAAGGGGATCAGAATCACCTTTAAGAATATCCAACAGGGGGCCCAAACTTGAGGTGGGTAAATGAAGGAAAGGCCTAATCCAATTAATATCACCCAAAAGTTTTTGAAATCATTTGAAGTTCTAAGTTTGTCCACCCGAACGGTAATTTTTGTGGGTTTAACCATAGTTGCATTTATGATAGATCCCAGGAAGTTTTTGGTGTCTGTCATTTGTACTTTATTAATGGCAATATGTAAGCCCCATCTTTCCAGTGACTTTAGTAAGGAATTATAGCATTGCTCTAAGACAGGCTTTTTCTTATGAGCTAGCGAAATATCATCCATTAATGATAGATTAAAAGTTGAGGGTTAATTTGTTGATACACACCGGGGTGGAAATTAGTCTGATTACCTTGCCCTTCATATGGTCCTTGGCCTGTCAGCATGTCTAGATTCCATTGAGGATTGCCCGCAACTGCATTACGTCCGGCAGTATCAGAAGATAACTCCTGGTTAGCCACCTTCCACATGAGATATTGTCCCCCATATAAACATGGTTTGCTAACCCACCCCAATCAGTGGGAGTAAGATTTTGACTTGCAACATTCTCTAATAAAGAAATGGTAAATGCAGCTTGTACTCCATAGGACATAACTGCCTCTTTTAACTGTTTTACTAATTTTATATCTAATATTTGATGATATCTCTGATTGTTTTGATCTTCTAATACCGGGAATATTGGGAACACTGATCGAGATTCTACATCAGCCCACTCTCTGGGGGCCGCCCCTGTGTAGCAAGTACATGCGCCCCTACAACCTGAAAAAGAGTGGTGATCTGGATTATATGCCAGAGGGCATGGCATGGGAGGGGTTAGTTCCTGTTCTTCAGAGTCACTTCCCTGTTGAGTCTGAACATCTACTTCCTCTTTTAGAAGCTCGACTCGATCGTTCCTCTTTTACAGATTCTAGTATCTCTTCCCCCTGTCTTATCCGTTCTTGAATTTTAGTCTTTAACGGAGTTCCATTTTCTTTTAATAATGCCTTAAGCGGACCCTCCACGTGGAACCGAGAAATTCCTGATCCCATGATTAAAATCTGAATAGCTTCTCTAACTGCTACTAAAATAACAAACAGTAACCAAGCAAATAAAAACAATAGAAATACTAACACAATTTACACTTTAAACACATTCATTTAAGACAACCTTTGCTGTCTCTTGGGACAACCTTCCGTTATGCTCCCTCACTAGAGAACCTTCTCGTTACGCTAGCAAAACTGTCTTTTACTTACCTTATCCTTGTAGTGCTGGTAACTGTATAAAATGTTACGGGTCCCCGTACGAATGCAGGGTTCCCCATACGGGCCACCATTTGACGTCGATTTGGCTTGGGGGACAAATGAGTAGTGAGGCTCTTGAATTTGGAACGGTTTATTGTTGAATGAGGAAAACTGGGAACCCTGGCTCTCGAACCTAGAACTTGGAATCTCGAACCTGGAACCTCCAACCTCGAACCTGGAACTTGGGACTTCCAACCTCAAACTCGAACTGGAACTCCAAACCCCGGCGCTCGAGGAGAGCCGGTTTATGTCCCCTCCAGGAGGTGACGGGTAGGGCTGACGACAATTATGCGAAGATTAGGCGAGAAGCTAGCTGCCCCATCATGGCAAAGGTCAAAATGAGCAGGCATGATCAGGAGCACTTGGGCACACTTGTGCACACGTTGTGTGTGTGGACTTAATTGAATACGGCCAATGATAAATCACCTGGGTGTGCTTATGTTAATCAACCTCCTCACCACCCATGTGACCAAAACAACTTCTGGCTGGCTGCCAGGCGCCATCTTGGCGTAGTCCGCATGGCATAGCCCCAACAACTTGGGACGTGCTCGGGGGAGGCTGGGAACTGGGAGGATCCAGGCTTTGGGCTCCAGGTCAAGGTGTACAATTGCTGTGTCCACTGAAGACCCAATGCTGGGTGCTCTGTCTTTGTTACAGCTCTGCAGGAGAGGGAGCTGCACAGCCCGCCTGCTGGGCTTCACCATAGTCTCACTGACCTGGACAGGTCAGACCAGCTCCATCCACAGCCACCCTCGGCTCTCCCCTGTGTGGGACATAAACCCTGAGAAGCACTGTGAAGCTCCACGTCCAGAGAAGCAGGATCACAGAGAGACAGAGAGCTGACCCTGCACGGCTGGACACTCACCTGGCCATCACCTTCAGTTTCCAGAAAACCCCTTGTAGAGGATCTGCCACCCTAGGGGAAGATGCAGAGAGCCCTGTCCAGAGCAGGTGATTTCAGGTGCACACCAGCCAGAGCAGGGGATTCCAGGTGCACACCAGCCAGAGCAGGGGACTCCAGCTGCACCCTGCAGTCGGCTTGAGGAGCACAGGGCCACAAGCATGTCTTCTACAACATCAACACAGGAAGATCCTGCGTCCTGCAGGGCACAAGGCTGCAGTTGCAGAGAGAGGCCGGGCATGACCAGAGCCACAAAGGGTCCCTGGCTTCCTCAGAACTATGCACATATCCAGTGTTAGTGACGGCCTGTGCTAAAGAACAGCATGCAACTCTCTGCTGGCATCTTAAGCCTCTTATACAAATAGGTGTGAAATGCTGGCCGGGAGCACCTGGTGGACTGAATGGAAGACACAACCCCCAGCCTCAAGCTGGGTCCCTGCACCTCCCCCTACCTCTCCAAGGGTGTGTGTAGGGCTGACCTCTGTCCAGCACAGGTCCACTTGTCAGGAGGTGGATCCCAGGCATCCCACAGGCAAAACACAACTGGGAATCCAGGGCTGCCCTCGGAGCCCACAGGGCAGGGATGAGGCATGGTGAGACCAGGAATCTAAGACAGTACCACTGAAGGTGCCCAGGGCTCTGGCTGATAGAGTGACAGCTCACAAGAGGAGATGGGCATCCCAGGAAAGAGCCTCAAGCAAGCCCACCCAGAGACCAGAAAGGCTGGCGTGGACGGGAAAAGTCCGTGGCGGGCAGTACAGGGTGGCACCGCGGAGGGCAGACTCAGCTCAAGGTTGTAGCAGTGGAAACGACAAGACTGCAGAGACCAGAACCTCCATGGACTGAGGGGCACAGGAGTCACTTGTGCACCCTGGAGCACCAGAGGAGGAAGGAGAGGGACACAGGGGACTCAGAGGGCACAACAGTGACTGTGGGTCCCCAACCCATCAGACACCAAACCCCTATTGGGGTTCAATATCGACTGATCCCCAGAGAGTCAAAGTGCACACACAATAATGCAAGACACACAACGAGGTTTTACTGCAAGCTCGAGCCTGGACCGCAACCAGCCTCTCAGTCCACTACCATGGCTGAGTGGGCAGCGGCCCCGAGGGACGAGAAAGCACTCTACTTAAGAGATTTCCAATCATTCACATACAAGGACCTGTACATTATTCGTTAACATTGGAACAGCTAAACATTTGTCCTCTTCGGTTGGGTCCCACCAATTTATTTGAATCTCATTGGGTCCCGCGAAAACTGAACGGTGCTGGAGGAAGAAGGGAGGAGGGAGGGGGCGAACTATGCAGGAGATGAGGGGTTGGGACGCACCCCACCCCCCCGGCCCTGATAGATAAGTTTTCTGGGCAGCTGCCCATTTCTCAGACACACATCTCTTTTTTTTTTTTTTTTTTTTTTTTTTTTGCGGTGCTGGGGATTAGAACTCAGGGCCTTGTCCCCAGCCCGACACACATCTCTTAACAGCCTTGATAAACGCCGGGGGCCCAGTACGTCCGGTTTGTCCTGTACTGGCTCCTGAGGGTAGCACCTGCCTGTATCCTGGGGGTTAAGCCAGTTCCTCATTCCTTAGTGTTTGCACGCCCTTTCCTGGGGTGTGGGATTACGGGCCAGTTCCTGAAAAGGCTTGTTCATACAACATGGCTGCACAGATGTCACCTTGTTCTCAACACCCCAGAGCCAGGAAGCTCAGGGTCACCGAACCTGAGGACCAGGCAGGAGCACCACCCTGGGCACTGAGCTCAGGCTGCAGGAAGCCAGGTAGTGGTGGAAAGCACACCTGCACAGGGAGAAACACAGGCTCTGCCAGGACCACTCAGAACCCAGGGGGCAGCTGGAGGGTGGGAGAGAGAAGGGAGGAGAGAGAGAGCAGCAACCCCCAGCCCTGCCCTGCCAGTTCGCCCCCCAGGTGGAGGCAAAGAGCCGCTGGCTCACGCACACTCTAGGGGACCTGCCAGCAGCTGACCTGCCCTGAGGAGATGCTAAGCCAAGGTCCTGGGGGCAGGACACTGACCTCCAGCAGCCACATGGACTACCAATGAAGGGCAGGCCTGGTGGGTGCTGAGGAGCCCTGCCAGCTCTGGAGGGGATGCTGTGCCATCCTCTGCACCACCCAGGAGAGGAAGCAGAGGGAAGGTCCTAAGTCATTCCCAGAGGCCTGCAGCATCTGACACCACACCACACAAGGACTTCCCGGGGAAGGAAAGCACCCTGGACATCCCCATGGAGACAGGGCACAACCCTCCACAGAAGAGGCCCTCACTGCACAGCATCCCAGTCCAGCACACCACCTCCTCACTGGGTTCCCAGAGGCCTGGTCCCCTAGTGACGTCACTGCCAGGGCTTCGTGTGAGGGCACTGGGTGGTGTTTGCAGGACAGTGTTGCCCAGTGGTACGTTTCTCAGCAGGAGGGCAAGGGCTCAGTGGGACACACCTGCCTCAGCAAATCCAACCAGCAGGTGCAGAAGAGTCACACAGCGTGACCAAGGGGTGTGTGTCCCAGGTGTGCAGAGGCAGTTCATCATCCAAAGCCCATTAGTGTGATCTGTCACAGCAACGGGTGACAAGAATGGTCCCCTGCAAGTCACCTCACAGGTGGAGGAAGAGTCCTTTGCAGGGTCCACATGCACTTGTCAGAGAAAAGCCCTCAGTGAGTCAGGAGAGGAGCAGAGCCTCACCCTGACTCGGAAGAGCCCAGAGAGCCAAGGCCCAGGTCCCAGCTGAGGCGAGAAGCCACCTGCTCCCACTCCATCAGGGCAGCCAGGAACCCTGAGCCTCAGCCTCGTGCTCCTGTCCCCAGGACCCAGGGACAGGAGTGAGGGGAGCTAGGTGTCCGGGTGGGAGGACGGAGGGGAAGAGCTTGTTCACAGTGTCACCAGGGGCAGCGTGAGGACCTAGGGATTCAATGAAGAAAGGAGACCCTGCAGGACCCAGGGGGCCATGCCAGCCAGGGGACTCTAGAAGTGCCAGCTGGATGGTTTCTAAGACCAGCAGTGAGCAGAGGAATCTGCACTTAGAGCCAGAACTCAGGTGACGGGGCAACACCTGGGCAGGTGGAGGTGGCCAGGAGGGACGTGAACGGTAACAGCAAATACTCAGCAGGACTCCCGGGTTTTTAACGTGACTTTTTCAGAGCCATGCCGACAGTACCAGCACCCGATACACAGTCCTCAGACACCAGCCTGCGGCTCCACCTCCCGGGTTTCAGGGAAGCAGCACAGACAGCTGCTCAGGGGGACAGGCTCCTGGAGGGCTGCAGAGAGCGGTGGGCCAGCCCTGTGTGCTCTCAGCACTGTGGGGAAGACTGTGCAGCCAGCACCCAGCTGTCCTGACCCAGCCACCTTTGCTGCCTGGACAGTCAGGGTGCAGCCCCAGCTGAGCCAGGTGCCCTGCAGACCTCTGGATGGTCCTTCATCTCCCAGTCTCTGCACTCTGGGTGCTGCCTGTTCTCTGCTGTTCACCTCCTGGCTGCATCTTGGGTCCCTCTCTGGTCATACTGAGCCTGAAACAGCAGGATCCCGAGGACCACCAGGACCCAGCCAGCCACGCCCATCCGGATGAGGTTCCCCACTGTGTAATCCTGGGGAGGTGAGCCTGGGAATGAGGACACACAGGGCAGAGGTCAGGGCAGACCCAAATACCCCAGGATCCCCCATGTCCACCCAGGATAGCCACATCTCCTGGCCAGCACTGGACCCTTCGAGTCCAACACCGTGGCTCAGAATTCTCCTACTCCCCTGTCCTGGGGTCTGAGCTGTTCTGTGATGGGCAGAAGGTCTTAGTGTCTCCTGAGAATCAAGGTAGAGGAGGGGGCTGTGTGAAGTCAAGGACCCTGTCCTGCCTGGGTCCCCACCCTGGGCTCTTCTCACACAGGACTCTACGGAGCCCCTGAGAGCCCTTGCCTGCTGCTTTGGGGTCCCCTCTGCTTCTCTCCCTGGTGCTTCACCCTCACTGTGCTCTGTGAGTTCAGCACAGTGTCTGAGTCACATTGGAGCAAGTTCAGCTGAGCCCCAGAGCTCAGGGCTGGTGGGGAAAGTGGCCCATGGTTCAGGGGTTCTCCTGCACTTGGTGCTCTGCCCAGCCTGGGTCTCTGGACTAGGTGGCCACATCCCCTGGAGAGGAGTTTCCATTGAATACCCAGCTGAGGGCCTGTGATCAGGGGTGAGGGCTGGTCCTCTAACCCACAACCCCTGTGTCAGAGGAGGAGGAGGAAGAGCAGGAGGAAAAGCTGCAGAAAGGCTCTGAGCCTTGGACAGGAACCTCCTGGCCCTTCCCAGTCCCTGGACATTGTGAATGAAGAGAGGCCACTTCACGCACAGCATGTGGGGCCTTGGCATAAGTCACCTGCAGCCCTGTCCATCACACCACATGGCCTCAGCCCTCTAGGCACAGAGTTATGAGGAAACTGAGGCTCACCCAGGTCCCCAGCAGGAGCAGCAGAGCTGGGGCCTGAGCTGGGGGAGTCTGACTTCCAGTCTCCTTCCCTCCACCAGAGCTCAGCCTGAGCTGCAGGGAAGGAGCCTGGACACCCTGATGGCCCTGAGCCCTCCCTGCACAGGTCACTGTCACTGCACAGAGGGGACAGTGCCTGCAGGTTCAGGTCCTGGGGCTTCCCTGGGAGCCTCCTGTCCAGCAGGGCACAGCCAAGGTCAGCACTGAGGGGAACTTGAAGGTCAGGCCAGGCCTCTCCTCTGCACTTGGGGACTCTGAGCCCAAGGGGAGGGGCTGGTCCAGGTCAGCGTGTCCAGAGGAGGCTGCTCCACCCCAGCTCAGCCCTGTCCTGGGACCCCACCTCCTGCCAGAGCCCCTCACTTACCACTCTGGGGTCCTGGCTCCGTGGGGGTGAGGGGCTGCTCCTCAGGGCTTCCTGGGGTGTGTGTGAGGTGAGGGCTACACTGCCTGCTCCCAATTCAATTGGCTGCCCCTCCCCAGACTGGTCCCCAGTGTCACCTGTGCCTTGACTTTACCCTCTTGCCTCCAAGCTTGGAGCCAGGCGACCTGGCTTTAGCACCCCCATTTCTGCCAGATCCTCAGATCCTCATTACCCTGGTTACTAATCTGTCCTTGAGGGTTTGAGGAGGACCCCAGGTCCTCTGGAGACTCAGATCAGCCAGGACAGGGTGGGGTGGGGAGTCTTGGCTCCCGGTGAGCTTGAGTCCTCAGGGATCAGACTTGGGGATGGGACCAAAAGCTAAGGGCTGGGATCCCAGAGGATGCTGGGAAAGAGGACAACATGAGGATGAGGGTGCAGCTGACCCTGGGACTTGTCTTGCTTATCCTCCTGTACCACCTGGCCTCCCCAGGACCCCCTGTGCCCACCCCACCTTCTTGACTCCAAGTGATGGGTTGGGGGCACATGCTGGAGGACCCGGTGACCCCTCCTCTCTGAGGGGTGGATCCCGCTGGCTGACCCTCCCAGGGCCCCTCACTCCCACCCACCCAGAGCTGTCCTGGGCAGGGCCCTGAGTGAATCCCTAGCTCACAGAGGATGGGGTCAGGGGTCACTCACCTGAGACCACCAGGGCCAGGGGGGCACTGGGCCATGACAGCAGGTAGGGGGATGAGCCTTGAGACCCATAGCACCTGTAGGTCCCTGTGAGGGCTGAGGTCACAGCTCTCATGGAGAATTCTGCCTGGAACCCTGGAGCTCTGGACTCTGGTCTCAGACGCAGGGGGGCATCAGCTGCCCCCTCCTTGACCAGAAGGAAGGTGTCCCACTGGATCCGTGATTGACACAGCAGGGTCATGTTCTCTCCTGAGGACACTGTGGGACCCGGATGCACTGAGAGGGAGGGTGTGGCAGGGAGCTGTCCTAGAGAGAGGAAGGAGGGGTGAGGGGTCCCAGCTTGTTCTGAGCTGAGACCTCACCAGGGCCTCTCTGAGGACCCTGTGCTCTCTGTCTGGCTCAGGGTCTCTGATCTTCCTCTCCCTGTGCCTCCCTGTCTCTGTCTTCTCTGCCCCTCCCTGACCCTCCCTGTCTCTCTCCCTCCTGAGACCCCACACCTCACCCTGCCCATCACCTCCTGGGGCTTCCACACAGGGCTGTGCAGAGTCTGGGTCATTGACTGCACACTCTGGGCTCCTCACCTGTGACCAGGATGTCCAGGGGGTCACTGGGGGCTGACCACTCAGAGGAGAGCCTGTGTCCACCGTAGCATCTGTACCGACCCCCATGGGAGCCACTCACCGGGCCCAGAAGGAAGGTGGCCTGAGACAGCCCAGCCTGGAGCTGCTGGCCAGGGAGCTGGGGGAGGTCCTGTCCCCCCTCCTTGGACAGAGCAAATCTGTCATAGCCACTGTCTGAGTGACACAGGAGGGTCAGGTTCTCTCCAGGGTCCAGGACTGGGCTGTGTTGGGTCAGGAGGGAGGGCTTCCTGGACAGCCCTGGAGGGAAGAGGAGCCTGGGCTGAGGGAGGACCTGCCAGCCCTGCCTCCCCTCCTGCTGCAGGTCACTCCCTCACACCTGGGTCTCTGGCCATGTGGTCCCAGGTTCCCTCTTCCTTTCTCTCACCTTTAAGATAAAGGTCCCCACAACCTGCTGGATGTCCCCAACTGTGTCAGGAAAGGTGGAGCTTCCTCACCTGAGACCAGGAGCTCCAGGGGGTCACTGGGTTCTGACCACACCTGGGGGGTTCTCCTGTAACTGCCATAGCATGTGAATGTCCACCTGTGGCTGGGGGTCACGGGGCCCACAGGGAACTGGGCCTGGAACTGCCCACTGGGGTCTTGCTGTGAGTCCAGGGGCCAGGTGAGCTTGTGTCCTCCTTCCTTTGTGAGAACAAACCTGCCGTATCCCTGCCGTGAGCCACACTGGAGGGTCACATTCCCTCCTGAGGTCACCACAGGGCTGGGCAGGGCAGAGAGCCTGGGTTTGCTGTAGGATCCTAGCAGAGAAGGAGGCAGGTGTTAATGGGCTCCCTCCTCCACACCGTCCCCAGCTGGGCTGTGACAGGGACACCTGGGAGCAGACCCCCTTCCTGAGGACAGAGCCAGGGGCTGGGACCCCAAGTGTCCTCTCACCTGTCACCACCAGCTCCAGGGCATCACTGCGCTCTGACCAGCCAGCAGGGCTGTGATAGTAGCATTGATATAGCCCTGCATGGTGCTCTGTCATGGTTGGGATGGGGAACTTGGCCTTGTTCCTGGGCTCCTGTGGGATCTGTCTGTCCCAGGGCACTGAGCTTCCCTCTTTATCCAGACGGTACTCCTGGGCCTCCAGGGTCCCCTCACACCAGAGGGTCACTGGCCTCCCCCATGGGACCACAGAGCCTGGCTCAGCCCACAGGGTGGGCTTGGGGAGGGTCCCTGCAAGGGAATGAGAGGCTGGGTCCCAGCACAGCCCCTCAGATCCCAGCCCTCAGCCCAGCTCCCTCCAGGCTTCCCAGCCTCAGCCCACAGCTGCTGTTCTCCATCCACTGCCCAGGTGGTTCCTGGTCCCCAGGGAGGAGCAGGACCTAGACCAGCTGGGGACACTCACCTTGCTGCCCTCGGGTCCCGGGGCCCAGACTCAGCCCTGGAAGAGAGTTCCTGTGAGAGGGGAGCCCTGAGGCCTGAGCAGGCCCTCTCCTCCCCAGAGCCTCCTGGGACTGTGTCCCCTGATGTCATGGCTGGCTGTGGGCTGGGGTCCCTCTCAGAACAGGGTGTCCCTCCCCTTCTTCACATCTCACCAAGGCAGAGCAGGGCCGTGAGGGTGGGGGTCATGGCGTCTCCTGCCCAGGTCCTGGCTGTGCAGATGGAGGTGGTCACAGATTCTGGCAGGACTGACACACACAGGGTGTGGCCACATGGAGGCTGGGTTCTGCCCATCATGGGGTGTCACACAGCAGCCCATAGGAAGGGGAACTGCCCTCGTACTGAGATCCTGTCTCTTGGTTCCCAGGACTGTGTGGGGTGGGCCTGGGCTCCCTGCAGGCAGCTCAGACAGCAATGGAGCCTGTCCTCACCCCTCCACTGTCCGCTGATCTGTCCTCATCCCTCCAGGGCCAGGAGGCAGCAGCCAGTGCACCTGGTGCCCTCCTGAGCCAGCCCCTTCCAGGTGAGGGTGACCTGGGGCTGGTCCTCCCTTCTCAGGGGCTCCTTCGGTCCATTCTTGGTACTGGGTTCTGGGGTTTTATCCGGGGCCATTGGTCTCCCAGCCCTGGAGATGGTTTAGGGAAGACACAGGTCCCCCTCAGGTGGACAGAGAGCAGCAGGCCCTGAGCCCCTGGCTGTGCAGTCAGCTGGAGCTCTGCTGGGGGCACAGAGAGCGGCAGGGACAGGGTGGGTCTCTCAGCTGAGCAGCTCCCTGTGTGACCGTCCCTTTCTTGTTCTGAGCAGCACATCCAACTCCCCCTCCCCTCAGTGCAGCAGTGTGACTGGGCACTGTCACCCCTCGTGTCCCCTCTCCCCGTGTTGTGCCACAGTGAAGGCACAGTGGCTTCTCAGGCTGCAGCCTGTGTCCCCTGATCTGCCCCACACCACTTTACAACCTAGACTGTCAGGGGCTGTGAGCAGCCATTGTCATCACTCATGACCTTCCAGATCGTCAGCCCAGGAACTTCCTCCTCAGTCATTGGTCGATGGTTTTCAGCCGCCAACTTGCACTGCAGGAGCAGGGCCCCGCCATTGTCTCTCTCTCGCCCTTCAGGGGGGACACTCGGATCTTCTGCTTAATAAACTCTCCTGTGTGAGCTCCTGTGTCCACAGTTGTTTTCCGGGTTCTTTCATCCAACTTCCCCTCCATGCCTTCCTCCTCTCTCCCCTTCAGTACAGCACTGTGACTGGACCACTGTCACCCCGTGGTCCCCTTTCTGTCCCTCCTCGTGTCCCCGGCCCCTTCCACGACTCTGCTGGTCTACTTTCGATTCCATCAGATCCCTCCATTCTTTCCCTTTTCCCTCTGCAGCTTCCACAGGTGAGAGAACACGTACGACCCTTGACCTTGAGTTTGGCTGATTCCACTTGACACCTTGCCCTCTGGCTCCATCCATTTCCTGCAGACGCCACCGTTTCATTCTCTTTATGGCTGAATACGACTCCACTGTGTGTGCACCCCATGCTCTTGTTCCCGTTGTCACTGAAGGACACCAGGCTGCTTCCCTAGTCTGGCTGTTGTGAGTTGTGCTGCTGTCAACCTGGGGTGTGGGTGTGTCAGTGCAGGAAGGTGACGTTAAATCTTCAGGGAAATACTGAGGAGTGTGTAGCTGGGTCCCATGGTGGTTCCATGCTGTCCTCTGAGGATCCTCCATACTGGTTTCCATGGTGGTTGGACTCCTTACAGACTCATGAACGTGTGAAAATGCTCCTTTTTCTCTACATCCTCTCCAGCACTTTCTATTTTTATATTCTTGATGACTACTACCTGCCTGACGGGAGTTGAAATCTCATTATAGTTTGATTTTCATTGCCCTATTTGCTAAAGATGTTGAATAGTTTTCGTGTATTTGGTGATCACTTCACGTCTTCTCTGAGAAGTGTTTGGTTCATTTGCTCATTGATTAATTGTGTGGGGATTTTTTGATGCTAAGTTTCTTGAGGGCTTTATATCTTCTGGATATTAATCCTCTGTCAGAAGAGTAGCTAGCAAAGTTGTTTTTCCCATCCATGGGTTCTCTCTTCACATTCTAAATTGATTCCTCTGCTATGAAGAAGCTTTTTAATTTGCTGCCATCTCATTACTAAGCCTTGACCCTCTTTCCTGAGCCTTAGGAGTTCTATGGAGAAGCTGTTGCCTGTGCCTGTGCTGGAGTGTTGACCCTGTGTCTTCTTCTGAGATGCATTTTTCTGGTCTCATTCTGAGATCCTTGATCCATTTTGAGCCATCTTTTGGGCAGGGTGAGAGATAAGGGCCTAGTTTCATTTTTCTGCATGTGGATAACCAGTTGTCCCAGCACCATTTATTAAAATGTCTATCTTTTCTGCAATATAGGTTTCTGGCACCTTTGTCAAGCATCAGATGACTGTAAGTATGTGGGTTTGTCTTTGTGTGTTCTATCCTGTTCCACTGGGCTATGTGACTATTTTATGCCAGTACCATGCAGTTTTTCTTTTTGGATTCTTTTTTTTCTCTGTAGTATAATTTGAAATCAGGTATTGTGATGTCGCCAATATTTTTTCTCTTTGAACTGCATTGGCTATTCTGGAAATTTTTCTTCCTATTGAATTTTAGAACTGTTTTTTTTCTAGCTCTGTAAAGAACATCATTTGTATTTTGATGGGAATTGCATAGAATCTGTATATGGTTCTTGGTAGTATGGTCATTTCAATACTACCAGTTCTGCCTTTCCTTGAACATGGGAAATCCTTCCCTCCTCTTGCTTCTTCTTCAGTTTCTTTCCTTAATGTTCTATAGTCTCATTCTAGAGGTCTTTCACCACCACGATTAGTTTTGTTAGATATCTTATAATTTTGAGATTTTTGTGAATAGGATTGTGTTTTTATCACAGATGGGCACTGAATTTTGTGAAGGGCTTTCTCTGCTCTGTTGAGACTAGTAGTGATTTTGTTCTTAATTCTATTATGTGGTAAATTACATTTGTTGATTTGCAGATGTTAAACCATCCTTGCATTTTTGGAACAACATGTTCTTCTTAGTCTCTTTTTGAATATTATTTGCTAATGTTTTATGAAGAATTTTGCATCTAAGTTCAGAAGAAATATCCATGTGTAGTGTACTTTCCTTTATGTGTCCTTATGTGGTTTTGATATGAGTGTGATATTGGCCACAGAATAAATTTGGAAGTGCTGCAACCCTTGTGACATAATTGGAGGAGCATTGAAATGAGTTCTTGTTTAAAGGTGGTGGAACTCAGCTGAGAATGCATCTGGTGCTGTGGTTTTCTTTGTTAGAAGGCTTTTGATACTGCTTCTATCTTATTACTAGTTACTGGTCTATTGAGTTTTCAATGATTCAACTTTGTCAGATGTATGTTGAAACAGATCCAATTCTTCTAGGTAGTAATAAACTCCTGTTTATTGGGGTACAAATCTTCAAAATAGTCCCTAATGATGCTCTGAATTTTTGTGGTAATTTCTCTTTTTTTCATCTCTATTTGTTTAAAATTGAGGTTTCCTTCTTCTTTTTTTTTGCAGTGCTGGGGATCCGACCCAGGGCCTTGTGCTTGCAAGGCAAGCACTCTACCGACTGAGCTATCTCCCCAGCCCAAAGTAGAATTGGATCATATTGTACATAATTTTTTAATCTTATAATGCATTCTTGTATCATTAAGTGATGTTTGAAAGCATGCCTTTTTTTTTTTTTTTTTTTGCGGTGCTGGGGATCGAACCCAGGGCCTTGTGCTTGCGAGGCAGGCACTCTACCAACTGAGCTATATCCCCAGCCCTCCTTCTTCTTTTAGTTGGTTTGGTTGAATTCTCATCAATCTTGATTGTTTGGGAACAACAATCTTCATTTCATTGATTGTATTGTTTTTAAAAATATTTTTTAAATATTTGTATTGTTTTTAAAAATATTTTTTAGTTGTTAATGGGCCTTTATTTTATTTATATGAGGAGCTAGGCATCAAACCCAGTGCCTCACTCATGCTAGGCAAGCGATCTACTCACTGAGCTACAACCCCAGCACTGTATTATTATTATTATTTTTTACTGTATTATTTTTTAATTCTCAATTTTATTGATTTCAGCTCTGATTGTAATTATTTTCTTCAATCCACTAGTTTTGGAATGTGTTTGATCTTGTGTTTGAAAGGTCTCAATAGATCATTAGGTCGTTTATTTGGGCCTTTCTGGTTTTCTGATGTAGCACTCATAGCATGAACTTTGATCTCAGAACTGCCTTCATAGTGTCCTAGAGGTTCTGGAATGTTGTATCAATATTCTCCTTTGAATCTAAGGACTTTAAAATTTCTCCCCTGGTTTCTTCAATCACTCATTCATTGTTCAAACGTGTATACCTCAAACTCCATGTTGGTATACTTTCTGTAGCTTTTTTTTGGCATTGATTTTAATTTCATTCCATTAAGTTCAGATAAAATGCAAGGATTATACACCCTTTTTGTCTTTGCTAAGAGTTGCTCTGTGGCCTAAAATACAGTCTCTTTTGGAGAAGGTTCCTTGAGTAACTGAGAAGAAAGCATTTTCAACTCTTGTTGGATGAAATAGTGTGTAGGTGTCTGTTAAGTCCATCTGATTTATAATAGTATTCAGGTTCAAGGAGACTTTACTGACTTTGTGTCTTGATGACGTATCTAATGGTAAGAGAGGTGTGCTGACATCACACAATATTACTACGCTAGCATCTTTCTAAGTATTTAATGCATCTAGTGTCCCTTTTATGTATTTAGGCATGCCAATGTTTGGAGCATATTTATTTAACCACCATTATATGTTTTTGTTGGATTTTTCCTTTATCAGCATGACTCTTTGACTCTTCTGATTAACTTTGGTCTGAACTCTGCTTTGTTACATATGAGAGTAGCTACTCTTGCCTATTTTCAGGTTTTATTTGCATGGTCAATCAATTTCCATCCTTCCATTTCAGCCTGTTGCTGTCTTTGCCTATAAGGTACGTCTCTTATGAACGAAACAGTGTTGGGTCTTCTTTTTAAAACCCACATCCATCTTTATAGCAGTTAAGTTCACAATAGCTAGAATGTGGAACCAACCTAGATGCCCTTCAACAGATGTATGGATAAAGAAACTGTGATATACATACTATATATATATATATATATAAAATACACACACACACAATGGAATATTATTCAGCCATAAAGAAGAATAATATTATGGCATTTGTAAATAAATGGATGGAACTGGAGAATATCATTGTAAGTGAAATAAGCCAATCCCAAAAAAACCAATGGCCGAATGTGTTCCCTGATAAGTGGAGAATGGTACATAATGGGGGTGAGGGGAGTGGGGAGTGAGAGAAGAGTGGAGGAACTTGGGATTATGTGGAGGGAAAGGAGACAGAGGGGGAGCATGAAAAATGGTGGAATGAGACAGACACCATACCCTGTGTACCCGTATGATTACATGAATGGTGCGAATCTACATCGTGTAGAACCATGGAAATGAAATAATGCACCCCATTTGTGTACAATGAATCAAAATGTAGTCTGTACAAATTTTTTTAAAAAAACATTCTGCGAGTTTATGTCATTAATGGAAAATTGAGAGCATTCACATTTAATGCTATCATAGAGAAATCTTTATTAATTTCCACCATTTTGATTTACTTCTAATGTCTAATTTGGTCTTGTTTCTCCTCTGCTTAGCTAGCCTTCAAAACAGATTTGTCATTTGTGAGCTCTGGGGATCATTTTTATTCACTTTGTGTCAAATATGTCTTTAAGTGTTTCTACAGTGCCATTTTAGTAGTCGTGGATTCTCTTAATTTTTGCCTATCTTAGGAGGTCTTCTTTTCTCATTTGTTTCTGAAGGTCGGGCTTTGCTGAATAAAGCCATCTTTGTGGACAGCTACTTTCTTTCAGGGCTCAAAATACATCATTCCAGTCATTTTCCCCATGCGGAAAATGGGTCCCAATGGCGTCCGTGTCCACAAAGGAATAAAGACGTCTCGGAATCGTTGAGGAACAATTTCTTAATAAGCTTACCTGCCTGGCCCAGCTGCCCCCTGAAACAGTGGACCCACTCTCCTGCTGGCCTCCCGACTCACTGAGACCACTAAAAGGGGCTCCTCAAGCTCCTCCCCATACACCCCTCCCCATAGGACCTCCATGCTATGTTCCAGAAATCTGAAAGGCCAGTCCCCCATCGCCCCTTCTCAGCTTGAAGCAGTCAGATCTGACTTGGTGCCCGATTCTCAGACCTTCTTCAGAGTCTGGAATGAAGGGCTTTGCAAAATCATATTCCTAGAACGCAGCTCCCCAGAAAGAGGAGGGACAATGTGGCTCGGGAGGAGGGAGGGGAAATTGGTCAGACATTGCACCTCTCCCAACACACCCTTTCCCACTAACAATGGGCCCTCAGCTGAGACCTTCCCCCATGGCAAATCAGCCCTAAATGGAGACACAGCAAATACTGAAACTTTGGGAGACAGTGGATCCCAGAATAGGAACAATGAGATTCAACCTTTTCACAGCCACGCTCCTAAGTTAAAGTTTCACCTGCACAACTGCCCCTGACGGTCAAAAGTGCACGTACACGGCTTCCAACGGTGTATGGATGGATGAGGCCTGCACCAGAGCAGGCCTTAGGGGTCAGGTCACAGCCCAAGTGTTGGGTTGCAGGAGGAGGCAGGAGCCAGGGCCCCAGAGCTGGCCCAGGGGTCACCTGCCCTGGGAAGAAGGTGGAAACTGGGGACCAATGTCCTCACTCTGTACCAAACACCCCTGGCGGATGAGATCTTATCAAGCTACCAGCAGCATTTATGACTCTCCCTTTGCATGAGGGGAAGCGAGTGGCTTGTGTGAGACTGTCTTAGCGGGAACCACGAGCCTATCAGGACTAGAATCCCTGATGGCGAGTTTCCAGCCCCTGTCTCACCCTGTGTGGGCATGTATGGGTAACTCACATGTCCACATGTCCACCATCCCTCTGCCCGTCTCTCCATCGTCAACACAACAGGCCATCCATCCTCCCATCCATTTACCATCCATCCATCCATCCATCAAGTCCATCTGTCCACCTTTCCATCATCCACCCATCAGGCCATCCGTCCACCCATCCATTCTCCGTGCTCCATCCATCACCCAGTCCATCCGTCCATCTTTCCATCATCTGTCCATCCACCCATCCATTCTCCACCCAGTTATCTTTCTCTCTACCAATCATTTCTCCTTCAGTGTATCATGGCCTACGTATGTGCCAGTCTCTGCCACCTGTGTCCATGTGTGTCTATATACCTGTCCATCTGTGACACAGCAGCAATTGTGGGCTTAGTGTGGATGTGTGCTCAGTCTAGTTATGAAACACCTTCTGGAGGCCACATCTGCCTCTGGTCATGTGGGGGAAGGAAGAACAGGCCTGGGGCCGAGTCCCTTCCTCCCTGTGACTTGCTTTGGGGCCGCACTCTGCACAGTTCCTGCTTCAGGGCCTGTCCTCCCACACAGGACAAGCACAGGGCAGGCCGGGGACACTGGGCCATGTCACTTCAGTCAACCCCCCTGCTGAGCCTTGGTGAGTCTGGGAAGGACAAAGGCCTCTGAGGGGCAGCAGGTGGGAGATGGGCATGGGGTCCAGGTCCCCCTCTAGTGCAGGACGCTGAACCCTGGGGGAGGAGTCAGCCCTGCAGGCACCTGTCCAGTTGGTGTCCCTGGGCCTCAGCCCACCCTGGAGGGACCCGAGGCCCCTCCTGTGTTGTGGAAAAGGGGACAGGATGGGTCCAATGGGACTGTTGGGAGGTCACCTGGGGCCTGTCCTAACCCTGCTATTGAGGAAGGAAGCCATGAGACGGAGAGGCCATGTGGTGGGGCTGGGGTCACAGGCAGCCGAGTCCTGTCCACAGCCTCCCTGCCCCCTCCTGACCCCAAGCCCCTCCCTCTGCACCATGTCCCCTCGGTCCCCATGCCCTGAGGTCCCTGCAGTCCTGGTCTCAAGGGTCACTTTGGGTGACGTGGACACAGCTCCAGCATGGGGTGGACATGGAGCTGGCCTGGCTGCTGGTCCCCTCCCCTGGGCAGGTCGCCTGGACCGGGGATGGTTGTGACCAGGGCTGGAAGGAACACTGGGGAAGCTTTGGGATGAGATGGTCCTTGTCCTGTGTGCTCAGTCTGGGGTTACAGTCCAGGGGGCTCAGCCCACCCCAGGGAGGAGCAGGGACGTTCTTCATGTAGAGTCAATCTTCTGTCCCGTTTCTGTTAATTCTGCTGTGACTCAGACACCCTGGGGGCAGATGCACAGTGTCCAGGGGTGCTGCTCTCGGCCAGGCCTGGGTACTAAAGCCTTACCTGAGGCTCTGACAGGTCCCCAGTGTCCTGGGGTACTTACTGGTGGCCCACAGCCCCCAGGATGAGGTCAGACCCCAGACCCGACCCTGTGTCCAGGGAGAGGCTCCCACCCATGTCTGCCCATGACTAGGGACCTGCTGGTCAGTGCTGGTGGGTGCAGAGCAGGAGCAGCCTGGGTGCCATCCTGGTGCCCCAGGTGTCCCCACCCACCCTGGGGTCTGCAAAGGTCACCTATGGTCAAGGGTAGAGCAAGGGCCCAGGGAGGTGTCAGAGAGGTACTGTGGGGGGACCAGCTGAGTGGTCACAGGCAGAAGGAGCTCTCAGCTGTTCCTCTGCCTGTTCACAGGAGCTCAGAGACTTCAGGGGTGTGTGTGTGTGTGTGTGTGTGTGTGTGTGTGTGTGTGTGTGTGCGCGCCTGTGCTCCAGGCAGGTACATAGGTGCTGGTTTAAAGCAGGGTCATCCTGTAGAGACCACCATGATGTCCACAGATGCGGCAGGTCCTGGAGGGAGGGACGTGATGTACCCTGCACCCTCTCAGGGATGTGGCCCAGTGCAGGGAGGTGGCTCCTGGCAGGTGGCAAGGCTGTGAAGTGTCATGCTGAAGCCCACCCCTCCTGACCACAGACTCTCATGGTCTCTGCCTCCCTGTTCATGTCATGGGGTTGAGTGTCTGGGTGAATCCAGTCTCGCTTTCCCCCTCTGCTGTTTTCCTGGAATCCTCCAGGAGGTGGAGACCCTGTGTGGACCCTCAGTCCTCCCCTCCCTGTCCCCATGCTGTGGGGACCCTGGTCCTGTCAGGGCTCCATCTATATATGTGAGGTGATGTCTCAATTGTCCTGTGCCTTGTGGCCTCCTCAGGACCTGTGACCCAGAGCTCTGTCCATCACCAGCCCGGGGGTCAGCTCCAGGGATGCACTGGGGGTGCACCTGGGACCCCTGCCCCATGGACTCTGGCCTTGCTCAACATAGCTCAGCACCACGTCCTCGGGAGGCTTGGTGTTGGGGTGAGGAGGTCACCAGTGAAGGCGAGCAGAGCTCACGCAGCCTGCCTCAGGGATGCACACACAGGGGCCACCCACACCATGGCCTGACCCCTTTCCCGAGGCCTCAGACGCTGGGGTGTAGCTGAGGAGGGATGGAGAGCACGCAGAAGGGACCAGCAGAGGGGGGCTGGATGAACGGGCAGAGCAGAGACGGCCCGGGTCCAGATGTCCCACCCCTCATCTGCAGCCAGGTTGGAAAGCTCCAGGCTGGGGGACATGAGGCCCAGTGGCCAGGCCAGGGTCCCAGCCTCTGTCCTCCGGTGGCTGGTTCTCCCAGGGGGGTGTGGACACCACAGGCACGGAGAGCTCCTCACATCCTCGTGTGGCAGAGGCTGTGCTTCCCCTGTTCACTCCAGGACAGGGTGGCCTTTGCCTCAGACATGCAGCTGAGTCTGATCAAAGGCCGCTGTGTGTGCTCCAGGTCACCTGTCCCCAGGGTCCTCCTGATTACCTGGAGGCCTGGGAGGGGCACAGGGAGCAGGGGAGGTGGGGCAGGGCCGTCCCACGACAGGTCAGTCAGGAGGGGCTCAGGATGCCAAGGTTAGCCTAGAGGACAGAGGCTGCCCAGCCTTCACCAGCCGTCTCTGTCTCCTAGGAGCCCACGTGACATCAGCCCCACCCACAGAACTGGCTCCACCACAGGTGGGTCTCCTGGAACTCTGCATGGGGTAGTACCCTTGGGGACAGGTTCTGGCCTGAGAAGAGGGAAAGTGGCTCCCATTTCAGGGGCCCTGAGTTGGGTTTTTCCCACCTGCCAGCGACCTGTCCTGAGTGGTCACCTCTGTCCTGCTTTCAGCCTCCACCCTCTCCAGCTACGCGGGGCTAAACTGTGTCCACCTGGGCCTGGCTGGGCTGGTCTTGGTGATCCTGGTGGTGATTCTGGGAGGAGCTTGGCACAGCTGGCTGAGGGCACAGAAGGAAGAGGGCACCTGCCAGCGAGCTTACACCCCAGGACCCAGGGAGACGCCCTCAAGCACCCAGCCCATGTGGAGCCCCAGGAGACCAGAGGTCACCATGATGTGCCCCTGTGGACCTGGACACTGCTGGGTCTGAACGCGTTCTCAGCCTGCACCAGGGAGCAGTGTGAACCCACCCCAGCCTCCCTCGGCGTCTGCCCCTGTGCCCCAGGGTGGCCGCCACGCTGCACACCCATCACCAGGGCGCTGGCCACATCTGGCTCCAGGATCTGGCTTGAGCAGCTGGAGCGCTGGAGAGGGGAGGGCGGACGGAGGGAAGGGGAGGGGCCATGAACTGAAATTGAATTCCATGCGTGTCCCAGTTTGTTGGGGTGCTTCCACTACGATGTGTAACTCTAAGGCTCTGATGGAAAGAGGAGGAATCCCAGGTTGAATAGGGGCACCTTTTGATCAGTGTCTCCCAGAAGCGCAAGCCTCTCCCTGTGCGGCTGTCACCAGGGCTGGTCCCCAGGTTCCCCAGCAGCTTGGCGGCCTGTGGGTGGTGGCAGATTTGATGCCAGGAGCTCACCCTCGCAGCCTCCCTCTGTGTGAGCTCTGCCTGAGCTGCTGAACCAGCTCCAGGGAGCAGGGATTTGCTCCTGCTGCACCAGGGATGGAACCCGGGCTGCGAGCAAGCTCAGCACTCCCTCCTGGAGCCGCACCCCAGCCCTGGAAGGCGTCTTTCTCCATGTCTGCTGAGTGGCGGGGTGAGGCACAGCCTCTGCCCTGCGCTTCACGTTTATCAGGGTTCTTTTCAGGGGACTCTCGATGTCTCCTTCTGCTTGAAATGTTATTTTCCTTTGTGTTGGGGATGGAACCCGGCCTCTCACACGCTAGGCTAGAGTGCACCACCCAATCACCTATCAGCCTCTTTTCCTTTAAAATAGCATTAACTGCATTTTGTTCTCCTCAAAAAAGATTCGTGGGTTTTTCCCCCGTTTTGCTTAGTTGTGTCTTGGGTTCAATTCTGTTAGGGGCTGGAATCCAAGCCTGTCAATAGTGTAAGACGACAAGAAATCACAAGACTCTCATTCTCTGTTTGTCTGTCGCTCTGTCTGTCTGTCGCTCTGTTTGTCCATCTGTCTGTCCGTGTGTCTCTCTCTCAAGGTTCACTTCCATTATCACTGTCTCAAAACAGTTCTGGGAGGGGGGTGACTGTGAGGAGGGTGGAGATCTGAAATTCCACCCACCTGCCAGCCAGTGAGTGAACCTCCTGTCCCCAGGTGCTCGGGGGACAGGAGGCCCTGGTCAGACGCCAGGTGGTCTCTTCCTCAGAGCAACGGCAGTAGCCAGAGTGGCAGTACCAGGACCCCAGCCCCACTTGCCACAGGAAAACTCTAGAGGCAGCAATGACTGCGCACGCGGCGGGTTGTGTGTCACAGAGGATCCCCAGTGAGGGGACCCAGATGTGCGGCCATGGGGAGTGGGCCTGGGGAGAGTCCCAGGAGAGTCTGCCGCTTGGGCTCCTCGGGACGTCAGCTCCAGCGCCTTCCCTCCTCCAAACTGACCCCGACCAGTGACTCCTTTCCAGCCCTTTGGCCCTGGCCTGGGGCTGGGCCGCTGACTCCTGGTTCTGAGGCTCCAGCTCCTTGGACTGAGCGGCTACTGGTGCCTCCAGCTCTGCAGGCTGCGGATGGCCACTGTGGGCCTGTTTGCTTCTGGTTTTGTCCGCCAGTCTAGTAAATCCCTTTTCACAGTCACACCTGCACATACAGGTGTGTTTCTGTTCCCTGGAGAAGCCTGACTAGCACAGGGGAACTCAGGGTGGAAGACAGAGGGGCTGGGCTGTGGCTCAGGGGCAGAGCCCTTGCCTAGCAGCGTGAGGCACTGGGTTCGATTCCAGCACCGCAGATCAATCAATAAAATAAAGGTCCATCAACAACCAAAAAAGACATTAGAGAGAGGAAGATAGGGACTGCAAACCCTTCAAACCCCTGGTCCAGGGACCAAATGGATGCCACCCCCTCCTCCAGAGCTGAGGGGTTCTCAGGAGGTGCAGGTGTGGAGCTGAGGGGGTGAGTTGGACTGGCCCTCAGGAAGGTCCCTGCACCAACGCCTCCCAGACCCCCTTCTGCCTTGCAGACGCTGATCCCCACCAGTGGACAGGGCACAGCTCTGAAGTGCCCGGGGCTCACTTGACCAGGAGCCAGGTTGGCCGAATGGGAAGGACCAAGGTCACCCACAGCCCACGTCGCTGCCCTCCAGGCTCTACGTGGACGTGGGCGGCAGCATCCTCCTCCACTGCCTCCATGCACCGGTCAGACGCAGGCCTCTAGGGTCAGCGAAGGCACTGTGGGCAGCCCTGGTGTGACATTGGGCCTGTGGCTAGCGGGAGCTGCTCCAGCAGAGAGAGGAGGCGGAGGCCATGCTGGGATGCTGGTGGCTCCACGTGGTCCCTGGCATCCATCTCGTCACCAAACGTGGGCTGGAAGCCTCACACACGTCAGGAGCTTTGTGAGGTGGCCTCCCAGGGCTACAGAAGGAGGCTGCCTTCCCTTCTGGGACTCCTGTGCGTCTCGCCTCCTGCTCCAGCCACCCCTCCCTTCCACCTCCCTCCCTCTCTTCCATTTTCCTCTTTTTTCAGTCTGAAGATTGCTGGCAAAATCTCCTCCAGGCTGGAATCTGTCACTGGCTGTGCTCGATGTCCCTGTGCACGTTGCAGGTAGCGCCCTGGCCCTGGATGTTGAAGGTGAGGCACGGCACCCACAAGGCCCTGCAGAGCCCAGCCCGACATAGACCCGCTGGCAAGAGTCTGCACGCGGCTGTCCTAGGCCAGGCCCTGAACGCAGGCCTTGCCTGCTCCACGGAAGCCACTTGGGCAGATTTGCTTTCAAAATGTGACGTCCGGGCTCTGCCCCAGGCATTTGCACAGCTTTTACTTGGGATAAGAAGTAGGCATTGTCCTTCAAACCCCTCAAGTGAGTGACCTGCTCAAAGCTCTATGAAATGAATTCATCTACTCAACCTTCTCCTTGTGGTTCCGAAATGACCAGGAGAAGGTCCTTCCTCATTTTCTCAGGATGCTGGGAATGACTGATTCCTCTTTCCTTTTCCTGTCTCTGTCTTTGCATTCTAGATTTGCAGGGCCTCATGCATGCTGGGCAAGTGCTCTTCCACTGAGATGCATCCCAGAATTCACAATTTTTTTTTTTTTTTTTTTTTTAAATTTGAACAGGGTCTCACTGAATTGGCCAGGCTGGCTTGGAACTTATGATCCTTCAGCCTCCCAAGTAGCTGGGATTACCCCACGACCCTCAGAATGACTGATTTTTAAAATGTATACAAGAACAAACATGTGGAATAATTGGAAGGGAAGTCCACGTTCTCTTACAGATGCTCAACCTATTGTGTGTGTATGTGGTAGGGTGGGGAGGGTACAAAGGCCCCCACGATCAGAGCAGAGCACATTGCTAAACTCGGAGGCTGTGGAACCCTAGAGGGACAAAGAAGTCTCCCAGGCTCAGCCGGGTTCTAGCCATTTCTAGTGTGAGCACTATCCACACCCAGGTCCAACCACTATTTTTTATTTTTATTTTTTTGATACTGGGAATTGAATGCAGGAGCGCTTAACCACTCAGCAATATCCCCAGCCCTTTTTAAGTATTTTATTTAGAGACAGGGTCTGACTTTGCTTATGGCTTCATCAGATTGCTGAGGCTGACTTTGAACTTGTGATCCTCCTGCCTCAGCTTCCTGAGCCACTGGGATTGGCTGCACACCTGTAGTGCACCACCACGCCCAGCTTCCAATCTACTCTCAGTGTGACAGGAGCAGTTTCTGAGGAAACCTGAAGGAGGATAAGTGCTGGGTACGTAGCTGCTACTTCTCTCCATTGCACATTTTCATATTTGGGTGTATTTTTTTCCAAATGGGTAATTGATTGTGAAACTAGGTACTGAGCATCCGTCTTTGGATCGTCTGAGCTCCACTCCTGCTATGATCACATCTTTCTGGTTTGCTGGGAGAAGCTCAGGGCCTGGAACATTCCAGTGGTTCAGTGACCATCTATGGGAGGGCTGGCTGGGAAGGAAGGAAATCCCCATATATGGCGACCCTGTGAATGGACGTGTCATTGGTGGGTGACACCTCGATGTGAGAGGCTAACTGGGGATTAGAACCTGGGTCTCCACCGTTGTTGAGAGAAATTCATGCCAAGCAGGGATAGGTATGGGGTGGCCTCAGGTGCAGGCTCTGTGGTGCCCGGGAAGCAGGTGCCCATGGAGCCTGACAGAGCCGTCCCTTCCTGAGCCCCTGCTGGAGGGAGAGCCCTGGGGCTCGTCCAGCTGCCTGCAGCCTGCGTGTCTGCTGTCCCACGGGCCCTGTGGCTCCATCCCTCTGCGCAGCCCAGCTCAGGGGGAGGAGGCATTATGGCCATGGCCGCCTTTGCCCTTCGTCCCCGGTGTTTTGAGGAGGACACTGGGCATGAGCGCTGGGGTCTGATCCCTGGGCACTCCGTGGACCTGGGACTCTCGGGGACGGAAGGGACGTGTTCAGGATTGTGGCCTCTCACAGGGCTGAGCCTGGGCCCCAGGCTAGGAGTGTGGGCAGGCGAGTGTGTCCCAGGTTCCCAGGTCCTTCTCTCCCCTGGGAACTATGTGGACTCCCCAGTGCAGCTGGAGCTGGTCACAGGAGCAGGTGGGAGAGACCAGGGCGGCCGATGGGGGACAGGGCACAGAGGAGCTTGGGATGGCAGCCTCTGCTTCTCCTCCAGGGCCTCTCCTCAACCCTCACCTGGGCTGGGCCTGGCCCTTGGTCGCTCGGGGAGGCTGGTCACCATGTGCCAGGTCCCAGGCTGACAGGCACTACCCACGTGGAGAGGGCATCCTGGGCGCTGGAGGAGTCTGCTCCCCTGCTCCCCAGGGGACACAAGGTCCTCCTTGAGTTCACGGTGCCTGGTCACAGGGGTCACAGCCCCTGCACCCACAGGAAGGGGTGGAGCGGGCACGTCCCCACCCTGGGCGCCAGTGCCAGGGCCCCAGGGAGCCCCCGCCTCCTCCTGCTGCCGTAGGAGCGGCGGCAGCTCCTGGCAAGGTGCAGTCACACTGGGATGTGGCAGTTGCTTCTGACGAGGGAAGGAGGACACAGGCTCCCCTGGACCCTGGGTGCAGACCCCCAGGTCCCGTCAGGCCTCTTCCCTGGCCCCTGAGCCCCGTCACAGGAGGACGCACGGGCATCCCTCAGGGTGTCCCTACCGGTGGGCTCCCTTCTGGGGCTCCTGCCCTCAGGCGGGAAGTCCCCAGCCTGGCCCTCGTGAGTCAGCACAGTAACTGGAGCAAATGCCTGAGATGGTCAGTCTGTGGAGAAGCCCCTCGAGGCCCACAGGTTCTGGTCTTGGCCCACAGTGTTGCAGGTTCTGGTCTTGGGTGGACTGGCCCCATGGCTTTAGGTCTGTGAAGGGGCAGCCAACATGATGGGCGGGTGGGGGGACGTGCTCGCCTCCTGTCCAGGAATGAAGGAGGAAGAGGAGGAGCAGGATCCCAGGGCCCCCGTCCAGGGCACGTGTCCAGTGAGTGGGAGACCTCCCACCAGGCCCAGCTCCCCACGCTCCCAGCCTCCCAGTAGTGCCCGGGGGCCAAGCCTTGAGGGCACAGTCCAGGTGCAGACCACAGCTCCCAGAGCCCCTGCTGTCCACAGGAGTGGACGGAGCTACGCAGGTATGGCTCCAGGTAGGAGTACGCTGGGGAGAAGCCTCGGGCTCCTGGAAAGAGAAAGACCAGAGCTGGTGAGCCCCAGTGCAGATGTGGGGACCTGCGGGGCAGCTCGTGGAGACCAGGAAGCCATTTCCTCAGCGCAGCCAGGTGGCGGTGGCCCTGGAGAGAAGCTGGCCCTCAGTGTGGCTCAGATGTCAGCTGGACAGATTCACCGTCCAATCAGAGGGACCATGACCACCCCCTCACTGTGGCCAGCAGCCCCAGGCTGGGCTCTCCTGGGCCTGTGAGCAGCTCCCACCGGGGTGGGTGCAGATGCTGCAGTGGACACCGCCAAGTGGTCGGCCCCACTGACCCCCTGGACATCCTGCTCTGGGTGAGGAGCCCCTCCAGGGCTACCTGGGACTCAGGTGGCATGTCGGGGTCCTGGTGACGCAGTGGGAAAGGCAGAGAGGCCTAGTGCGGGGAGGCTTGTGCGGGGCTGGATGAGGGAGGGGGTCAGGAGGAGAGGCCCCAAGGCCGGCCTCGGACTGAGGTGTGAGAGGGGCGGAGAGCAGGCGCGGCCTCACTGGACTCCTGTCCTCCCTGTCAGCCCAGCCAGACCCTCGGAGCCTCGGAGGACGGGACTGCAGGGTCGGCTCAGGGTCTGTTTGACTGGCTCTTCTAGCCGGGGAGGGCAGCCACCCTTCGCTGCACCCGGGTCACGGTGCCAAGATGGCCTTTGCTCTCTCAGCCTGGACTCGGCTCCCAGCACCTCCCTGAGCCCCTGGAGCCAGGCTCCGTCTGGGGCGGAGGGTGAGGGTCCTGGGCTTCTGCTCTCTCCCCATCATGGCGTCTGGCTGACCTGACCGTCCCCCTGCTCCTCCCCCTCCCGCTCCAGCTCCAGCGCCGCTGTCCAGGTCCCCTGGTCCCTGAGCAGACTGTCCCCTCCACAGAGCCAGCAAGGTCTCTGCCTCCTCTCCTAGTGTGATGGTCACGCTTCACCCCGACACACAGGCAGTTACACACACACGTGTGCACGTGAAATGCGATGTGTGTGACGGGTGAGGGCGGCGTGCCCTCATGCACTCTGCACTCTATACGCCCACAACGTGTGCATAAAGTGTGCCTGAGCACACGTGAACACGCACACGCCACAGGCGTTCCTTCTGATATTGTATGTGCATTGTACATCGCTCATGATCGTTGGGCCAGTGAATGGATGAATAAGGAACGAGAGAAGGTCAGCTGAAGGTTCCCAGCGCAGACCCAGGAGCGGGGTGACCTGGCGGAGGCTGCGCAGGACTGCAGCCCCGGTTTGCCCTGCTCCGTGTCCAGAGCCCGGAGCGGATGATCGACTCGGGACCCTCCTCTGTGTTGCCTCAGGTGTAGCCAGGGCTCTGCTGGGGCAGCCTGCAAGGGGGCCCAGAAAGGAGATGGGAGGCTTCCAAAGGCGTCCCCGCTGCTGCGGCACAGGGCAGGGCCAAGCCCTTTGGGGAAGAGGACCCACAAGCAGGTCTGCAGGGAGGCTGCTGGGTCAGAGGGGCCCTCAGTGTCGGTGGCTGCGGGCTCACTCGCTCCTCGCCTGCTCTGCTTTCCTGACGCTCGAGGCTCCCGTCCCTGTCACCCAATCAGAGAACACGCCAGACACCCAGAGTAGTGGGTGACCTCAGAGCTCAGTTTGGGGAGTGGGAGCAGGTGGCACGTGGCTGGCTCATGGGACAGGGATGTAAGCTCCGTTCCGGCTGCTGTGGTAGGTGTTGGCGAGGATGTGGGGAAAGGCCCACTCATACATTGCTGGTGGGGCTGCAAATCAGTCAGCCGCTCTGGAAAGCAGGGTGGAGATCCCTCAGACAACTTGGGATGGACCCACCTTTTGGCCCAGTTATCCCACTCGAGGTTGAAACCCAAAGGACTTAACATTAGCATATCACATCCATGTTCCTAGCAGCTCAATTCACAATAGCTAGACTGTGGAACCAACCTAGACCCCCTTCAACAGATGAATGGATAAAGAAACTGTGGTATGTATATATACAATGGGCTTTTTTTTTTTTTTTTTTTTTTTTTTCTTAATTAAGAGATCTCATCTATGTGGAGATGAGATTTGGCGTCAGGGTCTCCGTAAGTCTGGACTTGCAATCTTCTTGCCTCAGCCTCCCGAGCTGCTGGGATGACAGGCTGTACATCAGCACCCGGCTGGGACCTGCTTTCTTTTAGGGCCTCAGGTCTGGGTTGGTGCAAGACCTTCCTTGACTTACCCATCGCTTGTTGCCTTGCTGGGTTTCGCTGTTGATTTTCTCCTGCTCTGAGAGTGTGTTTTGGGTTGCAGTTCCGCGTTCTAGTCTCAGAAGCAGTTTGTGTAAGACTGGGCTGTGTGCGTGTTTCCCAAGTGCCTAAGGGTTTGGAAGAGACCACCAGCAAAGCTTCCCCAACTCCATCCCTGGGGAAACTGTTGAGAACAGGGTGATATCTGTGCAGCTATCTGTCTTAATCACCAGGATGCAGGCAGTTGCGACTGCACCCTCAAGAGCCAATACAGCGCAAATAGGACTGCTGGGCCCCGTGCTTATCGAGGTTGTTAAGAAATATTTGTCTGAGAAATGTGCGGCTAAGATAAGAAACCTTATCTATCAAGGACAGGGGGGCCTAACTGCAACTCATCTCCTGCACAGTTCACCCCTTCCCTCCTCCCTTCTTCCTCTAGGACCGTTCAGTTCTGGTGGGACCCAATGAGAATCAAATAGATTGGCAGGACCCAACCAGAGGAGGACTAAAGTTTAGCTGTTCAAATGTTAACCAATTAAAAGAACACCGTAAAATGTTTGCCTTTCATATAAAAGCCTGCTGAACAAAGGCTCAGGGCCTCTTAGCGTCACCGGGTTACCGTGTGCGCAGAGGACCAGGCTCGAGCTTGCTAATAAATGACTCTTTGTTGCTTGCATTGATTGTGGTCTCTGGTGGTCTTTGTGGGGTCTCGAGCCGCTGGGCATAACATATGGGGGCTCGTCCGGGATACCCCAAGCCCACCCAGACACCTGATCATAGAGTCATAAGTGACATCATTGGCTGGTGAGTAAGGCATTGCCGTATTTCTGTCTGGATTGCCTGCAAGTTCTGGTTCTGGGCTGGCAAAGTCCTGGCGGACGTGCTATAGGACCCCAGCAGGGTCTCGGGAGACGTCCCCTCGACCCATCTGGGCAGCTGTGTGCTGCATCTGGGCGACTCTGTCGCATCTGGGCCTTTGTTTTGTCGACAAAATACCAACTAGCCAACTTTGATCTAGCGCGCTATACTGTCTGTCTGTCTGTGTATTGTACCGTATGGTCTTTACTCTTGCCTCCATTGAATTCTTCATTGTGTCAGTTCGCTACTATTCTCACTGTTTCTCATTCTAAATTTTCTCATCTCCAATCTGGAGGAAAGCGGGTCTATGAATCTCCTGACGGAGAGGAGACAATACTAACCAATGGTCAAATTCATTTCATCCTTTTGGAATTATACAGGGAACAGGCTCAGGTGACTCCTAAGACTTTCCTCCTGAGTCTTCTCATGAGGTCTGTGCCAGAGGAGAGAACTTCAGTGTGAACACCTAAAGGAGGGTAAGTTTGCTGCACTCTGCTCCAGGAGTAGCCAATCTTCACCAAGATCTACTTCGAGTGAGATAAATAAGCTTCTTTCTCCATGCACCCCACATCTGTTGAGGTGCTGGTTTCTGTCTCTTCATTTTTGGAGGGGTTAAAATGGGCTACACAATACTCCTGCACATCCACTCCCTCCTGGTATGCTCCCCTTCCCTTGCTGGTCAGATATAGAATCCAAACTGTAGGAATAAGACCCTGGGACAATTAGTATGGAAATGCCCAGGTTCCCTTTGTTTGCATAGTTGCCCGTCACTAGTCTGTCCTAAGCACCTCTTTGTCGGAGGATGGGCTCCCTTTGTCCTCCCTCAGGTCCCCTATTCTTAGGCTAGGGATACCGTTGCAGGGTACTTTTACAGTCCTTCTCCTTGTTCCTAAGAGATTTTGTTTCCTCCAATTCCCCTAAGCGGAGAGCTCAGCAGCTCCATTCCCCAAAAGTAGTGGGAAATAACGTTTTGTGATTTTCTGCATTCAAACCTAACCTGATTTCTCAACCAGGAAAAAAGGGGTTTAAAAAGTTCCTGGGCAATCCCTCCCTCCCCCCTGCCTGGCCTTGGTGAAGCTGCATTGGAATGTGAACTGTAGCAGTTTCAGTGGGAGGGGGGGAGTAACCTGGAAAAAAAAAAAAAGAGGTGCGTTTTAAACTCCCGGGCTGCTACACAGAACTAACTCATTCTCCAGGATTCTTGTTTTGTTTTTCTTTAATGCTGTATTTCTGAGCTCATAATTTTGATCCTACATACCAAGGTTAATGAATTTTTTGATCAGTTCTATTTTTATCCAACTCTAGAGTTATTTTTAAACATCTGTGATTGTTCTCCAGTAAGTAAAGTGCATCTTTTATGTGCCACCACCCAGGAGGAATATCAAAAGGCCATTGCAGAACTCCTAAACTTCTTAGCTAATAGAAATTAAAAGATCAAAAATAAAGCTTAATTATGTCATCAACAGGTCAATACTACAGAAAATAGCCACTATAGGACAATATTCTGCCCCAGGAATATCAAGAAGGGGCCTTACTTCTAGCTCCTGTCCTCAGCTTACCTATGAAGCAAGATTTAACCTGTTTGTCACAAAGGGGAAAATAAATCCTGGATAAGCAGCCATAGGCAGCTCCATAACCAATGGCATATCTCAGTGAGGAACTTAGCAAAGCAGCTTTATTCTCAAAAGTAATGGAAAATAAGGTCTCATAATTTTCTTTAACTTCCAACCTGTCCTGATGAGAAGGCTAAAATGCCCTAGGCACAAGGTTTCTGTTAAAACCTGTTAGATCCTTCCAGATCTCAGTCAAGGCTTACATTGAAATGTGAATAAAGGAAGCCTAAAAGCTCAGTAGGAGACCAGTCTCAACCCAAGGAAAAAAAGGTAAGAAGAGTCTTACCTGAACTCCAGCAAAAGTAAATTCTATGGTGCTTTACCGAAGTAATTAACGCACGTATCATTTTTCCAGGGCTTTTGTTTTTCTAATTCTATATTTTTTTGAGCTCATGATTTTTTTGATCAGTTCTATTTTTTATTCAACTAGAATTTTTAAACATCCGTTACATTGCAATGGAGATTCACCTATAAAGTTACAAGGCCTTTGATTTTGTGTTATTTGTTTTTGTGTCTGATGTCATGTTTTGTCTGTATCAAAACTGAGCGCTCCTAAAATTAAAATTTAAAAATGGATCCAAATACTTTTATTCACATGATTTAAAAGGGTTCAATTTTAAGTTGGGTAAACTAATAAAAGTGAAATGTCTTCAGAAATAATTCGCAAGTCTCTAAGTAGTCAAACTAATGCAATGTTGATGTTAAACAATGTCTAATATCAATTGTTTCTAGGACTTTTCTTCAACAGGGAAGAGACAGCAAATACTGTTCAGGACACTTGTCTGATATCTTGGTTTTTGCAGAATAAGTAAATTAAATTTAACATGTATAGGACTACTCAAATGTGTTTGTAAAGACATCTGATTAATTTGCAAAGTTAAAATGCTAATTGTTAAATAACATTAAGTACTCTTAAGTCCTTCAATTCCATGGGGTATCATACTTAAACATTATTGGTGTTTTCATAGGTTGGTAAACTAAAAAGTGTTTAAAATTGCTTTGTGTCATTACTAAAAACAAGGTTATTAAGAGTTATGTCCTAACAGGTAAAAGCCCAACCCGGAGGGTGAGCGGTCCATCCTTACCACTTGCCCCTGCTCCCCCTCCAGTTCTGCAAAGCTCCAAGGAGCTCTTAGGTTTGAATTTAGAGTTACCATCTCCCCTCTCACTGTGTTTCAGTTAGAGTACTATAAACAACAAGGCATTTTATCTTGTTAAAATGGAGTAATTTATCTAAATTCAGAAATTTCATGAGAGTTGTTTCAGAATGTGAACAAAAAGGTGTCGACAGAAAGGAAAGAGAAAATAAAAGGTTCTGGGTATGAAAATATATTTAGTAAAAGGGAAAAGAAAATGTTTCTGGGTAAGAAAGTGTCTATGTGATGAAATGCATGAAGGTCTAAGTAAGTGCTAAGAAAGTCTGTGTGAAGTAAAGAACAAATGTCAACAAGTTTGCATGAAACTAAGTTGGTTACAAGTATGTGAGACAATCAGTTAAAGCTATTTAAGGTTTTTCCTAAGGTAAAATACTAATGTTCTGATATAAACCAAAGTCTAATCTATATGGTAAAATGACATGGTAAAATAACAAGGATTTGAAACACTAATTTTCTCTTAACTTTGTGTCTATTAAGTTTTATTCTTTAGAACAATTAGTCTTAAAAATTGGGATGTATACAATTATGGTTAAACAACTGTTAAGAGTATTGTACTATGTTACAGAGTCTACATTTTTCTTTAAAAACTAAATTTGGTAAGAAAAAAAGTGTCAAGGTAATTGTGAAATAGTCATTAGTTGCATATTAAATGTGTTCATATTTTCCAGGTATACAAGTTTTTAAAGCAGGGAATTTATCAAGTGCTGCTATTCTCCAGAATAAACTTGTCTGTAATGGTAATCTTAAACTTAAGGAGTACATCTTATTGGGGATATAATGTGATTCTCAGTCCAAATTCAAGATAGCTATTAAACAAGCTGAATATGTTTTTACTCTTGCTAATTTCATTTTGTAAAACTGTTGCTTGTTACTGTTTTGCTGAAGTAGCTGCTTCCAGAACACACAACCTAGGTAACTTGTGATAATAAGCCATCACCTATAGAACAGATAGTGGTAATGAAGCCAGAATTGGGAACAGGTAGTTAGTGTAGAAATAGGGGATCGGGTCAAATCGAGGAAATGGAGGCCATAAAATCATCTGCCTCTGGAAGTTGGAAACTGCCCCTGGAAGAATGGAATGTCAAGGATCTCCGGAGCCCATTGATTACCAAATTTACCTGCCTTTATCAAGGACTGCAAGCATGGAGCTGCTAATTAATGCCCCCTGGGCCCTTGCCTGCCTGAATCACCTTGGCCCTCCCCCTGCCCATGGCTTTTCACTTAATGCAAAACCAGGCCTAGTCACTAGGCAGGAAGGAGAGATAAGTGGGGGTAAAACTGGAGAACAAAAGAATTTAACCTATAAAAGATGTAGGGTGCGCTCACTTCTTGGGACTTTAGAACATCAGCCATGGCCCCCTTCTCCCTGCCGGGAGAAGTCTGTATTATTACCTTTAAATAAAACCTGCTTAATCTGCTTGCCTTGGCTGCTTCTCTAGTGTTCAATCTTCAACATTAGAAGGAGCAGAACTCGGCACCGGTAAACGGCGGTATCAGTAACTTCCAGTACTAAGACAGACTCCAGTTAGATAAAAGGGTAAATAACTGTAAAGTTATGGACATTAAAGTTAAAGCCCAGTACTCTTACTTAATGACTGGTGAGACCGGCTTGCTGGATGATTAAGATCAAACTTAGAAATTGAAATTAAATACAGAGGCCAAAAAAAAAAAAAAAAAAAAAACCAGTATCTTGCCCTCAAAGTCAGCCTGAACCCAGGGAATAAGGGGACTTCTCTAAGGAGCGCTGCAACTCTGGGTCACACAACCTCCTGATCAAGGAGATTGTTGAGACTAGAGGATGAAAAATCACTCAGTGCATCTGCTGCAGAGGAGGGTCATGGAAAAAGGGAGACATCCCTTATGCTTTCAAGGAAAGCCACGTCATCGAGAAGACCCTGCCTAACCAATGGCACTGGTGGAGCTAAGAAGCTGCTCTTAAGTTCTCTACGAGAGACCCCTGTGGGAACTCAGCTGACTCTTTAACAAGACAGGAACCAGGTCAATTTGACCAGCTTGATCTTAGACACCCAGCAAAACAGTTAAAACCCAAAATACAGCCATTCTTGGGCATTTAAAAAAATAATAGTTAAATGTAACTTAAGATGTACACTTGTATTAGCCCACTGTAATAAAGACTGGAAGCTACAAATGAAAAAAAGATTCTTCAGCAAATGTGCCTGATAACTATCAAGAGAAACTGCCAGAGTCAGAAGTTTTTAGTCAGTTTAAGACCTTCCTAAGATACACAAGTAGACTTAATCTATGTTTGCTAGTATGATTATCTATTCCTAAGTAACAGAAGTATAGAGATCTCTACTAAACACAGGTTATATCAATAAAGGGATATTTTACAAAAATCAGATGACATTAGGTAGCTTAACTATATTTTCTGGGGACATCTATGATATTAAGAGTTAAATGTCATGTTTACATTCCTGATAACCTGGACAATGTTAAAGTCCCCAAATAAAGGCCTTGTCTTCTCCAGCCTTTGCTAGGCCTAGTTATGGGAAAAATTTCTCAGTTCTTCTACCTCCTGGTGAAAGATTGACTTCTGTCATTTTCATGATACTCAGTGGCATGTTTCAGATGCTGCAACATTTACTTTGTACTAGTCTCCTTTCAGTACTCATGTCTTTTTGTTCTTCTCTCATAGAAGCACCCATCCCCAGATGATTTTACTACCTGCTCTTCCCCAACCAGACTTCTACCTTGGACTCCTCAATTGACCCGATTTAAAAAAAAAAAAAAAAAGGAACTCCAAGCTGCTTGCCCCACGCCACCCACTTCCAGCTCGAAGAAGTCAGAACTGTTATCGACCCCCTTCCCCAGCAGCATGGAGTTCACAAGATTAGAGGGAGAAATAAAGCCAGAATTAAGAACAGGTAGTTAGTGTAGAAATAGGGGATCGGGTCAAATCGAGGAAATGAAGGCCATGAAACCCATCTGCCTCTGGAAGCTGGAGACTGCCCCTGGGAGAATAAAATATTAAGGGTCTCCAAAGCTCATTGATTACCAAATTTACCTGCCTTTAAAGACTGTAAGCAAGGAGGTCTATGTGCAGCCCTAGGAGAAAAATGTTGTTTTTATATAGATCACTGTGGGATAATCAAGGATAATATGACAAAAGTCAGAGAAGGACTAG
This sequence comes from Sciurus vulgaris, assembly GCF_902686455.1. NCBI lineage: Eukaryota > Metazoa > Chordata > Mammalia > Rodentia > Sciuridae > Sciurus > Sciurus vulgaris. Next base: position 71,043,682 of record NC_136478.1, on the reverse strand, counting down.
CAAACAGAAAGAAAAAACGGGAAGCTAGTCAGAGCTGGTTTAAATTCTGGTTCAATTTTTCCCCTTGGTTAACTACTCTGGTGTCCACTATAGTGAGACCCCTAGTATTGTTGCTACTAGCTGTAACTATAGAGACCCAAGATTGGCTCTCTAAATGTTCTTGGAAAGGGGGGAATGTTGAGAACAGGGTGATATCTGTGCAGCTAGCTGTCTTAATCACCAGGATGCAGGCAGTTGCGACTGCACCCTAAAGCCAATACAGCGCAAACAGGACTGCTGGGCCCGTGCTTATCGAGGTTGTTAAGAAATATTTGTCTGAGAAATGTGCGGCTAAGATAAGAAACCTTATCTATCAAGGACGGGGGGCCTAACTCCGACTCATCTCCTGCACAGTTCACCCCTTCCCTCCTCCCTTCTTCCTCTAGGACCGTTCAGTTCTGGTGGGACCCAATGAGAATCAAATAGATTGGCAGGACCCAACCAGAGGAGGACTAAAGTTTAGCTGTTCAAATGTTAACCAATTAAAAAGAACACCGTAAAACTGTTTGCCTTTCATTATAAAAGCCTGCTGAACAAAGGCTCAGGGCCTCTTAGCGTCACCGGGTTACCGTGTGCGCAGAGGACCAGGCTCGAGCTTGCCAATAAATGACTCTTTGTTGCTTGCATTGATTGTGGTCTCTGGTGGTCTTTGTGGGGTCTTGAGCCACTGGGCATAACAAAACGTTTAGACTATGGGCACAGTCTATTTAATGTGCAGGAGACAGTTCAGATTTTCTGCTTACTTTTATGTTCACTGGCAAATTGTATATGAGGGGATTTTGCCGATTCGATGTACGACTTCTAATACACACAATGTTCTGCTGTTTTCTCTTTGAAATGTGTGTAGAATGTGCCCTGCTGTCTGCTATCTTGCTCTTCTCACACTGAAATGTACACCAGGGTTTTCTTTTTCTTTTTTTCCCAAATAGTCACTAACCTTATCATTTTCCCTTTACTTGCATTTGGAGTAATTTGTTTTTCTTCTTCTAAACTCTCTTGATAGACTAGCTTAGTTCATTAATTAAAAACAAACAAAAAAAAGTTTTCCAAGCTGGGCATGGAGGCACACACCTGTTATCAGAGCAACAGGGGAGGCTGAGGCAGGAGGATTGTGAGTTCAAGGCCAGCCTCAGCAACTTAGCCAGGTCTAGCAAACAAGTGAGACCCCATCTATAAATAAAATATAAAAAGTGCTGGGGATGTGGCTCAGTGGGCAAGCACCCCTGGGTTCAATCCCTGGTACAAAACACAAAAACCCAAACCAAAAACCAAACCAAAGCAAAACCCCTGTCCTGATATGATCACCAAGGTCCGTAGTCTCACTGCCCAGTTTGATGTGTCCCATTAACATCGTCAGTCATGTCAAGACACCTGTCCTCTGCTTGGTTCTCAGTCCACTCACTGATTACTGAGAAACCTCTGGCTTTATTTGCAAGACGTAGGGAGGTTAGTTATCTCTGATGCTCAGTCAGGCGAGTCTCAGGAGTTCTGGAGTCTGGAGAGTTAGGCGGCCGGCTGGCTGGGGTCACTAGTGCGAGTCCTCTGGGGCAGCCCCCCGGTGAGTGGGGCCAGAGCAGCATACACACTGGGCCCCGCAGGGGGCTGCTCTGCCTGGGAGGAAGGATAGACAGCTGCCCTCCATCGGACTGTCACACTGCACAGCTGGGCGTAGGTCACGTCCTGGGGACCTTCAGGTGCAGCAGCCTGCAGTGGGGAGATGGCGAGAGGGAGGGTGTGTGCTTGGCAAGGTGAAGCCAGGGGCCTGGACAGGAGGGACCCACCTGAGAGTCCATGTGTCTGTCCTCTGCATCCTCTGTGCCCAGGAACTGCCCCGACAGTGGGGGAAGAGGGGAGCTCCCGTCCCTCCTGAGTCCTGAGTGCTTCACCTGGGCGTACGTTGCTCCCTGGGGGTCTCCTTCAGGTGTGCTCTGCAGCAGGGACACAGCGAGACAGAGAGTCTCTTTGGGTCCACTCAGGATCTCCTTAGCCACATTCCACTCGGTGACCAGAGAGACCCCTTATCAATCACAATCAGATTATGCGTCACCCCTGACAGGTCTCCAGGGATTTCCCGAGGTCTTGGAGGACTGGCAGCCTCTTCCTAACACTCCTGCCCTGCCCACAGGGCTACAGCCACACTGCCCATCTTCCTGAAAGAGCTGCCTCAGGACCTTGGCACCTGCTGTGTCCTCTGCTGCAGCTGCTGGCCCAGGTTCGCGTGGCCCTGTGCATCCAGGCTGGTGCTGAAGACGGCTTATCCGAGCCCTCCCTGTGCCCCTTTCTCTGCTTTCTTTCCCTAAGGGCTCTGCCCCTGAGGCTGCGGGACTTCACATCGTCCCCTGGTGAGCGCAGGGAGTGGGGCTCTGCTCCTGCTGCATCTGCAGCTCCCACTTGGAGCCGGTCAAGAGGGGCTCCCTGAGATTGGCTGGATGGACGAGGGCAGGGGAGCCTCAGGGACGGGCGGCTCATTCACTCCTGGTCCTTCTGAGGCCCCAGGACACAGCAACAGCCAGGGTCAGGAGGGCACCCAGGTGGGCCCAGGAAGCCGCAGGAAAACAGGGAGGGTGGGCCCAGCAGGGGAGGCCGGAGCTCCCAGAGGGAGGGGTCAGCCTGGTCACCCCTGAGGGCCCCTTGGGGAAGACAGCCAAGTGGCCGGTGGGTTGGGATGGGAAGGAGGAGTTCCTTGTGCCTGGACAGGGCGGGGTCTCACCCGAGTGTGCAGCTCCACCCCGTCCTCGGGCTGCGGGTCCTTCACAGCAGCATCTGCAGGGGCAGAAGGGGGTCGTCTCCTGGACAGAGTTGCTGGGGTCTCTCAGTCCCACAGGCCCTGCCCTGTCCCAGATAGGGACACAGAGCCAGGGAGTGGTGGTGACGTCCCAGGTCCAAGCGTGGGGATCAGTCCATGCAGCCTGAGCCCCAGGCCTCCCGCCCTGGGAAATGGGGAGCCCTGGGGCTCCACCCCACCCCAGCCCTCTTCCCCTCACAGAGGTGTTGTTCCTGGGTGGCGGCGGCTGGGCTGGACCTGGGGAGACAGGGGGTGTCAGGTGGCAGTGAGGACGGTGGGGGGTCTGGGTCTGGAGCAGGAGTCACCTCTTCTGCAGGCCGCTGTCCTGGGGCTCTGCTTCTGTGGCCCCTGCAGGTCCCTGGAGGGCAGACTCTGTCTGGGCTGTTTGAGAGGAACAGTCTCAGCCCCAGGGGAGCCACGCACCCCACAGGCCACCGCGGGGGAAGGGGGCACTTGAAAATGCCCCTCCAAGGTCTCCTGAGATGGGACAAGTCAGCAGCCTGAAATCTGTCTGCATGTGGTGAGCAGGGGTCTGCTGTCCTGCTTTTTCTGTGGAAGTGTTTCCTAGTGACCTGTCCCCAGGGGCAGGTTTCCCTGGGGCTGCTGCCCTTGCCCACCTTGCCTGACCCACAGGAAGCCGATGGCCTGCGGAGGCCCAGGTCTCCACTGCCACTCACCCGCCTTCCTGCGTCTGCTCTGATGCCAGAGGAGGAGGAGGAGGAGGACCAGGAGGAGCAGCAGGAGGAAGGCCACTGAGACCCCGACCAGAACCAGCAGCTGCCTTCCCAGTCCTGAGCACAGTGACATTGTGAGTAGGGGCCATGCTGCCTTCCTGAGCACCCACTGTGTGCCAGGGCTTCCCACCTGTCAATCGTGCCACCCACCCCCCAGTTACAGATGAGGAAACTGAGGCTGAGAGAGGGCCACCTGCCCAGTCACCCAGCAGGAGCAGCAGAGCTGGGGCCTGAGCTGGGGGAGTCTGACTTCCAGTCTCCTTCCCTCCACCAGAGCTCAGCCTGAGCTGCAGGGAAGGAGCCTGGACAGCCTGATGTTCCCGAGCCCTCCCTGCACAGGTCACTGTCACTGCACAGAGGGGACAGTGCCTGCAGGTTCAGGTCCGGGGCTTCCCTGGGTGCCTCCTGTCCAGCAGGGCACGCCAAGGTCAGCACTGAGGGGAACTTGAAGGTCAGGCCAGGCCTCTCCTCTGCACTTGGGGACACTGAGCCCAAGGGGAGGGGGCTGGGTCCAGGTCAGTGTGTCCAGAGGAGGCTGCTCCACTCCAGCTCAGCCCTGTGTGGGACCCCACCTCCTGCCAGAGCCCCTCACTTACCCGTCTGGGGTCCTGGGTCCGTGGGGGTGAGGGGCTGCTCCTCAGGGCCTCCTGGGGTGGGGGAGGTGAGTGCGGGCTGCCTGCTCCCCACTTCAGCTGGAGGACACTGGTGGCCCCTCCTCTCTCAGGGTGGATTCCGCTGGCTGACCCTCCCAGGGCCCCTCACTCCCACCCACCCAGAGCTGTCCAGGGCAGGGCCCTGAGTGAATCCCTAGCTCACAGAGGATGGGGTCAGGGGTCACTCACCTGAGACCACCAGGGCCAGGGGGGCACTGGGCCATGACAGCAGGTAGGGGGATGAGCCTTGAGCCCCATAGCACCTTAGTCCCGTGAGGGCTGAGGTCACAGCTTCTCATGGAGAATTCTGCCTGGACCCTGGAGCTCTGGACTCTGGTCTCAGACGCAGGGGGGCATCAGCTGCCCCCTCCTTGACCAGAAGGAAGGTGTCCCACTGGATCCGTGATTGACACAGCAGGGTCACGTTCTCTCCTGAGGACACTGTGGGACCTGGCTGCACTGAGGAGGGAGGGTGTGGCAGGGAGCTGTCCTAGAGAGAGGAAGGAGGGGTGAGGGGCCCCAGCTTGTTCTGAGTTGAGACCTCACCAGGGCCTCTCTGAGGACCCTGTGCTCTCTGTCTGGCTCAGGGTCTCTGATCCTCCTCTCCCTGTGCCTCCCTGTCTCTGTCTTCTCTGCCCCTCCCTGACCCTCTCTGTCTCTCTCCCTCCTGAGACCCCACATCTCACCCTGCCCATCACCTCCTGGGCCTCCCACACAGGGCTGTGCAGAGTCTGGGTCACTGACTGCACACACTGGGCTCCTCACCTGTGACCAGGAAGTCCAGGGGGTCACTGGGGGCTGACCACTCAGAGGAGAGCCTGTGTCCACCGTAGCATCTGTACCGACCCCCATGGGAGCCACTCACAGGGCCCAGAAGGAAGGTGGCCTGAGACAGCCCAGCCTGGAGCTGCTGGCCAGGGAGCTGGGGGAGTTCCTGTCCCCCCTCCTTGGACAGAGCAAATCTGTCATAGCCACTGTCTGAGCGACACAGGAGGGTCAGTTTCTCTCCAGGGACCAGGACTGGGCTGTGCTGGGTCAGGAGGGAGGGCTTCCTGGACAGCCCTGGAGGGAAGAGGAGGCCTGGGGTGAGGGAGGACCTGCCAGCCCTGCCTGCCCTCCTGCTGCAGGTCCACTCCCTCACACCTGGGTCTCTGGCCATGTGGTCCCAGGTTCCCTCACCCTTTCTCTCACCTGGGGCTCTCTAAGATAAAGGTCCCCACAACCTGCTGGGTGTCCCCAACTGTGTCAGGAAAGGTGGAGCTTCCTCACCTGAGACCAGGAGCTCCAGGGCGTCACTGGGAACTGACCACACCTGGGGGGTTCTCCTGTAAATGCCATAGCATGTGAATGTCCACCTGTGGCTGGGGGTCACGGGGCCCACAGGGAACTGGGCCTGGAACTGCCCACTGGGGTCTTGCTGTGAGTCCAGGGTCCAGGTGAGCTTGTGTCCTTCTTCCTTCGTGAGAACAAACCTGCCATATCTACGCCATGAGCCACACTGGAGGGTCACGTTCCCTCCTGAGGTCACCACAGGGCTGGGCAGGGCAGAGAGCCTGGGTTTGCTGTAGAATCCTAGCAGAGAAGGAGGCAGGTGTTAATGGGCTCCCTCCTCCACACCGTCCCCAGCTGGGCTGTGACAGGTACACCTGGGAGCAGACCCCCTTCCTGAGGGCAGAGCCAGGTGTTGGGTCTCCAAGTGTCCTCGCACCTGTCACCACCATCTCCAGGGGGTCACTGTGCTCTATCCAACCAGCAGGGCTGTGATAGTAGCATTGATATCGCCCTGCATAGTGCTCTGTCATGGTTTGGATGGAGAACTTGGACTTGTTCCTGGTCTTCTGTGGGACCCTTGTGGCCCAGGGCACGGATCTTCCATCTTTCTTCAGACAGTACATCTTGGACTTCAGGGTCCCCTCACACCAGAGGGTCACTGGCGTCCCCCATGGGACCACAGAGCCTGGCTCAGCCCACAGGGTGGGCTTGGGGAGGGTCCCTGCAAGGGAATGAGAGGCTGGGTCCCAGCACAGCCCCTCAGATCCCAGCCCTCAGCCCAGCTCCCTCCAGGCTCCCCAGCCTCAGCCCACAGCTGCTGTTCTCCATCCACTGCCCAGGGTGGCTCCTGGTCCCCAGGGAGGAACAGGACCTGGGCCAGCTGGGGACACTCACCTTGCCTCCCTCGGGTCCCGGGGCCCAGACTCAGCCCTGGAAGAGAGTTCCTGTGAGAGGGGAGCCCTGAGGCCTGAGCAGGCCCTCTCCTCCCCAGAGCCTCCTGGGCCCTGTGTCCCCTGATGTCATGGCTGGCTGTGGGCTGGGGTCCCTCCCAGAACAGGGTGTCCCCTCTCCTTCTTCACATCTCACCAAGGCAGAGCAGGGCCGTGAGAGTGGGGGTCATGGCCTCTCCTCCCCAGGTCCTGGCTTTGCAGATGGAGGAGGTCACAGAGCCTGGCAGGACAGAGGGTCACAGGATGTGGCCAGTTCGAGGCTGTGTTCTGCCTGTTTTGTGGGTGTGACATTAGCAGCCCACAGGAAGGGGAACTGCCCTCCCCCTGAGATGGACGCAGCACTGTGTGTGGGATGGGCCTGGGCTCCCTGCAGGCAGCTCAGACAGCAATGGTGCCTGTCCTCACCCCTCCACTGTCTGCTGATCTGTCCTCATCCCTGCAGGGCCAGGAGGCAGCAGCCAGTGCACCTGGTGCCCTCCTCAGCGAGCCCCTTCCAGGTGAGGGTGACCTGGGGCTGGTCATCTCTTCTTAGGGGCTCCTTCAGGCCATTCTTGGTGCAGGGTTCTTGGGTCTTAGCTGGGGCCATTGGTCTCCCAGCCCTGGACATGCTTTAGGGAAGATGCAGGTTCCCCCCTCAGGTGGGCACAGAGCAGCAGACCCTGAGCACCTGGCTGTGCAGTCAGCTGGAGCTCTGCTGGGGGCACAGAGAGGGGCAGGGCCCAGGGAGCTCCTCGCCTCTCCTCCTGGTGCTGGTGTGGATTTCCTCTGCTAAATGGTCCCCTTCGGGGCTTCCCCTCTCCTTAGCAGCAGAACCCACCCCTCTCCCTGGGATGGAATCTGAGGCCTCCTGCCTCCTGGGAACCCCTGTCTCCTGGGCAGGGTGCCCCTCGGGGGCCAGCCTCCAGCTCAGTGCCAGCTCATTTCCACTGTGGTGTCGTCCTGCGTAGGGACATCTGGCCTCCCAGACCCAGCGTCCAGTTTGGAGCCCATTCTCTGCACCTCACGACCTGGAGTGTGCGGTCAGCGGTGTCTGGACACGGACAGGCTCAGCCAGCTTGTCCTCCAGGGCAGGAGGCCAGCCTGGGTTTGGGCCGGGAGAGGTTTGTGGTGGCCAGTGGGTGGGCTCAGGGGGGTCACTGCCAGGGAATAGATGCTGGGTCCCGTCACATCTGCACCTCAGTTCCCACAGTCCTCCCAGTTCACCACCCCGGGCTCAGGCTGCTGTCCTCTATTTGAGGCCTCCTGGTTGTGACAAGGTTGTGAAGTGGTCATGCCAATGCCCACCCCTCCTGACCTTAGACCCTCATGGTCTCTGCCTCCCTGTCCATGTCATGGGGTTGAGTGTCTGGGTGGATCCAGTCTCGCCTTCCCCCTCTGCTGTTTGCCTGGAATCCTCCAGGAGGTGGAGACCCTGTGTGACCCTCAGTCCTCCCCTCTCTGTCCCCATGTTGTGGGGACCCTGGTCCTGTCAGGGCTCCATCCATATCTGTGAGGTGACGTCTCAATGGTCCTGTGCCCTGTGGCCTCCTCAGGACCTGTGACCCAGAGCTCTGTCCATCACCAGCCCGGGAGTCAGCTCCAGGGATGCACTGGGGGTGCACCTGCGACCCCCGCCCATGGACTCTGGCCTTGCTCAGCATAGCTCAGAACCACGTCCTCGGGAGGCTTGGTGTTGGGGTGAGGAGGTCACCAGTGAAGGCGAGCAGAGCTCACATAGCCTGCCTCAGGGATGCACACACAGGGGCCACCCACACCATGGCCTGACCCCTTTCCCGAGGCCTCAGACGCTGGGGTGTAGCTGAGGAGGGATGGGGAGCACGCAGAAGGGACCAGCAGAGGGGGGCTGGATGAACGGGCAGAGCAGAGACGGCCCGGGTCCAGAAGTCCCAGCCCTCACCTGCAGCCAGGTTGGAAAGCTCCAGGCTGGGGGACATGAGGCCCAGTGGCCAGGCCAGGATTCCAGCTTCTGTCCTCTGGTGGCTGGTTCTCCCGGGGGGGTGTGGACACCACAGGCACGGAGAGCTCCTCACATCCTCGTGTGGCAGAGGCTGTGCTTCCCCCGTTCACTCCAGGACAGGGTGGCCTTTGCCTCAGACATGGAGCTGAGTCTGATCAAAGGCTACTGTGTGTGCTCCAGGTCACCTGTCCCCAGGGTCCTCCTGATTACCTGGAGGCCTGGGAGGGGCAGGGGGTGCAGGGGAGGTGGGGCAGGGCCGTCCCACGACAGGTCAGTCAGGAGGGGCTCAGGATGCCGAGGTCAGCCTAGAGGACAGAGGCTGCCCAGCCTTCACCAGCCCTCTCTGTCTCCTAGGAGCCCCACGTGACATCAGCCCCACCCACAGAACTGGCTCCCCCGCAGGTGGGTCTCCTGGAACTCTGCATGAGGTAGTACCCTTGGGGACAGGTTCTGGCCTGAGAAGAGGGAAAGTGGCTCCCATTTCAGGGGCCCTGAGTTGGGTTTTTCCCACCTGCCAGGAACCTGTCCTGAGCAGTCACCTCTGTCCTGCTTCCAGCCTCCACCCTCCAGAGCTCCACGGGGCTGAACTGTGTCCACCTGTGCCTGGCTGGGCTGGTCTTGGTGATCCTGGTGGTGATTCTGGGAGGAGCTTGGCACCGCTGGCTGAGGGCACAGAAGGACGAGGGCACCCGCCAGTGAGCTTACACCCCAGGACCCAGGGAGACGCCCTCAAGGACCCAGCCCATGTGGAGCCCCAGGAGACCAGAGGTCACCATGATGTGCCCCTGTGGACCTGGACACTGCTGAGTCTGAACGCGTTCTCAGCCTGCACCAGGGAGCAGTGTGCACCCACCCCAGCCTCCCTCGGCGTCTGCCCCTGTGCCCCAGGGTGGCCGCCACGCTGCACACCCATCACCAGGGCGCTGGCCACATCTGGCTCCAGGATCTGGCTTGAGCAGGTGGAGCACTGGGCGTGCCTGACTCAGGCATCGGTGGCTTGTTCTCTGGGCTGGGGTCCCGCTCAGCCTGTAGGAGAGTGGGGGGTGAGGGTCCTGCCTGTCTGCTTGAGGGCTGACCCCGAGTTCAACTGGTCCCTTTCCCTTTGCTCAGGAGCAATGAGAACCTCTGCCCGCTCCTCCCTCTCTCTTCCCTAATCAGCAGGTGGCATTCCAGACTGAGGGACAGGCGGTGCCAGCTGCCCTCGTCCCTCCTGAGCTTCTTGGCTTCCCTGGCTGAGGAACAATATTGAGGGAGCCAGGTGGGGTCTCTTCGCCGCCAGCTGTGGGAGTTTCCCCGTGCGCAGCCCTTCATCTCAGGGACAAGGCCGTGTGGACTGCACGGTTCATCCATTTCAACTTACAGTCGCACGTGTGTGAGGCCAAGGAAGCCGGATGCCCGCCGTGCCACACTGTGCCATCTCATTCTGCAATGTCCAGAACTTTCCACCCACAGAGAGCAAGCAGCTCAGTGAAGCTTAGGGCTCGGGAGCGGGTGGGAGCGGCTACCTGATAGGCCTCCTGCGTTGATGCTTGTCTGGGGCCAGAGAGACAGATGTCCTGGCCATTGCGGGCAGACTGGAGGTCAGGTAACGTAACCTGCACAATTCAGAGTGGCTGAGTTTCCCTAGTAGAGAGCATTCTCCCCATGATCAAGAACACAAGCCATAGTGAATGCTGGCCAGGTTGTGGGGATAAAGGGACACCTGTACGTTGTTGGTGGACCGCAGACTAAGCCAGCCACTCTGGCAAGCATTTGGAGATTCCTCAAAAGACTGGGGGGGGGGGGGGGGGAAGCAGCAGCTCTCCCAATTTTTCCAAAAGATCTAAAATTGGCAAACTACCACAATACAACCACCTCAATGTTTACAGCAGCACAATTCACGATAGTCAAGTTGTGGAATCAACCCCGATGCCTATTGATAGGTGAATGGATTGAGAAACACACCCACACACACACCCACACCCACACAAAACCACCCACACCCACACACACATGCACAATGGAGTTCTACTCATCCATGAAAAAGAAAGAAGTGAGGGCATTTGCTGGTAACTGGATGGAAATGGAAATACCATGCCAAGTGAAGGAAGCCAAACTCAGAAACTCATGTGTTGAAGCTAGGGCAAAATGAAGGAAAGAGGGAGGGAAGGATAGGATGACACAAAGATAAAGGAAGATGAGTAATGTCAAGGCGGAGATGGAGAACAGTGGAGGGACGGAAAGGGAGGCAACGCAGGTGAATTCTGAAAAGGTCATGCTGTGTGACCCTATAAACATAGCCCAGGAACTTCAGCTTAATGCCTGGGTGGAAAGAACCGACCACATAAATTAATAGACCAGCAGAGGAAGCCTAGCAGAGGAAGGAGAGTGGGGGGGAGGGCGGACGGAGGGAAGGGGAGGGGCCATGAACTGAAATTGAATTCCATGCGTGTCCCAGTTTGTTGGGGTGCTCCCACTACGATGTGTAACCCTAAGGCTCTGATGGAAAGAGGAGGAATCCCAGGTTGAATAGGGGCACCTTTTGATCAGTGTCTCCCAGAAGCGCAAGCCTCTCCCTGTGCGGCTGTCACCAGGGCTGGTCCCCAGGTTCCCCAGCAGCTTAGCGGCCTGTGGGTGGTGGCAGATTTGATGCCAGGTGCTCACCCCGCAGCCTCCCTCTGTGTGAGCTCTGCCTGAGCTGCTGAACCAGCTCCAGGGAGCAGGGATTTGCTCCTGCTGCACCAGGGATGGAACCCGGGCTGCGAGCAAGCTCAGCACTCCCTCCTGGAGCCGCACCCCAGCCCTGGAAGGCGTCTTTCTCCATGTCTGCTGAGTGGCGGGGTGAGGCACAGCCTCTGCCCTGCGCTTCACGTTTATCAGGTTTCTTTTCAGGGGACTCTCGATGTCTCCTTCTGCTTGAAATGTTATTTTCCTTTGTGTTGGGGATGGAACCCGGCCTCTCACATGCTAGACTAGAGTGCACCACCCAATCACCTATCAGCCTCTTTTCCTTTAAAATAGCATTAACTGCATTTTGTTCTCCTCAAAAAAGATTCGTGGGTTTTTCCCCCGTTTTGCTTAGTTGTGTCTTGGGTTCAATTCTGTCAGGGGCTGGAATCCAAGCCTGTCAATAGTGTAAGACGACAAGAAATCACAAGACTCTCATTCTCTGTTTGTCTGTCGCTCTGTTTGTCCGTCTGTCTGTCTGTGTGTCTCTCTCTCTCAAGGTTCACTTCCATTATCACTGTCTCAAAAACAGTTCTGGGAGGGGGGTGACTGTGAGGAGGGTGGAGATCTGAAATTCCACCCACCTGCCAGCCAGTGAGTGAACCTCCTGTCCCCAGGTGCTCGGGGGACAGGAGGCCCTGGTCAGACGCCAGGTGGTCTCTTCCTCAGAGCAACGGCAGTAGCCAGAGTGGTAGTACCAGGACCCCAGCCCCACTTGCCACAGGAAAACTCTAGAGGCAGCAATGACTGCGCACGCGGCGGGTTGTGTGTCACAGAGGATCCCCAGTGAGGGGACCCAGATGTGCGGCCATAGGGAGTGGGCCTGGGGAGAGTCCCAGGAGAGTCTGCCGCTTGGGCTCCTCGGGACGTCAGCTCCAGCGCCTTCCCTCCTCCAAACTGACCCCGACCAGTGACTCCTTTCCAGCCCTTTGGCCCTGGCCTGGGGCTGGGCCACTGACCCCTGGTTCTGAGGCTCCAGCTCCTTGGACTGAGCGGCTACTGGTGCCTCCAGCTCTGCAGGCTGCGGATGGCCACTGTGGGCCTGTTTGCTTCTGGTTTTGTCCGCCAGTCTAGTAAATCCCTTTTCACAGTCACACCTGCACATACAGGTGTGTTTCTGTTCCCTGGAGAAGCCTGACTAGCACAGGGGAACTCAGGGTGGAAGACAGAGGGGCTGGGCTGTGGCTCAGGGGCAGAGCCCTTGCCTAGCAGCGTGAGGCACTGGGTTCGATTCCAGCACCGCAGATCAATCAATAAAATAAAGGTCCATCAACAACCAAAAAAAGACATTAAAAAAAGAGAGAGAGAGAGAGGAAGATAGGGACTGCAAACCCTTCAAACCCCTGGTCCAGGGACCAAATGGATGCCACCCCCTCCTCCAGAGCTGAGGGGTTCTCAGGAGGTGCAGGTGTGGAGCTGAGGGGGTGAGTTGGACTGGCCCCTCAGGAAGGTCCCTGCACCAACGCCTCCCAGACCCCCTTCTGCCTTGCAGAGGCTGAACCCCACCAGCGGACAGGGCACAGCTCTGAAGTGCCCGGGGCTCACTTGACCAGGAGCCAGGTTGGCCGAATGGGAAGGACCAAGGTCACCCACAGCCCACGTCGCTGCCCTCCAGGCTCTACGTGGACGTGGGCGGCAGCATCCTCCTCCACTGCCCCCATGCACCGGTCAGACGCAGGCCTCTAGGGTCAGCGAAGGCACTGTGGGCAGCCCTGGTGTGACATTGGGCCTGTGGCCAGCGGGAGACTGCTCCAGCAGAGAGAAGAGGCGGAGGCCATGCTGGGATGCTGGTGGCTCCACGTGGTCCCTGGCATCTGTCTCGTCACCAAACGTGGGCTGGAAGCCTCACCCACGTCAGGAGGCCCATGTCCTGCATGATGGAGGGCTGTCTGGGAGGAAGGGGCGTCTCAGGACACTCTCCAGGGCGGGGGTGTTGGAGAGAGACCGAGGAAGAGGAGGAGACGGGCCGAGCACAGCTAGAGGCCCGGACGTCCAGCCGGACTCGGTGGATCCAGGCTGAGTGAGGGCCGCGGGCGCCCCACTGCCACCCGGGCAGCACCGCTCACGGTGGTGTCTGTCCCCACTCCTGTTGCTCGGCGGCACGCTGCCTGGGGACTCCAGGGTGTTCTAGCTTCGTGGTGGAAGGCGCGAAGCTGTCCCGACCGTGAACAGGGGCGTGAGGGTCCACACGTGTGCCCTCCTCCTCCACCTCTTCAGTTTTCCAATAACACGCCACACCTCACACAGGACGAGAGCCACATGTCATCCCAAGTTTTTTTTTTTTTTAATGGTGATAAATTTTAATTGTTCGTTGCCACAGTATCAGTTTTCATATGTACATATAAATAGTTACAGACCATAAATACCCATATGGCAAAATATTTGCCTCTAGGCAAAAAAAAAAAAAAAACCCAAATCTTTGCAATCAACACTACTTTATACTGAAGACAAACAGATGCTGAGGAAATTTTGCATCTAAGGTGACTACATCCTACATTGCAAGTCTTACTCTAAGAACTCAAGTAGTTAAGAAACAAAAAAATGCAATCCATGTTTTCAAACCAAACGAAAATAATTATAAATAGGTAAAATAAATAAAATTCCTGACAAATCCAATCATATTATTCCCTTTTTTTGGTATTTTTTTAGTTTTATTTAATTGATAAACTGTATATATTCATGGGGTACTATGTGTTTTAATATGTACATTGCAGAATGATCAAATCAGAATATTTACCCTTTCCATGTGGTTAAGAACACATAACTCCTTTAGTTATTTTGAAATGTACATTAACTATAGTCATCTTGTTACACAACAGACCACCAGAACTCACCTCCAACTTTGCACTTTTCCCCACCCCACCCACCCGGAATTCTCCAACCAGATTCAGGTATCTGGTAATCACTATCCTACTGTCAGAATTTGACTTTGGTAAATAACCATATAAATGCGATCAAGTGGCACTTGGTCTCCCTGCACGTCCTCTAGACTCACCCCATCCACTTTGTTAAGGCCCAGTAGTATTCGGTGTTCATACGCTACTCCCCTCCAGCCACCCCTTGGACACAGGCCGTGTCCATGTCTTGCCTATTTGTGAATACTGCAACATAGGAGGGCAGATAATCCCTCAGCATACTGACTTCAGTTTCTTTGGATATATATCCAGTAGTGGGGTTGCTGGATCATACAGCAGTTCTGTTGTTTCTTAAGGAATCTCCGTACTGTCTTCCAAAATGGCTGTACTGACTTACAGGACCACAAGGGGTAGATCAGGGTTCCTTTTATCCAGTCATCAGCACTTGTTACCTTCCACCTGTTTGAAAATAACCAATCCAGCAGGTATAAGGTAATAGCTCATTGTGGTTTTTCATTTGCATTTCTCAGAATCTTTTTCTGTTGAACATTTGTATGTCTTCCTTTGAGAAATGTGTATTCAAATCCTTTGTCCATTTTTAACAGATTTGTTTTGCTATTGATTATTGAGTTTCATGTCTACAGTCAATAGAAAATACTGATGGAACTCTTCAAAGAACCTACATATTACTCTAATGCAAATTATACAGATACCTATATATAAATATACACATGAATCTCTTCATATATGTATATATGATATTTTTATTTTGGATGAGATATGTTCCTCTTCTTTTTTTGAAGACTATCCCAATTATGAAAATGTTCTAATTTCTTTTAAAAGATCACTTCTTGTAGGATGCACACTGACTACTGTGAGAAAGGCCATCCTACAATTTTTTAGAAACTTTCTAAGAATATTTGTTTTACTAAGTTTTAATTATACCCATTAAAAAGTCGATCTCAGAAACTCGCAAGGCTGAGACCGGAGGATTGCCAAGTTTGAAATCAGTCTCAGCAAGACCCATTTCAAGAATAAAATGAACAGAAAATTTTAAAAAAGAAAAAAAAAAAAGAATAAAATGAATACAGGGCTGGGAATACAGCTCAGGGATAGAGAGCCCCTAGATTCAATTTCAGTACTAGGGGGTAAAAAAAAAAAAAAAGTTTGATTCCTTTTTTATTATCCTTGGTCATATGAACCAAGCCCTTTATCACTTACTATTCAATCTGCTGGAGTCTCACTGGCACCATGCGACCCAATTTCTTCAGTTACTTTCTAGTTTTACATACTTTGCGGTTCATGCTTACAGGAACACAGTTAAAGGTCGTCTCAACAGAAACATACAATCTGAATGAAAAAAAGCTAAATTATGTCACATTTCATAGTGACCTATGAAGTCAATGTTCACTGTGAACTTCACTTTTTTAAAAAATAATTTTAAAATAGATCTAGTGTTATCAGATGAAATTTTTCTCTTACCACGATTATATGTATAAACCAAATTGAAAAAGCAAAAACACAGAGCTACTTCTCCCCTTTGCCTAGTGTGATCATTTGTCAACTCCTGTTACCCAGGTTGGGCAGCAACCTTCTGCAAAATACTGGAATAATCTCTAAGCAAAAAAGAAATGCATTAACAATGACTTCCCTATTTTTAAGGCTCCTCCATTCACGTTTTAAAATAAAACATGGTTCTGCAATGGTCTCACATCCCAAAGAATGATTTCTGGGAAACTTCCTACAGAAATTCATCTTTTGACTTGTTTTGTCTTCCCATTCCAAAGACATCCAAAAGGAAGTGAAATGTTTTTTCACAAAAATTGGACCTACTGGGATACTTCCTTTTTAAAGGACACCCCTTCATGCAAAAGCTTCTGAAGCAGTCAGGTCACTGAATTGAAGAGTTTGGAAATCAAATTCAGAAGTTTCTGACGGAAATTCACTTTGTCTCCAAATCTCCTGAGTTGAGTGCCACACTCAACTTCCACCTTTGTCAACGCTGACGCTGGGGTCGGCTGCTCGCTTTTCCACCCCTTCTTTCCAGGCATCTCTGCAAGCACAGCTGTGATCTCTGCTCCAGCCCCCAGAGAATTCAGTTTATCTTCAGTTTTCCTGAGCTGAGTGACACACTCAACTTCCAGTTCTGCCGGCGCCTGCGTTAGGCTCGGTGGCGCGCGCGCCTTCTTTCCAGGCATCTCCCCGGGCGCCGCCGCGATCTCTGCTGCAAACCTGGGGCACTCTGTCCCCCTACACAAGTACTCAGGCTTCCGTAGGACGCGGGCCGCACGCCGGGGCGGCCGGTGGGACAGAGTGGCCGGGCGCGCGGAGCCCCTGAGGTCACTCAGCGTCTCTCATCCCAAGTTTTAAGCACCCAGTGTTTCTTAACATTGGCTTAATCCAGTTCAGCCCCGGATTCAGAGCGTCCTGACATCCGCCTCTGCCTTCTCTTTCCTGCCCATGGCCTTTGGTAGCTTTGTGAGGTGGCCTCCCTGTGCTACAGAATGAGGCTGCCTTCCCTTCCGGGGACACCTGCGAGTCTCGCCTCCTGCTGCAGCCACCTCCCTCCTGCCTCCCTCCCTTCCATTTTCCTCCTTCCTCAGTCTGAAGACTGCTGGCAAAATCTTCTCCAGGCTGGAATCTGTCACTGGCTGTGCTAGATGTCCCTGTGCACGTCGCAGGTAGCGCCCTGGCCCTGGATGTGGAAGGTGAGACACAGCACCCACAGGGCCCTGCAGACTCAGCTGGGTGTCCCAGCCGGAAGGCACAGCCCGCGTGCCTTTCCCACACCTTGCCTGCTCTTCCAGCAGCTCCCAGCGCCGCTCCTGCCTGGCATCTTTTATATGAAAAAGTTTCTTGTTATTTTCATTCTTGACGATTGTCCCTCACTGGGGAAGTTGGGACCCCAGTGTAATTTTAGTTTGCATTTCTGTGATGGCCAAGGAAGGTCAGCCTCATACTGTTTTTGACAAGTGTCTGCTTAGTTCCTGGTCTAGCTCAGGAAACCTGTCACCTACCAGATGTGAAGACACAAAGTGGGCGAGCGGAGACCTCAGCCCTGCAGGGACCAGTCACAGGGACTCTCCACTGTGACAATGACCTCCAGAAATGCTGGCATGCTCGGGAGAAGACCACTGCAGGATATCGCAGGGTGGCACCACAGAGGGACGACATTGAACTGGAGAGTGTAGCAGGGAAAACTTCAAGACTGCAGAGACCAGAACCTCCATGGGTGAGGGACACAGGAGTCACCTCTGCTCCCAGGAGCACCAGAGGAGGAAGGAGAGGGACACAGGGGACTCAGTGGGCACATCAATGACTGGGGGACCCCAGCTGCCCTCAGACACCAAACCCCAGACCCAGGAACCTCAGGGGCACCGCACAGGACCAGGCAGGGGCACCACCCTGGGCACTGAGCTCAGGCTGCAGGAAGCCAGGTAGTGGTGGAAAGCACACCTGCACAGGGAGGGACACAGGCTCTGCCAGGACCACTCAGAACCCAGGGGGCAGCTGGAGGGTGGGAGAGAGAAGGGAGGAGAGAGAGAGCAGCAGCCTCCAGCCCTGCCCTGCCAGGTGGAGGCAAAGAGCGGCTGGCTCACACCCCTCTAGGGGACCTGCCGGCAGCTGACCTGCCCTGAGGAGATGCTAAGCCAAGGTCCTGGGGGCAGGACACTGACCTCCAGCAGCCAATGGACTACCAATGAAGGGCAGGCCTGGTGGGTGCTGAGGAGCCCTGCCAGCTCTGGAGGGGACGCTGTGCCATCCTCTGCACCACCCAGGAGAGGAAGCAAGAAGGAAGCGTCCTAAGTCATTCCCAGAGGCCTGCAGCATCTGACACCACACCACACAAGGACTTCCTGGGGAAGGAAAGCACCCTGGACATCCCCATGGAGACAGGGCACAACCCTCCACAGAAGAGGCCCTCACTGCACAGCATCCCAGTCCAGCACACCACCTCCTGACTGGGTCCCCAGAGGCCTGGTCCCCTAGTGACGTCACTGCCTGGGCTTCGTGTGAGGGCACTGGGTGGTGTTTGCAGGACAGTGTTGCCCAGTGGTGCGTTTCTCAGCAGGAGGGCGAGGGCTCAGTGGGACACACTTGCCTCAGCAAATCCAACCAGCAGGTGCAGAAGAGTCACACAGCGTGACCAAGGGGCGTGTGTCCCAGGTGTGCAGAGGCAGTTCATCATCCAAAGCCCATTAGTGTGATCCATCACAGCAACGGGTGACAAGGATGGTCCCCTGCAAGTCACCTCACAGCTGGAGGAAAAGCCCTTTTCAGGGTCCACATGCACTTGTCAGAGAAAAGCCCTCAGTGAGTCAGGAGAGGAGCAGAGCCTCACCCTGACTCGGAAGAGCCCAGAGAGCCAAGGCCCAGGTCCCAGCTGAGGCGAGAAGCCACCTGCTCCCACTCCATCAGGGCAGCCAGGAGCCCTGAGCCTCAGCCTCGTGCTCCTGTCCCCAGGACCCAGGGACAGGAGTGAGGGGAGCTAGGTGTCCGGGTGGGAGGACGGAGGGGAACAGCTTGTTCACAGTGTCACCAGGGGCAACGTGAGGACCTAGGGGTTCAGTGAAGAAAGGAGACCCTGCAGGACCCAGGGGGCCATGCCAGCCAGGGGACTCTAGAGGTGCCAGGCGGATGGTTTCTAAGACCAGCAGTGAGCAGAGGAATCTGGACTTAGAGCCAGCACTCAGGTGACAGGGCAATACCTGGGGAGGTGGAAGTGGCCAGGAGGGACGTGGACGGTAACAGCAAACACTCAGCAGGACTCCCGGGGTTTTTAACGTGACTTTTTCAGAGCCATGTCGACAGTACCAGCACCCCTGATACACAGTCCTCAGACACCAGCCTGTGGCTCCACCTCCCGGGTTTCAGGGAAGCTGCACAGACAGCTGCTCAGGGGGACAGGCTCCTGGAGGGCTGCAGAGAGCGGTGGGCCAGCCCTGTGTGCTCTCAGCACTGTGGGGAAGACTGTGCAGCCAGCACCCAGCCGTCCTGACCCAGCCATCTTTGCTGCCTGGACAGTCAGGGTGCAGCCCCAGCTGAGCCAGGTGGCCTGCAGACCTCTGGATGGTCCTTCATCTCCCAGTCTCTGCACTCTGGGTGCTGCCTGTTCTCTGCTGTTCACCTCCTGGCTGCATCTTGGGTCCCTCTCTGGTCATACTGAGCCTGAAACAGCAGGATCCCGAGGACCACCAGGACCCAGCCAGCCACGCCCATCCGGATGAGGTTCCCCACTGTGTAATCCTGGGGAGGTGAGCCTGGGAATGTGGACACACAGGGCAGAGGTTAGGGCAGACCCAAATCACCACAGGATCCCCCATGTCCACCCAGGATAGCCACCTCCCCTGCCCCACACTGGACCCTCAGAGTCTAGCCCCAGGGCTGAGAATCCTCCTGACTCCCCTGTCCTGGGGTCTGAGCTGTTCTGTGATGAGCGGAAGGTCTCAGTGTCTCCTGAGAATCAAGGTAGAGGAGGGGGCTGTGTGAAGTCAAGGACCCTGTCCTGCCTGGACACACGCCCTGGGCTCTTCTCACACAGGACTCTACGGAGCCCCTGAGAGCCCTTCCCTGCTGCTCGGGCTCCCCTCTGCTCCTCTCCCTGGTGCTTCACCCTCACTGTGCTCTGTGAGTTCAGCACTGTGTCTGAGTCACGTTGGAGCAAGTTCAGCTGAGCCCCAGAGCTCAGGGCTGGTGGGGAATGTGGCCCATGGTTCAGGGGTTCTCCTGTCCTGTGTGCTCTGCCCAGCCTGGGTCTCTGGACTAGATGACCACGTCCCCTGGAGAGGAGTTTCCATTGAATACCCAGCTGAGGGCCTGTGGTCAGGGGTGAGGGCTGGTCCTCCGGACCCACAACCCCTGTGTCAGAGGAGGAGGAGGAAGAGCAGGAGGAAAAGCTGCAGAAAGGCTCTGAGCCTTGGACAGGAACCTCCTGGCCCCTCCCAGTCCCTGGACATTGTGAATGAAGAGAGGCCACTTCACGCACAGCATGCTGGGCCTTGGCAGAAGTCACCTGCAGCCCTGTCCATCACAGGGCTCAGCCCTCTAGGCACAGAGTTATGACAAAACTGAGGCTCACCCAGGTCCCCAGCAGGAGCAGCAGAGCTGGGGCCTGAGCTGGGGGAGTCTGACTTCCAGTCTCCTTCCCTCCACCAGAGCTCAGCCTGAGCTGCAGGGAAGGAGCGTGGACACCCTGATGTTCCCGAGCCCTCCCTGCACAGGTCACTGTCACTGCACAGAGGGGACAGTGCCTGCAGGCTCAAGTCCTGGGCTTCCCTGGGCGCCTCCTGTCACGTTGGAGCAAGTTCAGCTGAGCCCCAGAGCTCAGGGCTGGTGGGGAACGTGGCCCTTGGTTCAGGGGTTCTCCTGTCCTGTGTGCTCTGCCCAGCCTGGGACTCTGGACCAGTTAGACATGTCCCCAGGAGAGAGTTTGCACTGGATCCCCAGTTGAGACCTGGGGACAGGGGAGAGGGCTGGTCCTCAGTGTTACAGTCCTAACCATACCAGCCCTGCCTGCCCTCCTGCTGCAGGTCACTCCCTCACACCTGGGTCTCTGGCCATGTGGTCCCAGGTTCCCCCACCCTTTCTCTCACCTGGGGCTCTCTAAGATAAAGGTCCCCACAACCTGCTGGGTGTCCCCAACTGTGTCAGGGAAGGTGGAGCTTCCTCACCTGAGACCAGGAGCTCCAGGGGGTCACTGGGTTCTGACCACACCTGGGGGGTTCTCCTGTAACTGCCATAGCATGTGAATGTCCACCTGTGGGTGGGGGTCACAGGGCCCACAGGGAACTGGGCCTGGAACTGCCCACTGGGGTCTTGCTGTGAGTCCAGGGTCCAGGTGAGCTTGTGTCCTCCTTCCTTCGTGAGAACAAACCTGCCATATCCCTGCCGTGAGCCACACTGGAGGGTCACGTTCCCTCCTGAGGTCACCACAGGGCTGGGCAGGGCAGAGAGCCTGGGTTTGCTGTAGAATCCTAGCAGAGAAGGAGGCAGGTGTTAATGGGCTCCCTCCTCCACACCGTCCCCAGCTGGGCTGTGACAGGGACACCTGGGAGCAGACCCCCTTCCTGAGGGCAGAGCCAGGGGCTGGGACCCCAAGTGTCCTCTCACCTGTCACCACCAGCTCCAGGGGGTCACTGCACTCTGACCAGCCAGCAGGGCTGTGATAGTAGCATTGATATTGCCCTGCATGGTGCTGGGTCATGGTTTGGAAGGGGAACTTGGACTTGTTCCTGGGCTCCTGTGGGATCTGTCTGTCCCAGGACATTGAGCTTCCATCTTTATCCAGACGGTACTCCTGGGCCTCCAGGGTCCCCTCACACCAGAGGGTCACTGGCCTCCCCCAGGTGACCACAGAGCCTGGCTCAGCCCACAGGGTGGGCTTGGGGAGGGTCCCTGCAAGGGAATGAGAGGCTGGGTCCCAGCACAGCCCCTCAGATCCCAGCCCTCAGCCCAGCTCCCTCCAGGCTCCCCAGCCTCAGCCCACAGCTGCTGTTCTCCATCCACTGCCCAGGGTGGCTCCTGGTCCCCAGGGAGGAGCAGGACCTGGGCCAGCTGGGGACACTCACCTTGCTGCCCTCGGGTCCCGGGGCCCAGACTTCGGGTCCCGGGGCCCAGACTCAGCCCTGGAAGAGACTTCCTGTGAGAGGGGACCCCTGAGGCCTGAGCAGGCCCTCTCCTCCCCAGAGCCTCCTGGGCCCTGTGTCCCCTGATGGCCAGTGCCTGGCTATGGAGGTCCCTCCCAGAACAGGGTTTCCCCTCCCCTTCTTCACATCTCATCAAGGCAGAGCAGGGCCGTGAGGGTGGGGGTCATGGCGTCTCCTCCCCAGTTCCTGGCTTTGCAGATGGAGGAGGTCACAGAGCCTGGCAGGACAGAGGGACACAGCGTGTGGCCACATGGAGGCTGGGTTCTGCCTGTCACGGGGTGTCACAATAACAGCTCCACAGGAAGGGGAACTGCCCTCCCCCTGAGATTGGCACAGCACTGTGTGGGTGGGGCCTGGGCTCCCTGCAGGCAGTTCAGACAGCAATGGAACCTGTCTTCACCCCTCCAGTGTCTGCTGATCTGTCCTCATCCCTCCAGGGCCAGGAGGCAGCAGCCAGTGCACTGGTACCCTCCTGATCCAGCCACTTCCAGGTGAGGGTGACCTGGGCTGGTCCTCCCATCTCAGGGGCTCATTTAGGCCATTCTTGGTGCTGGGTTCTTGGGTCTTAGCTGGGGCCATTGGTCTCCCAGCCCTGGAGATGGTTTAGGGAAGACGCAGGTCCCCCCTCAGGTGGGCACAGAGCAGCAGACCCTGAGCACCTGGCTGTGCAGTCAGCTGGAGCTCTGCTGGGGGCACAGAGAGGGGCAGGGCCCAGGGAGCTCCTCGCCTCTCCTCCTGGTGCTGGTGTGGATTTCCTCTGCTAAATGGTCCCCTTCGGGGCTTCCCCTCTCCTTAGCAGCAGAACCCACCCCTCTCCCTGGGATGGAATCTGAGGCTTCCTGCCTCCTGGGAACCCCTGTCTCCTGGGCAGAGTGCCCTTCGGGGGCCAGCCTCCAGCTCAGTGCCAGCTCATTTCCACTGTGGTGTCGTCTTGCGTAGGGACATCTGGTCTCCCAGATCCAGCGTCCAGATGGAGCCCGTTCTCTGCACCTCACGACCTGGAGTGTGGGGTCAGCAGTGTCTGGACACGGACAGGCTCAGCCAGCTTGTCCTCCAGGGCTGGAGGCCAGCCTGGGTTTGGGCCGGGAGAGGTTTGTGGTGCTGGGCTGGTGCACACTCCGTGAGGGCCCATCTGCTCTGAGCTCTCAGAGGTTGTCCCTGCCATGTCTGAAATCCACAGCTCTTCCTGTCAAGAGCAGAAGAGGAGCGTGGAGGGTTCCCCGCATGGAGGAGGAGCCACAGGGAAGGATCCTCTGGGGTCTGGGGTCATCAAGGGTCATTGAGGAGAAGGCTCCTGCTCCATGTGAGGGGGAGTGGGCCCAGGGCTCTGGGAGGGGTGGGAGCTGTGCTCTGCTCCAGCCATGTCTGCAGCCAGGCCTGGCCAGCTCAGCTGTGTGTGGGGCCCAGGGCAGCCCAGCCACCTCCCTGTGCACCTCCCCTCTCCCCTCCTGTCCTCGCCCCTCCCCTCTCTCCCTCATTTCTATTCACTCCTGTCTCCTCTCCCCTATTCCCTTCTCTGGTCTCTTCTTCTCCCTACTCCCTTCTACTCCCCTAGGGGTTTTGCATTTTGTAGTAGGTATTGCTGCAGGTAGGTGCACTGAGCCACTGAGCCTCATCCACAGTCATTTTTAATTATTATTTAGAGTCAGGGTCTCCCTAAGTTCCCCAGGCTGGCCTTGAACTTCCCCCTCCTGCCTCAGCCTCTGAGTGCTGGGATCACAGCCTGGACACAGGCCACACCCAGCTCTGTTTCCTTGTGTATCTGAGTGCTGGTGCGGTGGGGGTGTCTCCATGATGTCGCAGGTGGGTGATGGGTTGACGTTTTTATACTACTAAATGTCCTTCTGTGTCTCGAGACGCGTGTTGACTCACAGTCTATTCTGCTGATGTGAATGTGGGTTCCCCAGCTCTCTCTTGGTTCCTGTTTGCACAGAATATTCTTTCCCATGTCACTGGTAGCCACTGTGTGTCCCTGGAGCTGAACTGCATGTCCTGAGCTGGGCCCAGGCGCAGGACCTGCAGTCCTGGCTCTGTGGGAGGGAGAGGAGGGAGGTCACTGGAGCCCAGGAGTTCAAGGACATCCAGGCAGAGACTCTGTTGAGACTCTGACTCAACAGTAAATGAACAAGTAAATGAACAAGTCAAGGAAACAAACCAAAGCACCAGGTTAAAGTGCATCTTGCAGACAGTGCGCAGTTGCTACTTGGTTTTCCCACATTTTCTACCGGGGCATTGTGGGTGGACATGTGGTGGGATTTGCTCCTTGCCCCAATCCTCAGGCTCCTTGAGCTGCAGGGCTCCCATATGCTGCTCTCTTCCCTGGGTGTCGTCAGTCAATGATTCTGCAGGGGTGACTGTAGAAAGCTTCTGTGCCGCTGGCTGGTGCCACTTCACCTGTGATTTTCAACCCACTTCCTGTGGCATTGAAGAGGCACAGTCTCACCTGGCAGGTGTTCACAGTGTGTAGGATTCAGGTGAGCTGACCAGGCAGCTGCAGATGATGTTTTGAGGAATGCACAATCCACCTTCCTTCAGCCACATCCTCTAAAGGATGTGAACAATCCAGGGAGCTTGTAGAACAGAAATGCACCTTCACCGACAGCCACAAGGGCACCTCAGACACCAAAGTCCATGAGGACACTGCAGCACGGCCCCCACTCTCACGGGCCCTGTTTGGAGCACCCTCCAACACCGCCTGCGTGCCTGCCACAATAAACGACAGGGTCTATTCCTTTCCTTCACGTGTAGGGCTTACCTTGACAGCAAGCCCCTAACTGCTGAATGCTCACCTGTTCCATCGAGAACGATTCCTGCAGGCCTTCTGTTATAACATGACATTTACTCACTGTTTTCTGAAAACAGATCTACACGGTGTGGAGTTTTAGTTCCTACGTTTTCTCCCCTGCTTAATACCCTGGTGGGTACACTTACTACGAACCTTCCATTGTGGTTGGATGGATTTTGATTCCACAGATATTGTCAATGTGAGCAACACTGCTTGGAGCACAGATGCACTCTGTCCTCTGGAGCACCACCCAGCAGTCCCAACCAAGCACACAGGTGACCCTCTCCTCTGGAGCACCGCCCAGCATTCCCTGCTCTACAGACAGTTACACACTCTTCTCCAGTGCATCGACACATCAGTCCCAGCTCCGCACACAACTGCATACTGTCCTACAGAGCACCACCGAGGAGTTCCTACTCTGCACACAGCTACACCAATCTTCTGGAGTATCACCTAGAACCCCAGCTCCACACACAGGTGAACGCTCTCCTCCGGAGCACCACCTAACTGTCCCGGCTCTGCACACAGCTGCACCCTATCTTCTGGAGCACCACCCAGCAGTACCTGCTCTACACCCTGGTGCACCCTCTCCTCTGGAGCACCACCCACCAGTTGTAGATCTGCGCACAGGTGTATCCCCTCCTCTGGAGCACCATCCAGGTGTCCCAACTCTGCAGAAATGTGCACCCTTTCCTCAGAGTACCCACTCAGCAGTCCCAGTTTGGCACACGGGTGTGCCCTCTCCTCCTGACCACCAGCCAGCATCCCTGCTCAGTACACAGTTGCACCTTCGTTTCTGTAGCACCACCCAGCTGTCCCAGCTCTGCACACAGGTACACCGTCTCCTCTGGAGCACCACTGGCTGTCCCACCTCTGAACACACCCGCACCCTCTCCTCTGGAGCACCACCCTGAAGTCCCAGATCTGCAGCAGGTCCACCCTCTTTTCTGGAGCATCACCCAGCATCCCACCTCTCCACAGGTGAACCCTCTCTCTCCTTTGGAGCACCAACAAGCAGTCCGCCCTCTGCACACAGCTGCACCCTCTCCTCTGGAGCACTTCCCATTAGTCTCATCTCTGCACATAGGTGCACCCTCTACTCTGGAGCACCACCCAGCAGTCCCACCTCTGCACACAGCTTCACCCTCTCCTTGGAGCACCACCCAGCAATCCCAGCTCTGCACCCTCCTGCACTCACTCTTCTGGAGCATCACTCAGAAATCCAGCTCTGCACACAGGTGCTTGCTCTCGTCTGGAGCATCAACCAGCTATTCCACCTCTACACACAGGTTCACCCTCTCCTCTGGAGCACCACCCAGCATTCCCTGCTCTGCACACATCCGCACCCCCACCTCTGGAGCACCCAAAGAGCATTCCCAGCTCTCCAAAAAACCGCACCCTCTTCTCCAGAGAACCACCCAGAGTTCCACGCTCTACACGCAGCTGCATCTTCTCCTCTGGAGCACCATCCAGCACTCCTCCTTCTGCACACACTACACCCTATGCTCTGGGACATCAACTAACCTACCTACCTCTGCGCACAGTTGCATTCTGTCCTCTGGAGCACCACCCAGCCGTTCCAGATCTGCACACAGCTGTGCCCTGTCTTCTGGAGCACCACCCATCATCCAAGTTCTGCACACAGGTGCACCCTCTTCTCTGGAGCACCACCAAGCAGTCCCACGACTGAACACACATGCTCCCTCTCCTCTGGAGAACCACCCAGCAGTCCCACCTCTCCACACAGGTGCACCCTCTCTTTCCCTTGGAGCACCACCCAGCAGTTCCACACTGCACACAGCTGCACCCTCTTTCCTGGAGCACTTCCTATTAGTCTCACCTCTGCACAATGGTGCACCTTCTACTGTGGAGCACCAACCAGCAGTCCCACCTCTGCACACAATTGCACTGATTCCTCGGAGCACTCTGAAGTCCCAACTCTGCACACAGGTGCACCCTCTCCTCTGCAGCACCACCCATCAGTCCCACCTCTGCACACGGCTGCACCCTGTCCTATGGAGCACTTTCCATTAGACTCACCACTGCACACAGGTGCACCCTCTCCTCTGGAGCACCACCTAGCAGTCCCACCTCTGCACACAGCTGCACCCCCACGTCTGCAGCACCCACAGTGCATTCCAACTCTCCAAATAACTGCATCCTATTCTCCGGAGCACCAAGATGTCCCAGCTCTTTACCCAGATGCACCCTCTCCTCTGGAACACAACCCAGCAGACCCAGATAAGCACACAGGTGACCTTCTCCCCTGGAGCATCATCCAGCAACCCACCTCTGTACACAGCAGCACTCTGTTCTCTGGAGCACCACCCAGAAGTCCACCTCAGCATAGAGCTGCACCCTAGGCCCTGGAGCACAACCCAGAAGTTCCTGATCTGCACACAATGGCACCCTCTCCTCTGGAGCACCACTCAGCAATCCCACCTCTGCATACAGCCCCACCCTCTTCTCTGGAGCACCACCAAGCAGTCCCACCTCGGCATAGAGCTGCACCCTCTCCCCTGCAGAACCAACCAGAAAATCCCACCTTTGCACATAACTGCACCTTCTCACCTGGAGCACCACCCCAGCATTCCCTGATCTGCATAAAACTCCACCCTGTCCTCAGGAGCACCACCCAGCAGTCACACCTCTCCACACAGGTGCACCCTCTCTCCCTTGGAGCACCACACATCAGTAACCCCTCTGCACATAGCTGCACACTC
This sequence comes from Sciurus vulgaris, assembly GCF_902686455.1. Taxonomy (NCBI): domain Eukaryota; kingdom Metazoa; phylum Chordata; class Mammalia; order Rodentia; family Sciuridae; genus Sciurus; species Sciurus vulgaris. Next base: position 71,016,577 of record NC_136478.1, on the reverse strand, counting down.
TCCTCTGGAGCACCACCCAAATGTCCTACTTCGGCACCCAGCTGTACCCTCTCATCTGGAACACAACCCAGCAGTCCCAGATAAGCACACAGGTGACCATCTCCCCTGGAGCACCCTCCAGCCGTCCCACCTGTGCACATAGCTGCACCCTATTCTCTGGACCATCATCCTGCAGTCCCACCTCAGCACAGAGCTGCACCCTCGCTCCTGGACCACCACCCAGCAGTCCCAGATCTGCACAAAACAGCACCCTCTCACCTGAATCACCACCAAGCTGTCCCTGATCTGCACACAATGGCACCCTCTCCCCTGGAGCACCACCAAGCAGTCCATGTTCTGCACACAGCTCACCTTCTTCCCTGGAGCACCTCCCAGCAGTCCCACCTCTGCACACAACTGCACCCTCTCCCCTGGAGCACCACCAAACACTTCCTGATCTGCATACAACTGCACACTCACTTCAGGAGCACAATCCAGTAGTTGTATCTCTGCACCCAGCTGCACACCCTTTCCTGGAGCATCACCCAGCACTCCCACATCTGCACACAGTTGCACCCTCTCCTGAGGAGCACCACCGAAATGTCCCAGCTTTGCACACAGGTGACCCTCTCCCTGAGCACTACACAGTAGTTCCTCTCTGCACCTAGGTGCCCCCATCCTCTGGAGCAGCACCCAGCAGTCCCACCTCCATACAAAGCTGTACCCACTTCACTGGAGCTCCACGCAGCAGTCCCAACTCTGCACAAAGCTGTACCCTCTCCCCTGGAACACTACCCAGAAGTCCCAGATCTGCACACAGCAGCACCCTCTCTGCTGGAGTACCACCCAGCAGACCCATCTCAGCACCCACCAGCACCCACTCTCCTGGAGCATCACCCAGAATCCAAGCTCCACATACAGGTGCTCACTCTCTTCTGGACCACCAACCAGCAGTTCCACATCTGCACACAGGTTCTCCCTCTGCACTAGAGTATCATCCTGCATTCCCTGCTTTCCACACATCCGTATCCCCACCTCTGGAGCACCCAAAGTGCATTCCCAGCCCTCCCCACCACTGCATCCTCTTCTCCAGAGCAACTCCCAGAATTACCTGCTCTGCACACTGCTTCACCTTCTCCTCTGGAGCACCACCCAGCACTCTTCTATCTGTCCACAGCTGCACCCTGTGCACTGGGGCATCAATTAGCAGTCCCACCTTTGCACACAGCTGCATCCTGTCCTCTGCAGCACCTCCCAGCAGTCCCAGTTCTGCACACAGGTGCACCATCTCCTCTGGAGCACCACCCAGCACTCCCGCCTCTGCACACAGGTTCTCCCTTTCCTCTGGAGCACTACCCAGCATTTTCTGCTATGCACACACCCACACCTCTACCTCTGGAGCACCTCAAGAGCATTCCCAGCTCTCCAAACAACAGCATCCTCTCTTCCAGAGCACTACCCAGAGATCCCTGCTCTGCATACAGCTGCACCCTCTCCTCTGGAGCACTACCTAGCAGTCCCACCTCTGCACACATCTACATCCTGTTCACAGGAGGACCACCCAGCTGTTCCAGATCTGCACACAGCTGCACCCTGTCTTCTTCAGCAGCACCCAGCAGTCCAAGCTCTGCACACAGGTGCACCCTCTCCTTGGGTCACCACCCAGCAGTCCCACCTCTGCACACCACTGCACCTAATTTCCTGGAGCACCACCCTGGTGCATCCTCCCCTCTGGAGCACCACCATGAGTTACGTGCTCTGCACACAGCTGCACCTTCTCCTCTGGAGCACCACCCAGCTGTTCCAGTTCGGCACATAGGTGTACTCTCTCTTCTGGAGCAACACACAGCGCTCCTAGATCTGCACTCAAGTGTATCCTGTCCTCTGGAGCACCATCCAGGTGTCCCAGCTCTGCACAAATGTGCACACTTTCCTCAGAGTTTCGACTCAGGAGTCCCAGGTTGGCACACAGGTGTACCCTCTCCTCCGGACTACCAGCCAGCGTCCCTGCTCAGTACACGGTTGCACCCTCGTTTCTGTGGTACCACGCAACTGTCCCAGCTAGGTGCTATGGTCACCCACTTCTCTGAAGCAACCCCAGGTGTCCCAGCTCCGCAAACATGTGCTGCTCTCCTCTGGATCACCACCCAACAGGCCCTGATCTACATACATCTGCACCCTCTCCTCTGGAGCACAACCCAGCATTCTCTGCTATGCACACATCCACACTCTCCCCTCTGGAGCATCAAAAGAGCCTTCCCAGCTCTCCAAACAACTGCATCCTCTCCTCCAGAGCACCACCCAGACTTCCTGCTCTGCAAACAGCTGCACCTTTTCCTCTGGAGGACCAACCAGCACTCCTAGGTCTGTCCACAGCTGCACCCTATGCTCTGGGGCATCAACTAGCAGTCCCAGCTCTGCACCCACCAGCACCCACTCTTCTGGAGCATCACCCAGAATCCGAACTCTGCATACAGGTGCTCACTCTCTTCTGGACCACCAACCAGCAGTTCCACATCTGCACACAGGTTCTCCCTCTGCACTAGAGTATCATCCTGCATTCCCTGCTTTCCACACATCCGTATCCCCACCTCTGGAGCACCCAAAGTGCATTTCCAGCCCTCCCCACCACTGCATCCTCTTCTCCAGAGCAACACCCAGAATTATCTGCTCTGCACACTGCTTCACCTTCTCCTCTGGAGCACCACCCAGCACTCTTCTATCTGTCCACAGCTGCACCCTGTGCACTGGGGCATCAATTAGCAGTCCCACCTTTGCACACAGCTGCATCCTGTCCTCTGCAGCACCACCCAGCAGTCCCAGTTCTGCACACAGGTGCACCATCTCCTCTGGAGCACCATCCAGCACTCCCACGTCTACACACAACTTCACCACTCCTCTGGAGCACGACCCAGCAGTCCTACCTCTCCACACAGGTGCACCCCGTCTCTCCCTTGGAGCATCACCCAGCAGTCCGCCCAGGCAAACAATTGCACCCTCTTCTCTGGAGCAGTTCCCATTAGTTTCACCTCTGCACGTAGGTGCACCCTCTCCTCTGGAGCACCAACCAGCAGTCCCACCTCTCCACAAATTGCACCCACTCTCCTGGAGAAGCATCCTGAAGTCCCAGATCTGTGCACAGCTGCGAGCTCTCATCTGGAGCATCTACCAGCAGGTCCACTTCTGCACACAGGTTCTCCCTCTCCTCTTGAGCACCACCCAGCATTCTCTCCTCTGCACACAGCTGCACCCCCACCTCTGGAGCACACATAGTGCATTCCAGCTCTCCAAATAACTGCATCCTCTCCTCCGGAGCACCACCCAGAATTCCCTGCTCTGCACATAGCTGCACCTTCTCCTCTGGAGCACCACCCAGCTGTTTCAGTTCGACATATAGGTGCACTCTCTCCTCTGGAGCAACACAGCACTCTAGATCTGCCCACAGATGCACACTATACTCTGGGGCACCAACTAGCAGTCCCATCTCTGTCCTGTGGATCACCACCCAGCAGTCGCACCTCTGCACACAGGTACACCCCCCCTTGGAGCACCACCCAGAAATCCCAGCTCTGCACCCACGTGCACCCACTCTTCTGGAGCATCACCCAGAATCTGAGCTCTGCATACAGGTGCTCGCTCTCTTCTGGACCCCCAACCAGCAGTTCCATCTCTGCACACAGGTTCTCCCTCTCCTCTGAAGCACCAACTAGCATTCTCTGCTATGCACACGTCTGCACCCCACCTCTGGAGCACCCAAAGAGCATTTCCAGCTCTCCAAACAACTGCATCCTCTCCTCCAGAGAAGCACCCACAGTTCCCTGCTCTGCACACAGATGCACCTTCTTCTCTGGAGCACTACCCAGCACTCCTCGATCTGTCCACAGCTGCACCCTATGCTCTGGGGCATCAATTAGCAGTCCCATCTCTGCACACAGCTGCACCCTGTCTTCAGCACCACCCAGCAGTCCCAGCTCTGCACACAACTGCACCCACTCCCTTGGAACACCCTGAAGTCCCAGCTCTGCACACAGGTGCACTCTCTCCTCTGGAGCACTACCCAGCAGTCCCACATCTGCACACAGGTGTACCCTCTCCTCTGGAGCACCACCCAAATGTCCCACCTCTGCACCCAGCTGTACCCTCTTCCCTGGAACACAACCCAGCAGTCCCAGATAAGCACAGAGGTGACCATCTGTCTCGTCCAGCGAGTACAATGAAGACTCGGCTCTCAAATGAAGTTTTAAGGTCTTTATTTTTATGGGACAGCTTCTGAGCCGAGTGCCTGGTTCTTCCTCCTCCTCCACCGCCACCGTCTTCTTCTTCTTCTCTTGTCGCGCAGCTCTCTCTCTCCTTCTCTTGTCGCGCAGCTCTCTCTCTCCTTCCCTTGTCGCGCAGCTCTCTCTCTCCTTCTTCTCTTGTCGCGCAGCTCTCTCTCTCCTTCTTCTCTTGTCGCGCAGCTCTCTCTCTCCTTCTTCTCTTGTCGCGCAGCTCTCTCTCTCCTTCTTTTCTCTCGTGCAGCTGCCACTTCTCTCTTCTTCCTCTCTCGTCGCGCCGTGGCCGCGTCTCCTCTTCTCTCGTCCTGCAGCTGCTGCCTGCCCTCCTTGCCTTGCTCACTCTCGCCGCCGCGCAAAGTACGCAGCTTTATGGGATATAACAGCCAATCACCTTAACGGGTCAGGTGTTTGGCTCGTGGAGACTTAATGGTGGGTAATGAGGACATGTACTGATCACGAGCTAAGCACAGACGCGGAGGAGATCAGTCAGCCAATAGAAAGCACTTGCAGCTGGGCTTCTCGGCGCCATCTTAGGGCGAGGCCAGCCACCACTGCGGGCCCTACAGGGCAGCGGCCTCCAACATCTTCCCCTTTCTGTTTTATTAATGTCTTAGGATCAGGTCATCATGATAGCTCAAGTGGCGAGCACCATCCTTACCCGTCATCGGAATTCTGACCTCCAGGCATCAGAACCCTGTCTTAGGTTGGTATGGGCCCCCATGAGCCTATCTGTGACTCTGGATCCCCGGGATCGTGCCTGTCTTAGGTTGCATAACAGCAGAACGTATTCTTACCCGTCGTTGGTATCTCACCCATCCTGGGATGAGGACCTGTCTTAGGTTGATATATGTCTCTGTTTGCTTACCCGTCATTGGCTACCGACCCAGCATATTTAGCCACACCTGGGGAGATGTGCCAGTTTTAAGTGCCATAAGTGCCATTTTGATGGTCTGACGTTCTCCCTGTTGTTGGTGTCTTATGTGCATAAGGCATCAGATCATTAGTCCAAATCCCAGTACCATAAGTATTCCAAGAGCCATGATGTCTGCCCATGTTTCAGTCTCTAATCATAATTGAGTGGTAAAGTTATCAGGAGTATAAGATCAGTTATGCCAGCCTTTAAGTGGGCATTGATAACCTTTTGTGTTTGTAAAGCTGAGGCGGCTCTTTCAGCTATATTATTGACAGCTTGTGCTATTGGTATTGTAGTAGCTTATGCTGTCGCTGCTGCCGCAGCTGCAGCAGCAGACACAGCCACCGCTGTAACCACTGCTGCTGTAATGCCGAAGTCTCTTTTGTTTCTAGACAAAATCATAGGCAGCTCTTCATCAGTTATGGAGACCGGTTACTGCAACGGAAAACTAGGAGGAATTCCAACATTGTGAAAGGAAACAAGTTACGTTAGCATCAGGACAATTTAGGACAGTAGTACTATGATTAGTTAATAGAAACATGAAAGGGGGTGACACACAAACTGGAGTGGGAGGAAAGGTTAGGAAAGAAGAATTGTCCCAATTAGAGGAGTTCCACTGGCACAATTTATGTTCCGCTCCCAGAAGGCTGAAAAATGACTGTATATTAGCATATCCTTTTGTGTTAGAAAGCAGAAGCCAGTTATCATAAGGATTGACACGTTTCATTCCTGACTGAACATCATCCTGGTAAAGAAAAAGACGTAGCATTAAAAGAACGGTCTGTGAATCAAAGGGAATTGCAGGCAATCCTGTCGAGGCATTGGTACTAAAAATAGGTGGAAGAATAGAAGAGGCATTAGTTAATGGTAAGGGATGATGACGTCTTAGATGCGGGTCTTGTTAATCTCTCTGGGATCCAGACTGGTGTTTTTTCACCCTGCGGGAAAACACATATGGAGCCTCGACTCCAGAATAACACTGGATCCGGGCCTCTCTATTGTCCATTGAGTACATCCTTCCATTGTACAAGGACCTTTGGAGACGCTGTAGGATTTTCGTGTCTATCTGCGGCTGTTTTTCCATCTTTGTCCAAATTTAAAATATTTAAAGTAAATAATGCTATGTTTAGTTTATCTTTAGGAGACCTGTATGTGTCGCCTATTCCCCCTTTTTGTTTATTTAAAACAGCCTTTAGTGTTTGATTGGCTCTTTCAATGATTCCTTGTCCCATAGGATTGTATGGAATTCCAGTGGAATGGGAAATATCCAAGGTACTTAAGAAATTTTTAAATGATGCAGAAGTATATGTAGGCCCATTGTCTGTCTTATATTGTTTAGGCTTTCCCCAAGTCGCAAAGGCCTGTAAGCAATGTGATATTACGTCTTTTATTTTTTCTCCACTATGTAATGAAGCAAATATAATCCCTGAGTAGGTATCAATAGTTACATGAACAAATTTGAGATTTCCAAACTCTGGAATATGTGTTACATCCATCTGCCATAGATGGTTGGGCAATAGGCCTTTTGGATTAATGCTATTATTAGGTGAATTTATGTATGTTACACAATTATTACAGTTTTTCACAATGGTTCGGGCTTGTTCTTTGGTTATATTGAATTTATTTGTAAGGTTTTAGAATTTACATGAAATTTACTATGGAAGTTTTGTGCTTCTTCTATTATAGAAAAAACATGAGGATCCCTTGTGGCTAGATCAGCTATATTATTGCCCTGTGTTAACGGACCTGGCAAGTCTGTGTGAGCTCTTAAATGTCCTATGTAGAATGGCTCTGTTCTACTCCAAATGAGTTTTTGTAATGCTAAGAGTATGTTGGATATGGTGGAATTTTTGTTGAACTGCATTAACAGCGTAATGGCTATCCGACAGAATATGTACAGGAACTTTATGAAAATCTTTTAATGTTTGTTCTATTGTTAATAATTCTATTTGCTGTGCAGAAACCTTTGGAAAAAGAAATGTTTGTACCTTGTCTTTATGAAAATATGCTCCAGTACCATTATTGGAACCATCAGTAAACACTACCACTGCTTGTCTTATAGGTTCCCTTTTTGTAATTTTTATTTGAATCACAGGATTTCTTAGATAAAATTGTATATATGGATGTTTTGGATAATGATTGTCAAATTGGGCAGCAGTTGTGAACCTAAGAATTGCCCAATCATTGTTATTATTGCTTAAGTAAGAAATTTGTCCTGGAGAGTAGGGTAAATATATCCACATTAAAGGTCCTGTTGCCAGAGGACTCCTGTAGGGACTAATTTATTTGGAAGTACTATGAGCGATAGAGATGCCGACAGATCTATATGATCAACCTGTGCCTCGTCCAGTCTTTTTTGTACTACATCTAGGGTTTTTCTGGCCTCCTCTGTAAGTTTTCTGGGTGAAGAAGGATGAGCATCTCCCTTTAAGATATTAAATAATGGTCCCAAATCTTGAGTAGTTAATCTAAGGTAAGGCCTTATCCAATTAATATCACCTAATAACCTTTGAAAATCATTTAAGGTATTAAGATGGTCGAGTCTAAGAGAAGTTTTTAGGGGTGTAATGCTTGTGCTGTTTATTTTAGCACCTAAAAATTCTTGAACTTGTTGTCTTTGTATCTTTTCAGGTGCTATAATAAGTCCTCTTGTCTTTAAATGACTAATTAGATCAGTAAATAACTTATCTAGTATTATTTGTTCTGGGTGGCAAATTAATACATCATCCATATAATGGTATATAATTATATCTGGGTACTTATTTCTGATTGGTATTAAAGCACTATTTACGTAAATTTGACATATGGTTGGACTATTGGCCATCCCTTGGGGTAGGACTTTCCATTCATATCTGGCATCAGGCTGTCCATGATTAATAGAGGGGACCGCAAAAGCAAACTTTTCTATGTCGTCAGGGTGGAGAGGAATAGAGAAAAGACAATCCTTTATATCTAATATTATTGATTTCCAGTCCTTTGGTAATGCCGATAAGACTGGTAGGCCCAATTGAATTGGCCCCATGGATTGCATTACGGCATTGATGGCTCTTAGGTCGTGTAATAATCTCCATTTACCTGATTTCTTTTTTACAACAAATATGGGGGTATTCCAAGGTGATGTGGAGGGCCTTATATGCCCTGCCTCTAATTGTTCTTGTACTAATTCCTGGGCCGCTTTAAGTTTTTCTGTATTTAGGGGCCACTGAGGGACCCAGATGGTTTTTCTATATTCCATTTTATTTTAAATTATTTCATCAGTGGCCCTGAGGAAAAACCCAATCCCCGTCTATCACCTTTTTGTTTAATTGATATTGGTTCCGTTATGCCTTGTTCATTGATTCCTAAGCCCTTTCCCCACTTGTGCCCTTGTTTTTTCATTATGTTTTGTGCTTGTTCACTGTATATTCCTTCTGTGGTTATTTTCATCCCCATTTGATTTAAAATATCTCTACCCCATAGTGTCACTGGGATTTGTTCTAAGACATATGGTTGGAAAAGTCCTTCTTGACCTTCTGGGCTTTTCCATTGTAACCACATGGAGCTCTTTTTTGGTTCTGTGGCAATACCTAATCCTCTCAATGTTTGATTTGCCTTTTGTGTGGGCCAATCCTTTGGCCAGTCTTTTTCTGCTATGATACTTGTATCTGCTCCCATGTCTAACAATCCATTTATAATTTTTCCTTTTACAATTAATTCTAACAAATCCCAGCACTCCCACCTCAGCATAGAGCTTCACCCTCGCCCCTCGACCACCACCCAACAGTCTCAGATCTGCACAGAATGGCACCCTCTCACCTGAGTTACCACCGAGCTCTCCCTGATCTGCACACAATGGCACTCTCTCCCCTGAAGCACCACCCAGCAGTCCCACCTCAGCATAGAGCTGCACCCTCTAACCCTGAGCACCACCCACCTGTCCCACCTCTGCACACAACTGCATCCTCTCCCCTGGAGCACCACCAAGCAGTCCCTGATCTGCATACCACTGCACCTTCACCTCAGGAGCACAACTCAGTAGTAGTATCTCTGCACCCAGCTGCATACCCTTTCCTGGAGCACCACCCAGCACTCCCACGTCTGCACACAGTTGCACCCTCTCCTGAGGAGCACCACCGAACTGTCCCACCTCATACACAGCAGACGCTCTCCCCGGAGCACTACAAAGTAGTTCCCTCTCTGCACCTAGGTGCCCCCTCTCCTCTGGAGCACCACCCAGCAGTCCCACCTCCATACAAAGCTGTACCCACTCCTCTGGAGCTCCACACTGCAGTCCCAACTCTGCACACAGTCGCACCTTCTTCCCTAAATCACCACCCAGCAGTCCCACCTCTGCACAAAGCTGCATCCTCTCCCCTGGAACACCACTCAGCAGTCCCAGCTCAGCACACAGTTGCACCCTCTCCCCTAGAGCACCACGCAGCAGTCTCAACTCTATACAACTGCACCCAGTCCCACGGATCACCACCCAGAAGTCCCAGATCTGCACGCAGCTGCACCTTCTCCTCTGGAGCACCACCCAGCAGACCCATCTCAGCACCCACCAGCACCCATTCTTCTGGAGCATCACCCAGAATCCCAGCTCCGCACACAGGTGCTCACTCTCCTCTGGGCCACCAACCAGCAGTTCCACCTTTGCAAACAGGTTCTCCCTCTCCTCCGGAGCTCCACCCAGGTTTCCCTGGTCTGCACACAGCTGCACCTTCTCCTCTGGAGCACCACCCAGCAATTCTCGATCTCTCCACAGGTGCACCCTATGGTATGGGGAATCAACAAGCAGTCCCACGTCTGCACATAGATGCATCCTCTCCTCCTGAGCACCACCCAGCAGTTCCAGATCTGTCCATAGCTGAACCCTGTCTTCTGGAGCACCACCCAGCATGCCAGCTCTGCATACAGGTACACCCTCTACTCTGGAGCACCACCCAGCAGTCCCACTTCTGCACACAACTCCATCCACTCCCTTGGAGCACCACCCTGAGGTCCCAGCTCTGCACACAGGTGCAACCTCTCCTCTGGAGCACCACCAAGCAGTCCCACCTCTCCATACAGGTGCACCCTCTCTCTCCCTTGGAGCACCACCCAGCAGTCACACCTCTGCACACAGCTGCAACCTCTAGTCTGTAGCACTTCCCATTAGTCTCACCTCTGCACACAGTTACACCCACTACTCTGGAGCACCTCACAGCTATCCCAACTCCGCACACAGCTGCACCCTCTCCTCTCTAGCACCACCCAGGAATCCCGGCTCTGCACCCACCTGCACCCACTCTTCTGGAGCATCACCCAGAATCCCAGCTCCGCATACAGGTGTTCACTGTCTTCTGGACCACCAACCAGCAGATCCACCTCTGCACACAAATTCTCCCTCTCCACTGGAGCATCACCCTGCATTCCCTGCTTTGCACACATCCATAACCCCACCTCTGCAGCACCCAAAGTGCATTCCCAGCCCTCCCCACCACCGCATCGTCTTCTGTGGAGCACCACCCAGAGTTCCCTGTTCTGCACACTGCCTCACCTCCTCTGGAGCACCACCCAGCACTCCTCTATCTTTCCACAGCTGCACCTATGCTCTGGGGCATCAATTAGCAGTCCCACCTCTGCACACAGCTGCATCCTGTCCTCTGTAGCACCACCCAGCAGTCCCAGCTCTGCACACAGGTGCACCCTCTCCTCTGGATCACCACCCAGCAGTCCCACCTCTGCACCCAGCTGCACCCTCTCCTCTGGAGCTTTTAGTCAACAGTCCCGGGCCTGCACACAGCTGCACCCCGTCCTCTGGATCATCCATCCAGGAGTTCTTGCCTTTTTCTCCTTTTCTGCAAAAATCCAATTTCCTCGCGTCATTGATTGAACTGCTTCCTCCCCTGCCATTGGCTCTAGGCAGCTCTGTGCCCTCTACTCTCGTCCAACACGATGTTGCCCATTGTCTCTGCCTTTATTGTGGAGATGACAGGGCTTTCTATCATCATGTCATCGAGATGGTGGCATAAGCTTTGGGATGGTTATTATCAGTAAGCAGAAATTCACAGACGCACACACTGAGGCACAACGTGCAATAGACTCCTGCATGTGACCTCTGCCTCCTTAGTAATGTCACACTGGCACCTGGAATTTGGTGGAGGGGATACCACACCTCAGAAATTGGTACATGCCACAAACCAACACTCTGAAACAAACCTTTGTCAGCGCACCATTCCCGAGCTTGCCCCGAAGCTCTCCCACCCAGTACCAGTGAGCAGGTTCCAAGTGATTGCTGGAGAAACTAGAGAGTATCATCTGAAGTACAGCGAAGTGTCTCAGCACATCATGTGGGACGTAGGCCTTTCAGCTGGAGTCTGGTTTTTGCCCGTTTATTCTGTTACATAAATCATATTCTGTGTTTGAGCTGAAGAAATCAAGGCTCATGCCACGTATTAAGGAGTGCAGTGATTACCAAATGGCAGGATGAATCACATCCAAAAGCCTTAGCGAGTGAGCACTCCAGAGGTGCTGAGGGTGAGGAGAGAAGGGGAAACGGTGGGCAACGCCCAGGGCACTGGGGGCACATAGGATGATGTCATGGAGGAAGCCTTCTGTACACAGTGTGACCGTGAAGGTCACACTTGGAGGTGACATTGAAGCTGATCTTCAAATAGCGGCAGCTGCAAAGAAGCCCAGGACCTTCCTCTGCAACCCAACCCAGGTTGCTCTGCAAGACTTTCTCAGCAGACGACTCGCCCCACCTGAGGCAGGTGGTCTGCAGACCTCTGGATGGTCCTTCATCTCCCAGTCTCTGTGCTCTGGGTGCTGCCTGTTCTCTGCTGTTCACCTCCTGGCTGCATCTTGGGTCCCTCTCTGGTCATACTGAGCCTGAAACAGCAGGATTCCAAGGACCACCAGGACCAAGACAGCCATGTCCATCCGGATGAGGGTCTCCACTGTGTAATCCTGGGGAGGTGAGCCTGGGAATGTGGACACAGAGGTGAGAGGTCAGGGCAGACCCAAATCACCCCAGGATCCTCCATGTCCACCCAGTACAGCGCCTCCCCTGTCCAGCACTAGAGTCTCAGAGTCCAGCCCCAGGGCTGAGAATCCTCCCAACTCACGGGTCCTGGGGTCTGAGCTGTTCTGTGATGGGCAGTTTTTTCTGAGAACCGAGACACAGGGTATTGGTGAGGCGCTGAGCAGCCCCGCCCTCCTGGCCCCGCCCCTGGCCCCGCCCCTGGCCCCGCCCTCCTGCCTCTTCTCCTCACAGGACTGCACAGAGAGCCTGAAGACCTTCTCTGCTGCTCAGGGTTTCCTCTGGCCCCATGGCGGTTTTTCATTCAGCTCCCTCTCCTGAGTCACTGTGGAAAACCTCCTTCTGGGCCCGGAGGTTAGGACAGCGACCTCTCCCACTCAGACGTGATCTAGCCTTCCCACACTCTGTGAAGTCTGATTGAGACCACCAGCTTTCCCCCAGGTGTGAGTTTGCACTGATTCACCTGCTGAGGACCCAGCATCGGAGAGGAGTGGTCCTCAGGCCTCCTGAGCCTCAGGAGCACAGAGTGTGCAGTGCGGGCAGTGCCTGCCTGCTCCTGCCTGGCCTGCTCCTGCCCCATCCACCCAGTCTGCGGGTGGATGTGTGTACAGCAGGTTGCCCACTCTAGCTATTTACTTTCTGTCAAAACTTACACACTAAGCCTTCATATGTGTTTATTTAAGTATATATTTTCTAAGTGGTGGTGATAAGTTAATGGTGATAAAGAAGACATTTCAGGTTCTTTGGAGTGTGACTCTCATCACATGGACCAATAAGATACATGCACGTCAGATGAGAAATAAAGTCAGATGTGTTGGGGTCCGATCTCCATCTCCTGAAGTCATGGAAGGTGCACCGTAAAGAATCTGAAGGTGCAGTTCCTGTTTCAGGTACCACCTGCCCCAAATGAACCACTGCTGAGCATTCGATCCCGCAATTGTGCACGAAGACTGAGTCCTAAATTGGACAAGGTGTTTACTGGGGAAGCTGGGGAGCCTGAGAAGCTGCAGACTGCTTTGACCTTGCACAGCACACCTTTCACAGGGCAGCGCAACGCTGCATCTTAACTGTGGCGTAACACGTTGAAAACAACTCACTTGTTCACCAGGACTTGGAAAACACTTTCCCCAGTGACAAAACAGGATATGTTCACAGAAAATGCCAGGAAACGTACACCTAAAGTACGTGGCAGGTAGCAAGTTGGGGCCCTGTTTTCCTCCTTAATCAGGGTCATGGTGCCCCGCGAGAGTTATCCAGCGTGAAGAGTTGCCGCTGTCCAGCTTGTTCAGCATCCCAGCCTCCTTGGCTTCAGCGGATGGACAGGCACTCCACGTTTGGATTATACAGGGGCTCTCTCCATGACCTCAGGAGAGCGGCCCCAACACAGATGGAAGAATAGCATAACCATAGATGACTTATGTGTGATACACACCTGTACGTGCAAGCCTATGAGCAGGTATGTGTAACACGGGTGTACATATTCATAAGTGTATTCATGACCTGTCAATGAAGTCGTGGGCGTGAGTACTGTAAGTACAGGGTGAGCATACACAGACCAGGCAGGTAGGGGAGGAGGGGCATGTCTGTTCTCAGCATGGCACCGTGAAGGTCACACTTGGAGGTGACATTGAAGCTGATCTTCAAAGAGCGGCAGCTGCAAAGAAGCCCCTGAAAACCCTCCTCTCTCCTGGACCCGCCAGCTTGTTCTGTCACCATCTCTCGAGTTTCTGCATCTCTGGTCTCACTGTCTCCCACCCTCTGTGTCAATGGGCTCAGGAACCCTGGCTCCCCTCACCCCACCCAACCACCAGGATGACACTTGGGGACATGTGTCATTCAAGGGAGAGGCCGAGGGCGAGGAAGGGTGCTGGGAGTGAAAATCGAAAGACTTGTGCCCCGTGAATTGAGAATGTACCCCCATGAAGACGCTGTTCTGTGTGATGAATATGCATCAATTAAAAATCAAGTCCAAGGTTTTCTTTATGTTTTTGCAAAATTTGTCAATGCAGAAAATGCAAGAATTAGGAGAATTTCTTTTTATGGCCTGGAGTGTGATTTCTATGTCCTCCAATTTTTTAAAGCTGATATGATTACAAAATCTTATGAAGAGTATGAAAAGGGAAAGAGAAAGGATAAAACTATATGGATTCAGTCCACCCGACTGCTAGAGCGATGTTGTTTACAGAACAGTTCTGAGGGATGGAGCAGCTCATCACCAAATCCACAAGGGGGAAAATATCTGGGTTCTCTAGTGGTTTGTTAAAAATGATCTTTAATTATTTCTTACAATTGCATGTGAATCCTCAATGGTCCCCAAATAAAACATTTTTTAAATGACTTTTATTTCACTTCAATAGAAAGGAAAAGGCCTTCCTGGCCTGCGGAGCGAGGTCAAGCCACACAGCATGTGTGATGTGCATGCGACTGGAATTTCCGAAGGAAGGAAACGCCAAGAAACACTTGAGAATGCCAGAAATCGTCCACATCTGATGAAGCCGAGAGGCCCAACAGATCCTGGACTGCACTTTGAGCACTGGGTTCTGGGTCTCAGAACTGGCCTGGGTACTGAAGCGGGGCGGGAAGTGGGATTTTGCATAGAATACCATACGACCCAGTGGAGGAAGAACAAAGTCCTGGTGCATTCCACAGTAGGGATGGACTCTGAATTCTGCTCCGTGAAAGAGGCAGACAGCAAATGCCAGCTGGCACATGGGTCCATCCACGGGCACATCCCGAGTAGGTCACCCAGAGGCAGAAAGCAGGAGCCGGGGAGCAGAGGACGTGGGTGGCTGCTTGAAGGGCACGGGCTCCTCTTTGGGGGCTGAAATGTCTGGGAACTAAATACAGGGGGAGACAGCATGTGTGCTCAGGGTCACTGGACTGGGCACTTGAGAACGCTCAGTGGCTAATTTTGTTATGTAAATTATGGTTCGATAAAGAAAAGGAAAAATGACATGACACCCAATAAATTCCTGATAGCTTAAGGAGGCAGCCCCTGTCCCAGTGGGTTTTAAGAGAAGTAGGACTCCCACAGGTTAGACAAGCACCGTGCTCAGGCATCATCCCACTGGTGGAATTTCCACCGTCAGGTTTGAATGATAGTTTGGCTCTGTATAGAATTCAGGTTGCGCCCCCGCATCCTGGCATCCTGTGAGTCTTTGTGGTTATCTCCCATTCCATCCGGGCTTTAGTCAGCTTTCTGCTGCCATGGCAAAATGCCTGAAAAAAATCATCTTAAAGAAGGAAAGATTCACTTTGACTCATAGTTTCAGAGATCTTGGTCCATGGTCACTTGGCTCCATTGTTATGGGTCTGTGATGGGGCAGAACAACATGGCGGAGAGCATGTGGCAGAGCAGTGCTTAATGGCAGCCAGGAGGGGTGGGGAGAGAGACAGAGAGGAAGAGTGCACTCGCTTTTATAACAAAACCCTTCACTTAAACCCATGGGATAAGAATCCATGAGTGGATTAATCCATTGATGAAGTTAGAACTCCATGATTCAATCACCTTTCAAAGGAAACTCCACTGCACTGGGGACAAAGTCTTCACTACGTGAACTTTGGGGAGGCATTTTAGATCCAAGTCATGATGACCCAGGAAGCAGGGTTGTTTCTCGGCTATGTTCTCAGCTGGGAGGGCAGATCTGGGGCACGGATGAGTCCCTCCCACCGCAGGCTCCTGAACCCCCTGTCCTCATCTGGCAATGGAAAACCCCACAGAGGGAGACCTTCCTCGTCTCAGGAACTGCTGATCCTAGAAGTGGCCATTACCCCAGGCCCTACTTTGAGGAAGACAGGAGGGAGACTGTTACCTGCCCAAGGTTGACCAGTGGTCAAGTTTACTCCCATGCTTAAGCAGAAGCCAGTGGATTTCCTCCCAGGAGCATTTGTGCCTGGAACATGCAGGCAGAGTCCACAGGATCAGAGGAGGAGCTGTGGGTCAGAGAAGAGGGCGCGAGAAGGCAGGAATGACTCAGAGGTGTTGATGGAGGAGCTTGAGAAGGTACTGCCTTTTACAGGAATAAGGAAGTCAGAAGGAGGAAGTTTGGAACAACAGAAACACATGACTGGCTGGCAGGAGGTTAGACAAGTCTTGCAAATCTTTCCCCAAGCCTTCTTTCCCCAGGCCTTCTCCCTGAGGCCATCGTCCTGCGACGCCCACTGGTTGTTCCCATCAGGCCAGGCCCAGAGGGAAACCAGGCCCTGGAGCTTTTCCTCCTCACACAGAGGTTAAGTCCAGACAGCGCTGCCCAGAGCCCTTCCTATCCACATCCCCTGGCCTATCAGCACAGCCCAGGGCCTGGAGAAGGCTCCAGATGCCCTGTCCGCACATCACACCAGACCTCCTCCTGGCTGTCGGCAGAATCTCTGCCTGAGCTTCAGGGCTGTGGGCGATCAGCAAAGCGGACTCTGTGCCGGCCATTGCAGCTCCTCCCTATGAGGCAGCCTCACCGCCAGCTCACCGCAGACCTGCCTTGCAGACACGGACTTTTGGAGCCACTGACAGGCTGTGCCTCTCAGAGTCAGCTCCCGGCACACGTGGAGCCCAAGGACAACTGCCCAAGCTCCGCACCATGCCGAAGGTGAAGCATCTCCCTCTGTCACCCCCCAGTTATAAAGGTGCTCATGTCCTGGGGTCTGTAGGACAGGCAGGAAATCCACATCCACCACTCAGAATACCAGTGGGCACATCATTTGGGTTTGGATTACTGTTGGAGTATCCCTTGCTCCAAGACACCTCCGACGTCCATTTCCTCCCTGGTGATGGTCTTAAAAATGCTTGTGTGGTGCAAGAGGCCCTGCACAATGAGACTGGCTTGGAGTCTGTCGTACCCTTCCCAGAATGGGCCTCCTCCAGAGGATCAGGTTGTACACTCCACCTGTTACTGAGTCTTGCCCCTTTTTCCTCCTTCCTCTGATGCACAGAGTTGAGGAGAACTGCCCATTGCCTGTGTGTAGGTCCCGTCTCCACCAATCCGAGACCCACGAGTCCCCGCAAGCAACCCGTCAGCGTTGTGAAGGATCCTCATGCCTGGCCACAAGGTGCGCGTGGTGAGGACTCAGGGGACGCTTGCAGAAAGTGTCAATGATGGAAGGAAAGAACGATATTTGAATTTACACAAGGTTTGGAAGAGAATGAACTTGACCCAGCATGTGAAGAAGCTTTAAAAGAGAGACTTGGAATTGGGTCCAGGTGAGCTGCACAGTCAGGTGCTCAGGATCTGCTGCTCTGTGCCCACCAGCAGAGGGACCTGCACCTTTGAAGGGTCTCCAGGCTGGAGAGATGACTGGCCCTGGTGAGAAGCCCACAACCCTGTGCCAAGCACAGGCTGGAGGAGATGCCAGGGAGACTCTGAGAGCAGGGACCAGCCCTGGGTCACTCTGGCACTTGGTGTACCTGCCTTAACACACTGGACCTCAGTGAGATGAGGACACACCAGGCAGAGAGCGGAGGTGCTGAGGACAGGCTCCATTGCTGTCTGAGCTGCCTGCAGGGAGCCCAGGCCCACCCAGCCAGTCCTGGGAAAACAGGAGCCAGGCTCTGGAGAGGGCAGTTCCCCTTCCTGTGGGCTGCTGTTGTGACACCCCATGACGTGCAGAACGCAACCTCCAAGTGGCCACACCCTCTGTCCCTCTGTCCTGCCAGACTCTGTGACCTCCTCCATCTGCACAGCCAGGACCTGGGGAGGAGACGCCATGACCCCCACCCTCACGGCCCTGCTCTGCCTTGGTGAGATGTGAAGAAGGGGAGGGGAAACCCTGTTCTGGGAGGGACCTCCATAGCCAGGCACTGGCCATCAGGGGACACAGGGCCCAGGAGGCTCTGGGGAGGAGAGGGCCTGCTCAGGCCTCAGGGCTCCCCTCTCACAGGAACTCTCTTCCAGGGCTGAGTCTGGGCCCCGGGACCCGAGGGCAGCAAGGTGAGTGTCCCCAGCTGGCCCGGGTCCTGCTCCTCCCTGGGGACCAGGAGCCACCCTGGACAGTGGATGGAGAACAGCAGCTGTGGGCTGAGGCTGGGGAGCCTGGAGGGAGCTGGGCTGAGGGCTGGGATCTGAGGGGCTGTGCTGGGACCCAGCCTCTCATTCCCTTGCAGGGACCCTCCCCAAGCCCACCCTGTGGGCTGAACCAGCCTCTGTGGTCACCCGATGGAGGACAGTGACCCTCTGGTGTGAGGGGACCCTGGAGGCCCAGGAGTACCGACTGGATAAAGATGGAAGCTCAGTGCCCTGGGACAGACAGATCCCGCAGGAGCCCAGGAACAAGTCCAAGTTCCCCATCCCAACCATGTCTGAGCACCATGCAGGGCGATATCAATGCTACTATCACAGCCCTGCTGGCTGGTCAGAGCGCAGTGATGCCCTGGAGCTGGTGGTGACAGGTGAAAGGACACTTGGCGTCCCAGCCCCTGAATCTGCCCTCAGGAAGGGGGTCTGCTCCCACTTGTCCCTGTCACAGCCCAGCTGGGGACGGTGTGGAGGAGGGAGCCCATTAACACCTGCCTCCTTCTCTGCTAGGATTCTACAGCAAACCCACGCTCTCAGCCCTGCCCAGCCCTGTGGTGACCTCAGGAGGGAACGTGACCCTCCAGTGTGGCTCACGGCAGGGATATCAAAGGTTTGTTCTCACTAAGGAAGGAGGACACAAGCTCACCTGGACCCTGGACTCACAGCAAGACCCTAGTGGGCAGTTCCAGGCCCAGTTCCCTGTGGGCCCCGTGACCCCCAGCCACAGGTGGACATTCATATGCTATGGCAGTTACAGGAGCACCCCCCAGGTGTGGTCAGTTCCCAGTGACCCCCTGGAGCTCCAGGTCTCAGGTGAGAAAGCCTTATTCTTCACTTAATTGTTTTTTGAGTACCCAAACAATTTTCCATGAACCCTGTTGCACTTGGGAGGTTGGCTGACAGGAACTCGGAGACACTGAGCCAGAGACCCAGGTGTGAGGGAGTGACCTGCATGAGGGGAGGCAGGTTTGGCAGGGTCCTCCCCTCAGCCCAGGATCCTCTTCCCTACAGGGCTGTCCAGGAAGCAATCCCTCCTGACCCAGTGGTCCCAGTCCTGGCCCCTAGAGAGAACCTGACCCTCCTGTGTCGCTCAGACAGTGGCTATGACAGATTTGCTCTGTCCAAGGAGGGGGGACAGGACCTCCCACAGCTCCCTGGCCAGCAGCTCCAGGCTGGGCTGTCTCAGGCCACCTTCCTTCTGGGCCCTGTGAGTGGCTCCCATGGGGGTCGGTACAGATGCTACGGTGGACACAGGCTCTCCTCTGAGTGGTCAGCCCCCAGTGACCCCCTGGACATCCTGGTCACAGGTGAGGAGCCCAGAGTGTGCAGTCAGTGACCCAGACTCTGCACAGACCTGAGTGGGAGCCCCAGGAGGTGATGGGCAGGGTGAGGTGTGGGGTCTCAGGAGGGAGAGAGACAGGGAGGGTCAGGGAAGGATAGAGACAGGGAGGCACAGGGAGAGGAAGATCAGAGACCCTGAGCCAGACAGAGAGCACAGGGTCCTCAGAGAGGCCCTGGTGAGGTCTCAGCTCAGAACAAGCTGGGGCCCCTCACCCCTCCTTCCTCTCTCTAGGACAGCTCCCTGCCACACCCTCCCTCTCAGTGCAGCCGGGTCCCACAGTGTCCTCAGGAGAGATCGTGACCCTGCTGTGTCAATCACGGATCCAGTGGGACACCTTCCTTCTGGTCAAGGAGGGGGCAGCTGACCCCCAGCCCTGTGTTTAAGATCCCAGGCAGATTTCTCCACTAGGGCTGTGAGCGCACCCTGGCTGGGTGGGGACCTACAGGGACTCTTTCTGTCCCGCCCAGTTCTCCTTGGGAGCCCAGCTTTCTGGGAAAGTCTCTCCCTCTGGCCCTGAGTTCCCCATCTACACGAGGGGAGCTGGCTGGCCCTGAGGACCAGTGCCCTCGCTCCTGCCTCTGGGCAGCTTAGCAGGTGGGTCCTGGGTCAGCTTCTCTGCAGCCCTCTCTGGGCTGCCCTGCTTCTCTCAGTGACAGACACTGCAGGGTGGAAGAACCAGATGCCTGGGGCCTTATCCAGCATCCAGGGGCTCAGCTTGGAAAGACGAAGTCACAGCATTTTGGAAGCAGCAAAGATCCTCAGCTGCTCCTGATCAGACTCTCCCCTCTGTGGATCCCACAAAGTGGCTCAGCATTTGCTCAGGGCCAGCCCTGGGCCTGGCTCTGCAGGACCCCCAGCCCCCATCCCGGTGAGCAGGGGCCTCCAGGCCTGACTGGGAAACAGGGCCCCTGTAGGGGTCATGGTGGGGAGGGGCCTCCAGGCAGGTGTGGCTGGACGTCTCCGTAGCAGCTCTTATTTCTCGTTTCTGAGCCCCTGAGGATGCGGCTCCTCACCAGCACCTGCAGGGTCCCTGTGACACAGTGGGGGTGACAGTGGGTGAGGCTGGAGCCCCCACCGGATGCAGTGTCCCAGCTGTGGGTACCACTGGGCCCCTCCAGGGCTCACCTGCTGTCCTCAGTGCACCTGAGACTAAGGAGGGCCATGTGCCGGCCACCTGGACCACTGCAGCCGCCGCCTCCTTGCAGCAGAATTGGTCTCTACTCTGCATTTGGGGTTGCACTTCTGTTTGGTGGCTCTCCCTTTCTACAACTTTTGAAGCTGGAAATGTAGTTTGAGATATTTGGATTTATAATTTAAAAGTAAATAACTCTACTCCTATTTCCCTGGGCCTAGATTGTATTTATGCATTAATTATGGGGAGTCACTTCTTACTACCAAGTCCTCTTTTCCAAGATGTTTGGAAATAGAGGTTTATTAAAGAGCTTTAGAAATATTGTGAAGTAGAAATGGAATACATTCGTGGAGGATTTTCAGAATTATTTGACTATTGTAGCAATTTTTAAGGTCAGTCTTTATTTTCTAAATAATAAGTACAGGAAAGCGGTTAGTTTGGTATATTGATTTTATTTCATATTAACTTAGGGTTCTCTCCCAATGATTTTCCAATCTTTTGTGATTCACTGATAAAATTCATGTCAAACAAAATCAGATGGAAATTTCACTTTTTAATTTCCTAATTGCACACCGATTTTTCTTCATCAAATGTACACATGTGTATGTGTGCAGTTACACATATCTACTACTATGTAAATATGTAAACGTGAATCCCTAATTATAGAATCTCATCGTCTTGTCCTTAATGTGTAAGAATATACATATTATGCACATATTCTTAATGTCCTTCAACTGGCATTGTGTCGTGCGTTTCATTATGGTTCATTGGGCACAGATTTATACTTCTGCAGAGCAGATGCTCGTGTGAACCTCTGACATGGCCACTGGAGCTTGCGTAGCCCTGCATCTAGTGTGCATGGTGCAGATACAGGGGTTTCTGGCTACACGGTGATGGCTAATGAAGCTGATTGATGACGAGGCCTGGGAGAATTGGCTGGGAGGTGTGGGGGCAGCCAGAGACGTTCCCCTTTCAGCTTCTCACCTTCAGGCACCCCAAGGACCAGCACTCACCCCTGGTCCCAGGCCCTCAGCTGGGGATCCAATAGAAACTCCTCTCCAGGAAACATAGCTAACTGATCCAGGGTTCCAGGCTGGGCAGAGCACCCGGGGCAGGAGAACCCCTGAACCAGGGGCCACGTTCCCCACCAGCCCTGAGCTCTGGGGCTCAGCTGAACTGGCTCCAACGTGACTCAGACATAGTGCTGAACTCACAGAGCACAGTGAGGGTGAAGCACCAGGGAGAAGAGCAGCGGGGACCCCGAGCAGCAGGGAAGGGCTCTCAGGGGCTCCATAGAGTCCTGTATGAGAAGAGCCCAGGGTGTGGGTCCAGGCAGGACAGGGTCCTCAAGCTTCACACGGCCCCCTCCTCTACCTTGATTCTCAGGAGACACTGAGACCTTCCGCCCATCACAGAACAGCTCAGACCCCAGGACAGGTGAGTCAGGAGGATTCTCAGCCCTGGAGTGGGCTCTGAGGGTCCAGTGCTGGACAGGAGAGGTGGCTATCCGGGGTGGACATGGGGGATCCTGGGGTGATTTGGGTCTGCCCTGACCTCTCACCTCTGTGTCCACATTCCCAGGCTCGCCTCCCCAGGATTACACAGTGGGGAACCTCATCCGGATGGGCGTGGCTGGCTGGGTCCTGGTGTTCCTCGGGATCCTGCTGTTTCAGGCTCAGTATGACCAGAGAGGGACCCAAGATGCAGCCAGGAGGTGAACAGCAGAGAACAGGCAGCACCCAGAGTGCAGAGACTGGGAGATGAAGGACCATCCGGAGGTCTGCAGACCACCTGGCTCAGATGGGGCTGCACCCTGAGACCGTCCAGGCAGCAAAGGTGGCTGGATCAGGACGGCTGGGTGCTGGCTGCACAGTCTTCCCCACAGTGCTGAGAGCACACAGGGCTGGCCCACCGCTCTCTGCAGCCCTCCAGGAGCCTGTCCCCCTTGGGGGCTGTCTGTGCAGCTTCCCTGAAACCCGGGAGTTGGAGCCGCAGGCTGGTGTCTGAGGACTGTGTATCGGGTGCTGGTACTGTCGACATGGCTCTGAAAAAGTCACGTTAAAAACCTGGGAGTCCTGCTGAGTGTTTGCTGTTACCGTCCACGTCCCTCCTGGCCACCTCCACGTGCCCAGGTATCACCAGGTCACCCGGGTGCTGGCTCTAAGTCCAGATTCCTCTGCTCATTGCTGGTCTGTAGAAACCATCCACCTGTAACTTCACCTAGACTCACCTCAGTGATTATTCCTTGTAAGTCAAGGTTAACTGACAGCTCAAGGGACAGGAGCACCTGGTACCTCAGAACCAGAGCAGCTGGCATTCAAGACCCTTGACATGAACTGTAAGGGTTTTCCTCACCAAGGCGGGAAGGAGGTAGAGAGCCCACATTTATGGGGCTTACCTGATTGGCTACCACTATGGTGGCCTGGCATCTGTTCTGGCCCAGACCCTTCTCCTGGAGAGAAAGCCTTAGTTCCCTCTGGGAGGGTCACAGACGTCCTGCAGGTCCAGGAGAAGAGCCAAAGTGACAGGAAAAGAGTGGATTACAAAGACACTCTACCCCAGGTGGTGCAGGACACAGATCCCGAGATTGCTCCGGATCCAACTCAGTTTGCATTCCAGGTGGCATCCTGTGGAGAAGGGACAGGAAGTCTGCCCAAACCAACCAAGCACGGGAGGTACGTGTGGCTGTCATGGGAGGAGGCTCACAAACATGCCAGCCCCACGCTCCAGCCCAGGCACTGGGTCCTGCCCAAGACCAAGGCTGATGAGGACAAGAGAAACTCCTGCCCCCACCAGGGTCCATTCCTGAGCACTGAGCACCAGCTGTGTACAATGGAGCAGGCTCTACCAGACCAGCTGGAAAACAGATTCACCCAGCAGAGTTTATCTGGCTGTGTTAGTGGCACTGAGGCATGAAGTGCGGACGACCAAGGGAGTGATCATGTACAAGGGTGGAGACCTACAGGGACCCAAGACTCCTACATTATTTCGGTATCATTGTGACTGAGCTTTTAACCTCTCAAATTCAGAGAGGTCTGGATGCAATGCTATCTGTGAGACCAGCAAGTCACCTGGAGGCCCCTTCCTTCCCTGGAACACACTCCACCAGGAGACGGCAGCAACTCCTGCTCCCTGAGGCTGCAGCCTGAGCTGAGTGTGGGAGGAAGGAGCTCACAGCACCACTGTGCAGGATCCAATGTCTGCTTGATCTACATGGAGCCTCCCATCACTTAGTCCAGGGTCAGGGCACCTGGATACCCATGAAATCCTCAGGGAAAAAAGATCACGACCCTGTGACACACTGGGGAAGCTGATAGGGGACACACACAATGTAGCCCTCAGTGCCGATGATCCAGGAGAACATGGGAATGTCCCTTTGAAATGCATGTGACCCTACATGTACATAGGATAGTGATCTCTGTCTCATTCCATCACCTTTCATACTCCTGCCCTCTACCCCCCTCATTTCCCTCTACATAATCCAAAGTTCCTCCATTCTTCTCTTACCGCCCCACCTACATTATGTATCATCATCATTGACTTATCCGAGAAAACATTCAGCCTTTGGTTGTTTGTGTTTGGTTTGTTTCACATAGCATGATATTCTACAATTCCATCCATTTACCCACAAATGCCATAATTTTATTCTTCTTTATGGATGAATAATATTTCATTATGTAGACATTGTGTACAACCCTAGAAACAAAAATTTGTACCCCATTTGTGTACTATGAATCAAATTACAGTCTGTAAAAATAAAGAATAAAAAAAATGAGGAAGAAATTAAAGCAGAAAAATAAAATAAAATAAAATAAAATGGATGTACCAAAGGGCTGAGCATGCAACTGTAAGGTAGAGTGCTAGCCCCTATTCACAAGCCTCTGGATTCAATCCCTAGCAACAGAAAAAAAAGCAGATTGAGACAAATATGTACATATGGGTGTCTTCTCCTGATTTAAGAGATATAGGTAGAGATGATGTAAAGAGACATTCATTCTTAAGTTGTGATCAATTTTCTGTTATTATTTCCCTGAAGAAGTTATCCATGAAGAATGAAAGTAACATCCAGAATCAGTATGCACTCAGAGCACCAAATAGACAAGATTTTATAAAAGAGAACCTCTCTATGACATGTTGTAATTAAAGTTCCTAACATACAGAAAAGGATAGAATTTTAAAAACCTCAAAAAATAAATGTCCGGTACCATTTAGATAGATGCAAACCTGTCAGAATTACTTCCTATTTCTTATCACAAATTCTAAATTCCAGAGGGACTTGGAATGATGTGTTCCAAGCACTGAAAGAAAGTAACTGCCAACATATATTGCTTTATCAGAAAAGCCATCCTTCAGAATTAAATGAGAAATGAAACCTTCTAAGATAAGCAAAAATTAAAACTATCCATGACTACTAAAATGGCGTTATATGTAGAGACATGTTTAGCCCTAAGATGGCGACTGGCGTTGGGCCAAGAGGTGGCGCATAATTAGTGTTAACATGGCGTGATCTCTCATGACCTTTTGCCTGATTGGTTAATGTCTCTTCTGCGCTTGTGGTCAACAGATGTTCCTCATTCTTTCTTGATTGGTACCGTGGTGCGTGCTCCAATTGTGCTACTTAATCCTAAGATGTTTGGCTGCCTTAATATATATAGAAGACATTCTTTTTACCTGGAAGAGAGATCGCAGAACGAGATGGCAGAACGAGATCGCAGAACGAAGGATGTAGTAAGCAGTCCGCACGTCTAGGACGCACCTCTAAGAAGCAGCAGGTCTCTGAAAGCGTACCCTCTCTAAAAGCAAGCAAGCCTCTCTTCCTCTATAAACTAGCGAACAAGCAAGCAAGCAAAAGTAGTTCATTCCCAGTCCGCTTCCGATAAATTCCCACGGGATTGTGGATGTGGGCGGCAACAGTCATAGAAAATACTTAAAGACATAGTTGACACAAAATGAATTAAAAAAAAATCCCCAGAGCTCACTAATGGACAAATCTGTTTTGAAGACTAGCTAAGCAAATGAGAAACAAGACCAAATTAGACATTAGAAGTAAATCAAAATGGTAGAAACTAATAAACATATCTCTATAAGAACATTAAATGTAAATGGTCTCAATTACCCATTAAATGACATAAACTTGCAGAACGGATTTAAAAGGAGACCCAACTCTGTGTTGTTTGCATACCTATGTTATAGGCAGAGACAGTCACAGGCTGAAAGTGGAAGGATGGAAATTGACAGGCCATGCAAAGGAAACCTGACAATAGGCAGGAGTCGCTACTCTCATATGTGACCAAGCAGACTTCAAACCAGAATTAATCAGAAAAGTCAAAAAGACATACTCATAAAGGAACAATCTAACAAAAACATGTAACGGTAGTAAATATTCATGCACCAAACACTGTCATACCTAATTACATAACAGAGAGACTAGTGGAACTAAAGACTCAGAAAGAGGCTAGTGCAATAATATTGAGTGATTTCAGCACACCTCTCTTACCACTGAAAAAGTCATCTGGACATAAAGTCAGTAAAGACTCTTTGAACCTGAATAATATTATAAATCAAATGGACTTAACAGACACCTATATACATTTTTATCCAACAAGAGTTGAAAATAATTTCTACTCAGTTATTCAAGGAACATTCTCCAAAAGAGATTTTAGGCCACAAAGCAACTCTTGACAAAAACAAAAAAGTGTATATAATTCTTGCATTTTACCTGATCATAATGGAACGAAATTAAAATCAATACCAAAAGAAAGCCCTACAGAAATTATATAAACATGGAGACTGCAGAATACATGTTTGAACAATGAATGGGTGGTAGAAGAAATCAGGGGAGAAACTTAAAATTCTTAAAATCAAAGGAGAGTTTTGATACAACATTCCAGAACCTCTAGGACACTGTGAAGGCAGTTCTAAGATCAAAGTTCAAGGCACGAGTGTCTATATAAAAAACAAACAAACAAACAAACAAACAAAAAACCCAAATAAACTACCTAATGATCCATCAAGATCTTTAAAACACAAGACCAAATAAATTTCAAAACAAGTAGAAAGAAAACATAATTATAATCAGAGCTGAAAGAAGAAAATAATTATGTTCAGAGCTGAAATCAATAAAATTGAGAATTAAAAAACAATACAGGGCTGGAATTGTAGCTCAGTGGTAGACCACTTGCCTAGCATGTGTGAGGCATGGGGTTCAATTATTAGCACTGCATACATGTAAAATAAAGGTCCATTGACAACTAAAAATATATTTTAAAAAAACAATACAAAGGGTCAATGAAATGAAGACTGTTGTTCTGAACCAAACAAGATTGATGAGACTTCAGTCAAATGCTCCAAAATAAAAAGAGGGGAAACCTAAATTTAAAATGGTAGAGATGAACAAAAGAGAAATTGCCACAGAAATTCAGAGGATCATTAGGGACTGTTTTGAAGATTTCTACTCCAATAAACTGGAAAACCTAGAAGAAATGGATCTATTTCAAGATACATCTGACCTGCCAAAGTTGAGTCATAGAAAATGTTGGGACTAATGACACGTTAACTAACTCAGGCTGACTCCTTACTCCCTGGCGGGTGAGCAAGATCAAGGCCTCAAAGGCAGTTTCAAAGTTAATGACGATAAATCAGACCACCATCAGGGACTGGTTAACAACAGTTCTGCAAATGTGATCAGCTCGTGCTTGCCATATAGTCCTATGGGACTCTCACCTGTGTGACCCGCCCCCTCGCCGTGCCTGTGCCTTGCTGACCTTTAAGCTGATTGGTTCCCGCCTAGCCTCCACCCTACATAAAAGCTGTGTGACTTCCTCAATAAACGAGTTCCTGCTGTGACTGGTCTCCCTGTCGAGTCTGATTGTCCTCCGCCTGGAAGGCTGGGAGCGGGCGGTCAGTCGGCCCTACCTATCCCAGTCTGACCTTGTTGGGGAGTGCTCCCTTCCCTTGTCACTGGTTGAGAAGAGCAAGGGGGCTTAAGACCCCAACAGAAAACCTAAAAGAACCCATAGTAATAAGATAGAAGCAGTACAAAAAGCCTTCTAACAAAGAAAACCACAGAACCAGATGAATTCTCAGCTGAGTTCTACCAGACCTTTAAATAAGAACTAATTTCAAAGTCCTTCCAATTATTTCACAAGGGATGCAGCACTTCCAAATTTACTCGGTAGCCAATATCACACTCACCAGATAAGGACACATCAAGGAAAGTAAACTACAGATGAATATTTCTCATGAACTTAGATGCAAAAGTTCTTAATAAAATATTAGCAAATCATATTCAAGAACAGATTAAGAAGAATGTGCTGTCCCAGGAATGCAAGGATGGTTTAACATATGCAAGTTAATAAATGTAATTTGCCACATAATGGAATTAAGATCAAAATCACTTAAGTGTCTCAAAAGATTCAAAGTAAACCCTTAACAAAATTCAGTGCCCATTCATGATAAAAACACAATCCTCTTCACAAAAAGCCCAGAATTATAAAATTCCTAGGAACAAAACTAAACATGGTGGTGAAAGACCTCTAGAATGAGAACTATAGAACATTGAGGAAAGAAACTGAGAACAAGCAAGAAAATGGAAAGACCTCCCATGTTCATGGATAACCAGAACTGATAGTGTTGAAATGGCCATAACACCAAAAATCAATATAATGATTCAATCCAATCCCCCTCAAAATACCAATAATGTTCTTTAGAGAGCTAGAAAAAAGAGTTCTAAAATTCATTTGGAAGAAAAAAATATAGAATAGTCAATGTAATTCAAAGAGAAAAGATACTGGGGACATCACAATACATGATTTCAAATTATACTATGGAGGTATAATAACAAAAACTGCATGACACTGGCATAAAAACAGACACAGAGCCCATTGGAACAGAATAGAAGACACAGAGACAAACCCACATACTTACAGTCATCTGATGTGCAAAAAGGTGCCAAAACCTACATTGGAGAAAAGATAAGACATTTTAACAAATTGTGCTGGGAAAACTGTTTATCCTCATGCAAAAGAATGAAACTAGACCATTATCTCTTCCACTGACCAAAAGTTAACTCAAAATGGATGAAAGACCTCAAAATTAGACCAGAAATATGCAACTCATAGAAGAAGACATAGGGCCAACCCTACAGCACACAGGCACAGGCGACAGCTTTCTCCATAGAACTCCTAAGGCTCAGGAAAGAAGGTCAAGACTTAGTAAATGGAATGGCATCAGATTAAAAAGCTTCACAGCAGAGGAAACAATTTAGAATGTGAAGAGAGAACCCAAGGAATAGCAAAAAAATCTTTGCTAGCTAATCTTCTGAGAGAAGTTTAATATAAAGGTATAAAACCTCAAAAAACTTAGCATCGAGAAAACCCAATCAATTACTAAATGGGCAAATGAACCAAACACTTCTCCCAAAAAGAAGACATAGAATGATCACCAAATATACAAAAAGAATTCAACATCATTACAAATAGGGAAATAAAAATCAAAACTACGCTGAGATTTCAACTCCCACCAGGCAGATTGACAGTCATTAAGAATACAAAAAATATGAGAAAATTGTATTTATTTGGGTTTGTGTCCGTGTCCTCTATTCTGTACCATTGATCTACCTTTCTATTTTGGTACCAATACCATGCCGTTTTTGTTACTCTTGCTTTGTAGTAGAGTTGAAGATCTGGTATTGTGATACCCGCTGTTTCATTCTTCCTGCTAAGGATTGCGTTAGCTATTCTGGGTTTCTTACTCTTCCAGATGAATTTCATGATTGCTTGCTCTATTTCTGTAAGGTACGTTATTCGGATTTTAATTGGAATTGCACTGAATCCGTATAGCACTTTTGGTATCATGGCCATTTTGACAATATTAATTCTGCCTATCCAAGAACATGGGAGATCTTTCCATCTTCTAAGGTCTTCCTCAATTTCTTTCTTCAATGTTTTGTAGTTTTCATTGTAGAGATTTTTTACCTCTTTGGTTAGATTGATTCCCAAGTATTTTATTTTATTTTTTGAGGCTATTGCAAATGAAGTTGTTTTCCTCATTTCCCTTTCAGATGTTTCATTGCTTGCATATGAAAATGCTTTAGATTTATGCTAAATAAATCTAAAGTGTTGATTTTATAGCCTGCTATTTTTCTGAATTCATTGATGAGGTCTAGAAGTTTTCTGGAGGAGTTTTTTGGATCCTCTAAATATAGAATCATGTCATCAGCAAATAGTGACAGCTTAAGTTCCTCTTTTCCTATTCGTATCCCTTTAATTTCTATAGTCTGTCTAATTGCTCTGGCTAGAGTTTCGAGGACAATGTTGAATAGACGTGGTGAAAGAGGACATCCCTGTCTTGTTGCCATTTTTAAAGGGAATGGTTTCAGTTTTTCTCCATTAAGAATGATGTGGGCCATGGGCTTAGCATAAATAGCCTTTACAATGTTCAGGTATGTTCCTACTATCCCTATTTTTTCTAGTGTTTTGAGCATGAAGGGGTGTTGTATTTTGTAGAACGCTTTTTCTGCGTCAATTGAAATAACCGTATGATTCTTATCCTTAAGTCTATTGACATGATGGATAATGTCTATTGATTTACAGATGTTAAACCATCCTTGCATTCCAGGGATGAACCCCACTTGATCGTGATGCACGATTTTCTTAATATGTTTTTGGATACAGTTTGCCAATATTTTGTTAAGGATCTTTGCATCTATATTCATCAAGGATATTGGTCTAAAATTTTCTTTCCTTGATGTGTCTTTTCCTGGTTTGGGTATGAGGGTGATATTAGCTTCATAGAATGAGTTTGGTAGGGTACCCTCCTTTTCTATTTCCTGGAATACTTTGAGAAGTATTGGAATGAGTTCTTCCTTGAAGGTCTTGTAGAACTCAGCTGAGAATCCGTCTGGTCCTGGGCTTTTCTTGGATGGTAGATTTTTAATGGCTTCTTCTATTTCATTGCTTGGTATTGATCTGTTTAAATTGTGTATGCCCTTCTGGTTCAGTTTGGGGGGAGCATATGTCTCTAGAAATTTGTCAATGTCTTCAGTAGTTTCTATTTTGTTGGAATACAGATTTTCAAAGTAGCTTCTCATTATGTTATGTTTCTCAGTGGTGTCTGTCGTGACCCTGCATCTTATAGAAGAAAACGTATGTCCAAATCTTCAACTTGTTGGCTTAGGAGCAGACTTCCTCAACAGGACTCCCATAGCACAAGAAATAAAAGCAAGAATCAATAACTGGGATAGATTCAAACTAAACAGTTTTCTCTCAGCAAAGGAAACTATCAGCAATGCAAAGAGAGAACCTACAGAGTGGAGAATATCTTTGCCACTCATACTTCAGATAGAGCACTAATCTCCAGAATATATGAAGAACTCAAAAAACTCTACACGAAGAATACAAATAACCCAATCAACAAATGGGCTAAGGATATGAACAAATGCTTCACAAAAGAAGATCTACAAGCCAATCAACAGATATATGAAAAAATGTTCAACATCTCTAGTAATAAGAGAAATGCAAATCAAAACTACCTTAAGAGTCCATCTCACCCCAATTAGAATGGTGATTATCAAGAATACAAGCAACAATAGGTGTTAGCGAGGATGTGGGGAAAAGGTACACTCACACATTGCTGGTAGGGCTGCAAATTAGTGCAGCCACTCTGGAAAGCAGTGTGGAGATTCCTTAGAAAACTTGGAATGGACCCACCATTTGACCCAGCTATCCCACTTCTTGGCCTATACCCAAAGGACTTAAAATCAGCATACTACAGAGATACAGCCACATCAATGTTCATAGCTGCTCAATTCACAATAGCCAGATTGTGGAACCAACCTAGATGCCCTTCAATTGATGAATGGATAAAGAAACTGTGGTATATATATACAATGGAATATTACTCAGCTCTAAAGAATAATAAAATTATGGCATTTGCAGACAAATGGATGAAATTGGAGAATATCATGCTAAGCGAGATAAGCCAATCTCAGAAAACCAAAGGACGAATGATCTCACTGATAAGCGGATGATGACACATAATGGGGGGTGGGAGGGGGGCAAGAATGGAGGAAGGAGGGACCGTATAGAGGGAAAAGAGAGGTGGGAGGGGTGGGGGGAAGGAAAATAATAACAGAATGAATCAAACACCATTACCCTATGTAAATGTATGATTACGCAAATGGTATGCTGTTACTCCAGGTATAAACAGAAACAACATGTATCCCATTTGTTTATAATAAAATAAATTAAAATAAAAAAATAAGAATAAGAAGATAAATGATATTATCAAGTGATACTACCAAAAGTCAAAAAAAACAGGTTAAGGTAATACAAAGTGGGGATAGATTGCCTTTTGGAGTCAGATGAGAACTCTCTGAGGAGGTGGACTGTGTCCTTGGGAAAAATGAGGAGCATTTAGGGAGGGGAAAAGCTCGTGTGACAATGAAGCATGGTCAAGGCCACCAGGCCACGGTTCCCAGCCAGGGCCGCACGCTGCAGTCCTCTGCGGATTTTATGTAAAAAACATGTTTTGTCTTCTTATAAAAAGGAGTAATTTGTCTAAGTTCAGAAATGTCATAAAGGCTGTTTTAGTTTATGACCTTAAGGAAGGAAGAAAACCGGCAGAAAGGAATGAGCACGAAGGATAAAGAGATTATCCTTATGAATATGAGGACGTATTTTGGAGAATGTTTCTCAATGAAAAAGAGAAAGGGGACAAAACTAAGAATGGAAACAAGTGGTAGAATGTCCAAGTAAGTCACAAAAGGTTTATGGAAGATAAATCTCAGGAAATTTGTATGTGTGATTAAATTGACGATGAAAGATTATATGAAGGGTTTCTAAGGTCAGATTTCTAAGGTCAGAATCTAATATACTGACGGAATACCAGCATCTAACTCTCTATGTTTAAGACAACAAGGTTTTCTTAAGTCATTGATTTGCTCTTAAAAACATTTGCAAAGACTGTCTTAAAGAATGAAGATTTTGTATTTTATCAAGATAATTTCTTGTGTCTGTTAGTTTCCATTACTTAAGGAAACTTCATCTTAAAAGAATTAAGGTTTAAGTATCTGTCTATTGTAAAGTTTTTGAAATGAACACTTCAAAACTCTGGTTAAATAAACAAGTGTTATTTTAATTTATTAAAAAAATACAAAAAGTAGTAAGTGCTGGAGAGGATGTGCAGAAAAAGGAGGATTTTCACACATTCATGGGTCTGTAATTAGTCCAACCACCATGGAAACCAGTATGTAGGATCCTCAGAGGACGAGGCACGGAACCACCATGGGACCCAGCTACACACTCCTCAGTATTTCCCTGAAGATTTAACGTCACCTTCCTCACTGACACACCCACACCCCAGGTTGACAGCAGCACAACTCACAACAGCCAGACTAGGGAAGCAGCCTGGTGTCCTTCAGAGACGACGGGACCAAGAGCACGTGGTGCCCACACAGTGGAGTCGTATTCAGCCATAAAGAGAATGAAACGGTGGCGTCTGCAGGAAATGGATGGAGCCAGAGGGCAAGGTGTCAAGTGGAATCAGCCAAACTCAGAGGTGAAGAGTCATAGGATTGTTCTCAAATGTGGAAGCTGGAGAGTGAGAAGGGAAAGAATGGGGGCAACCTCAAGGAAACTGAAAGTAGATCAGCAGAGTAAAAAAAGGGATCAGGGGACAGGAGGAGGAAGAGAAAGGGGAACATGGGGTGAGAGATGTCAAGTCATATTGCTGTACTGAAGGGAAGAGAGGTAGAAGGCATGGGAGGG
Source organism: Sciurus vulgaris (assembly GCF_902686455.1). Lineage (NCBI taxonomy): Eukaryota > Metazoa > Chordata > Mammalia > Rodentia > Sciuridae > Sciurus > Sciurus vulgaris. The sequence goes on along the minus strand of NC_136478.1, from coordinate 70,983,162 downwards.
GAAAGTTGGATGCTTTGCTATAAAACAAGAAGGGAAGTTCACACGGGGAACTGCGGAGCAGAGAGAAACCCACACTGCAGACCAGGACCGGCTGGGAGACTTCCCCGGTCCCCAGGGTCTCTCTGTGCCCCACACCCCACCCCCCGGCTCAGGCTGAGGAAACACCAGGAGCTCAGGTTCTGCTGCTCCCAACCTGAAGAGGGAAACTACATCTTCCCCAAAGCATCTCAGGGCTGGAGATGACTGGTCTACAAGACCCCAGACCCCTGTGCCTAGGAAGGGCTGAAAGAGCCCCACGGAGACACGAGGAAGGGAGGACCAGCCCAGGTCACACTCACCTGAAGGGGGCTGGCTCAGGAGGGCACCAGGTGCACTGGCTGCTGCCTCCTGGCCCTGGAGGTATGAGGACAGATCAGCAGATAGTGGAGGGGTGAGGACAGGCTCCATTGCTGTCTGAGCTGCCTGCAGGGAGCCCAGGCCCACCCCACACAGTGCTGGGAACAAGAGCCAGGATCTCAGGAAGAAGGCAGTTCCCCTTCCTGTGGGCTGCTGTGTGACACCAAATGACAGACAGAACCCAGCCCCCAAGTGGCCAAACGCTGTGTCCCTCTGTCCTGCCATAATCTGTGACCTCCTCCATCTGCACAGCCAGGACCTGGGCAGGAGACGCTATGACCCCACCACCCTCACAGCCCTGCTCTGCCTTGGTGAGATGAGAAGAAGGGAAGGGACACCCTGTTCTGAGAGGGACCCCAGCCCACAGCCAGCCCTGGCCATCAGGGGACACAGGGCCCAGGAGGCTCTGGGGAGGAGAGGGCCTGCTCAGGCCTCAGGGCTCCCCTCTCACAGGAACTCTCTTCCAGGGCTGAGTCTGGGCCCCGGGACCCGAGGGCAGCAAGGTGAGTGTCCCCAGCTGGCCCAGGTCCTGCTCCTCCCTGGGGACCAGGAGCCACCCTGGGCAGTGGATGGAGAACAGCAGCTGTGGGCTGAGGCTGGGAAGCCTGGAGGGAGCTGGGCTGAGGGCTGGGATCTGAGGGGCTGTGCTGGGACCCAGCCTCTCACTCCCTCTCATTCCCTTGCAGGGACCCTCCCCAAGCCCACCCTGTGGGCTGAGCCACGCTCCATGAATACCCAGGGGAGGCCAATGACCCTCTAGTGTGAGGGGACCCTGGAGGCCCAGGAGTACCATCTGGAGAAAGATGGAAGATCAGGGTCCTGGGACAGACAGATCCCACAGGAGCCCAGGAACAAGGCCAAGTTCCCCATCCCAACCATGACAGAGCACCATGCAGGGCGATATCAATGCTACTATCACAGCCCTGCTGGCTGGTCAGAGTGCAGTGACACCGTGGAGCTGGTGGTGACAGGTAAAAGGACACTTGGGGTCCCAGCCCCTGGCTCTGCCCTCAGGAAGGGGGTCTGCTCCCACTTGTCCCTGTCACAGCCCAGCTGGGGACGGTGTGGAGGAGGGAGCCCATTAACCCCTGACACAGTTGGGGACACCCAGCAGGTTGTGGGGACCTTTATCTTAGAGAGCCCCAGGTGAGAGAAAGGGTGAGGGAACCTGGGACCATGGCCAGAGACCCAGGTGTGAGGGAGTGACCTGCAGCAGGAGGGGAGGCAGGGCTGGTATGGTTAGGACTGTAACACTGAGGTTCAGCCCTCTTCACTGTCCCCAGGTCTCAACTGGGGATCCAGTGCAAACTCTCTCCTGGGACATGTCTAACTGGTCCAGAGTCCCAGGCTGGGCAGAGCACACAGGACAGGAGAACCCCTGAACCAGGGACCACGTTCCCCACCAGCCCTGAGCTCTGGAGCTCAGCTGAACTTGCTCCAACGTGACTCCGACACAGTGCTGAACTCACAGAGCACAGTGAGGGTGAAGCACCAGGGAGAGGAGCAAGGGGACCCCGAGCAGCAGGGAAGGGCTATCAGGGGCTCCGTAGAGTCCTGTGTGAGAAGAGCCCAAGGTGCGGGTCCAGGCAGGATGGGAACCTCGACTTCACACAGCCCCCTCCTCACACAAGCCCCCTACCTTGATTCTCAGGAGACACTGAGACCTTCTGCCCATCACAGAACAGCTCAGACCCCAGGACAGGGGAGTCAGGAGGAGTCTCAGCCATGGGGCTGGACTCTGAGAGTCCATTGCTGGCCAGGGGAGGTGACTGCACTGGGTGGACATGGGGGATCCTGGGGTGATTTGGGTCTGCCCTGACCTCTGCCCTGTGTGTCCTCATTCCCAGGCTCACCTCCCCAGGATTACACAGTGGGAACCTCATCCGGATGGGCGTGGCTGGCTGGGTCCTGGTGTTCCTCGGGATCGTGCTGTTTCAGGCTCAGTATGACCAGACAGGGACCCAGGATGCAGCCAGGAGGTGAACAGCAGAGAACAGGCAGCACCCAGAGTGCAGAGACTGGGAGATGAAGGACCATCCGGAGGTCTGCAGACCACCTGGCTCAGATGGGGCTGCACCCTGAGACCGTCCAGGCAGCAAAGGTGGCTGGATCAGGACGGCTGGGTGCTGGCTGCACAGTCTTCCCCACAGTGCTGAGAGCACACAGGGCTGGCCCACCGCTCTCTGCAGCCCTCCAGGAGCCTGTCCCTCTCGGGGGATGTCTGTGCAGCTTCCCTGAAACCCGGGAGGTGGAGCCACAGGCTGGTGTCTGAGGACTGTGTATCAGGTGTTGGTACTGTCGTCATGGCTCTGAAAAAGTCACGTTAAAAACCTGGGAGTCCTGCAGAGTGTTTGCTGTTACCGTCCACGTCCCTCCTGGCCACCTCCACCTGCCCAGGTATCACCAGGTCACCTGAGTTCTGGCTCTAAGTGCAGATTCCTCTGCTCACTGCTGGTCTTAGAAACCATCCACCTGGCACTTCTAGAGTCCCCTGGCTGGCATGGCCCCCTGGTCCTGCAGGGTCTCCTTTCTTCACTGAACCCCTAGGTCCTTGCATTGCCCCTGGTGACACTGTGAACAAGCTCTTCCCCTCCGTCCTCCCACCCAGACACCTAGCTCCCCTCACTCCTGTCCCTGGGTCCTGGGGCAGGAGCACGAGGCTGAGGCTCAGAGCTCCTGGCTGCCCTGATGGAGTGGGAGCAGGTGGCTTCTCGCCTCAGCTGGGACCTGGGCCTTGGCTCTCTGGGCTCTTCCAAGTCAGGGTGAGGCTCTGCTCCTCTCCTGACTCACTGAGGGCTTTTCTCTGACAAGTGCATGTGGACCCTGCAAAGAGCTCTTCCTCCAGCTCTGAGGTGACTTGCAGGGGACCATCCTTGTCACCCGTTGCTGTGATGGATCACACTAATGGGCTTTGGATGATGAACTGCCTCTGCACACCTGGGACACACGCCCCTTGGTCACGCTGTGTGACTCTTCTGCACCTGCTGGGTGGATTTGCTGAGGCAAGTGTGTCCCACTGAGCCCTCGCCCTCCTGCTGAGAAACGCACCACTGGGCAACACTGTCCTGCAAACACCACCCAGTGCCCTCACACGAAGCCCCAGGCAGTGACGTCACTAGGGGACCAGGCCTCTGGGAACCCAGTCAGGAGGTGGTGTGCTGGACTGGGATGCTGTGCAGTGAGGGCCTCTTCTGTGGAGGGTTGTTCCCTGTCTCCATGGGGATGTCCAGGGTGCTTTCCTTCCCCGGGAAGTCCTTGTGTGGTGTGGTGTCAGATGCTGCAGGCCTCTGGGAATGACTTAGGACCTTCCCTCTGCTTCCTCTCCTGGGTGGTGCAGAAGATGGCTCAGCGTCCCCTCCAGAGCTGGCAGGGCTCCTCAGCACCCACCAGGCCTGCCCTTCATTGGTAGTCCACGTGGCTGCTGGAGGTCAGTGTCCTGCCCCCAGGACCTTGGCTTAGCATCTCCTCAGGGCAGGTCAGCTGCCAGCAGGTCCCCTAGAGGGGTGTGAGCCAGCTGCTCTTTGCCTCCACCTTGAGGGGACCCGACAGGGCAGGGCTGGGGGCTGCTGCTCTCTCTCTCCTCCCTTCTCTCTCCCACCCTCCAGCTGCCCCCTGGGTTCTGAGTGGTCCTGGCAGAGCCTGTGTCCCTCCCTGTGCAGGTGTGGTTTCCACCACTACCTGGCTTCCTGCAGCCTGAGCTCAGTGCCCAGGGTGGTGCCCCTGCCTGGTCCTGTGTGGTGCCCCTGAGGTTCCTGGGTCTGGGGTTTGGTGTCCGATGGGAACTGGGGACCCCCAGTCATTGTTGAACCCTCTGAGACCCCGTGTCCTTCTCCTTCCTCCTCCTGGTGCTGTGGGGTGCCGAGAGACACCTGTCCCTCAGTCCATCGAGGTTCTTGTCTCTGAACTCTTGACATTTCCACTGCTACAGTCTCCAGCTCAATATCCTCCCTCCATGGTTCCACCCTGGGACAGCCCGCAGTGGTCTTCTCCTGTTCATGCCAGTCCTTCTGGCATCTGGGGGAACTTCTTTTAGGCTCTTTCCTGGGATGCCCGTCTCCTCTTCTGAGCTGTCACTCTATCAGCCAGAGCCCTGGGCACCTTCAGTGGTACTGTCTTAGATTCCTGGTCTCACCATGCCTCATCCCTGCCCTGTGGGCTCCGAGGGCAGCCCTGGATTTCCAGTTGTATTTTGGCTGTGGGATGCCTGGGATCCACCTCCTGACAGATGGTCCTGTGCTGGACAGAGGCCAGCCCTAAACACACCTTTGGAGAGGTAGGGGGAGGTCAGGGACACAGCTTGAGGTGATGACATCCCTGGGGGTTGTCCTCCATTCAGTCCACCAGGTGCTCCTGGCCAGCATTTCACACCAGTTTGTGCACAGAGGCTTAAGATGCCTGCGGACAGTTGAATGCTGGTCTGCAGCACAGGCCGTCACTAACCCTGGACATGTGCATACATCCCAGGAAGCCCACGCACCTGTTGTGGCCCTGGCCCTGCCCCACTTCACTCTGGACAGGCAGCTCCCGCATCCTGCAGGACGCAGGCTCCGCCTATCTTGCTGTTGCAGAAGACATGCTTTTGGACACGGGCTCCTCCAGCAGTAAACAGAGTGCACCTGGAGTCCCCTGCTCTGGTTATGTGCACCTGGACTCCCCTGCTCTGGCTGGAGTGCACCTGGAGTCCCCTGCTCTGGCTGGTGTGCACCTGGAGTCCCCTGTGCTGGCTGGCGTGCTCCTGGAGTCCCCTGCGCTGGCTGGTGTGCGCCTGGAGTCCCCTGCTCTGGCTGGTGTGCGCCTGGAGTCCCCTGCTCTGGCTGGTGTGCGCCTGGAGTCCCCTGCTCTGGACAGGGCTCTCTGCATCTCTCCTGGGGTGGCAGTTCCTCTACAAGGGGTTTTCAGGAAACCGAAATTGTTGGCCAGGTGAGTGTCCAGCAGTGCATGGTCAGCTCTCTGTCTGTCTGTCAGCCAGTTCCTCTGGACGTGGAGCTTCACAGTGCTTCTCAGGTTCATGTCCCACACAGGGGAGAGCTGAGGGCTGCCGTGGATGGAGCTGGTCTGACCCGTCCAGGTCAGCGAGGCTGTGGTGAAGCCCAGCAGGCGGGCTGTGCAGCTCCCTCTCCTGCAGAGCTGTGACAAGGACAGAGCACCCAGCACTGGGCCTTCACTGGACACAGCAATCGTGCAACCTGATCGGGAGCCCAAAGCCTGGATCCTCCCAGGTCCCAGCCTCCCCAGTGCATGTCCTAAGCTGTTTTGCTGACTAACCAGACAAAGCCCCTCCCATGGACTCTGCACCCCTCCCCAAGTCCCTCTGCAGAGAAGGTTTGTGACAACCTCATCAGGAACAGGGAACTGAGGGTCAGAGAAGGTGATAAATGCTCATGGTACCCGGGCAGTGGAGGAGCACAACAGGATTTTCTTCTGAACCCAGGCGCCCTCTGCCCTAAACTACACCCCAGCAGTTTCATTTTCAGTTAGACACAGGGTCTCACTGAGTTTCTTGTGGTCTCTTTAAACTGCTGAGGCTGGCCTTGAACTTGCAATTCGCCCATCTCAGCCTCCCTAGCCACTGGATTACAGGCATGTGCCACCATACCTGGCTTTCTTGCCTTTCTTCAATTTTCTGCTGTTCACTCTCTGGGCTCATGTCCAGCATGAAGCTCCAGGTGAGCTGCACAGCCAGGTGCTCAGGGTCTGCTGCTCTGCCTTCACCTGAACAGGGAGCAGACATCTTCCCACAGCATCTGCAGGGCTGGGGAGATGACTGGCCTTAGCAAGGGGCTCACAACCCTGTGCCATGCACAGGCTGAAAGACAGATGGAGCCCCAGGGAGGCCTGAGAGGGGAGGACCAGCCCAGGTCACCCTCACCTGCAAGGGGCCAGCTCGGGGGGCCTCTAGCAGTATTTGCTGCTGTGTCCCTGGAGGGATGAGGACAGATCAGGCAGACAGTGGATGTGGTCAGAGGAGACCCACCTCTGTCTGAAGGGTCTGCAGAGACCCTGGATCCTGCCACATCACATTCCTAGGAGCACAAGACCAAGCTGGGGCAGGCAGTCCCCTTCCTGGCTGCTGGTGTGAAGCCCCAGGGCAGGGAAGAACTGGCCCAAAGGGCTGTGTTCACTCCCTTCTCCTGACACAGAGCTGTGGCCATGGCAGCGCCCAGCAGGTGGCTCCAGGCTTCCTCCCTCCCCTGGGACCGCGAGGGGGCTTTGCTCTGTCCTGTCCTGCAGGCCCCTGGCTGAGCTCCTGGAGGTCAATGTCACAGTGGAGAGTCCCTGTGGCTGGTCCCTGCAGGGCTGAGGTCTCAGCTCACCCACTTTGAATCTTCACCTCTGGTAGGTGACAGGATTCCTGTGCTAGACCAGGCACTAAGCAGACACTTGTCAAAAACAGTTTAATATTGACCTTCCTTGGACATCACAGAAATGCAAAGTAAAATTACACTGAGGTCCCTACTTCCCCAGTCAGGGGCAATCATCAAGAACGAAAATAATAAGAAATGCCTTTTCATTTAAAAAGAAAACTGAGTTTTCTTCTCTTTCAGTTTTGGTGTCTCTATTGCTGTACCTTCAAGTTCGAGTTCACTCTATTCTCTTGTACTGCAGTGTTTACATAACAACTGGTTTATTTCCTTCCTTTATGACAGTTTATGCCTCTAGAAGTTCCCTGTAGTCCCAACACACACATTTCTTATAACATCATCTATTTATTTCCTAAACATTTTGAAAGTACGGAATACAGTTGTGATAACTGGCTTAGTTGGTTTGGTGCTGGGATTGACCCCAGGGCCTCACGTGAGCTAGGCATGGCTCTAGCAGAGCTACTCCCTCGCCCCGTAACAGCTGTTTTAATGTCTTTCTGTCCCAATTCTAACATCCACGTGCCTGGCGTAGGTACCACACACGGAGCTGAGCAACCCCAGGACCTCAGCAAATGCCAGGTCACGGTGCTGGGCCCAGGAGCGGGAGATGGACACCCCGGTAGGCTTCTTGGGTTGTGTCTGGTGTCTGCTCCTCTGCCTGTCTGGTGACCTTGACTGGACACCAGACAGTGTTTGCTGACTTGGCTGGTGCCGGATGCATTTGTATTCCGGTGAGTACTCGTGAGCATTGTTCTAGAACTCAGATACGTTCCTTCTGGGAAGCAGTTTGATCCTGTAGGTAATAGTCACAGTAAGCCAACCTAGAGCTGCGTTGACCTTGAGGTGCCTGGTCCTCGCCACTGAAGCAGGGCCCCTCTGCACCTGTGACGATACCAGTGTCCCGTGCCACCCTCCAGGGAGATTTTTATGTCCAGCTGAAGAAAGGCCCTGGTTCTGGCCTGTGTAGTACCAGACACTGTTGGTGACGGTTGTCCCTCAGCTGAGGGTCATTTCCTGACGTGCACGTGCTGATCACAGCACTGAGGCTCCTGGAGGGACCCTCCGAGGTCTCAGGTCACCTCTGAGCGGCCTCCTCTCTCCTGCTCTCTCTGCTGGGAACTCCAGCTGCCTGGGTCTCCCTGGACATTCTGCTCTACTCAGCAGCTCAGGGATGGGTCATTCAAGGACACAATCCATGGTGCCTCCTGCTCAGGGCTCTCTGTCTCTATCACCTGAGGACGTGTGGCCTTAGGAAGCAGTGGACCTGGGAACCAGGCCTGGTCCAGAGGATCTAGGGTCAGGCCAACCCCGGAGGACCCTGTCCCAGGGCCATCCCTCATGGACAGGGTCAGGACTGCCTCTGCTGAGAGACCCCAAGACTGCCCCTGCAGAGTGAGGGTCCAGGACTGAGCCTGCAGAGTGAGGGTCCAGGACTGACCCTGTAGAGTGAGGGTCCGGGACTGACCCTGCAGAGTGAGGGTCCGGGACTGACCCTGCAGAGTGAGGGTCCGGGACTGACCCTGCAGAGTGAGGGTCCAGGACTGAGCCTGCAGAGTGAGGGTCCTGGACTGAGCCTGCAGAGTGAGGGTCCAGGACCACTCCAAGGACTCAAGCTTCTGCCTACCCCAGTGCTACAGACTGGCTCTTGACCCGCCTCAGATCCAGGTGGGCAGTGTGCACATAGGCCTCAGGCCACCCCAGAGTCCCAGACTCCAGGCCTCCCCTACAGATCCAGTCAACCTGTGCACCCATTGATCCCTCGGTGGAACCATGACCCAGATGCCAGGTCCAACCACGTACAGACCCAGGCACAGGTAAGTTACCCCAGGAGTCCAGCAAAAATCCCACATGAAGTCCCCACCATGAGACCCACCTGGAGACTATAGATGGCATTGCTGGTGAATGACCTTCCTTGACAAAGCTTGTCTATATAGACTGGGATGTGTGCCTACTTCTTCAATGTGCAGACACCAGTGCAAGGTCACAAGGGTCACGAATGACCAGGGACAGGTGGCACCACCCATGGAACCAAGTAACGTACCAGGAACAGACCTGAGGACATGGAGATGTGCAAACTACCTGGGGAAAAGCAAAATAATTATCTTAACACATCTCAGTGACAAGAGAATTAAAATGAACTACTCAAAATCAGGAAAACAGCATGCACAAGAAATTAGAAGGTCCAGCAAAGAAATTAAGGTCACAAAGAGAAAGCAAAGACAGAGTTTGAAGTTAAGAACACAGTGAAACGTTCTAGAGAGAGCTTCAACAGCAGCCTTGAGGGAGTGCTCCCTGGTGCAGGCTGAGAACATGCTCAGGCCCCGCAGTGTCCAGGTCCACAGTGCACAGTCCATGATGACCCCGGTCTCCTTGGGCTCAGGCATGGGCGGAGCCTTCTGGGCATCTCCCTGGGGTGCTGGGGTCCTGAGGTTCAGGTTCTCTGGAGGGTGCTCTCTTCTTTCAGTGACATGAGCCACCTGTGCAAGGCTTCTCCCAGAATTGCCACGAGGTCACTGGCAGGTGGGCAGGACCCAACTCAGAGACCCTGAAATAGGAGCCACTTTCCCACTTCTTAGGCAGAACTTGTCCCCATGGGCACTACACCCTGCGGAGATCCAGGACACCGACCTGCGGGGGAGCCAGTTCTGTGGGTGGGGCTGATGTCACGTGGGGCTCCTAGGAGACAGACAGGGCTGGAGAAGGCTGGGCAGCCTCTGTCCTCTAGGCTGACCTCGGCATCCTGAGCCCCTCCTGACTGACCTGTCCTGGGACGGCCCTGCCCCACCTCCCCTGCTCCCTGTGCCCCTCCCAGGCCTCCAGGTAATCAGGAGGACCCTGGGGACAGGTGACCTGGAGCACACACAGCGGCCTTTGATCAGACTCAGCTCCATGTCTCAGGCAAAGGCCACCTTGTCCTGGAGTGAACGGGGGAAGCACAGCCTCTGCCACACGAGGATGTGAGGAGCTCTCCGTGCCTGTGATGTCCACACCACCCCCCCTGGGAGAACCAGCCACCAGAGGACAGAGGCTGGGACCCTGGCCTGGCCACTGGGCCTCATGTCCCCCAGCCTGGAGCTTTCCAACCTGGCTGCAGGTGAGGGCTGGGACGTCTGGACCCGGGCCGTCTCTGCTCTGCCCGTTCATCTAGCCCCCCTCTACTGGTCCCTTCTGCGTGCTCCCCATCCCTCCTCAGCTAAACCCCAGCGTCTGAGGCCTCGGGAAAGGGGTCAGGCCATGGTGTGGGTGGCCCCTGTGTGTGAATCCCTGAGGCAGGCTGCGTGAGCTCTGCTCGCCTTCACTGGTGACCCCCTCACCCCAACACCAAGCCTCCCGAGGACGTGGTGCTGAGCTATGCTGAGCAAGGCCAGAGTCCATGGGGGGGGGGGGCGCAGGTGCACCCCCAGTGCATCCCTGGAGCTGACTCCCGGGCTGGTGATGGACAACTCTGGGTCACAGGTCCTGAGGAGGCCACAGGGCACAGGACCATTGAGACGTCACCTCACAGATTCGGATGGAGCCCTGACAGGACCAGGGTCCCCACAGCATGGGGACAGAGAGGGGAGGACTGAGTGTCCACACAGGGTCTCCGCCTCCTGGAGGATTCCAGGAAAACAGCAGAGGGGGAAGGCGAGACTGGATCCACCCAGACAGCTGGACCAACAGGACACAATGGGGGACACTCAACCCATCACATGGACAGGGGAGCAGAGACCATGAGGGTCTGTGGTCAGGAGGGGTGGGCTTCAGCATGACACTTCACAGCCTTGCCACCTGCCAGGAGCCACCTGCCTGCACTGGGCCACATCCCTGAGAGATGCAGGGTACATCATGTCCCTCCTTCCAGGACCTGCCGCATCTGTGGATATCATGGTGGTCTCTACAGGATGACCCTGCCTTAAACCAGCAGCTATGTACCTGCCTGGAGCACAGGCGCACGCGCGCGCACACACACACACACACACACACACACACACACACACACACACCCCTGAAGTCTCTGAGCTCCTATGAGCAGGCAGAGGAACAGCTGAGAGCTCCTTCTGCCTGTGACCACTCAGCTGGTCCCCCCACAGTACCTCTCTGACACCTCCCTGGACCCTTGCTCTACCCTTGAACATAGGTGACCTTTGCAGACCCCAGGGTGGGTGGGGAGACCTGGGGCACCAAGATGGCACCCAGGCTGCTCCTGCTCTGCACCCACCAGAACTGACCAGCAGGTCCCTGGTCATGGGCAGACATGGGTGGGTGCCTCTCCCTGGACACAGGGTTGGGTCTGGGGTCTGACCTCATCCTGGGGGCTGTGGGCCCCCAGTAAGTACCCCAGGGCACTGGGGACCTGTCAGAGCCTCAGGTAAGGCTTTAGTACCCAGGCCTGGCCGAGAGCAGCACCCCTGGACACTGTGCATCTGCCCCCAGGGTGTCTGAGTCACAGCAGAATTAACAGAAACGGGACAGAAGATTGACTCTGAATGAAGAACGTCCCTGCTCCTCCCTGGGGTGGGCTGAGCCCCCTGGACTGTAACCCCAGACTGAGCACACAGGACAAGGACCATCTCATCCCAAAGCTTCCCCAGTGTTCCTTCCAGCCCTGGTCACAACCATCCCTGGGCCAGACGACCTGCCCAGGGGAGGGGACCAGCAGCCAGGCCAGCTCCATGTCTACCCCATGCTGGAGCTGTGTCCACGTCACCCAAAGTGACCCTTGAGACCAGGGCTGCAGGGACCTCAGGGCATGGGGACCGAGGGGACATGGTGCAGAGGGAGGGGCTTGGGGTCAGGAGGGGGCAGGGAGGCTGTGGACAGGACGGCAGCTGGGACAGGGTCCAGGACCTGGGACACACCTGATGGCTGAGCTGGGACCCGGCTGGGGGCCTGGGTGGCGTCCTCGCTGCTCAGCACCAGCTGCAAGTCTTCACTGAGCTCAGACCACAGGACTTTAGGTGGCGGCAGTGACAAAGCCCAGCAGGGTCCTCACTCATGGAGGGAAGAGGAACCTGGCCTCTGTCTCAGGAGGTGAAGAGGTCCTCTGACCCCAGAACCGGGAACGTCCCTTCTTCTTCAGGGGAACCTCACCTCCCCAGCAGGGCCCGGCACACAATGGTCACGGGCCTCCCCCGGGGATCACAGAGCCCAGTCAACAGAGAGGGAGGGTCTGGGCAGGGCCCCAGGAGGAAGCAGAGCAGCCTCAGCCTCCACTGGGAGGAGCTGCTGGGCCACAGAGGAGGGACAGTAGGAGACCACGGGAGGACAGAGGTCCAGTCACAGTGCTGTGTCGGGTGTGTTTGAGTGTGTAACACAGATCCCACCACATGTCCACCCACAATGCCCCAGTAGAAAATGTGGAAAACCAAGGAGCAACTGCGCACTGTCTGCAAGATGCACTTTAACCTGGTGCTTTGGTTTGTTTCCTTTATTTCTTCATTTACCTGTTCGTTTATTCTTGAGTGAGAGTCTCTCTCTCTGCCCGGAGGTCCTTGCACTCCTAGGCTCCAGTGACCTCCCTCCTCTCCCTCCCCTGGGCCCAGCTCAGGACATGCACTTCAGCTCCAGGGACACACAGTGGCTACCAGTGAACATGGGAAAGAATATTCTGTACAAACAGGAACCAAGAGAGAGCTGGGGAACCCACATTCACATCAGCAGAATAGACTGTGAGTCAACAGGCGTCTCGAGACACAGAAGGACATTTAGTAGTATAAAAACGTCAACCCATCACCCGCCTGTGACATCATGGACACCCCCACCCCACCAGCACTCAGATACACAAGGAAACAGAGCTGGGTGTGGCCTGTGTCCAGGCTGTGATCCCAGCACTCGGAGGCTGAGGCAGGAGGGGGAAGTTCAAGGCCAGCCTGGGGAACTTAGGGAGACCCTGACTCTAAATAATAATTAAAAACGACTGTGGATGAGGCTCAGTGGCTCAGTGCACCTACCTGCAGCAATACCTACTACAAAATGCAAAACCCCTAGGGGAGTAGAAGGGAGTAGGGAGAAGAAGAGACCAGAGAAGGGAATAGGGGAGAGGAGACAGGAGTGAATAGAAATGAGGGAGAGAGGAGAGGGGCGAGGACAGGAGGGGAGAGAGGAGGTGCACAGGGAGGTGGCTGGGCTGCCCTGGGCCCCACACACAGCTGAGCTGGCCAGGCCTGGCTGCAGACATGGCTGGAGCAGAGCACAGCTCCCACCCCTCCCAGAGCCCTGGGCCCACTCCCCCTCACATGGAGCAGGAGCCTTCTCCTCAATGACCTTTGATAACCCCAGACCCCAGAGGATCCTTCCCTGTGGCTCCTCCTCCATGCGGGGAACCCTCCATTCTCCTCTTCTGCTCTTGACGGGAAGAGCTGTGGATTTCAGACATGGCAGGGACAACCTCTGAGAGCTCAGAGCAGATGGGACCTCACGGAGTGTGCACCAGCCCAGCACCACGAACTTCTCCCGGCCCAAACCCAGGCTGGCCTCCAGCCCTGGAGGACAAGCTGGCTGAGCCTGTCCGTGTCCAGACACTGCTGACCCCACACTCCAGGTCGTGAGGAAGAGAACAGGCTCCAAACTGGACGCTGGGTCTGGGAGGCCAGTTGTCCCTACGCAGGACGACACCACAGTGCAAATGAGCTGGCACTGAGCTGGAGTCTGGCCCCCGAGGGGCACCCTGCCCAGGAGACAGGGGTTCCCAGGAGGCAGGAGGCCTCAGATTCCATCCCAGGGAGAGGGGTGGGTTCTGCTGCTAAGGAGAGGGGAAGCCCCGAAGGGGACCATTTAGCAGAGGAAATCCACACCAGCACCAGGAGGAGAGGCGAGGAGCTCCCTGGGCCCTGCCCCTCTCTGTGCCCCCAGCAGAGCTCCAGCTGACTGCACAGCCAGGTGCTCAGGGCCTGCTGCTCTGTGCCCACCTGAGGGGGACCTGCGTCTTCCCTAAAGCATGTCCAGGGCTGGGAGACCAATGGCCCCAGCTAAGACCCAAGAACCCAGCACCAAGATGGACAGATGGAGACCTGCGAAGGGAGGACCAGTCCCAGGTCACCGTCACCTGGAAAGTGCTGGCTCAGGAGGGCACCAGGTGCACTGGCTGCTGCCTCCTGGCCCTGCAGGGATGAGGACAGATCACACAGACAGTGGAGGGGTGAGGACAGGCACCATTGCTGTCTGAGCTGCCTACAGGGAGCCCAGGCCCCACCCCACACAGTGCTGGGGAAAAGACAGGATATCAGGGGACGACAGTTCCCCTTCCTGTGAAACTTTCGTTGTGACGCCCCACGACAGGCAGAACCCAGCTTCCATGTGTCCACACCCTGTGTTCCTCTGTCCTGCCATAATCTGTGACCTCCTCCATCTGCATAGCCAGGACCTGGGGAGGAGACGCCATGACCCCCACCCTCACGGCCTTGCTCTGCCTTGGTGAGATGTGAAGAAGGGGAGGGACACCCTGTTCTGGGAAGGACCCCAGCCCACAGCCAGCCCTGGCCATCAGGGGACACAGGGCCCAGGAGGCTCTGGGGAGGAGAGGGCCTGCTCAGGCCTCAGGGCTCCCCTCTCACAGGAACTCTCTTCCAGGGCTGAGTCTGGGCCCCGGGACCCGAGGGCAGCAAGGTGAGTGTCCCCAGCTGGCCCAGGTCCTGCTCCTCCCTGGGGACCAGGAGCCACCCTGGGCAGTGGATGGAGAACAGCAGCTGTGGGCTGAGGCTGGGAAGCCTGGAGGGAGCTGGGCTGAGGGCTGGGATCTGAGGGGCTGTGCTGGGACCCAGCCCCTCATTCCCTTGCAGGGACCCTCCCCAAGCCCACCCTGTGGGCTGAGCCAGGCTCTGTGGTCACAGAGAGAAGGACAGTGACCCTCTGGTGTGAGGGGACCCTGGGGGCCCAGGAGTACCGTCTGGAGAAAATTGGAAGATCAGGGTCCTGGGACACGAAGATCCCACAGGAGCCCAGGAACAAGGCCAAGTTCCCCATCCCAACCATGACCCAGCACCATGCAGGGCGATATCAATGCTACTATCACAGCCCTGCTGGCTGGTCAGAGCGCAGTGATGCCCTGGAGCTGGTGGTGACAGGTGAGAGGACAATTGGGGTCCCAGCCCCTGGCTCTGCCCTCAGGAAGGGAGTCTGCTCCCAGGTGTCCCTGTCACAGCCCAGCTGGGGACGGTGTGGAGGAGGGAGCCCATTAACACCTGCCTCCTTCTCTGCTAGGATCCTACAGCAAACCCAGGCTCTCTGCCCTGCCCAGCCCTGTGGTGACCTCAGGAGGGAACGTGACCCTCCAGTGTGGCTCATGGCAGGGATTTGGCCAGTTCGTTCTCACTAAGGAAGGAGGACACAAGCTCACCTGGACTCTGGACTCACAGCAAGACTCCAGTGGGCAGTTCCAGGCCCTATTCCCTGTGGGCCCCGTGACCCCCAGCCACAGGTGGACATTCACATGCTATGGCAGTTACAGAGAACCCCCCAGGTGTGGTCAGAACCCAGTGACCCCCTGGAGCTCCTGGTCTCAGGTGAGGGAACTACATCTTCCCTGACACAGCTGGGGACATCAAGCAGGTTGTGGGGACCTTTCTCTTAGAGAGCCCCAGGTGAGAGAAAGGATGAGGGAACCTGGGACCACATGGCCAGAGACCCAGGTGTGAGGGAGTGACCTGCAGCAGGAGGGCAGGCAGGGCTGGCAGGTCCTCCCTCAGCCCAGGCTCCTCTTCCCTCCAGGGCTGTCCAGGAAGCCCTCCCTCCTGACCCAGCACAGCCCAGTCCTGGACCCTGGAGAGAAACTGACCCTCCTATGTCGCTCAGACAGTGGCTATGACAGATTTGCTCTGTCCAAGGAGGGGGGACAGGACCTCCCACAGCTCCCTGGCCAGCAGCTCCAGGCTGGGCTGTCTCAGGCCACCTTCCTTCTGGGCCCTGTGAGTGGCTCCCATGGGGGTCGGTACAGATGCTACGGTGGACACAGGCTCTCCTCTGAGTGGTCAGCCCCCAGTGACCCCCTGGACTTCCTGGTCACAGGTGAGGAGCCCAGTGTGTGCAGTCAGTGACCCAGACTCTGCACAGCCCTGAGTGGGAGGCCCAGGAGGTGATGGGCAGGGTGAGGTGTGGGGTCTCAGGAGGGAGAGAGACAGGGAGGGTCAGGGAGGGGCAGAGAAGACAGAGACAGGGAGGCACAGGGAGAGGAAGATCAGAGACCCTGAGCCAGACAGAGAGCACAGGGTCCTCAGAGAGGCCCTGGTGAGGTCTCAGCTCAGAACAAGCTGGGACCCCTCACCCCTCCTTCCTCTCTCTAGGACAGCTCCCTGCCACACCCTCCCTCTCAGTGCAGCCGGGTCCCACAGTGTCCTCAGGAGAGATCGTGACCCTGCTGTGTCAATCATGGATCCAGTGGGACACCTTCCTTCTGGTCAAGGAGGGGGCAGCTGATGCCCCCCTGCGTCTGAGACCAGAGTCCAGAGCTCCAGGGTTCCAGGCAGAATTCTCCATGAGAGCTGTGACCTCAGCCCTCACGGGGACCTACAGGTGCTATGGGTCTCAAGGCTCATCCCCCTACCTGCTGTCATGGCCCAGTGCCCCCCTGGCCCTGGTGGTCTCAGGTGAGTGACCCCTGACCCCATCCTCTGTGAGCTAGGGGTTCACTCAGGGCCCTGCCGTGGACAGCTCTGGGTGGGTGGGAGTGAGGGGCCCTGGGAGGGTCAGCCAGCGGGATTCACCCCTCAGAGAGGAGGGGCCACCAGTGTCCTCCAGCTGAATGGGGAGCAGGCAGCCAGCACTCACCTCCCACCCACCCCAGGAGGCCCTGAGGAGCAGCCCCTCACCCCCACGGACCCAGGACCCCAGAGGGGTAAGTGAGGGGCTCTGGCAGGAGGTGGGGTCTCAGGACAGGGCTGAGCTGGGGTGGAGCAGCCTCCTCTGGACACGCTGACCTGGACCAGCCCCTCCCCTTGGGCTCAGAGTCCCCAAGTGCAGAGGAGAGGCCTGGCCTGACCTTCAAGTTTCCCTCAGTGCTGACCTTGGCTGTGCCCTGCTGGAGAGGAGGCACCCAGGGAAGCCCAGGACCTGAACCTGCAGGCACTGTCCCCTCTGTGCAGTGACAGTGACCTGTGCAGGGAGGGCTCAGGGCCATCAGGCTGTCCAGGCTCCTTCCCTGCAGCTCAGGCTGAGCTCTGGTGGAGGGAAGGAGACTGGAAGTCAGACTCCCCCAGCTCAGGCCCCAGCTCTGCTGCTCCTGCTGGGTGACTGGGCAGGTGGCCCTCTCTCAGCCTCAGTTTCCTCATCTGTAACTGGTGGTGGGTGGCACGATTGACAGGTGGGAAGCCCTGGCACGCAGTGGGTGCTCAGGAAGGCAGCATGGCCCCTACTCACAATGTCACTGTGCCCAGGACTGGGAAGGCAGCTGCCGGTTCTGGTCGGGGTCTCAGTGGCCTTCCTCCTACTGCCCCTCCTGCTCCTCCTCCTCCTCCTCCTCTGGCATCAGAGCAGACGCAGGAAGGCGGGTGAGTGGCAGTGGAGACCTGGGCCTCCGCAGGCCATTGGCTCCCCGTGGGTCAAGCAAGGTGGGCAAGGGCAGCAGCCCCAGGGAAACCTGCCCCTGGGGACAGGTCACTAGGAAACACTTCCACAGAAAAAGCAGGACAGCAGACCCCTGCTCACCACATGCAGACAGATTTCAGGCTGCTGACCCGTCCCATCTCAGGAGACCTTGGAGGGGCTTCTTCAAGTGCCCCCTTCCCCTGTGGTGGTCTGTGGGGTGCGTGGCTCCCCTGGGGCTGAGACTGTTCCTCTCAATCAGCCCAGACAGAGGCTGGCCTCCAGGGACCTGCAGGGGCCACAGAGGCAGAGCCCCAGGACAGCGGCCTGCAGAAGAGGTGACTCCTGCTCCAGACCCAGACCCCCCACCCTCCTCACTGCCACCTGACACCCCCTGTCTCCCCAGGTCCAGCCCAGCCGCCGCCACCCAGGAACAACACCTCTGTGAGGGGAAGAGGGCTGGGGTGGGGTGGAGCCCCAGGGCTCCCCATCTCCCAGGCGGGAGGGCCGGGCGGGAGGCCTGGGGCTCAGGCTGCATGGACTGATCCCCACGCTTGGACCTGGGACATCACCACCACTCCCTGGCTCTGTGTCCCCATCTGGGACAGGGCAGGGCCTGTGGGACTGAGAGACCCCAGCAACTCTGTACAGGAGACGACCCCTTTCTGCCCCCGCAGATGCTGCTGTGAAGGACCGGCAGCCCGAGGACGGGGTGGAGCTGCACAGTCGGGTGAGACCCCGCCCTGTTCAGGCACAAGGAACTCCTCCTTCCCAGCCCAACCCACCGGCCACTTGGCTGTCCTCCCCCACGGGGCCCTCAGGAGTGACCAGGCTGACCCCTCCCTCTGGGAGCTCTGGCCTCCCCTGCTGGGCCCACCCTCCCTGTTTTCCTGCGGCTTCCTGGGCCCACCTGGGTGCCCTCCTGGCCCTGGCTGTTGCTGTGTCCTTGGGCCTCAGAAGGACCAGGAGTGAATGAGCCGCCCGTCCCTGAGGCTCCCCTGCCCTCGTCCATCCAGCCAATCTCAGGGAGCCCCTCTTGACCGGCTCCAAGTGGGAGCTGCAGATGCAGCAGGAGCAGAGCCCCACTCCCTGCGCTCACCAGGGGACGATGTGAAGTCCCGCAGCCTCAGGGGCAGAGCCCTTAGGGAAAGAAAGCAGAGAAAGGGGCACAGGGAGGGCTCGGATAAGCCGCCTTCAGCACCAGCCTGGATGCACAGGGCCACGCGAACCTGGGCCAGCAGCTGCAGCAGAGGACACAGCAGGTGCCAAGGTCCTGAGGCAGAACTTTCAGGAAAACGGGCAGTGTGGCTGCAGCCCCGTGGGCAGGGCAGGAGTGTTAGGAAGAGGCTGCCAGTCCTCCAAGACCTCGGGAAGTCCCTGGAGACCTGTCAGGGGTGACGCATAATCTGATTGAGATTGTTAAAGCGTCTCTCTGGTCACCGAGTGGAATGTGGCTCAGGAGATCCCGAGTGGACCCAAGGGGACTCTCTGTCTCGCTGTGTCCCTGCTGCAGAGCACACCTGACGGGGACCCCCAGGGAGCAACGTGCGCCCACGTGAAGCACTCAGGACTCAGGAGGGACGGGAGCTCCCCTCTTCCCCCACTGTCGGGGCAGTTCCTGGGCACAGAGGATGCAGAGGACAGACTCATGGACACTCAGGTGGGTCCCTCCTGTCCAAGCCCCCGGCTTCACCTTGCCAAGCACACACCCTCCCTCTCGCCATCTCCCCACTCCAGGCTGCTGCACCTGAAGGTCCCCAGGACGTGACCTACGCCCAGCTGTGCAGCGTGACCCTCAGACGGGGGATGGCTGTCCCCGCTTCCTCCCAGGCAGAGCAGCCCCCAGCGGGGCCCAGTGTGTATGCTGCTCTGGCCCCACTCACCCGGGGGCTGCCCCAGAGGACTCGCACTAGTGACCCCAGCCAGCCGGCCGCCTGACACTCCAGACTCCAGAACTCCTGAGACTCGCCTGACTGAGCATCAGGATAACCAGCCTCCCTACGTCTTGCAAATAAAGCCAGAGGTTTCTCAGTAATCAGTGAGTGGACCGAGAACCAAGTAGAGGACAGGTGTCTTGACATGACTGACGATGTTAATGGGACACATCAAACTGGGCAGTGAGACTACGGACCTTGCTGATCATATCAGGACGGGGGTTTTGCTTTGGTTTGCTTTTGGTTTTGGTTTTGGTTTTGTGTTTAGGATTGAGCCCAGGGCTGCTTGCCCACTGGGCCACGACCCCAGCCCTTTCCATCTGAGGTGGGGCTGCTGGGTGCCTGACTGGCCTGGAGGCCCTGGGCTCACCCCTCCTGCCCCGCAGCCTCCTGAGTGTCCACGCTTCCCTTTGGAGTCAGGGTCGCTTTTCTGGAGAACCTTTCTCTTACTCTGTGTCTGTTGGCAGGACATCTGCCTAGCTTTTCTTTCTCTAAGAATTCCTTCATTTGCCTTCGATCCTTAAGAACTTCTCTGCGATACAGAATTCTTGTCTGCACGACTTCAGACTGTCTCCAGTCGAGCACAGTGGCCTGCGCCTGTAACCCCAGGTCCTCGGGAACCCAAGGCAAAAGGATTCGAAGTTCAAAACCACTTGCAGAAAGTTAGCGAGGGCCTGAGCAACTCGCAAGCCTCCATCTCACATAAAAACTAAGAAGGGCTTGCGACGTGGCTCATCGGCAGAGCACCCCTGGGCTCAATCTCGCTTCCAAAAACATGAATTAAACTGTTTCCGTCGGGTGTAAGTCGATGCAGCCTTTGTGATCTTTGCTCCTCTGCCTGTAAAGGGGCGTTTGTTTCCTCTGACGGCTTTAACTGTATGTATATTAAAGTAAAGTTCACGTGACATAAAAACGACCACTGGTAAGTTTTTAAAGAGGACAGCGTCGCCTTCGGTACTGTCTCAGTGTGGTGCCAGCACAGCTTCTCTTTCACTAGGGACAGTGTCACCAAAAAGGAAACCCAGACCAGGCTGAGCATCACTCTGGTCCTGGTCCTCACCTCTCAGCCTCCTCTGCTTTGCCTCCAGAGATGGGCCTCCTGGACCCTTGTAAGTGCAGACAGGCCCTGGGCCCTGGGTGCCCGGCCTCCCTCAGGTGGCACGGCGAGGTCTGTCCCCTGGGAGGTGCGCCAGCATCTGCACGTCCCGTGTGGAGGAGGGAAAGGATTTCTGTGGGAGGACGGAGCCGGGTCGATCAGTCACCAAGAAACTGATCTGATCAAATCTACATAGGAGCCAATGACCTTTTCAATGGAAGGGGTGTGAGGGATCGGGCCTGCCAAGACCTGGCCTCCCACAAGATGGAGCAGCCCACCCACCTTCATTTATAGTCCCACAGTACAGGGCTGACGGGAGGGGCTCCTTCTGTGAGGACCAGGGTGGGGTGGAGTGAGGGAGCCCTCGGCATGGGAATCAGCAGCTCCCCGGACGGCGAGCCCTCTGCACGGGGCCACCTACTCCAGGCTGTCAGAAGCAGCCCCCCGGGAGGCCAGACACTGGGAGTCTGGCCTCTGCATCCCACGGCTCAGCCAGGCCTGACCCTGCGGGACACCATGGCTGCCCTCATGCACCCTTCCAGCCCGGGCACTATGGGGACCTGCTCTTCTTCTGGATGCAACTGAGGAGCATCATTTTGCTCCAGTGCTGGATGGATGACGACTCGTTCCTCCGCCCGTCTGCGGTGGGCACAGCGGGCTCGCCGTCCTCCTGGTGGGTGGTGCCCCGTGACACCCCGCAGCCTGTGTATGTGACAGCTCTTCTCCTTGTTCTGGCATAACCTGGAGACAGTGCTGGGAAGGGCGGGCATTCAGTCCACTCCACAGCACCCGCCCGGCCTCCGCGGCCACACCTCATGTTCTGCTGACCTCCCCGGAGGCCCTCTCCACGTCCTCGCTGGCAGGCGCTGCTGCTCTCCTTCCTGGGTGTCACTTCTCCAGCTGTGGCCGTTGCAGCGAGGGGTAGAGCGTGTGGACCAGGGCCTCTCGCTCCTGGGGTTGATTCCCTGGTGGACAGGGGTGGGGTCCATCTCTCGGCTGCTCTCGGTCCATCCACTTACTCTGCTTTGACATGTGTGAATTCAGTCGTCTGGTTTCATTTTTGGTTTTGATCCAAGGATTAAATCCAGGGCTGCTCCACCACTGAGCCACATCCCCAGCCCTTCTCATTTTTCTCACTAACTGGCTCAGGGCCGCGCTAAATTGTGGAGGCTGGCTTTGAACTTGCAATCCTCCTGCCTCAGCCTCCAGAGCCTCTGGGATCGCTGGCTGAGCCACCACGCCTGCTTCTCCCAAGTTGTCTCCACTGGAGCCCTTCATTCCTTCAGATGGCTTTCAATACCGTCTCTCCTTTCAACCCGAAGGCCCACTGTAATATTTCTTACAGGATAGAACTACTGCAGAAAATCTCCTTCAGCCTTTGTTTATCGAGACTATTTTAATTATTTCTTCATTTTAAAAGGATAGTTTTGCCAAATACACAATTCCTGGTTCACAGCTTTATTCCTTAAGCACTTCAAACACGTCATCCAACGATCTTCTGTCCACGTGGTTTCTGGTGAGAAATAGACGGTGAACCTGGCAGAGGGTCCCTTGCACATGACAAGTCACCTCGCCCTCTCTGCCTTCCAAGCTCTCCTTGTCCTGGGCTGTGACAAGTTGCCGTCACGTGTCTCCGGGTGGATGTCATTGGCGTTCTCCTGCCTGGGGTTCGTTGGACCTGTAGATCCATGTCCGTCATGAAGTTACAGTCAGCTGGGGTCTGGCCTTGCTTCAGTGTGTGGCCAGGCCGTTGAGGGCACTCGTACCAGGTGGATCCCGTAGGCAGCCAGGTGTGAAGGTGAGGGTCTCTCCGAGCACGCATCCTGCGTGTGCACACACGTCCCGCTCTATTCCTTGGAACACCCGGAGGCTGCTGGAGCCCTTGCTTCCTGCATTCCCCTTCCCATCTGCTCCTCCCTAGGATTCCTGATCTGCTCCTCGTCCACACAGAGTCCCTTTTCTCCAGTTAGGGCATCCCAGAGCTGTGTCCTGAGTACGTTTGGTAGCTGGCACAGTGGCACATGCCTGTAATCCCTGCTCCCTGGGAGGCGAAGGCAGGAGATCACACGTTCAAGGCCAGTCTCTGCCGCTTAGGCAAACCCTGTCTCCAAACCTAAAAGACGTGGCTGGGATGGCTCAATGGTAGAGCAGGCCCGGTACGCATGAGGCCCGGGTTCAAACAGGTCCCACCACATAAATGATACGTGAAAAGTGCCTTTGGTCAAGTCCTCCCTGGGAGGCCGCTGCAGTCCTGGGCCGTCCCGGTCAGGAGGAGAGCCACCCTGGCCGGGACTCTGAGGGCAGCTGGCAGGCAGGTGGACATGCAGGCCCCCTGCTCTCCCAGGCCAGCACCATGGTGCCACCTCGGGCCCCAGATCTGCCACAGCCCCTGGAGCTGTGGCCTGGGGCAGCCAGAGCCCACCGTGCGGTGCTGCCAGCAGCAGCTGTGCCCTCTTCACCGGGACCCCCCTGGTTCCTTGAACTGCCCACCAGATCAGAGTCCTGCCAAAGCCGATTCTGACGGTTTGCCAGCTAGTGGCCGCTCTTGGGGAGGGCCAGGCCTGAGCTTCCTTGCTCTGCAGTGTCTGGTGCCCGTGCCCCTCGCTCCATGGCCCTTGGTCTTGAGGATGAGTCACCTGGAGTCCCCGCCTGCTCTCCAGGACCAGCTCTTTCCAGAGCCTTTGCTGCTGCCGCTGCCCTTGGTCTCCTTCATTTCCAGCAGAGCTTGGGTCCCTCTGCTCCCGCCATTCGCCCTCCCCACCCTGGCCTCTCATGTGCAGGACTGGGGTTGAACCCAGGGGCTCCACCACAGAGCCGCAGCCCCAGCACTTTGTGCTTTGTAATTTGAGTCAGGGTCTCATTGAGCTTTGAGATCGCTGAGGGTCTGGCTGCATTGCTGAGGCTGGCTTTGAACTGGGGATGCTCCTGCCTCGGCCTCCCCAGCCTCTGTGAGCACACGAGTGCACCCTGTGCCTGGCGTCTGCCTCCTCCTCACACTCAGAATAGACTGGGGAGCTGGTGAGTCGGTGCTCTCTCTCCCAGCACTGTCCTTGGGGCTCTTTTCCTGTCTGCTCCGTCCTGGGCCTGCCTGGGTCTCACTTCCAGGTCCCTGACTTTCTACCTGCCGTCTCCTCCTGCTGTGGAACGGGTGAGGTTTTCACTCACCACTGGACGAGCCTGAGATTCCTGCAGCGCCTGCTTTCTCCCCAGGCCGCCCTGCTGGAGTCGCGGACGCCACCCTTGTGATACCTGAGGCTCCAAAGCCCACGGCTGAGGTCCCTGTGTGGAGGTCAGGTCCCCAGCCACCAGCAGGCACAGGCTCAGTCCCCAGCTTCTCAGAGAGGGAGCCCATCAGGCCCCAGATGCTCAGCGTCGACCTCTGCCTGCTCCCTGGGTCCCCGCTCTTCCAGCACCTTCTCCTTGGCTTGGGCTGCTCCCACAAGCCCAACGTGCACCCCATTCCCACTTCTGGGGTTGCAGCAGGAGCAGGCTTTGGAGTGTGGCTCCCGTCAGCTCCGGGCTCTGGGACACTGTCACCGTCACCACCCCAGTGCCTCCCCTCCACGGTCCTCGCAGCCCCACAAAGCCACTGGAGACCACGCCCCAGTCACCCAGGTCCTCGGGACCAACAGAGAGCAGAGGTCACTGCAGTGGGAACAAGTGGGACAAGGAGACCGGTCAGGGGAAGCCCCGCTGGAGGCTGACCAGGACTGTCACCCCGCGTGGCGTCTGCGGTGGCAGCCTCTGGATCGGTGCTCCGTGGCTCCTTAACCAGGGCCTGGGGGCTCATGTCCAAGACGGGGTTCCACCCAGGGGAGGAGGGGGCTGAGAGGGAGAGGGGACTCGGGAGTGAAGGGGACTTAAAACAAGCGAGGAGACGGGAGGAAATGGAGAAGCGGAGCCCCTCTCAGGCCAGGGAAGCCAGGCATCCCTCCGTGGGGCCTTGAGTCTCCCAGCACCTCCTGGGCTCCTCTCCTGGGGTGGTCCTGGGACACCCGCTGGCGGCTCCCGCCAGCCCAGCACGGAGGTGAGGCACCCCAGCCCTGGGCATTTCCTCCCTGGCAGGGCTAAGTCCAGGCAGCGCTGCCAGAGCCCTCCTGCCCACGACCCCTGGCCATCCGCACAGCCCAGGCCTGGAGAAGGCTCCAGATGCCCTGTCCATGCCGCCACGCCAGCCCTCCTGGCCCTGCCCAGCCTGGTCCTCTCAACCCTGCAGAGCCGGTTCCCCCATCCCTGGTCCCACCCTCCATCCTGCCTCGTCCCTCCCAGGCCCACCGTCCACACCTCTGCAGCACCACGGCCGTGGACACTCAGGCCAGAGATGCTCCCGACTGCTGCACAGGACAGTCCTGCTCTAGAGCCAGCACTGCACACGCCACTGCCCAGGGACACACGCCGCATCCACCCCGCTCACGGCCGCGCCCTGAGCCCACCTGACACGGAGGGCTGCTGTCCACAGCCTGGACCCGGGAAGACGAGGAGCCCCTCCTTCCTCTGCAGGGCAGACCCGTTGGGCCGTCAGCCCACAGACCCCGAGACCACCCGGCAGAGGGCCGACCAGAGCACTCCAGGGCCGGCCTCGCGGACGCCGCTGCCGTCCCACAGGGAGCCCCTCATTCCTGTGTGGTGGAGCCTTCCAGAAGAGGCCCCTGTTCCTGCTGTCCCTCATGAGCTCTGCCCAGGCCCTTCCTCCTGAAGCCCATTGCTTCAAGGTGCCCTGGACCCGGGCCTCACCCGGGACCCCGTGTGCCCAGGTCCCAGAGCAGCTCCAGCTGGGTGACCTCGGCCTCTTCCTACGGCCCCTCCTGCTGGCCCACCACGTGCCAAGCTGTACCTGAATCCTGGACAGTCAGAGAGGTTCTGCCCTCAGCCTCCTGGTGGACAGCAGGCCCTGCCCTGCTCCTCACCCTCACGGTAGGGAACAGCAGCTCTCAGGCTCCACGTGTGAAGCCCTGGATTTCCATGAGCACAGGGGCCAAGGCACAGGAGTCCAGCCACGTCTGTGCACGTAAACAGCCACCATCCACCGGCAGCACCACGGGGCACCAGTGGGTGAGGAACCCGGGCCTGCCGACCTCTCAGGGAGCCCAGTCAGGGGACCTGGACTGGAGGACACGCGCGTCACATCAGAACACCAGACATGGGGACTGACCGACTCCATGGGACCCATTCCTCAGGGCCCGTGGAAGGAGGGCGGCCCACAGCTGAACACGAGGCACCTGCCCCGGGCAGGGCCCTTGCCCAGGAACCTCCACAGAGGGGAAGCTCTGACTTCCTGTCCCCGTGGGGCTTCAGCAGCATGTGGCTTCTTCTGCCTGCGAGGACCGAGCATGGCCTCCTCCAAGCTCACCCTGAAACCCAACCCTGTCAGTCCACATCCTCTGCTGGACAACGCTGTGGGATGGACCTTAAAACGCTTCTCTGGGGTCGCGCTCGGTGGTGCACCCCTGTCATCCCAGCAG
The DNA here is from genome assembly GCF_902686455.1 of Sciurus vulgaris. Lineage (NCBI taxonomy): Eukaryota > Metazoa > Chordata > Mammalia > Rodentia > Sciuridae > Sciurus > Sciurus vulgaris. The sequence goes on along the minus strand of NC_136478.1, from coordinate 70,957,415 downwards.
CTGGGGAGGCTGAGGCGGGAGGCTCAGGAGTTCAAAGCCAGCCTCAGCAGCTTAGCCAGGCACTTAGCACCTCAGCGAGACCCTGTCACCCCATAAAGATTTAGAAAGGGCTGGGGATGTGGCTCCGTGTGAAGTCGCGCGGGGTTCCATCCTCAGCACCAAAAAAATACCTTCTCTGCCCACCAGCCCCCAGGGCCCCTGGACATCCTGGTAGCAGGTGAGGGACCCCTGCCTGGTCCCACGTCCTGCTGGTCTGCACTCGCCTCTGGCTCAGCGTCCCGTGACCCTGTGGCATTCTGACCCTGTCTTCGTCCTTCTGTGACCTATTTATATGGTGTGAGGGGTGTGTGACCTGAGGGTTCAGATGTTAGAAATTAAGATGGAATCACAGACCTGTTGACGAGGGCCGCGACCCCAGGGGACCACGAGGGTCCATTCTGGCCCTGCTGACGGTGGTGTTCCCTGTGGATCTACTGCTGTCCAGTCACCACCACATGGTGGAGACACACACGTGTTGGGTCCATGTCATCGACACAGCTCGCCCAGGACCCCCGTCCACCCTGGCTCGTGTGTCCAGGAAGACCGTCTGCCTCGCTGGCGGCTCTGGCTCCCGGGCCTGCCTGCCTGTGGTGACCGCTCGCAGGCCTGGGGTGTCCAGCAGAGGAAGAGAATCTGCACCCAAGGAGCTCAGCAGAGGGAGGCGGCCCAGGCCACGATCTAGAACTGGAGTGAGACTGGGCGGGGCCCCTGCCCGAGGCCCTGTAGGCCTCCCTGGTCGGGCGGTGAGGTGGGGACAGGCCAGGCAGCAGAGCGCAGGGTCGCTGGGCTCAGAGCTGCTCTGAAAGGTCCAGAGCCTCTGCTTCCTCAGCCCTGTCCTTGGGCCCAGCCCAGAGCCCCGGGGCAGGACGGCCCCCTCCAGTGCAGTCGCTGAAGAGGAACCTCCAGTTGCAACACGGAGCCCAGAGGTCGTCGGCCACTACCCACCAGACTCGGCTCTGCCCACCAGGACCATGGCAGGCGGCGCCCAGACCCCCGCTCTCACCGCCCTCCTCTGCCTGGGTGAGCTCTGGGGAGAGGGACGGCCCCTCCCGGGCTGCCCCTGAGAGCCTGGAGCCAGGCTCTGGGGGGCTCGGACCCCCAAGCTCAGAGGACCAGACCAGGGAGAGGATGGCGTGCAGGTCGCGGCTGAGGCAGAGGCAGGCGCCGCGCCATGGGTGGTCCCGAGGCCCCTAGGTTCACCTGGGGACCATCTCACGGGCCTGCTCTCTTCCAGGGCTGTGTCGGGGCCTGGGGGCCAAGACAGGGGCAGGTGAGTCTCAGGCCTCCTGGTTCAGCCAGCGAGCCTCCTGGGGGCTTAGGAGAGGGCAGTCTGTGGCCTGCGGTGGTGGCCAGTCTGAGGGCCTTGGGCTGACCAGCAGGCGGGAGACCTCCCTGAACCCCAGGTCCCATTCCTTTTCAGGAACCCTCCCCAAGCCCCTCATCTGGGCTGACCCTGGTCCCATGGTTGCCAGGGGGAGCCCAGTGACCATCTGGTGTCAGGGGTCCCTGAGGGCGGACGCCTACCATCTGTTCAAAGCTGGGGCCCCTGCAGAAGACACCTGGGCCCCGTGGCCCGGAGACAAGGCCAGCTTCCCCCTCGGATCCGCACACTCGCACACCGCGGGGCTGTACCGCTGTGCCTATCACGTCTCGGGCAGCTGGTCCAGGCAGGGTGACCCCCTGCAGCTGGTGGTGACAGGTAAGAGGGAGGAGCTGGCCCCTCCCCACTGTGGGCTCCCCTGGCACCTTTCACGAGCTGTCCCCTCCCTCAGGAATGTACGGTGCACCCTTCCTCTCAGCCCACCCGAGCCCCGTGGTGGCCTTGGGAGAGAAGGTGTCCCTCCTGTGCCGCCTAAGGGACACGTCCGGCACGTCCCACCTGCTGAAGGAGGGAGGAGCCGCAACACCCCAGCCCATGGCACCGAGCCTCTCTCAGGGGAGGTGGCTCAGCCTGTTCTCCCTGGACCCCGTGACCCACAACCACGGGGGCACCTATAGGTGCTACGGCTCCTCCAGCCACAATGGCTTCCTGTGGTCACAGCCCAGCAACCCCCTGCAGCTCCAGGTCACAGGTGAGGAGTCCTCTGCAAGCCCCACCCTTTCCTGGGCCCCAGGAGGACCAAAGCCGTGAGCCCAGGGCACCCTGATGGGCTGCGCAGTGACCCAGATCTCCTGGGGCAGAGCCACAGGGCAGGAGTGTGGGGTGGGCACCAGGAATGCCCTCCTGCAGGCCCCAGCGGGCACACAGAGTGTCCCTGTGACACCACTGTGTGTGCTCAGGTGTGGACAGGCCGCCCTCCCTGACAGCCCAGCCCGGCTCGCTGCTGCTCTCTGGGGACAGCGTGATCCTCCAGTGTCACTCAGGGTCCGGCTTCGACAGATTTGCTCTGGTCAAGGACTCAGAGCCCACAGTGCCCCTGCACCTTGACGGGCAGCACAGTCCCGTCTTCCCCCTGGGCCCCGTGGGTCACTCCCAGGGGGGCAGATACAGATGCTATGGGGGACACAGCCTCTCCTCCACGTGGTCAGCCCCCAGCGCTCCCCTGGACATCCTGGTAGCAGGTGAGGAGCCCCTGCCCGTCCCCACGTCCTGGTGGTCTGCTCGGGTGCTGGGCCAGGGTTCTGGCTGGTAGTGATGGGGGTCCAGGGAAAGGCCCTGCAGTAGAGGCTGAGGGGCGGGGGGGAGAGGGACTGAGATACTGAAAAACTGGAGAAGCCCAAACAGAGAGGTGGAGAGAAAGGGGCCCCAGAGTCCCTGGGGCAGGTCAAGGTCAAGGGCCCACGGCAGGGGCTGCTCCACACACCAGGCCTTCCTCCTTCCAGGAATGTACCAGAAACCTTCCCTGAGGGCCTACCCAGGGCCATCAGTGGCCTGGGGGCAGAATGTGACCCTGCAGTGTCTTTCTGAGGTTGGGCTTGACACCTTCCTGCTGTCCAAGGAGGGGTCAGGGGCTCCTCCTCAGCGCCGTCCCAGGCAGAAGAGGACTGTGCCTTCTCAAGCCAACTTCTCGCTGAGTGCTGTGACCTTGGTCCACGGGGGCACCTACAGGTGCTACGGCTCAAACACTGCCTACCCCTACCTGCTGTCCCAGTCCAGTGAGCCCCTGGAGCTCGTGGTGGCAGGTGAGGCCCCCGTTCTTTCTTGTGCTCACGGCCAGTTCCAGGTCTGTCCCCAGGGGAGCCCAGTGCTTGGTCAGAGGAGATCCCCAGAGGAAGGGACAGTGAAAAGGGGAGAGGATGGGGCAGCTCCCTCCTGGGCCTCCCCTCCAAGCCTCAGCCCTGAAGCCCTGCAGGGACTTGGTGGGAAAAGGGTGGCTGGCAAGGCTCAGGGGAGACCACATAAGGAAAGGCCAGTGGGACCCCTCTCCAATGTCCCACCTGTCTCCAGGTGCAAAGGCCCCTCACCACGGGACAAGGCAGGACAGGAAGTAGCACAGTCCTCCATCCCAGGGGGCCAAGACCTCTCTGTCTGTGGCACAGGGGCGGGTGGGGACCTCAGGTCTTGGGGCTCAGGACTAGGAGTCATGAGGGTAGGTCAAGGCGCAGGTGGCACTGGGGCCCAGCCTGGGGACATGAAGCCAGCTGAATGGGGAGCAGGCAGCCCATCCCTCACCTCCCACCCACCCCAGGAAGCCCTGAGGAGCAGCCCCTCACCCCCACGGACTCAGGACCCCAGAGTGGTAAGTGAGGGGCTCTGGCAGGAGGTGGGGTCCCAGGCAGGTGCAGGAGGATGAGCAAGGCAGGTCCCAGGGTCAGGTGCACCCCTCACGCTCTGGTTGTCCTCCTACCCAGGATCCTCTGCGATTCCAGCCCTTAGCTTTTGGTCCCATCCCCAAGGATGATCCCTGAGGACTCAAGCTCACCGGGAGCCAGGACTCCCCACCCCACCCTGTCCTGGCTGTTCTGAGTCTCCAGAGGACCTGGGGTCCTCCTCAAACCCTCAAGGACAGATTAGTAACCAGGGTAATGAGGATCTGAGGATCTGGCAGAAATGGGGGTGGGGACACCTGGCCCCGTGGCTCAAAGCTTGAGGCAAGAGGGTGAGGTCAAGACACAGGTGACACAGGAGCCCAGTCTGGGGCTGGGCAGCCAGCTGAAGTGGGGAGCAGGCAGCCCAGCCCTCACCTCCAACCCACCCCAGGAGGCCCTGAGGAGCAGCCCCTCACCCCCACGGACCCAGGACCCCAGAGGGGTAAGTGAGGGGCTCTGGCAGGAGGTGGGGTCCCAGGACAGGGCTGAGCTGGGGTGGAGCAGCCTCCTCTGGACACACTGACCTGGACCAGCCCCTCCCCTTGGGCTCAGAGTCCCCAAGTGCAGAGGAGAGGCCTGGCCTGACCTTCAAGTTCCCCTCAGTGCTGACCTTGGCTGTGCCCTGCTGGACAGGAGGCACCCAGGGAAGCCCAGGACCTGAACCTGCAGGCACTGTCCCCTCTGTGCAGTGACAGTGACCTGTGCAGGGAGGGCTCAGGGCCATCAGGCTGTCCAGGCTCCTTCCCTGCAGCTCAGGCTGAGCTCTGGTGGAGGGAAGGAGACTGGAAGTCAGACTCCCCCAGCTCAGGCCCCAGCTCTGCTGCTCCTGCTGGGTGACTGGGCAGGTGGCCCTCTCTCAGCCTCAGTTTCCTCATCTGTAACTGGGGGGTGGGTGGCGGTGCCATGAGGCATGATTGACAGGTGGGAAGCCCTGGCACACAGTGGGTGCTCAGGAAGGCAGCATGGCCCCTACTCACAATGTCACTGTGCCCAGGACTGGGAAGGCAGCTGCCGGTTCTGGTCGGGGTCTCAGTGGCCTTCCTCCTACTGCCCCTCCTGCTCCTCCTCCTCCTCCTCCTCCGGCATCAGAGCAGACGCAGGAAGGCGGGTGAGTGGCAGTGGAGACCTGGGCCTCCGCAGGCCGTCGGCTCCCTGTGGGTCAGGCAAGGTGGGCGAGGGCAGCAGCCCCATGGAAAACTGCCCCTGGGGACAGGTCACTAGGAAACACTTGTACAGAATGTCCTAGTGAGAAAATCTAGAAAGAAGCAATGTAGGTGCACATGGAAGTATTTTAGAGTGTTCTTTTGGCTTTTTCAGATTTATGAGAACATAAGCAGTTGTAGCGTATTTTATTATTTTAGTTAGCTTTTTGTGTGGTACTAGGGTTTGAATATGGGGGTGCTCTATCACTGAACTATATCTCCTGCTATTTTTACTTTGAGATAAAGTCTACCTGAGTTGCTGAGGCTGGTCTTCAACTTGTAATCCTTCTGCCTCAGCCTCCCAAGTAGCTGGGACTACAGCCTGGCTCACATATTTTAAAACTGCCTCCTCTTGAATTCCACATGGAGACAGGAGGGTATCTTTCCAGTTCTTAGATTTCCAGATCCAGGTCTTAGGAGATACAGTCATAGGAGAGGTTCCAGGGTGGGCTAGAGGCTGATTTTCAACTTCCTGCAGAGGCTGCAGAGACACAGCTCAAGGCCAGAGACCTTCAGGAGAGGTAAGATCTTCCCAAACCCAGTCTCCCACCCCTGACTGCAGCTCCCTCACTGCCACCAACACTTCTCTGTCCTTCCCCAGCTCCAGCGTGGTTGCTGAAGTCCAGGAGGAGAACCTGTGTAAGGGGACGAGGAGGGGTCAGGCTGGGGCTGGCAGGTACCAGGGCAGAGGGTGTTGGATGGAATGTTCTAGGCCGAGGGGTGGGAGAGCCTAATACTGGTACTGTACAGCCTTGGTCAAGTCAGAGTCACTCTGGGCCTCTGTGGAGAGACCTCAGGGAATCTTGGAAAGATGACCCTTCTGGTTCTGTGGCCCCCTCCCCCAGATGCTGCTGTGAAGGACACACAGTCTGAGGACAGACAGCTGGACAGGCAGGTGAGTCCCCTGTGCCCCTCACCGGGGCACCCACATTCCCCTTGCTCAAACATTATACCAGCAGGCTCCTCCCCCAGTGCCAGTCCCCGGGCAGTGTCCAGCGGCCTCCCCTCTGCAGAGAACTTGTGTGACACAGCACTCCCTCCCTGGTACCACTGCTATTGTCTTTTGTCTCTGTGGAGCTCAGCACCTCGCCAGGCACCTCACCAGGCTGAAGGTGTGACAAAGAGCCTGCCTTACAAAAAGGCCAGGCAGAGGACTGGGACCTGAACCCCACTTCCTGGATCTGCAGAGGCCCAGTGTCCCACACAAAAAGCCAACTAAAATTTTAAAAATATATGCTACAACTACATATGTTCTCATAAATCTGAAAAAGCCAAAAGAACACTCTAAAATACTTCCATATGCACTTACATTGCTGTCTAGATTTTCTCACTAGGACATTATGTACAAGTGTTTCCTAGTTACCTGTCCCCAGGGGGCAGTTTTCCTTGGGGCTGCTGCCCTCGCCCACCTTGCTTGACCCACAGGGAGCGGACTGCCTGCTGAGGCCCTGGCCTTCTGGCTTGTTCTACGTCACTGTCCTGCAGTTGTATGATACCAGCCAAACCAAGAGGTGGTGGTGTCTCCAACCCACACCAGGCTCCGCCATCTGTCCTGGCAAGGGAACCCAGCCCCTGGGGGGCTCCTGGGGTTGTGGCTCCTCTAAGTGGACAGCTCCACTCCATTTCCCACTCCCAGTCCTGACCTCTGCAAGCACCAGGCGTGTCCAACCACCCGCATGCCAGCTGCCTGTCCCTCCTCCCTTCATCAGTGACTAGAGGGCCAGTGGAATCATGAACCCTCACCCACCTCCCAAGAGCAGAAGCTGCAGATGAGGACTACAGTCCTTTCCTGCCCAACCCTCAGCACACCCCTCCCCCCCCACTGCCCCCACTCCAGGCTGCTGCGCCCGAAGCCCCTGAGGAAGCCCCTGAGGACGTGACCTACGCCCAGCTGTGCAGCTCATCCCTCCAGACCTCTGCGGCCTCTCACTGGCAGTCAGGACAGACCCCAGATGAAACCAGCGTGTACGCAGCTCTGGCTGTCCACTGAGAGAGGTCAGGACCCCAGGAAGCATGGGAGCCACACCACAGGGACTCAGCTATGGACCCTGGCCAGGCTGAGGACCTGAATGGACCAGGAGCCTCTGAGATGTATAGAAACTGCTTCGGGAAGCTATAGCTGCCCTAGGATACCTCCAAGTGACCCAGTTAACCTCTATATCCGTTGCCATCAACAAGACCATCCAAGTGGAAAACCACCTAGCCTGAGCAGCTGCAGGGTGGGCAACTTTGTGCAGGATTCACAGTGGACTGACCAAGGGACCACAGCTGGGCCCAAGTCTCCAAAGGAGTGGACTACAGTAGCCAAGTGCTGCAGGCTTTGACCAACCTCCCCCGCCTGACAAGTTTCTCAGCAAGGAAAAGGGAAGCCTGTCTCCTGACCATGAGTGGAGAAACCCTGGGCAGTTCCTCAATGCCCCCGCCTGGAGACTAGCCACTTCCTATTCATTAAACCCACATCTTATGACAGACCTGGGACAACCCCTTCCACTCTGTAGCAAGCTTTCCATGAGTCAGATGAAGACTGTCAAGGGGTTTAGCTCTCAGGCCAGGCTGAGGGTGGGACAGGCCCTGACCTGCACTTGCTGTTTTGGAAATGACTCTTTCCTGTCCCCATTCACACATGCCTAGCTTTACTCAGCAAGACACTGTCTCCCCCAGCAGTATATGTGATTGTTAGTGCGCGCTGTTAGCTACCCTGTACCTCACCCTCCGCTGGCCGAGGCCCACGTCTGGGAGATGTTCACAAGCCGGCCCAACAGGATTAGCCAGGACCTGGTGTCTTCCCGCCTGGCAAGAGCTGAGTGCACCAGCTTCAGGAAGCCTGGCCCAAGACCCAGCTGAGCGAGGATGATCAGAGGGAGGGTGGGGGATGTCTTAAATAAACACCAATTCCAAAGGATTGATTCTGTTTTATTATCTGACTGGACAACAACCCTCCAGCACAGGAGGGGAGGGCTTAATCCTCCTCCTCATCATCACCAGCCCCAGCCCCACCCTGGCCCTTCTTGGCATTCTTCCTCTTCACACGGCCTGGGCGGCCACCCCCATATGGAGACCGCAGGGAAAAGTCAATGTGCTTCTGGGAGTCCAAGCGGACAATGAAGGACGGGATGTTTACCACCTGCTTGCGGACCCTGAAAGGAGAAAGCAGGTTGAGGGGCCTGGGGGAACTGGACCCCCAACCAAGACACCACCCCGTCTCCGCCTGTGCCTTGCACCTGGACAGCTGTACTGACTGGTAGCGGGCTGGGGTACTCCTGACCCTTTGGACCCCTGTGCTGGGTCAGTTTCAGGTCATCAGGACACCTCACCAGTGCTTTGGGTGAGCTTCTCCTCCACTTTACAGAGGGGGAAGCGAGGTTGAGAAACCCACAAAACCATAAAGTGACAAAAGAGCAGGCATGAGCCCAAAATGAACTTTCAAAAATGAATTATAGCCGGGCGTGGGGATGCATGCCTGTAATCCCAGCAGCCTGGGAGGCTGAGGCCGGAGGATGAGTTCAAAGCCATCCTCAGCAACTCAGCGAGACCCTGTCTCTAAGTAAAATACAAAATAGGGCTGGGGATGTGGCTCAGTGGTTAAGGGCCCATGGGTTAAAGCCCAGGCTGAAAAAAAAAAAAAAAGAACTGCATCTAGCACTGAGCTTGATCCCACTTGCCCTGGTCTCTGCACCAGCTGCCACCCTCTGAATTCACCAACTTACAAATGACAAAGTGTAAGAATGAAGTGACAACATTCAAGAGTCTGGAACAGACTCCACAGGGCCCAGTGGAGTTGAGCCCACCCAGGGGGCACCGAGAGCTATTACCTGTCCAGCTGCCTGCATGCCTGGCAGAGGCCTTCGCAAGGTGTACGGCTCAAGCCGCAGTGACCCTTGTGCTGACTGGGGCTACAAGGAACAAGGCTGTCCCCAGACCCCCCATGAGATATTTGCAGGGGGTGAATCCGTACCCTCACACCTTTGTCAGCTCCAAGGGCTGCACAGGAGACAGGGACAGCAGGCTTAGTGATGGCAACCATCAAAGGGGCCAGGGAGATTCAGGGGCCCAGCAGTCACCATACCTGATGTGGCGCTGACGGATGAGCACACGTGCATGGTGGATGGACTTGGCCAGGCCCAGCTTAAAGACCTGGGTCTGCAGGCGCCTCTCCAAGAAATCCTCAATCTTCAGGCCCAATATGTAATCCAGCTTCATCTTGCCCTCGTCCAGCACCCCGATTCGGACCAGTCGCCGCAGCAGGGCATTGCCTGGTGGGACACAAGCAGCATCCATTCAGGGTTCTGACCTTAGACTTCTAGGGTTCAAATCCTGCTCCACCTCTTGCTCCAGGTTGTGGTGGCAGGATGTCAAGACAAGGGCTAACTTGATACAGGGGTCAACATACCAGCCACCATGAGGTAATCCTCAAAACCACCCAGTCACTGTTTAAAAAGCAGAGCAGGTGCCCACAGGTACCCGTGTTCTTGTCTGAAAAGCACTGGTGCTATGAAGCTACTGCGGCCCTAACAAAGCAGTGGGAAGGGCTGCTCCACAGGACGAGAAAGCTGTGAGGCAGGCCTAGTCATAATGGGCTCTAGGTGGGCTCCACCACCTACCCTTTAGGACTGAAAAAAGACAGTTGCCAGTCAATACACAGCATTCATTTTACCATTCTATGAGATTTTTTTTTTCCGAGTAAAGAAAAATGAAAAAAGAAAAAAAAAAAAAAAAAAAAAGTCAAGCACAGTGACACACGCCTGTAATCCCAGTGACTTGGGAGGCTGAGGCAGGAGAATTTCAAGTTCAAAGCCAGACTCAGCAACTCAGTAAGATGTTGTCTCTAAATAAAATTCAAGAGGGCTGGGGATGTGGCTCAGTGGTCAAGTGCCCCTGAGTTCAATCCCTGATACGCACCCCACCCTCGGCAAAAAAGTGTCCACATAATCTTTGAGTGGCAGGACCACCACTGTTCAACAATCCCAGGCCCAGAAAACTCTGCCACTTACCTAAGGCCTACCCCAAGCTATGGCTCAAATCTACTCTTCCTCAGGGCCACAGGCCTCACTCTGACCACTGGGTACTTCAACATGCTACTGTGCAACTAATTAACCAGGCCTTTGACACTAAGGTATAAGCCCCAAATTGTGCTCCTTTTAAAAAGGGATTGCTTCCATTTTTTGGCTATCATCCTAGCTGGGGGGGGGGGGGAGCACCCACATTTATTGGGCACTTCCAACACTCCTGGTACTATTATCCTTCAAGGCGGTAGGGGACAATCAAATTGCAGACACCCACACATTGACTGGGGGTGTAACAGTGGCAGAGCACTTGCCAGGCCCTGGGGTCCAGGTTCCATTTCCAGGACAGTAAAGGAAGAATGTCTTTCCTAGCATCCTAAACAAAAATTTCATTTCATACTTATGTCATGTGTCTTTGAGGGAAAGGCTGTTATCTGGCTCAGGGCAGGCTGGATCAAGCGGCCAACATGGAAGCTGAGGTCAGGATGCCTGCAGAACCTGGCTCACCACCTTTATTCACTAGAAAGTGCTACCTAAGGAGCCACCACTCTCTCCAACTTTCACTTCTACCCAGGAAAACCAGGCAGCCCTCATGAACCTGCAGCTCCATCCCCACATAAGAAGCACTGAATCATGGACCCCGTGTTTAGTTTTGTGTTCAAAATAGTACCCTGTAGAGCTGGGGATATAGCTCAGTTGGTAGAGTGGTTGCCTCACATACACAAAGCCCTGGGTTCAATCCCCAGCACCACAAAGTACCCTATAAAACAAGAACCAGTTGTGGCCTGCTCCCCATGGAGCCATGGGAGAAACTGCCATCTGGTTATCAGCACACATAGGGGATTCCAGAGCTTTCCTGAACCTCTCAAAGGGGTCTATCTAGCAAAAAGAATGAAGACTTCCAACACCTGTAAGTCTGGGTTAATTAAGTGCATGCTAATTTTGTCCTCCTCAAGCTCCATGACTTTCTTAACCTCTAAAATGCAGGATCATCCTAATGCTTAATTCTGTTCCTATGTAACTCCATCACACACAGGAGAAAAATCTTACTAGTAACCCTATATGAAAATTAAAGCCAGTTGACCAAGGAGCCAAGCATCCTGATTTCCATCCCATTCTGCTTTCCCCTATGTCACTATCAAAGTTCAGGTCAAAAGCAGTGTCTCAAGATGGTTTCTAAGAGCCAAGCACAGTGGCAGCTACTCAGTAGGCTGAAGAGTTCAAGGCCAGCCTCAGCAACTTAGCAAGACTCTGAAAATAAAAAGGGCTGGGGATACATATCAGCGATGGAGCACCCTTGGGTGTAATCCATAGTACTGCCAAATACTAAAGATGGCAAAACCTATGTCACTACAACATTTGCAACTCCTCCCAAAGTCACCACCAGAACTGATTTCCTAAAGATATCCACAAGACCTCCCCAGTTCAGGCCTTCACTAGATATCACTTAAATATTCTTAAACAGTTCACTAAAGAAAGAAATCAAAGCAAGCCTCCAAGCCACCTCCCTATGAGACATTTCAGAAATTTCAGTCTATTCCCACCACCAGCAAACAGAATACAATAAAGAGCAGGCTGCTTTGCTATGTAACAGTCTGATGTGCAAGCACAACTGGCATCACCAGCTCTAGACATACGTTGAAAACGTCACACTCCTAAGGTGTGACCGGGCAAACACTTGGGTCAAGACACTCTTCTCAACCACATCTCCATTAAATAGCTAAATTAAGGGGCGGGGCTAGAGCTCGTTAATAGAGCACTTGCCTAAGATGTTCAAGGCCCTGAGCTCCATCCTCAGCACCACACACACACACACACACACACACACACACACACTAAAAAACCACCACTAAGTAAGGAAAAGGCTGGGTATGAACCAAAGCAAGGCCAAAGCTCTTGGGGGTGTGGTGGAACACAAGGTTAGCACTGCAGGGCTGGATTTGAACGCCCGCACCAAGGAAAAAGAAAAACCAGGAAATAGAAGACTGACTCCACTTGTTCAATGTCGCCCGTCACCAGATTAGTCTAAATCTCAGCAGTCCTGCATCCCACCCCTTTCGAAGGGGCTCATACACACCTTCGAACAGACGTCGGGGATCCTTTTCGTCCAGCGTCAGCAGTTCCCGGGCAGCCTTTCGAATTTTGGCCAGAGTAAATTTGACTCTCCAGACCTCCCGTTTGTTTCGGAGACCATATTCACCTGCACGTGGGTGGAAGGGCAGGGTTCACAGTCTCAGAACGGCCAACTCGTACAAAACCTGGACTGGCGGCGCCCGGACACGTGACACCCGAACCCACCAATCCCTACTGGAGGAGACGCCCACAGGCCCAACTAGACCGAGCACGCGGGCGGCCTCGCCACGTGCTACCTTCCCTCAGCTCGGAGGCCGAAACCCTGCCACTCACCGATCAGTTTCAGTTCCTGGTCGAGGCGGGATTTCTCAAAGGGTCTCCGCGGGGTCACATAGGTCTTGCGACATACCCAGCTCCGGGCCACCGGCATGTTGGCTCCGCTTGCCCGTCTGCGTCTGCGCGGGAAGGGACCGCTCGGGTGAGGACTCCACGCGGAGCCTGTGCAGTAAGCTTCTCTAATCAGTCACCCCCAAAACATGCTGCACTCCCGTCCCTAGCTTTCGTGCGGACACTAAAGCTCGGAAGGCCCGCCGACCACACACCCCCAAGCCCGAACTATAACGCTAGACAGCAAGACTTACCTACGCGCAGTCCCCAGAAACTGAAAGGAGAGTACGTCCCCGGGTCGCGCCTTTATAACACTCCGCCTATCGTGACGTCATCACGCAAGGCACACGTCTGCACCAATCAGAAGAAGCGTTGGCGTATAGAAAAGCAGTAGAGATGAGAGGCCGTGCTAGAGCGGCTGATTGGGTTGGGAGGACTAGGTCTGCGTGAGTCAGGGGACTCGAACGCGGAGGTCCAGAGAAGAGCAGGCGGCCGTGAAGACTGCTTCTACGCGCTGGGCGGTGGATCACCTCCGAGGAGGTCTGCAGAGGTGCAGAACACCTCTACCTGGACCTCCCAGCTTCTTTACTCCGTGACAGAAAAGATTTTAAGGACGCGTCCGATTAAAGCAAGAAGGCAGAGTTTTATTGGAAAGCATAAAGTTCACACTGGAAGGGGTGCGGGGGATCTCCCGCCAGGGCTTAAGGTCGGGTTTTTACGGGGATTCAAAAGTAGGTGGAGCTGGGCGCGGTCCGCGGCTTGGGAGAGTGAGGCAGAAGGATCGCAAGTTCAAGGCCAGCCTCAGCAACTTAGCGAGGCTGTCTCAAAAAACTAAAAAGAGCTGGGGATGTGGCTCAATGGTTATATGCCCCGGGGTTCAGTCCCCAGTACAAAAAAAAAAAGCGAAATATGTATGATCCAGACGAGCGGGACTTCTCTGAGAAACATTGAGCAAGTTAATATTTTCCTGTTGCAGGGTCTGGTCTGGTATGTAGATTACACCCACTCTCTGAAGGGTCATGGTGCAGTCAGATGTTAGCCCCTCGCCTCACAAGGTTAATGTTCTCTTTCTGTCGAGATCTTGTTCCTGTCTTGCTATATTCCAGAAAACATAAGGAACTGGAAAGTCACAGAGTCATTTATGTTCAAATTTATGTCACAAGTAATAATGTTCAGCGTAGCTTTTCTGTTCCTGAAGATTCTTTGTGCAGCAGCACAGTTGTTTAAAAGTTGTTTGTTTTATATTTTAACGGGGATACTTCTCCTTTAGAAACTCAGTGTTCTATCTCTAAACTTCTTTCTCAGTTTTTAACAAGTCAGGCAAACTGGCCAAGGATTTGAGTCCTGCTGCCACTCTTGCCTCTGAACACAGCTGGGCTAGTTGTCCTACCATCTGTGACCCTCAGCCTCCTCCCTATGCCAAAAGGACCCCAGATGATTGAAGCTTCATGGACTCTTCCAAGCTAGATGGTGATTCCATGAGTAATGAAATTATTGTGTTCAGAATAATTTCACCCAGAAGCATTACCAAAAACCTGATTACTGGAAGTGCACACCTGTAATTCCAGCTACTCCAGAGGCTGAGGCAGGAGGATCCCAAGTTCAAGGTCAGCCTGGGAAACTTACCAAAATTGTTTCAAAATAAAAGGGCTGGGAATGCAGCTCAGTGATAGAGTACCCCTGGGCTTGATCCCCAGTGCCACTAAATAAGTAAATGAATAAGTAAGTAGAAGGCAGGCTTTTTTCTTTCTTTCTTTGCCATATTTGTAATCCTTGTGTCTCAGCCTCCAGAGCCACTGGGATTAAGGTCTGCACCACCCACTCCCAGCCTGCCTGCTCTTTTAACTTGGCTAAAAGCATCTCTGAGGAGTATAGGCAGAAGGCTGGCTGCAGTTCCATGACTTGCTCAGGGACATAGCTCACCTTTGCACCAGTATTATTCCCTTTTGGCCTTGCTTTTCATAGACAAGAGAAAAGAAACTCTGTCACACCTGGAACTATTTATAATGTCTTTGGTTACCTCTGGGGAAAGGTGCCCACCTTCAACATGGGCTTCCTTCATGTATGCAACAAATAGTTTTTGAGTTGAATCGTTCTACACAATGGCATGCAGCACCAAATACAACAGCCCCTTTCTCAGAGTTCAGAGTCAGAGAGAAGGGAACAGAAAAAAAGTTAAAACCACGCAGGTAATTTCAGACCGTGGTGCTGTGAAGGGGACCTGCTGATGATGACTGAGCGGTGGCCTTCAGGCAGGTTGGTCAGCAAAGGCCTTGCTAAGAAGGTAACTTTTTTCTTTTTTTTTTTAACTTGAGGTTCAGTGATAAAAAGTCTTTTTGTCTCATTTATCAAAATCCCAAGGTTTTTTTTTTTTTTTTGGCGGGGGGGTGGATTTCCAGAACAGGGAAAATATTCTGAATCCTATTACTATACATTCTGCTCCACCCTGATGCCATTGGTTATCCAGAGGGACTTCCACTCAATTTCTTTATTGTCACTACTTTCCCTCAAATAGCCCCTAGGGTTATTTCCTCCTAGCCCTTTTCTGGAATAATCCCAGCCACACTAATGATTTTAACTGTGCTTGTGAGCTAATTTTTTTCAAGAAAACAATTTATTAAAGATAATGTTCACCTAGGTCACAGGGCACACCTGTAATGCCAACTACTTGGCTGAGATTAGAGGATATCTAATGCAGAGAGCCACCTTCCGATGCAGATCTCAGCAATTGGCTAAGCCTCCTGCATGTCCCCACATTCCCACTTCTCCTTGGGGACCCAGTGGTAACAGGTATTGAAGGCACACAGGAACCCAGAGAACATCTAAAGTCTGTAAAAATCCTGAATTCCCTTTGTAGCTAAAGGGTTAGGATTGGAAATTTCCCAAATTCAAACATTAATGTCAAAACCATTGGCCACTAGAAATTAGGCATATGGAAAATAGGCTAGAGTTAGGGGTCACAGCAGGGTCCCCAGTAATAATGCCTCCAGGGGAAACCAGATTCCTTTTTCATCCCAGCCTGTCCTGTTTAGGCGGAGAGCAGAGTAGAGTCCCTGAAACTAGGATTTTCTTTGCCCCCAACTCCTGACCCTCTCATTCAACATTCCAGTCTTATTTTGATCTGAAGAAGTAGCCTTTGCCAGGCTGGGCATGGTGGCTTACACCTGTAATGCCCAGAGACTCAGGAGACACTGGGAGGACTGCAGCAATTCAGGACAGCCTGGACAACTTGGGGTGTGGCTCAGCCGTCAGATGCCTCTGGGATCAATCCCAGGAACCAAAGAGAAAAGAATTAGCTTACTCTGGGGGCATGGAGTCTCATTTTTGTAGGCTGGACAATGGTGCAGAAGTCGTGGACACACAGAAGTGTGGCTGTTGCAGGTCAAAGGCACACAGGCTCCCAGGACGCCTCCTCAAAGAACAGTGAGCTAACGTTTAATGAGCACTTTCAATGTGCTAGGCTTTGAATTTTAATAGTAATTGTTATGACCCATGAGATTTTTTTTTTTTAAGGACTGGATTGAACCCAGGGGTGCTTTACCACTGAGATCCCCAGCCCTTTATTTTTTTTTGAGAGAAGACTTTGCTATGTTGCCCAGGCTGGCCTCAAACCTATGAGCTATTGCCTTGGTTTTCAGAGTCACTAGGATTGCAGGTGTGAGCTACCTCACCTGACCCATGAGATGATATCTGTCACTCAAAAAAAAAAAAAAAAAAAAAAGATGGTATTCTGGAACACCATGTATGTACCAGGAACCATCCCAAGAGCTTTACACGTTTTAACTTACCTCCCCAATACATACTTGAATACTTTCAGGAAGGACCCCCATATCAACACTGTAACTGACACTCACTTCAGTCCTACTATCCGTTGTATTTTACCAAGGCAGATGCTAAGGTACCAGCAGATGGTGGGGAATTTGCCTGAGATTACAGGATATGGAAATAAATGAAGACCAACCACAGGAGGATCAGCACCTGTGATTGGCATCTTAGCAGAGACTCAAAGGCAGGAAGAGTAGTGGCAAAGGATTATGGTGGGAAAGAGAAAACTTCCCGTGTGCCAGGATTGGAGGCTGTTGGCCTGGGGACGCCATGTGCAGGCTGTCTGGTTAGGAGAGCAAGTTGGGCTTTCTCTGGTTGGTCCTAAGTTAGAAGCAGGGACAAGAATGAGGGAAGCTGTTTTGGACCCATTGTCTAGGGGATGCTTGGCCTTCCTGGACTGCTGCTAGAGAGCAGTCTGACTTCATACCAGCCTGACTGACAGACTGGGCTGCTTAGGACAGATAAGGGCTGGTTTGCTGAGAAGCGTGCTGCAGTTGTGCAAGCCTTCTTTCTGTGTGGCGTGGCTCTTGTCTCTGCAGCCAGCACTGAGCCCAGGTTGCAGCTGGGATGGGATGGTTCTGCAGCCCACCGCTCTGCATGGTGACTGGTGCACCTCCTCAACGCAGTCTCCCTTGCCCCTTTCTCTAGCACATCATCCTATTCCATCCAGATGCCTGGCTTCCAGTTCTCCAAGCACCACTTGCTAGCTGCAGTGCCTGCTCACACTCCCTCCCTGACTGCCTCCACTCCCTCTGCACAAAGGGGAACGAAGCTGTCTTCCAGGCATATTGTGAGGAACAGATGATGTGATCTGTGCAGGTGCTTACAGTCCAGTCTAGCAGAGAGCACACAGGGTAGTGTCATCCTTACCCTTACTATCATCACCTTTACATTCTATCGCTGCCCTGTTCAGGTTTTTTTTTTTTTTTTTTTTTAAATGGTACCAGGGATTGAACCCAGGGGCACTTAACCACTGAGCCACATCCCCAGCCCTTTTTATATTTTATTTTGAGACGGGGTCTCTCTCACCAAGTTGCTTAGTGTCTGCTAAATTACTGAGGCTGGCTTTGAACTTGTGATCCTCCTGCCTCAGTCTCCCAAGTCACTGGGATTACAGGTGTGTGCCAACACACTGGTGCCTTGTTCAGTTTTATTCACGGTTTATTAAGTGGCACTGAAACAAAAGTCATACGAGAGCAGGGACCCCATCTTCCCTAGATCTGTGTAGCACAGGTCAGCAGTCAATACTGAGGTGTGCACGAATACCATATGCATCATCTTTATGCTCATCACCAGTTGT
Source organism: Sciurus vulgaris (assembly GCF_902686455.1). Lineage (NCBI taxonomy): Eukaryota > Metazoa > Chordata > Mammalia > Rodentia > Sciuridae > Sciurus > Sciurus vulgaris. Next base: position 70,939,836 of record NC_136478.1, on the reverse strand, counting down.
CTTCTCAACCTGAACCTCAGTGCCTACATACTTCTGGACTAGCCACATTGCAAAACACATTCTTAATCTGTCCCTAAAACTTGCTTTTCTCTGGGTTCTCTTCTTTCTGCAGTGCTGGAGGTCCAATAGGCTAAGATAGTGCTGTACCACCTAGCCACACCCCAGCCCATGGTTCTCTGCTTAGGAGAGTCTGTCACTTGACCCATAGTCCAGGAGTAAAACTTCCCATCTATCTTCTGCTGTCACTTACTGTCCCTTCTCTCTGTTCCTGGTCCATCATATTTCACCATACTCCAGTCTTGTCCCTCCTGCCTCCAGACTGCCCTGTTCCCTCCTTGGGCCACGCCCCAGCTCAGCTCTCCCCTTAAGCTTCCATTCTGTGTGAAATTTCACCTCATGTAATTTTTTTGCACTGGGAGTTGAGCCCAGGGTGCTTTGCTATTCAGCTACCATCCCCAGTCCTTTTAAAATTTTGGACAGGGTATTGCTAACTTGCTGATGCTGGCCTCAAACTTGTAATCCTCCTGCCTTAGCCTCCCAAGTCACTGGGATAACAGGCATGCACCACCATACCAGCTTCATGTACTGTAATTTATAGAACTACTCCACCTATCAGACATATGAGCCATTTCGTTTTCCCCTATTGTAATATTCCATGTGTACATTTGTTTTGTTTTGGCTTTTTTGGGGGGGGAGGTACCAGGGATTGAACTCAGGGTCACTTGACCAGTGAGCCACATCCCCAGCTCTATTTGTATTTTATTTAGAGACAGGGTCGTACTGAGTTGCTTAGTGCTTCGTTTTTGCTGAGGCTGGCTTTGAACTTGTGATCCTGCTGCCTCAGCCTCCCAAGCTGCTGGGATTACAGGCGAGTGCCACCATGCCTGGCATTCCTTCTTCACAGTACATCACTACATTTTTATTTGTAACTTCTGTATGCATCTGGAATGTTTGTAGAAATCTTTACAAAAGGAAGCTGAGTGCTGAGAAAACAGAAAAACCAGATGAACACCAGCCCTGCAGCCCAGGGCAAGTCATTTCCCTCCTTTCTCCCATCTGTACTCATAGGTGAAGGCACCCACACCAGTAAGAATGCACATCACAAACTTGACTCTTATTCAACAAGTTTACTGAGACCTGCTGGGGTCTAAGCCCTGTAGAAAACAGACCCACCAACACAGGCCCACTCTCAAGAAGCTCACAGTTCGGACATAGATAACTACAAACTGACACAGCCAAAAAGTGCCTTGAAACAGGAAGAACCTAAAAAGGATATAATGTTCAAAACCTGGGGTCAGAGACTAACTGTAGAGAGAGGTAGGAGGGCACGAGCCTCCATGCGGAGATGAGCCCGGGGACATCCAGGAGGTTCCTGTTACTCAGCCACACCCCTGGGTCTCGTGCTCACTGCAGACTGGCCCACTGCAGGGAGGTGTAGGCCACCATACCATTATGGTATGGAGAACACAGCAGTAGGGTCTTTCTGACGCTGGTTCCAAGGCGGCCGGCAGAAACCAGGTCCTGGAGTGGGATGGGGTCATCAGGGGCCCAGCACTGGGCAATGTAGTGAGCATGGAAACGGAGCGGGTCACCTGCAGGAGGGAGAGAGGGATGCAGCAATTCCCAGTGGCAGAGGGTTGAGAACACACTGGAACACAGACATGGGATCATGTCAGCACTCACTAAAACATAAACATATACCCTTGGATCCAACTGTTCCACTTCTAAACATTTTATCGTGTAAGTATAGTGGCACTGAAACACACTTACCAAGATGATCAGTAAAAGAACTGTGAGCATTCCACGCGGGTAATTTCATACCACCTCACTCCTGCCGCTCCCTACCACCGACACATGAAGCAGCCATGGAACTTTGAGGAGCAGTGAAGAATTTGGAATGGGGCTAGGGAGATAGCTCAGTTGGTAGAGTGCTTGCCTTGCAAGCACTAGGCCCTGGGTTCAATGCCCAGCACCGCCCAAAGGAAAAAAAAAAAAAAAAAAAGAATCTGGAATGAATTATGTCCTGCCTTTCTAATGTGACCGAGGTTCACTTTATGCAGCAAGTGAGGGTAAACGCTATCCAAACACTAGGTGGAAACTTGGTGAACATGAGGGATGATGTGAAGGAAAAGTAGAGTAACAGTTAATATGTAGTTCTGTTTCTAAAGGAATAATTTTTTTTTCAAACAGGTATTGAAGAAATACATGATTTCTATTTAAGCAAATATGGTGCCACATATTTAACTGTAAAATATATTCGTGCCTTCCAGTGCCTTGACATTTGAACATTAAAAGCAACTATTGACAATCTTACAATTAAAAATATACAAACAAAAACTTTAGCCAGGCATGGGTTCAAGCCTGTAATCCCAGCTATTGGGAGGTTAAGGCAAGGGAGGTCATAGTAAGTCTGAATCCCACAAATAAAAGTCCAAGTTCCTCAAAATGAAAAACAAAAACAACAACAAAAACAGGCTGGGAATATAACTCAGTGAGAAGCCCTGGTTCAATCCCCAGTACCCCACATCCCTGCTCAGTGACAATCAATGTGGAAAATGGTCACTGATAACACTGAGGGGAGAAAAGGAGAGGAGCAAGTTATCACACTATGTACAGCATCATCTTAGTGAAAAACCAATAACTGAATATGTCATGGTGTGGCCTAAGAACCAGGAACACAGTCGGTCAAAGCTGTGAGAAACTCAAGAAGAAATCATGCCAACAATTTCTGAGAAGTGACTCCAACCAGCTGAAGGATTTTACAGTAAGATGAAGCAGTAAATAAATAGCATAAAATAAAAATAAAAAGGGCTGTGGTTATAACTCAGTGGTACAGCACACCGGGTTCAATCTCCAGTTAACACACACACATGCAAAGGCATAAGAGGTAACAAAATTTTCCCAAGAGCTAGAGAATAAGAATTTCAGGTTAGTGTACTACATTCCAAATGTGCAATTCTGCCAGAGTAACAGCAGCAGCATGGCTGTATCTGAGTGAGGGGGCTGGTGGCTATACTGTCATCCAGCTATTTGGGAGGTTGTGGCAGGAGGGCTACAAGTTCAAGGCCAGCCTGGGCAATTTAGCAAGATCCTATCTCAAATAGTTTTTAAAAAGGAGCTGGTGATGCAGCTCAGTGGCAGAACACTAGCCTAGCATGTGTAAGACCTGGGTTCAATCCCCAGTGTCACAAACTGCTAACAAAAAAACTTTAGTGACAAATGTGACCTCAGGCTATAGTTCCCCTAGATGAAGGGATTCTGAAAAAGAAGCAGAGGAGCCTGAAGGGGGCACTGCACAGAAGAGCACATGATGGGTACCACAAATCCACAGGAGAAGGCCGTTCCTCATCCAAGGGGACTGGCCTTGCATCTCTAAAACAAGCCCAGGTGGGCAGCTGGTTTCAACAGGAACCTAGACAGAAGCCAGGCACTTCTGGTTGTCATGGTACCTTAACCAGCTGAGAAAGGAGCATCAAAATGCTTGAGAAGTTAACCCCCAAACTGTTTTCCTGGAGGCTTAGCATCTTTTAACTTCAAAAACATTTAGAAACAAGCTTATAAACATGGAATGGATTCAAACCTCAAACAGATCACTTAGAGATGAGGATATGCTGCTTACCTGATGTACTGATTATTTATTGTTTTAGAAATACTCGCCTATTGACTAACAGTTAAGCCCGTGGTTCAGTTTAAAAAATGGGATCAAGAAGCTGGGAATACAGCTGAGAGGTAGAGCACTCGCTTAACAAGCATGAAATCCTGGGTTTGATTCCCAACACCAAAAACATATGATAAAAAAAAAAAAACCCTAAAATGTGGAATTAGGTAATTAATTGATTTAAGTTATTGTATCCCAAAGTGGCTTCTTTATTTTGAGATGGATTATCATGCTGCCCAGGCTGGCTTCGAGTTCCTGAGCTCAAATGCTTCTCCTACCTCCTCCTCCCAGGAGCTGGAATTACATGGAAGGTACATGCCACAGCACCCAGCCAGCGCCACAGCTATTTAAGTGATTTGTATGATAGACAATTTATTATACATTTTCTACAACCTGTTCTTTTTTTCCCTTTTGGTCCTAAGTGTACACTGATCTACATCAATCTCTGATAACTGATGTTATGTTCCTCTGACAACCACCTATGTTTAACTATTATATTAGGGGGCTGTTTTTCAATTCTTCAATACCATGAAGAATCTTGCAATGAATATTCTTATGTGTTTTATGCATATTTCTGAGTGACTCCTCTGGATTACAGGAAATACTTAATAAGTTACTAAACTTTCTCCACACAAGCATGGGAACTCCCAAGGGCTTCCTGTCCTTCTCTGTGTTTCAGAGGCTAGGACAAGGTGAGACCAAAAGGAAAAATGCAGACACGCTGAGATAGTGAAGAAAAGTAAGCAATCAGAGCTCCCAACCCAAACTCACCAGGATAGACCAGGAAGTCACCCCCGAACTTGCCAGCAGCACTGAGGAAGAAACCTCGCTCCCACAAGTCTCTGTAGATCCTGTAGCGCAGCTCGTGAGCAGGACGGCCAGCATGGGGCCAGTCTTTGGACTGGACACGCCAGTCCAGAGGTTTAGCCTTAACAGGTCGAGGCCTGGCAGTGGCCAGCTGGACCAGCAGGGCAGATCTGGGCAGGAGGCCCACCCCATCAGAAAGCCCTGGTTGGGGAGAGGAGGACACTGGGGAGGTACACAGAAGTTTGGTGAATCCAAAGGCAAAACCTTCCCCCTCCCAGAGAGAACCAGCCAAAATTCCCCAAAGCTGTCTCCTCCCTTCCCTGGTCTCTGGACTCAGAACCCTACCCTACCTGCTTCCTTCTGGTCCCCAGAAGCCTGGCTATCACCAGTCTCATTCCCTTCAGCAACGTGGCTCCCGCTGGCCTCCGGACTCTCGCAGGACCCTGGATTCTGTTCCAGCTTCTGCTTCTTGGCAGCCTGGCCCTCCGTGATCTTCTCCAGGAGCTCCTGACGCCGGGTCTCACGGGCCTCGGTTGCCAATGCACTTTGCTCCTGGAAGCTCTTCTCCTGCTGGCGTTTGAACGATGCCAGAGCCTGAGAAGTAAACGGAGCTGGCACCCAAGACGCGACTCCGGCCTCCTACAGCCGCCCCACCGCGTCTTTCCCGAAGGGACAACCGGGCCCTCCCACCTGGGCTCGCCCCAGCACTCACCAGGCCGTGGTGGCTGGGGTCGGGGCGCGGGGCGCTGACCAGGGTCACGGCGCCGATCTCCGCCAGGAGCCGCGCCTCCTCGGGCATGAGCAGCAGCGGGAGGCCCAGGCGCGAGTTCTGACGGGGCCCGCGGGGCAGGGCGCCCACGGTGCGGCCCCCCACTCCCAGGCGCTCCCGCAGCGCCTGCACCGCCTCGGCCCCCCACACCAGCGACCGGCCGTTCTCCACCTCCACCACCAGCATCCTCCTGCGAGCGGAGCAGCGGTCAGCGGCCGGCCGCGCGGGGCCGCCGCCGCACCCGCAACCCGGCTCCGGGAGAAGCCCCCCGGCTCGGGACCCGCCAGCCCCCGGCCGCGCCGCCAGGACAGGCCCCGCGTTCAGCGGCCGGGGCTCCACCCGGCCCTGCGGCTCGCGGCTGGCACCCGCACGGCCATCGCGTCCTCGCGCCTCAGAAGGAAAACGGCAAGCGCGGCGCCACGTCCCCTCGCACGGCAGGCATCCCCCGCGAGGGCGCGCGTCGGCTCTCGGAGCCGCGGGGCGGCGGGGAGCGAGCAGGCCACGCCTTCGCCCCGACGCTAGGACCTCGGCCCCTCCCCGCCCGAGCCCCCCAGGGCCGGCTGTGCGGCCTTCCGGCTCCGAATCCGACTTTCACGCGATGGAACCCCTCCCCGTCCCCAACGCAGGGCGTTCGGCATCCGAGTGTTCTCAGCTGGACCGACCCCGCAGCCCCGCCCCGGCCGGGACGCAGGGCGCTCCGCGTTCGGGCCTCTTCGGCTCCGGTCAATCCCACAGCCTGTGGCTCCACCCCCCAGCCGCCCGCGCGCCCCCGTGCTGGGAGTTCCCGCCCTACGGCCGTACGCTGCAGCCAGAGGCCCCGCCCCCTGCGCGCCCGCCGCTGGCTCCGCTGGGCGGGCCTACCCCACTTGAGAGCGCTCAGCGTCTTGCTTCCTTTTAAGAGTGTTCCACTGTCCTCCGACAGAACCAGTCGGCGCGTGAACACCAACTCGGTCGAAGGGAGCTAGCCCCTACGTAGTGCTCCGCGCACGGTTTCCTTCAGCCCCGAACATGCCGACCCCCGGCGTCACTTTTGTCATCCCGCCACGTCAGCGGAGCGGGAAGCCTGAGGCCCGCCCCAGTCAGGACTATAGCCCCGCCCCTCCCCGCGTAGCACTTTGGTCCCGCCCCCCGCAACGTGCCTCCTTCTGCCGCATTGGTTCCCAAGATAAGATCTTGCGCTCCTTTACTCCGGCTCCGCCCCCTAGGCACCCGTCCTCCAGGTCTTGCCCCCTTCACGTCGCTTTCGCCCCGCCCCTTTCTAAGTGAAGCAAGTCTCCTCTTTCACTCTATGGCCCCGCCTTTCTCCCCGCACACGAGGCTCGATTCTGCGGGAAGCTGTTGGCTCCGCCTATAATTAAACCAAGGTTTCTTATACCTATTATTTCCAAGTAAACTAAGGCTGGTACCCCGTCTGCATGCGAACCTTAAGTATTCGACCATTTCCAAAATATGCGGAAGTATGTGGCCCCGCCCACCTGCGAGCAGAGCATTTGCCTCGACTATTTCCGAAGTAAGCGGGTTTGTAGCCCCGCCCACATCCGGTCGCACTTGTGGCCCGCCTACGTTCAACAGTGACTTAAGTACTTGACTATTTCCGAAGTAAGCCGAAGCCTGTGGACCCGCCTCCAAACAGTGGGCTCAAGCTCCCTGCTGCACCCGAAGAAATCCGAAGCGGAGGCCCCGCCTCCTCCGGAACTTTGAGCTCCTGACCCCGCCCTCCTGGCGCCGTGCTGGCTCCTCCCGGCTCTAAGCTCCCAGCCCTCCTCTCTCCGAGCTTGTGCTGCTGCCGGCTCACGTACTGGTGCTCGGCGCTCGGGTCTAGCAGATTCGTCCTGTCGGCTGCTTCTGGCCTGTGCTCCCAGTTCCCTCTCTACCCAGCCTATCCAGCGCCCCGACTGCCGCCGCGTCCCGGGCCCCGACCGTGAGGCCCGGCCGGCCCCCGCTGGAGCAGGCGGCGCGGGGGCGTGCTGTGCTGGGAGGCGTGGCGGCGGACGCGGGCTGGGACTGCTTGGTCTCCTCCAGCCCCGCGGGCCTTTCAGGTGGGCTAGACTGGGGAGACCGGGCGGGGGCGCTGCGGTCTGGCTCTTGGTGAGGTGCGGGAACCGCGCTGGAGTGCGGCCGGGCGCGGTGGCGTAACCGCCTGTAGCTCAGCCCGCACGCCTAGGACCAGCGCTGGGCTGCGCCGCGCTAGGCTAGGGCTGCGAACCGGGCCCGAAGACCCGCAGGGTCTGCTCTCGGGGGGTGGAAGAGAGGTCCGAGTTCCGAAGGGGTGGGGGTTGGAGGCCCGGGCTTCTCCGGGTGCTATCGAAGGGTAGGGCGGGGAGGTTGGGGTGCCTGGATTCTCGAAGAGCGAGCAGCTGGGGGTCTGGAAGGCGGTCTAGAGGGTTCCCGGGTCCTCCACGGAAGAGGGGATGGGAGGTCTGCATGTCCGGGCTCTGAAATAGGAAAGGTATGGAAGGGGAGCTGTTTCTGAGTTGTCAGAGGAGGGGTGTCTTTATGTCTGGATCTTAAATGCAAGTGGGGAATAGGATTTGATTTCTGCCAAGGACAGGGGTGGGGGCTGGATTCCTGGGTCCTAGGAGAAGAAGTGGGCACAGGTCTGGTTTCCTGGATCCTCTAAGAAGAGCTGAAGGCCTGGGTTCTCACCACAAGCGCCTGCCCTCTATCCCTCCCCCAGATCATGTCACCCGAAGAGTGGACATATCTGGTAGTTCTTCTTATCTCCATCCCCATCGGCTTCCTTTTTAAGAAAGCTGGTGAGTCAGGTTCCCTCCCCAGTGGAAAGTAAGGGGGGTTGGGAGGGGGACCCCCTGGAAGGTTCCAGGCTTATGCTGTTCTTTTTCTCTGCAGGGCCTGGGCTGAAGAGATGGGGGGCAGCAGCTGTGGGCCTGGGACTCACCTTATTCACTTGTGGTCCCCACACTTTGCATTCTCTGATCACCATCCTTGGGACCTGGGCCCTCATTCAGGCCCAGCCCTGGTGAGAACCCTGGGGAGGGAGAGTGGGGGTATGGAGGAAGCAACTTGTTTCCTCTTTGAGTCTTTCTCAGCTTCTGCCTCCAGCTCTGGATGCCTCCTCTTTATCTCTTTTCTCTGTTGCTTGTCTTATCTGTCTTTTTCCTTTCTGCCTTGTTCTGCACCTTGTCTCTGTGTGTTTGGCCTAGTCCTTTATGTCCACGATATAGCTGGCCATGCCACCACTCATGGTCAGTGCATAGCCCCCCTGCATCTTGAGCTCTGGATCCTGACGATGAAGAAAGAACTGGAGACCTGAAGGTCTTCACCCTGCAGCTTCTGTCAGCCCCTTTTCGTTCTTTGTGGCTGTGCAGTTCCATGTGCTGCCTCTTCCATCCCTGCCTCCCATTCTCCAGCCCTCTCCCTGCCCTCCCCTTTTCTGTCCCAGTAGGGAGAGGTGGGGGAGGATTTGTGGCTAGACTCTGGGAAGAGGAAGACAGAGGCCCAGGTCCCTGCCCACAACTGACCTCTCCTTGCTCCAGCTCCTGCCATGCCCTGGCACTCGCCTGGACCTTCTCCTATCTCCTGTTCTTCCGAGCCCTCAGCCTGCTGGGCCTGCCCACTCCCACGCCCTTCACCAATGCCGTTCAGCTGCTGTTGACATTGAAGGTCAGACTTGGAGCTTATTCTCCCTTCAGCTTCCTCATGGGCCATTGAATCTCCCCTGCTTCACCTCCTCCTCCCACCCATGCCTGTTGGGGATTGGTGGGGGGAGTTATTTCACCCAAATCCCGCGAGTAGAACTTCACCTCTCTGTGGGGATAGGGTTCCCTTTCACATGTCCTCTAGCAGTTCTTCACTTCTCCACTGTTCTGAAGTAAGGAAATGGCCCAAGTGCAATAGCAGGAGGAGCAGTTTGGCACTTGGAGCGAGCCTGTCCAGTGTGCTTTGCCAGCATGCTCTCCTTGAGTGTCTGTGGCAAGCCATGTTGCAAAGGAGGGAATCCAGCTCTGGGGAGGAGGTACCTGGCCAAGGGCACAAGACTGGGAAGGCCATTCTGACTCTTAACCACATGGGCAAGTGGATGGAGGCAGACTGCCAGGCCCTGCCTCAGGCCTGTGAAATCCTGAGGTCCTACTGTGCGATGGGCTTCCATGAGTGAGCAGAACAGTCTTGCCAGATTGAGATGGGTCTCTCCAGCATTCGTCCTCATCCTGAGCTCAGGGATAGGCAGGAGTCAGCTGAGAGAAGAATTAGAGGAAGAGCGTGTCAGGATGTGTAGGGACCACAGCATGTGGAAGGGAGCAGGCTGAGAGCCACAGACTGTGCCAGCCTCATCTTCTTTCCAGAATGCACAGGGGACTGCACAGCCAGGGTCAGACCAAGGCCAGGGTGGTGGGCATCTTGACCCGTGGAACCATTTGAACTTTTTCCTATAGGAGACCAAGATCTACTAGGAGAGTCTTTGGTTTGTTGCCAGGAGAGGGCATGTGACCAGTTTTATGTATTTAAATATTCACCCTGGATTCTGAGAAGAGAACCGAAGTGGATAGTTCAAGGTGGGATGAGAAAGGGTCCCCTTGTCGAAGTTCAGGTGACCAGTGGTGGCAGCTTGTGTAAGCGGTAGGCTGTTGGTAGATGGGTCAGAGTCCTACAGGTGCCACTTTGAGGATGATTTGAGGGGTATTTATTTGCAGGATTGTGGGTAGGACGGAAAGAACAGCATAGAGGCCCTGGGCCAGGCACAGTGCACTGTCACCAGTCCTGATCCCCAAAAGGGGATAAACAGGTCATGGAACCCGGAAGGAAAGGCGGTTGTGTAGGGCCGTCGACCCCTGAAGTTATCCATGCAGGCTGTGACCTCCTGGGAAGGAAAAGCCCTGGCTTCACTCTGCTGCCTTTCTCCATCTGCCAGGGCTGACTGCACTAAATCCAGCAGGAAGCTGGAAAGCACACCTGTAGCTGTAGTTTTGACATGGGCTCTGGCTGGACTGGTTAGGGAGATCTGGAGAGGCAGGTAGAATGTCCTCAGGCCTGCAGTGGAGGCAGAAAGGGAACAGACTGAAGAGTTCAGGGATTTAGTCTAGAAGCAAGGGAGTGTTCCATCCTGGGCAAGTAAGTGGATGTTGTCAGCTTTCTTGAGGGTGGAGACTAGAAGACCCAGTGTGGGAATCAGGTAATAGCGTGATCCACTTGGGAGGTGTTGAATTTGAGGTGCCTGGGAGACATCCATATGTAAATGGCGATAGGCAGATTCCTGGAGAGGTCCAGGCTGGGGTTGAAGTTGGGTGTCATTAACATGTGGACAGTATCTGAAGTGGGTCTGATGGAACTTGACCCCAGAGAAGGAAGAGGAAGGCCTAGGACGGAGCCCCGGGGAACACTGCCAGCGGGAGGCGTTTCCCACCACTCATGCCCAGAGCTGCCCATGGAGTGGGGCTGCAGCCCAGCTGTACCCTCCCAGCCTGCCTTGCTGCTGAGAGTGGTGGCTTAAGGGAAATGGAGCTGACCCACCTGCTTACCCTCTTCCCCCAGCTGGTGAGTCTGGCCAGTGAGGTCCAGGACCTACACCTGGCCCAGAGGAAGGAAATGGCCTCAGGCTTCAGCAAGGGGCCCACCCTGGGGCTTCTGCCCGATGTGCCCTCCTTGATGGAGACGCTCAGCTACAGCTATTGCTATGTGGGAATCATGACAGGTGAGTGGGCTTACTCCACATGTTGCCTGTCCACTTCGGTCACCCTCTCTTGCTCTCTCCACCCAGAGTTTAATGATGCTTCTGAGCCTGAGTAATCCCTTACTTTTCTCCTTTAGCTTATGAGCTAATACAGGTCGAGGAGTTAGGCCTGTGCAAACCTCGTGTTTCTTTTGAGAGCGTGTTTTGCTAAATTGCCTGGGATGGCATCAAACTTGCCTTTCTCCTGCCTCAGTCCCTGATCAGTTGGTCTTACAGATATGCACACCTGGGTTCCTGCGCCCAGATGACACGTATTCAGAGTGTAGGGTCCATTTTCAGTTTCAGAAAGTTTTTCTCAAAAACGTTTTCCTGGTTGAGGGTTTGGTGAGCTGTTTGCAGGTTCACCTGCTTGAAGTGCACAACTCGCTGGCTCTTGGTGCAGCCGCAGAGTTGTGCACTGTCACCACGGTGTGGTTATTTGCAGAACAGTTTCCTCCTCAAAAAGACACCTTTAGTCATCCCTCCATCCATCCATCTCCGCATGCCACTAACTGACCTCTGTCTCTGTAGATGTGCCTGTTCTGGACATTTCTTATAAATGGAATCATAACACGTGGTCTTCTGTGAACATGCAAGGTTTTCCACACCTGCCCCTTCTGTTAGTCCCGCTGCTGCTCCCTAGGCTGCCCACTGTCACATCTGAAGAGCCGCACTGTTCCAGTTTCCCTGTACTGCCCCTTTCCACACGCAGCCACTCCGCAGCCAGAGGGAGCTTGTGGACTGTTCATCTGGCCCTCGTCTGTTGGAGGGGCCTACAGCGGTCTCCTAGAGCTCCGAGAAAACCACGTCCTCACTGCCTGCCATGCCCGGGGAGCCCCTGCCGCCCCTGTTTTTCTGGCCACTGCTTTACCTTCTATGACTCATTGATAAGGAGATCACCCCAACTCCGAGTCCTGCCCCCTTCTGTCTCCTTCCCAGGATCTTTGTTCCTCTCTAATTGTCCCTCTTTCTTTCTCTGGGTCCCTGGTCCTCCATCTCTCCTACCTGTCCCCATCTCTGGCCCTGTCTCCCTGCTCCAGACTTGAGCTCTGCCCCCTCCCCAGCTGCACACAGCAGGAGCGTCTGACGCTGCCCTCCCCACCTCCACAGGCCCGTTCTTCCGCTACCGCACCTACCTGGACTGGCTGGAGCAGCCCTTCCCGGAGGCCGTGCCCAGCCTGCGGCCACTGCTGCGCCGCGCCTGGCCGGCCCCGCTCTTTGGCCTGCTCTTCCTGCTGTCTTCCCATGTCTTCCCGCTGGAGGCCGTGCGAGAGGACGCCTTCTACGCCCGCCCGCTGCCGGCCCGCCTCTTCTACATGATCCCCGTCTTCTTCGCCTTCCGCATGCGCTTCTACGTGGCCTGGATTGCCGCGGAGTGCGGCTGCATTGCCGCGGGCTTCGGGGCTTACCCCGTGGCTGCCAAAGCCCGGGCCGGGGGCGGCCCCACCCTCCAATGCCCACCCCCCAGCAGGTCAGGCGGCGGGAGGGAGGCTTCCCAAGACCCAGCAGGCCCCACCACCAAGGGCTGGCCCTGCCCCTAGCAGGGAGGAGAGTGGGGAGCAGGGGCAGGGCCACTACCTGTGTGTAGGTGTGTCACCCCGGCATCCCGGCTGCCTTCCCTGTCAGTAGGGAACCGGTGTTCCTGGTACCCGTGGACCGCCCCTTGTCGCAAGTGCTTGCCACCCGTCACTATGGTGAATTGCCCTCCGTTGCTAGGAGAAGGAAGATGCTATCTTAGCAACCACATGTGTCCCTATGTTGCCTGGGACATGTCACCCCCAAGAACTGTACTGTCCCTCCTCTCAAGGATGCCATCCTTTGGTAGGGGTGGGTCACCTGCTGTTGCTAGGGAAGCTGGCTCCCTAGGACTGTTGTTAGCCCCTTTGTGCCAGAAGTCTTGCTCTTTGTGGCTCCAGAACCTGCCACCCAAACTGCCCTGTGTTACACGGCGCCGTCACCTCCCCACGGGATGTCACCATGTAGCAGTTCTAGTTGCCACCCGTGACTGTACGGTCCTGAGGGCATACCATTCCCAACAACCTCCGGGCCTTCCTCCTGCCGCAAGCCAGCTGAGCCCCGGCCCTGTAACTCTGGGTTGGCCCTGTTGCTAGTGATGCTGCCCCTGTCCCCAGCACCACCATTGCTAGGTGAGTCATGAAGGCAGAAACTTGCCAAGGAAGTGCTGCCCCCAAGGGAAGTGGCACCCTGGCTACTGGGAATGGGCTGACCCTCTGCTCTTGGAATCCATGGTCACCCTTCCTGGGGCTGGGGCTAAGCAGCAGCCCTTTGCTGTAAATTATGAGCCACCAGCCCCCAGTAGTGACAAGCGGCCATCCTGTTCTGCCCCCGCCACCGTGTGCATTTACTGCCATTGCCCTGGTAACCACTGCAGACCGCAGCTGATAGAGAAGGAAGGTCCCCCCAGCACAGGCAGGAAGCAGGGCTTTTCCAGGTCTACCAGGCCCCGCTTCTAAAGCATGGCTCAGTTGCTGTCATCGAGGGTTCAAATGGTGCCAATGACCTGGAAGCCACTGTATTTCTGGAGGTGTCACTTCTGGAACAATCACAGGGACCAGGAAGAAAGTCCGTCTTTGGAAGCTTTTCTAAACAGCCTGGGCCTTGTTGCTAAGGAATGCCTTTTCCCTAGCAACAGGAATCTGAGAGTCACAGGGCCTAGAATGTCTCCCTAGCAACCCCAAACTGCCTTTTAGACTCTTCCCTAGCAACCACACTGCCCCACACCAGGAAGGATCGTATTTGGAAGCTTTTCTGAATGTACTGAGTGATTGCTGAAGGACTTGAGGCTCAGGCTTTTGGTGGCTGTGGTAGGCCTCCTTGGCTACCAAGAGACCCCTGCTATTGGTGAATGCTGCCCTGTCCACCCACCCTGCTCTCTCGAAGGCTCCCTCTGGGCTGTCCTCCCCTGTGGTCCTAGCAAGTCTGATGGCCAGAGGGCTGTCGCCGGTGCAGAATCCCCTCCTTAGCGTCTGGGGCTGGGACAGGAGCAGGCCTCGGGAGGGGCCTGGCTGAGCTGCATGTCTATCCCCACCCTCATCCTCCACCCCCAGTCCGGAGAAGGCGGCTTCCCTGGAGTACGATTTTGAGACCATCCGCAACATCGACTGCTACAGCACGGACTTCTGCGTGCGGGTGCGGGATGGCATGCGGTACTGGAACATGACAGTGCAGTGGTGGCTGGCACAGTATATCTACAAGAGTGCGCCTGCCCGCTCCTACGTCCTGAGGTGAGGAGCCCTACCCAGCACCAGGGCCAGCGCAGGATGCCTCCCAGGCAGCCCCTGCCCCGAGGCTCACGGGGCTGTTGTTTCCAGGGCCTGGGGTCCTCCTCACTGTAGAGCAGCAATGGCGTGGGCCCTGCAGACTCGGGGGCCAGATTGTGCCTCTGCAGGTTACTGAGGAAACTCGAGGGGGCACTTGGCCTCGGCGTCCTAAGCTGTTGGGGGGGGGGGGCACCTGTTAACTTCCTCCTAGGCCGAGCCGCCAGGTGGGGTGCGGTGTGAAAGGGCCTCACCTGCGGCCTCACGTGGTGCTGGCTCTAAGAGCTGCCGCTGTTTTTCGTTCCGATGTTTCTTGTGCTGGGATGGAACCCCAAGCCCTCTGCATGACAGGCAAGCACCCTGCCCCTGAGCTATGTCCCCAGGCCTCTCCCCATGCCTCCTGAGACTGCCAGGCATGGTATCTCTGCAGTCATCAGAGAGGTCTTATTACCGTCTGAAGGTGAGGAGGCAGGCTCAGAGGTACTAGGGAACGTCCGTCCCAAGTCTTACTCAGCCTGCCCGGGCACCATGCTGCACACTCTGATGAGAGCCTTCTTGAGGGCACCTGCCTGGGCATGACCAGACGTGGGATTTAAAGACCATTCCGTGCCTGGCATGCGCAGGAGGCCCTGGTTTGATTCCCAGCAAAAAAAGTAAACGGAGAGTTCCACTCTGGCCTCAACAGGAGAGGGAGCAGGAGGGGATGCAAGGAGGCTGATCTGGAGACCCTTGGGCTGTCCAGGTGGGGCTAATGGGGAAGCTGGAATCTTCCGTGGGGCACAGTGACCCAGAAGCAGATGGTAGTCTAGTCTTGGGCATACCGCCTGTCGGGCATGAGGAGAACGGAACCCTGATTCCCAGGTTGTGAGTTTGGGTGCTTGAGGGTCCAGAAGGGGCGCACGCTACGGGGAGAAGTTTCAGGAGGGGGTGGGATCAGGTAACAAGACTTGGTCTGGTGTCATTGACCTTGAGGTGACTCAGATGTTCAGCAGGGGGTCATTGGATAGGCAGTCAGTCATGTGACTGGCACTTAAGGGAAGGGTCAGTGTTAGAAGCAGACACTTGAGTGTGGTCAGCTGCAGGTGATGCTTCAAGGCCCAGGGCTGAGGGCTGGGGTCTGGCCCAGAGCACAGGGCAGCCTCTGCCTTCAGGGGTTCTCCGTGGGGGTGGTTGCGTCACAGCGCCCAGGGCTGTGGCAGTGTGTGCAGGGGCGTTGCAGGTGTTGCTGGGGGTAGAGCCTGGGGCGGAGGCAGGCCTGGTGTCTGGGGGTGGACCAGGGACGCCTCTGAACACCACAGCACACGGGACACAGCCTTCTGTGAGCTCACGTCCCCATGCCTTATGGCAGACTGCTCTTCTGTCACGAGGTGGTCTTTACCTTAAACATCTAGGTGTGCCAGAGGGACAAGCCCACAGGCAGGAGAGACCCTCCTGGGGTCACAGGTGTGGCAAACCACTGATGGAACTGGATTTGGAGGGTGACGTGGGGATGGATGACTGCTCTCTGTGGCACAGGGAGAGTTCACCAGTTTCCAGGGCTGGGGTGTGGCTCAGTGGTGCAGCACGTGCCTAGCATACGTGAGGCCCTGGGTTCCCCCCTGTGCACACTTGGCACATCTGTGTGTCTCTCTTACACAGCCAGGGGCACCCTCGGGTCTGCCAAGGAGGAGGGGACCTGGAGATCTGAGTCCTCATGGGTCACCAGTTAAGCCCCCGAGTCCCTAAAGCAAAAAGGGGCAAGTCTCCCATTTCTCGGTCCTAGAAGATCAGGAGTGAAGACTGCTGGGTCCTGAGGGAGGAGGGACAGGCTTCTGAAATCCTGGCTTCCTGGAGGAAGGAGGAGCTGGACTCCTGGTTTACTGAGAAGGGCAGAGACCATGGCCTTCCAAGTTCTCTAAAAGAGGAAAGAAGGCTCGGGACCTTCTCCTCTGGAGAGGAACAGACCTCCCAAGCAGGCCAGGGACTGCTGGGTCTCGGGCTGGACTGTGGCCCTCAGGCATTCAGGGGCACCAGGACCATCTGAGGCCTCCCCCGCTGGCGGTGTCTTCTGGGCCTTATGCCCGGGTTTCTGCAACGGGGTGGAATGGGGCAAGAATCAGCAGGTCCCCAGGTGGTGCTGAAGCCAGGCCAGGGACCAGCTCGCTGAGAGCAGTGCCTGGCCAAGGGATGGGACTCCTTGGCTCTGAGGGAGGAAGGATGTCAAAGGGCAGCAGCATGCTTAGGTCGCTGGGGTCTGGGTGAGGCTGGTGGGGCCTCAGGATTCCTGACGGAGATAGAATCCATAGCCTCCTCTGCCTTCAGGAGCTCAGGACGAGAACCCCCAGGTCTGAGGGAGGAGGCTTGGGGTCTGGACCCCTGGGTCCTGTGGGGACTGAGGGTGTGGACGCCAGGGTCCTGATTCCCGGCCTGGTTCCCCAGGAGCGCCTGGACCATGCTGCTGAGCGCCTACTGGCATGGCCTGCATCCTGGCTACTACCTGAGCTTCCTGACCATCCCGCTGTGCCTGGCTGCAGAGGGTTGTCTGGAGTCGGCCCTGAGGTGGCGGCTCAGTCCTGGGGGCCAGCAGGCCTGGGACTGGGTGCACTGGTTCCTGAAGATGCGCGCCTACGACTACATGTGCATGGGGTTCGTGCTCCTGTCCATGGGTGACACGCTTCGGTACTGGTCTTCCATCTACTTCTGCATTCACTTCGTGGCCCTGGCCTGCTTGGGGCTGGGGCTAGCTCTGGGTGGGGGCAGCCCCAGCCGGCGAAAGACAGCACCCCAGGCTGCTGGCCTTGCCCCAGAGAAGCTTCGGGAAGAATAGGCAGCCAGGCACCCCCAGTGCGGTGCCGTCCGGCCGCCAGGCTTCTGCCTGGGAATTCCTTGAACCAGGCTGTTGTCTCCTGCCAGAGCCCCTGGAGGCTGGCGGCCTGGAGAGGATTGTGCTTCCCAGCTAGCCACCCTGCCTCCCACTGAAGCAGAGCTGGGGATGCACCTGCCCCTGGCGCTTGGCCCTGTGCCTGCAGCAGGCCACTCCCTTGAAACCAGGGTCCTGTCCAGAAGCAACTCCTGTCCTCACTGCTCCAGCCTGCCGGTGTTCAGAGCCTCGCTTCCCCAGGATGCCAGGGCCAGGCGAGTGGCCACGTGGCTGCTTGGGCAGATTCCCTCCTGATCCTTGGTGTGGGGGCAGGGGCTTCAGGGTCAGGATCTGGGACGGGGAAGCCTCTTCCTGGGTCTGGGGTCCTCGCGTGTCTCATCAGAGCAGTACTTCAGGGTGCATGGGAACGCGGCCTTCCATTTCCTGTGGGGGCTGAGGCGCAGGTGGCCTGCCAGCGACTCTGCTCTTGCAGCTGCCACCTCAGGGCCCAGCCCACCGCCACCCCATTGTCATCCCTTGGCCTGTGACAGGTCAGAGTGTGTAAATCTTTCCTAATAAAGTGTGGCACAGGCATCTGTTCGTGAGAGTATCTGTGGGCAGTAAACCCCTGAGACACTTGGGCCACCATGTGCCAGCAGGAAACACCAGGGCCTGCCTCCCAGTGGCCAGGCTGGCGGGCTCCAGAAGCTGCTGGGACTTCATTTCCCGGCAGACCTTAGAGCGGTGGCCTTGAGAATTTGTGGGAACTGCACTGTAGTCCCTCCTGGCCACCTGGTGGTCAGGTGTGGCCCTGCCCCAGGGCCCTCCCTTACCTGGGGCAGTCCCCGCCCAGGGAGCCTGTAGAGAAGGAAACACTGCAGGCTTAGCGCCATGGAAGGAAACCGGACCTGGGACCCTGACACCTGGGGCTCCTCTGGGGAGCAGTCAGCCCCCCAGAAAGCCAGGAGAGGTGGGAGAGCTTGGGGAGTTCAGGTCCATCCAGCCTTGGAGTCGGGTGGGGTGGGGGGCTGGGTTCCTGGTTTTGAGGGTGGGGAGGGGAGTGACTGGAGACTTTCACCCCTTGGTCTGAGGAGGAGTTTGGAGACCCAGGCTCTTGCAGTCTCAGGTACAGGAGGGGACAAGTTCCCAAGCTCCTAAATAAAGGAAAAGGAAGTTGAAACCTGAACTGTGCCCAAGGGTAGGAGGAGCCTGGGTCCTTAGGGAGAAGAGACTAGGGCCTAGACCCTGGGTCTGAGGGAGGAGCCTTGGCCCGGAACCCCGGGTCCGAGGGAGGAGGCTGGGCCTGGAACCCCGGGTCCGAGGGAGGAGGCTGGGCTGGAGCCCCGGGTCCGAGGGAGGAGGCTGGGCCTGGAACCCCGGGTCCGAGGGAGGAGGCTGGGCTGGAGCCCCGGGTCCGAGGGAGGAGGCTGGGCCTGGAACCCCGGGTCCGAGGGAGGAGGCTGGCTGGAGCCCCGGGTCTGAGGGAGGAGGCTGGGCTGGAGCCCTATGCCTTCCCAGCCTTCTGCTCCCCTGCACAGGCCAGTCCTTGGCCTCTGTGCTAAACGAGCTCCCCAGTGCTGCTACCCTTCGGTATCGTGGCCCTGGGATGCCACCTTGGGGGACCCTGCAAGAGGAGGATGAAGATGGAGAAAGGAGCATCCAGGCCTTTGTAGAACCCAGCCAAATGGAGCTGCCGGACCCTCGCCCTTCCCGGGAATTGCCGTGGCCCATGCAGGCCAGGAGGGCACACAGGTGCGGGCCTCGCTCTCCCCAGCACGCCTCCCTCTCGGGAGGTGGCGCCCTGCTGGACAGCCGGCTGTTGTCCTCCCCTGTGGCTCCACAGGCGCACACCCATCCTCAGGAGCCCCGCCGTCGCGCTCCTTTGTGCGTCTCTGCTTCTGTGCGGGTTGAGTCCATTGGTTTTCTCTTGTGTGGAGTCCTCACACTGAGTCCAGTATGCCACCGTCCTGTCCTCATTTTATGAGGTTCTTTCTACCTTTGGGTGGTTCCCAGTTTGTGCTGCCAAGCCCTTGATTTTCTGACTCTTTCCCTTCCAGAAAGAGCCAGGCCAGGGAACAAGTGGCCTATGGCCCTGGACTGAGGGCTGCCCACTGGGCCCGGCTGCTCCCTCGGTCCAAGGAAAAGATGAAGGAAGGCTTGCGCACCCTACAGCCCTGGGCCTGGACGCTGAAGAGGATCGGGGGTGTGTTGGGGTCTGAGGGAGGAGGATGGGGCCTGGACCTACAGGCCTGGTGCTGACCAGGAAGGACCTGACCCCTCTGCTCCCCTGCAGGTCAGTTTGGTGGGGGCACGGAGTCCTACTTCTCCCTGCTGCGCTTCCTGCTGCTGCTCAACGTGCTGGCTTCTGTGGTCCAGGCCTGCATGACACTGCTGCCCACCTGGTTGGAAGGGGCTCCCCCCGGCCCTCCTGGCCCAGACACCTCCTTGCCCTGCGGCTCCTATAGCCCCCACACCCAGGGGCTGGTCTCCTTTCCCACCCAGCTTTTCAACCTGCTCTCTGGAGAGGTGGGTGCTGGGCCCCCTGAGACCCTGCCCCCGGCACTGACGTTGCAGAACTTACACCTGCAGCCCTGCGCGGGAGCCTGGCTGCCTGGCTCCTGGTCCTGCTCCGCCAGCCTCAGCTTGACCCCTGCTCCACCCTCACAGGGTTACCTGGAATGGTCCCCTCTCTTCTATGGGTTCTACCCACCCCGCAAGTACCTGGCTGTGACCTACCTGTGCTCCGTCTTTGCTGTGGGCCTCATCTGCCTCCTGCTCATCCTGCACCGGTCAGTGCCACACACTTCCTGACGTGCTGGACAGGAGGGGAATGAGCGGTGGTGGTCGATGCCCTCCTCAAGTCTCCTGGGTCTTCCTCTCTGTTCCTTTCTGAGTTGAAGTCAGTGTTTAAGATGCTTCTTGTGCGTAGAGGCTAGGGATGCACAGAAGATGGCAGGCTCCCCTCCCTGCGGCAGCCTGGGGTCCAAAGGGGGAAGGGAAGATGTTAAATAAGTGCGTGTGTTGCCTGCTTTCTGGTGAGAAGCAGAGCTATATAGGGAACAAATAGGGGTGGGTTCGTTCATCCATGTGACAAGACTTATTGGCCACCTACTAGTGCCCGGCATCGTCTGAAATGTTTGGGGTTTGTTACCGAGAAAAACAAACAAGAACAAAATAGTCTCGTCCCCGTGGTGCTGATGAGAGTGCCCCTGGGGAAAGAGGCAAGGAGCGCGTCACTGGCACGGGGTGCAGGGCCGGGGCGGGGCACATCCCGCTGCTGATGCCTGGGCCAGGCGGCTGGTGGTCAGGGAAGTGTTGTTGAGAAGGCAACGTTGAAAGGATGACGTTGGGAAGTGAGTCTCGGCACACAGGTCCCTGGGCAAGATGGAAGTGCCAGAGCAGGGCGGGCGCCGTAGGGCAGGTCCTTGGGCAGAAGGCCATCTGACCGGAGGTGGGGTTTGAAGGGGCCCCTCCCTCCATGGGCTTGTGGAGAAGAGAGGGAAGGAAAGGCTGAGTGAGGGGAGGAGCAGGGCAGAGGGAGGAGGTCAGGAGGTCACTGCCAGAATGCAGGGGACAAGCGATGGTGGACAGACCTGGAGGAGAAGCAGGGTGGTGACCAAGGGTCCACTTTGGATGCAGTTCTAATCTTTAAAAATGCCGCATGTGTTTGGACAAGCACACTAGAAGAGGGGTTGGGTTTGGTAAGTGTGAAGAAAGAACAGGAGCTGTCTGGTGGCTCACACCTGTCCCAGCAGCTCAGGAGGCTGAGGCAGGAGGATCGAAAGTTCAAGGCCAGATTCGGCAACTTAGTGAGGCCCTACTAAAAAGGGCTGGGATGTGGCGTGGTGGTAGAGAGCCTCTGGCTCTGTCCCCGGCACCGGCACCGGGAGGGAGGAGACAGGCAGCTCCCTGAGACCACACCCTTCCGTGGCCTGGTCTTCACTTTGCGTAAATGGAGGCGCTGGATATATTTTGAGGGCAGAGCCCACAGGGTTCTGGATGGGGAGAGGGGTGCAGTAGAAAACCAAAGTGCGGAAGGTCTCCCTGTTGACCCCGCGCCCCGCAGGGCAAAGGCTGAGGTAGACGCTGTGGAAGGAGCAGGCTGGGGGCATCTGAGATGCACTTTCGGATCCAGGGACTTTGAGTGCCTCCTATTTTGATATTTTGGGGGTGGTGGGGATGGGCCTCAGGGCCTCGTGCCTGCCAGGTGACCCCCGGCTGGGCCGCACCCCAGCACCAGTGCCTTTTAGGTGCAGTGTTGCACGCAGTTGCATGTGTGGGCTTGGGGCTCTCTGGCATTCAGGCAGGACAGGGAGACCCCCAAGGGAAAGGAATGTGTTCAAGAAGGAAACCAAGGACTTGAAAAAAAAAAAGGAGAGTCTCCTATGAGCTGGGCCCGAGGCGAGGCCTGGGAGCCACCAGAGGGTCCCCAGCCCCTGCACGGTTCACAGCCTGGCAGGGGAGATAAGCAGTGGGACAGGTGTCGAATGAGCAAACGTCGCTGATGAGTCGGGGAGCGACCCCACATAGAAACCAAATGGAATGGTGTCCACAGACCTCTGTCAGTCAGGAGTGAGCATCTTCGTGTTCGGAGCTCACTAGTCTCAGTCTCAGCTCATCTTTGCCATGGTAGCTTACAAGGCAGCCATGGGTGAGGAGCAGATGAGTGGTGTGACTATTTCAGCATTTACAAAAACAGGTGTTGGGCGGGGTTTGACACAGGGGCTGTCGTTTGCTAACCCCTATATTAGAGAATGGTAGGAGACCCTTATTAGATGTAGTTGTCAGCAAGGGCTTCTCTGATTGTGGAACCTGTGGCTGGGCTCTGGAAAGAAAAGGAGCCAGTCAGCCGAATAGCCAAGATTCCAGCATTCCAGGCAAAGGGCACTGCAGTGCAAAGGCCCTGTGGTGGGAAAGATGTTTGGGTGTGTCTTGGGAAATAGAAAGCCAGTATGAGGAGGAGGAGGAGGAAGAGGATGGATAAGATTTGAGCTTCAAAAAGTAGGTGAGGTGGTGGACACTGGCTGGTTATGCTAGGAAGAAGCCTAAATCTTAAGAGCAAGGAGAAGCTGTCGAATGGGTTTTCAATAGCAACAGCAGAATACCATACTGTTTGCATAAAAAAGAAAGTCCCAAGCGGCTCCCAAACAGAAAATGAACTGAGCATGGTAGTGCACACCTGTAGTCCCAGTGAACTGGCAGGCTGAGGCAGGAGGATCACATGTTTAAAGCCAGCCCCAACAATTTAGCAGTACTCTGTCTCAAAATGTAAAAAGGGCTGGAAGTGAGACTGTGGTTAAGTACCCCTGGGTTCAATCCCTGGTACCAAAAAAAAAAAAAAAAAAAAAATGGATTCCCAGAGGTACAGCCTTCCTGATTGTGCATGGGAAAGGTGGGGCTGGGGCCAGCCAGGTGAAGGTGAATGTGGCCTCTGCCCAGTTCTGTCTCTGTCCCTTTCTGGTTCTCTGTCTCCTCCCTGGGCCTCCGTGCCCTCTGTCTCTTGCATGTCTTTATCTCCCCCTTCTCTGGGCCTGTCTCCTTCCCAGGTCCCTTCCTCTGCCCTCTGAAGCTGGCTCTCATAGGCTTCCTGTCACTTTTGGTTGTCTGTAACCCACGTTTATCTGACTCTCTTGGCCTTTCGTTCCAAGGACTGTATGTGTCCCACTAGAGGGTTGCCCGGAGACCCCCACTCGCGGCTGTTCTCACAACCAGTCTCCTGGTCTCCTCTTCAGCTCAGTGTTGGGGCTGAAGCAGACCTTGCTGGCCGAATCCGGGGCTCTGACCAGCTATAGCCACCAGGTGTTTTCGGCCTGGGACTTCGGCCTCCGCGGGGACAAGCATGTGCGGCTGCGCCAGCGCATCATTCTGTATGAGTTGCAGGTGCGCTTGCGGTGGGGCAGGGGCTACGACTGCTTAAGGACCGGATGGGACCGAGCTGAGAAGACGCTGGGCCTAGCCTGCGCTTGGCTTTCCTCCAAGGAGGGGGTCTTGGGGTATGGCAGGGCTGAGGAGCCGCGCGAGGGAAGCCTGAGTCTGAACCGTGTTGGAAAAGGCACGCAGCAGACCAGGACCGGCCTCGAAACCCCTCGCTTCCAAGTGGACTGGCGGGCTTGGGCAGAGGGGGCGGGGTTTGGCAGAGCAGAACCGAGCTCGGGACGGGAATCTGGGGACAGGCAGAAGGTCTGGGCCCCCGAGGGGTGGAGCTTAAGGGGGCACTGACAAGAGAACTCAGTGGGCCGATGTAGGGTCCGGGAGCGGGTGGCACAGGGACAACAAGAGTTCCCTGGTGGGTAGGCCAGGGCTGCATCAGTTCAATTTGAGGAGGGGCTCTGAGCGGCCCCCAGAACTGCAGAGATGGAGCCCACGGGAACTCTCTCCGCTTAGGTGGAACTGGAGGAAGCAGCGGTCCGACGCCAGGCTGCGGCGCGGACGCTGGGCCAACAAGCCAGGGTGTGGCTGGTGCGGGCGCTGCTCAACCTGCTGGTGCTGGCGCTCCTGGGGGCGGCCTTTTACGGCGTCTACTGGGCCACAGGATACACCGTGGAGCTGCAGGTGCCGAGGGGCCTGGGGAAGGAGCGTCCCAGGGACCTGGAAGCTACATTTCCAAGGATGGCGGGGTGTGGGAGGAAACCGAGGCCTAGGATTCCTCAGAGCTTAGGAGCACAGGGGCGGAGGAGTTGTTGGGACCCCGGACATAGGGGTCCTGAGCCGAGAAGAGGCCGGGGGAGGACCTTAGGCATGGCTCTTTGTTTGGTTTGTCCTCCTCCCCAGGAGATGCCCCTTGTGCAGCAGACGCCACTGCTAAAGCTTGGAGTGAATTATCTTCCGTCCATCTTCATCTCGGCGGTCAACTTCGTGCTGCCGTTTGTGTTCAAGTGGATCGCCCCACTGGAGGGCTACACTCGGAGCCGCCAGATCGTTATTATCCTGCTCAGGTTCCAGCCTCCTGGGGTGGGCTGGGGGTGGTGGAGGGCAGCGGTCCGAGTCTGGTTGTTGGTTCTGCAAACAAGACGGGGTCCAGGGATTCTGGATTCAAATGCCGATCATACTGCCTCAGTTTCTTCATCTGTGAAACGGGGAAAAAATCTTCCTCCGCCGTTCCCTTGCAGGACTGTGTTTCTGCGCCTTGCATCCCTGCTGGTGCTGCTCTTCTCTCTCTGGAATCAGATCACTTGCGGGGGCGACGCGCAGGCTGAGGACTGCAAGACCTGTGGCTACAACTACAAAGAACTTCCGGTGAGAGGCCGTGGGAGCGTTTGTGGCGCTCCTGGGGCAGGAAGCGGGCCGACGAGGAGCCTAAATCCTGGGTCCCTGGGGGAAAGGAGCTGGGTGAATGGGTCCGGACGCCTGGGTTGTGAGGCAGGAGCTTGGGCTGCTGGGTAGGGGCAGCTGCTTGAAAAAAAAACTGAGGACCCCCCAGAAAGCATGGGTAGCACTTCCCAGGCTGGCTATTTGAAAGAAGCCTCGGATGCTTGAAACTCTTTTATTTTTTTTGTTGTTGTTGTTCTAATTGGTCATACATGGCAGTAGAATGCGTTTTCACACATTAGGGATGCTTGAACCTCTTGCCAAGTTGTTTTGTTATTATTATTATTTTCCTTTTTCAGTGCTGGGAGACTCGTATGGGCCAGGAGATGTACAAACTCCTGATCTTTGATTTGCTGAGCGGCCTGGCGCTGACGCTGCTCATCCAGTTTCCTCGGAAGTGAGAGCCTGCTGCTCACCGCGGCTCCGCCTCTCCGGAGCAGTAGTCGCTCTTCGCCCCGCGCGTTCCCCCACCCCATCTCCGCCCTTCCAACTCCGGGTCCTGAGGCCCTCAGACCCCGCCCGCCTCGTGTTGGGCGGTTCTTCCCTCGGACCCAGCACCTGTTCAGGCCCCGCCTCTGCGTGGCCTAGAAGCCCCGCCCCACGCTCCTTTCCCATTGGTGATTGAGGCCTTGGAGGCGGGGAATGCGGCCGGCACGTCTCTCACCGCCCCGCTCTGCCCCACCCCTTAGGATAATCTGTGGCTTCTGTCCTGGTATGCTGGGTCGTGTGGCCGGGACCCAAGAGTTCCAGGTGCCCGACGAGGTGCTGGGGCTTATCTACGCTCAGACGGTGGTCTGGGTGGGGAGCTTTTTCAGCCCTTTACTGCCCCTTCTCAACACGGTCAAGTTCCTGCTGCTTTTCTATCTGAAGAAGGTGAGGAATGAGAAGGACTCGGCCCACCAGTACTGGGGCCTGGACTCCTAGGACCTGGACAAGGATGCCGGGTGCTCCGACTACTAGGTCATGAAAAGAGAGCACTGGAGGGCAGGAGAAGAAGGGATCCAGAGCATCCCAACATCTAGGTCTCAGTCATTAGGGCTTAGGTTCCTGGGTACAACCTGGACCCTGGACTAAAGGGTCGGAAAAAAGGAGAGGTGCGGGACTCTTGGGTCTCAGATCCCCTTTTCCACACCTTCCTCTGCCAGGTCACCCTCTTCTCCACCTGCTCACCAGCCTCCCGCACCTTTCGGGCCTCCACTGTGAATTTCTTTTTCCCTCTGGTCCTTCTCCTGGGTCTGGCCATCTCTGCTGTTCCTGTGCTTTACAGCATATTCCAGTGAGTGTGAGAGGCTCCTGCCTCCCTTCCTCTGCCCTCACTCAGGGTTCTGATTTTGGTCCTACTTGAGCCCAGCCTGTCTCTGCCTCCAGGATCCCACCTTCTAAAGTGTGCGGCCCATTCCGGGGGAAGTCATCCATCTGGGCCCAGATCCCTGAATCCATTGACAGTCTCCCTCAGACGGCCCAGAATTTTCTCTTCTTCCTGGGGACCCAGGCTTTTGCTGTGCCTCTCCTGCTGATCTCCAGGTGAGGGGACACAGACTTCAGGATATGAGTTTGAATGTGTGTGATCTGGGGTCCCATTACCTGTGTCCTTGAGATATCCTAGAGAGAAGGGACTGGTGCATGAACTGAGTCTGAGGGAGGTGGGTTGGGGGCCTGGATTGCTTGGTCCTACGGAGGAGTTGGGGCTGGGGACTGGATTCCTGGGTCTTGAGAGGAGTGGGATAGGGTCTTGCTCTCCTGGGCCTGAGAGGAGGGCTGGGGGTCTGGAGTGCTTACTCCTAAGGAAAAGGAGGGTCTAGAAGACTGGATTTCTGAATCTGAAGGAGGAAAGGGTCTTGAGGTCCTTCCCCCCATCCTCCCCAGCACTGGGGATTGAACCCAGGGGCACTGTACAACTGAGGCACATTCCCCGATCCCCAGCCCTTTTATTCCAGCCTCCCGAGTAGCTGGAATGACAGGCGTTCACCACTGCACTCTGCCTAAATATATAGGTCGTATTGCGTGGTGCGCACGCGTGTGTTGCTAGGGATTAAACCCAGAGCCTGGCTCATACGGGCCAGTCGCTGGTTTTTAAGGAGACACAGGTTGAAGATAACCTAAGAGCTTTTCTGGAGAGGCTTCCATTTCTGTCTCCCCTAGCATCCTGATGGCGTATACCGTGGCCCTGGCTCATTCTTATGGACGCCTCATCTCTGAGCTCAAACGCCAGATAAAGGCGGTGAGTCAGGCCAGCCCTGGAAGGGGCTCCTCGGGGACACGGAAAGTGACACGGGGGAGAGAAGGTATGTCTCACCTCCACCTCTCTTTACCCCAGGAAGCGCAGAATAAAGTCTTCCTGGCACAGCGGGCGGTGGCGATGAGCTCCGCCAGCGGGGCTCTTTGACCAGCCTGGCTCGGGATGACGCCCCACCGTGAGGCCTCAGATTTTCCCCAGAAGTGATGATGGCCTCCAAGCCCTGTCCGAGATTTCCAGAGCTTCTGCCACCAAGTGCGGACTGTCTGACTGGACCCCTTAATCATATTAATAAACAGGGCTGAAGCTGCTGAGCGCTTTTTCAAACCTGCGTCCTGAAGCCGGGGCAGGGCTTCGCCCCGGGACTAGCCAATCTGGTGTATGGGCATGCGTGTCGGCGCGGAGGGCTTGACGGCATGCCAGCCAATCGGCGGGCGCATCCGGCAGCGTCAGGGGCGGGGCCTCTTACAGAATCCCAACGAAAGTTGTCGCTAGGCGATACTACGCGCCCAATGTCTGAGATTGGCTGTGATGGAGGGTGTCTCGGCCAGTCATCTCGCGCTACAGACTAGGGGGGGCGGTGCTAATTAACAAACCAATCCGTGGCCGAGGCAGAGACAACAGGGCGGAGCATCCTCCCGCCAATTAGAAGTGCTAGGAGGCGGTTCTCCCAGTCTGCGGACAGCTACAGCGCCATGAACATTTTGCCCAAGAAAAGCTGGCATGTTCGGAATAAGGACAATGTCGCCCGCGTGCGGCGTGACGAAGCTCAGGCCAGGGAAGAAGAAAAGGAGCGTGAGCGGAGGGTACTGCTTGCTCAGCAAGAGGTAAGTACGGCGGGAGGAGCCACTGCGGCCAATCACGCCGGCGCCCCGGGCAGGAAGCGGAAGTGGGAACTGCGCAGGCGTGCTGCGCTTTTATTGGACGTGGGTCCCGTTTCTGTCGACAGTTCTTTGCAAGCCCTAAGCCCACCTCGGCAAAATTCCTAGAAATGGCCGGTCTTGGTTCTTCCCGGGATGTGTTTAAGTGTCCCGAGCCTGCCTCAGAGTAGTAGTTTAATAATTAGTTGTTGAATAAACGAACCTGTGAAGAATGTGTTTCAAGGAAATTACCTTTTAACCAGTTTGCCTGCGCACCCTATTTGTGTGTTCACTCTGTAGACCCCTTGATTTGCGAATCTCTCAAGCACTGAGTTCTTGGAGGGGCGTTGTCATCTTGCGCGAAGTGAGATAGCTTCAGAGAGGAAGGCACAGGAAGAGGGACTAGTGGGACAAGCCAGGTTCTACTTCACTAGACGAACCCTAACCCTTGCACTGCTCCGCAAACACGCACACGCACGCACACACACACACACGAAGCTTCTCCTTTTTTTTTTTTTTTTTTTTTGTATTGGGGATCGAACCCAGGGGCGCTGTACCACTGAGCTACATCCCCAACTGTTCCCCTCCCTTTTTAGACTGGGTCTTACCAAGTTGCTGAGGCTGGCCTCAAATTTAAGATCCTCCTGCCTCAGCTTCCTGAGTCTCTAGGATTAGAGGCATGGGCCACCGCACTCAGCTCAGAGGCTTTCTTTATAGCTCCTGAGTCTGTTTGGTTTACGCCTTTTAATTCCTCAGCTAATCTTATCCTCAACAGTGGTTGGGGAGGTGGTGGCAGTCTGTTTTAAAAATTCTCATTTATCAGTAGAAATTACTAATCGTTTTGGGGTAATGACTTGACACCATGCCTGGAATTCAGAGCATTTGCCCAGAAGCAATCTAACTAGCCATTGTAAATCACCACCACCATCACTGGATCTAACCAGAGCGCCTCGATCATGCTAACAGGGACTCTACAACTGAGCTGCACCCGAGCCCTATAGTTATTTTTTGTGTATGTGGTAGAGATGAAAACCAGGGACTCATACATGCTGGGCGAATGCTCCACTACTGAGCCACATCTGCAGCCCTTCCTTAAAATTCTGGGATAGGGTCTTGCTAAGTTGTGGCTTCCATCTTGAATTCCCTGCCTCAGCCTTCCCAGTAGCTGGGATTATAGGAAGCACTACCATCCCCAGATCTATAGCGTTTTTATCACATCACTCCAGACTGTAATCCCTTTCGGTTTAGACCAGGGATCTTTTTCCAACTGTCCTTGATAACCTCACCATTTACTATTTGAAAGCATCTATTCTCACCCATGCTGAGACAAGTGCCTTTTCTGGGTCCTGTTATCCTGTGGTCTCTTGTACCCCCCCAGGGGTGGTGGGCTACTGTGCTTTCTGCATTCCGCACATTTGAGTCCCTTGAGTGACCTCCAGGTTTTGCATATCCTTCCTATAATTCTTCTCCCCCAGGCCCGCACAGAGTTCCTAAGGAAGAAAGCCAGGCACCAGAATTCACTGCCTGAGCTTGATGCAGCAGAGGCGGGAGCCCCAAGGTCTGGCCCTGTGGACCTGTTCCGGGATTTGCTGGAGGAAGGGAAAGGGGTGACCAGAGGCAATAAAGAGTATGAGGAAGAAAAGCGACAGGAAAAAGTAAGCTGGCCTCACCTGTGTCATAGGGATCCTGAAGAGACTGGGGGAGGGGGAACACTTTGGGCCCTGGCTGTGACTGAGTGGTAAGAAGTATGCTGAAAGAGCAAACAGAACATTTCCGACAGGACTGCAACAGCGCCCAGGATGCTGGTTATTGCTGTGGGGCACTCATAGCCCCAGTTAGTGGATGAGAGGGCTGGTGCTTACATATTCTATTTTTCTATATCAGGGATTGAACGCCAGGATGTTCAATCTCAGCCACATCCGCAGCCCTTTTCTATATTTTATTTATTGACAGGGCATTGCTGAATTGCTGAGGCTGGCCTTGGACTCACAATTCTCCTGCCTCGGCCTCCTGAGTCGCTGGGATTACAGGTGTGCGCCACCACACCCAGCTTCTAAAACGTTTTAAGTGTGAATGAGACCCTGCCACTTTCCTGCTCTCTGGCATCTCCATCATTCTGAGGTCATTCCCCAACCTCCACCACTGTGCTTTCAGCCATCTTCCCACAGCTGCCCGCCTTTGAACTCGGAGTTCTGCCCATTCTCCCATTTACCAGCTTACTGCATTTGCCACTGTGCCTGCCTCAGGAGCTCAGCCAGTGTCTGTTAGGCTTAGCACCTGGCAGTGGAGTCACGACTGGCCCTGATTTCCAATGGTGGAATACCTGGTTCTCCTCCCCAGGACCTGATGCTTGGGTAGAGTGCCCTGGGTTTCTGTTACCCCATCCAGAGCTCCCCGAGGAACTGCGGACTGTATCACATCTCTTTTTTCTGGCTTCCTCAGGAGAGGCAGGAAAAAGCACTGGGCATCCTGACGTATCTGGGCCAGAGTGCAGCAGAGGCCCAGACTCAACCCCCTTGGTACCAGCTCCCCCCAAAGCGAAGGGGTTCCCCAACAGGCTCAGGCAGAGATGAGAAGATCAAGAGCCGACTAGACCCCTTGCAGGAGATGCAGAAGCATCTGGGGAAGAAGAGAAGGCACAGCAGTGAAGAACGAGGTCACAAGAGGAAGGAAAAGATGGAAGGATCTGAGAAGCAGCGGCCCAAGCAGTAAGAACAAAGACCAGTACAGGGCAGTCCAGGCCAGATGGAGGACTTGGCTGCAGCCCAGTCTGGGCATCCTAGCCATGGGCAGGTGGGGTGGGAAGGGGTTTTCAACACGTGGTCCAGGGACCCCAAGTTCCAAAAAGCCCTCTGGAGTTCTGTAGTGTTGAGCTTCTTTCATGACATGACATGCCTTTGTTTGATGGCTTGGTGTTATGAATACTTGTATCCACAATCTGTTTGGCTTCAGCTTCAGTATATTAACAGATATAACCCACTTAAACAAAAGGTCTTTGATGTCCTCAACTTTTAAGAGTATAAAGGGGTTCAGAGACCAAAACATTTGAGAATCACTGGGTTAGAGAATATAAGGCTTGTGTCCCTAAGATGCTCGATCCCTAAGTGCAGAGCAAGGGCTCAAACTGCAATCTGTTTTACCTCAGAAGGGGAAATGGGTCCAAAGGCCCAGGATTCTGCTGTGTGTGTTCCTGGCCTGGGTCAGGGTTTGGGGGAACAGAGGGCAACCGGTCT
Source organism: Sciurus vulgaris (assembly GCF_902686455.1). Taxonomy (NCBI): domain Eukaryota; kingdom Metazoa; phylum Chordata; class Mammalia; order Rodentia; family Sciuridae; genus Sciurus; species Sciurus vulgaris. The sequence continues at coordinate 70,909,180 of NC_136478.1, read as the reverse complement.
TAGAACTGGGGAGAATAGAAGCCCACAAGAGGGTGGGCCAGGGACCTGCTCATGGTGTCCTAGCACCAGGTGGCTTTAAGAGCTGAAGCAGCAGCCTCAGACACTGGCAGGGGCCCTGGTGGTAGAGGTAGGGGCTGCCTTGCTTTCTGACCTTGCCCCTCTTCCCTAGGCCCCCATCCCTGGACCAGCTTCGAGCTGAACGTCTTCGGCGGGAAGAGGCTGAGAGGGCTCGGGCTGAGGCCCTGCTGGCCCGGGTCCATGGCCGGGTGCCCCAGGAGGGTCAGCCAGAGGAGGAAGAGACAGATGATCGGCGTCGGCGGTATAACTCCCAGTTCAACCCCCAGCTAGCCCGGCGCCCCCGCCAGCAGGATCATCTTGCTCACTGACTCCTGAGGGGGTACAGGAGAGGCTGTGCTGCCAGCCGTCATATAAAACTATTTATTCATAAATATTTTCCAAAATGAAAATAGGTTTACCAAAAAATGTCCCTCACTGGGGAGGGGAGGAGGGGGCAGCCCTCGCCCCCGGGCCCCCAGGGTGGGGCTGAGAGGAAGAGAAAACCTCCCGGCCCTCTCCCTGCTTCCTGGGGGAGGGGGTGCCCCATGGCCTGGGGCCTCCCCAGTCTTCCAGGGCAGGGCCCTCACCTGGGCAGGGGGATCAGCATGCGGGGGAAGGGTCAGGTAGAGGGGCCGGTGTCACTGGAGGTCCCGGTCCTCCAGGTAGCGGTACTCAAAGGTGAAGCCTTCCTTCTTCCGCTGGCCCCACTTCTCGTAGTCAAAGTAGATGTAGGTGCCCTGGCCAGGGGAGAAGGTGGTCAGTGAGTGGATGAGCTGGTGGGCTGGGAGCTGGGTCAGACAACCAGGGCAGTTCTAGGAGCCACAGAGTGCCAGGCCAGCTGCCCCACACGTGCAGTTTCACTCCATCGCAGTGTCTGGACAGCAGATGTCACCATGGTGCAGGGTGTGTGTGCCTGAGTCAGGCCTCACCCAGGCCTGTCTGCAAGGCCGCCCTCCTCCCATCGGCTGCGGCTGTGGAGCGCCTCTCCTGTGTCCAGCACAGCTGTGAAGGCCCCGTGTGGAGTCTTCACAAGGACCTTGAGGCAGCAGGTACCATCGCCCCTGCCTAGAGAACCCAACAGGCTCAGAGTCTACATCCAGGCGCTCTGCAGGGATGCTTTATTTTGACAGTGGTGGTGTGGGAATTTCTGATTGACTGGATGCCCTGGAATGTACTGATGTGGAGGACCAAACTAGGAGGGGACAGGAAGTCTGCAGTCAAGTGGTCAAGGTTGGAGAGGAGCTAGGTCCTGAGTGAGGGTCTGAAATGCTTCAAAGAAAGCAGCCTGGAGACCAGAGGAGCAGAACGGGATTCGGTGAGGACAAGGATCACTGAGGGGGCTTGACATCTGGGAAATACTTGTGGAGAAAAACCACTGTGGAACACACCAAATGAAAGTAACTTGGAAAAAAAAAGGTCCATGACGCTCACTGTGTAGCAGGCACCATTAGTACTTACAGGTTATTAGCTCATTTAATCCTTGTAACAACTGCAGAGGTGGGTCCTGTTACCCCATTTTTACAGATAAGAAGACAGACTGGTACAAGGGCAGCCAGCTGGAGCTGGGCTCAAACTCAGGAGGCTGACTCCAAGATGTTTCCACTCAGTTAATTGTTGGAACATGAGAAGGCCATCTTAACAGCCTCCCCTGAGTGTCTGCTGAGCCCCTGCTCTGCTGGGTACAGTGGAGCCCATGGCCTGGTTCAGGGAGACATGCCAACTAGGAAATTCCACACTCCCAACCAAGGTGCCTAGAGACACAGGCTGCTGGCTCCAGGAAGGCTTCTCTGGGAAGGGACATTTGGGCTCAGTTTGAGTTTGTTTTGGGCCCAATGTTTGGGCTCAGACTTAGAGCTGGACAAGTGAAAGATGAAGATGGCATCCCAAGCAGAGCAGACTCGGTTATCTGCAGGTCTGAGCTGGCTCAAGGGTGGGAGTAAAGGAGAAAGGCCAGCAGGGGCTGCCTGGGCTGGGGGACGCTAGCCATCTCTCAGTGTGACCAGGGTGGGTGGGGCCCTCACCTGCTCAAACTCGTCGGTGATGGTCTTGGGCTCCTCGTGCCTCTGGAACCACATCATGTACTTGGTGTGGAATCGCCATGACTGCTTCTTTAGGGCCTTGGCTGCCAGGTACTGTGCTTTAGTGCCCTAGGGGAAGAAGGCAGGAGAGGGGATCAGGGGGTCCCCAAGCTGGGTAAGGACCAGGGGGTGGGGTGGGGCATCAGGGCTGGACCCGGGCCCCCACTACAGACCACAGTTGGGCTGGACAGTCCACTTGGAGACAGCGCTGGGGGCATGGAACATACCAATGTTGGTCAGGAGAAGAAAAATGAGACAGGAGGTGGAAATTGCTTTCAGAGAAACTTTGAGAAGGAAGAGAAACTAACGTATGATGACAGCTCAGAAGAGAAAGTTTAGAGAACTTCTCTGTGGGGATGAGGGGAGGGTATTCATGATGGGCTGGGGTCAGGAGGGTGCATGGGTTCCCAGAAGTCTGCAGGGACGCCTGAGAACAGGAGGGCCAAGACTGAGGGGCCTGAGAGGAGGAGCTGGGAAGGGGCTGTGGGCCATGCTGGGGAAACCAAGAGGTCTGGGGCTGCCACGGAGGCCTGTCTCTCCCTCGGTCTGAGGAGCTCTCACACCACTAGGCTGGATAGAGACTGGGACAGGCTTGGTTTGGGGGAGCAGGGCCCAGGACTGGGATAGGGAGGGGGTGCGGTCCCGGTGGCCGCAGTGGGGCACCCACCTCGCCCCTCCAGCCCGAGGGGGGACGGCGGCGGTGGCGGCGGAGCTGGGGGGCCCGAGGCTGCCCCGGGGGCCCTGCTGTACCTCCAGATAGTAGAAGATGAAGAACAGCGTCTCAGTCGACAGGCGCTGGTAGAACTCCACGGTGTCCGAGTGTGGGGGTGGCATCTGGTGGTGGTAGGGGGGCGTCGGGCAAGGGTTCCGGGGAAGGTACTGCCTGTGAAGCAGCAGGGGGTTAGTGCCAGCTGCCTTCTGGCTCAGTTTCCAACTGGTGGGAACCCCAAGCCAGGCCTTCACTTCCTGGGGCCAGCTCTCTTTTACCTAGTCTCTCAGAACCCAGGAGCCAGCTCCCCCAGCTGCTGCCTCCTCCCTCAGACTCTGGAGTCCCGGCCCTCAGCCCATTCTGTGGCCCCTCACCGGATGCGTTCGGAGTCAGAGGGATGGGGCATGTGGTGCCAGGCAGCCTCCTCCATGGCCTGCTGGTAGAGCTGCTCCTTGGTGAGGGGCACTGGCCCCAGCGGACACACGCCTAGTGACAGTGGTATGTTCACCTCTGACAGTTGCAGGGGTGGCTGGGTGGAGGCCGGAGGTGCTGATGTGCTGCTCAGGATGATGTCTGTGGGGAGGGCAGGGTCAAGCCCCCAGTGAGGAGGATGGATGGGCCAACCGTTCTCTTTGACTCGCCCCCTTCTCCACCATCCCTGGACTCTTACCTCGCTCTGTTAGGTGTAGCGTTGGCACAGGGTCCTCAATGCCAGAGCTGATGGCTGCCCGCTCTGCCATGGACTTCAGGGAGCTCAGAGGCTCAGGAGCCTAGGGAGAGAAGAGGTCTGTACTGAGGGCCTAGAGCAGACTGCCAAGAACAGCCTGACAAGGCCCCAGGACTCTTGCCTGTTCTGTTGAGAACCATCAAGAGCCAATCACCTACTCCTCAAGATCTGTGGGGAAAACTGGAAGCTATGTGGACTCTCCACTGCAAAGTGCGACACAGGAAGAACCTACAGAACACCTGGTGTGCTACTGTTTGTCATAGGACATTCCTGTAAGGAACCCCATACTTTGGAAAAGAAGTCTCTTGGCTACCTATGGTATCATGTGACACCTTTAAGGAGGTGGGAGGTCTGCAGCCTACCTCATTCCCTTGGGAGCAAATAGCTGTCCCTCTGGCACTCAGTGTCCTCCCTGGGAACACCAGCAGGTTGGGCTGGAACTGATAACTGCTCCCTGCAGACAGGGCTGCTCCTCCACCCACTTTACACAACCCTTTGGTCAGCAAGTCCGACCCACCTTGCAACCAAATCCCCTGGAGGGACCCATTCTATCCCCCAGCCATGCCTAGAGCTGCCCAGGGCTTTCACATCACCCTTTGCTCCATCCACAGCAGGCCCACAGGACCTCTCCAGTGAAGTCTGGTTTTGTCCAGTCTCTACCTACAACCTTGCAAGGCTCCCTATCTCCCACCCCAGTGATTTTTTTCCCCTTTTAAAAACCATGGACTCCTTCTCAAAGCTGCTGATTCCTTTCTCCAGAAAAGTACACACTGAATTTGCTGTCCATAATACCCATGCAATTTGAATGCCTCTTCCAAGTCAGAAACTATTCCATTCTTCACAAAGAATGGTCTTGCAAAGAATCCTATGTGGCAAGCCTAACAGTGAGGACGTCTACTGTCCAGGCCCCTGCGACACGTGTAGCCAGCCAGCACCCTCTTCAGCACAGCAGCCAGGCTCTTTGTCTGCTGAATCCCAACACTGCCTGGGCTGATCAGCCCCTTTCCCAGCATTCCTCTGGCTTCAGTTCTCACCTACCCTATGCACACAGCTTAAGCGTCAGCCCTTTCAGAGCCTTCCTGGACCTGCCTCCCAGGACAGGTAAGGCACCCCCCTGTAGCCCACAGGTGCCTCCTCTGTGGCCACCTGTTCACACACAGCTTCCTCCAACACTGGAACAATTCCTGAGGGCACACAGCCTGGTTGAGAGAAGTGACTTGAACAAGTATTTTTTTGCTTTTGGTGATATTGGTGATAGAACCCCGTTGTGCTCTACCACTGGGCTACATCCCCAGTCTTTTTTTGAGACAGGGTCTTGCTGAGTCGCTTAGACTGGCCTGCCTCAGCCTCCTGAGCTGCTGGGCTCAGGTGTGACACCACACCCCACTCAAGTGTTTTCCTGATTGAAATGGTCTCTTAGAAGGCACAGGGCATGGTGACTTAGGGAATGGGCATGTGAAGTAGAAAGCACGAGGCGTCTTAGGAGGAGAGAGGACAGACTGAGGGCCTGGGGAAGTGAAGACGAACCCATGGAAATCAAGTGAGCAAATATAATCAAGAGAGGAAAAGATCAGGGAAACAGTCCCAGAGAAGAGTCAAAAGGGGCTGAGAGCACCAGAGATGGAGGTGAGGAGGTGGGGTGGAACAGTTCCAGGGAAAAATCAAATGAGAAAAGGGGAGAGAAAACCAGACAGATTCAGATTCAGTCACCAGGGACACACAGAGCTCACCTTGACTTCTGGGGTGGTGCTAAATTGCGGAGGTCCATTAAGCAGGGCACCGGCTGCCTTGGCCTCACTGAAGCTGGGCGTTGGGGAGCTGGGGGGGTTCACAGGCAGTGGCACTAGGAGGCTGGGTCCCCCTGAGTTGTTCCCTGAGCCTGGGGCTACACCTCCAGCCCCTGTTGGGGCTGCCGCATTGGGTTCCTTCCTGGGAAGAGGATGGAGAAGGGGAAGTGGCGGAGGAAGGTCCTGAGCGATGAGCAGAGAGAAGCTAGATGGGCTCTGAGAGGGGCTGCTTAGGGCAGAAGCAGTTTTGGGGGACCAAGGCAGAATCAATTTCTGGAATCTTTTCCTCAGTAAAGCAGAGCTGCAGGAGTGGGAATACAGATTCTCAGGGTGCTCAAATAGGCCATGGGGTTAAGAGAAAATGGGGGGATAGCTCTCTAGAGTAGTCGTTGAGGTGGAGGTGTGGGGGTGAACATTCCCAGCAAAAAACAAGCAGCCTCAGAAGGGTGGACACAGGGCAGGTGCCCCTGAGGCAGCCCAGCTAGAGCTGGGGTGGAGGAGGAGGATGGCAGGTCCTTCATTCAGCATTCTTTCAAAAACAGGTGAGCCCAGAGGAGTGCTCTGACCTAAAGTTTGGAGGAATGTCTAGAAACGAAGGAGGATTTGGGACATTTCCCCTGGGAAAGTGGAACAATGTCCATCCAGTAGGGAGTTAGCCTTGGGGCAAGAAATAGAAATGGTGAGGGGAGTATGGTGGGGCTCTGGAGAAAAGTCCCAATGACAGGAAGGCAGATCTTAGGACAATGTAAAGGGTAAAGCTAGATGCTAATGCACACCTCCCAGTGGAGAGAAGAGGAGACAGGACACCCAGCCAAGGTGGAAGACAAAGCCTACTGGATGCCCTGCCCAAGGCCAGCAGCCCTGTAATGAGGGAGCCACCAGAGCCTCTGTTCCAGAAGGGAGACTGCAACAGCACACCATCACCAAGACACTCACGAGGTGCTAGGAGGTGGGTTGTGGGGACCTGAGGTGGGGCCCAGGGCCTGGCTGCTAGCATTGCTGCCCCCACTGCTGCTCAGGGCCACCTCTGCAGGGCTGTCTGCCACGACTGAGCTGTAACCTGGGGAGCAAACAGCAGAGAAGGGCTGTTGGCTGCTACCGGCCGCCTCCAGGCCCCTCCTCTCCTCCTCCCACCCTGCTGGCCTCCACTTACTGGTGGCACCGTTCTGCTTGCCAGCCCCTCCACCTGTGCTGCTGTTACTATTACTGCCGCTCCCTCCGCCACCACCACCGCCACCCCCGCCAGGCTGGGCACTGGGGGGTCGGGGCTGGGCAGCATTGGGCCCACTGGGGGCTGGTGGGGCCACGGCCTGAGCATAGGGGGCAGGGGTGCCCGAGTTGTGGCTGGGAGCTGGACTGGCCTTGGGGCCCAGGGCACTTGGGGGTGCTGCTGGGGCAGGGGCCCCATTGTTGCCAGGGGTGGTGCTCAAGGCAGAGGCGGCAGGTGGGGGACCAGCAGGGTAGGTGGGTGGCACAGCTGGGGACTGGGGATGCTGGTTGCTGTGGACAGGCTTGGAACCATTTTTGGCTGGAGACTGCAGGGAAGAGAGAACAAAGTGTCAGCACCCAGTGGATCAGCAGGTTCCCTACCCACCTTGGTCAGAGGCTCCATCAGTGTCCCACCAACCTCTTCTCTGAACTTGCTGCCCTTGACTGCTCCCATCCTCCAGGGAACCTGGGGGACCTCACCCTAACTGTTTCAGTCACCTTTATGCTCAAAACATTTATTTCCAGTCTACTCAGTGCCCTCAATTCTGCCAGGACACTCCACATGTACCCCATGGTGACCTGGCACAACTCTTGCTGTCAGTCAGAGAATACCCATCTGTTGGTCAAAAGGGTCTAGTGGGAGACTCCTCAATGCCCTCAGGACGTTATGAGTCGGAGCAGCCTCATGTCCAAGAGTAGAGGGAAACCAACTGACAGTCAAGCAATGCTCTCAATGTCACTGAAAGGACCACCAAAGCCACTCAGGGATCACAAATCATAACACTGCAGAGCGCAGTAGGAGGGCATCCCGCTACAGCCAAGTTCTGACAGACAATACGGGCTGTGGTGTCAACCGCCTCGTGGACATCTCTTAACCACAAGGGAAGCTCAGGCTCACCAAGCACCAAATGGGACTGCTGTTTGGCTGCAGGAGCCCAGGAAGGTGGCAGAACCAGGCCCCTACCTGGAAGTCCCTACCCCAGCCTCACTTGATGCCCACCCAGGGCGTCTCCCTTGGACCACCCTCTCATGAGCCCACAGGGGGCTCTAGGCCTATTCTGCCCTGCCTAACACCATCTGTTTCCTGAGTATGCTCCTACGCAGGGAGGCGGTGACAGAACTGACGAGGCTCACTGAGGGCCAGGCGTCGTCCCCTCAGGTACCTGCCACGTACATTACGTGTACAGCAAACGTGTTTGCTTTTTAACCCCTCACTTCTCAGGCTTGCCTGGCCCTTTAGAGCTGGTGTGCAAAGCCCCAGCCCTGTAGTCCCACAACCCCAGGCAAGCCTCAACCCACTCCCAAGCGTTCTTCAGAGACTGCCTCTGTGAACTGCTGTTGCCTCTCCTGTCTTCTTCTGGAGCCCAGGGCACAGGCAACCAACTACGGCATTGGTCTCCTGCCTATCTGCCCTCAAGGTGGCAACGCTTTCTGACTCTCCACAATGTCCCCAAGCCTTAGCACTGTGGCTGGCACTCAGGCCTGAATATGTCTTTGGGAACCACTGAATAAACAGGGACATGTCCATCAATTACTGGCCTGGACCCACCTGGCTGACTTCACTATCTGTCGAGCGTCCTCTCTTCTTATCATCTTCAGAGTTCTCCTGGTTGTGGGAGGCAGAGTCAGACACCTGTATGGCCTCTTGGGTCCCAACGCAGAGATACCCATCTCTGAACCTCCTAGGGACCTGGACCCAGCCGACTGACCTTAATTCTTCTGGAGAAACCACCTAAATCCAGGTTCTCCAGTGTCCTTGCCTTTTGGGAGCAGTCATTAAGGCCTCAGGCACCCCACACACCTAGGACCCACCCGTGGCTTAAGCCTGTGTGGGATCCCAGGTTCCACCTATCAGCTCTTTATATCCCTTGGGGATCTGAAGAAGCCTCAGCTGCCCTCCCTGCAGGCCACTTTGGAGAAAGCAGGCTCCTGTTAATTCCCACCCTCTTGGAAACAGGGCACCTTGCTGCTCTGGGTCCTCACCGTAGTGCAGTTGGCTGGGCTGGGGGGGATGGGAGAGCTGGAGGTGGTCGAGGTGGGCGTGCTGCTGGACTGGTTGAAGATCTCGTCCTCCATGTGGCTGTGGCTGGGGGGGGAGGTGGCGACCAGCGCCTGTGCTGTGGAGGCAGGAGAGGGGCATCTTAGCTGGTGCGGCTAGACCTTCGGGTCCCTCACCCTCTGCACCACGAAGGCCGGCCCGGGGCCTTACGAATGTCCTCGAGATCCAAATCGTCATAGAGGAACTCATTCTCCTCGAAGTCGGGGTCCTGAGAGGAGTCGACGTAGTACTCGACATCGTCCTTGATCTTGCGGATGGCATCCACGAGGATGGAGTCGTTGTCCAGCATTCGCAGGATGGTCTCCAGCATGCGCACATGGTAGCGGTGCTTCTCAATGTGCCGCTTCAAGCCCTCGATCCGGTCCTGCTTCTGCTGGCGAGCCCAGGGCCAGGCTCAGGGGCTGCAGAGCGCCTGCCCGGCCCCTCCTGCCCCCACAGAACCTGTCCTCAGTCCCCAATCCCCATGGTGACCCAGAGGCTCCACTCCGGCCCCTCCCAGCATGGGGCGGTGTGGAGTCTGCCCACCCTCTATCCCTGCCGCCCCCCAGAACCAAGCTCAAGATTTCTGACATCTCAGGGATCCCCACCTCTCCCTCCCGGATGCTTTTTGGATCCAGGGATTCCCTGGAAACCTGTGAAAGACCCAGACGCCCTTATGCCACTGGCAGCCTCTCAACTGAGCTCTCACCTGCTCTGACCTCCTGGGACCAACACCCTGTTCTCCGGACTTGCCCTAACAGTAATAATGGCGGCACCATCTGAGGGCTGCTTGTTTGTGATCATGGCGCTCTGTCGTCACTGGCCCACGCCTATCTGTATACCCGTAAGGAGGTCCAGATCCAGAAGCCCAGTTCCTGCCTGCTCCCGATGCCCCGGTTCCCTCTAGGATTTGACACCTTAGCCCAGTTTCAAATTTCTTCTTTCTTCAAGGAACCATTGTCTCCCTCTGAGTCCTTGCTTCCTAAACCTCTCAGGGTCTCATATCCAACTGTCACAGCTGCCACCCCCAACTTTCTTAGGGAACCCCATCGTGTTATTTGCATTCCTCTGAATCCACACCCTATAACCCTAGAGCAGAGTCCAGGACTCCAACATCTGACTTCATCTCCTTTAGGGCACACTCGCTGCTCTGAGCCCTGTCTTGTCTACCCACCACCCTCTTCTGTGAATCTGGGCTGTAGGTGCTATGAGGTCTCCCACATGGGCCATCCTCCAGGCTCCACACTTGGACTGTTGGCCCCAGCTGAACCTGAGTTCATTTCCCCCCAAACTGCTCCTCTGTGATGGCCCCACTATCTACCCAGATACCTAGGAGCCTAAGATTCTGTCTACCTCCTCCCCGCACCACCCCAATTCTGCCTCTCCAATCCCTCACCCCAGATCTGCCCAGGCATTCAGCCCAGTTCCCATGGGCTTAGACGGGTCTTCCACTTGCTAGCCCACCTCCATCCACCACCCGGGGGCCTTGGAGCTCCCCCCACTCACATCCTTGTCGCCCTTCTTCTTGCGTGTCTGCACCGACAGCGATTCCACCTCACTCTCAAACTGGTCCACCTGCATGTTTAGGGTGTCGATGGTATTCTACAGGGGAGAAGGCTGTTAGCCAGGGTTCCTGTGTATGCTAGGTTCAGGGCCCCAAGTTCACCTCCTCTTCTCTGCCCCAACTCACCGTGAGCCACTGGCCAACCTCTTCCTTCTCCTTCTGGGCGGGATCTACCTTCTGGGCCAGGCCCAGGCCCTCCTTGCTATAAGCTTTGGTTTTGGTCTCTCTTTCCACAACTTTGAACCGTTCCATTTGCTGTGGAGAATGCAGTTGGCAGGAGGGTGGTCTTGAAGGTGGGAATGGAACCAAGAGCCAGCAACACCTGAACCTATGCCTCAGGACCCATCTCTCAGTCTCTGAGCCCACTGCCCCTACCCTTCCTTCAGGTTAAACGCCTTATTCCTCCTGGCATCTCTGGAGTGACTGCTCCATCTCTGCCCTCTGGGCTCCCACGAATTTGGCCACCACAACTCCTTTCAGGAACCAAGGCTCTGGGCTCCTACCGTCTCGATGAGCTTGCGGTTGTCAATAAGCTGCCTTTTGTCCTTGATCTCATTGGACGCTACCCATGTCTTGATCTGGTCCCTCAGCCGCTGCAGATGAGAGAATCAAGAAAATCAAACCTCGGATTTGGGAACCAGGACCCCCAGCTCCCTTTTCTCCTTGGGACCCAGCAGTCCACTCTCCCAGGCCCTCCTCCCACAGGACACAGGAGTCCAGCCCCAGCCCCCTCACTTGTAGCTTCTTAATCTCCTTCTTTAGGTCAGCCTCATACTTTTCTTTCTGGTTCGCGTTGGCTGCGTTGTGGAGCTGAGGGATGGAGAATCCAGCAGTCAGTGTGGGAGTGGCTGTCCCGAAACCTGCTCCACGGCAAAGGTCCAGTCTCTCTCTTCCTTGGGCTGGGGATTCTGACACCCACCCCAACCCCCTGCCATCCATCTTTAAGCTGCTTCGCATAGGTGCTAAGCATCAGGATATGCAGCCCCTCTCCCTGGCCAATATCCAGAGACCCCAAGGCTCTTCCTGTGTTCTCCCAGGAAACCCCAATTTTTTAGGGCCCCTGTACCTTCTGCCAAATATCTTCAAACTGCTCCACACCCTCGGACACTTTCTTGAGGCAGCGATCAATCTCACCTGCCAGGGAGGAAGGCAGGCTGTTGGTATACTACCAATGCAGCACTCAAGGAGGAAGCCCCAGAAGAAAGCATTTGGCTCCATGTGCAGTGGGCAGTCAGTCCCGTACCTTGGAGCTTGCGCTTGTCCGCCATCTTCCCTGCCCTACAGACGCACTCTCTTCATACTCCCTTGGAGACAGACGCTGCTGGCAAAGATTAGGAAGGAATTAACACCTGTTCCCTGGCTAGTCCAACCCAGAGACACAGATGTGGATGGGTAACATGGGGTGGGAGGGATGGTAAAGGGAAGAAACGTGTACTATCTGATGAGAGACCAGATCCAATTCTTCTTATGCTCCCTCAATTGCCCAGCTGCAATACTCTGGGAGTTTGTTAAAATGAGGAAAGACATTTGTGGTGCTCTGACTCAGGAATTGGAAGGTTCCTAGAGTACAGAGCATCTTTTCCCCAGATAACCATCAAAGGATTTTGCAGAGCAGGACAGTCATACAGCACAGGGTTACTCCAAGATAAAGGCAGTGGCCCTAGAAATCACACTTCCTACAAAGAGGGGCTGGGAGCAGGGGTGACTGGGAGAAGTCATTCCTCAGGCAAGCCCAGAGACAAGTGGCATGGCACCTCAGAGACAAAGACCTGATACTATGTATACATGTATGAGCTGCACAGGAGGGAGGGGATGCTGGGGTAAAGTGGAAGAGTGACAGGAGGTGCCTAAAACTAAGAAGAGTTAGAAGGCCTCAGACCTCCAAGAAATTTACTCCAGGTCAGAATCCTTGAGCCAAAAGGGGACAATACTCCTAATCCAAAGAATGTGATACCAAGAAGGGCTAATGATTTGGGGGCAGAAAGCAGTACCCAAGAGAGGGTTGGGAAAAAACAGAAATCTTACCAAGATAAGAGGGTGTAGAGGTACTTTAACCACGAGGGAGCTAATGTGCACACATGAAGGACTTCCATATCAAATAGACTGGTAATTTAGACTGAGAGGAACCTACACCACCAGGGTAGGCACCCAGAACTTAAAGAGGGGCATCTCTGCCCTAAGGAAAGTTACTGCAACCCAGAGGAGACCACAGTCAGAGTTACCAGGATCTTTATAGGGCCCAACACGGAGACCAAGGGACCCCTGGGAGGGAGGGTCATGCTAAGGGGACTTCTGAGCTGCCAACAGAGGTTGCCCTTCCCAGGGGCCTAAACTGAAAAGCAAGGATTTCCAAGATCCAGGGGACGTTCCTACTCTGTTGGCAAAGGGCACAGGTTCCCCACAGTTGCTCTATTATGAAAGCAGCAACTGCTTCACATGGAGGACCTAAGAGCCTCAACCTAATGGGGCCATATCAGGAATCCTCACCAACAGGTAGGAAATAGTTAACAGTCCTGCCCAAGAGCAAGTACAATATGGGAAATATTCCACAGCCTGTGGTTGGCCTCAGAATTTTTGAAGGGTGGCCAGTACAACTAAGGAACTTACTTTTTCTCTTTTTAAAAAATAATTCACAATACATTGCTCCAGTTCCAGGCTCAAGCAATCCTCCTGCCTCAGCCTCCCAAGCAGCTTCTTTTGTTTTAGTTTTAAACTTGTTACTAATTGCCACATGTGGCTAGCACTTAATGCATGGGGCACTGTAAAGACAGAGGACTTTAGGACAGAGCCAAACCTTCACCATGAGGTTTTTTTGGCTTGCTTTGTTTTTTCACTGACCCCATAGGGACCCATTCTTATGGGTGCAGATAGGTGGAGCTGGCACATGAGACTCAGGGAGCTTAGCTTTCCCCAGTACAGGGCCCATCCAAAGAAAAGCAGTACCTCAGGGTCAAACGATATATGCGTGGGGAATCTCCAGGAAAGTGAACCAACAGGACCCAGAGGATAACCCCAATGAGGGAATTCAAACTGGGGTGGGGCAAGTACCTTTGATCCAGGGTCCTTCTACCAGGGCCTAGACACCAACATGCAGCATGCTAGGATACTGACCAAGAGTGAGTAGCTCTGACAGCCAGCAAAGAAAAGCCTCTTACTTCATCAGGGACAGAAGTGTTAAAACAAAAGCTTACACTCCCTCCTTCCATCCTAAGCGTACAACAGAGGGTCAGAGGCTGGAGGGAGAAGTCACCTCATGGTTCACACCCCGGAATAAGGCACTCCACACTTGAGGGAAGTGGCACCCTCCCCAAATCCCATATTGAAGGGGTTGAGGCCCTAGTGCAAGGAAGGAGCTAATACCCCCCAGGAGGGACCATGCTGTGGTAGCAAGGAGGAGGAAGTCCTTAAGGAGTCAGAAGCAAGGTGCCAGAGGAGCAGGACGGTGCCAGGGGCAATGCTTCTGACATCAAGGTGGGAGCAGCTGCTACTGGTATGGACGATACCTGGTTGGGGAAAGGCAGCTCCACAAGAGAAGGGGAAGTGCCGGAGGCTCAGGGATGCTGGAGTCAGTGGAGGTCACATCCTCTCCCCATAACAAGAGGATGGCTGCACATCAGATGCCCCATCCCCAGCAAAGGTAGAGAGAGAAAGGAGGGTGGTGCTACAGCCTGGAAGCAAAGATACCACCAGAGGATCCCCATCCAAGCTTCACCAAGACCCTCCCCAAGAGTTAACTACTTCAGAGCCCCTGAAGTAGGTGGTGCCTTCACAGTGAACATGTGCTCAGACAGGGGGACTCTTGAGACAGAACTGAAAAATCTGGGACTGTTGGCCCAGACAGGCCCAACCGCGAGGATCCCATGCTCATGGGGAGGCACATCCCCAAGTTAGGAGCACACACTGGGGGGGCGGGTGGGATGAGCCACACACCAGATCAGGGAAGCAAGTAACAAGAGCCCCCAAAACTTCACCTTAGGGTGCAGGCAACAGCGAGACTCCATGAAGGGCACAATGCTTAGTCCCTAATCCTGGACCCATCACATGCTCATATAGAGATCCTGGACCATGGTGCAAAGTGCCTTTGATCTAGGAGCGCGTACACTCTAGGAAAGGAGCTCTGGTGAGCAGTGTCACAAGGCAAGTGTCAACTCGGGGAGGATGCTGTGCCGTGTCAGGTCATGGGTAGAGCACAATACAAGGGTGGGTACTGGAAACTCCCACCTTAGAGTTACACCAGGTGGAGTTAGTCCCAGGGAAGGTGATCACAATGAGGTATCTCCACAGTCTCAGCACCTTATACTTCCACGACAGAGTGGGACCCATTGCAAGGTCCTTGTGATTACAAACTCAGAGATGAGAAGCATTGGCCAAAAGCACCAGAACCCAAGGGGGCAGTTAGTCTCACCAGTGGAGACACATATGGGGGCAGGGGCACCTCAAAACCTGGAGAGGGGCCAATGTCAACGCTAAAGAAGGCAGGAACCTTATACCTGGGAGTGGCAACACCAAGAAAAACTCCTTAACCTGGAAAGAAAGCACAACCCTAGAGAGAAAAGCCACCTCTCCCATCAGGAACCTTAGGTCTGGAAGGTTTTCCATCCCTGTGGGTGACAGGTGGATGGGATGCAAGTCCTCATTCTACAACTTCCTACACTCAATGATGGGACAATCACAACCTCATTGGGAGAGCTCTTTAGAATACCAAAGGGAGTGGGGTACTTGGCTCCTGGGGAAACAACACCCCAAAATAGATGCCTCAGACGCTGGGAAGCCACAGTCCCTGTGGTAAGAAGACAGGAGGAGGGAAGGTGTGGAAAACCCTCACCAAAAGGGCAGGAAGCTAATCCTGGGGGAGATGACAGCCCCTGCACCAAGAAGCAGCTACTACTCAGGAAAACAGGCGCGTGCCCTGCCCACGACAGGAGCTCACCAACAGCACGGAGAGTGGGCTCGGGAGGCTTCACCCAGACCCGGGGAGCTAACCGGCCCCGACACCCGCACCGCGGTGGACTTGACACCCGGAGAGGCAGGCAGTGTGCATCCAGGGGAGCTGGCGCCCCGAGGCCAGAGGCGGCGCCCAGCCCCAGGGGACAGGGCGGGCACGCCCGGGGCAGCCTGGGTCGGGGGTCGCCACGCTCGGGCACAGGGCGGGCGGCGGGGACTGTACACCGGGGGAACAGCCGCACGCTGCGAGGCGGAAACTTTGGCTGAGGCTCCAACTCGGAGCGCGGCCGCTGCGGGCCGGGGAGCCCGTCCGCCGCCGATCGCCGGCCGGGCGGAGGGGCCCGGAGCGGGGCGGCCGCGCTTGGGGGGCTGGCGGCGGGAGGGTGCGCGGGCGCCGCGGCGGGGGCGGACTCGAGCGCGGCTGAGGGGGCGGCACCTCGCACCCCGGCCGGCGCGGCGCCACGCGGGAGGCGGCGGCCGAGGCCGGAAGGGTCGAGCGGCGGGCGTGGAGCGGCGGCGGGGCCCGGCGGGCGCGCGGCGAGGGCAGGGCGCCGTGTCGCGACAGGCGGCGGGCCGCCGGGGCGGGCGGCGCGGAAGGCGGCCGGCGGCGCCGGGGGAGGGGAAGGGGTCTGGCCCAGTCGAGCCCGACGCTCTCACCGCAGGAGCTGGCGCCGCCGCTGAGGAGCGTATCGCGACAGGCGGGGGAGGCGAGCGCCCGCCGCCTTTTTCTCGCGCCCCGGGCCCGGGCGCTATCGCGATAGCGGCGCGAAGCGGAAGTGGGGTGGGGGAAGTGGGCCCGGGGTTGTTCTGACGACGGGGGTCGGGGCTCAAGGGAGGCCGCGGCGTCTGCCGATGGCTCCGCGGAAGCTGACCGGGCCCGGTCCAAGATGGCGGCGGCGGAGGAGGCCTCCCCTCCTCTCTTCTCGTCTCTGGCGCCGACCCGCCCCCGAGCACCGAATATAGGCCTGTCATTGCTCCTGCCGCACGCCGCTCTTGACCGTCGGACGCACTCTATTGGTTCTTGGCAGAGATGCGGCCGGCCCCCTCCTGCGGATTGGGTGATCGCTGCAAGGCGCGGCGTTCGATTGGCCTCCCGCGCAGCCTGCTAGGATTGGCTCAGGTTTTCTTCCTCGCCCCGCCTCCTCCTCCCGCCTCAGGGCACAACACGCCAGCGCGAGGACCTGTGCGTCAATCAGGAGGCCTGTGTCGTGCTGATTGGATGTACCCGCCCCTCTCTCCTTAACCAATTGGTCGGGAGGAGGAGCCAAGCTGATCAGGGGCGGGAAGTCGTCCGTCAAGTTCGGAGCCGTTCTTAATTGGTTGCGGGTTACATTCTGCCTTGAAGCTATTGGTTGTTCCTGGAAGTGGGTGGGGAAAATGGAGGAAGGCATGGAGAGTGGGCGTTAAAGGCCGCGTACCTAATCCGAGACAGACAGGTGCCTTCCAAGCTTGGGGGGGTGGGGGGTGAACCGAAGTCATCTGCCAATCGAAGCAGCGGCCGAGCCAAGGGGGTGGAGCTAGGCAAGAAGGCCCACCCCTTTTCCTTCCCTGGTCTTATCATTCAGCTCAGTTTGACCAATAGCGTAGCGAGTGGGTGGCACCTACACCTAAAACGTGTGACAGAGGGTGTATCCCGCAGGTGTGGCTCTCTGGAGCATCCTTCCGCATCTCTTGCATCCTGAGCCTTATAGTCTTTCTCCAACTGCTTCTTTTTGGCACATCTCTAAATCTCAGTATTTGCTGAATTAAAGAAGGCAGTTACTTGAGACAGTGCCTCGAAGTCACTAGTATCATGTATAGCAGAACTGGTTGGAAAGCGCGGAGTGGAGGTTTTGTCCTGCCTCTGACTGGTTAGGTGAGCGAACAGTGGGGCACTTCTCTGCACCTCCGTTTCGCCAGTGTTCTGAGTACGCTGCGGAAGGTACAGATGAGGCTGCCCTTCCTTCCCTTCCATTGGTTGTCTCCAGCAACATCTACTCGTTACACATCCCAGCTGCGTTGTCTGTTTCTTGGGGGGGAAAGTCTAATTGTCCATACTGAATACTCAGGTGAGCCCTGTTCGTTCGGATTTATTTTTGCACAGCTGTCATTTTACTTTTTTGGGTTCCCCACTTCTATTTTACCTCCCCAGTACTTAAGACGCAGGAAGCACTCAGTAGCTTTTGCTGGATGAATGCGGGTGATAACTTGTAGTTGAAAACTTACTGTGTACCTCGCCTTCCGTAAGAATTGGGAGGTTTTGCCCAGGGTCACGCAATAGAAGGGAGACACTCCTCTTCTCTAGGTGGTGAAAAGTAAGGAATTCCAAGGTAGAAGCAAACCTGGAATGGTCTATGAAGCATTCCACGTGAGGCAAGAGAGGAAGGAATACTTGTAAAAATTCGTATTTCTAGGACCACAGATCTAAGGGAGTGGCACCTGGGAATCTGTATTTTTCCATATTTCCCAGGAAGTTTGAGAGTTACCGATGTAGAGCTTTTCTTTCAAAGTGTGGCCCATGGGTGCAAAGATGTCTTGTGGACTTCTCACAAATCATCCAGGAATTTCTTAAAATATGGATTTGATTTAAGGGGTCTCAGATCTGCTTTCCTAATAAACTCACAGGTCATGCTGACGGTCCATACTTCACACTTGGAACCCCAAGAATGCAGTGATGATGCTCAGGCTTGGCTGCACATTAGAATCACCTGGGGAGCTTTAAAAAATCCAGATACCCAGGCTCACACTAGACCAACCATTGCTTTCTGGGGGTGTAACTTTTCCAGAAATGATTCCAGTGTACAGCTAACCTGAGCCAGTCACAGAAAGGCTTTTCTACAGCACTGATTTCCAAAATGTATTCCTTGGATCAGCAGCATAAATATCACCTGAGAACTTGTTTGAAATGCACATTTTGAGCCCCACCCTAGTGAAACTGAACCAAACTCTGGGCCCAGTAAACATGTTTTAACAAGCCCTCCGGGTAACTCTGAAGCACATTGAATTTTGAGACTCACACCTTTATGCCTCCATCCCATTCACCACTGGCAGGCAAGGAGGGAAAGGAGACTCTGAACAGAGAAGTGGACAAAGGTCCTTTCCCTGCCACACTGCTGCTCACCAGGATGCCTCTCCTCTCGGCCTAAGTGAAGGCACTTCAACTGAGCCCCAGTTCCCAGACTGGGTGGCCAGTGTGAGTGAGTGAGGGTGTGTGTGCTCCATTTGCTCACCTGGCAGGAGCTTTTAGTCCTTAGTTCCTACCAGTGCAGGGAGTCTGCTTCCCTCACCCTCGTCAGGGCTCAGCACCCGCTACCCACCACAAACATGGGGTTAAAAATAACAGAACCTAGCTATTGGGCGCCTCTGAGTCCAGATGGGGTGCTGTGCATTCTTTCCGGTCCTCCCAGGTACCTCATGGGGTGGTGTGGATGCCTGGGAAGGTGAAGCCACTGGCCCAAGGGACCAGAACGATCCAGTCTGCCCGTGTTGCATGCAGGCGCCTCTTTTAGCCACACAGCTGGGGCATCAAGATGACTGATGTCTCCAGGGCTTCCAAGATGGGCAGGGCTTTTCCCAGGAGCCCAGGATGAGGGAGGGTGGGGATGGCTCAGACACCACCCGGTTTGGAAGCCCCAACTCTTTACCTAAAACCCGGTGGCTCTGAACAAATGATCACTCCCCAAAGACAGATCCTGGTACTGTGCTTTTAATTATACGCTTCCCTAAAAAAGGATCTGTTGTCTTCTCAGTTAAAAAAACGAGTGTGATGAAGACCAGCTCTGCCCGATGAGGTGGTGTTCTCAGTCCTGGGGCAGCGGACAGAGCCTCTTCCATCGACTCCGTGGACACCCTGGTCCTGAACCAACAGCAAGGCAGAACAGGGTTTCTGCCCCAGAACTTTCTGGCTCTGAGCCGGATCCTTTCAGAGGGCTGGATGTTCATGCGTCTTCAGTGGGTGGCCATTTCTCAGGTGGACATGATGCCGCTCTTCTCACCCTTGACCTTGAGGAACTCGGCCATGCTAGAGAAATACTTCTGGTTGGCCTCGGCCACCTTCTTCTCAGCTGCTTGTGGGTTCACAATCTCCAGACCCTGGGTGAGGAGTGAGAGAATGAGAAGTTGGGTGGGGAGAGGTCCAGGCCTCCGACCACGGTCCCCTTCACCTCAGGAAGGGAGCCTTGCCACCCCAGAGCTCCCCACCTTTCCCAACAGCCCTCAGGCTTCAGTGGACACCAGAACTGCTACCAGTTCCTGGGGTCTCCTTCAACTCAGAAGATCCTGACCCAGCAGATTTGGGGCTGAGGGGAGAGGGCCCTAGGCATCAGGCTTTTCAACAAGTTCCCAAGATGATGCTAAGTCACCAGTGTTTGAGGAAAGTCCTTCCTGCCTGGTTTCTGGTGAGGAAATGAGTCCCAGGGCAAGTGGCTGGCCAAAAGTCCCAGCACAACACTGCCAAAACCAACCCACAAGGATAACGGTAGTACTGTTCTGAATTCTTCCAACACAGTAGTTCTTTTTTGTTGTTTTGAAATTTTTTTCTTTTGGTAATGGGGACTGAACCCAGGGGCACTTAACCACTGAGTCACATCCCAGCCATTGTTATTTTTTATTTTGAGACAGGATCTTGCTAAGTTGCTTAAGGCCTAAATCGCTGAGGTTGGCCTCAACCTTGCAGTCCTGCCTCAGCCTCCCAAGTTGCTGAGATTACAGGCGTGCGCTACCATGCCCAGCCCAATGCAGTAAATGTTCTCTTCTGCTGAGGCTTCCCTGGCTGCCCTAACCCAGAACCTTCCCAGCCTCTTTGCTGCTGTGTCTCTCCCTGGCACTTACCATCCTCTTGCACACTGGGTGCTTTGCTCATTTGTCCACCCCACTGCTGCCCCATAAGCTCCATGAGGGAAAGACTTGTCTCTTTAATCCACTGCTTTATCCCCAGAGTCTAGAACAGTGCTGGAAGCTTTGTGGCCACTCGACAAGACACTTGCTAGCAAGAGAGTGAACTCATCAGTTCGTCCCGACACTATCGGATAAGTTCACCCTACTTTGTAGCGAGTCAGCAAGGAAGAGAGAGACATCCAGCTCCACACTTGCCCATCACAGCTGGGCAGGGACCTGAACTCAGGCATGATGTCCAAGTTCACCTGACTGCCATCTTTCTTGAGCAGGGCCATGAGGTACTCCAATTGCCCCAGCCATTTCCAAGGCAAGGACCTGGAGGCTGAGGGACGTAACCTACTTGGACAGTAAGTGTGATAGCTGGACACAGTTCCAGGCCCAACTCTAAAGCTGGTTTGTGCTGGCCACAGCCATGTGCCACCTCCTGTCACAGCTAACCCTGGGCACTTAATATGTACCAGGGATGCCCGAGCCCTTCATGCACCTTGTCAACACAACCTCTACCACAGCCCTACCACGTGCCCATTTTAGAGGCAGAGGAGGGGAGCTTTGCCAGGGTCACTCAGAGGGCCAGGGAGCAGAGCTGACCAGGGGCTGGAGCACCTGACCGCAGTGAGGGTAGGTGTACCTGGAGAGGGGTGAAGGCCACGCTGGAGGCAGTCCCAGAGGAGCGGTCGCGGATTGTGGACTTCCCACCATACACAACGCTTTGCTTCTGCAGGGTTCGCTGCAGGAAGAAGGCTGTGAGCTGGGTCACCTGGCCCCTGGCCCCCTTAGCCCCTGGCCCCACTCAGATGTCACATACCTGTAGTGTCTTGGAAATCCTGGCTTTGGTGGCCTCGTTTACCTGTGTCTGCCGCACACGGCCACTACCTGACTTACCCAGGTGGCCCAGGCTAAAGCCTAGGTCTTCCTGGTAGGCATCCTCCTCGATCTAGTGAGGGAAAGGATGTGGCAGTCAGACAGTGAGACTGCACTCAGCCAGCCCCCGGCACCCCCAACTCACTGAGCCCAGGCAGTCTCCCGTCAGCTGGCCTCAAAGGCACCCATTCAGCCTGAGTGCCTTCTCAAGCCCCAGCCGAATGGCTCTTGGGTGACAGTGCTCAGGTGATGCTGAGACCCTTGAGAAACTGGGTCCTGGTGCTGCTCCCTGAGTTAGCGAGAGCCACCGCTCCCTTAGGAGCATGTTAGAGGTATCAAGAAGTGGGCTGGGGTTCACTGCCAAGGCGGCACCTGAGCTAGTTCTTAAGGGACCTGCTGGAGGATACTCAGATATAGGAAGGGGTGCAGCCAGGGGGCTCATGAGTAGCTGGGCCCCTCACAAAGTCAGTTGAGCCCTCAAGGGGGGAGGGAGGAGCCTGAGAGGCGTGTAGGGCTCAGCTAAGGAGCCTGGGTAGAAGAGACTGGCAGGGAGCTGGGGAGCCAGGCAAGGGCAGCCAGCTGTTACAAAGATTGGCTGGGTGCAGGGAAAGGAGACAGGCTGGGACAGGAGAAGCGCAGAGGCTGAGCAGCCTCAATGTGAGCAGGGCAGGAGGAAGAAGGGAAGGCAGCAGGAGGCACAGGGCTGCTCGATGCCTGAACCTTGGTGGGAGGACACCAGGGTTCCTTAGCTGCCAGGCAGGGATCTGACCTCCCCAAAACTCATGCGGTTGGCCTGCTTCCGGATCTCTGTCAGCCCCAGCCGCTCCTTCATCTTGCGGTACCTGTGACAGGTTGGGGGGACAGGGGCACAGGAGTCAGCTAAGAGCACGCCAGCCTCTTCCTTTTCCACCAGCACCGGACCCGGGGCTGTTCACCTGCGGCCACCTCGCTTCTTCCGCTGTCCGTCCAGGGGTGCGGGCAAGGGCTTCACCTGCTTCACGGGCGGCGGCTCCTGCCACTTGTCAAACTTGCGCTCGATCTCGTCCTTCAGCTCATAGCCCACCTGGGAAGGGGTGGGGAGAGGCGGTGGCTGCTCACCTGGGCTGCCCACCAAGCCTTCCTTGTCCATCCACCCACCATCTCTGTCCACTTGAGCAGTCTTTCCAGGAGTCTCTTCCTCCTTGGGTCCTGGAGGATCCCGTGGGCTCTCAGGGTTTCAAATCCCATCTAGGACTTTGTGACCCTTGGACTCTATCTTGGGGCTCAGCCCTCACCTGACTTCAGCACTCTGTGGACAATGGCCTCCACATGAGCCCTTCAACTGCAACACAGCCAGGCAGAATCCCTGCCTCCTCCCCTCTCTAGCCTCCCGCTCCCTTATCCCAGGCCAGTAGACGGCAGGTCACCTCCACAGCCTCTCCCCACACTGCAGTTATCACTCTAGGCTCTTCCTTCAGAATGAACACCAGCTGGCCCCTCTCAGGTGCCTCTACTACAGCCAGAGTGCTTATGGCCGTGAGCGATCTACCCACGTCCCCAGGTCCCTCTCTCTTGGGGCTCACAGTGCTCCGGCCTCGGGGCCTCTACATTGATCATTTCCTCTGCCTGGAAAGCCCTTCCCCCAAGTATCCAAGCCGGTCACCCCCTAACTTCTGTCCCCTTCAGAGACACCCTCCCTGACATCCTAGCTACATGGGATTCTCAATTCCCTCCCGCCTGGTCCCTTGACTGTTCCTGGCATTTACTCACTTAGCACTGAGGGACCCTGCACACACTCTACCACCAGGTCACCCCTATCCCAGCCAGGATGTAAATGCCATGGTGTGTCTGTGCCATCCCTGCTGAATCCCCAGCTGAGAGACAGAAGCACAGAGCTGAACACTTGACACCACCAGGTGGGCTGCTCGGAAAACAAAGATACACAAGGTGGAGACAGAGCTCCTTTCCTGACTAAATGCATGAAGGAAATCAGAAGTCACTAAATAACTGCTGGAATGATGTCCCACAGCCCCTGCTTGTAGAAAGGATACTGCAAAAGAAGGTCCCCTCAACACACCCAAGGATGTCCAGGTCCTAATCACCAGAACCCATTACTGCCGCTGTGGAAGCGACTGGGCAATGACTATAAGGTGGGGTGGTCTCCCATTGTCAGTGTGGGCGCCGTGTCATCACGGGTCTAAAAACAGAGTCAGAGAGACCAGGATGCTGCACGGCTGGCTTTGGCCTGGGAAGGAGGCCACCTCTGGAAGCTGGCCGGCTGCCTGGACATCAGCTCTGAGACCTATTTTGGACTTCTGACCTCCAGGACTATGAGACAATAAACTTGTGTTTCAAGCCCCTAAACTTGTGTTGACTTGTTACAACAGTCCCAGGGACTTAAAATAGAGGTGGCCTCCGCGGGGATTAGACACCATCTGTGCTGTCAGGATGGCATACGTTTGCTGTGGGCCTCTGGTGGTAGTTCACCCCCTGGATGGACCCAGAGGCCAGCTGCCCTCACCTTCCCCTCGGTGCTCTCGTGGAAACTGTCCACACGGGCTGCCAGTGTGCACTTGGCGGCCACCAGTCGGGCTGCTTTCCGCCGGAGATCCTGGAGCGAAGGAAAGGAGGGCAGTGAGGCTCTGCATGAACCAGCAAGCCAGAGGTAATGACCACAGCAGCTTCTCAGCAACTTCTCAAGGGCCGGCTGTCCACTCCAGGACCAGGAAGGGGAGTCCACACCCTGGATGCATGGGCTCCAGACACTCCTGGGGTGCACTCTTATCCCCAGTTCACAACAAGGTGGAGGACGAGGTTGGGAGCAGAGCCACTTGCCCAGGACGTCATGCCTGACAAGCAGTGGAGCCTGTGGACAGCGAGCCACTGTGACGAGGACACCACTAGGACTGCAGTTCAGATGCTGGCTGTGCTACATATGCCCCAGAGCCCATAGCATCAAAATGCAAACATCAGGGGAGTGACTGTCACCCCTACTTTCCAGATGTGGAGGGAGGCCCCTAGTAGCGTGGTCAGGGAAGCAGTTGGTTGGTGATGGAGCCAGGTTCCAATCCAAGTAGCTGAGCTGTAGTGCCCTCAGCTCTCAGCCATGAAGCCATGGCCACCCCACTGTCCACAGCTGTGCCTGGGCTGATCTCGGCTAGAGAGGGGAGGGGAGGAGGGACCCTTGGTGACATGAATGGGGTGGCCTGTTGTGCACCAGGCTGCCCAGGGCTGGATGACTCTCATACCTTGGAGTAGGGTAGGTGGTGCCAGAGGACCTGGCCCATGAGTACTGGGCTCCAACACCCTCTCCCCCGTGAGCATGCAACTCAGGGCATGCTGCTGGCTTCCTTGGGTGTTCCAGTAGTGGTGCCTGACCTGGAAGGTCACCACGATGACCATAGGAGAAAACTCACCATTCAGCACTGGCCACCAGCACTGTTCTCCCACCCCACAGGTGGAAGGGCAGCTAGACAGGACGCAAGGCACAGGATAACAGATCAGGTCTGGGCCTAGGCCTGCCCATCCCAGAGCCAGTTCTGTCTCTTGTGCTCATGACAGTCATGGCTCTCACCCAAGAGGAGGGGCCGGGACCAGGCAACAGAGGGTGGACCCCCGCTCTGGGCCAACAGCCTGGATTCAGATGAGCTCTACTAACTGCTCTTGGACAAGCCATCCAATTTCTGTGCCTCGGTTTCCTCCTCTGTAAAATGGGTGGCAAGAGCATATGGCAACACTAGAGTAGAGTGAAGTGTCATCTTCCCAGGGTGGTGAGGATTCATGAAATCGCTGAGTGTTTCTGAAACTCCAGCCATCACTGCCCCAACTGCTGACACCACAATTCCGGCCATCACTGTCACTACACTATGTCACGTGACCACCAATCCTTTCTTAACCTACTCATAAACAGCACAGACCTGTTTAAGAAGGCAACTTAATGGTATCACAAATGGGGGGGTTAGTTACAGAAGCAAAGTATGTGGTGATAAAACATAAAGACTCATCGGTATGTCCCTAAGAGTCATGCCTCTGTGCCTCTGAAGGAAGGTGGCTCCTGTTGTAAGAAACATGAAGACAGTGCATGAAACACAAGGCCACAGACTCAATCCATAATGATAAAACAACAAAGCCAGTGAAGGCAATTTGTATTAAAGAATTTAATCTCTAACCTGGGCTCCTGGGAGGTGACCATGGCTGGCCTGGGGCCC
Source organism: Sciurus vulgaris (assembly GCF_902686455.1). Classification (NCBI taxonomy): domain Eukaryota; kingdom Metazoa; phylum Chordata; class Mammalia; order Rodentia; family Sciuridae; genus Sciurus; species Sciurus vulgaris. The sequence continues at coordinate 70,884,144 of NC_136478.1, read as the reverse complement.
TTGGGCTGGCCGGCAAGTTATGAGGTAGTCCAACGTACCTACACAGCTGGCCCCGCAGGAAAGACCACCCCTGTGACTTAGGCTGGGAGCTTTGGTTTGCAGACTGAGATCAGTCCCACAGGCAACTAGGTCATGTCCATGCAGTTGAGCCCCAAGAAGGCCAACAGTGAGGCCTGCAGGAGCTTCCTGTTGGTCATACTTTGTGCCACTGTCATGTGCTGATGCAGGGAGAGCAACGGTGTCCTGACTCCAAGGGATGAGGACTGAGAGCCCTGATGTGCTACTCTCTCCTGCACCAGCCCTACACCTCTGTTTGGCTGATGTGAATCTGCACCCTGCCCTGTAATAAACCTTGACAGCATCTCTCAGGCAGTCCTGCAAGTCCTTCTAGTGAACCATCAAACCTGAGGGGTCTTGGGTACCCCTAACTCACAAGTTAATCTCACACTGTTTGTCCAGGCCTGCTCTGTAGGTATTCTGTACATCACGGGTCCTCACTGCAGCCTCATGAGGCAGACACCAATCTCTGAGCTTTCCAGAGGACAAGCCCAAAGCACAGTGAGCAGGCCTCACTGAGCTCACCTGATTGCTCAGAGGTGCTGCAGAACCCACGTCCTGGTTCCTATGCCTGTGCTATCCTATTCTCCAGGCTCCTGACGGCTACTGTCAGCTGTGCCAGAAGAGGAACTGGGGCTAAGGAGTGACAACATGGAGGGCTCACCGGGGGCAGGGACTGTACAATGTCGCTGTGGTAGATGTAGCCGGTGTGGGGCAGCACTGAGGTAGATGAGAAGCCGGACAGCGTCTTGCGCTGGGCCCCAAGCAGCATGATGTTGCAGGCGGGCATCTTGGAGAGGTTGGTCAAGCCGCCAGCCACACCTGCAGTGGGAAACATGGAGCGTGCATCTGGGGACTGTGTGCTATGTGCCTTTACATGAGGATCTGCCTGGATCCCCACAGTGGCCCTGCCAGGAAGGGCTGATGTCTCTCATCTCACTGGGGAAAGATTTGGAGGAGGCTCAGAGGAAACCCAAGAAGAAGCTGACCCAAAGTTCACGTGAAGCTGCATTACCCCACTCTGAAGATGGCGACTGTTTTGGAACAGTTGTCATAAAACCAGGAGCTCCTTGACTACAGCACATGGGTCTAGTTCATCTCGGTTTCCACAAGACTGTAAGGTATGGGGAGGAGGGTGCTGCACGCCAGGTAGCACAGCAGTGTTGTGCTGTATGGGGATCTACTTGGCAAGGGCCCTGCTGCCGAGCTACACCCCTAGCCCTTTCTATTTTGAGACAATGTCTTGCTCCTTGCATAGGGCTTTGCCGAGTTGCTGAGGCTGACCTTGAACTTTTGATCCTTCTCCCAGTTTGCTGGGATTATAGGTGTGCACCCTTGCACCAGCCACAGGATGTTTTTAAGGATCAGGCAAATTGTCTCATCAAACAAATGAATCCTTAAAACAGTAACTTATGTCCAGATATAGTCACATTCTGAGGGACTGGAGCCTCCAGGGACAAGAGCCCCCCTTTGTCCTGGTTATACAACCCATCAGCTGACCCATCTGTGGGACATGGCCCAGGGCCTCACCCATGATCTTGGCGGCTGTGGACGCTCCAATGATGATGGATAGGTTGGGTGCGATAAAGGACATGCGGGACTCCACGTACTCATAGATGCGGTGCTTGGAAGCGTTCAGCTCCAGCGCCATGTCGCAGGCCTCCTCCAGCCGCTCCAGCTCCTCCTCTGACAGCTGCTGCCTGCAAGGCAGATGGCCCCAGCCCTGCTAAGTACCCCAGCTGCCTGATGTCCCCAGGCCCCTCAGCTGTGTGTGGGCATACCTGTGCGTAGCTTTGGGGCAATCAAGTCCCATCAGCCTAGAAGCTTAGGCACAAGGAAATCACCGTTCTCAGCCAGCACCACCCTGGCAGGCCCTTGTCCTGCCTTTCTGGCCTTTGCTGTGAGCCGGGCCTGGGGAGGTGGGCAGCGCAGCCCCCCCACTTGGCATACGTACCCCTGGGTGGTGGAGGCGGTGACACTGACAACCATGATGGTGGCATTGGTCAGGATCTGCTGCAGGTTCTCATTGTTCTTGCACTTGTCCAGGCTGTTGCCCAGCTCCTGAGGGGAGGGAGCAGGGTCCCGGGGACTCAGGAAGGGCTGGCTCTTGCTCAGCTCCCAGTTGAGCTTCTGCTAGAGTACACTGGGAGACACTGGCATGTTGCAGTCTACACACGGGAGCCTCTCTTACCTCTTACCAGTCCCCAGAGCTTCATTCAGAGCATTAGCTTTGCTCAGAGCATTTAGCATTAGTTGCTCTGTTTGGCTGATCCACAAATGGGCCTGAGCAGAGTGGTCACCCAGGGAGAAGTGCCCTGAAAAAGCCCACTGGTCCATCTGACCACGAGCACAGATTTCCTTGGCCACCATTCTGGTCTTTTCCTTCAGCCTTCAGACCTCAACTCAAATGCCACTCTGGCCATAGTTGGGGCAGCAAGGGTCAGGCCAGTGGGGATCCCTTTGGGAGACCAAGGGAAGCGAGCAGCATGGGGGTGGAAGGGCCACAGAATGTCCCTTCCAGGTTCCGTCCCTCCCTGCTGAGCAGATGGGAGCAGTGAAGCCTCTAGTCACACCTCTCTAGCAGCTCCAGACCGCAAGGTTTTTGGGACCAAAGGCCTGAGAGTGGGCCCTGCCCCCTTTTGTACTGCCAGTTCCAGTTCCTCCAGAGTCCTACTCCTCCCCACTCACCTTGACGGTGCGGATGTAGTCCAGTGCGTTGGGGACCAAGGACTCCAGTTCAGGGAATCTCTTTGAGTACTTATCGCGGATGAACTTATGGATGATGTCTAAGGTGAACAGAAGGGCAGATGTCCAGTGAGGGGGAGGCAGGCTCTACTGGTTGTCCCTAACATCCACTGCCCCCTCTTCCTTTAGTAACTAAACCCCTGAATGACAGTTTGGCGCATGGACACCAAGCATAAAGGCTATATTTCCCAGCTGCTCTTAATGGTAGGTGTGCCCACATGAGTTAGTTCTGGTCCACAAGGTGAAAGCCAAAGCAACACGTACAATATCCAGGAAAAAAGAATCAGGCCCCCCTCTTCCCTGCTGGTGGGAATGTGGAGGTGATGGCTGGAAGCAGGGCCTCACCCTGCAGCATGAAGTAGGTAACAGATCAACAAGACAGGAAGACTGGGTCCTGCAGAGAATCCAGGGTGACGCTAGGCCTGATCTGCTCACTGAGAGCATATATCGCATGACAGCCACTCTATTACAGCAGCTGAACCTGAATCTGAGCTAATACAAGGACTTAGGGGAAGGCCCCTGGGAATGACCCGTGAAGGAAGTGGACCAGGTTCCTGCTTGTCCCTTCTCTGAGGATGGGGGTAGGGAGGTGAGGGGAAAGGAGCACCAGGCCAGCTGTCCTCGCCACCCTTCCTGGCACTCACTCAGCTCATTCTCAATCTCCACGGTCAGGTTGTTGGCATCCACAATGACACGGTACTCAGGGGCGGCCTCCACTGGTCCCATCACTGTGAAGACGAGAAGCGGCCTGGACGGGGTGTGTCTAAACTCCACCCCCTCCTAGGTCACAGCGAAGGGAGATTAGGTTTGAAGGCAGAAAGAAGCAGGAAGGAGAGGCTGAACGTCCACTAGCGATGGGTTTGTTTGCAAATACCTCCTGAACTCATGGCCTGCCTCCAATCTCTCCCTCCAGTCTGTCCCATGGGCCAGTCTAGACCTGACCCTATTGTGCCCCAGAACCTCCTGTGGCTCTTTATCACCCTTAGGCTCACACTCAAGATTCCCAGACTGATAGTCAAGGCCTCATATGCCTGGAAACCTGACAAGGACCAGCACAGGCAGCACCTTTGGTGCCCAGGACACTGTGGCCACTCAGCTAGTACTTGCTGACTCCCGCTCTGCAGTCTGGCCTCTCCATCCTCCACCCCAGCCTCTCAGCAGGCCTTCATCTCTTCACACACCAGCTACAAAGGCCAGGCTACAGGCCTGACACTGAGGTGGCTTCGCTCCCCTGGCTTTCGCGTGCTCTTCCCTCCCCTTCAATGTCCCTTCCAGAAGCTCCTCACTCTGCATTAGTGATATCGCAGTGGTACTGGCAATGACACTGTCACCACAAGTGGCAGTCACAGCAGTGCCACGAACAGGACTCGGCAGGGACCTGTCGGGCATACTGGTGCTAATTTACTTCACCCACAATCACCCAGGAAGATCAGAATTGCAAAGGAGGAGATGGAGGGAGCTGCCTGATGTCAGAGTCAACAGACGGCAGACTGAGACCTGACTGCAGGCAGGGTGGCCGCAGTCATAACGTCTCTAACCCAAACGCCTCTTTAAGCCCTTAAGACTCAGATGGTGACCCCAGGGAATCAGACGTCCCTGCACTTCACAATTCTTGCTACCTCTGTTACACAAGGATCATCACCTGGTTTGAGGTGTTTTGTGCCCACCTCCTCCACCAGATGCCAGGTCCAAGCAGCTCTGACTCAGTCCCTCAGGTCGGCCTCACATCAGGATGTTGCCAGTCTTTGAAGCTGCCCATGGTTCTCGGAGTCAAGAAGCTCCTCATCCTGGTACTTGGAACCCCGTAGGAGCTGATTCCTTCCTGGTGGCATCTGGGGCTCTGGGCATGCTGTTCTCTTCCCCTGGGACCCCTTCCTCCCTTTCTTTGCTTGCTATATATACTCATGCTCCAAACTCCAATTCAGGCATTACTTCCTTCTTAACCTCTGAGACAGGTTCAGCCAATCCACGCTGTGGCTCTGAAGTGTGCAGGGCATGTCACCACCCACTAATAACTGCCTGGAACCTGGCCTGACTCCTCCACTAGACCCTGAGCATTCTGAAAGCAAAGACCTGGGTTGATTCAACTGAGTGCTCAGGAAAGTGTTAAATAATGGAGGAAGTGAGTCTCCCTGAAGCTCTGTTCTAACTACCTCACTCCTATACCCAGCAGCTTCCCAGGGATTCTGCTGCTAAGGAATTTCATTTGAGTGGCCCATCTGCCCAGTAGGGGAGTGGAAAGAAGACTGCACTCTTAAGATGTCATCTGAGTGCTTAAGAGATGACCCAGTGTTTCCCAAAGCTGGAAGTGAAAAAAGGACTTAGGTGATACCTTAACAACTGTGTTTATTTTTATGGTTACTTTGTATTTATCAAATGATTCCCAGTGTTTCATTTGTAATACCAAATCCTTAATTCTTAAAAAAAAAATTTTTTTTAGTTGTAGACAACTATTTTATTTATTTATTTATTTATTTATTATTTTTTTTTTTTGTGGTACTGAGGATTGAACCCAGTGCCTCACACATGCTAGGCAGGCACTCTTACCACTAAGCTACAACCCCTTAATTCTTAAATGTAAGCAGAAACATCCATTAATTTAAAGAAAACATTAAGTAAATAATAGGCTATATGGTTTACAGAATGGCAAAAACTATAACTGGTCATGTCAAACACCAAGTTTAGGGAAACTAGAGATAAGTACTATCACAATTAGTAAATGTTCAACACAGATTAAAGACTTAAGTGTCAACTTTATAATGCAATATATTTTTAGGGGAGAAATAGATTGGGGTGGGATGAAAGAAAAGATAGCTCTGGAAAAGGCTGAGAGAACTACACTCAATTTTCAGAGCAACACACACCAAAAGAGCCAGGGGGCCCAGCAAGACAAGGGACAAAGGGGAGGAAGTACCTTCTGAAGCTCTGGCCTGCTTGCTGATATACTCCTCAATCTTCATCATGATCTCAGCAAACTGTCAGAGGAGAGTAGAGTCAGAACCCAGGACTGTTTAAGAAGTGCTGTGGCCCTCACCCCTGCTCCTGGGAGCTTCTGTTTATAGCACATCCACACCCTCATGCCTTCTCACCATTTTGCTGTCCCATAGCTTGGCGATACTTTTGACTGAGTCCCCAGAAAGATCCAGCTGGGTCTCCTCCTGTACATCCTCAATGGCTGGCTCCTCCTCTTCCTCTCCATAGCTTCCCCCTTCCTCCTCTTCTGCTGCCTCCTCAAGATCAGCCAACAGTTCATCTGCCAGAGACATCCCAATGCCTATGGGAGAGCAAGACCATACCCCAATTAAGTCCCACCTTATTACCAGACGGCAGGCCCTGGTCCTTTTGGTTTTTAATTTTTTAAGATGTTGATAGACCTTTATTTTATTCATTTATTTATATGTAGTGCTGAGGATCAAACCCAGTGCCTCACACATGCCAGGCAAGTGCTCTACCACTGAGCAGCAACCCCAGCCCCGCCCTGGTTCTTCTTTATCAATACTCTAGTATGCAGACTCCATAAGGACAGGTGCTTTCCTTTGCTTTGTGCCCTCAAGTGCAGCACACCCCTTTCACCGCCACCTTCTTACCAACTTCTTCCCACACCTCTGGAACTTCGCGCAATCAGTCTTCTTTGCCTAAAGCGGCCCTTCGCCTGCCTCTTCACCAGCCCAACACCTCGGCCTTGAGCTCTCCTACTCCACCTCTAACCCATGCACCCCGTTCCAGCCCAGGGCAGCCTTGTGGTACACAGCCCGCACGCCCTGCGTGTCTGCCCTCAGGCGCTTCACATTTATGAGCGGTTCCTGCTCAACCCCGCCTCCCGGGCATCCGTCAGGGGCGCCAGTTACTCCCCTGGGGCCATGCCCTGGGAGAAGCGTCATCAGACCTTTGCGCGACCGGCCCAGGAAGACCCGTCCTTCCCACACACTTCCTCCCGCACACCAGGCGCCGGCCTCCGCCTTCCCCTCCTCTCCTTCTCACTCACCTCTTCACTCCTCGCTCGAGCACGACTAAGACAGCAGCTCTGCGAGAGCGGTCGGCGCTCACTGATGACGTCTCAGGCCGCGCCGTTACTGAGGCAACGCTGCGCTCTGATTGGCCACCGCCCGCGACTTTCCGGCAGCTCTAGGAACAACAACTTTATTAGCACCTGTCGCCGAGCCGAGACGGGGTTGCTGGGGAGAGGACGCGACCTGCAAGCGGGGGTCGCCGCGGACAGGAGACGCGGGGTCTGGACAGGGATAAAGACGGCGCACCGCGGACCACTGGTGGCGGAGTTAGATGAGAAAGCAAGGCCTTAAGCCGGGACTCGGGGCGTGGGGGAGCCGAAGCCGGATACAGAAAACTACAACTCCCAGGAGGCCCCGGGCAAGGCCGAGCTACCCGGGCCGCGAAGCATGATGGGACAGGTAGTTTTGCGCACGGCTCAATCTGGGCGCCTGAGGCTGAAGCGTTAACGTCGGATCTGGAGACATGGAGCTGGAGCAGAGAGAGGGGTGAGTGGCGGAGCCCCGCCGCACAGCTCCAGAAGACGCGTGCCCTCGCGACCTGCGGCCGTCCGCGTTCTGCCCCGAGGGCCGATGGGGGTTGTAGTTCCTGGTCTGTATAGGAGTGTCCTGCACCGGAGAGAAGGCTGTCCAACTCCGGGTGTGAGGCTGGAGCTTGAGGGCGCGGACCCCGGGTCTGAGGAAGGAGGCTGGGCCTGGGCCCCCGCGTCTGAGGGAGGAGGCTGGGCCTGGAGCCCGGGTCTGAGGGAGGAGGCTGGGCCTGGGTCCCTGGGTCTGAGGAAGGAGGCTGGGCTGGACACCTGGGTCTGAGGGAGGAGGCTGGGCCTGGAGCCCGGGTCTGAGGGAGGAGGCTGGGCCTGGGTCCCTGGGTCTGAGGAAGGAGGCTGGGCTGGACCCCTGGGTCTGAGAGAGGAGGCTGGGCCTGGAGCCCGGGTCTGAGGGAGGAGGCTGGGCCTGGGTCCCTGGGTCTGAGGAAGGAGGCTGGGCTGGACCCCTGGGTCTGAGGGAGGAGGCTGGGCCTGGACCTCTGGGTCTGAGGGAGGAGGCTGGGCCTGGAGCCCGGGTCTGAGGGAGGAGGCTGGGCCTAGAGCCCGGGTCTGAGGGAGGAGACTGGGCCTGGTCCCCCGGGTCTGAGGGAGGAGGCTGGGCCTGGTCCCCCGGGTCCGAGGGAGGAGGCTGGGCCTGGAGCCCCGGGTCCGAGGGAGGAGGCTGGGCCTGGGCCCCCGGGTCCGAGGGAGGAGGCTGGGCCTGGAGCCCCGGGTCCGAGGGAGGAGGCTGGGCCTGGACCTCTGGGTCTGAGGGAGGAGGCTGGGCTGGACCCCTGGGTCTGAGGGAGGAGGCTGGGCTGGACCCCTGGGTCTGAGGGAGGAGGCTGGGCCTAGAGCCCGGGTCTGAGGGAGGAGACTGGGCCTGGTCCCCCGGGTCTGAGGGAGGAGGCTGGGCCTGGTCCCCGGGTCTGAGGGAGGAGGCTGGGCCTGGGCCCCCGGGTCTGAGGGAGGAGGCTGGGCCTGGACCTCTGGGTCCGAGGGAGGAGGCTGGGCCTGGTCCCCGGGTCTGAGGGAGGAGGCTGGGCCTGGGCCCCCGGGTCTGAGGGAGGAGGCTGGGCCTGGGCCCCCGGGTCTGAGGGAGGAGGCTGGGCCTGGACCTCTGGGTCCGAGGGAGGAGGCTGGGCCTGGGCCCCCGGGTCTGAGGGAGGAGGCTGGGCCTGGACCTCTGGGTCTGAGGGAGGAGGCTGGGCCTGGTCCCCCGGGTCCGAGGGAGGAGGCTGGGCCTGGACCTCTGGGTCCGAGGGAGGAGGCTGGGCCTGGACCTCTGGGTCTGAGGGAGGAGGCTGGGCTGGACCCCTGGGTCTGAGAGAGGAGGCTGGGCCTGGAGCCCGGGTCTGAGGGAGGAGGCTGGGCCTGGGTCCCTGGGTCTGAGGAAGGAGGCTGGGCTGGACCCCTGGGTCTGAGGGAGGAGGCTGGGCCTGGACCTCTGGGTCTGAGGGAGGAGGCTGGGCCTGGAGCCCGGGTCTGAGGGAGGAGGCTGGGCCTAGAGCCCGGGTCTGAGGGAGGAGACTGGGCCTGGTCCCCCGGGTCCGAGGGAGGAGGCTGGGCCTGGAGCCCCGGGTCCGAGGGAGGAGGCTGGGCCTGGGCCCCCGGGTCCGAGGGAGGAGGCTGGGCCTGGGCCCCCGGGTCTGAGGGAGGAGGCTGGGCCTGGTCCCCCGGGTCTGAGGGAGGAGGCTGGGCCTGGAGCCCCGGGTCCGAGGGAGGAGGCTGGGCTTGGGCCCCCGGGTCCGAGGGAGGAAGAGGGCTGGAGAGGGGCATTCTGGGGTCTGATTCTCCCTGATCCCACAGAACCATGGCCGCCGTGGGCTTTGAGGAGTTCTCGGCGCCACCAGGCTCGGAGCTGGCACTGCCTCCATTGTTTGGCGGCCACATCCTGGAGAGCGAGCTGGAGACAGAAGTGGAGTTTGTGTCTGGTGGTCTGGGCGGCTCCGGGCTCAGGGAACGGGATGAAGAAGAGGAGGCCGCCCGGGGTCGGCGGCGGCGCCAGCGGGAACTGAATCGCAGGAAGTACCAGGCACTGGGGCGCCGCTGCCGGGAGATCGAGCAGGTGGGTGAGTGCGGCTTCCCGTTTGGGGTGCCCTGCCCTCAGGCATCACCACTCGGGATCTCGGCTCTGTCCACAGGCCCTCCTGGCTCCTTAGCTAGCCCGGCCTTCCGTCTGTTCCTTTATGGGCCGATCATTTACTTACCACCTGTTTCGGGCCTGGGACTGCTGCTGCACCTGGAGAGCCTTTCCCGGACTTCCTGACATCCGGCCCAGCGGATGGCTCCCTTCGTGCACCTCACCGGCCTCGGCCCAAGCCCTTAACAGAAGGCCCTGAGGCCAACCTGCTCTGCCCCTGAACTTCCCCTGCCTGGAATCCCCACATCCCCACATCCCCTTCCACAGGCTCAGATTCCCCAGCTGGGATGGTTGCTTGTCTCGTTGATGAGATCAAGGGTGAAGCACCGGGCCAGGGACACTAGGGCAAGATGCTTGGGATATATATTTTCTATCTTTCTTGAGAGTGAGGGGACCTGTTACGAAGTTTTAACAGAGGGAGACCCAGATCTAGGTCCTTGAAAGACTCTGAAGATGGTCCTATCAAGTGTGCTCAGTAAGCAGGTACCAGCTCAACAACAGGTAGTCACTGTCTGTGACAGTACGGGACTAGAGTCTGAACTCCAGGTGTCCCAGAGGTGTTCCCAGAGGGCTGGGAGGTTGACTGTGTTGCAGGCCTTCCTCCTAGCTTACAGTGGCCAGTGTTCTCTAGTGTGTACAGGCGTCACCCTGACCTCTGCCTTCTCCCTGCACCTGTTATGCCTTTCCCCTTTTTATAAGGATGGCAGTCAAGCTGGGTTAGGGTCTCCCAGTGACCACGCTTTAACTTGATTACCTCTGTGAAGACATTCTGAGGCGCTGGGGGTTGGCCCTCCAGCACACCTTCTTGGGGGTACACAGGTGAGCCCATGACAATGGTGTGGGTGGTTCAGGGAGCAGACAGTATGGGGACCAGGAGACAGGGGAGGTATTCAGAATGCTGCTTGACTGGTGAATGGCAGAATCCAAGGGAACTCTACTTGAGGCTGCTTTCAAGCCACTTCCTAGGAGCAGAGTCTGTTCCTATCCGTTTTACACATTCGGAAACCCAAGCCTCAGAGATTAAGTAACGCACCCCAGCAAACAGGTGTAGCAGCAGAGCCAGGATTTGAACCCAGGTCTTTCTGAGCACGAGGAACACATGCTTCAGCCACTAGGCTGTTGCCTGAGCCTTGTCTCCCTCCCTCCACATCTAGGCTGGGGTCCTTGAAATTGCAGGGGCTGTCCCCTTGGCCTGGAAAGCTTTCCTGCTGGTGGTCACTTGTTTGTCTCCTCCCATCACTCAGTCCATCAGTCTTCTGACAGCACTCACTAAAGTAGCCCCCTTGTCTCTGGCATGTCAGCCTGGCTGGCATACAACAAGCACTTGGCACGGCAGTTGCTCATTCAGCAAGGCTGATCTGAGGGCTGCTGTGTGCAGGCCCTAGGCAGTGGCTGTCCTTTGGAGCTGACATTATGCAAGATAAAGTCAACAGATAAGAGTGCTGTAAAGAAGAGGCCAGAGAAGGGGATGGCTGGGCAGGGTTCTGGCATGGGACTTGGGGAGGGGTGCACAACTTGATGGGACCGCTGGGTGAACTCCCTGAGCTGGGAGCAGTTGAGCTGAGTAGGGGAGAGTGACCCAAGCAAGGGGCCAGCCTGCTGAAAGCCCTCAGGACAGGAGCGTGCTTGGGAGTCAGGCATCCACAGGAGGCCAGCCTGCTTAGAGGGTCTGAGGGAGATGATCAGGAGATAACGGGTCCAGGGAAGGAGTGCCAAAGTAGGGCCTTAGGCCCTGGGATGCCTCATCCACCCCCCAGAGCCCCATACGTGGAAGGTGCTCCATCAAACACGCTGAGTGAGTGGGAGACTAGTGGATACAGTGTACCTGGTCTCCATCTCCCTGCAGGTGAATGAGCGGGTCTTGAACAGGCTCCACCAGGTGCAGAGGATAACTCGCAGACTCCAGCAGGAGCGCAGGTAAGCCCTTCCATGCTTCCACCCCTCACCATCTCTGCCGTCTCCACCCACCTGGCCCTCACAGGCCTCAAGGACAAGAGGCTGAAGATGAAGCCCAGGGTTGAGGCAGACAGGGAGAAAGAGTGGAGCTGGGTTTTAGAGGACAGCTGCCCCCAGCTCCAGGGAAGGGCTGGGAGAGCAGGGACTGAGTGGAGGGGACAGGAGGATGGAGCGCTGGCACCTATTTGCTATTTGACTCTCAGAAAGCAATATCCCGTCTGAGCTGTGTCTTCCAATCAACTAAGGGCAATACCAGTGTCTCGAGGCTGCTCTGAGGGTTAGCCTGGGGCTCTCGGAGCTTCTTGCAGTTGGCCCTAGAGTATGTATTTGTGGAATGAAAGATCACCGTGTACAACAATGCCGGGGCCCGGGTGTACGGCGCGCATCAGAAAACCTTGGACGCGGGAGCAAGAGAAGCAGCCTGGTCAGAGGTGAGGTCCCCATCGGCGTGTTCTGTGCTCACCTGTTACTAAGACTCGGCTCACTAGTCAACGTTTGCCAGCTGCCAGCCTCACAGAGCACCCTCGAGAGTATTGCTGCCGGTGTCCATTCCAGTCAGATCAGGGGTCCCACTGGCTGGCGCCCAGCTTCCAGGCCGCTCGGGCTGCAGAGCTCTAGACCTGGACCAAGGACAACTCTGGCTGCAAGTAGAATGAGAGCTGGGTTCTGCAGTCCCCCTGCCCACCCCACTATCAGCACTGTTCCCTGCTGTCCCCTCTGTGCACACAGGTTTCTCATGAGGGTGCTGGACTCCTACGGGGATGACTACCGGGCCGGCCAGCTCACCCTCGTGTTGGAGGTGAGGCACTGGCCCCCAGGCAGGTCGGGCAACTGAAGCCCAGGACACCACCTTGACCTCCTCTCTTTACCACCAGGATGAGGGCAGCCAGGGTACAGATGCCCCCACTCCAGGCAATGCTGAGAACGAGCCTCCAGAGAAAGAGGGGCTGTCCCCTCCCACACGGACTCCTGGACCCCCAGAACCCAGCAGTCCAACCCCTGGTGAGGGGCCCAGTGGGCGGAAGAGGCGGCGGGCACCCAGGGATGGATGCCGGGTGGGAGCTGCGCTGACTCCAGAACTGGCCCCAGCACAGGTAGGACGGAGTTCAGGTGCTGGTGCCAAAGTGTGGCCTGGCTCCTGGGCGTGGCTGCTGTGCTGGGAGGGGCCCAGGGCTAGGCAGAGCTGGGGAAGGCTGAAGCAGGGAGGGTTGAGGAGGTGGGGCTGGACAAGGACTTGAAGGGGAAGACCTGCAGGAAGAAGTGGCTGGAGAGGTGGGGAGAGAGGACGGAAGGAGGACAGGCGGGTGAGGGTAGAGAATGTGTTTGGGTCCAGAGCTGGGGCTGCCTGAGGGTGCAGGAGGAAGCTGGCCTCGCGAGCCGTGCTGGAACCCCAGGCCTCTTCTGGTTCCCAGGCCCACTTGTGCTTTTCCCCACCTCCCAGATCAAGGCCGAGGAAGACTTTGGCTTTGAAGCAGACGAGACCCTGGATTCGAGTTGGGTTTCTCGGGGACCAGACAAACTGCTCCCCTACCCTACTCTTGCCAGCCCACCCTTTGACTGAACCCACCCCAATAAACTGCCCCCGCCCCATTCACCCTGGTCCCCGACTACTGCTTCCATTTCTCATCACACGTGGGTTGGTTTTCACATTTTATTAGGCGAGGGTGCTCCTTCCTGTCGATGGAGTGCTCACAGTTTCTTCAGCCACTCCAAGCTGGGGCCCTCGGGGTCCTGGGGGTGGCTGGGCACGTCAGGCAGGTTCCCATCATCTCGGAGGGGCACTGTGAGACACGAGGGTGGGCCACTGAGATCGGTAGATCTCTAAGGCCCTACAGAGAAGAGCGGGCTGTTGGGGGGAATTCAAGGAGGGAAACAGGACTCCAGGGAGAGAAAGGAAAGCCAGGATCAGAGAATCAGTGATGCAGAGAGGCAGAGAAACAGGAGATGGAGGGAGTGACAGATATCACCAGAGATGGAGGAACCCCAAGAGGAACAGAAATCTGGAAAGACAATAGAAACTCAAAGTGCAAAAACAATGGGATGCAAATTATATCAGTTAAAAAGGATTTGGACAGGGAGAGTGCAAACTGCAGTATCTCCGACCCTCGGGAAAGGACTGCCCACCTTCACCCCTCCCTGCAGCACAGGCTCCCACTCACCTGGGTAGTTGTAGGGTGTGGCCTTGTTGATCATGATGGCATACTTGGTGTAGGGGCTGAGTGGGGGCAGAATTACCGCTGTGGAGAGAGGGGAAGGCCCGGCTTAATGTGTTCTCTGGGGAGGTGGGGGAAAAGGGCAAAAACAGCCTTGGCAAAGGGGGGGCAGGAAGGGCTAGAAACTCCAGGAAGACACTTCATTCTGTGGGCCCTTTGGTACTCTGGGGTCCCCATTTATAGGCAGAATACTTTGAGGGAGTTGGTGGAACAGAAATGGGAGCCCATCAGTCAGGGATAAGTCAGGCCTGGAGGGCTGAAGATGGTGGGGCATCCTAGAGGTAAAAAGGTTGTATAAACCATTACAGACCCTCTGGGGCAAAACCCGGTGTCCAGCAGGGAGGGCAGGGTGTGTGAAAGGAACTAGGCCAGTGCTGTCTGACCAAGGGGTAAGAGCCATGTGCAATTTTACATTCACATTAACAGTAAAGTTATAATTTATAACGTTTAATCTGGTACACCCCAAACATGACTTCTACATATAAAATCAACATAAAAATGTTGATAGAGTACATATTTTTGAATATACTAAGATTTTAAATCCAATGTGTCTCATACCATCTCAAAGTGCTGGACCCCCTCGAAAGCCCGGGAGACCCGTGGTGTTACAGAATTTCACCCCCTGTGATCTGCAGCCCAGCAGTACTGATAAGACCTGGGAACTTGTCAGAAATGAGGAATTCCAGGCCTCACCCCAAACCTAAGGAATCAGAAATGGCTTTAACGAGACACCCGTCACCCTGCCCCAGTGGACAGCCTGAAGTGAGCAGCGCAGGTGCGGGGCGAGCTTCTCCCTCAGGCAGACCTGCATAAGACTCCCCAGCTCACTCCCACCCCAACCACCTCAATTCGGATTCGGGGAAGGGCTCCCAAGGAGCAACCAGGGTTGACAACGCTGCAGAGAGGCTTTGCACCTCTTGCGTGGCTGTGTACCGGGAGGCGTGGAGGGTTGAGACGTCAGGGTTGGGCAGCGAGGGGACGCTCTGGGGCGCGAGATGGAACGGGGCGGGTGATGCACGTTCGCGCCCGGGGCACTCACGCACCGAGGCTTCCAATAGTGAAGGACACCACCAGCACCGGCTCCTTGGCCCAGGCGTTCTTGAGGAAGGCGGCGAGCTCTGGAGGGGCGGGCGGAGAGTCACCCTGCAGGGGCTGACGAGTGACCTCTAGCCCGCTCGCGCCACCCCTCGCCCGGGAAGAGCCCCCTCCTGCCTGCGGGCCTCGCCCTGGACGGACCCTACAGCCTCCACGCGTGCTCCGCCGCGCCTCAGCCCTACGACCGCCCGCGGCCTACCAGGACAACCCGAACCCCGCACACCCACGGAGCTCACACTTACTAGCTGCCATCTTGCTCCCGGCGGCGGCGAAGGCGCGCAGCACCCTGGGAGTTGTGGTCCCTGAGCCAGCCTCCGCAACCTGGGGTGCGCGTGCGCCCTGGAGCAGTGCCCTGCAGGAAGCGGAGGCGCGCAGCACCCTGGGAGTTGTGGTCCCTGCGCGCTCTTAGTCCGCGCGTGCGCACGGAAGTTCCGGGCTACGGCGGGAAGATTTAAGTGCAAGGCTGACTTTGAACACCTTCTGGGTTCACTTTTCTCAGTCTAGGGGTAGCTCCCGAGAATTGACGTCTTCCTGCAGCAACTCACATAGGGCGGAATTTTTTGAAAACTCATTTTACAGATGGAGAAAGGGAGGTCTGGAGAAGGCGAACAACTGCGCTATCCTTCGGATTTGCAGCTGGGCATCAGCTGGTGCTGGAAGCTCTAGCTTTCGTGTCAGGTGGTTTAGGGACCCTCTGTGCGCTCTCACACTTCACTTTGTTACTGCCGTGTAGCTTAGATAATTTTTTTTTTTTAATCTGAAATGGTCTGGGTTTGTCTTTCAGCGAAAGTGGGAATTGCCTGAGAGCAGTAAGGAAGTCAGAGCCCTCGGTGCTCCCAGCTTCACGCAGCAAGGATCTGGCGCTTAGTAGGTGATACGCATATAACGAACACAACAGGTTCTGATTCCTCCTTCCAACTTTTTCCACAGACCACGGGGCTGTGACACAGCCCCACCCGCCGGCTTCTTCCCTATACAGGGCTCATGTGTGGCTTTCTGACGTTGCCTCATTTCCTGGGAGGGAGGAGGACAACTCCATTCCTGGCTTCGGTTTATCGAGAGCCCACAATGGCCTTGGCACTGGCCCTCCAGCTGCTGATCCTCTGTGAGCCGCCCTCTCCCCTCTGTCTGGGTCCTTGGCTGGGCTGGGAGCAGAGAGAGAAAAGGGATGGAGACCCAGACACCCTGCATGGTGACCAGGCAGCACCAGCTAGGCGTTTGGAATTCAACTTTCAGTTCAGAATCAAGGGACAGGATTGGGGCCAAGACTGCTGAGCCCTAAACTAGAAAAGACAGTCCCAGAACAGGAGGGTGGGGACAGGTTTCTCTAAATCTTGAGGCAGGAGGGATTTTTGACCAGGGAGTGTGGAGTTCTGATTTATTTATTCTTTCTTTTTTGGTACCAGGAATTGAACTCAGGGGCACTTAACCACTGAGCCACATCCCCAGCCCTATTTTGTATTTTATTTAGAGAAAGGGTCTCACTGAGTTGCTCAGGGCCTGGCTAAATTGCTGAGGCTGGCTTTGAACTTGAGATCCTCCTGCCTCAGCCTCCGGAGTGGCTGGGATTACAGGCTTGTGCTACTCACACCTGGCTGTGGACTCCTGGTTCTGATGTGGGAGCAGGTGGAAGCCAGGACCTCTGAACCCCTGGGAAAGAAGGGGTGGAGGAAGGACTCCGGATGGAGGAAGGAGGGGGTTGGGAGCAGTTGTCTGGCTTCATAAGCAGGTGTGGAATGAAGCCTGAATTTCTGACAGCTTAGAGAGGAGTAAGTAGGGAAGAGTTCCTGTTCTCCAGAAAAAAGAGGGGTCGAGGAATCCCATTTCTGGGCTCCCGGTGAGGTGGGACTGGCACCCACAAAGGGCTTTACAAAGAATTCCTCTTCAACCCTCTTCAGGGCCTCTGGGTCACGCAGACCTCATTCTGCCTGGTGAGTAACACACCCTTTCATCTCCTCTTGTTGCTGACATCTCATTTCTAACTTCTCAGATTTTTAGCTTGGTGCCCAAGCTCACCCCAGATTTCCTCCTCCCTCCCCCTCTCCTGTTCCTTTTCTCTCTCCTTCCTTCCTTCCTTCCTTCCTTCCTTCCTTCCTTCCTTCCTCCCTCCCTGCCTCCCTCCCTCCCTCCCTCCCTCCCTCCCTTCCTTCCTTCCTTCCTTCCTTCCTTCCTTCCTTCCTTCCTCCTTTTAGTGGCCATTATACAGGGATAGTGAAGACCTGGAACTTTGTTGCTAGTGAGACATACCCTAGAACTCCAGCTTCACCATCTGTTACTACATGACCTTGAACAAACCAGGGCTTTGAGGACATTTCCTTCTTTGTAAAATGGGCTGTTGTTTTAGTCCAGCCACATAGGTAAATCCCTTGGTTTGGAGTTTGGCATCTATCTGGGGCTCGGGAAGTCAGATCTCCTGCAGTACGGATTATTCCTTCAACTTCTCCACTAAAGGAGGGTCTCCCATTCTGAGATGGGGTTCTTCCTGTTTTGTGAGGCGTGAGACCTCTCCTTTCTCTCCAACTTTCTCCCTCTATACTCCAACTTCAAACAAGAACCATCTGAGAAATCATAGATGTTGGCTTCTTTCAAATTGGGTTGGGTTTTTCTTTTTTTGCAGTGGGGGTGGAATCCAGAGGTGCTCTACCACTGAGCTATATTTCCAGCCCTTTTATTTTTTATTTTGAGGCAGGGTCTCACTAAGTTGCAGATGCTGGCCTTGAACTTGATCCTCTGCCTCAGCCTCTCTAGTTGCTAGGATTTCTAGTGTGCACCACCACACTCATCTCAAATTAGTTTTTTTTTAAATAATAAAGCTAATAATATCTATTCGTGGTTATAAAAGTTCAATCATTAGCAAAAAAAACATAGAACACCCTCCTTTTTCCTTCTCCATCTTCCTTAAATGATCTGAGTCCGTACCAAATTTTCCATGTATTCACACACATGTATGTATTTATAGATTTTTTTTTTTGCCAAAGAAAAATTGATAATTCATGACTCACCCTATTCTGCATCTCATACTTTTTACTTTACAGTCTGTCTTGGAGCTATCTCCATGCCACCATCTCCACTCTTCATCATTGTTCTAAGTGTTGACCAGCATTTGCTGTTGCACAATGACTGGACTGTGGGGCGAGGGGTCATTCCCTTTTGATATACATATAGGTATATCCAGTTTTTCATCCTTATGATCAGTGCTGCAACAAGCATGCCTGCATGAGTTCCTTTGTGCCAGGAGAAGCAGTGGAATTATTGGGCTCATCCCCTGTGTCTTCATAGAAACTGGCATTTCCTTCAGAGAAGGGGCATTCAAGTGGCAAGGACCTGTTTCAAAATATTCACCCAAACTCAATGTTAACCACAGTTTTAATTTTTGATAATCTGATTGGCAAAATAATCTTAGTGTTATTTTATTTTTAAAATAATTACGAGGAGGGTTAGGTGACATTTGTCCTTTAGTTGTGTTTTAGTCAATTGACTTCCTCCTTTGTACATTGCCTATTTGTGTCTTGTAGAGATTTTATTTGAATTGGTTCTAGGATTTCTTTCTGTATTCTCAATCTATGTGATTTTATGAATAAGCGATTCCTGCCAATACTGTCACATGCCTTCTAGCTTCATTTGTTCATCTTTTGGCAAATAAAACCCCAAAGTTTTGAAGGGATCAAATCTATTTTTGTCTCACGAATATTTCATTATACAGCTTAAGAAGCCTTTCCTACTTCAAGATATTTGTGTTTTTCTATATTTTCTAAGAATACATTTTAAGAAACACATGTAGGTTTTTAATTAAAAGCTGGAATTTGTTTGGGGGAATAGTGTGAGGTAGGGATCCAATGTTACTTTTTTCCAAATAGCAAGTTTTGGCAACTGTTCGGAGTCTGTTCTGTGTTGCCATAACTGAATGCCACAGAGTGGGGAATTTATACAGAACCGAAGTTTATTTAGTTTTCAATCCAGCTGCAAAGTCCAACATCAGAGGGCCTGATGAGGACCTTCTGTCTGCATCATGTGTGACCAAGAGCATCACCTAGACAAGAGGGGTGTGTGTCAGTGTGTCTAACTTATCCTCACATCAAACACCCACTCTGGCAATAATGGCACTGATCCAACCTTAAGGTCCTACCTCTCAGCGCCGTTGTGTTAGGTATTAGGTTTCCAACACATGAACTCGTGGGACAAATTCAAACCAGAGCAGCATTGACTGACATCTGTTACAAACATTCTGAAAACTAAAAATGCTGATTTCTGGGACATGACCCTCTGAAACCGTTTAAAAGCTGTAACTCAGTGCAGTGGCATTGGCAAATGCCTATAATCCCATCACTTGGAAGGCTGAGGCAGGATTCTAAGTTCAAGACCAACCAGCCTGGGCAACTTTAGATAAGACCGTGTCTCAGAATTAAATAAATAAATAGGGCTGAGGGTGTGGCTCAGTCCTAAAGCACCCCTGGATTTAATTCCGGTACCAACGAACAAACAAAACTGTGGAAGTTTGTGTGTGTTTGAGACCCGGTATCGCTAAGATGCTGAGGCTGGCTTTGAGCTTTGAACTTGCGCCTCTCCGGCCTCAGCCTCCTGAGCCTCCGGGGTCGCAGTCGTGCGTGCGCCACCACGCCCGGCATGCAGCTTTCTTTGACAAGCCTAGAGTGTGGCCCAGGTCCTCCTTTACTTTGTAGAGAGCTGAGGCGACTGGTCCTGGTGGCTTCCTTCCTTCCCCAACCTCCCTTGTATCTCCCGCGGTTCCTGGGAGGCCCGGAGGACTCACACAGCCTCCTTTATGAAATCTCCCCAGACTCCTACCCCAAGCCGTGGCTGGAGGCCCAGCCGGCTGCAGTCGTGGCCCCTGGGGTCAACGTGACCTTGCGGTGCCGCGCGCCCCAGCCCGCCTGGAGGTTTGCTCTCTTCAGGGCGGGAGAGGCCGCCCCGCTGCTCCTCCGCGACGTGTCCACCGAGCTGGCCGAGTTCTTCCTGGAGGAGGCGACTCCCGCCCAGGGGGGCAGTTACCGCTGCTGCTACCGCAGGCTAGACTGGGGACCGGGCGTCTGGTCCCAGCCCAGCGATGTCCTGGAGCTGCTGGTGACAGGTGAGGTCCTGGGCAGGGAGGCGACGGGCGCAGGGGCGGGGAAAGGGAGGGGAGAGGAGGGACAGGGGACGCGGAAGGACGAACCGGGATGGGGGGTCGCTGGAGGAGCACACGCGCAGGGAGAAACGGAGAAGGGGACACAGGGGAGGAGAGAGGTCGCGCAGCGCTCCGCCCCCATCGCTCCCGCAGATCTGCTGCCGCGGCCATCGCTGGTGGCGCTGCCCGGGCCGGTGGTGGCGCCTGGCGCCAACGTGAGCCTGCGCTGCACCGGCCGCCTGCCCGGCATGAGCTTCGCGCTGTACCGCGTGGGCGTGACCCTGCCGCTGCAGTTCCGCCACTCCGCGCAGCGCTGGGCCGACTTCCCGCTGCCCGGCGCCCGCGCGCCCGGCACCTACAGCTGCTACTACCACACGCCCTCCGCCCCCTACGTGCTGTCGCCGCGCAGCGAGTCGCTGGTCGTCAGCTCCGACGGTGAGGCGCCCTCCTCGCTCGGGCCTCAGGGACCCGCCCCGCCGTCCTTCCCCTGACCCAGGGTACCGACCCCAGCCCTCCTCCTTGGGACCCCGGGACCCACTCCAGCTCTCCTCCAGAACCTGGGAACTGGCTTCAGCCCTTCTCCCCAGGACGGGGGTCTTCGCCCAGGACCTAAGGAATTGACCCCCAGCGCTCCTCCCCAGGACCCAGGAGATAGACCCCAGGCTCCTCCACAGGGGTCCAGACCCCAGCCCTCCCTCAGATCCAGGGGCCCAGGCCCAGTCCTTCTCCCTCAGATCCAGGAATCTGAGGCCCTGTTCTCCCATTTGTCCTGCTCCGCTTTGAGACTTGGGTCCCCAACTCCACCCCAGGAGTTAGACCCAAAAGTGCAGATTTGGGGGTCCGGGATCTGTCAACCTCTCTCCCTCTCCTTGGCCTGCAGACTCCAGCTCCTTGGACTACACCCAGGGGAACCTCATCCGCCTGGGGCTGGCGGGCTTGGTCCTCCTGTCCCTGGGTGTCCTGGTGGCCTTGGACTGCCGCAGCAGGAGAGTACCCTTGATGGAGTCCTGCCCTAGGGGAACTGGGTGCTGACACTGTGATGTGAGAAGACTTCCTGCAGAGGGGTGGAGACGCTGGGATCCCTGGGGTCCGTCAGCCCCTCCTGGAGCCCCCCAGCCCTCCAGGCTCAGCCTGGCTTAGCTCTCCTTCACTAATGTGTCCTGCACCGTGGCTTCCTTCTGGGTCTTCTCCAAGACCTCCTAGTTGAGTGGAAGTTGCTCAGTGATTGTTTCCAGCCAAAAGTCTTGGGTTCCAATCGTAGTGCAGCCCTCACTGACTAGGACTTTCAGAAAAGTCACCTGCTCCAAGCTTTGGCTTCTTTTATTGTAAAATGGGCACGTTGATAATACCACACCAAAGGATTGTCATCAGATTAAGTGAATAATTCACCCCCTCCCCGTGAAAGTGTTTAAAAACTGGCTGGCCTGTAGTATATGCTCAATAAATATTAGCTACCCTACCCCAGTGATTTCTACCAGGCTTGCAGTTTGAACTCTGAAGTTCTTGCCGTTTTCCTTCGTGCATGCTCCATCTCACTTTTTAAGCAACTCTTCATCTGCCTCTTCTGGCATCCTTGATCGCCAAGCAAATCCCTTCCAGACTCTTCAGACCTACCACTAAAAGTAACTCAAGAGGAGACCAAGCAGAGCTTCTGCAACAGTTACAGCTTCATTTTGCAGTGGGAGGTTTTCCTTGACTCATCATTATCCCAAAGTGGGAACCATTGCCAGACGGGGTGTGTGTGTGTGTGGGGGGGTGGGGGTGGCACCTGCGCAGTAGAGCTTTGACTGGCCGCTAATCTCTACTCCGTTTGTCCACTTCCCACTGTACCCTTGGCTGACACTCACGGTGGTGGTTTAAAAAACAAACACAAACCGTTCTTCTCACAGCCTGTTCGCTGTCCTTGTTTTCTCCCCCACCCCTCAAAGCCTGGTGACTTGCAGTTTGTCTGAATTTATTCACTTGACTTCTATCTTTATCTGGCCATGTTGATGCGTTCTCATCTCCAGGAACATGAATTCCGTCGCCAAGCAGTTGCCACCGCTCAGTGTCCGTGCATTCCTATCTCGACTTCTGCGGTGGAGCACAGATTCTATTTTCATTACGTTTTCCAGCTTCCTATTCCTCTTCCCATTTCATGGAAAATACTGTGACTTCCAGCTTTTGGACAGCCCCAGCTCTTCCAGCTGTCCTCTTGTGCAGCTTATCAAACCTGATTTTTCCTCTGTGAAGGGGAGACTGAACATACCTGCCAGGTCAACCCCAGAGTTAAACCGGATGACACGTGCTTCCAACCTTTGGCCAGCAGCTTCAACTTCTCCTATGCTCCCTTTTCTAGGCAGGATAAGAAGCAAAATTTGCATGTGACTGCGGACACACACACACACACACGTGTACTAATGTTCATGAAGCAACGCTTGCGTCTGTGCAGACACACACTGACTTACTCTTTTTTTTTTTTTGAAGGCCAGATCTTATTTATTGGTTACTCTTAAAAATTCTTATTTTTGACTGGACTCAGACTTAGAAGTAGAAGCTCTCAGAGAGGACAGCCTGCGTCTCTTGGCAATCTGTTCCTGGCGTTTTTCTTTGGCTTCTTTCATTCTCTTAGCCAAAAGTTTGGCATATTCTGCAGCCTCTTCCTTATTTTTCTTAGTACGCTGTTTCTTCAGAGCAACACGCTGGCGTTTGTGTTGCAGGACACGTGGAGTAACAAGACGCTGAATCTTCGGTGCTTTGGTCCTAGGTTTTTTACCTTCCTTGTTTAAGGGTTTTCTGACAACATATTGGCGGACATCATCTTCCTTGGATAGATTGAAAAGTTTGCGGATTCTACTAGCTCTTTTGGGCCCCAGTCTACGAGGTACCGTAGTATCCATAAGTCCAGGAATATCCTTCTCTCCTTTTTTTACAATAACCAAGTTAAGAACGCTCAGATTGGCATCCACAATGCAACCTCGAACAGATTTGTGCTTTCTCTCTCCAGTTCGCCTTGGTCTGCTAGTGCCCCTTACTCAGTAGCAGACGAACACGACCATGGGTCAAGACACCCTGCTTCATGGGGAAGCCTTGTTTGTCGTTCCTGCCACTGATTCGGACCACATAACCCTTTCATTCTTCACCCAGAGCGTCAGCAGCAACTTCTGTGGCCATACGCTTCTCATAAAAAGTACGAAGTTTGTGTTCATCGTCCACTTCAATGAGTTTCTGGCAGCCAGTGGCTGGGAAGGAGATATTCAGCTTCATTTTGGAGCAGCTGATCTCCCACAAGGCGCCACGAAAAAGAGCTTACTCTGTCTTATTAAGAATGCCTTTTGGAACCCACGTGCTCAAGATCTGAGGAAGTGTAAGCCACATTTGTTGCTGTGTCCTTTTCTTTTGGAGACTAACCTACACCACATTTTGCACAAAGATTGGGAAGTTTAAAATTGTGTTATTTCAACACCTGAGTACCCTTAGTGGACAGGATGAGGATGCTCAAATGTGAGATTAGGCAGAACTGAACTTTGAAGTCTGACTGGCTACCTGGGTGCACGGACCTGCTGCAACGCTGTCAGCTGGACCTTCTGGGTTTGTCCTTGGTACCTACGTGGGACCCTGGCAAGGTTCCTCCAGTGCACATCTCCCTGACATATGTGGTTGTGGGACATCAAGAGAGATGAGGGGAGTGGCCTTGGATGCGGCTTCAGAGTCATCAGACCCAGTTTTCCCTCTTTGTAGATGAAAAACTGTGGAAAGGAGAGATGTCCTGAAGTCCCCCTGAAACCGCAGGAAGTCAAAGGCACATCAGGGAGGTGCTCCCAGTGCGACCTCACCTGGCACCATCTGCTGTCCCTTCACATCCACTTGGGACTCTCAGCCATGGGCTACCACCTGCCTCCTCTTGCTTGCTGTCGTTTCTACACCTATCCTTCCATTTCTTGGTCTCATTCATTCACTCTTCCACCCATCCATCCCTTCATTAATCAATTTATTGATCCACTGAACTGCAGATTAATTAATCCCATGTCCATCCATCTGCCTGTGCATCTGTGAACCCATAAACCCAAGATTTCTTCATATTCGTTTACACAGTGACCAGCATGGGCTTGGTAAAGACCAAGTGTTGACGGCTTGTTGCTCGAGTAGCGGTCAAGGCACATCACTTTCCACAAATGGACATCTGTCTGCGCCAGGCATGTCCTGCCAGACAATCCTGTCTTCACCAGCGGCTCTCCAAGACTGACCCAGGCGGTCAGCCCAGGAGTCAGAGTCTGTGGTCAGAGTCCTTTTCTCTGGGCTGCCTTGTAACACAACAACCTGTTGGGTGGAGATTTCTGAGTCTTATTGGTTTTAGCCTCCTTGCCCACTTTCACTTTTAAGTAAGGAAGAGAGAGGGTCACGACTCACAGTTCACAGATGCAAAGCAGTCTGTGGCTCTCGAGGAAGATGTTTCATTACTTGTCACCCGAAAGTGATCAGAGTGTGCACAATGCTTGTGATGAGATGGACGATCTTGCATGGTATCTTCCATTCACCCCCCTTGCTGGGTTGACTCTAGTCATGCTATTTCTGTGAGCTCAAACACCTGTGGGGGCCAAGCTCAAATTTTTATACGTCCAGTTGTTTTATTATTTTTACATTTTTAATTTACTACTACTACTAATACTGTTATTATTATTTTGGTACTGGGGACTGAACTCAAGGCATTTTACCACTAAGCTACATCCCCAGCCCTTTTGATTTGTGGAGACAGGGTTTCACCACATTGCTGAGGCTGGCCTCCAACTTGCGATCCTCTTGCCTCAGCCTCCTGAAGTCGCTGGGATTACAGGAGCGCACCACTTCCCCTGGCTCCAGTTGTTTCAAATGTAGCCCAAGTAAGCAGATTTTTCGTCCATCAGAGCTCACCTGCTTCACATAGCCCACAAAACCACACTCAACATCCGCAAGCCGAACCCTGAGGCCAGGAAAGACCCCTGGTCTCTGCCACCCTTTGGAGCTCTGGTCCCAGAGGTCCTCTTTCGTGCTACTGAAATGCAGCCTGGCTGTGAAAGCCTGGCTCTGGCCCTCACTGGCTGTCCCTTGAGCACCAGAAGGGACTTCCCTTCAGCAGACATGTCAGGGCTCATCCAAATAAACTCATAGTGCACTATCGCCACCTTGTGGCACGTTCTTGTCCTTGACCAGCGCTGACGTCCAGAGCACATGCACCAGTCCCTGTGCCTGTTCTGGACCATGAGTCCAGAAGAGCAGCAAGGAATGTCATTCCCAGATCTCTGAGTGGCACACTGCCTGGCCATGCTGGAAACGGTGGCTGCTCCATTGTCGGGATGCCCAAAGGAGGAGCAGAGAGGTTCCCGCTGGCTGGGAAAACTACGGCTCCCCTGCACGCCTGGCTCCCCACCGGCTCCCTGCCCCAGAGTCCATCTGACCTGTGTGCATCGTCTCTGTCAACTCAGGCTGCAGTGACATGTCACAGGCTGGGTGACTTGAACAGCAGGAATTTATTTCTCACAGTTCTGGGGAACAGGCTGGGCTCTGGTGAGGGCTCCCTTCTTGGTTTGCAGATGGCTGCCTTCTTGCTGAATGGCAGAGGAAGTGCTCCCAGCCCTCTGGTGGGTCTTCCCCTTCTTCTAAGGATACTATCCCATCATGGGGGGCCACCCTCCTGGCCTCATCCAAGCCAAATCACCACCCAGGCCGACCTCCCAATGCCATCACACTGGGGGCCGGGGCTTTACCCTGCATCCAGCCCGTGACAGCTCCCTCCAGGGATGATGTGTCATTGCTTATTTTACAGCTCTGTGGAAGGTTTCTGCCTCTGTAAGGGCCAGCTGCACAGTGGCACTCTGGAAACCATCTGCTCATCCAGATGCTCAAAGACCCAAACTGACCCGGTGCAGTGGACTGTGCGTGTAATCCCAGACACTCAGGAGGCTGAGGCTGGAGGGTCGAAAGTCCAGGACCAGTCTCAGCAACTTAGTGAGACCCGGACTCAAAATAAAAAATAAAAGGGCTGGGGATGTGGCTCAGAGGTTAAGCGCTCCTGAGTTCATTCAATCCCTGGTACCGAAAAATAAAAAATTGCCTCAAACTGCCACTAGTCCAGGCTCATAACGGGTCTCTTGTGATCCTCCCAGAACATGAAAGGGCACAGCTTCGAGCTTGGGCTGTGAGACCAACTCCTGCTGCCCTCCAGGGATTCTGTGTCCGCGAAGAGATGCACACTCTGTCTTCAACCCTCATTCCTGGCCCCCAGCTGCTGAACCCCTGGCATTGCCTGAGTGGCAGGGGTGCAGGAGCGTCTTTTGTGACTCACAAGGAGCCCCCTCAACTTTGTCTGAGTTTATGCTGATGAGGTGACTTGGGATTGTAGGGATATTGCCAAAGGAAGCCACCAGGTGATTGGAGGGCTGGGACTTTCCAACCTGCAGGGAGGAGAGAGGGGCTGGGGGTGACCAGCCAACGGATGATGATTCGATCAAGCATGCCCTTGCACTGGAGCCTCCATGAAGGCCCCAAATGGTGGGTGCAGAGTGGCCCAGCTGTGGACACATCCACATGGGGCAACCCACTCCTGTGCCAGGACCCTTCTGGACCATGTTGAAGTGTCTCTCCCTCTGGATTTCATGTGCATCCTTCTTCCTAGCATCCTTTATAATAAACTGGCCCTAGGAGGAGGAACTTTTGCCTGCATTTCTCAAGCTGTTGTAGCAAATTCTCAAATATGAAGGGAGGTCAAGGGACCTCTAGCCGGTCAGACAGCAGCATAGTAACCTGGGGACCCGCTGCCGCAGGTGGCACCTGGGATGGGGGCAGTCTGCTGGGGCAGGGCCCTTGACCTGGGGGTCTGGGCTCACCAGTGTCAGATGATTGGAGTTGAGCCTCTGGACACCCAGTGGTCTGCAGGGCGCAGCTCACACACCTGGCATCAAGGTTCCCAGGGAACTGCAACTGGCACCGAGGACAGGTCCTTCCTTTTGCTCTTTAGGCAAATAAGACCTTGTCTGAAACTGAAAGCCACTCCCCCCACCCCCCCCCCCCCCCCAGTTGGATCAGGCAGCCCTGTCCTTGCCTCATCTGCTGTATGTGAGCTTGACTGCTGCGTGTCCTCCTGGGGCACTGTCACCAGTGAACGTCCTAGTGACCCATACCTTGCTTTCCTCCAGCAAAACTGAACTTGACGGTCCCGCTTTGGGCTTTTAAGCTACCTAATAAAATTCCCAAGTTTAGCTTTAAGAATTCAAGTTGCTGTAACTAACCAAAAGGAGTTGAAGGATGAGATTGAGAATAGGCTGCCTCTCTTTCACAGGTATGGGAGAGGGGAGAGAGCAAGACGAGATGGAGAGAAGGGGAGGGAGACGGAGAAAGGCCTGGAAGTGAGAGCAAGGAGAAGGCTATTATTTGGTGCCATAAAACTAATTCAAGAGTCTCATTTGATTAGGTGATGAACTGAGAATATTCAGAAGACCATAAATGTGTTTTATAGCCGTGTGCAGTGTGGAGCTCTATAGCTATTTATTATGATTGCCCATGTGTTCTGTGCTCTGCTCCTATAAATCTGTCCTTTGGAGTTTAACCTGCACAGAATAACCTTGTGGGAGTCTGAGGCATCAGGGACCATTGCCAGCACGGTGGCAGTGCCTTTCAAGGGGCGACCTGGTGCTGAGTGGCGGTCTCAGGCCGTGCCTTGTTGTCCTGGCAACGTGGAATCTCTGACACCTCTGCCTTCCCAGGCAGCAGGAGCTTGTGAGTTGGTTCTGTGGAATCAGAAGGCGCTCATTAGCACCCGTTGCTGTTTTCCTCCCACACTTAGGATGCAAAAGTTAAAAGCCCAAGAAGCCTGGATTTTGTTGCTTCTGCAAGGGTTTGAGAACCTGGTTTGATTCCAGTTGCAGCGTCAAACACCAGACCTGACAGAGACAAGGGTTGCCCCTGATTTGAGCTGTGGTGGCGAATGGGGGAAATGTTACAGGCAAGGGCAGCTGCTGAGCTTCTGGAGGCCGTGGTGAGAGCCGGTGACCTAGTGGGGCGGTAGGGACAGCCTGGCTGCAGAAAAGGCTCCTGCGCTGGCTTCTGAGGGAAGGTGGTCAAGCAAAAGTGGGTGAGCGGTGGGCGGGGGTCTCCAGATGCAGGAAACGGCACCGGGAGGGCCCTGCGGTGGGAAGGAGGCCTGTGCTCCAGGCCCGTGGTTCTCAAGCTTGCCGGACAAGGGAATCCCCAGGAGCATCGGGGGTCCAGGGTGACACACTGGGGACTCATCCTGTACCTCTTAAAACCTGCAGTGTCTGGCGGGGGCTCAGGCATCCCCAGATACATCACACACGCTTCCCTTCAGCATCTTGACCGTTTTTAAGGGACCACTCTGTGACATGGATTCCCAATGTCATATAACCATCGCCTCCAGCGTCTCCAGAACCCGTGGTAAAACCGAAGCTCACCCACCACACATGCTCCTTGGTGCCCCCTGCGCCCAGCCCTGGGGAGGTCACCCATCTACCTCTGTCCCTGAATCTGACCCCTCTCAGTGCCTCCTGCGCCGGAGATGTCCTCCAAGCTCACAACCGTTCAGGCTGGCGAGGGAAGCCCCTTCCTTTTCCAGGTGGAGGGATGTGCGCCCGTGTGGCTGGGGCACTTTCTGTGGGTCCGTCTGTCACGCGCAGCTGAGGTGAAGGTGCCGCTGACCTGGCAGGGGTCCCTCCTCTCTGCAGGAAGTCTGCCTGGCATGCTTTGCCTTCCTGTTTGTCAAGGCCCCTGGCGGCAGGTGTGGTGTCCAGCGGCCTGCACGCCGGCCTCTTCTCTGCTACCTGGAGTTCTGAAGGCAGAGACTGGGGGGAGGTTTCCTGGAGACCCCGATCCAGCTCTCGTTCCTGCTGTTCCCTCTGCCATCCAGAGGGCCCTTCTGCTGGGCTCTGGGTCGGAGCCTGTTTTGTGTTTCATGACAGAAGACCTCAGACTGGGTCATTTATAAACAGAAGAATTGTATTTCTCATTGCTTTGGGGGCTGGAAGTGCAAGAGAAGGGGGCGGCATCTAGCCAGGGCCTTCTTGCTGCAGCACCCACGCCGGTGGAGGGCGTAGGAGTGGGGGGGACGAAGGGGGGACCCTGCTCCTGGGGCGCCAGACTCCTGCCTCAGGCCCTCCGCCCACCTGCCCAGCTGCAGTGGAGGTAAGTTTCCTGCAGCTGAACTTGGGGACACTTGTCCTTGTGGCCACGGTGGACACTCACTGCTCTGCTCGCAGTCAGACCTCTTGTTGTGCAGCTGCATTCCCTCTGTGAGCACCTACGGTGTCCTGGGCACAGCGGGGTCCGAGGGTGACTGATCAACTTCACACCCTGGCCCCAGATTCTTAGGCTGTAGGCGGCACCCTCTTGGCCGCAATCCAGTCTCCTGGGCCCTGGTCCTCCCTCCTCCTCACAGCCTGCCCTCGACTTGCCCCCTCCTGCTCCGCTTTCCCTGTTCCTTCCTCCTCCTCCCCCCTGGCCTGTTGTATGCAACTCCTTTCCTACCCACCGTCCCCGTCCTCCTCGTATCTGTTCACCTTCTCTCTCCAAGCTCCTGGCCTATTTCCCTTCTCGTGCTATTTTATTTTATTTAAGGTACAGGGGACTGAACTCAGGGATGTTTTACCACTGGGCCCCATCCCACCCTATTTTGTATTTTATTTAGAGACAGGGTCTCACTGAGTTGCTGAGGGCCTTGCTAAGTTGCCCAGGCTGGCTTTGAGCTTGCAGCCCTCCTGCTTCGGCCTCTGGAGTGGCTGGGATCACAGGCCACCACACCAGCTCTGTTAGTGTCTTCTACGGCACCTGCACAAGAGCAGCAGAGGCCAGCGGCAGGCCTAAGGGAGAGCCCCGGGCCCTGGTGGCACCACAGGGGGCGCAGTGTCTCAGGAGATGGGTGCTGGGTCAGAGAACTGAGAAGCATCCGCTCTCACAGACTGAGTTTGGCACCTCCTTGCACGTAGGCTGGCTCGGCAGCCTGGGCCTCTCATCAATTAGGGATGCCCTTGGAGCCTCCATCTCCACGAGCCCCACATCTGCAGGTTCCACCAACCGCAGTTGGAAAACAAAGCAAGAAGATGCGTGTGTGTGAACAGGCGCAGACTCTGCCCTTGTGGTCATCCCCTGAACAGCACAGCGTGACAACCACCTACGTTCTGTCAGGTACTCGAAGTCATGCAGATGAACGTCGAGCCCACAGGAGGACCGTGGGGGCTACAAGCAATTGTCACACCCATCTCCATGAGGGACTTGAGCATCTGCAGATCTGGGTATCTGTGCGGTGTGGGGTGTCCTGGAACCAGTGCCCATGGATGCCAAGGGGCAGACGCACAGCCTGCAATCACAGCATAGAGGGCGTCACACAGTAGGTCTGTCTCCTTGAGCACCATGGGAGAGCCGAATAGCACCCACCTCTGCTTCCCTAGCTCAGAGCTGATGCCTGCCAGCCAGGGCGGGGCTCGAGGCTGAAAACCGCTGCTGTCTGTTCCTTATGTCATTCTTACCAAAGCAAATCTCCCACAGTCCTTCCTCCATCGCTACCAGAGAAATGGAGCGTCACCAGGCCTTCACTGTGGACGGATGGAATTCCACAGCCTAGCGTTTAAAATGCACGCCCGTCTTCAAAGTTAGCCAAAGGACGTCAAGAAGAGAGGTGGAAGATGTCCTCGGTTTCCTGATACTACATAAGGGGAAAGATTCTTCTGAGTCATCAGACTAATTTAAGGAATTGATTTGATAAGGTGTTGAGTTGAGAACATTCCCAAGAATATCAATCTTGTTTTCTGGTGCAATATGGAGAATCGCATGAATATTCATGACTGCGTTCCCTTCTCTGTTCAGATGAATCTGTACACAGAACCGTTGTTTGAATAAAAGGGTCTTGTTGGATTCTCAAGCCTTTTAAAAATCATTTTCACATCTTTTGAAAATAACTTTTCAAGTAATACCTGTCATTATCATTGGTTTTACTCCTTGATAATTTGTTGCCTTATTGATTTTTCTGTGTCCCCAAACAGCGAGATGAGTGAGCTGCATCAAGACAAAACAGCCTCAGGGCATTTGCTCTTCTTCCAAATGCAAGGTGGAAAAAAAATAATTAAGGCCGGTCGGTGACTTATTTGATTTCTTATTTTAATGCAGAAATTGAAAAGTCTTTTACTTAAATTAGCATACCTACCTGATGCAATTTTTAAACTTTATTTGGATCCCAATTTTTAAAAAATGATAAAAAGAACATTTGAAAGGCATCATCAAATTCAAGTTCTGACAGGATATCAGCGGCTATCAAGGAAGCTCTGTGACTTCTCCTGGTGTGATGTTGCCTGTGGTGGTGAGATTGTTTTTAAAATGGTTCGTTCTGATAAAGATAGCCATGCCCTGGACTATTCTGAGATGAGGAAGACGACTTCGCCGAGGAATCGCTAACCTCGAAGCGCGGCTTTTGCGACGGCTGGGACAGTGCAGCGCCCCAGGCGGGAGCCAGGCCCAGTCCACCTCGCTTGCCCCGAGGGCTGCTGAGCCCGTGCCACGTCCCCCAGAGGATGATGCTGCGACCCAGAAGAAGATGAACCCGGCCCAGCAGCAGCCTCCCCAGGAACAGACCCCGGGCCGAGGACTCAGGATCGAGTTGCGTTCTGGGGAAGGAAGGAGACACGGGAGAGGATGGTGGGGGGCTTGGGCGGCCCCCGGAGCGTGGCTGGAGCTCACAGCTGGCAGGGACTGCTCCATCAGCTCTGGAGGCAGCGTCCACTGCTCCTCAGGCCGACCCTCAGGGCAGCTGAGGCACCCACCCATCCATCTGCCCCTGGGTGCTGCCTCCTGGCCATGATTGATGGGCAGGGCACGTCCGCAGATGGCTCTATGCTGTTTTCCCCAGCTGCTGGGATGGTGGTCTTGGGTGTGCCCCGGGGAGGGCGGAAGTGACCTCAGTGGTCAGGGAACAGGCAGCACAGGTTGGATGCAGCAGGGAGGCTACAGCGGGCTTCTTACACAGACCCTCTGACTTCAACCCCCTCGACTCCACAAATTGTGGTAAAACATCTGCACCTGTCCATCGAGTCCCCTCCACCCCTGCTCCACCCATCCATCTTTGGCCCTGTGACCTGGCTCCTCTAGGAGCTCCAGGTGCCTGGGATGACAGGGACTTTGTCCTTCGGATCTGGCTTGTCTGATGTGACGTCCTCATGGCTCGTCCCTGGGGTGGCTGGCCTCCCGATCTCCTCCCTTTCCAACGCCGGACGACATTCTGTTGCATGGAGGGACTGCGAGCTGTCTCTCCTCGTACGCCTGGGGCACCTGGGCTGGCCCATCTTTGGCTGAACATGAGTGTGTGGTGATTTTTGAGACCCTGCTTTCCGTTACTTGGGGTTTATACTCAGAAGCAGAATCGCTGGGTCAGAACTGATTTGATTTTTAGCCTTGAAGCCGCAGGTGGGGCAGGGATGTGGCTGTGTGCTCCCGGAAGCCCATGCGTCCCGTCTGCGTGTATGTGAAAGCCCTCACGGTTCACTTTCCGCGTCAACTTGTCTCTTTTTCTCATCCCACACCACTCCATGTGGAATCTCTAAAAATTTTTTAAACATGTGAAATGGTAAAATCAGCATATTGCTTTCAGCCTGTTTAGAAAGCACAAGGAAGCAAGTGGAAAACATGGACCACAACCTCTCATCACTCAGAGAGCGGTATTACAAGAGCAGGTGATCACAGCCTTCTAGATTTTTCCAGGGGCAGGTGGGCCTCAGCCCGGTTGGGATCCAGCACCTGTGTTCTCCACATTGCGTCTACACCTCCCCAGACGTGGGCACGGCCCCCAAGTCCCCCTGTGGAGCTGCTCTGCTAACAGCATGATGCTCTTGCTTGGGCCTGTTGGAACTTCGTCTCCTCCTCCACCCTTGCTTCCTCTGTGGTGTTCCTAAGTCCTCTCGGTTATCAGCGCTGGCCCAGGGTGCCTGGGAGTTGGACGCAGAGCTCCACTTGCATCTGCTCGAGCAGAAAAGCTGGCTGTGAGAAAGGGAGGCATGCCTGCTCTTCTGGACCGCGTGAGTCCCGCTGCGTTCTGTCCTGCCGGAGGGGACGGTGGGTCATGGATTGGACTTGCGTCCAATCCTCTGTGTGGATTTGTGTCTCTGCCTCCGAGAGGGCAGCCTGAATTCCCTGTGTGGCTGGTGGACTGTGTGGGTCCAGCCCCTGGGACAGTGTTGGACGAGCGGGTATTTCCTGCCCTGACCATGAAACAGGCCTCGTGGGTAAGCTAGGGGATTAAAAACCTGAACCACGTTGCTGCCGATCCCACAGCAAGCCTGGAGGAGCATTCTTGAATGAGGGGTGAGGGGGCCACCATGAATCCCCAGGTCTTGGGGGAAAGCAGGGCCCTTTGGAGTGGAGGCGGGGCAGGGAGGCAACTGGGGCTGGTGGGGCCTGTGGGGTAGGTAGCGGGGCCCGTGGGTGAGCGAACCGTAAGCCCACACACCTTTTCCAGCTTCCAGAATCCAGCTGTTGCTGGATTTTCCAGTGGCTTTTGTTGTATGTATGTGACCCCTGCCTTCTCTCCTGTGTGATATTTTTCTTGAAATTGACCCACATATTCTTTGTTCTTTTAAAGACTCTAAAAACACATCATCTGTAAGACACTCGTGTGGAAGGTCCTTGGTAGGAACGGAAGGTGGCCCTCGAACTGGCAGAGGAGCCACACCGCTCGGCTCCTGTCCCCACTGATGTGGCCCGAGCTGCTCTTTCCCCTGTTCTGAGAGCTCGGAATGGGACAGAAGGCAGGGCCTGCACCTTCCCCGGCGTGGCCGCTGCCGGGAGAGCTGGAGGAAGGCTCCCGCAGGCTCAGTCTGCTGTCCTCGTCCCCGGCAGCTGCTTAGGCCATGTGGTTTGTGGCTGCCATACTGAAGGAGCACACCTGGGTGGCTGGACAGCAGAGGCGGGTCTTCTCTCCCACCCGCAGCCTGAGGTCCAGGATCAAGGAGAGCACAGGGACGGACGCTTCTCTCCTCCGCCTGCAGGTGGCGCTGTCCCCCCCGTGTCCCTCAGACTGCCTGTCCCTTTGGAAGGACACCAGTGGGACTGGATTGGGGCCCACCCTGATGACCTCATTTTACCTGTTACCTCTTTTTAGCATTTCTGCGCCTTTAAGATAGTAAACTAACACATTGTCACTGCATATATTTGTGGGGTGGAGGGGATACCACTCTATGACCGTGACGTGGAGTGATTCCTTCAAGCTAACCAGGTAGTGGTCGGCTTTTGTGCTGAGACCATCTGAAGCTGACTCGGTGAATTCGAAATGCACACAGTAGGTCTCAAGGAAAAGCCCACCTCCCATCTAGCCCAGGCCTGGGCCTCTGACAGCACCTCCAACATCACCTCCCGTCCTGCCCCTGGCCGGTGGTACTTCTGAGGCCAAGGCTGCCCGCATTCTTAGGTACCTTAGGTTCGTCTTTTGCGCCCTGCCCTGTGCGATCCTCTCTCCCTGGTCACGCCTGAGAGGAATGCTGGGTCGAAGGGCAGGTGGACGCCTGGCTGCATCAGTGACGTTTAGACAGCTTTCCTGAGGACTTGTGCCACTTCTTTCTCCTCCTCCATCTGTGCCAGTGCCTCTTTGACCGCCCGGATCTCCTTTTCTCCGTAAGACTTCACCCAAACCTCATGCCAACCCGTGGGCTGGGGATGAGGGGCGGGAGCCAGCCCCTGCCGGAGCCGCGGGGCCTGGAAGTGGCCTCCGGCGAGCCCTGCCTGGTCTGTGCCCCCTGGGAATCGCCTCTGCTGGGTTCTGGCGATTTTCTTCCAGCCTGCAGAACGTGGCCTGGCAGGTGGGCTGTGTCTTCAGCGGCTGTTTCAATGGCCCTAACGCCCTTCCTGACTGCGCAGGGCTGAGGTGGGCTGTGCTGGAGAAGTCACGGGCCAGGGACCGGGGCTGGCTCAGCTGCCAGGAGCTCAGGCCTTGGTCAGCAGGCCTTCAGAACAGAGTCCTGCCATCTTGACTGCAGGATCCCGTGCTGTGTGAGACTAAAAGCAAATGGAAAGGAAATTGAATGATGTCCTTGGTGAATTGCCAGGAGCATCTTTTTGCCAACTTCAGAAATAATCCTTTTTAAAATCAGAGCATGATAGACATGCCTAGTAGTCGGGTTCATCTTGACAAAATCACGTAAGTCTGGAACTTGATTTCAGTCCCTCCTCCCGCCCCCTCCTCCTTCCTCCGCTCATCTTCCCGTCACTCGTTTATTTATTTTCGAATTGGCGATTTCTACATGTACATAAAAGTGTCCTATGTTGATGTATGCACACAGCATGGTTTTGTCAAACTCGTCCCACTTTCCTCCCCTCTCCTGTCCCTCCTCCCGCCCCCTCCACCTCAGCACAATTCACCATGGCCAGATTACGGAATCAGCCAGGTGCCCGTCAACAGGTAACGGTGTTGATGATCCCACTGGAGTTCCACTCTGCCATAAACAAGGTGAAATCACGCCTTTGCTGGCACGCGGGAGGCACTGGAGAACGTCACGCTAAGTGAGATAAGCCACACGGAGAAAGTCCAGGGTGGAACGTTCTCTTGCCATAGGTGGAAGCTGGAGAGAAGTATGAGGGGGCAGAACGGGCACCACAAAGACACAGGGAAGAGCAGTGGCGTAGAAATGATCCTTTCAGGATTTCAGTGAACGTCCAGTTTCAAGTGAATGTATTTATTTGTTTACTTTATCCTGTGGTGCTGCGGATCAAATCCAGGCCTCACGCACACTGGGCCAGCTCTCTACCTCTGAGCCGCACCCCAGCCCTAACATACTTGTGTTAAAAACGAGACCCACCCTGAAAGCAAAGCCAAAGTAAGGCCCGCCTTGGCTGTCCGTACCCACTGGGTGGCCCGTGGGTGGACAGTCCTTGACCATCCATACCCACTGGGGGGGACCTATGGGTGGACAGTCACTTAGGGCTCTGTGGTCTTCCTCAGCTGGAGCTGTGAGCACAGGACAATGCAGGCAGCGTCAAGTGGCTTCACACCTGCAGTGCCTTGGCCTCCTTGGGACCAACTCTGCAGGCCCAAGTGCTAAGGTTTGGGGGTTTCCAATCAGATGCCCGACGTGTGCCTGAGGCAGAGGAGGGCGTGCTGTGAGTCAGGTCCTCCAAGACGGGCGTGTGAGGAACATGTTGCAATCAGTGCACTTCCTGAGCCTGGATGCCGGAGGGAGGAACCGAAGAGCCCGCTCAGGGCGGGTGCTGCCCACTCCCTGGGGCCGGGAGGCTGTGCTGTTCTGGCCCTGCCTGTCTGTGGGCCACAGAACCCAGGAAGGACGCTTGGGACAGCTGGCGGGCCAATATGATCCCAGAGCTACTGTCCCTCCTCTGCTTCAGTAAGTTCACGGGACCCTGTGCTGGGCTGCCGAGGGTCAGTCATGTAGTGGAGAGAGGTTGGGGACGGATGGGGGTCACAGCGTCAGCTTCAGGTCGCTGAGGACACAGGAGGAGCTGGGCCTCGCTGATGCGCTGAAGGCATTGGCTCCAGCCCAGGCCCACCTCCTGTTTCGCTGAGTACCTCTGCCACCAGGCCTCACCGGCTGCACGGTCTTCTCAGTGCCACTCGGAGTGTGTGTAAGCGAAGTGCTGAGGAGAGGAACCGTATCTCAGCTCTGTAGGCAAGACGCAGGGTCAAAGAGACCTGAGGACTCGCTCTGATGGGAAGAAGCAAGGTCGCGGGGCTCTGGCCGAGCAGTGTCGCGGGCAGGGTTCTGAGCCCGCTCCTGCTGCTTTCTGTGGGCAGTTAGTTATGCTGCCGTACAGCAGAGACGAGCTTCACATGGACTTTCTTCCTGTTGTGATCAAAAGTATCGTGAGAGACACCGGAAGGTGACAGATACCGGTCTTGAGGTAGGATTCGATATGTCTCTTGCCCTTCCTCCTGCCTAAAATCGTCACACAAAACACCGGCAGGACACGTCCCATACTTGGGGAACTCCATTCTGATCCGACCCTGGCCTCTAAAACCTGCAAGAGCAAGTTAGGTCCACTTTTACAGGTTAGGAGTTTAATTTGAGATTGCAACGTGGAGTGAACAGATTTCGGGGAAACCGAATTTCCACACGGGGCTGTCGACTCCGTGATCCTTGTTTCACGCGGCCGTGGAGGTCAACTGAGGGGACCTGTGTGGAAGGGGTCCTTGGTGTGTCCTGGGGATATCTGAAGGGCCCTGGAGCTGGAGAAATCTGAGGAGGTAGAGCTAGTTCAGAATGGGCCCAGCCGTGGAGTCCGCCTGCCCCCAGGATAAGTGCTTCCAGAAACAAACGAAGCTTGATCGCCCCAAAGCCACCGAGAGGTCACCCTTTGGGTTCTTCCTGTCACTCTTGTTCTCTGACCCCCAAACTTTGGGCTCCTGGAGCTTTTCTTATGTCGCAGGCCTGTGTGATGAAGGGGTGCTTCAGTTGTGTTTTGGGGACTGTGAGTTGGAGCATGGGCAGCGGGTGTTCCGGAACCTTCGCTCCTGTGTGCACCAGTTGTAGGGTGTCAGCAAACGCCGATACTTAGGATTTAGTTTCCTCATCTTTCAAGGTCAGCTTAGCAGGTTCATGTGTGAGTGCACAGGGCTCAGTAATGGTTCTTGTTTTTTATGAGAGAGGGTCTTGCTGAGTTGCCCAGCGTGGCCTCAAACTTGCCATCCTCCTGCCTCAGTCTCCTGAGTAGCTGAAATTACAGGTGTGCACCACCACGCCTGGCTAATTATGATACCTTTTGTTATCCTTCCATCTCTGACTTGATTCCATCAACTGTTTCTTCTAGAGAGCTTCCCTAACTATATGCATGAAAATCTCATTCCTTCCTCTTTATGACTGAATAGTATTTCACTGTAAGTGGAATAACATAGAGAGAGAGATATATAGACACAGACATAGACCTAGAAGGGGACTTATTCCAAGGAGTTTGTTCATGAAATTTCAGAGGCAGAGAAACCCCATGATCTGCCATCTGCAAGCTGGAGGCCCAGGAGAGCTAGTGACAGGTTCCAGTTCGAGAGCAGAACATTGTGGTCTCAGCCCGAGCAAGCAGGCAGGGGAGCATCCCACCTCCTTCCACCTGCTTGTTCTGTCAGCCCTCGGCAGAACGCCCACCCGCCTTAGAGAGAGCCACCTGCTTTACTCAACACCCCAGTGCAAATGCTGATCTCTCTGGAAACCCCAGATGTTCGACCAGGTCTCTGGGCATCCCTTGGCCCCGGCAAGGCGGCACATAACACTGACAGCTGCAATCCCAGCATAAACTGCACCCGCTAACCAGTGGCTTGTCCCTCTTTTCTCCCTGACCCTCTCTCCCCTGCTTTCTGTTCCTGTGAGTTGACCTACTGTAGGTACCAGATAGGAGGGGAGCCACGCAGAACCTGTCCTCTGCCCAGACGCTTCCCCTGGCCAACGTCCTGGGGTTCTGCCAGTCATTCTGTGGCATGTGGACATTTCCTTGTTCTGTGTGTGTGTGTGTGTGTGTGTGTGTGTGTGAATGAATTCCATTTAAGCGACTATCTTTCGCTTACCCATTCATCAGTGGATGGGCAAGGGGGTATTTCCCACTGTTTGGCTATTTATTACTTCCCTTTTAAAAATATGAAATGTCTTTTTTATTGAAGTGCATGTAATTTTAGCACAAAAGCCTGGTAACTTCCTCCTTTTACTACAAAGACACAAGACCGTTGACTCCATATAAGGCGGAGAAAGAGGAAATCTCTGAAGCAGCCCGATCTCCTTATTAAGATCATGTCTGCACACGGCCTGATGGTAACTTCACAGAGATCTCAGTGCTCAGGCAAAACGTGCCCCCGTGTTTGGGCACTCAGGCAGGACCACTGTGAGTGGTCACGTCAGGACACTTTCACTCAGAAGTTCCTTTCTGCATGAGTTGATGTCCCAGTCTTGAGTTGTGTGTGTCAGTCATTTAGCGGGGGGTTCTCCACCGTGGCTCACATTCGAATCAGCTGGGGCACCCTTGCCTGAGCCCATCCCAGGAATCCTGGCTGGCGCTCTGGGCTGGTTCTGTCCACTGGCCTGTCCCCAGGTCCCCAGCCTGATGGGCAGCCAAGGGTAAGGGTCATCCAGTTGGACTCTCCTACAAATGCGGCTACCTGTGGGGCGGGCGGGGGTGCTTTCCCCTTTCTGGGATATCCATTTGGATTTTTTTGAGGCTGACACAGGCACCAAACAAGCCGGAGTATCAAGGCATGAAAAGAGGTCATGCAAACACCGATCAGAGTCCTTCAGGGTTAGGGTGAAAGCCGGCTCTGCGAGCCCTCCCCCGGAGCCCATCCTTACGTCCAGCAGTGGATGTGATGGTGAGGTATCGGAAGCGTGGGGGAAGAGGGGGCCCTGTGGCCAGGAGCGTCTGGGCCCATCCCTGTAAAGTCTCTGACTCTTGTTTAAACGGAGCATCTTAGTCTGCTTTCTGTTGCTGTAACAAAATCCCTGAGGCAGTGGCTCCTGTTTAGCCTGCTTTCTGTTGGTGACAATGCCTGAGGTAATCAGCTTAGAAGGAGGACAGGTTTATTCTGGCTTGTGGTTTCAGAAGTTTCAGCCCAGGGTTGGTTGGCCATGGCCTTGGGCCTGTGGCAGGAAAGTACATCATGCATGAGCCCATGATGGAGGAAGCTGCTCACCTCGCAGTGACCAGGAAGCAAAAGGAGAGAGAGGGGAAGAGTACAGGGTCCCCATTATCCCCAATGACCAGGCCTCAGCACAGGAGCCTGGGGGGACACTGCAGATCCACACTGTGGCAGCTCACGGTTCTGGTGGCTGGAAAGTCCAATAGCACGGGACTGGCATCTGGCAAGAGTGTCCTGTGCTGACCTGGCAGAGGGACGGCACAGGCAGAAGGGGCACGTGTGCTGGCGGGGCAGCACCTGCCCTTGTGGAGCAGGCCTGGTCCTGCGGGAGGGACATCAGCCTTCAGAGGGCACTGCCCTGACATTGCTCCTCCAAGGTGCCACCACCTCAGTACTGTCCCCTGGGGACCTGATTCCCAGCACAGGAGACTTTAGGGGACACACTCTGACCCCAGTCACCAGGTGCTGCTGATGGCCGACCAGGAGGCAGGGCCACCCAGACCTGCCTTCCAGCCGCCCAGTCA
Organism: Sciurus vulgaris; assembly: GCF_902686455.1. Classification (NCBI taxonomy): domain Eukaryota; kingdom Metazoa; phylum Chordata; class Mammalia; order Rodentia; family Sciuridae; genus Sciurus; species Sciurus vulgaris. The sequence continues at coordinate 70,844,191 of NC_136478.1, read as the reverse complement.
GTGTCTCCAGGGCACCCCGGGGACCCTCTCGCAGCTCCTATGATGGCCACAGGGTCTCTACCTTCGGCGGCCTCGACCCAGGCACCAAGCAGCCATCTCTGTGAGGAGGTCTCAGGAGGCCCCTGGCCCCACACAGGGTCCGAGTCGTCAGGAGCAGGCCTCCAGCCTGCCCGGTGGTCCTCCAGCATGCCCACCCCCTGGGGCGGAGACAGGGAGTCAGGCCCTGTGCCCCAGGCTGTGGCAGAATCAGTGAGAGAGCGTGACACCTGGGACGGAGATAACAGGAGGCCCGTGGGAGCGTGTGCAGCGCAGGCGGGAGCCCAGGGAGGCGGCGAGGGGGTGGAGAGACTCCCAGAGGCACAGCGCAGCCCCGGGAACCTGGGAAGCAGGGTCGGGCTCAGCAGGAGCCTGGGGCGACCCGGCTCCAGGCATCCCTCCCCGTCACCGGCTCTCTTGCAGGACTGTGCCTTGGCCAGAGAGACGCGAGTGGAGATGGTGAGTGACCCTTCTGCAGCACCAAGGTCCCCGGCCCTCCCCTCTCTCTAACTGGGCTTCTGTGACCCAGCCCTGAGCTCTGCTTCCTTCCAGGGCCCCTTCCCAAGCCCACCCTCAGTGCCTGGCCCAGCTCGGTGGTCCCCACCAAGAGCAACGTGACTCTGCGATGCTCCAGCCCCGTCCCGGGGGTTGACTTTGTTCTCAGAAAGGGATCTGCTACTTTGGACACCAGGCTGCCACTTGATGCAGCTGAGACCACGGTTGAGTTTCATCTCACTGAGCTAGGCCCCCGCAGTGCTGGACGGTACACCTGTGAATGCTTCAGGAGAGGGTCCCCTTATGTGACATCCCAGGCCAGCAATGTTCTTCTGCTCTTGGTCACAGGTGAGAGGTGGGGCTGGCTCAGAATAGCACGTGGTGATCTCCAGACGGGCCGAGGCAGAGAAGAGAGGGGAGGGGAGAGGCAGTCATCTCCAGAGCAGCCGGGGTGGGCTGGGACAGAGCTGGATCCCTTGGCTGCATCCAGGACGTGTGGTGGGAGGAATCTCTGTCCTGGGTCCAGAGCAGTCGGTGGGAGAGGTCAGGTGTGGCGAGGACCTCCTGCCAGACCAGGGTGAGCCGGGGACCCGGGGCCTCTCCCCACGACCTCAGAGCCTCCTTCCATTGCAGGATATTTACCTAGACCTTCCCTCCAAGTCCACCAAGCGGGCATGGTGACCGCAGGGGGAGAGGTGACCCTGCAGTGCCAGATGCCCAACACTGCGGTGGCGCCTTTGGTGTCTGCCCTGCTGAAGGCGGGGACCCCGTCCCCGGTGCAGCTGCACAGGCCCGTGGGGAGGGAGGCAGACTTCTCCCTTCGGGATGTGACGGTCCGAGACACGGGGACCTACAGCTGCATCTACTACCAGGCCAGGGCTCCCTTCTGGGCCTCAGACCCCAGTCCTTCCCTTGACATCCTGGTGACAGGTGAGGTGTTACATGATTTCGAGGACTCGATTTTGCTTGGAGAATTTTTGTCCTAATTTTGTCATTTCTTAGTCTGTCACTTCTCTTAAAAACCTTCCCTTTCTCCGTTTCCACTCCTTTGCCTTGTTGGTTCTGTGCCCTTGGTCATTTCTGCATTGTCCTTCAACGTCCTGAATCTGCCAGGAGGAGAATCCGCCTCAGGTTCTCTGCCTCTCTGCATGTGTGGGTTTCCCTGGGAAGTGGATCTTGTTCTCAGTGGCTCTCCGTTCCCGACCTGATTTTCTGCAGCCTCCTGCTCCTGGTCTGGTGCAGGTTCTCTGTCACTGGGGCCACTGTTGGGACTCTCCCGAGTGATCTGTCCCGGCCAGCGGGCGGCCTCGCCAGCTGCTGCTCACTCTCCTCCCACAGTTTTGTGAATCCCCTTTTATGCTGTTGAGGGTGCAGAGTGCGACTGTTTTATAGTCAGAAATAAAGGTCTGGCCAGGCGTGGTGGCAATGCCTGTAACTCCAGAAACCCAGAGGCTGAGGCAGGAGGGCTACGAGATCAAAGCCGACCTCAGCAACTTAGCCAGCCCGACCAAAAAAACCTAAAAAGGGCTGGGGATGTGACTCAGTGGGTAAGCACCTCTGGGGTCAATCCTTGTTACTGAAAAAGAAAAAAGAAAGCAAGGTCTGCATGGTCATTCGTGAGAGGAGCAGAGGGCTTCCCCAACCCGCTAGGGACTCGCCGTCCTCCCTAGGGGCTCCACCTGCAGGGAACCCTGTTGCCCTGGAGATGAGCACTGTGCTCTGGGGGTGGGCTGAGTCAGGGCGGGAGCCAGGGCCAAGCCAAGCCACCGCTCTCCGACGGCGGAGCCCAGATGGCAGTGACCCCAGGCTTGGTGCGAGCAGTCTTGGTGCCAGCGGGCTCCCCTGAGCTGCCCGCATGTGAGGCTGCCCTGCCGCTGGTTTCTGGGCTCTGGAAACTCCTTTGGTCCTGCGTGCTGCCCCAAGGAGTAATTCCTCATCCCCGGAGGGAAAAGGGGAAAGGAAAGGCAGGAAGGTGCAGTGAGGGAAGAGGATGGAGGCAGAGCAAACAGAAAGGACAGAAGATGATCGTATGTAGGTGCCGTCTGCTCTCGTGAAACCCCACGTTTTGTTTTCAGGGGCTAAACTTCACTGAAAGTCCAGTTGACCGCTGGCCAGGAAGTAGGAGCGGGGGTCAGGGTGAGACTTGGTGGAGCCACCAAGGAGCAGGGATGCCTCTGTGGCCGGCGCTCAGCCCTTCTCTCAGTTCCCGCAGGCACCCGGTCCCAGGGTTACACCAAGGGCAACCTCGTCCGGCTGGGAGTGGCGGCTGTCGTCCTGCTGATCGGGGGCCTCCTCCTGCTGGAAGCCTGGCACACGCGAGGGGAGCTCCAAGTGCAGCCAGGTACGCAGCTGAGCATGCCCCTCCTGGCGCCGGAGGGGTTCCCCAGGGCTGATGGGGTGTCGCTGACCCGCAGAGACAGAATACGCGGCTGGGTACCAGCGTTCTCATTTGCCAATTTGATTGCCTCCGTCAGCCTGGGCGGAAGAATCGGGTCATTGCTTGTGCACGATTCAAGTCCTCCCGCTCATGGTGAGAGGACTACCCCCACGCAGCCCAGCCTGCCCGCTGAGGCCACCTGGTGCAGCGTGGCCGACTAGCCACCAAGGTGCTCAGGCCCGTGGCTCACCACCCGCCCTCTCTGGCTCCTCCACACGGGCACAGATGGAAGTTCAGGGACGATTTTTTCCCCATGTGGGACTGTCTTGTTGGTTTTAGGGACATTTAACACCTCTAAGTCGCTGAGAAATGCCAACCGAAGCCCCAGTCCTGGTGGGATGGGGAAGAGGCCGCCAGCCTCCTGCAGCTCTCCACCCCCGGGAGGGCAGGGAGCCAGGGCCTCCTTCAGAACCGTCGGAGGTGGGGGATCAGTGACCCTCTTCTGAACTCAGGCCTGTCCTTCGCACCCACAGAACCCCCACAGCTCCCCAGGGCGCCCATGAATCCTGGAGAGCATCCTGCACCAGCTCGCCCAGCTCTTTGAAGGGCGTCCCCCTCCTCTGGACTCCTCCTCACCAGGGACAGAGCAGAGGCTGGGCACCCTGCCCAGCAAGTCATTCTCATGATCACCGTAATCAGACATGAGGGCTCTCTGTTCTCCGCTGGCATTGCCTTGCCGCCTGGACCCTCAGCCGAGCCCGTGTGTGTGGACCTCTTTCTGTAACCCCAGCTCATTCATGTGGTCATTGTGGCTTTCATTTTCCTTTTCCTAAGAGTGGATGTTGAGAAGATAAAATATACAAGATTTTATATACATATTTATGTATGCATTTATACATAATACAGATGGATCTCTTGTGAGATACATATTTATATTCCTATAAATTGCTGACTGGATATTTTATCAACCTTTTTTTTTTTTTTTTTTTTTTTTTTTTGAGTTCTTTTTTGGGGGGCTGGAGCCCGGATCCTTGGACATGCTTATCTGGGTTCTTTATCTTCTTAACTTTGCAATGGACAAATACACGATCTGGGCGCAAGCCCATCAGTTTATATGCATCGTGCGGACATGGTTTCAGTCCGTGCCCTATCTTCAGTTTTTAACTTCCCTTTCTTTCTGTATGGGAGTCGAACCAGGGTCTCACATATGCTAGGAAGTGCCCTACCACAAAGCCACCTCCCCAGCCCCTGAACATCTCTTGAAAAGCAAGGGTTTTGAATTTTGGTGAAACTGATAAACCATGAGTATTTTTTCCTCTATGGTAAAGCTTCTGTATCCTAGCTGAGAAATGTTTGCCCACCCCAGGGTGAAGGATTTGTATCCCTGTCTGCACCACAGATTTCCCCCTTTCTGTTCATCCTGGTGTTCAAGAGGGGTCGGGCTCATGATTTGACCTGCACTCTCTGGGTATTTCAGCGCTATTTCCTGAAAGGACTATGTATTTTTCCTTGGGACCACCATGGCACTATTGCTCAAAACTCAACTTACTGGGCCAGTCACGCTGACGTGGGTCTGTAGTCCCGGTAACTTGGGAGGCAGAGGCAGAAAGAGCGCTTGAGCCCAGGAGTTTGGGACCAGCCTGGGCAACACAGCAAAACCCTGTCTCAAAAAATAAAGCAATGTATGAGTGTACCTTTCCCCCTTCATCCTCACCAACATTTATTGTTGATTGTATTCTTGATAATTGCCATTCTGATTGAAATCTTAGAGTAGTTTTGATTTGCATTTCTCTAATTGTTAGAGGTGTTGAATGTTTTTTCATATACAGCGTGTCTGATATGATCCTGCCATATGTACAATCAGAAAAATGAGAAATTAGACCCCATTTAAGCATGATTTATCAAGACGCATACATGCCTTTTACTGTCATGTATAACTAGTTAGGACAAATTAAAAAATTTAATAATAATAATAAAAAAGCAAAACCAAAAGCCTTTCCATTCACTACAGGTTAGTGGGTCAGTTTCAAAATTCTCTGTGCTGCTTCATTGATCTACTTTACCTCTCTTATCCACACTGCACTACATTGACCACTGCAGCTTTTAAATAAGACTTAAAAACAGAGAGTATGGGTTTATCAAATTTTACAAACCATTCTGGCTATTCTAGATGCTTTTGAATGTCCACATTTTACTCTTCACCTGGACTGGCCACACTTGACCAGAGAGCAGCCCCAATCATCCTAAGCAGAAGCCACTTTACCACTGAGTAAATGAAACTCTACTCGTAAGTTTCTACCAAAGTAGCTGTGGCCCCTCTCTTGTAGCTGTGGAGGCACGCTGATCAAAATCGAGTTCCAAGTGTGACCTAAATTGTTCTCATAAATGTGTGTCAACTTTTTGTTGCTGTGATAAAACACCTGACAAAATATGCTAAAGGGAGGAAATGTGGGTTTCCCTCACTGTTTCAGAGACTTCAGGCCACAGTTGCTGGGCTCCATCTTGGGCCCGTGGTGAGGTGGAATGTCACCGAGTGGAGCAGAGGGTGGAGCAGAGGGCTCACCTCCTGAGGGCCAGGAAGCAGAGCGAGAGTACAGGGCCCACCCCGTGGCCTACTTCCTCTCGCCAGGCCCTACCGCCTGGAGTCCGCATCACCTCCCAACAGGGCCACCAGCTGGGGACCGAGCTTCCCACACAAAAGCTTCTGGGGATGTTCCAGGTCAGACTCTCGGCAAGTTCTCCACTTCCGCTTATGGTGCTGCCTTTGTTCAAGTGACCCCTGAGTCTTGCACCCTTTGGTCATCATCTTTGGGACGCCTCTTCCTGGAAGCTGTTGCTGTGAGTGTTGTGAGTGACTGTCCAGCTGCTGGACAGTCGCCTGCTGGTCCTCTGCCCTCTTCAGGCTGCTGTTTGAGCCCTGGGGCTCTTCCTGGCTGTGCCCTGCTGCCTGGCCTTCTCCACCCAGATGTTCCTGGTATGCTCAGGCAGGAGGAGGGCTTTCCACCCACCGTCCCAGTGGGAAGGCTCATGGCTCCTGCTTAGGATGCTTTGGGCTGCTATCTGGTCAAGAGTGACCAGAGCTCTGGCTTTATAGCCCATCTGAGTGAAGAACCCCAAGGACGGACTCTCTCTCTCTCTCTCTCTCTCTCTCTCTCGATACTGGAGATCAAACCCAGGGGTGCTTTGCCACTGAGTAATATCCCCAGCCCTTTTTATTCTGAGAAAGGGTCTCGTTAGGATGCCCAGACTGGACTCCAACTCAATGCTTCTGCTCCTGCCTCAGCCTCTGGGCGCCTGGGATTACAGGTGTGCACCCAGGGCTGGGGATGGGACCCTAACCCTCATCACATGCTAGGCAAGTGCTCTACCACTGGGCTACAGCCCCAGCCCTCCCCTGAGTTTTATTGACAAGTAATTGACAATTAAAATCCTTATAAAGCTATTTTGAAACAAGCCATCCGCTGTCATTGCTGTGCAGGAGAAGCTGGGAGCGCCGACTGACTAACTTGGTGCCGGTTGAACATTCTCTCCTCATTCCCCAATTCACCTTTCCAGAGAAGTTTGGCAATATCTTACAAAACTGCCTATGCACACCCTCTCAGGACTCTGACTTGAAGATGCAAGTTACAGATACTCTATAAAGACGCAGAGGAGAGTGTTGCCAATGAGTGTGAACCGGCAGGAAGAGGTTTCTAGAGCCCAGCTCACTGCTGGTGCCTGGCTGCATCTTTGCCAGCACCACTACCCAGTTCCCAACTGAGCGTGAGAAATGGCCTCGGAGGTGGCTCCCCCGGCCTCCGGGGCGGCTGGTTCCAGCAGATGCTGGGATGCTCTCTCCTCTCCACACAGGTACTCACCTGGCGTGGGCTTCCTGCCACGCTTCCATCTGCATCTAGAAATAAGACCAGCACACAGGGAGAGGACGGCTCTGCCCCAGAGTTCAGGCCCCTGCCTGCTCCTGAGCACCCTGGGCTGACAGCCTTCAAGTTTCACGTGGCGCCACTCAGATCAGCTGCGGGGAGACTTGTCCCCTTCCGTTCTGGAGTATTTTGATGCTGGTCCTGTGCCAGTTACCAGGAAGGGGTTTCAGATATTCTTACTCCAGGGAAATGAGACATTTTAAGGTGACAGGTGTGCTACTGACTCTAACTTGGTCATTCTGCGCTGTGTGTATGTATTGAAACATCACATTGTACATCGTAAGTATATCCAGTTATTATTTGTCCATAAAAAATCAAACTAAACTAATAAAAATCTAAAGTGCTTTATAAAGGTAGGACTGACATGTAAAAGAACTATGTATTTAATAAGTGCACAGCTGTGCAGTCATCTCCACCAAGGACAGAGACACATCCATCACCCTCCCCCACTGCTATCCTGTTCTCTGTGATGGGCAGAGGCTGGTGATATCTGAGTGACCTCGGTGACCTCATGGGTTGTCTGTGCCGATGCCGGCTCTCTGGTGTTGGAAAGGTCCTGTCCACTGGGCGGGCGGCTGAAGGTGTGTGGGCCCTCTGTGGCAGTGGCACTCAGAGCCGCGGGTCCACCCGGGCAGATTCAACCACAGACGGGAAATCTTCAGGAGAAGTTACCCTGAGAAAAGCTTCCTGGTCCACATTCCCTAAACAGCCCAGCCTAACGGTGGTCCACCCAGCGTTCACACTGCATAGGGTATCGTGGGTCATCCAGAGACACCTGGAAGCACGCGGCTGTGCACGGGTTTCACGCAGGCCCTGCCCCGTTTCCAGGAGGGACTTGAGATCCTTGGATTTTGGAAACAGGAGAGATGACATTTTTTGTGAACCTGTAACTATCTCCAATATCTAAAAACAACAAATAAAAAAAAAAACCTCTTAATGCAGATATATACATGTATAATATATAAATATAATAACTATAATATATGTAAAGAACTAGTTTAGAATCATCCTGGGCAGGACCCCCGAGGAGGTGGGGGGCTTGGGCAGGGTGGGGCCGCGCCACGGCTTCTGTGAACGTGTGGTCATCGATGGCTTCTTGCTTCCTGAGCCTGTTGCAAGAAGGAAGTGCGCCTGCTGCCCCAGTGACGACAGAGCCAAAGCCCCAGGGCACAGCCTGTGTCCTCTGTGCCCACTCGCCGTGGCAGGCAGGGGCAGCACCGCCTCTCCCAGCCGGCTGGGCCTGGAAGCTGCGGCCAGGGCACCGGCTCAGGCTGGAGCTATGAGCTCGGAATCCCTGTGGCTGCTGTGCCTTGGTAGGTCTCCTGGGACGGGACGCAGGGTTGGATGGGGAGTGGGAGTCACAGCCGGGAAGGCGGGCGTGCAGGAAGGCCGTGGCCCTGCACAGGTGTGCCAGAGGGGGTGGCACTAGGGCTGGGGCCCACGCCTGAGGGACGAGGACCCGGGTGCACAGGCACACAGACGCCCGCTTACTCCAGAAGAAACACCACTCCGCTGGCATCTCGAGTCTGCCCTCCGACTGTGCCCTCTTGCTGTGGACCCCAGACTAGGGGGGCAGGTGCTGTCCTCAGTTTGAGCCTACTCTTACCAAACGGGTCTGAGACTGTGCAAAGCAAGGGGGGGCTCATGGTCCTGGCTCTGTCCTGCAGGTGCCCTGGACTTTGGAGCCCAGCTCCTCCCAGCCCCCAGCTCCTCCCGGTTGCGGGTGTGTGTGCTGTGGGTGTGGGGCCTGGTGGACATCGTGGGCTTCCTCTGTCCTGTTCCTTCCTCCTTTTCTGGTCGCGGCTCTTCCCTCCTGGGCTGTGCCTCTCCCCTGTGCACATTCACGCCTTAGAGATGGCCGTTGGTCACCTTGCTCCAAGCCTCGGCTGCAGGCCAGAGTGAACAGGGCAGCTTGGGGATGCCCTCATCCATCCTGTGGTCATTGCCTGTGGCCTCTGTACCCAGCACCACTGCCCTGGCGTAATGGAACACACTCTCTCACAGGTGCTGGTGTGGGCAACGCCGGTTCCTGCCCAGGGTGCCGAGGGGTTCTGCTCCCTGCCCCTCTGCCAGGCTCTGGCACCAGCAACCCTGGCATTCTTTGCCATGTGGACGTATCGCAGCAATCTCTGCCTCTGTCCTCACACAGCTGGTCCTGCCCCCAGGTCTCTTCTCCTCCACTTACTGGGACAGCAGTCACGTTGGAGGCAAGGCCCAGCCTGCGGCAGGATGGCTCCCTCTTAGCCTAACTTCACGTTTGCAGCTCTGCAGGATACGGGCCTGTCCACAGTGGTGGGAGCTGGGACCAATGGTGAACCCTTAACGCCCTCCCCCTCTGGCTGTGATACTGTTCCAGGAGCAGGTTTGTGATGCAGGTCAGGCCAGCCTGGTAGTGTTGGATGTCTTTGGACCAGCAGAGAGGTGGGGACTTCTTTCCTCCCTGAGTGTGACCTTACAAAGGTGCAAGGCGGCGGGTGCTTGAGAAACGGCAGTTGTAGTTAAGGATGAGAGCGTGTAAAAGATCCACTAATAACTTGCCGTGCAGGTAGCTGGTGTGCGGAAGGTGTCTGCTGAGCGTGGATGTGTCCATGGTCACTGCCCGCTGTTCCCAGGCCTCTGTCTGGCCCAGCGGCTTCCCGGGGGAGCCAGACATGACCGCCGGGAGCACAGAGCCTGGCACGTTCGTGCTGGCTGGGGCCGCTCAGCAAGGTGCTCACACCAGCCAGGGCTCCGTATCAGCCTTCCGCTTCATATAATTCGGGGTGAACTTTCTATATTCAAATCTGTGTAGGTCTAGAAAGGGTAAGAATGCCAATGCACATAGAAACTTAAAGGTATGGCGGTAAAATCCTGCACTGCAAAACCAACCACTTCCAGGGTACGACGCGGTGACTGAGTGCATTCCCAGTGGCCTGTGGCAGCCCCTGTCAAGCTCCGAGACCCTCATCAGCCTGCAGGAGCCCAGCGCTCTTGGTGCTTCCTCCCCATACCTCGGTTCCCGCTCCTGGGAACCTCTAATCTGCCCTCTGTCTCTCTGGACTCTCCTGTTCTGCTCGTAGCATAAAATGGAATCACACCTGGGTGGCCAGGTGTCTGACTCCGTTCACTTAGCGCAGTGTTTCTGAGGTTCACCCACCTCATGGCATGAATCAGTTCTTCTTCCTTCCTGCGGCTGAATAACTCTCTATGGAGAACCTGCAGGTCACCAGGTGCCGTGTTCAAAGGACCTGTCCCACTGCAGCTAGTGTTTGGCAATCTGGTAGTTGGCAGTTTACATGGCCATCCTCTTTTGGGGAGTTACATTTCTTTCTTTCTTTCTTCCTTCCTTTTCTTTTTTTTTGAACCAGGGGCACTTAACCTCTGAGCTACCTCCTGAGCCCTTTTTACTTTTTATTTTGAGATAGGGTCTCACTAAGTTGCTGAGGCTGGCCTTGAACTTGCGATCCTCTTGCCTCAGCCTCCCAAGCCACTGGGCTTACAGATGTGCCCCTCTGTGCTGGCTGGGGAGCTAGGTTTCTAGCATCGCCCTCCCCACTTGACTGAAAACAAGGGCCCCTAATGCGTGAGGGGATTGCATGGCTCTGCATTCGAGTATGCAGACACGTACACAAAGACAGGGCCAATGTTAAATGTGCAGTAAGGGCGGGTGCTTGAGAAACGGCAGTTGTAGTTAAGGATGAGAGTGTGTAAAAGATCCACTAATAACTTGCCGTGCAGGTAGCTGGTGTGCGGAAGGTGTCTGCTGAGCGTGGATGTGTCCATGGTCGCTGCCCACACACCCAGTAGCTCATGACAAGTGGCCAGTGTAGCTAGCAGCAGGCAAACTCTTGCGTCGGCGAGGGGCAAAGGGGGATTGGAAAATAAAGATTGACAGACACAGATCTTGAAGATTAGGCTGGGATCAGGTGGAACTCTGCCCTCTCATGGAGTTGCAGCTCTAAAGAGTCTCACCAGCAATCTTTATTCATATGGGTCTCATTTCCAGGTTAAAGACTGTGCAACAGTTATTCTTTCTACTCAGCAAAGTTACAGAGACCAGGACATCCCTGCAGCTTTTCCCAGTTGTAATCCACAGTTGCAAAGTGCACCGTGAGGAGCTTGGTGCAGCTCTCAGGAAAGCCCATTGTTTAAAGTCACTGTAAGGCAGCAGGGATCTGGGAAGCGAGCTGCTGAAACACTGTGGCTGTCTAGCTTAAGAGTTCCTTTCTTCCCGGAGCTGGGAGCCTGAGGTCAAGGTCAGAGCCCACAGGACTCTTGCACAGCCTCCTCATGCAGGGCACTGCCACAGCAGCTGAGCATCCTGTGCCTTGCACAGGAACACCCCCAGGCACTAGGCATGCCACACCATGGGGTCACCAGAGACCCCCAATCCCAGTCGCTGCTGTCCCACCCTCTGTCACCGCTCCCAACAGGCTGAGGTGTGGGAAGAGGCTGTAAAGGACAGGTGCCTACTCGTTGGTGGCTTCTGCTCTGGTTATTTCCTGGGAAATGGAGTTCTCCATGTTGCCCTTCCTCCCCAGCAGACCTCTGCCAACACCCAGACCCAGCCACGTGCTGCCTATGCGCTGCTTCCAGCTCTCCTGCATGCCTGGTCTTTTCCCCTTAAAGGACTTCTCCACGGTAGTCAGTCACCCTTTCTAAGGTGACCGTGGCCCTCATTAGGAACAACAGGACTCACTGAGCAAAGCTTGTGGACAGCAGAGCCGAGTAGACTTGAGCCTAGAGGCAGGGTTGGGGGAGGTCTCAGAGGGGCCGTGAGCTGGGTCCCAGGAGGACAGTCCCCACCTGCCATCAGGCCATCTCTTGCTCACACTGTCCCAGTTCTCTCCCAGGCCCAGTCTCACCCCTTCCGGGGGAGGCTGGCGTCTGTGCTCTGAGTCACCACCTGGGTCAAAACAAGCACAGACATCCCAAGACAGTCCCATGGTGCCAGAGAAGTCCTAACTTTCCCAGAGAAACCCCAGGCTGGCGTTCCACTCCCGGGGCTCCTGAGGTCCCTTCCCTGGCTGACCTAAGAACAGAGCGGAAGAGGGGGGCTAGAGCAGGTGGCGCACATGGCCCGAGGGTGGGGACCAGAAGCATCTCCAGGGGGCGGGTGGTCTATTTGGAGGAGTGGACGCCCTCTACGCACCCCCACCCCCAGGAGAGCGACCTCTGAATCATTGAAGTGTCGAGACAGCAGCACAACCCTGGAGAGTGCAGGCAGGAGGGCAGGCCTAGGCGAGCCACTCTAGCTGGTGGGAGGACGGCGGGCGGAAGCCATGCCAACGGCAGAAAGGGTTGCTGAGTCTCCCTCTGGGTGTGGCCCCCGAATGGCAGCCAGGACCACGGCAGGGGCCACAGGCAGCCGGGAACTCCGGAGACCACAGACCTGGACCCTGTCGCGCTCTCTCCTGGCTGTACTCAAAGCAGGGCTCACGGTGCGTCTCTGACGGCATCCTCTCTTCCAGGGCTGTGCTTGGGCCGTGCAGACCGGGGGAGCAATGGTGAGTGTCCCCGGGGCCCCTGGGGTCCTGCACTCCACGTTCCCTGGCCCTCTCCTCCAGTCCTCCCAATTCCAGGAGGGGCTTCACCCTCACGCAGATGGAGGGTCAGCTAACTCTGGATTCTTTCCAGAGACACTTCCCAGGCCGTCGCTCTGCGCCCGGCCCAGCTCCCTGGTGGAACTGGGGAGCAGCGTGACCCTGCTGTGCCGGGCCGGTTTCCAGAACGCCACCTTCGTGCTGAGGAAGTTGCTTGACCCCGGGTTCAAGCGAGAGCAGAGCTCAGCAGAAACCAAGGCCGAGTTCCCCCTGGCTGGCCTGCGGCCCGAGGATGCCGGGGGCTACTCCTGCGCCTACAAGACGGCAGCCGCCCGCCAGTGGTCAGAGCCCAGCAGGCACTTACGGCTGGTGGTCACAGGTGAGGGGCGGCCTCCATCAGCTCCTCTTCCTGCCATGGGACCTGGCTGGGGAAGAAGGAATCCAGGAGCCAAAACAGCCCCGGCAGGTGGGAGCCGGGTGTGGGAACGGGGCTGACGCTGGGGGTCCCCAGGTGTCTTGATGAGGTGCACGTCAGGGAGGGTTTTAGAATATGATCAATTAATTACGGTTCCGAGGGGCAGTCAGGCCAACAGAGGAGGAGACCCAGCTGATCTCTGAGACCGTCTGTGACTGGGTCCCCAGGGGAGGCGCTCACTGCAACAGGGGGCACCTTGGGGTGGGCAGGGCTGCTCAGGCCGCAGAGGGAGGAAGACAACAGCTGCCCTGTGTTTCCAGGGAGAGGAACAGTCAGGACTGCTCCCTGGCACAAGGGTGCCCCTGGTGGCTTGGCACTTGGTCCTGGGGTGGTGGCAGGGGGCAGAGGCCCTGAGTGAGAGCCCAGTGCAGCAGGTGGCTGGCGTGTGTGCTCTGGTGACTGAGGCAGATCGTTCCCATCCCTAGGGATTAACTAACCCCGGTGTCTGGGGAAGTCCCTTCAGGTCAGCAAGGCCCGAGGTGTCAGAGCATCAAATACAGAAAATAAAAGGCGCTACTAGAACGGCCGGCGGCCCAGCAGCTCCCTGCTTGTGGGGCATCTCTGCTCTGGCCCTTCCCTTTATTCCTGCTGCCTTGCCCTCTAGGATCCCTGCCAGCACCTTCCCTCCTGGTCAGCACAGACCCTGAAGTGGCCCCAGGTCACAGGACACTCCGGTGTCTGATTCCCAACAGCGGCACTGAATGCATCGTCACTGCTCTGCTGAAAACAGGCATCCCAGATCCCTTACAAGTCAAGGAAGGGAGAGAAAACCAAACGGACTTCACGCTCTGGAACGTGACGAGCAAGGGCGGGGGAAAGTACAGCTGTGTGTACTACCAGTGCCACTGGCCTCACCTGGGCTCCGTCCGCAGCGGCAGCCTGGAGATGCGGGTGACAGGTGAGGATTCAGGGTGGTGACGTTGACTTTGGGCACGTGTCCAGCATTACTATGCTCCAGACCCCTTGATAAGCAACTTACCTCTGTTAGCTTGTTCTGTCTTCACTTCCTGTGAGGATGCCTTTTGCTTATAGAGATTAGGGGTGACCTCCTGGGTATCGCAAAGATAACTAGCCGCACAGTGGCTGTTCCACATAAACTTAACATTACTTCCTGTTAACGCCAAAGAGGAACCAGAAAGAACGACCAGTACAGTGGGAAGGACATAGGGAAGGTGAACAGTGGACTGTGGGGCTCAGAGAACCCACTGCAGGGAAGTGTTTCAGGCATGGTGCAGGGAGCTGAAGAAAAGAGAGTCGTGAGGACAACGGAGGGAAGGTACTCACGGGAGGGGCTGCCTGAGTGCCTGAGATCTCAAGAAGGCACAGAAGGCGTGACTTTTTCTTTGCATTTTTTCACCCATCCATCCACTCATTCACCCTTCCTTCCTTCCTTCCTTCCTTCCTTCCTTCCTTCCTTCCTTCCTTCCTTCCTTCCTTCCTTCCTTCCTTCCTTCTTTCCTTCCTTCCTTCCTTTCTTCCTTCCAACCATCCTTCTATCCATCCATTCTTCCTTTCTTCCAACTATCCATCCATCCATCCATCAATTCTTCCTGTCCTCCAACTATCCTTCCATCTATCCATTCATCTACCCATCATTCATTCATCCATCCATCCATCTATCCATCCATTCTTCCTTTCTTCCAACTATCCATCCATCCATCCATCCATCCATCCATCCATCCATCCATCCATTCTTCCTTTCCTCCAACTATCCTGCCATCTATCCATTCATCTACCCATCATTCATTCATCCATCCATCCATCTATCCATCCATTCATCCTTCCTTTCTTCCAAATATCCATCCATCCATTCATCCATCCATCCTGTCATCATTTTATCTGCCAACCAATCAACGTTCTCCCTCAAGTGACTACAGTTGCTCCCAATAGGTCAGTCTCACTGTGTCATGAAGAGTCCCTGGGGAACCTCACAATAACCAGAGTGTGTGGAAGTAGCCATGAGTCCACTTCTGTGGCTTAGCTTGGGCTTGAGAGTTGATGACAATATTTCGCTTCTGACTATCTCCTTTGTGAGGCTCAAGATAATTGGGGCTCCAACCATGTGCTCCTCACCCTGAAATTAGTTTTCTCTTGTATCCCCCATAACTTTTTCTTACAGTCTTAAGAATTTTTTTTACGCACACTCCAGACCTAAACTCCTGGTGCTAGTTGCCAGGTTCCAGTTGTGTTCTCTGGCAGATCATCTACTCTCTCCTGATCCTCTCTATCTCAGCTGCCTATTGTACCAAGAGTCAGGCGATGGTACCACTTTTCAGTGATTCAATTATTCAAGCCAGCCTTCCCCATACAGAATGTTTGCTGCTTTACAAATCGCTTTATCATTATTGCCCCTTACCTATTACAAAATGAGAATGTGAATGCTTTTGTTACAGAAGAAAATTAATTAAAAGTCCTGGCACAAAATAGCTGTTCACCCTATGAACCTAGATACTTTGATATGTTCTGGATATACAGTAGTAACAGACAGATCAGGTCTCTTGGCCAACGGGAGCACACACCCTTTTTGGGGGAGAAAGAAATAAACAAGAGCAAGATATGAAATGGATAAAAAAAGTAATAGATAAACCCTGTGTGGTGGAGCACACCTGTAATCCCAGCTACTCAGGAGGCTGAGGCAGGAGGAGGCAAGTTCCAAGCCAGCCTGGGCAACTTACAGAGACCTTGTCTCAAAATAGAATACAAAGGGCTGGGGATGTAGTTCAGTGGTGGAATTAGGCCTGGGTTCGATGAAAAAAAAAAAGTCATAGCTGGAGAATAACTGTGATTGGTAATGTATAACTAACTAACTAACTAACTAACTAACTAACTAACTAATAACCAGGAATGTAGCAACTTACAACAGCCACTTGTATATCTCACGGTTTCTGTGTCAGGAGGCAGGCAGAGCTCAGCTGGGTTCTCTGCTTGGGGCTTCGCCGGCTGCAGTCCTGGGGCCAGCCAGCTGGACTCTCCTCCGGAGGCTTGACTGTGGAGAGTCTGCTTCTCCTCTCCATTGCTCTCCAGAGCCCACGAGGGGAGAGGGAGAGAGACGGGGGTGGGGAGGGAGGGAGAAGGCGAGTCCCTAGCAACACGGGAGGGTCACCCCATAACCTTTGCATTTCTGTGGTCAGACGCAAGCCACAGGTCCCCACACTCGAGGAGAGGGGCTGGCGCACAGGAGTGCACACGGGAGCTAGGGCTCGTGGGGGTCTCCGGGGTCTGTGCTGCAGGCATGGAGGACAGGGGCCATGCTGGCCTCTGGGAAAGGCCTTCCAGGGAGGAGAGCAGTAAGAGGAATTCCCAGAAGTACCCGTGCCCCAGGGATGGTCGGAAGCAGAAAGGAGGACAGAGAAGGGGAGAGTGGAATGAAAGGTGGTCGGCACAGGAGGGGCCTGGAGCGTGAGCAGCCCAGCTCCCACCGCCTCTGCTCTGAGGGACCGGAAGCCCTGGGTGGCGAGGGAGCAGGGAGTGGCACATGCTGTAAGGACCTCTGGACTTTGGAAAGCAGGGGCTTGGAGCAGCACATGAGGATGCTAGCGGCTGCATTTCAGGCAACGGGACGTTTTGTATTAAAATATCTAGTTGACAGAGACAACACTCGAGACATCCATCGCGTAATGATGCTCACAGTCAGGTCAACGAGCGCACCCATCACCACGCTGCTCCTTAGACCTCAGAGCTCCTCATCTGACAGCTCACGCCTCTCCCACACACGCCTCGCATGAAGTACACCAGACACAGGAAGGCAAACCCCGTGTGAACGGGATCTACACAAGGCGAGCTCGCAGAAACGGAGGAGAGTGATGGTGTCCATGGGCTGCAGGTGGAGGGCATTTCCACTTAGACTGGGTGGTGCCACTGGACGTGGGATGAGGACTTACCTGGACACGTAATTCAAGACGCAACTGGTACCCGGGATTGAATGGAGGGGCACTTGACCACCGAGCCACACCCCCAGCCCTTTTAATTTTTTATTGAGGCAGGGTCTTGCTAAGTTGCTTAGGGCCTCACTAAGTTGCCGAGGCTGGCTTTGAACTTGTCATGCTCCTGCTTCAGCCTCTGGAGCTACTGGGATTCCAGGTGTGTGTCACTGCATCAGACTCGGGATAGATTTTTGAGCTAGAACTTGCTGGTCTTGGCACAGGGCTGGATTCACTGTTGGAGAGATGGCAGAACATGCGTGCTGCTCCTGGAGATTTACTTTAGAATTTGGGGTCCTGGAGGTGGTGGAGGCAGGGAGGCTGACAAGGAGAGAGACTGAAGGGAACGGCATTAGTGGTGGCGTCATAAATATAACCTCTTTAAAATGACGCCGTGCTCCGGGAGGACTGTGGCATGTGAGGACGGTTTCTGTTCTGCTTCCAAGAGCGGGCCTGAGCGCATTCGCTGGACACGAGGACTTAGGCCCCAGCGTTCCCGCACACCTTTGTGATTCCTTTCCTTGCATCCTATTTCCTAGATGAAAGTGACGGACCTGGAGCTCGGGCCACAAAAACAGGTAAGATTGTTAGGAAGGAAGTGTTTTCCCACTTAGATCTGCTTCGTGCGCCAGATGAGCCCTCTGGTTACCGAGCACAAGAAGAATCTAAATGCTCACTTTTTCTGGGTTACTGAAGGTATTGCTGCCTTTTCTGGGGCAAAGACCTCGGAGGCACTTACAGGTTCTGGAAATGCTGGTGGGTAAACAGCACAAGGAACATCATCCGCCATGTCACATGATAACTGCAGTGGAGCTTTGTGAGACATGAGGATGAATCTGGGAACTAGTTTGGGTCTGGGACCTGTGGAGGGCAGTGCTTTTGGAAAATACGTGATTGAAGACATTGTGAAACTCTGAAATTCTCAAAAAGAGGAGACTATTACGTTCCCTTTTTTTTCCTGATGTTGCTTCTCCATGAGCCATTGACTAAGATTCTGTCCTTAGAGTTCCTTCCAAAAATTAGGGCTGTTGGTGGTGTTAGCCTGGAAGAGCTGGCCCAGACTAATGGCCTGTGAGGTACTTAAGCACCCTTTCTTTCAGCAGCTGATGACCTTCCTGTAATCTGCTCCAATAGCCAAAATTGTGAATGGTATCATAAGAGTCTGTGCTGGTGAAATTCATTTTTAGAAGGGTAGCCTCCAGTGTGCTTTTGCAAGATGAACATAAGTCTTTGAAAAGGTTTTGATTCCATGTTAGTAGACTTGGGAAGTGACTGCTACTCCAGCTCTGTGGATGCAGTTCACACCAGGAATGTTTTCTCAGGGAGCTCTGATATCAGAGAGAGCAGAGGAGTATGGAAGTATCAGAAGCAAGCAGGAGATCTCATGAGATGTATGAGGGAAGAGGAAGGGCAGCTTTTTTGCTTTGAGCTCTTGTATAGTTCATTTTCCTTCTTGTTTTATTGATATATTCCTCCTATTGATTCGCTCTTCTAAAGTGTGCAGTTCAGTAGCATTTTGTGTATTCAGAAGGTTGTAGAACCATCACAACTATCTAATTCCAGAATATTCTCATCACCTCAAAATGAAATCCTACCCGTTGATCAGTCACTCCCTTGCCCAACATTGATCTGCTTGTTTGCTTGCCTGTCTGTCTTTCTGTTTTCAGCACTGGGGATTAAACCCAGGGATGCTCTACATCCCAGTTCTTATTACTTTATTTAAGACAGCATCTTGCTAAGTTGCTGAGGCTGGCCTTGAACTTGCCATTCTCCTGCCTCAGCCTCCTGAGTCTCTGAAATTACAGGCTTGTGTCCCAGATAGGAACTTCCAGGTTGTTTCCTTCATAGCTGTATCATTTCACATTCCTGCCAGCAACACGAATCCGTTGATCTCCACATTCTTGTGGACACTTACTTACCTCTTTAAAAAATCAGAGCCATCCAGGGGGTATGGATATGAATTCTTAAAATGTACTTTCTGGGTTCACATTCATCTCATCACAATTCTAAGAAGAGTGGAATACACTTTCACAGAGGCATGAAGTCCCCACCCTGTATTCGTCACCTCAAAGTCTCCAGAAAGGGACCCGTTACCAATGTCTAGGTGAAGAAATTCACCCCCTCGAATTTGACGCAGGACCAGGCTTCCCCGGGTGCCTGCGGCTTCCCTCGGCCTGCTCAAGCTGCACCATTGCTTGGTCCGATTCCAGTGTCGTGGATACTTTGTCGGTTTTGGCCCTTTGTGAACAGTGATGTGAAGCTTGAGCAGGCTGAGTGGACTTGGCAGCATGAAGCCCTGTTCAGCTGGCTGTGGGGCCGTGTGGGGAGGATGTTTTTGCAATAATTTACTTCTCATTTCTCAGGAACTGTGGGTGAAAGAAGTCGTAGGCCAGGAAGCGGGAGGACGGCCAGGAGGAGGCGAGGCGGCCGTCTCTGTGCCTCCGGGGGGGCCCTGGAGGCCTGGAAAGGCGTCTTGCCTGCCTCAGTGTCCCTGAGATGCACACACACAGCGCTGCTCTGGAGGGTTCCTGGGTGAGGGTCCCCGAGAGCCCAGCTCTTAGGGACACTAGAGAGAAAGTGACATTTTAGAGGAGTCAGGAGGAGGCCTGGGAGGGAAAGAGGCTAGGCTGGGCCGTTCAGGCCCTGGGTGGCGTCTTAGCCGTCCTCGGGGAGGTGCTGGACACGGAGGGCACAGCACAGCTGCAGGGAACTGGGCCGACCCACTCTCACAGGGCCGCTGCCGAGGCCTTCTGGGCTCTCCAGGCTGCTGCCCGACCAGGACGCTCGCCAAGGCTTTGCAGCAGTGGGCAGGGCCAGGCGGCCCCGCACAGCCGTGTAGGACGCGGCCAGGTAACTGTGCCTTATCCTGCATGTGGCTGTGGCTTCGGACCAAGTGCTTTACAGCCCCCATTTCCCATCTCGCAGAAGCCCCGTCAGGCATGGTTACTTGTCCTGGCCCCGTCCTTTATTTAACCACACAAGGGCCGGTTCCGGAATGGGGTGGGGGGTGGGTGTTTACAGAGTCTGTAGTGCTGTCAGTCCTTCCTGCCGATCAGCGAAGAGTGAGCCTCGCTGGGCATGGCGCCGCTCGCCTGTGATCCCAGCGACGTGGCAGGACGAGGAAGGAGGATCAGAAGTTCAAGGCCAGCCTGGAAAACTTACCAAGACTCTGTCTCAAGATAAAAAGGGCTGGGGATGCAGCTCAGGGGTAGAGAGCTGCCTCCCAGGCCCCGGGCGGGGCTCAGTCCCCAGGACCACACACGCACACGAAGACGGATGCATGAAACTGAGCGAGAGTGAGAATGGGCGACAGGTGGTTGGTCGATAGAGGTGATAGCTGGGTAACAGACACCCGATCGATGGCATAGATTGGAGGCAATTCGACATCTGACAGCTTAGATAAAAAGGTGCGAGGAAAGCAGGCAGGTAGAAATATATCCAGAGAGGGAGGCAGACACGGTAGGTAAATAGTGGGCACTGGATGGAGGGTGGACTAGACATCGGGATGGAGATCCGTTAGACAGAAGACTCCACATGCAGACCATGGGGCGAGTCCCAGACGGTGACCCTTGTCCAGTGCACAGGACAGGAAGTTGTGAGGCCTCGACCTGGTTCCATGACGTGACCACGGATGGCCCCGTTTCCAGGAGGCACGGCCAGACGGGCGCTCACCGCCCCAGACGGCAGCGAGGGCTGGCTGCCCCGTGACTGTGGGCTCGGTCTGTGGCTTTTCAGCCTCTGCTTCCCGACCCTACAGGTCTCCCCGTGTCTGTTTCCTTAGCCTCAAGTGTCGGGACAAGGAGGAGCCAGGCTGGAGCGGGGCCTGCTGCCAGCCTGGGTGTGTGTGGCCTGCTCGTGCGGAGCTCTGGGAGCGCCCAGCCTGGGGGACCCCCAGCCTGTGTCCTGCAGCAGGAGGCGGGCTGGCCACACCTGCCTTCGGGGTGTTTGGGAGTCCGAGGAGTTTGTTTCAGGCAGGTGCAGCAACACCGCGAGACGCGGTGCCCTCTGTGTGCTTCTCTTGAGCACGGCACCCTCTGCCTTGGGTGGGTCTCTCCACCGTGGTCCCCTCTGCTCCCGTCAGGACCCTCCTGTGTCCTCTCAGCTGGCCATTTTCACCCTGGAAATCATGTTTCCAGGGGTCCCGCGGCCCCCAGCTCTGAACATCCTGGTGCCCAGGTCCCCCTGCCCCGTCCACTCCAAGCACCATGAGCCCAGTGACAGGCTTGAAGAGAGAGCCATGATGGCGTCTGAGGTCAGGGCTCCCAGAGCGGGGCCCACCTGTGCCTGCAGGCTTACTGCAGGTCCTCGCCTGTGACCTTGGGAGCAGCAGGCTGGAGACGGGGAGGCTCTGCTGCAGCTGGAGCTGAGGACCCCCGAGGCTGGGGCTGGGGTTGGGGCTCAGTGGAGAGCACTCGCCTAGCACGTGTGAGGCACTGAGCTCGAGTCTCAGCACCACTTATAAAAAAGATGAATCAAATAAAGGTCCGTCAACATCTAAAAAGATCAAAAAAAATTCTCTGGAGCCACCACCCCTTCCTGCTCAGGGGACCACAGTCTTTTCTCCTGAAGCCTTAACTGATTGGACAAGACCCACCCACATTGAGGTGGGTGGTCTGTTCTGCGAAGTCCTGAAATGTCTGAGTTGAAGTGTTAATCACAGCTGCAAACGGCCTCACAGTAACATCTGGTGCCATAGTCCAGCCGCGTCACATATGAAACTCACATCGCAAGGTCCCCTGGGTAAGACAAACGGTGGCCAGGGGTTGGGACGACCCCCTTGGCACTTTTCGTCTAGAATCCGATTTCCCGTGCACACAGGCTTCTGGCTCTGCTTGATGGCACCTGTATTCTGTGTGGGACTCAGAAATACTGTGGTCGCAAAAGGCGCCCGCTGGGCTGACGGGCTTGGCCTGTGCCTGTGGAAGGAAGAGGACCACCCTAGAATACTGGCCAGGCCCTTCTAGGGCTTCCTTTTTTATTGTGGTAACAAATGCATGACGTAAAACTCACCACCTTAGCCATCTCCTACCTTCCTCCTCCTGCCGACAGACATTTGCTCCACATTCTCTTTCTTTCTAGATGTATGCTTATTTAAATTTTCTTATCTGTTCCTTTTAGTGTGACATGACAGTGGACTGTATTTAGACACCCTACAGACGGGGCCTAGCTCCCTTCTGTGGTGGCCCTCGATACGGAGTTTCGCTGGTCGCGTGTTCATACATGAACACAGGAGGTGATGTCGATCCCTTCTCCTGTCTTTCCCATTCCCATCCGCCTCCCGTCCCCCCACTCTGCCCTGCCCAGGCTGTTGAATGCCCCCCCTTAGTGCGTGTTAGCAGCTGCATATCACAGGGAATATTCAGCCTTTGGTTTTGGGGATTGGTTTATTTCACTCAGCACCATGGTCTCCAGTTCCATTCACCTGTTGAGAGCACCTAGGTTGGTTCCATAATTTAGCTCTGTGAATTGAGCTGCTATAAACATGGATGTGACCACGTCACTGTAGTGTGCTGATTTTAAGTCCTTTGGGAATAAACCAAGGAGTGGGATAGCTGGGTCAAATGGTGGGTCCTTTCCATGTTTTCTGAGGAATCTCCATACTGCTTTCCAGGGTGTTCGCACCAATCTGCAGCCCCACCAGCAATGTATGAATGTACCTTTCCCCCCACATCCTTACCAGCATTTTTTGTTGCTTGTATTCTTGATAATTGCCATTCTGACTGGAGTGAGATGGAATCTCAGTGTGGTTTTAATCTGCATTTCTCTAATTGCTAGAGATGTTGAATATTTTTTTCATGTATTTGTTGACCAATTGTATTTCTTCATCTGTGAAGTGTCTGTTCAGTTCCTTTGCTCATTTATTGATTGAGTTATTTGGGTTTTTAAAATTTTTATTATTATTTTTTTTTTTTTTTGGTACCTGGGATTGAACTCAGGGACCCCTGGCCACTGAGCCACCTCCCCAGCCCTATTTTGTATTTTATTTAGAGACAGGGTCTTACTGAGCTGCTTAGCCCCTTGCTTTTGCTGAGCTGGCTTTGAACTCCCAATCCTCCTGCCTCAGCCTCCTGAGACGCTGGGATTACAGGGGTGTGTCACCTCACCCAGCAGGTTGTTTTTTCGGTGTTTTTTTTGAGATTCTTATGTATCCTGGAGATTAATGCTCAGAGGTGCAGGTGGCAAGGATTTTCTCCCATTCTGTAGACTCTTTCTTCATATTCTTGATTGTTTCCTTTGCTGTGAAGAAGCTTTTTAGTTTGATACCAACCCATTTATTGATTTTTAAAAAAAATTCCATTATGTGAAAGCTTTTAAATGTGGGTGAATCCTATGAAACACAAAAGGTATCATTTTTTTTTAATAACATACACACCCCATTTTAAAATGAGGCTTACTTAAAATAGAGAACTACTTATGTTTTACATTTGGGGTGCAAAGCAATTTTAATGATATTCTTTCTTTTTTCACCAACTTGGTTTTTAAATTTTTTAAATTTGTTCTAATTAGTTGTACGTGACAGTAGAATGCAGTTATACATTTTGATGAAGCATACATAAATGGAGTGTAATTTCTCATTTTTCTGATTTTACATAGTATAGGATCACATCAGTCATGCAGTCATATTTGTACAAGAGGTAATAATGCCGGCTTCACTCTACTCTCCTCCCTGTCCCATACCCCTCCCCTCCCTTCGCTCCCCTCTACCTAATATAAAGTAACTCTGTTCTCCCCTAGCCTCCCCCGCCCTTATCATGAATTAGCATCCACATATTAGAGAAAACATTCAGCCTTTGGTTTTTAGGTGAACGGATAAAAAAATGTGGTATATATACATATGTATATATGTATATATGATAGAATACTACTCGAACTTTAAAGAATGAAATTCTGTCATTTGCTGGCAAAAGGATGGAGTTGGAGCCTATCATGCTAAGTGAAATAAGCCAATCCCAAAAAACCAAAGGCCGAATGTTTTCTCTGAGATGCAGACGCTAATTCCTTTGATTGATTTTTGGTTTTACTTCTGTGCTTTAGCAGTCTTATTGAGGCGTTCAGCGCCTAAGCCAACATGATGGAGAGTCGGGCCTACTTTTTCTTCTCGGAGGCGCAGGGTCTCTGGTGTAATGCCTGGGTCCTTGAGCCGCATGCTTAAATCATTCAGGAGGCATCTTCTGCATTGAGGGTTCTGTGTTTGAGGGTCTCCCTTTAGTCACCCTTGGTCGCTGATGAAAATGTCTCACTTCTTGTGGTCAAATTGTGCTCTGGGCGCTCCCTGCCCTCGAATCCTGGCTCCAACACCCCCGTGAGGCTGGCGTCCTGGTTGCCGGGCACCTGCTCCCTCTCTCCTTTCTGCTGCAGCATGTGGAGAGCGGGTCTCCTCGCCAGCCACGGGAGTTTCTTTTGTTTCTTTTTCTTTTCAACCTGTCACTGGAGTTGATTGTCTGGCACATGATGAAGGCTCACCCGTGACCTCAGGGCTGCCCCCTTCCTTCCCCAGACGGTTGGACCTGGCTGGGGGTCCCAGCTGTGTGGAGTGAAGCCCGCCCTGGACAGCTCTAAACCCCCTGCAGCCGCCAACACCAGGCGATGGCCACTCTGCCACAGCCAGCCCCAGGGCTCGGCTTCCTGTCTGGTTTCTTGTCTGCCATTTTTTTTTTTCCCCTCCAGAAACTTCCGACTTCATTGTCGACTTGTCGTAAGAAAATTCAGAAAATGAACTAAACTTGTGAGCTGTTCTCAGCCAGCAGAGTTAGTAGTCGAGTCCATTACACTTCCAGACACAACAGCAAGCTCCCTCCTCATGTCAGGACCTTGGGGCGGGCGTAAATGAGCGGGTTCCAGGCGCCATTTTTAAGGCAGAAAAATAGAAAGTGATTCTTGACTCAGGTTAGAGTTGGGGCTTTCTTTTCTAATTCATTTTTATTGTAAGCAAATGGGATACATGTTGTTTCTGTGTGTACATGGAGTAACAGCATACCATTTGTGTAATCATACATTTACATAAGGTAATGGTGTTTGATTCATTCTGTTATTTTTTCCTCCCATCCACCCCTCCCACCCTTCTTTCCCCTCTATACAGTCCCTCCTTCCTCCATTCTTGCCCACCTCCCACCCCCCATTATGTGTCATCATCCGCCTATCAGTACCTCCTTTGGTTTTTTGAGATTGGCTTATCTCACTTAGCATGATATTCTCCAATTTCATCCATTTGCCTGCAAATGCCATAATTTTATTATTCTTTATAGCTGAGTAATATTCCATTGTATATATATACCACAGTTTCTTTATCCATCCATCAATTGAAGGACATCTAGGTTGGTGGAATCTGGCTATTGTGAATTGAGCAGCTATGAACATTGATGTGGCTGTATCTCTGTAGTATGCTGATTTTAAGTCATTTGGGTACAGGCCGAGGAGTGGGATAGCTGGGTCAAATGGTGGGTCCATTCCAAGTTTTCTAAGGAATCTCCACACTGCTTTCCAGAGTGGCTGCACTAATTTGCAGCCCCACTAGCAATGTATGAGTGTACCTTTTTCCCCACATCCTCGCCAACACCTATTGTTGCTTGTATTCTTGATAATCGCCATTCTAATTGGGGTGAGATGGAATCTTAGTGTAGTTTTGATTTGCATTTCTCTTAATACTAAAGATGTTGAACATTTTTTCATATGTTTGTTGATTGCTTATAGATCTTCTTCTGTGAAGTGTATGTTCATATCCTTAGCCCATTTGTTGATTGGGTTATTTGTATTCTTGGTGTAGAGTTTTTTGAGTTCTTTATAGATTCTGGAGATTAGTGCTCTATCAGAAGTAGGAGTGGCAAACATTTTCTCCCACTCTGTAGGCTCTTTCTTCGCATTGCTGATAGTTTCCTTTGCTGAGAGAAAGCTATTTAGTTTGAATCTATCCCAGTTGTTGATTCTTGCTTTTGTTTCTTGTGCTATGGGAGTCCTGTTAAGGAAGTCTGGTCCTAAGCCAACATGTTGAAGATCTGGACCTACTTTTTCTTCTATAAGATGCAGGGTCTCTGGTCTGATTTCAAGGTCCTTGATCCATTGTGAGTTGATTTTTGTGCAGGGTGAGAGATAGGGGTTTAGTTTCATTCTGTTGCATATGGATTTCCAGTTTTCCCAGCACCTTTTGTTGAAGAGGCTATCTTTTCTCCATTGCATATTTTGGCCCCTTTGTCTAATATGAGAAAATTGTATTTATTTGGGTTTGTGTCTGTGTCCTCTCTTCTGTACCATTGATCTACCTGTCTATTTTGGTGCCAATACCATGCCGTTTTTGTTACTATTGCTTTGTAGTAGAGTTGAAGTTCTGGTATTGCGATACCCCCTGTTTCATTCTTCCTGCTAAGGATTGCTTTAGCTATTCTGGGTTTCTTATTCTTCCAGATGAATTTCATGATTGCTTGCTCTATTTCTGTAAGGTACATCATTGGGATTTTAATTGGAATTGCATTGAATCTGTATAGCACTTTTGGTAGTATGGCCATTTTGACAATATTAATTCTGCCTATCCAAGAACATGGGAGATCTTTCCATCTTCTAAGGTCTTCCTCAATTTCTTTCTTCAATGTTTTGTGGTTTACATTGTAGAGATCTTTTACCTCTTTGGTTAGATTGATTTCCAAGTATTTTATTTTTTTTGAGGCTATTGCAAATGGAGTTGTTTTCCTCATTTCCCTTTCAGATGTTTCATCGCTTGCGTATAAAAATGCTTTAGATTTATGCGTGTTGATTTTATAGCCTGCTATTTTGGTGAATTCATTGATGAGATCTAGAAGTTTTCTGGAGGAGGTTTTTGGATCCTCTAAATATAGAATCATGTCATCCGCAAATAGTGACAGCTTAAGTTCCTCTTTTCCTATTCGTATCCCTTTAATTTCTTTAGTCTGTCTAATCGCTCTGGCTAGAGTTTTGAGAACAATGTTGAATAGAAGTGGTGAAAGAGGACATCCCTGTCTTGTTCTCGTTTTTAAAGGGAATGCTTTCAGTTTTTCTCCATTAAGAATGACGTTGGCCATGAGCTTAGCATAAATAGCCTTTACAATGTTCGGGTATGTTCCTACTATCCCTATTTTTTCTAGTGTTTTGAGTATGAAGGGGTGTTGTATTTTGTCGAATGCTTTTTCTGCGTCAATTGAAATAACCATATGATTCTTATCCTTAAGTCTATTGACATGATGGATTATGTTTATTGATTTATGGATGTTAAACCATCCTTGCATTCCAGGGATGAACCCCACTTGATTGTGGTGCATGATTTTCTTAATATGTTTTTGGATACGGTTTGCCAATATTTTGTTAAGGATCTTTGCATCTATATTCATCAGGATATTGGTCTAAAACTTTCTTTCCTTGATGTGTCTTTTCCTGGTTTGGGTATGAGGGTGATATTAGCTTCGTAGAATGAGTTTGGTAGGGTACCCTCCTTTTCTATTTCCTGGAATACTTTGAGAAGTATTGGAATGAGTTCTTCTTTGAAGGTCTTGTAGAACTTGGCTGAGAATCCGTCTGGTCCTGGGCTTTTCTTGGATGGTAGTATGGCTTCTTCTATTTCATTGCTTGATATTGATCTGTTTAAATTGTGTATGTCCTCCTGGTTCAGTTTGGGAGGAGCATATGTCTCTAGAAATTTGTCAGTGTCTTCGATAGTTTCTATTTTGTTGGAATACAGATTTTCAAAGTAGCTTCTGATTATGTTCTGTATCTCAGTGGTGTCTGTCATGATATTTCCTTTTTCATCACGAATTTTAGTAATTTGAGTTTTCTGTCTCCTTCTCTAAGTTAGTGTGGCTAAGGGTTGGTCTATTTTGTTTACTTTTTCAAAGAACCAACTTTTAGTTTTGTCAATTTTTTGAATTGTTTCTTTTCTTTCATTTTCATTGATTTCAGCTCTGATTTTAATTATTTCCTGTCTTCTACTCCTTTTGCTGTTATTCTGTTCTTCTTTTTCTAGGGCTTTGAGCTATAATGTTAGGTCATTTAGTTGTTGACTTTTCATTCTTTTCTTGAATGCACTCCATGCAATGAATTTTCCTCTTAGTACCGCTTTCATAGTGTCCTAGAGATTTTGATATGTTGTATCGTTGTTCTCATTGACCTCCAAGAATTTTTTAGTCTCCTCCCTGATGTTTTCTGTTATCCATGTTTCATTCAATAGCATATTATTTAGTCTCCAGGTGTTGGAGTAATTTCTGTTTTTTACTTTGTCATTGATTTCTACTCTCAGTCCATTATGATCTGATAGAACACAAGGCAGTATCTCTATTTTTTTGCATTTACTAAGGGGTGCTTTGTTGCATAACATACGGTCTATTTTCAAGAAGGTTCCATGTGCTGCTGAGAAGAAAGTGAATCCGCTTGTTGATGGATGGAATATTCTATATATGTCTATTAAGTCTAGGTTATTGATTGTGTTATTGAGTTCTGTGGTTTCTTTGGTTGGTTTTTATTTGGAAGACTTACCTAGTGGTGACAGCAGTGTGTTAAAGTCACCCAGAATTATTGTATTGTGGTCTATTTGATTCCTGAAATTGAGAAGGATTTGTTTGATATACAGGGATGCACCATTGTTTGGGGCATAAATATTTACTATCGTTATGTCTTCCTGATTTATGGTTCCCTTAAGCAGTATGAAATGTCCTTCTTTATTTCTTCTGACTAACTTTGGCTTGAAGTCCACTTTATCTGATATAAGGATGGAAACCCCTGCTTTTTTACTGAGTCCATGTGTGTGGTAGGTTTTTTCCCATCCTTTCACCTTTAGTCTGTGGCTCTTTTTTCTATGAGATGAGTCTCTTGCAGGCAGCATATTGTTGGGTCTTTCTTTTTAATCCATTCTGCCAGTCTATGTCTTTTGATTGAGGAGTTTAGGCCATTAACATTCAGGGTTATTATTGAGATATGATTTGTATTCCCAGTCATTTGGCTTATTTTTGGTTTTTAAGTTGGCTTGGTTTTCCCTTTGAGTGGTTTTTCTCTAAGGTAGTTCCTCCCTTTGCTGACCTCCACTGTTGTTTTCATTTCCTCCTCATGGAATATTTTGTTGAGAACATTCTGTAGCACAAATTTTCTATTTGTAAATTCTTTTAACTTTTGTTTATCATGGAAGGATTTTATTTCATCTTCAAATCTGAAGGTTAGTTTTGCTGGGTATAGGATTCTGGGTTGGCAACCATGTTCTTTCAGAGCCTGAAATATGTTGGTCCAGGCCCTTCTAGCTTTTAGAGTCTGGGTTGAGAAGTCGGCTGCTATCCGTATTGGTCTCCCCCTATATGTAATCTGATGCTTTTCTCTCGCGGCCTTCAAAATCCTTTCTTTATTTTGAATGTTAGGCATTTTCATTATAATGTGCCTTGGTGTGGATCTGTTGTAATTTTGTGCATTTGGTGTTCTGTAAGCCTCTTGTATTTGATTTTCCATTTCATTCTTCAGGTTTGGGAAATTTTCTGATATTATTTCATTGAATAGGTTGTTCATTCCTTTGGTTTGTATCTCTGTGCCTTCCTCAATCCCGATAATTCTTAAATTTGATCTTTTTATGATGTCCCATAGTTCTTAGAGATTCTGTTCATGATTTCTTACCATCTTCTCTGTTTGAGCAACTTTACTTTCAAGATTAAATATTTTGTCTTCATTGTCTGAGGTTCTGTCTTCCAAGTGGTCTAGTCTTTTGGTGATGCTTTCTATTGAGTTTTTTATTTGGTTTATTGTTTCCTTCATTTCAAGGATTTCCATTTGGTTTTTTTTTGAGAATCTCTATCTCTTTGTTGAAATGATCTTTTTCTTCCTGCAGTTGCTGTTTCAGCTTATTGGTATTATCATTCATTGCCTGCATTTGCTCTCTTATCTCATCCTTTGCTTCGTGAGTCATCTTAATCATGTATAATCTGAAGTCCTTTTCTGACATTTCTTCTAACATACTGTCATCGAATTCTATTACTGTAGAATCTAGATTTGTTTGGATCATTTTCTTCCCTTGTTTTTTCATGTTGTTCATATATCTTCCCCTCTAGCAGTGCAGATCTGGGGTATTGCAGATTTCCCCCTATAGGCTTATAGTGGCCCTATAGGTTTCCAAAACCTTTTCTTTAAGGGGAGATCAATATTAGCAGTGCCCAAATCAGACATTATGCAATCCTAGACCAAATAGCCCCTATGAGGACAATAACAATATTGTCATAATAAACAGAATGAGTTCAAATGTTATCTTCAGTAAAACAAACAGATTTGCAATAAGGTCTGCAGTTTCTAATGGAGGACAAAGAGGATGCAGAGAGATGTAGAATGTGGCTGTTAGTGGGATAAGAAAAGAATATACAGAAGTTCTAGATAATAGAAAGGTTGAGAATGTAATCAAAAGAAGTTGGTTGTTAGCATGCAAAAAGGGAGAAAGAGACTCTGAGGAAACAGGTAAACAAAAGGAAAGGAGAGCAAGAAAAGTACAGAAATAAAAACTTTAAAATTTTCAATAAGGAGAAAAAAGAAAATCTACAGTATAACAGTCATATAGTAATGAAACCTCCCAGTCTTCAGTAGCCTGATGCATGAGAAGTACCTGACAATGAGCTTCAAGTCTCCAGCAGGCGTCTTGGGATGGGATTTGCCCCACCTAAAGATCAGAGCTTCGGCTTCCAGGATTATCCTAGATGGCTGCTCTGGCTTCCAAATGTGTTGGCAAATGGGGAGCTTCAGCTCAGGGTGTGGACATGGTCAGCTGGAGGTCCGGGAGGCGGGGTGCAATTGGTCAGGCAGTGGTCCTGGAGGTCCGGTGTGTTTGGTGTGGTTGTGGGATCCTGGAGGCCAGGTGCAATCGGTCAGTCTGGGGTCCTGGTGCTAGGGCACAGTCAGTTGGTCTGGGGGTCCTGGCGGCAGGGAGCAGTCAGTCGATGTGAGGGCCCCAGAGGCAGGGAGTGGTCGTTTGGGCTGAGGGATCCTGGAGATGGTGCTCAGTCAGTCTGGCCAGGGATCCTATGGGGACTGGCTGTTGTCTCAAAATGGCGGCAGCCACGTGTAATCAAACCTGCAGGTACTGTCACAGTGAACTTCCAGGCAACAGCAGGCAGCTGGTGCTCCACTGGCAGTCAGCGATCAGTTTGCTGACTGTTATCGGATGATCGGATGATCGGGAGGTGAACCTCGGGCGGTGGGTGATAGAAAGGTGTAAGGCAGGCGATGGACAGGCGAGAGGCAGGCAAATGGCGGATGATAGGCACCTGACAGTGAGCAATCTGCACTCAAAAAAGGCATCAATATGCTGGCAGACTGCAGGTGATCACAGCAGACAAATGGGGTGAACAGCAGGGGATCGATAAGCAGCAAAAACTGCCTCACCAAGAAACCGATATCCTCTGCTTGAAACCGGAGTTACGGAGCAACAAGGAACGCAGCCTTCCTCTAGTCCGCCATCTTGGATCTCGAGTTGGAACTTTCATTCATCAATTATTGTGCCTACCCATTACAGTAACTGGCTAAATGTTTATCCCTCATGGTTTAGATATGGGGTGTCCCCCAAAAGCTCAGGTGTGAGACAATGCATCCATTTCAATGGGGAAATGGTCAGATTACAAGAGGTGTGACCTAATTGGTGCATTAATTCACTGATATGGACTAACTGGGTGGGGACCGGAGGCACGCTGGGAGTCGCTGAAGGAGGAGGGTTACTGGGTTGTGCCTTTGGGGTTTGTATTTTGTCCCTAGTGAGTGGGGCTCTCTCTGCCTTCTGGCTGTCATATCCTGAGCTGCCTTCCTCCTCACACCCTTCCACCGTGATGTTCTGCCTCACCTCGGGCCCAGAGTTATGGAGTCGGTGGATCATGGACTGAACCTCTGAACCATCAGTCAAAACAAGCTCTTCCTCCTCCATGCTGTTCTTGTCAGTCCTGTGGTCCCAGCAGTGGAAAACTGACTAACACACTATCTCATTCGACTGTGAGTCCCTGGGACAGGGTCAGAGTCTCAGGTACTCCTACCTCCACCTCCAGCATCCAGCACAGAACTATCTGGACCTTGCAGTAGACTTGCCTAAAACAGTGTCATACCAGGAGTCTGAACCCATCCTGGCTGTGTGACTTTGGGCTACTCACTTTATTTCCTAGTATTTAGTTTAGTTAAGAGCTTTCAAATTGGAAGCCCAGTGTGGCAGCATACACTGGTAACTCCAGCAACTTGGAAGGCTGAGGCAGGAGGATCTTAAACTTGAGGCCAGCCTCAGCAACTTAGTGAGACCATGTCTTGAAAACAGATAAATTAATTAAAAGGATTGGGGATGTAGCTCAGAAACAGAACAATTGCCTATTAGGAGCACGACCCTGGGTTCCATACCCAGCACCAAAAAGTTAAAAAATATTGAATTAGAAGTTCAAGCTGGAGACGGTAAGCAGTAAACCTGTTTTACGCCTAGTTGTGGAGACGGGGAGAACAAACACGCAGCAGCTAGCGCAGAGCTAGCTCGCCATCGCGGAGCAGCACGGCTGCAGTCAGCCGGAGGTTCGGACTCTCCCACGAGGCTGGGCGGAGGCCTCTGCCTGTGCGCTGCCCCCGGGGGCCGGCCGACCCGCAGCCAGGCAGCCGCTGCCTCACTTCCCAGAGAGGCGCTGGCAGGAGGAGCGGAGGGCCCAGCTCGAGCCGCGTCGCCAGGCTGGGGCGTGGCCCTGCGCCCAGCAGATGGTCTGCCCCGCCCTTCTCCCGCCAGGTCCCGGAAGCATCCTTGTGGCCACCTTCAGCGGCCTGGCCATCGTCTCTCTCTTCTTCTGTGTCTTCCTGGTGATCTGGTGCACAGGGCAAGGTGAGCCGGCGGGCGGCGGGCGGTCTGCCGGGTCTGGCGGGTGGGCAGTGAGAGGAGTCTCAGGAGCACGTCCTTCCCCGGCCCTCCTCAGATTCGCCAGGTGGAGACTCCACCCAGAGGTACATGGACACAGCCCTGGACCAGCCCCGGACCCCCACCGGTCCTTCAGGGATTGGCCTCCAGCCCAGCCAGCCTGCTCTGTGACCTTCCCCGACCTCCCCAGAGCCCTTGCCTCTCCCTCCAATCGTCAGACCCCAGACCTCCTGCCCCCTTCTCTCTCTCTCTCTCAGAAGCAGCCATTCCACATTTCCCAAGCAGGAGACTTCAGGTGAGTGACTAGGAGACAGACGAAATCCACTGGGGGAAGACCTGCAGCCTGCAGTTGATAGTCTCTCTCTCTCTCTCTCACCGGCAGATTTCTCTCACCTGGGAAAGACCCCTGTCCCCGTGAGTGCCCCCCTTGGGAATGCCCAGACGCTCACTCACTGCCAGCGAGGGTCGCGTCTGCCCCCTGGTTTACCCCACGCTCTGTTTCACGAAGCCCCCGACTCACAGGAGGCCAGCGGGCATTGCGTTCACCCCGAGGCCCAAGTTCAGAGCGGCTGGGTTCCCAGGGGCCCACAAACAGTGGTCGCCCTCGTGGTCTTGGATGAATCACAGGATCCCCACGGGCTGAACCCTTGGCTCCCCCACCCCCACCTAACGGCAGTCGAGTCCGGTGGGTCCCAGCGGTGTGGCAGACATCAGGGTTTGCCGGGGTCTCCGTCAAGGTTGGCAGCCCAGCCTCGGAGAACACACGCCTGATCCCATCTGGGTTATGCTTTTCTGTCTGTTCTGCAAATTGCTGTGTGTCAGAGTCCGAGCCTGAGCCTTGGAGGTAAGCGTGCACCCGAGAAACCACCCGGCGCCACGTCCGGCCACAGCCCTCTCTGTCACCTCTCAAACTCTCTCCTGCCCTCCTTGGGGCTCCCGGCTCCTGTGGTAAACGTGCTAACGCAGGACCTGCCACCTGGGCACCTTCTCCTGCGCAGTCCTGGCCGCTGCTCAGAGGCTCTCCAGGTGGCTCTGCAGCTTTACTCTGCACGGCTGAGGCTTCACCCCCTCTGCCAGCATGTCCTCAGGTCCCCCGCCTCCCAGCCCCGTTCCCCTCCCTGATCTGGTCCACTTGACACGTTTGGTCTTTGGCATCGACTAACGAATGGTTGGCAGAGGAATTGGGTCCTGATGTGCTGCTTCATACCCACAGTCACGGGTGGCAGGCAGCCCTTTCCCTCAACCCCGCCAGTCCCCCGTGAGCATGGGTTGCCCTGGGTCGCGGGCACCCACCCTCCCCGAGCACAGCGCTGGAATGGGGATGTCCGGCGGAACCGCCACCACGGCTGTCCTGCTCTGCAGCAGGTGCCAGCGCAGGAGGCCGCGGTGCCCGTGAGGGGCAGCCAGTGGCCTCAAGGGCCTGAATTTCAAATTCAATGCGACTTAGATTCACGTGGATCTATGTGGGCCTCTGTGGCTGCTGGCTACCACACTGTCCACCCAGCTCTAAACCCATCGTATGCCTCCCCAGGAAGTGACCTGTGTTGAGCCAAGCACCGAAGACGTACCCTCCGAGGTGGCTTCTGTCCCCACTGATGTGACCCCAGGATCCCGAGAAGGTGCAGTGCAGGAAGTGTAGAAGAGGAGGGGACCCCATGAGGGGGATTCAGGGCACGTGGTGGGCGTGCGGACCCCCACTTGTCTCTCTGGCCCTTGCTCATTGCCATGTCAATAAAAGAAGCTTCTCATCTCAGAAAGCTCTGGCTTTTTTTTTTTTTTTTGGTGGTGCTGGATATTGGACCCAAGGCCTTGTGCATGCCAGGCAAGACTGCACCACTGTGCTATGTCCCCAGCCCCCAGGGTCTGACTTCTTTATGCATCATCAAGACCAAGAACCAGACCCCACTGCCTCCACCCCACATTTCTCCCTTGAGCAATTCAAGGAAATAACCAAGAATTATTGACCCACTGTCAGCAAGTAATTAGTGAGCACCTCCAGGAGACAGAAGAAGAATTCTCAAGTGGATTCGACCCAACTCCACGGCCTGTTTTACCCAATGAGTGACAGATAGAAAGTTGAACAATAGATAGGAGTGACACTTAAGCAAAGGTGCAACAAATGGGCATGTCACACATCTAGTGCTCACAATGAATGACCTCATTTTTATTTTTTCATTTGCTTTTGCTGTTTTTGAGGCAAGCTCTTGTTATATTGCCCAGGCTGGCCTCTAGCACCTGGGCTCAAGTGATCCTCCTGCCTCAGCCTCCTGGGACAATGGTCTTTCCGTGTAAACCCTGTTCGTTCGATGGAGAGGGAACAGAAGATAACTTAAAGCTCACGCGAGTGTTTCCATCAGCTTTCGGAGAGCAGTCAGGAGCAGCGCTGGCCGGGGCCTCCTGCAGCGCCTTGCTCCGCTGGCTCAGGAGATAGCAAGGGAAGGGCCAGGTGTCCACGAGGGTGTCTTTGACTGTTTTTGTCACCGATGTGCCCTAAGCACCTGTAAGGATGGGGGTTCAGGGGATGAGTGTTGAATAAATGGAAAACGTCACGATTCTCCTTTTGCTTCCACACCTCTCAAACACTCCCGAATGGGTGGCCACAAACAGCTGAGTGCAATGTTAGTGGGACCTGGTACACAGGCTCAAAGCCACCGGGGGTCCTGGGTGGCACCTCTGGAGGAGAGTCCTTCTCAGGGGCTGTCTCACCCGTCCGTCACCTCGGTCAAGTCCCTGGTGATGGATGGATCTGAGACTCAGGAATCGTCCTTCCAAAGTCATGCGGGCAACAGTGGCAGACCCAGCGCTGAGCCCAGACCCGCTGACCCCTGGACCAGAGGACAGGGACCGTGCCCTGAGTCGGACCAGGGAGCGCGCTCTCAGCTCTGGCCACGGGACCCCCGAGGCTGCGCGACCCGGCTGTTGCAGTTGAATCCCAGGTGGCTGTGCTCGGATGGAACTCCATCCTCCCAAATAAGCGGGGCGTGCTGGGGCCGTCCCAGGCATGGCCTCGGTGACTCTAAAGACTCACCAGAACAGGGACTGGAGGGAGCCAGCACATGGGCTCAGGGGGCAGGGAAGGCTCCTCCTCCTCTTCCTCCTCAGAAGCATAGAGAGAGAGCTGCGGGATGGGGCCACCCGTCCTCCCGCCTCCACTCGCTGGGCGCCCGGCCCCTCCTGCCCCAGGGCGGGTCTCCCGGGGAGGCCCAGCCAGCGTCTCCTCGGACCAGGGACCTGGGAGGCGCCTGTTTGGGGAAAGCTTGCGGCTTGGGTCTTAGAGTGAGGAAGCGGAGCTCAGGACGGCTCAAAGCAGCCAGAGGGAGGAGGACCTCAGAGGCAGACCACAGGTGCGGCCTCATGCTGACACTCGATCACTGACTGACGGTGTGGAGAGCTGTGGGCGCCAAGAGCCGTTTGGATCACGGTTCCACCTTAAAAGCGGCTCGGAGCAGAGGGCCGAGTGCCGTGACGGTGGGTGGCAAAGTGTGTCCCTGTGGTCCCTCCTCTCTCCACACGTGCCTGCTCGCTGGTCACACACCGGCCCCCATGGGATGCCAGCCGCCATGTTGCCACACAGTGCAAGGCCCTCACCGAGGGCCACACTGGATCTTGAACCCCCAGCCTCCAGAACAGGAACCAAATAAACCTCTTTTCTTTATAGATCACCCGGTCTGAAGTATTCTGTTAGGGGAACGAAAAACAGCCCGGGATGATGAACGTGTGCACGCGCGTGTGCCACACTGGGGGTCGGGAGTTTGGGGGGACGTAGACATCCGGAGACACGCACAGGGAGAGCTGCTCAGCCCCGACACCTCCACATGCCCACGCACACCGCCACAGGTGGAATTCTCATGGGTCCTGACCCCACGGGGGCCTTGTTTGCAGACGTGGTTAAGAGGCCAGCGTGGACTGGGCGGCTCCTCGTCCACAGGCCTGTGTCCCCACGCAGAGGGGGAGTTTGGATGCGGAGACTCACACGTGGGGACCCGAGCAAGCGAGAAGGCGGAGGTGGAAGGCCTTTACTGGCCGGCCAGCCAAGCACCCATGGAGCCCCAGAGCCCGGAGGCCATCCAGGTCCTCCCCTGCAGGCCCGAAGGAGCCGGCCTGCCACTCCTGGTCTCAGACTTCTGGTTCCAGAACCGAAGATGATGAGCTTCCACTTCAGCTGCCAGAGCGCTGGACCGGTCACGGTGGCACGAGGGACACTGTGTTCTACCCGAGGCGGCTGCACACACAGGGCCGCGGGCTGAAGCCTCACCGCACCACACAGACACAAGCGCACACGCACATGCGTCCTGCGCCTCCTCCTCCGTGCCCCACCGTCCCTGAGGTCAGGCCTCCTGTTTCCAGGCCACCCAGGATGCCACCCCTGAGGCTCCCCTGAGGGAGCGCGGCCCCCTCCCCGCCTGACGGGGTGGCTCCTAACATGCAGAGCCCGGAGCCGCAGCCTGAGAGGAGCAGCAGGCTCCCGTCCGTCCGGGGAGGACCCATCCCCTGCCTCGCGATGGCGTGGCGGCTTCCCCCTGCACGTCCAGTGGTGGCGCGAGGGAGCTCTGGGGCCTCCTCACGACACCGTCCCATCAACTCCCGAAGGCCACAGCTCCTAAGGCCGTCACTCCAGGCTGAGGTCCACCAATGCAGCTGGGGACACACGCTGCATCCCTGGTACCCGTGGCTGCAGAAGTTCCAGGAACACAGGGTGGGAGGGCGTCCTGGCCCTGTCCACCCCCTGTGCTCCCCCACCCGCTGACCAAGAGCCGAGGTCCCCGGGAGCAGCAGGGGTGGGGGAGTGTCCCGGCTGCTGTCCCCGCACATGGTCCTGGTCTTTAAACCCAGGAGCCCTGGTGACCATCTGTCCGGCCATGTGGAGGAAGCCGGTGGCTGACTCCGGGGACACGGGGAGACGGCGGAGAGAGGCGCCTTCCCTTGGCTCCCCGTTCCGATCGCTTCCAAGGTGGGCACCCCTCTGCTCCGGTCAGCTTCCTCCTCCTGTGGTTCCTGGGAAGGAAGTCCCCCCAGTCCAAGGGGTGAGTGAGCTCTGCAGAGCGTGGGAGGGAGGCGCCCCCAAGCTGGGCCTGGAAGGGCGTCTCCGCCGCCGCAGCCTCCCTCCCGCAGAGCCTCCGCAGCCGTCCCTCCCGGGTCCCTTTCTGTGTCATCCTGGGCTGATCGCCCCTCTCATCCCTGAGCTCTGCTCGTTTGTCCACGTGGAAAACAAGCGGCAAAGCCGACCCTACAGGAGGCGTGTGCAGATGGGTCACACCGGAAGCCTGGAAGCAGCTGGCGCACAGTGGGCCTGCAGGTCAACCTCCCCTCCCGTCTGCCAGCCTGGGCCTCCTCTGACGCCGACCTCCAGTGTCAGAGCGGGTTCCTCAGTCTGTCGGGGCTGCAGACTGGGCGGCTTATAAGCCACAGAAGTGCATACTGCACGGCGCTGGCGCCCGGGCGTCTGAGACCAGGGTGCCAGCAGGGCTGGGTTCCGGCCAGGGCCTCCTGGCTGGCAGACTGCGACCTCTCGTGTCCTCACAGGACAGAGGCGTGGAGGGCTCTCTGGTCCTCTCTCACGAGGGCACTAATCCCTCGCCCAAGGGCCCCACCCCCACGACCCAGACACCCCAAAGCCCCCTCCTCCTACCATGGTATGGGAGGGAACGGTTTCAGCATGTGAGCTCGCAGCAGGAGGAGCAGAGGAAATCCAGGCCCGGGATTCGAAGGCACGTAAATTGAGGACGTGGGAAAAAATGTGGCTGTGTTTTTGTGAATGACTTTGTTGGACCCACTGGAGGGTCACGTAGCAGCACTTGGTAAGGAGACATTGGCCCCAGGTTCCGTCCCGCCACGTGGAAAGGAATACACGGAGAGCTTTTACTGAGAGAAAGCAGGCCTGTGGAGGGCGCCATGGGCTAGACCGGCCCTGCTGGTGGTGAAGTTCTGGCTCCCGGGACCTCAGGGTGCCTGTGCCAGGCGGCAGGGCCATGCAGAACCATGGTGGGAAACGAGGTCTTTAGGGTGGGCCCTAGTCCAGCCCGGCTGGCGTCCTGTAGGAAGAGGAGATTCAGCCCACAGAGCTACAGAGCCACGCAGGAACGCGTGCGTGCAGGGACGGCCGAGGACGAGGTGAGCAAGGCCATCCGCCAGCCGCGGGAGCCGACAGCTGGTTCTACCATCCTTGAGCCAAAAAAACCCCTAAAACAGGAAGTCCTCCTTGGGGGCCTGCTGACACCTTGGTTCCAGCCCTGGAACTGGGAGAAGATGGCCTGTCCACCCAGGGCAGCGGTCCGTCTTCAGCCTTGGGCGCGGGGCCTCCGGGGCTCCCGGCACTTCCTGGTGGCGGAGGGGGAGATCTGCGGAGGGTCCAGCAGGTGGGGCCCCGCAGCCCGTCCTCCCAGGGCTGGTGGAGGCTGTGCAGGTTCTCAGGAGGGGGCCTTCTGCTTCTAACACAGGAAGGAAGGCTTTCCAGAGGAACCTGGGAAGGTCCTGGGCAAACCCGGAGGAGCCCGTGGAGCCGACTGCGACGCTCCCTCGGCCCAGAAACCCCTGCGTTTCTTGTCTTCCTTTTTATGTTGACATTCAGCATATTTTATGATAGATTCAACTTTTTATGTGCATGTTAAAAATTAAGACACTGCAACGCTTCTTCTGAACCAGCCCTTCCGCAGGCATTTTGAAGTGAAGTCGGAGTCGGCGTCGGAGCTGGTACGGTGTGATCACTGCCCCAGGCCTCAGGTGACCCGGAGGCAAGCCTCACGACCTTGGTGGTCATCTTAAGGTCATGAGGACTTCCGGTCACATTGCTCTTCCTTTTGCGTTTTTTCTGTTGGTCAGATGTGAGGTGGGACAGGCGTCAGCTGTCACTGAAATGCTCTTGGAGGCTGCGGCAGCAGGGTGAGAGCTTCCTTCCACCTGGAGTGTCCGCCCCTCCCCCACCGCCTCACAAGGCTGCAGAGCCTCCCCTGCTGTTCTTGTGATGCCGATGACCACACCTC
The DNA here is from genome assembly GCF_902686455.1 of Sciurus vulgaris. Taxonomy (NCBI): domain Eukaryota; kingdom Metazoa; phylum Chordata; class Mammalia; order Rodentia; family Sciuridae; genus Sciurus; species Sciurus vulgaris. The sequence goes on along the minus strand of NC_136478.1, from coordinate 70,804,637 downwards.
CCCCAGTGGGCCACCTCAGGCCACCTCACTGGTCTGGGATCCGGCTGTGCGTTTCCAGCCTCTCTCCGCAGGCCTCACCTCCTGTCTCCAGGTGGCGCTCCTGCAGTGGCTATGTGTGCCTCAGGGCTCCTGCCCCCTCCCTCTCTGGTCCAGCTGGAGCCTAAGGAGGAGCCACCAGCCTCCATCCTGCCCCGAAGTCGGCGAGGACGAAAGCCACACCCAACATCCCTCCTGGACAGACCCACAGCGGGGCCGGGCCTGGAGGAGCTGGGCTCTGGCATCCTCTCTTGAAGTGGTCCTTGGTGTCCACGTGGGAATCACAGCACCTGTGACCTCTGGGCCTGGGCAGCAGCTGAGGCTCTTAGGAGTGTGTGGAGGCTCTATCACACGCAGAAAGACGGCAGGTCGCCATGGTGGTCCGTGAGCCAGGGCGAGAGGTGACCTGCGTGCTTCCCACCCATGTCACCTTAGCTGTTCTCCCTCAGACACCCAAGTCTTCTCTGGATCCATTTCAGTCTTTTTTTTTTTTCCCCCTTGGTGCTGGGGATTGGATCGAGAGGCACTTCACCCCTGGATCACATCCCCAGTCCTTTTTATTTATCTATTTATTTATTTATTTATTTATTATTATTATTATTTTGAGACAGGAGTTCGCTAAGTCTCTGAGCCTGACCTCCAACTTGTGATCCTCCTGCCTCGGCCTCCCAAGCTGCTGGGATGACAGGTGTTGCCACCTCTTGGCTCTGGATCCCTTTCATTCTTGCACCACAGCTGAGGAAGCGTCCTTTTGGAAGAACAGAAAGTTGGAAATGAGAGCTGCTGGTTGGGGTGGAGGCGTTGGCGTGCTCTAGCCTCCCGCGTCCCGCACGCCCCACACAGGGTGTCCTTTAAGGGTGCACTCTGGGAGCAGCTCCTTCTCCTCTGTGAAGCCAGAGGGGCTGCATGAGCAAGATCCTGAGAAGCCAGCAGAGGGCCTGGGCACCTGGCCTTCACTCCCCTACCTGGTTAGACCAACTAAGAAAGCGTAAGGACACAGGAGATCCCATTCCAATGCCTTTGGTCAAACACAATGTCTTGTGTTTTATTTCTGCGACCAGAGCCCACCTTCCAGGTGAGGCCAAGGGTGACAAGAAGGTAGATAGGGCAAAGGCTGCCGTCTGGCCAGGAGGTGCCCAGGTTCCAGCCAGGAGGCAGCGGCTGGCCAGCAGGTTGGCCCTGGCTCAGAGGGCACCCTGGGCATGGCTCCTGGCGTGCTGGGTGCTTCCACTGGAGGTGCTGGATGGGTTTAGGAGCTGAGTCTCCTCTGACTGCCTCCTGTTTCCAGAAGGTGGCTGTAGGAACCAGGATTCCTCTCCCTGGAGGCTGGCCCCAGACACCAGAAGCCTCTCCCCCTGCCCACCATAAAGCCGAGAAGGAGTGTCTCGCCAGCCTGTCTGTAGGAGCTGGCCGCGGTGACGCTCCTGACGACGTGACTGTAGGTCAGAAGACCCTCATTCCGGAGGGCCTGGCCGCCCCTGGAAGGAAGGAAAGTCACACAGAGACCCAGAGGAGCCCGGCCTGGCCTGGCTGGGTCTCCTCCCAGCCCCACCACCCGGCCACTCCCTTCCGCCAGCCACCTTCTCCCCGACTCTCCACTCCAGTCTAAGCAGGAGGATGGACGGTTGCCCGGGGTCCCTGTCCTCGTTTCTGCAGGCGCTTGGGTCATGCCAAACTCCATAAATAGTAAATAATAAATAATAAAGTGAATAAATCCATGGGGCTTTTCTCCTGTGGAGCCTCCTGAGGGTACATTGGGCTAAATCACCTTGGAGCTTCATCTCTCTCCCCCCGAATCCCAGCCTGCCTGATAACACCCAGTGACCCTAAGTGTCCTGGAGAGAAATGTCAACACAGGGAACCTGAAGCTCCCTTCCGGGAGAGTTCCCTCATTAAACGTTTTCCAGGAGCCTCAGGGTTGGACCGGCCTCCTGCCCTGGGCCCCAGGAGACAGGACCAGACCCCAGCAGAGCCGCCAAACTGGATTTTGATGAAGGCCAGTTTTCCCAAACGCAGGAGCTTCTGGTCCCCCGGGTCAGCATGACAAGGGAGCCCCCTCTCCTTTAACCCCACGGGGACGGTAGCTTGGAAATGAGATTCGGGCTCTCTTCATCCTTCTGCCTATAAAGCCGGCCTCCCCACTCAGCTCACTGACCTGCCCTCCCGGTTTCTAGAGCAAAGATGGCAAATAAAAGCCAGTTAGGTCTTTAAACTAAATCTGTTGTCGTTTTGTCTTTGGACGCTAAAAACAAAGACAAGGAAATGCTGGCCACAGCTGCCCAGCTGAACTGCTGCCAGCTGAGCTACATTTCTAGCCCTTTTTGTTTTTCTTTTTGAACAGGGCCTTGTTAGATAGCTGAGGCTGACTTCAGACTTGCAATCCTCCTGCCTCGGCCTCCTGAGTTGCTGGTATGACAGGTGTGGCCACTGTGCACATGATACTAGTGTGACGATACCAGATTCCTGGAAAAGCTCCCCATCAGACCTGTAGCTCTCTCCAGTCTGCTGTTGTCCTGTTATGACACCATATTCTTCATTTAACCACCATATATTTTCATACCTATTTTTTCCCACAAACTCCTTGCTTGAGGGATGATTGTTCCTGCTTCACGTGGCTGTCCTGTTTCCTTATCTCTCTTGGTGTATTTCTCATGCTTCCTTATTTTTCATTTTTGGTACTGGAGATCGAGTATAGGGGCCCGCCACCCCTGAGCTACATCCCCAACCCTTTATGATTTTTATTTTGAGATAGGTTTATGCTGAGTTGCTGAGGCTGGCCTTGAACCTACAATCCTCCTACCTCAGCCTCCCAAATTACTAGGGTTACAGGCGTGCGCCATGGTGCCTCGCTGTGCCTATTTTAAGTTCCTGGTCCACCTGGCACCTTCTCCCTCAGCCCTGCAAAGAACAACGGCTCCTGTTGGGCTTCACCACACCCGAAAACTCCTCCAAACCCAGCTAGGTCCTCCAGCCCTGGGGGAGAGATGCCGCTGTGCCTGGGCGGCACGTCACCAACCACCCCCCATGGAGGTGGCCTGCGCAGTCCCTCTCTGCCCGCGCTGGTGAGCCATGCTGCCTTGGCGTAAGTGACACCGAGTCTAGGTCTTAGAGGTGACCCAACCTCTGCCTGGGTTTCTAACCAAATGCCGTGCAGGGAGGCCTCCACCTGAGGCCTCCCCAAGCAGAGAGGCCACCTAGACAGCAGGCAGTGGACACTGTCCCCTGGCTCAGCCAGCTTGACGTGTGGGTGAGGAAGCTTCCAGGTGACTCCACGGAGGTCCAGCAGCCTGAGCTCAAGACACCGCAGCCACCCAGCTGAGACTGGGTGTAGCCGAGCAGGCAGGAGCCCGCTGACCGCGCCGTCCACATCCCTGACCCACAGGCTCCCTGAGCCTGTGCCACAGAGTGGGGCTGCTGGAGCAGGAACCAGGAGCTGGAGGACAGAGGTGCTGCCTGCGGAGAGGCAGCTGTCCTGGCTGGAAGGTACAGGGCCAGGGCCACCATCCTGCAGCCTCGCGGGGCCCGGGGCACTGCTGGCAGTTTTGCATGGAGATGGCGGCCAGTGCTGTGGCCAGCCGAGGGCTGCGGAGGAGGGAAGCACGCTCTTCTCTCCCAAGTCGAGTGCACGCAGAACGTCAGTCAGAAGACTCGTGGCCGCGGCTCCTACAGAAGCCCAGCCTCACCTGCACTGTCCACAGCCGCCGCCGTCCCTGCCCCAAGCCTTTGACCCAAGTCCACGGGGCTCCTGGAGCGGAGCAGGGGCTGAACCACGGGGCCCTTGTCCCACGCTGTGGGGACAGCCACGCTGCGCGGTCCACTCTGGCCACTGGGCCCGTCTTCCACTGCACGGAGTGCCTTCCGCCAACCTCGGGAAATGAGATGTGGGAGCTTCCAGGACATCTTTCCCCACCACGATATTAAACTGAAGTGTTCTCGCCTTGCGGGCTTATTTTGTAATTAACTGGCTTTTAGTTGACAAATGAAAACCTCACCAATTAATGGCGCACGCTGCGCTGTTCTGGAATATGTGACGAGGGGAATGGGGTGCGAGCTGATGGCCCCGCAGCTCGGCGGCTCCACGTTCCTTTTCCTTTTGTGCTGAAAACACTTAGAACGCACTCCTGCGGTTTCCAGCGCAGCGCGTGGTTGTTAACTGTGGTCACGAGGTCGCAACACGCAGGCCTTAGAGGCCCTTCCCTGCCGGGCTGGTCTCACCGAGAATCCTCCACTGGCACCAAATCCTAACTCAGAATAGAATCACCACGTGGTCCAGCACCTGCACATCTGGGCAGAGGTGTGGAAGGAACTGGGAATGCAGGTGCCTGTAGCCTAGCATTCACGGCAGAATCAGCCTCACTAACCAGGAGGCAGAAGCAACCCAGTGGATTATGGATACGCAAAACACAGTCTGTGCGTACCACAGAGCAGCACCAAGCCCCAGACAAAAGGAAACCCCCACACCTGCAGGACCTCGAGGACACTCCGCCCTGAGGGAAGTGAGCCAGCCACAAAGAGACAAGTCTGCCTGGAGGGAGGCCGGGAAGTGGCGGCTTCCTGGGGACAGAGCTTCAGTTTGGGAAACGCAAAAAGTACTGGAAAAGGAGGAGGTTCACACACCAGAGTAATCAGACTCAGTGCCACTGAACTGTGCAGCTAAAAATGGCCAAAATGGCCGGGCACGGTGGCACATGGCTCGGGAGGCTGAGGCAGGAGGATCTCAAGTTCAAGGCCAGCCTCGGCAAATTAGCGAGCCTCTGAGCAACTTGGTGAGACCCTGCCCCAAAATGAAAAACAAAAGGGGCTGGGGATGTGGCTCAGTGGTGAAGCACCCCTGGGTCTAATTCCTGGTACCCTCCCCACAAAAAGCTGAAATGGTAATTACATATTTTACCATAACAACAAAAGAAACCCAAAACTTCCCACCCACGTGGAGTTAGGATGAATGCAATGGAGAAGCTACGGGTGGCCTGATAGGACAAATTCTGGAAGAGCGAACCTGCGGAAGCCAAGAGCTTTAGCCAAGCGAGGTGCTGTCCAAGGACCCTGAACCAGCTCCCGGGGCTTTCACAGAGTGGGCGAGGGGTGTGCAGTCCTTGCCCTTCCCAAGTGCTGAGTCCACAGGAATGAGGGGCAGATCCCCATCTGGAAATCATGGTGATGCAGTACGTGTTGTGTATGGAGGCCTCATCTGAGTGGCCTTTCCTTTAGAAAGGAAGTCAGGGAAAGTTTGGATGAAGACAGATTTGGCTGAGATTTAAAGTCTTTGACATGTCTGGTTATGAGGAATTTAAGAACGATGTTCAGACTGTTACAGTATGTGCCAAGGCCCTGGGGCAGGAGAGAGCTGGTGGGGTTGAACCTCTGAGAAAGAATTCAAAGCCAACTCTAAGAAAGAATTCAAACTGGATATGGCTGGATCCAATGAGTTGTTCAGAGTGTAGCACAAGAGGCGAGGGGCTGAGGTCATATCTGCAGAACTTGGCAAGACATTTTCACTTTCATCTAAGTGAAAACAGAAGTGCAGTGTGCACAATGCCTGGAAAGGGAGACCGCGTGGCCTCCTGGCCTCTGTCTCCTGTGGCTTTCTCATCTCCTGCTTTGGTTTCCTCCTGCAGGTGACATGAGTAGGCAGCAAATACTTGTGAGAGCTGGTATTATCGGATTCTGCGCTGTTCCCAGATGTCACAAAGCCTGTGCAGCCGGAAAGGGGAGGGACAGGCAGGGTGGAGGGAGGCGTGCACTCAGGCTCAGGGGCCCATTCTGCTTCTCACCCAGACCCACAGGACCGCTGGGGAAAGAACAGAGGAACGTAAAACCTCAGATAAACGATCGATTACGTCTATAACGTAAAATCTGTGATACGTTTTTTGTACATCTATGAATGCAAGTGGGCCGCGTGCACTTTGGAGCTGTTTCCCCTTAACGCCTTATCGTTGTTTCCCTGAAATCAGCAGGGTATGGTGTAGCTCCTCTGCCAGTACCACCTCCAAACACAAGTCAGATGGTGCCCCAGCTCTGAAATGGCTGCTCTGCTCACTCAGAGGAAAACCCACGGTCCTCACGCGACTGCTGAGGAGAAGGGCCCCACGCCCGGTTCCCGCCACCTGCCTCCTGCGCGCAGGCGCAGCTCTGCGCAGTCACCCTGGCCCCGGGATCGTTCTCAGATGCTGGTTCCCCCTCTGGTATGCCCCGCCCTCAGGGAGAGCAGAGCGGCCCACCACTGCGTCGTGCCAGATTCCCCTGCGTCCTCCGTCGGCGCAGCCTGCTCCCTTGCCTCCCAGTCCTGTAACAGGACGCCGTGGACTAGGTGGCAATTCTTCTGTCCACCTTCCGGTTCGCAGACGGGGTCTTCTCCCACGCAGAAGGGGAAAGGCGCTGAGCGTCCTTCTAAAGGCTCGGCCCTCGCCATCTGTCCCCCCAAAGATCCCACCTGTTAACACCACCCCCTTGGTGATTTGCATTTCAACGTCCGAATCTGGGGGCAACTTAAGCGCTCAGACCACAGCATTGTGGTCAGCAGAAGGATGGCCTCCCAAGACGTCCACGTCCTCATCCCTAGAACCTGTGAAACGGGTCCCTACCGCGGTAACGGGGACTCGGCGGGTGTGATTAAGGGTCTTGAGAGGAGAAGATCATTCTGGCGTCTGCGGGTGGGCGCAACGTGGTGGACACCGGCAGGAGCTTGGGGGGTCGCAGGCGCCGATGGAGCAGGGTTTGGTTTGGAAACCGTGGATGGCGCATGAGCCCGGGAGGCCAGCGGCCCACAGAAGCGGGAAAAGCAGGCACAGGGCCTCCCTCCAACCCCGACTGCCTTCGCGGATTTCAGCCCCGGGAGACCCGGGGCTGCCGACTGACCGCCAAGCTCTGAGATGAGCCGCCCGACTTCCTTGGAGTCACTGCACGTGTGGCTGCGGGGTCCAGCCTGCCACTCCTGGAAATCCGCACCCCGCGCTTCTGACCCTGGCGGCCCAGCGCCCACCTGCCTTTCCCTGCGTCCTTCAAGTGCGGTTTCCCGGTTCTACAGCGGAGGAACACCAGGGCCAGGGTCCAGGGGCGGGTGGAGCGACCCCAGCCCCTGCGGGCTCTGCTTAGGGCCGTCGGGATTCTGCCCCCTGCGGTTTCGCTCGGTGCTGGCGAACGCCAGAGCGGAGCCCCACTCGTGCCCGGCTGGGAAAAGCACAGGCAATGACCAGAGGCCGGAGGAGATCCGATGTCCCAGGCTGGGCGGGACTCTGGCCTCCTCCGCCCTTCTCCTTGACCCCAAGGGTCTGCTCCCCAGAGACCCCAGAGCCGCAGATCTGCCCACAGGAGGAATGGAAGGCTCACCTGCTGGCCTCACTGCGGCAGAACAGAAAGAGGCAAGGCCGCTTCCATTCGGCCCACGGGCGCACAGCACCCAGGCCAGAGGAACGCTGAGCTGCCTTGGCCAGCCCTCTTGGACTCTCTGTGCTTGCGCTCTCCTCAGTGTGAATGGAGTGATGGGGTAGAACCCTGCGCGGCCTGCCGGGCGCTCAGCCCTGCCCCTGCTCCCGTCCTAGGGAACCCCAGGAGCTCCTGTGACAACCGCTCTCTGTCGTCAGGCAATCTTCTACTTTCTTGCTTCTGATGGTCACAGGGAACATGGGGCCGCTGTCCAACACCGGCTCCAGTCACATCCTGAGAGGTTTGGGCCAGGAAAGCACAATTAAATGAAAGATGATGAAATTAAAACAGCCGCTGCTTCCACACTTGGCTACCATGCGTGCATTTCCAGGCCTGTCTTAGCTCTCACGTGGTCGAGATGAAAATACCCTATAAGAACATCTTGGAGGAGGAAAAGTTTATTAGGGCTCACGAGTTCAGATGTCCAGCCATGGACAGCCGTCTCCACTGCTCTGGGCCCTGGGGGTCTGTGCATCCTGGGGCAGGCCCAGTGAAGGACAGCTATCAGGCACAGTGAGTCAGGAAGCAGGGCAGGGCAGGGGCCACAGGGAGAACATCCTTCCAGGGCAGTGACCAGCTCCTCCAGCCACATCCCACCTGCCCACAGTCACCACCCCGTCAGTCCATTCAAACTAGGATGGACTGATGGGGTACAGCTCTCACAGGCCAGCAGGTCACCTCCGAACAGTCCTGCATTGAGGGGAGCTTTGGGGGACACTCACATCCAAACCATGACGTCCATGGTCTCTTTCACAAACATCTCGCGTTGGCCGAGCAGTCTTTGTGTGAGAGGCCCACTACTGAAAACCCACCAATGCTTCTAAATAGGTAGCGCTGCTACCCCACGTAACAGCTGACACTGAGACAGAGAGGTGAAGTGCATCGTCTGAAGTCACACAGCTGGGAAGGGATGTGCACAGGGCCAGTTCCTCTTCTCTTCTCACCGCAAGGTCCGTGGCTTCCCCTTTCTTGCTTTGCCAAGGCCTCTGCAAGAGGGACGCGCCTCCCCTCTCCCCTCCCCCTCTAGGATGAAGGGCGAACCCAGGTAAGCCTGCAGGCGGACATCGTGCAATCACACACACAGGGCCGCGCAACACACACACGTCCAGGGACACAGGAGGGCTTCACTGCAGCTCCCACCGGCCCTCCCGGCACACGTGCAGTCAGGAGGGTTGCTCTGGACCCCGAGAGGCAAGGAACAGGCGGAGAAATGCACACACGTGTGGACCCTTAGAAACCTGCAGAGACACACGGAGCAGGCACGGATCAAGGCCACAGAAGGTGCACAGAAACCTCAGCGACAACCAGGACACACAGCAGGTGGGACAGACAGGAAGGGGTGCAGGTACAGCAATTCACACCAGACAGGGTGCTGGCTGGGATCTGGAGTGTCTAAGGGCTGGGTGGCCTGGGGTGAGGTCCCCAGCGGGTGGGGAGGTGCTGGATCCTGCAGGAGATGGGGCCCAGTGGAGAAGCCGGTCATCAGGTCGTGCCCTGGAAGGACATAAGGGGCCAAGTGACCACAGCCTGAAGCCACAAGCCAAAATAAACCTTTTCTCCTTTTAAGTTGACTGTCTTTAGTATTTTGTGACAGTAATGTAATGCAAAGCTGCCCAGCAGAGGGGGGCCGTGGTCAGTGAGGGTCTGGGGACGCTGCTGGCTCCTCTGTCCCACCTCAGGCCTGCCACTTCCCTCCCTGGCCCCAGGTGGGAACACAGTTTCAGAGTGGGGACTCCGTGGGCAAAGAGCCACCCCCGGACCAGAGCCCTCTGCTCCCCCGCCCCCTGGGCTTCCCTGGGCTGGCTGGGCGCGAAGTCAGAGGAGAGGAAATTGCCGATGCTCTCTCCTCAGCACTTATCTCAGTTTCTAATTACACGCTCATTAGTGCGGCCATGTGATTAATATCTGCTTCCACCCGCACGCCGGCGGCTCCGCAGGGGTCCTGCTTGGCCCTCTACTGTACGCCAGGCCCAGAGTGCCACTCCAGAGAAGTCACACAGCAAAGGCAGATGTCGCCAGGACCATCTGTGCTGGGCAGTCGCAGCGTTGTGGGGTTATCCTCACGTTTACTCCTCACGGTGACCCTGGGAATCCGTGCTCTCTGGGAGGGTGGGGCACCAAGAGGCCCAGGGAGTCCTTCTGGCTGACCAGCCCCCCGAGCCCAGCCGCGGCCTCTGCCTGCAGAGGGAGGGACCCATGCCTGGCACCTGACACAGTGCCAGGCACCCAGGAGCCAGGACAGCCCGGCTCTGGAGCGCTGCAGGTGCTGAGGTGCAGGGCGCGTCCCAGCCAGCCCGGCCACCTGTGTCTCCGGGACGACAGAGCCACGTTCTTGGTGAGGAGGACCCTTTCAGCCCTGGGACAACCTATCATTATAGTACACCTGCAGTCAGATTATAAATGCCGTATTTTCCATATATTATTAACATGATGAATGCAATAAATGTCATCTAACATATATAGACAGTACCTGACCTGCCATGCTTCACGTTTCTTTCGTGACACGAAAATGGTGCAAAAGCAACACGTGTTCAGAAGAAGCCACACTTTAAGATTTGAATTTGATTTTTCCCGGGGCTGGACACAGGGTGGACACTCAGTGGATCTGGGGTGTGAGTCTGATGCCGGGCAGCCCTGAAGTCACGTGAGGAAATGGCCACCCCCACAGGTTGCCGTGTGCTGGGTCATGACATTTCCAGGATGGTTGTGTTGTGTGTGTGTGGACTCATGGTGTCCTTGTCTGAACGTCTTACCGGGACACAGGCCCAGGGCAGAGTGAGGAGCTGCAGCTGTAGTCATGGTTAAATATGGAGAGTTGTCCTGGGAGGTCTCAGAGGGCGGGACGAGTCCACTCTGCAGCAGGTGATGCAGGTGACGACGGCAGAGAAGGTGGATCTTAGGGGTCCTTGTGCAAACCACGGCAGCGTGTGATGGGTGGTCAGCCTGACCGGATGGTCTTCACATCATTTTCTGTATCTTAAATATTTACACTTTTAATTTGTCAATTACACCTCGGTAAAAATAAATAAAAAATCAAGGGTTTAATTCAGTAAAAACACACCTGCAGAGTTTCTCAGCTTGTGGTGACAGGGCTCCTTCCTAGGTGCCTTCTTTCGTGACACCCCAACCTTTCCTAACCCCAAGAACCACCAATCTCTTCTGTGTCTGTGATTTTGTCATTTTAAGAACAAGAAACCCATTTTAACCACTCGACTGGTCTCTGCTCAACACTCACCTTGGCTCCCTAGTACCCCTGATAAGGCCAGTTGGACATTCAGGTCTCCCCGCCTCCTCCAGGCCCCTGCCAGGCTCTCCTGCCCCCTGCAGGGCACTCCCAGGCTCCACCTAGCTGTCTTCTGGCTCTGCCTCTGAACTGCCTCCTCCACCAGTTCCCAAGGCCGGCCACCGTGGGCTTCCAGCCCGGGAGCCCCCACCCCAGCACTCACCTGTTGCCCGGGGCCTGGTCGAGCCGTGCTGGGAGGTGGGGTCCAGCTCACATTCCTACCTGCTGTCCAGCGCAGGACGCCGCCCAGCGGGGTCTCAGGAGGACACAGGGCCTCTGGGGGCCGTGCCAGAGCCGGCTGTTTCAGTTTGGCTTGTGGAAAGGGACTTCCTGTTTGGAATCATCTCAGACATGCAGGGGAGTCGAAAAGGCAGTCCAGGGCCCCGCAGCTCTTCAGCCGCTTCGGCCTCCCCTGCGGTGACCTCAGGCGACCACGGCGTGATGGTCAGGTGCACGAGGTTTCAGGCTGCCCCAGCGCTTCCGTGGGGGCCTCGTCCCGTCCCCAGACCCTCACCACCTGCGTTCGGCCTGTCTCCCAGGACTCTAGCCGAGGAGCTTCTCAGACTCGTTCTTCATGACTGTGGCCATGGGACCTCTCAGCCTGCGAGCCGGCATCTGACTACTACACACAATAAGGAATGTGGCCCATTCCAAGCTCGCGGGCTGCAGTGCCAGGTCTTCATTTCGAGGAGGTGAAAGGCCTGAGTTTTGAGCTGCTCCTTCCCTCTTCTCACATACTATGTGGCACTTGTGAGTGTGGATTGTGCAGAAAATCTGTGTTTGAACCCCACCTTCTCCACTGAATATCTGTGTGACTTGGAGAAAGTTGCATAACTTCTCTGATCCACTGTATTTCCAGCAGTCCGATGAGTCCAGGGATGGCAGCTCAGCAGCACTGTGCCGCGTTACCCAGATGAGGCGCATGAGGTGCTTGGCTCAGCACCCGGCGCACAGGTGTGATGTGCATGGGGGTCTTCCTCCGGGAGGGCCGGCCCTGACCCCAGTGCCCACTCACGACAGCTGGGAGTGGTGTGGTCCATTCCCCCCATTCCCCGCAGCTCCCTTTGTCCGGAATGATCCTGTTATGCCACCACATCTCCCCAGGGACCCCTGGGCTGCTTCTTTCACTAGCCCCAAGTTCACCCAGCCTCTGCTCAGGGCCCAATTCCAGAGCCGCCTCCATGTCTTTCAGCTCCTGTTCCATCAGCAACCCCTCACCCTGCCCCAGGACCCTGTGAGGTGGGAGGGAAGGTAGTCTGGGCCTCCTCCTCCTCTGCATGCTCAGGGGCCTGTCCTCTGTGCGTGTCTGCATGCACATCAGCCTTTCACGAGGACACCAGTCCCTCTGGATTCCCTCACTGCTGACATCGGTCACAGGGTCCCCTTGGTAAAGACCCTGCCTCCCCACACAGCCGCACTCCAAGGCACTGAGGGCTGGGCCCCCAGCACTCGGCCTTTGGGGGGCCCCAGGTCCACCACATCTGTGATTTGAGGCGCGTCTCCAGACTCCTGGCTCGGCTCCCTGGGCCAGTGCCCCTGGGGCTCCAGGGCTGACAGCTGTGCCCGCTGGTTCCTGGGAAGTACGGGGGTGGCTCAGTCCGAGCGTCACAAACAGACTCCAAGTCAAAGCCGTTACATTTCCAAACCTTTAATCTCAAATCAGGTCACAGTTAGGTCACAGTTAGTTAATCCCACCCGAGCTGCAGATTCAGGGAGTCTCTCCCGCAGGGCCATCAGTCCAGACCTGGAAAACGAAGGCCCCCAAGTCCCGCTGGGACCCCCAGCCCCATCGCCCACCCCAGACCCAGTCTCTCCGTCAGGTCCGCCGGCTTCCCCAGGGAACCCTCCTTTGCAGAAAGCCTCTTCCTGCCCCACCCCCACGAGCCCCAAATTCAGCCACCGGAAAAGCGTATTTACAGAGAAGGCGTTGGGGCGGGCGGAGGTGCGCCCGGCGCAGGGAGCGCAGTCCTCCCGGAGATGGCAGAGATGGCGAGGCTGGGAGGGACGCTGGAGCAGGAAGGCCGCGCAGGCCTGGCGGCAAGAGTGAGGCGCTAGGCGGCCCTGTGCCCTCGCTTGGGGCACAGCGACTCCCAGGGCCAGGAAGGCAGGGAGAGCAGCAGGAAGCAGCCGCCGCCCAGCAGCAGGATCAGGCCGGCCCCCGCGCCGCAGCCCAGCGACCAGGAGTACTCGTAGGCCAGGCGCGGGCCCGGGGCAGGCTCGGGACCCTGCAGCAGCGCCCGCACCGCGTGCCGGAACACCTCCAGGCTGACCAGGAGCAGCAGGCCTGCGGGACAAGCGGAGCAGGCCTCAGCCCGCGGTCCCAGCACCCCCTGCGGCTCCCAGCCGGCCCAGAGCCGGAGCCCCTCCCGCCGCCCATCCCTTTGCACAGTCGCCCTGGATCCAGCGGCGGGACCTGAGATGCCAGGAGGAAGGAAGAGCCGCATCTGTGCGCACACAGCCTGCTTCTCTTGTCATCCCTCTTAAGACGTGACGACGTGCAGAGCATTCACATGGCATGAGGAACCGAGTCACCTAGAGGTGATCTAAAGTACATGGAGGACGAAGGATCTAGTGGACGTGACCTGCCTGCCCCTGAGGCCCTGGAGCTCCTGTGGACCGCGTGGTTGTCCTGGAGCCCGTCCCCTGGGGACCAAGGCCCACTGCGTCCCCTACATCCGCTGTATCGCAGGCCCCCTTGGGAAGCTGGAGATGGAGGGACAAGACAAACTCCCACCGAGGAGGAAAGTAGTCGGATGGCTGCCCGGGGGTGGGGAGAAGGCGGGGGTGGGGTGTTAGCGCTCCCCGGACATTTCAGTGCAGAAGAGGAGGGAGCACTCTGCAGATGCACAGTGGCAAATGTCCTTAATGCAACTGACCTGCACACGGTTCCAGATGGCTGAGGGGGAAGTGTCACCTTGAGCACATTCCCCTGTGAGTTTTATTCAAGAGGAGTCAAGAAACATGAAGTTCAAATGAAGACTCTGAGAGCCTGGTGAGGTGGTGCATGCTGGTAATCCCAGCAGCTCAGGAGGCTGAGGCAGGAGGATGGAAAGTTCAAAGCCAGCCTCAACTCAGCAAGGCCCTAAGCAACTCAGCGAGACCCTGTCTCAAAATAAAAATGTTTTTCAAAAAGGGCGGAGGATGTGGCTGAGTGGTTAAGGGTCCTGGGTTCAATCCCTGGTAGCCCCCTCAGAAAAAAGGGGAGAAAAGTGTCCAAGAGGCTTTTTCTGAAGAGTGACAGTGAATCACCAATGAGAAGAAAGGACAGGAGCCCAGGTGGACTACACATTTAAGAAACAGCAGAAGAAATACCAAGAAGGAGGCGGACAGAGGGACTCTGCCCCTTCCTCCAGGAGGGGTGGGATGGCCCACAGGAGCGATGAGAAAGCCCAGACGCACAGAGGCAAGGGCGGCCAGAGCGGCCAGAGCGAAGAGTGGCCCAGCTGAGGCCTCGGCCCACCGCGGACCCTCTGAAACTAGCACCTAACTGGCCAGAGCTCCTGATGTTCCAGGGTTAGCCACAGTTGGTCCAAGGATCCTTATTTTTATGGGAATTCGCCCAAAATTTCAAACGCTGTTGCAGGGAAGTCTTGAGTCGGGCTGCCTGTCGAGGTGCAGGTACTGCCCGTCTCCAGCCTGTGGGCTGCCAGGGCGCAGCCTCCAAAGTGGACACAGTGAGGAGACCAGATAATTTCAGACGGTGATGCACACCAGAGAGAACATAAAACCAGGGCGCCACACCCATGTGGAGCGGAACTTTAGAGGGTGGTGTCACCAACAGCCCCTTGAGCCGAGGCCAGAAGGACAAAAAGCAGCAAGCCACGCAGAAAACTAAGCAACACTGCTCCAGGCAGACGGAGCAGCTGGCGCCAAGGCCCTGCGGTAGGAGGAAAAGAAAGGACGGTGGGCGTGGTCGGTACAGCAGGGTGGGGCCGGAGCGGAAACGGGGTTGCAGAGTCTAGCGAACCGCCAGACGACCACCCGCGAGACCGGTCAGGAGGTTGCCACCTCCCTTCTCAGCCCTTGGCATCCACCCCTTTTCCTCCACCCCCACCCCGCTCCGCCATCTTTCCACCCCAGGGCCTGGAGGACGCAGCCTGGAGCCCGAGCAAGCAGCCTCCCCTCCGCTGATGCAGGCTCATCCACCCGCCCCCAACTGGCACCTCAGGTACAGTGCTTGACACACAGGTGATACTAACCAAGTCCCGTTCCTTGGGAGCGTCATCCAAGGTGCGATGGATACTCAGCTAAAGGCTTTGTCCTGAGTTGGATTTCGCCCCTGCCAAGGGACACGTGTCGCGGTCCCACCCCCCAGTGCCCCAATATGGCCAAGTTTGGAGATGATTAAAGTGAGGCCATCAGAAAGGACTGCAGGGGCTGGGGAGATAGCTCAGTCGGTGGAGTGCTTGCCTTGTAAGCACAAGGCCCTGGGTTCAATCCCCAGCACCCCCGCACCCCCACCAAAAAAAAAAAAGAAAGAAAGAAAGGACTGCATTCCGGTATGATGGTGTCCTGCGAGGAGGAGGCGGCCTGGACGGCAGGCCACAGGCCCAGCGGCCCCGGGGGGAACAGTAGGCTTTCCCCACAAGCTGCTTCTCCTTGGTGCATTCATCACTGCTGGGGATTCCTAACGATGAATTCACATGACCTTCGTCCAGGTTCCTTCTCACCCAAGGCTGAACCCCGAGGGCAGGACATCTCCCTGTCACAGCTCTGAAACCTAGGACGAGGGACGTGCACACCCAGGAAGAGGTATGCTACTGGCTGACCTGTCTGTCATCTACAGAGACCCCAGGGGCCCGCCCCTGACACCCAGCGCCACCACGCATGCCGAAGCCGCTCACTCCTCCCAGTACTCACACAGGCACTGGCTAGCTGCTCTGCCGCACCCTCAGGAGTAGCAGGTGTGTGTTCAGTAGTGACACCAGCGCCAGCTCCCTACCCAGCTGTGATTCCATGACAGCGGGGTCGTCTCGCTTATCATTCTGTCCCTGGTGGTGCTGAGCACAGCACCTAGCAAGGACATGCCTGATGGACAAATGGCCAGGTGGACAGGTGGATGGAGGGAGGGAGGGAGGGCAAGAGGATGGAAAAGAAAGAAGGAAGACAGGAAGGGAGAAAGCGAGGACTGGATGGGTCAGTGGAAGGCTCCATGGGTGGAGGGAAGGATGGACGCCTGGTGAGTGGACTCTTGGAAGAGGGAGGTTGGGGTTGGATGTGAGGTGTCCCCCCAAAGCTCAAGTGTCAGACAATGCAAGAAGGTTCAGAGGGAAAATGATTGGATTATGAATGAGTCAATCCCCTGTGGCATTAACTGAGCGGTAACTAAAGGCAGGTAGGGCGTGGCTGGAGGAGGTGGGCATTGAGGTGTGCCTTTGGGGTAGATATTTGGTACCTGGCAAGTACAGTCTCTCTCCCTCTGCTTCCTGATCATCATGTAGGACTCTTCCCTCAGCCACACTCTTCCACCATGATGTCCTGCCTCACCTCCAGCCCTCTACCACCCCACAACCACCATCACAACGCTCACTGCTACGAGAACAGTAACATCAGCATTCGCCTACTCTCTCCTCCACTGGCATCACCACCATCAGCACCATCACACCCGCTGACCTTACCACCGTCATGATCCCCACCATCACCACCACCATCACTACCACACTGTTACCAGTAACATTAACAGCATTGTCACCCTTAGCACCACCATCAGCACTGTCACTAACATCATCACCATCACCACGACCAACACCACCATAACCACCACCATGACCCACATCACCAACTCCGTCATCACTGCTATTGCTAACGACCACCATTACTCCCACCATTGCCAACATCACTACTCCCACCACCATCACAAGAAGCACTAACACCACCCTATCACCACCCCCACCATCACCATCACCACCACCATCAACATTACCACCATCATCATCCCTACCACCACCATCACCACCACCATCACGCTACCATCATCATTACCACAATCATTATCCCTACCATGACCATCACCACCACCACCATCACCACCATCAACATCCCTACCATCACCACCATCATCACCACCATCACCACCATCATCACCACCATCACCACCATCAACATCCCTACCATCACCACCACCATCACCACCACCATCAAGCTACCATCATCATTACCACTATCATTATCCCTACCATGACCATCACCACCACCACCATCACCACCATCAACATCCCTACCATCACCACCATTCACCATCAACAACATCATCACCATCATCACCATCATCACCATCATCAACATCCCTACCATCACCATCACCACCATCATCACCACCATCACCACCATCAACAACCCTACCATCACCATCACCACCATCATCACCATCATCACCACCATCACCACCATCATCACCACCATCACCACCATCACCACCACCATCACCACCACCATCACGCTACCATCATTATTACCACCATCATTATCCCTACCATGACCATCACCACCACCACCATCACCACCATCAACATCCCTACCATCACCACCATCGTCACCACCATCAACAACTCCATCTCCATCACCATCACCACCATCACCTGTTGCCATTACAACTGTCACCACTATAACTTAGATAATTCCTATTATCCTTCAATTATCAGCTCAGCTGTTGCTTTCTAGATCAGTTATTCTGGCACATACACTACCACAGAGTCCCCTTGATATGCTTTATGGCAACTCTCATCACCACTTTGGTTGAATCATGACTTATGTAATTATTAGTTAGAGTCTTTCTCTGCCCAAATTGAGGTCTTTGATAGCAGGTTAGTCTTGTATCTCCACCCTTACAATGCCTGGATTATGAGTAGGTGCTCATAAATACTCAAAGAAGTGAAGCTTGCATAATTACTTTCCTTTCCTCCTTAAAAAACATTTGATCCAAAAAGGAAACTAAGGCCCAGAAGATGAAAGGAACTTTCCCAAGGTCATACGTAGACTCAGGACACGGATGAAAGCTAGACCATCTACTCCCTGGCTAGACCTTCCTCTTGCCACACCATGCTGAGCCACAAAGACCCCCTAGGAGCGCACTCTGCAAAGTGCCAATGTGTGCAGCCAGGGAGGTCCAGGCTCCAGCCTGCCTCTGCCCTTGCTGGGAGTCTGAGTGACTGCCTCCTCAGGGCTTTGTGTTCTGAGCCACAGAGTGAAGAACAGCGACCTCTACCTACCCATGCCTTCGCATACTTGTCATGGATTTTATGCCAATTATCATTATTATTATTATTTTTTTTTTTTTTTGCAAAAAAGTGGTGCAACCATCAAGTGAAGATTTCTTCTTTTAAAAATGTTGTTGGTATTATTTAAAGGTAACTTATTACTAAACTGTCTTTGGTGCGAGATTAGGATGCACAGAATGCTCATGAAGTGATGGTCATGGTTATGCAGGGAAACAGCGGCCGGCCTGCTGTGGTGATCTGAGCCAGATGTACCATAAATGAAGTCTCTGTTACTCCTGAGGACTGTGTTTCCCATGATGCAGTATTTTTTTCTGGACCTTCAACTCCAAAAATGCAATAGTCCTTACAGACCCCAGGGCCAAATCTCAAGCCCTGTGTGGAGACCCTCTCAATCCCAGCTGAGCACAGGGCTTGGAATTCTCCCACTTTTGAGCCTGCTACGACGCTTGAGCTTCCCAACATCTGGGCACACAGCAGTGCCTGCAGACCTCTCCCACCCCCAGGATACAACAGTGCTGGGGATTCCAGATCCAAACCTGAAGAGGTGTTTGGGGGTAGCCAAACCTGAGCCGACATCAGGGCTTGGAACTCTCCTGTGGCTGAGACTTCTATGGCGCTAGGGCTCCCCTCAAATTCCAGCATGCAACAGTGCATGGAGATCCCTCCTCCCAGCATGCAACAGTGCTTGGAGACCCTCCTCCCAGCATGCAAGAGAGCTTGGAGACTCTACTCCCAGCATGCAATCCCATGTACAGATCCCACCTCCTAGCATGCAACAATTCTTAGGGATTCCCACCTCCCAGCATGCAATGCCCTCAGCCCAGGCTCTCTGCCCTCACCTGAGAGGACAAAGCAGACAGCTCCAACCCGGAGCAGGAACTCGGCACCTTTACTGAGCACCATGATGATACAGAGACAGCCCAAGGCCATGACTGCCAGGCCCAGCACTGCTATCACCGCAGCCGCTATGTTCACCTCTGCACCAGGAGAGGGAAGAAGCAGGATCACAGAGGTAGAGAATGAGGGTCTGTTTTACAGGGGCCCAGGATCAGGAAGATGGAAGATTCAGGACTAGAGAAGAGTTCCCAAATAAGTCGCCCAGTCCAGTGTTTTACTAATAATACTGTTGAGGGAACTAGGAGTCAGAGAGGGTTAGTTATTTGCCTAAGGTCACAGAGAAGAAGGCACAAAGCCTGGGTTTTAGAAGGAAATGGGAGTGACCGATTGTCACTATTGCCTGGTAACCATTTGTTTACAGCAGGGTGTGTGGAGATGGTGGCCAAGGTGGCATGTTACAGGGGAGTGGCCCGGTCTGGAGATCTCCCCAGCCACCTCTAGGAGAAGATTCTGGAAAAGTCCTGACGCCCTCTCAGCCTTAGTTTCCTCCTTTGGAAAACTAGGATCAGAAACCCCATGTGGGTGGCTATGTGCTTAGAACACATGGGTGGTCCACACGTGTGCACCAGGACAATGCCCCTGTCTCAGAAGTGCACAGTGACCACCCCCCTCCACGCTCACACAGCAAAGGTGAGACAGGACCGAGTGGAGAAGGCCAGGAACCCTGCTTCCTGAGAACATGCTAGCACCAGACACCCCTCTGTACGTTCTAGAAGCATTGTCTCAGGAAATCCTATGGAAGCCAAATTCCTGCCATAATCCCAATTCCTGTGCCGGTGGGGACAGCCGTGCTTAGAGCAGAATGTGCAAAGTCCTCAGAGGCGCATGATCCAGTATGGTGGTAGCCACTAGCCACAGGTGGCCACTAGCCACAGGTGGGCTTTTACTTTTAATGTAACAAATTAAACAAAATTAAAAACTCATCTCCCCCCGACAGCAGCCACTGGCCAGGTGCACAGTAGCCACCGCAGCAGTGGCCACGCTGGAGCAGAGCGTTCTCATCTCCACAGGAGCTTCTGTGGGACGGGGCTCTCCTACAGTCAGATTACTTGGGGTTTGAGTCCTGCCTCTGCTGCTTTCTGGGAGAGATCACGTTTGCCTTTCCTGGCTTGTTTTCTCCTCTGGAAGAAGACAAAACTCCTGCCCTGCAGTCCTGCCAAGGACTGGAGAGTATCTGGACAAAACACCCAGGGCCGGGCTCAGTGATCCCAAGGATCGTGATCCCAAGGATTCGTGAGCTGCTGCAGCACTGTCCTCAGAGAGGGACTGTGACCCGCCCAAAGACACATGGCCGGGGGCACGGGCCCAGCCAGGGGTCAAAGCGTCAGGCCCAGGATCAGGAGAATCTGTACCACCAGTTCCCAGTGACAGGATGTCTGCGGACCCCAGAGCTGAGCCCAGCCCGGGCGGAGCAGAGAGGTGGTGCCACCAACCGTCCCTGAGCATGGTCAGCACCCGGCCGCTCATCCCAGCGTGAAACCGCTCACCTTTCTTGGTGGTTCTCTGGAAGATGCGTGCGTTCTCCCCCGTGGTGAAGAATTTAAAGTAGGTGCAGTTTGCTTCTGTGAAGGCAGGAGATACAAAGGGGAAGGAGATGCCGTGAGGTGCTGTGCGAAGCTCAGGGTGGACCCTCAACAGAGCTCAGAGGGGCCTCCAAAGAGGACCTTAGCATCCCTGGTGCAGGGGAGAGAAACAAGGCCCAGAGAGTGCGAGGCCACTGGGCTGCACACCGTCGCCCACAGCTGGGATTCCCAGCCCCGCGGAGATCTGGATCCAAGGCCTCAAGGGGGCCATTAACTTCTTTGGGCGTCTGATGCTTCCTCTTTAACAGGAGGTGATAATCTCTTTCCTGGCTCCTTCCTGCAGGTTTGTTGAGGGTCAAGTGGGATTAGAAAGGGACAGTCACTTTACTCCACAAAGGGCACCAAGAAGCAGGTAACGAGAGCGAACTGAAGAGAGACGTCCTCCTCCCACCCGTGTCCACAAAGAGCCCCCGCAGGCTGCGGGCAGGCGCCCCTCCCGCCACGGCCCAGGCCCCGCGTGGCCTTTCCCAGCAGAGGAGCCCGGAGAACCCGCGGCACATGAAGAGGCTCCGCTCCAGCGGGAGCCGAGAAACGCAACTCCAGTCAGCAGGGAGGGCCGCTTTGGATCAATTAGATGGGCAGATATGGAAAGGGCAGCGGCAGTCTTAGGAGGATAAGTGGGAGCGGCTGGCGCGGGCTGCCCTGGACTTCCAGGGAAGCTCTCAGACTCGCTTTACGGGGCGCGTCACCGTCCCATGCTCCGTCACAGCCGTCGGGGGATCACAGGCCCCGCAGGACGGAGATCCCCTAAGAGGACCTCACCCAGCCAGGCTGCAGCTGTCCAGGTCTGTACAAGCACACTCTGCGGCGATCTCACAACAACGACAGCCACCAAGGATGCATCGCTCAGAACGTGTCCCCATCCTGACGTCACACACGACCCGTGGTGACACCCCGGGACCCCACTATGTCACTTCTGGGTCTGCACCCAAGAAAAAAACACATACAGAGACACAGGTGTGGGTGTTCACTGCAGCATTGTTTATAAATAGCACAGAGCAGGAATCAACCCAGGTGCCCCTCTCTCAGGGACAGGCAAACACAGGGGTGGACGCTCCCTGGGCAAGCTCTGCAGAATTGCAGTAGCCACAGACTACAGTAACGACGGCGGGGAGATCTGAAAGACAGTGTTGATCAAGAAAAGTTGAATTAAGCTGAATATTAGAGAGCAGGGTAAAAATCTATAGCTTGACATCACTTATGCAAATTACAACACACACACATAGATACACGTGAACTCTGCTCTCCAAGTCAAAATATGTTGCCAAAAACCTGAAAAAGTTGAGTCAGGAGTGAAATGAAGAATAATGTTATTAAACACAGCACAAGAAGGGTCCTCCTGGCCGATAATGATTTGGGAACATAAACTCGAGAGTGGTCGGATTCATCTGATTTTGTGTACTTTCCTTTAAAAAAGGAAAAGAATTTTCGAAACTGCATTTTAGAGTCAGCTCTTCCCTCCGAGTTCCCCCAGTCAGAACCCCTGTCTTGTTGTACCAATGGGGAAACAGTCTAGGGGGAGGGAGGGGCGAGGACTTGAGGACTTCAGGGGTAAGTATCTGAGGGGGACCACGCAGCCCGCAGGGGTGGGAAAGAGGCCTTCCCGTCAACGAGAACATGGAGGAGCGAGAGACACACCTGAGTTGGGTGAGGTGGAGTGGGCTCCCCCTGGAGCACCAGGGGAGGGGGGCGTGCAGTGTCTGGCAAAGGGTAGTGACCTTGCGAGTCCTTATCCTGCAGCAGCGAGGGCACAGGGTGCTACCTGCACAGGGCAGGGCGGGGAGGATGCTCTGCAGCAGAGGGTGGGGAGACAGGGCTACCTGTCCAGGGAACAGTGCCTGTATGGGGTGTCACACTCTGGCTACTAATGACTCAGGACTTCTGGTTTCTTGACCCCCAGAGGATATGGCATATCCCATCTGGAAAATCATGGGTGCGAGGCAGCCCTGGCAGCCAAGGGACGTGTGTGCCATCTTTCCAGTTTCTCAGGCATAACGAGACTGAGAGGTCCTGCAAGGGGTGATGGTAATAGCCCTATAAGGAGGATGAGTCCCTCCTGGCCAGCAGAGGGGACAGCAAGAGATATGAGGAGCCCTGTCTTCTTTAATGAGGGCAGGGCACCCCTCTGGCTTAGTGAGAGCGAGATGTAACGTAGCGTGCTTCTTAGGAGCAGGGAGAGCCAAGTTCAAACCCCATGTAACTGCCCTGGTCCACAGACTGAGCCACGGAGCTCTCCCACCTCCTGCTTCTCTTCTGTGGAGTAGACATGATGATAGCTACTTGTGGGGCTGCCAAGACAGGTCATGAATCTGTGCATGTGAACTACCTAGAACAGAGCCAGGAACTACATACGCATCTCACGGTTTCATTACTGGGGTATCCCGTTTTGCGAAGCTTGGGATCATCCTGCTGCAGACCCTGAAGGGAGACAGCTCACCTACAGAAGGAAAGTGAGTAAGATAGCCCTCTGGACAAATGGGTGGCCTGGGGAGCAGAGGATGCCTGGGGCCCACTTGCTATGAAAGGCTTAGGACACCCTTATTCGGACCCTATGGATAAATTAACCTGAAGAACGAAAGGATGAGGGAAGCCCATCTGGAGCCTGGCAGGGCAGGGGATCCTCTCTGAGGGATGCTGTGGACGGCATTGCTGGACACCCCACATGGCAGACCTTCGGTGTGTAGGAGTGCTCTCCTGCCTGGTTCTCAGGAGGTGAGGAGTGCCCGCTGGTACGGGTAAGGGGCATGGCATGTTGTCAGTGAGGGCTATGGGACAGCCCTCGGGCACAGCTAGTGGCAAGAGCAGCACAGCATGGAAGGCGAGGGTGTGGAGAGTCTGCAGAGAAAGTGAGAAGGGCTGGAACTGCGGCCGGACGTGGAGCGAGCAGAGGTGCCGGGAATGAATGCTGCCAGAGCACCAGGCCCGGCCAGATGCCGCAAGGTGTCTGGCAAGAGCTTCGCTGGCAAATCCGCCGTGGGGAGCCTGCACAGATTCTATGCTGGGGTGGGCCGCCTGGTGGTCTGTCTTCCCAGGGCTCACAGCCGGGGAGTCTGTCTGTCTCCAGGGGAAAGGCTGCCTGGGACACAGACACGTGCACGTGCACAGGGGGCGCAGGCTGGCTCAGGTGTGGGTGGCTCTGGGGATGTGCTGTCGGGATGCACTCAGGCGATCTGAAGGCACCAGCAGGGCATGGGGGCACAGGCTGGTGATGGGGTACAGGCCAGAAGACAAGCTCCGAGGCACAGGTCCCCTGGGGACAAGCCAGTTAGGAAAATGGGCCATGTCTGGTGCCTCTCGTCTGTCTGTCTCTCTCAGCAGCTTTGGGAGCACAGGCAGATATGGGTGCAAGCTCTCTCCTGGGGGCCTGGGCTCTTTCTGGGGCATGGTTTCCCCAGCCTGTCTGGGGGACTGGAGCCTGGGACAGGGCATGGCCTCTCACCTCCAGGCAGCTCGGCAGGGCCGCAGGTCTCCCGGCCCGCGGGCACGTCCGCCAGCCACAGCCGCTTGGTGCACACCTTCCACAGCCCCAGGTGGGCAGCGTCGCAGACAGCACTGCCGTTGGCTTTGTAGGCGTTGAGCTCCACCCAGAACTCGGTACCCACGGCCAGCACGGCCATCGTGGCGCCCACGGTGACCAGCAGCAGCACCAGCTTGATCTTCCCCTCTTGCTCGGGCGTCAGGAGGAGACCCTGCTGCACCTGGGCGCGCCGCCGGCCTGCAGCGGCCCGCCGCCGGTCCTCCTCTTGCATGAAGAAGTTGGACCACATCATCATCCTGGCTGGAGATGGGGCTCTGGCGGGTCCAAGCAGGCAGAGCTGAGGAGGGGTCCTGAGGGGCGGGAGGAGGAGGGGCCCGGCGCAGCCTGGAAGCTTGAAGGCAGCCGGGGCTCAGTGGGTGCTGGATGACGAGAGAGGGAGAGCCCAACCTCAAATGGTGGAGTCAGGTGTCCTCCGGGGCTCAGAAGTCGAGAAACTAGACCCCAGGTTGGGGATGCCTCGCAGGAGGAGCCTGGGCTGCCCACAAGAACTTGACAAAGAGGAGGAGGCCCAGAGAAGACCAGCGCCCTGAGGCTCACCTAACCAGGAGAGGGCCTGGGGGCTCCAGAGGAAGGAGAACCGAGTGCCCACCCAAGCTTGGAGGCGCTCCTCGGGGGTCTCCACTAGGGCCCAGAAAGGGGAGCTGAGCCCTGCGTGTGTTTGAGGGAAGATGTAACCTGGGGTCCTCTGGGCTCAGAGTTTGAGAAGAGAGGACTCGGGACCCTTGGGGGAATAGATAGGAAAGGGTCTCAGAGAAGCAAGGGATCCCCAGTATTCACAGCTGATCAGCAGAGTCCTGGCTGGGATTCAGAGGAGTTCTAGGGGTCCCCTGGAATTCAGCAAAAGGGAAAGGGGATCTTCCTAGTTGCTCAGAAGAGAGTCAAGAAGCTAGAAGCTCTCCGCTGAGGCTGGGAAAGGGGACCCGGGGCTGGGAGACAGGGTGGAATCCAGAAAGCAAGTCTGGGGTACACCAGCTGCTCAGAAGGGGCACGGAGAGTCCCCACTGGGTTTAGCACAAGGAGCTGTGGTCCTCACTGAGGCTCAGAAAACAGGGGCAAGGTAGCCTGGGCTTTGCAGGGCACTTGGGACCCGGAAGGGACTCAGTCCCTTTGGGATCACTCTGCTCCCCCTCCCCCGGGCTCCCAGGGCCTGCCCTGTGGCGAGGGCTCCTGGCTCAGCTTCAGGCCCTGTGCCCCCCTCGGGCCTCCCACCCCCGCCTCCTGGGCAGGGGCCCCGCTCGCTCTCCTGCCTCGGCGCCGCGCCGACCCCAGCTCCGCGATGCCTCGAACCGTCGGTTGTGCTTGGCCTCCGCCCGCTCGGCCCGCTGGCCCCGCCGAGCTCGCCGCTGGCCTCGCCCCGCCCGCCCATCCCCTCGCCCTCCCGGCTATTTCGGGCGCGACCCGTAAATAACACCCGCACCTGTCGCTGGCGCCTGTTGTCATAGGGATCCCGGGTATTTTAAGGGGACAAGCGGGGTGGGGTGGGGGAGAGGAGGGACTGGGCCGGTCTTGAAGCCGCTGAAGCCCAGAGTTTGATTTCCTGAAGGGTCAAGGGCGAGGCTGAAAGTCCAAACTGCAGGCTCCCACTTGGGAAGACAGGGCAGGACAGCCAACGGGATTTCTGTCCGGAGGAGGCTAGGCTGGGAAGCTGGACTGCTGGGTCACTGGCGGGGAAGGGGCTGAGGGGGGAGGCACTGCGACCTGGACTTCTGGGCCTGAGGGAGGAGGCTGGGTCTGGACCCTTGGGTCTGAGCGGGGAGGGCTGGGCCTGGACCCCTGGATCTGAGCAGGGAGGGTTGGGACTGGAGCCCTGGGCCTGGAGCCCTGGGTCTGAGGGAGGAGGCTGGGCCTGGGGGATAAGAGCCAGAATCCTGGGTCTTAAACGGATGGATGGATTCTGGGGTTGTGGCTCTTAGACCCCAGGAGATTAAAAGGGAGAGGGAAGGACCAGGGTTGGGGACACGTGAACCAGAGCAGGAGTCCTCTTCATGAATTTATTTTCAGGGCACCCCTGGGGGACCTTCCATGCAGTTTCAGCTCCCCCAGGGGCAGGGGCAGGGACAGCCGTGTGGCATGGCAGCAGGGCCTGATCGTCACCCCCTCACCCCCTCCCTCAGCCCTTCTGTAGACTGCTTGGGTGGGACCCACCTATCACCATCCTTCACCCAGGGATGGCAGCTCCAGGTAGGCCTGGTGCCTACCTGACCAGGGCTCTGGCGTGCCCTCCCTGCCTGCCTGCCCCTGCTCTGAACTCTTCCCTTAGAGCACACAGTGCCCAGGGATCACTTGTCTGCTTAGGTGTCTGGCTTTCCCACCAGACTGGGTAGGGGTCAGGGGTCAGGGGCATCCTCTGCATCCCCGGCTCGTGGCCAGGTACACAGGCAGCCTTAGAGCGGTAAGTGATGAGAATGAATGGATGAGTGAACTGGGATGAGGACACATCAGGGGTGGCCCCTCTGGGCTGGGAGGTGCCTGCCTGCCCTAGCAGAGCACACCTCCCTCGGTATTCTGCTTCTTTTCTTCCTCAAGGGCAGACACAGCTCTGTGAGCACAGGGTCTGGACCTGGGAGTCTGAATGAACTTTCATTTTGGAAAATAAAGGAGACCTGTTCTTTTGCTTCCCCTTCTGTGTGGTCCCAGGTCTTGACAGGCTCCTGTGGGGGAATCCCAGAGTGAGCTTGCATGGCCAGCAGCAAAAGCCACAAGAGGCCTGGCTGGGGTCCTCCCGAGCCTCTGTCCGCTGCCCTGAACTCCCTCCCACTGGCCTGGCCTCCCATCTCTCACCCTGCCTGCAGGAACGGCTCTGTACTCCGGGTGCCGTTTGCTGTCTTCCTCCCCTTGTCTGTGCCATCTTAATGGCCTGTATTCCCTTTCCCGCTCCCCCCACAGGGGCTTCTGTCCTGCCACTGAGCTGAAGTGAACTCCATCAAGATCATCAGCAGGATGGCTGAGCAAACCTACTGGCCACTTTGCTCTGGGATCTCTGATTCTCAGGGCAGCATCCCGCACAGCTGGGCTCTCCTCCTCTTCCTGAAATACTTTGTGCTTTGGCCCTCGGGGACTCTCTTCCTGCCTGCCTGCCTCCTGGTCACTCCCTCTCAGCTCCCTTTGCTACCTCCTTTCCCCCCAGAGTAGATGTCCCCAAGACTCCGGCCAGGGTCACTGCTTACCCACGCTCACCTACTCAGTCACTCATCCCATTCTGTGGCTTTCCCTGTCTCGTACGTGCTGACATTTCCAGCCATGACCTCTCACATATCCTACTGGCTGCTGATACCAGACCTGAGCATCCCCAACCTGACGCATCCCAAAAAGCACCCTCGATTCCTCCCACCCAAATCCCATCTCCCACTTCCTGGCAGCAGCACCCACCTGGCTGGTGCAAGTCCTCTCTTCCCCTTCCCTGGGCTGATGTACATCTCACCCTGTACATCTGACCTGCCACCGCTGCAGACGTCACCTCCAAAATCCCAACCCCCACTTTCACTCTTGACCCCCCACTTTGACAATTCTGCTATTGTTTTGTTTAAACAAAACCGTGACCCTGGTGTGCCTGTGTGCAGAGCTACCTGAGGCTTCGCATCAAACACAGAATGAAGTTCAAACTCCTTCCCAGGCAGCAAGGCCCCATCTGCCCTCTGCACTTTGGACTTCTTACCAGCCAGCTCGCCCTTGTACTCTGCTCACGAAGGCCTCCTCGAAGCCTGGTCTTACTCAGGCTGCTTCTACTGCCTTCGGCGGCCAGCATTCCTGCCCGAGCCCTTCTCTCCTCTCTCACAATGCACATCTCTGTTCAAACATTACTTTGCAGTCAGAACCTCCTGATGCAGCTTATCTAGTGGCCCTGATCTGTCATTCTGCTTAACTTCTCAAGTACCCTTCAGTACGTGTGGCATGTGCCTCCTAGAGCCCAGGGAGAGCAGGCCTTGGCCATCCGCTCACCACCATCTTCTGCGGGCCTAGACTGGGCCTTGAACAGGGCAGCGCTTGACAATTCTCCAGTACTGTGAAGGCAAGAAATGGATTGCTGCTCCTTGAGCTTGCTTCTAAGTCTCCACGTGTCTTGGCAGCTTTCTCTGCAGCTCCCCTCCGATCCATCCCCAGGGTCCGTCTCTGTGAGGTTTGCAGGGCTTTGCTTTTTGGTATACTTGGGACTTCTCTCCTGACTTGCACATCTTGTTTTCAGCTCCTTCCTCCCTGGATCTCCTTCCTAAGTCCTGGCCTTTCCCATCTCTAGGACTCACCTGGTTTAGGGCTCCCCTCCACCCTGCATCTCACTACTCATCTTCTGCCGCCCACCCACCATCCTTCTTGCTGTTTGGCCTTGGGACTGCAGAATCCATCATCCCCTAGCCAGTTCTGCCCTCCCCACCAAATCAGCCCCTTGAATGCACCTCTCCCAGCCCTCTTCTCTCCATGCCCAAATCAAGTCCTGCCTAGTCTCACTGAACCATATTCCTCTTTACATGTTCCAGCATCTCTTTCCTGAAACTACCTTCACAGAATTCCTCCCAGACCCCCGCACTCCAGCCTCCCGCAACCCCATTTCTAACCCTTCCACCCAGGCCCCAAAGCAAATTTCTAACACCCAACTCTGATGCTCTCCCTCCGTGGTCTCACTTCTGCTGCCTCCTATTCCCAAGGTGACCCTGGCATCAAGGTACCTCACTAACCATGTGCAGCTAAGCCTTGTCTGTCTCCCCACCAGACTGGGAGCCCCTTGAGTGCCGGGTGGGATGAGACCGTTCCCTGCAGCCAGCATCACAGCACACAGGCCCGGGCCATGCTGGAGACCTCAGGAAATACTTGCTGAGCAAAGGAAGGGAAATTAGGGAGCGCCCTGCCTCTCAGTAACCTCGGACCCCTTCCCTTCCTCTGGCACCCCACTGCCCTTGCCCCTCACCTGTCATCCTCTCCCACTGCCCTTGGAAGGTCCACAGCCCTCGGTCTGCACCTCCAGCGCTGTTAGACTCTGGCTTACAGATGCTTCTGTATCTATCAGTGTCTGACCTCTTCCTCTGACCCTGGATTTCAGCATCCAGGGGTACCCACACTCTCCCAAAACATCATGCTGCTTCTCTTCTGGGTTTCTGCTCTTGCCCAGAAAGCCTTCCTCATCCCCTTCATCACCGAAGAGACACACAACTCTCTGGAGACCCAGACTAGGCATCACGTTCCAGGATGTTTTCCCCTGCCCTGGCAAGTGGTCACTCTGTCTGTCCTCTGTGTTCCACAGTGCCCATGGTGACCCCAGTCACAACGCCTGCTTCCCTGCCTGGGGGTGGTTTCTGACAAAGCCCAGCTGCTTGAGAAGAGTGACAGGGTTTGTTCCACCTCTGGGGACACGATTCCTAACTCCCTGCCTGGTACCAGAGCGCATGCTCCCGAATGCCAGTGGCTGAATAAATGAGTGAAACACGGATCCCTGTCTCTGTGATTCTGCACGGAACATCATGCCTGTGCCGCAGCATCTGTGTAACTGAGTGCTTTATGCCACCACAGCATGAGCTTGAAGGACCAATGACTGGTGCAGTGTTTTAGTTGCCTCTGCTTCTTACTCTTAGCTGAGCTCCTGACTTTCCTTTGTGCACCCTTCATGCTGTGCTCCTGCTTAAAGCCATCCACAGCCACATGAGAATAAAACCTAACCTACAAGTCCCTGCACAATCTGATCCTGTCTCCAGGCTCTTCTCTTCACATCTGGCTCACTACACTTCAGCATACTCTGGAAACTCCTTCCTGCCCAAGGGCCTTGGCATATGCTGTTCTCTGCCTCAGTTCCAGTGGACTGTCT
Organism: Sciurus vulgaris; assembly: GCF_902686455.1. Classification (NCBI taxonomy): domain Eukaryota; kingdom Metazoa; phylum Chordata; class Mammalia; order Rodentia; family Sciuridae; genus Sciurus; species Sciurus vulgaris. The sequence continues at coordinate 70,774,870 of NC_136478.1, read as the reverse complement.
CCTTGTCATCCTTTCAGTGTCTGCTAAAACTTAAAATGGGTTAGGCCCCTCCCCCAGGGAGCATTTTGTAGGATCTCAGGTTTCTCCTACATCCTAACTGTAATTTATTGTATGTCTACATAATTCACCCATTAATGTGTTTCATGTGCAAGATGCAAACTCTGAAGCTGTCAGGGACCCTGTCTTTTTCCTCCCTTCTGTACGCTCAGCATTCAGCACATGCCTGCCAGTTAAGCACACACGTAGCCAGTAATGAATGAATGAATAAGTACCTCTGCGCCTGCGTTTATGCCCTTTCCCCAATGCCTTCTTATGTCCCAGCACCTGGCACACAGCAGGTGCGTAATAAGCCCTTGTGGAAAGATGAATGAAAAAGTGAATGAATGCCTGCGCCCATCTCTAGTCTTTCGTTTCTGAGTCCCTTCTCTCGACCTTTCCCTTTATATAGAGTTATATATATAGTTTGTAGGTATAACTGGTGTGCTATGGGCCCCTCTCCAGGAGTTGGGCTGGGCTGGGCTGGGCTGGGAGTCCCTCCCTCCCCTCCCCCCGCCCCGCCCCCACATGCACACAGCAAAACATTAAAAAGAAAACATCTCAAAACTGCAAAAAACACCACGGCCCTCCCCCCGCCCCCTAAATCCCACAAAAAAATAAAACACGACGCTCCCTCACCAGAGCCCCCTCCCTTTCTTACCCCTCCCCGGGGTCCCTGCTTTGGAGGGTGAGGGGGCTCCCCAACGCCCGGGGCTGGGGAGGGGCGCAGGGAGAAGGCCACGCAGTCTCCAGCGCGCTCCCGGGGAAGAGCGAGGCGCCCCGACCCAGCAGCCTCGTTGCACGCGCGCCCGCGCACGCGCCCCGGACACGCCCCCGTCCCCCGCGCGCCCCTACACGGGTGTGGTTTTCCTGTTGAGCGTGTTGGTGTTGGAGGCGGCGGCCTCCTTGGCCAGGGTCCCCGGGGCGGGCGCGGCGGGCGCGGGCGGCGCGGGCGCGGGCGCGGCGGGCGGCCCGGTGACCGTGACCGTGACGCCGCCGCCCGCCTCCTTGGGGAAGGCGTTGTGCAGCGTGAGGAAGCCCGGCGCCCCCCCGCGGTCCCGCTCGGCGCCCGCCCCGCCGCCGCCGCCCGCGGCAGCCCCAGCCGCGCCGCTGTACGCGCCCGCGCCGCCGCCGCCGGCCCCCGCCAGCCCCGCGGCCACGCTGCCCTTGGACGGGTCGCGGCTGAGCGTGTACATGGAGATGTCCGTGGAGGCGAAGCCCGGGCCGCCCGGGCCGCCGGGAGACGCGTCCCGCGACGGCGACGGTTCGCTGGAGCGGGAGCTGGAGCGGGAGCGGCGGCGGTAGCGGAAGCGGTAACTGGGCAGACGGAGGATGGCCGAGGGGCCGCTCCCGCCACTGCCGCCCGCGCCCCCGCCGGCCTTGAGCAGGTCCGAGCGAGACTGGCAGTGCGCCTCGCGGCTGCGCTCGATGTAGATGTTGACGGCCAGCACGCCGATCACCTCGGCCAGGATGAAGGACAGCCCGCCAAAGTAGAAGGACCAGCCGTACGAGTAGTGGTTCTTCTTCTCCTCGTCCCGCTTCGGGCCCGGCTCGCCCGCGTTGGCAGAGATGTACACGATCACTCCGATGATGTTGCTCAGGCCTGGGCGGGGACGGTAGAGGGGAGCCTCGAGGCCACCCGGCCCGGCCCGGGCACGCCCCTGTCCCCGTCCCGCCCACCCCACTGGCCAGGCCAAGCCCCACGAGGGTTAAACTGCTCCCCAGGGGGCTAGGTCCCGCCCCATCGGGCGAACCTCTGCCCAGGGCCTAGGCCCCAAACTCCTACCCCTCCACATGGAATGGGCCTGACAGGGCTCTGGTTGGTCTAAGCTCCACCCTGTGGCCTAGGCTCCGCCCCTGCTAGCCCAGGCTCCTGCTGCGCTGTTCTGAGGGTCTAAACTCCATTCTTTTTGTGGGTACTGGGGATTGAGCTCAGGGGCACTGGACCATTGACTCACATCCTCAGCCCTATTTTGTATTTTGTTTAGAGACAGGGTCTCACTGAGTTGCCTTGCGCCTCACTTTTGCGAAGGCTGGCTTTGAACTTGTGATCCTCCTGTCTCAGCCTCGCCTCAGCTAGGATTACAGGCGTTTACCACCATGCCTGGCTAAACTCCATTCTTGATGAAATGGTCGCAGCCTGGATTTCCAGGCCCATTCCTGGTTGGTCTAATTTATAAACGCAGTCTCCGCCGTCAGCTCTTTGAACTGAACGATGTAATCTCCATGTCCTGTCTATTGCTGCTCCCCAGCTTGGACATCTATTCCAGACACTCTCCCGCTGGTTTAAAATTTGATAAAGCAAGTCCCAGTCAACTCTAGGTCCCTCTCCTGTTTGTCAGACCCCGCCCACTGTGGGTCTAGGCCAGGCTCCCGGCACCCCTCTCAGGCCTCACTAGCTCCAACTTTCAGGTCTCCCAGACCTTCCCTTGCAGATCTGGACCCAATCCTGATCTTTAAATATGCCAAATCCTCCCTCTTCTCCGTAAGCCACCCCTTCAAAACATCTCTGCCTCTGGAATTTCTCTTGAAGAGTAGAACAGGGAAGGGGGGGTCCTAATGACACGCCTCTCAAGGAGTTGGTCTGAGCCACCTAAATCATCCAGGTTAATAATGCCCTTAAGGACATAATTCCTCCCCTTTTTAATTTTCCAGGCACCCGCCCTATCTTTTTTAGCCCCTGCTCGACCCTGTCTTCCTGGCTCAGCCCCTTCAGCCTTCATTTCCCGGCCCTACACAGTTTCTCAGAACCACCTTCTTCTTGGAATCTACCTGGACTTTCAAAGCAACCTGCTCGCCACATTTTCCCTCTCCTGGCCCCTCCCTTCGGTGGCCAGCCCCGCCTTTTTAACCCCAACACCTCGTCTGTCTCAAGGTCCCACCCCCTTCCCCAAGCTCCTCCCCTTCCGCCTCCAGAACCTTGGGCTTAGGAACCTCTGCTCCCCACGTCCTTGGTTATGCTCCAGACACCTGTCTGTGCCCTAGACGGCAGGAAGAATACACCTACCTTACCCAGCGGGAGGCGATGGAGCTTGGGAAGAGCCTAGAAAGGCTTCGGGCCCCAGGGGGCGCTCGGGGCAGGGTCGTTTTGCAGGTAGACCCGCGCACACACTCCCGCGCGCACAGGGACCGCTCCAGCCCGCCGCCCCCTCCCTCTGCCTCTCACCTGCTGCCACGAACAGGATCCCGGCTCCCAGAATGATGTTCCTCTTGGACTTGTAGACGCGGGAGGCCGCCACGCACACGCCCCCGAGCAACAGCAGGATGGCGCTAAGGATGGGGAAGATGCTGGAGGCCCGGACAACTCCTGCGGGGAGGAAGGAAAGGAAAGGAGGGAGGAAGGGAGCGAGGGCTGTCAGACCGGCCGCCTGCGCCCCCGGCCCGCGGCGCCTCCTGCCTGCTTTCTTCACTGCCTCTTTCTAGATGTAGTTCTCCGCTTCTGCCTCCCGCCTGTGTTCCTGTTTCATTTTTTCTTTCTTCTCTTATGTTTTAAACATGTCTCCCTAGATGTCTGATTTCCTCGCGCTCGTTTTCTCCGTCTTTTTCTTTTTTTCCTTAGTCGACTTTCCCCCTCTCCTGGCGTATTATTTTCCTCTTTATTTCTCGAAATCACTCTCGCTCTCTGTTCTTCTCTCAGCTTCTCCATTGTTCCTCTCGCATCTCTTTTTTTCTTTCTTGCCGTTCCCGTCTGTGACTCTCTTTCCTTTCTCCAGATCTTGCCATCAAATGTCTTCATACTTGTCTCCACCCCCTCTCTCTCTCCCCCCTCCTTTTTCTGCCAGCCTTCATCGATTTCTGAGTTTCTCCCCGCCCCCCCCCCTCGACTTCTGCCTGGCTTCATTCAACCTTTCCGGGTTGCTTGCTCTTCCTCCCCTCTTCCTGGCTGCCCTCTCTTCTTTCCCCACCCCCATCCCTCTCACTCCCGCTTTCTTTCTCCTTCCCCCTCTTTCTCTCTTCCTGCGCCCCCCCCCTCTCTCTCTCTCTCTCTCTCTCTCTCTGTCTCTCTCTCTCTCTCTCTCTCTCTGTCTCTCTCTCTCTCTCTCTCTCTCTCTCTCTGCAGTCCTTTCCACCCACCTCTAAAACCTCAGGCAACCAGACTTTGCGATTTCTGAGCCCTGCTGAGGCTGCAGCCAATCGTAACCCAAGTTTTGCCGCGTTCTCAGGGTGACTACCAATCAGCCCAGGCCTCCCCAGCCCGCTCCCAGAGTGGTCCGTCCCTGTCGCAGATTGGCCCACAGCCCCGGCGCGGCGGCCAATACCAGCCCGTAGTCGACAGCCGGTCCTAGTGCACAGCTGCCGCGAGTACCAAAGAGAACCAGGCAGCCAATCAGCAGCCAAGATCCCCCCTTAGCCCGCCCCGAGGTGAGAGGAGGGGGCGGGGACACGCCACCAAGCCAATGGGGAGCCAGGGGATCTGAGCATCTGGCCCCGGATCGGCTGGGAAGCTAACCTATGCGTGAGATCCAAGCGCCGGCCCGGCAGCCCCCTCCCCCCGGCTGGCCCGGACCCCACGTACGGAGCAGATACTCCGCGCTGTCGTGGTCGTAGTCCGTGTCCTCCGGGAAATGGTTGATCTTCACGCAGACGCCTCTTTTCAACCCTGGAGAAGGGACGGGGGGTGGTGGGGGTGGGAACTTTGAGTTCCGGGCGGGGCGGCCCAGAGTGAGAAAGCCACCCCCTTCCCCAGACCCCTTCTCTCTCTGGGCTGACGGTGAGACAGAAGTCCTGGCCCTGAGCCGGTGTCGGTATCGGGACAACTTTCAACCTCTCTGGTCTGTTTCCCCACCTGTTAAAAAGGAAACAAAAGAACACCCAAAGACTAACATCTTTCCAAGCACTCACTACAGGCTGCAGGACCTTAGCCCTGTAACCTGGGCTACCTTAACACCCAACCTGTCCGGCTTCCTCTTTTCCCTCCCTGAGGAAGAGGGTGTTGGTCTCCACCTCTTCAAGCCGCCCTCCTAACCCTAAACTTGTTGAGAAGTCGGAAAATGCGTGGGAAAACTCGGGGCTAGGAGCCCAGGAGGACTGAATGTCCCCGGAGACCCTTCGAAGTCCAGTTGCAAGAGGGAGCAGCCCAGTGGGTCGTGGGAGTTTGGTCTCTTCATCCTGCAAAGAGAGGGAGGAATTCCTAGTCTCTTTTTGCGCAGAATCTGGAACCTCCCAGAGAAAGATTGAGTGGCTGAGGAGGGAGTGCAGAATGGCGCTAGGGGTGCTGCAGGCTCCCCGCTTCCTTCATCCCAGAGTCCTCTCCTCCGACCCTCATCCTCGCACCCACTGGAAACCTATCTATCTTCTCAGCTTGGACACAGGGTCTGTTTTACAACCTCTAGCACATAGTTGAAGAAAAATAACTTATAAATATATTTAGTTTCCTCCAACCCCCAGGCCTTTGCCCAGGCCAGAGAACAGTCTGTTCACATTCTCTGCTGATGTAATACTTACCCTGAAGCTCCTTAGGAAAGCATTCCCTACACACACACACACACACACACACACACACACACACACACACGAGCTGGGCCAGTGACCTCCTCTGAGGTACAACAGCTCCCTGGCTGCCCTTTAGGATATGCTTCCCGTCAGTTTATATGCTTCCTACTCAGCAAGTTGGGAGTTCCTGAAGGAAGGGCCCCGGAGTCAGATTCCTCTGTCCCTTGCATTGCTCGGTACCCAGAGGTCTAAAGGAACAATGGACGGATGAATGACGAGTGAGCAAATGATGGACAGGATAAGGAGTGAATAAAAGGAGAGCAGAAGTGGAGATTAGAGGCAGACCAAGACAGGCAAAGAAGAGCAGAAGAAATGGGGGTAAAGAAAAGAATTGGCAAGGATGAGTATAAGGCAGTGAGTAATAATAAAAATTAACATTTTCTAAGTGCTTCTTTGGCGGATTAACTCAATAGTACATAAGAGCCCCCTGAGGGCTGGGGGCGTAGCTCAGTGGTAGAGCCCTTGCCTAGCATGGCCCAAGTCCTGAGTTCCATCCTTAGAACCCGGGAATTTGAAGAAAAAAAAAGTTTCCATGAAACATAATGTTGGTGTCATGCGGTCTGACTGCTTCAGGAGGAAGCCTGATTCTGCTCTCCTTATGCCTTAAATCTTCTTGCAATACATAGGCCAACTTTCTATTCTCACTAAAAAGCAGAAAATGGGGCGTATCTCCAGGTTGATGTGAGAATGTGACCTAGACCAGAAGATGTAACACCTTGTCTGGAACGGAGACTCAGCTGATGTTAGACATAGAAACCTAAGCGCTAAATGGTTAGTGCCCAGAACTGATAGGTTAGAGGAAGTAGAACTCACACACACAGTTCTGAGCTGTTCACTGCTATGTTCACAGCATCCAGAACATACCTAGCACATAGTAAGTGCTCAATAACTATTTTTAATGAAAAGAATGATTGAATGGGCCAAGAAACAGAAAAGATACTCATCATCACTATTCATTAGAGAAATTTGATCCAAACCACGAGATACTGTTTTACACCTGGTAGGAAGACTGCTATTTAAAAAGGCAGAAAATAAAATAACAAGTGTTGGCAAAGATGTGGAGAAATCAGGACCTTTGTGAGCTGTTGGCAGGAATGGAGAATGGAGACAGTACAGAGGTTCCTCAAAAGTTAAAACAGAATCACCATATGACTCAGCAGTTCCACTCCTGGTATACCCTGAAGAACTAAGCAAGAACTCAAAGGGATATTTATACACCCATTTTCATTGTAGCGTTATTCATTTAGCCAAAAAGTGCAAAGAACTCAAGTGTCCATTGACAGATGAATGGATAAAACAAACAAAATGTGATGTATATATGCCAAGGAATGTCATTCTGCCTTTCAAAGGAAGGGGATTATGAAACACAGCATAACACAGATGAATCTTGAAGATGTTATGCTATGTGAAATAAGCCAGTTACAGAAAGACAAATTCTGTATGGTTATATGAGGCACCTGGAGCATCCGTCATTGACTTATCAAGCCAGACGGTAGATGATAGTTGCATGGGCTGGGGGGACACAGGGTGGGGGTGGGGGATGGGTCCAGTTTCAGTTTTGCAGATGAAAACGCTTCTGGAGATTGTACAATGTGAATGCACTTAACATTACTGCACACTTAAAAATGATTAAGATGGTACATTGATGTCATGCATATTGTACCGCAACTTGGAAAAGAGAGGGTGAATGAACATACCACTCCCTGGCGTAAACTCTTACCCGTCCTTGGTGTCACAGGTAAGACTGTGGGCTCAAGTTCCCTTCTTTCGTGGATGGAATCACAGTCCTTCTCTCAAAGCAGCAATACTTACATGAGATTGACCTGAAACCTTGCAGAGGGCACACAGAACCTCCACAGGCCGGCAGTGCTACCTAGCACCTAGCGCTAACGGCCACCAGACAGCATGGCGCAGGGGCTGCCTGTCACTCAGTACTTAGGACAAGCCCCAGGAGGAGTTGCCTCACGGCAGGGGAAACAGAGGCAAGACAGCTAAAGAAGTTGCCCCGTCCCACAGCTGGCAGCCATGGGAGGAAGTTCAGCAGAGCTGGTTTCTGAGCTGGGCCTGTGTGACAACAGACCAGGGTGGCTGCCTGGGCTCTGGAACCAGATCCTCGCACTCAGCCTCAGAGCCGCCACTTCCCAGCTGCGTTGATCTAGGAACCCAAAGGTCCTGAGCCTCTGCCCCGCCCCTTACCGTGACTTGGCAGGGCTCGGTGAGACTGCCGTGGATGCTAAGCACCGACCGCTGGTGGTTGTGACCCAGGTCTCTGTTTCCTGGCTGACCGATTGGGCTAGGCGCTCTCCCTGCGCAGCGAGGGTGGAGCCGAGGCCTGCCTAGTGCACCACAGCCAAGCGAGGGTTGAGGGGTCCCGCGGCTTCCTGCTCTGACCAGCAAGAGCGATGGTAATACCTTCCCAGCTGCGCCGTGCGAGGACTCACTTGGTGAGATAATGCGCTCAGCGCAGGGGCTTTGGGTGGGCACTAAAAAGAGGGCGTGGGTCAGGCCTCTGGGTCCTGAGAGGAGCGGGGGTTGGAGCAGAGACTCCTGAGGACCCACTGGAGCAGAACTGCAGGTGTGACCACCAGCACCATAGGTGGCAACCGCGCATGCGTGTGGGGATGCACCCGGGCTCCAGACTCCGTGTGGAGAGAGCGTGTGATACTTCATGGGTCATTTTTTTGGTATTGATTACATGTTCAGATAACATTCTGGCAATGCTGGGTTAAACAAACTATCAAGTTCACCTATTTCTTTTTATTTGTTTTAATATAACTACTAGAAATTTTTAAATACATGGCAGGTGCTATATTTCTATCTGTCCTGGGTGACTAGGGAGGAAGGACCCAGGGCCCAGTCCCAGGAATGCCTAGTAATACGAAAAAGAAAACAGCAGCAACGACAAAATGTCAACCCCATGACCCAGCCCTCACTGCACCAGCAGCCTGTGAAGAGTCACTGGCAGGAGCTCCTCCCCTGCGTTCCTGACCTGGGGCATTAGGCCTACTACCATCCTCTTCTCCCCAGTGTTGGAAATGAGGCACAGGAAGGTTAAAGACAGCCCAGCCGCACAGTGGGACACACCTGTCCTCCCAGCAACTCAGAGGCTGAGGCAGGAGGCCAAGTTTGAGGCCAGCCTCAGGAACCTAGGAAGGCCCTAAGCAACTTAGTGAGACCCTGATTTGAGATAACAAATAAAAAGGGGGCTGAGATGTGGCTTGGTGGTAAACTGCTCCTGGGTTCAATCCCCAGCAAAAGAGAGAGAGAAGAAAGAAAGAGAAAGAAAGAAAGAAAGAAAGAAAGAAAGAAAGAAAGAAAGAAAGAAAGAAAGAAAGAAGTTAAAAACATGGCCCAAGGTCAGAAAGGTTACATACATGGCCCAACGTCACACAGCTGTCTGTGGCTGACAAAGGTAGATCCAGCTGTCTCGTCCCAGAGCTTGTGTCTCATTCTACTTTCCACTGGGGAGATGAGGACTGAGCCCAAGAATCCCCAGGAGAAGTGTGTTCAGGGTCTAGTTTCTCCTCTCCTGGCTCCCTGCTGGGCTGGGTTCCTGCTGGGGGATCTGTTGCTTTGTTCTAGGAAACAGAACAGACCTGGATTCCAATCTAGAGTCCACTGTACGTGAACGGTATAACCTTGGGAAACGCACTGCACTTCTCTGAGCCCTTGCTTTCTCTTCCAGGTAACAGTAGCTACTTTGCAGGGTTATTGCAGCATTCCATGACAAATGAATGACAGTTACAGTGACAACCAAGTCAGCCTTCACGTACCCGTCCTTGACACACTAACCTGGCTGGCTTGCAGGATACCCACTTACCTGGTTTTGCTCAAACCTCCTCTTTTCTCCATTCCTCTGCTTGCTTCTTCTCGCCTCCCTCGCGTTTTGGCCCTCCAACAAATTTTTGTTTGTCTCTGAGCCTGCTCCTTCTCTAAGTGACCTCTGGTGCTGCTATGCTGATGACCCTTACGTTTGTGTCCCCAGCTCAATCTCTTCCCTGACTCCAGCCTCAGGTGCCTTCTCTCCAACAGCCGGGAGCAGGGGCAGCAGGTTGAGGCCCCCATGGCCAACGTGGCTGAGAACAGGTCCAACGCTACGCAAGTGATGGGCAAATACTACAGACGAAGATCCCATGACACGTGAAAGTGACGTGGAACTCAAATTTCAGTGTCCATAAAGGGACTTTGACTGGGACAGACACACTCACCTACAGTCCCCGGTTATCTTCACGCACAGCTGTGACAGAGACTGCACGTCCACATGCTTAAAATAATTCCCCTGTGGCACTCTGGGTCTTTCGATGTGCTGCCCTCTGTCCTAGGCGCTGTCTCTTAATGAGTATCTTAAATTTAACGTGACAAACACTGAGCCTGTGAAGTCCCTCCTTAATAAGGCATTGGATGAGAGAAAATAAGGAAATGAAACAAAACACCTGCCATCCATCTGATGAGCGAGGCCCACGTACTTAGGTGCTCAGGCCAAAGCCTGGGCGTGATGATCCCACTGGGGGCTGATTTTATCTCAACATCTGGGGACAGTTACAATTTTGATTAGCACACTGGGGAGGTGGCCTTGGGCATCCGGTCAATGTCCTGCGGTGCCCAGGTGCTCCAATGCAGAGTGGGAAACCTGCCTGGGACACCCAGCTCCGCTCCCCTCTCGTGCCCCAGAGCAGCGCGTGGCGATCCCTGCCCACGAGAGCCCTGGAAGGTACTATGAGTTCAAGCCAGACTGCACGGTTCCCACTGGGGAGGAGCCGCTGCCTGTGTCCCCCTTTGCCTCCTGGAGTCCGTTCTCCACCCTGCAGCAAGAGCCATCCTGGTGACGGTTAAGTCAGTTTGTGTGACTTCTCTGCTCAAGAACCTTCCGTTGCTCCCAACTCAGAGTGTAAGCAGATCCTCCGAGGGACGTCCAGGCACCCGGGAGAGTTGGACACTGCCACCTCCTGGACTATGATTCCTACTTCTTCCCCCTTCCCTCACTCTGCCCCAACCACGCTGAAGCGCTGGTAGCCAAGTGCACAGGCGCACTCCCACCCAGGGCCTCTGCAGCTCTGCAGGCCTCCACGCAGGGCACCAACTCTGGGAGGCTTCTCCCAGCCTCCCTGGCACTGCACACATGACCCTGGGGCCAGGACTCCCTCCCCACACTGCCCCACCTCCTGCTGCTCCTTGGCACTCAGTTCTATGACACTCCAAATGCTTTATTTATTTATCTCCATTATTATCTATCACTCTCTAGAACATAAGTAAGGACAGGAAGTTTTGTCTTTTTTCCCCCCTGCTGCCCCAGAATCAAGAACGGAACCTGACACAGCATAAAGTCAATAAAAATGGGTTGTTGGATGAGTGGACAGTGCTCTTAATCTTTGTGCACACTGGCCCGGGGTTCCACAGTGCGAGCCCCACACCCGGCTCTGCGCCTGGTGCCTGTTAGACAGGTGAATGGACATGGACTCAAACACCCTGAAGAGGAGACAGTGACAAGGGGAGAAGCGGGCTGAGACAAGAGGGAGTGGAGGCAACTGAGGAGAAGTGGAGGGTCCATGCCTGATCTGCAAAGGCAGCCGCTACTCAGGTCCAGCCAGCTGTGGTCAGTGCCACACAGCCCCACCCTGCCAGGTCTTCCCAGAGCCCTAAAGAAGCAGTACTGGGTCTTCAATGTGCAGTCTCCCTGTTTTTAACTGTTGGCAACTGATTCAGATCTCAGATTTAGTTTCAGACACTCCAGACACCAGCAGAGCACATCTGCAAAGCCCACTTGCTTCACAGCTGGGTAACCTTTGGCAAGTGGCTTAACCTCTCTGAGACTCAGTTTCTTTATCCCTGACAGGAAGGTGGCATCCACCTCATGGGACTAAATGAGAATAGAATTCCTGGCTTGTGGTAAGTGCTTAGCAAAACAAGAAGGGAGCAGAAGAAAAGAGAGAGAGAAATAAGGAAATTGAAGGAATTTCAACCTTGTGGTGGCCGAAGGGGGCTCTGGGGTGCTGGTTCCACTCCTTCCTTTGCAGATGAGGGCTCTGAGCTCAGAGGGGTGGGGAGTGGCCACACAGGGGACAGGTGCACAGGGAGGGCTCCCACCTCCTGGCCCAGCACTCCCAGGTATGTATGAAGGAAATACAGATGTGCACAGCAGGAGGGAGAAGGAAACTGGGGAGAAAGACTGCAGGAGCCTGGGAGGAGCAGAGGGGCCTGTTGGGAGAAAGAGGAGCTGAGAGAAGAACAAAGATGGAGATCTGAGGAGGTGGCGAGTCAGGAGGGAGAGGCTGTGCAGTCCAGAACTCCAGCCACGCATGCCTGCCATCCTAGTGACTCAGGAGGCTGAGGCAGGACAACAAGGTCAAGGCCAACCTGGGCACCGGAGTGAGACCCTGTCTCAAAATAAAGTAAAACGTGTCAGGGATGCAGCTCAGGGGTAGAGGGATTCCCTGGCACAGTGAGGCCCTGGGTTCCATCCTTAGTGCCACAAAAAGAAGAAGAGATAGTGGTGGTAGTAGTAGTAGTTGGAAGAAGGAGGAGGAGGAGGAACTGAGGATCGTGCAAAGGAAGAAGCAGAAGGCACAGGGGCGGGCGGATGAAGGGGAAGGGAGGAAAGGACACCCCGGGAGTCTGCGAGCCCAGGTGCGCTGCTGAGGGAAAGACAGGCCTGCAGGAGGAGCAGTGGCCCAGGGAGAAGAGGGGGACCAGGAGTCACCCCTCCATTCCAGGGAAGCCACGGAACTCCAGGGGAGGCCAAAGATGAGGAGGGCATGGATGGGGCCAAGAGAGGCGGGGACTGCGGAGGAGGGGGAGCGAATGCAGGGCGGGAGGATGCCGGAGGCCCGAGGCAGAGGACGTGGGGCAGGGTCAAACTAAGGGCGGGAGGAAAGGGGTGGAGGAAAGGGTGGAGGCCCAGCGAGTGAGTCCTCAGTGCGCAGAGGGAGGACACACGGAGGGGTGCTGGGAGCGGGGAAGAAGGGGACGCAATGAATGAAAGATGAGCTGCGGGGTCCCCAGGGGAGAGGGCACCCACGTGCAGAGAGGCAGAGAGGGCAGGCGGCCCGAGGAGCCCAGAGTCTGGAGCCCTGGCCAGAGTCAGCGCAGGGCTCGCACGGCGGCGGCGGGGCAGGCCCTCCCGCACCCTACCTTCCAGGCAGCAGATCCTCCAGAGGCCAGAGTGCGTGAGGCCCCCGGGGTCCTTCTTCTCCGAGGCGCCGCCGCCGCGGTGCGGGGGCCCGTCGTCGCTGGCCGTGAGGTTGGTGGTGTTGCAGATGAGCGCGCGCGTGTACAGCCAGTAGTCGGTGCTGATGGCGATGGTCATGAGGCCGAAGGCCGCGAAGGCGCCCACCGTGGTCAGCAGCACCTGCACGCCCTTCTCGCACCAGAGGCCCCTCTCTTCGTTCCAGCGCTTCAGCGACTCCAGTTTGACAACGGGCAGCCGGGGGGCCGTGGGCCACCACCGGGGCAGCGGGGGCGGGGCCGTGCCGGCGGCTGGGGGGGGTCACAGCGCAGGCAGAAGCGGGGGGCCGGGGGCCGGCGGGGCGGGGGGGCGGCGAGCAGGAGGCTGCGGCGGGGCGGGGGTCAGGGCAAGGCCATGGTCTCCGGCTGGGGGAGGGCAGGGTGAGAGAAGGGTTAGACAGGAGGCACCAGGCCTCCCCAGCCTCCCCAGTCCCCCAGGAAAGACGAGGCCTCCTGGAAGAAACTCCTTCCACTCGGGTCCCCATGCCTGCTGAGAACTCTCCCTCAAGGATCGCCCCCTGCCGCGGCACCGGGAGAAGTCCCCCAGCCAGGCTTTGCACACAGAGAGCAGCTGTCTGTGCGGCCCCTGTCCTCTCCCTCTTGGGAAGCTATCTGTCCCTTCGCCACTGCCTCCTCCTCCCAAGGAGGCCTGCCCTCTTCCTTTCTGTCAAGTCCTCCACCCTCAACACGGCCTTCTCTTACAGTCCTTTCCTCTGCTAGGAGTGCCTCAGGAAAAGTTCCCCTGACCCTGGCTTTGCCTATGGTATCTCCACAATTTGGGGTTCCCGGTCCCTCCACTTCCACCTCTTCTTTGGAAAAATATGCTCCATGAGCCTGACATTACTGCTACAATTTCCTCTACTTAGGAAAAATAGATTGCTCAATCAATCTCTCCTCAGCTAAAAAAAAAAAAAAAAAAAAATTAAAAATTAATTTTAAAAAATAAACTTTCCCAAGTGACCCTCATTATTTGCACAAGCCGGAATAACCAGACCACCTCCAGTTACTCTCTGTCCCCTCCCAGTCCCTGTGTCTCAGGACATAGGTTTGCAGCCTCCAACACATCTTGAAATTTCCAGAGGACTTTAAAAAATTCGAATATTTGAGTCCCACCTGGGAAATCCCTCTTAATTGACCCAGGGAGCGAGCAAGCATTTAGGTTTTTAAAAGCTCCCTGGGGAATTGGAATGTGCAGGCAGCCTGAGACTGGGCTGTAGGAGAAGCCTCCCCGGCCCTCACACCCCCTCTCACAGCACCGTGACTTGCCCAGGCCCCTGTCTTGGACTCAGAGGATCGCTCCCCACTCTCTCCCTTGCTTAACAAAGTCTTCCCCATCTCGCCCTGCTGCCGTGCAACTTAGACAACTCAGCGTCACCATCAGCTTGTCCTCCATTGAGGAGAATCCCCCCATCGTGAGTCCACTCAGGAAAGTCCCATACCTGACCTGTGCACCCCGACTATGCAGAATCACCAGCACGCGCTGGCCCGGGTCCTCTGTTCCTGCACCATGGCCCATGCCCTCTCCAGCCCCCATGGCAGCTCTGCATCTGCATCACAGAGGACCCCCCAGTTTGGGGCTCCCCCACTCACTTGGAACCCTGCTCTCTTCAAGAAGTAAGCGCTCTCCCCAACTTCCCTTACAGCAGGGACAGCCCCTCACTCTTGCCGGCTTGCCTCACCCTCCGTGGCTCCCAGCTTCACCACCAGAGAGACCCGCTCCTCTGGCCCCATGGACGTCCCTTCTTGGGAACACCCCCTCTCATGCCCCACGGCCATTTCACCTGTGCAGGAACTTACACAGCAGCCCCCAACTTCTTCCAGACTTAAGAAGATCCCCCAGTCCCCTGTGACCTCAGGAAAATGTGATCGGCAAGAATACAACTCTCTTCTCCGGGAACAACTGCCCACTCTGCCACCCCCACTGCCCATTCATCTCTCTCCCCCACGCCTCCCGCCACCATGCCCCAGGTCCCCAGCCCCCTGACGCCACCTTGCCCCACTCCCCCTGGCCATGTGTCCCTTACCTGTTTCCACCACTTTCCTAGACTTCTTCCCCAAATCCCCCCAGAGTGAAGAGCCTGGCAACCTGAGAGGAGGGGAAGCAAAACCCCAAACCCAGGTCCCCCTGCAGGGTGACCTTGGCCTCCCGCTTTCCTCTGGCTCTCTGCCCCCCATCAGCTGGCCCCAGACCGGGTCCTCCCAAGAGGGGCTGCTGAGAAAGGTTGTCTAGGGGGGCGTCTCCATGGCAACGGGGCCTAGTGCCCCACACATGTGCTCCCTCCCCCACCGCAACTCCCGCCTGCCCACACAGCCCCCTCCTGGGCCCTGGCACGCTGGACGTGGTGTCCCCAGCCTCCGTCCTGGCTCTCACTGCTGGCCCCTTCCTCTCTGCTCTTCTCCCAGTCAGTGCCCCAGCCCGCAGCGCGGCCACCTCCGCTGTCCTAACAAATCTCTGCTTCTACGGGGTGAGCTGGTGACCCCAGGATATGCCTCCCCCCTGCTGGCCCCTACCACCTGAGATCAGAGGGGAAGGGATGAGGAGGGAAAAGAGGGAATTTCTCCGTTGATAAAGATTTGAGGATCTTTTCATTTTGCCAATTTGGGGGACAATCTGTTTGGCTTTAGGGACTCTTCATTGACTCCATCTGCCCGCGGCTGCAAAGGAGGAAGGAACAGGGGACCCTCCAATTCTAAAGCTTCCGGATAGGAGGGGGTCAGTGTCCTCCCTTCTGCGGGCCAGCTCCTTTCTCAGAATTAGGGGGGTCACGGAGCCTGAATTCTACATCCACCCACCTCCGATTAATAAGAAGATCATCTCACCTCTGTGATCGATAGGTCAACTCTCCGATGCACTGGGAAGGGATGTCCAGCCCCCCCGCCGGCACCCCCCCCAGAAAAGCCCTTTGGGCTCCCAATGCTCGCGGCTTCCCCCTCCCCCAGCAGTGAGGGACCCAGGCGTCCGACCTGGTGGGGGTGACGTGAGGAGGCGTATGAGGAATGGGGGTGTGGAGGGGGAGGGGGAGCTGGGCAGCTCTGAGCCTGGGTCCCCGGGGGGTGAGGGTCCGGATTTAAAAAAAAAAGGTGAGGAGACAATTTGGTTCTCGTGTCGCTGGGTAAAGTGCGGAGCTGGAGGACGGGAGAGGGAGGGAGGAGGGAGGGAGGGGGAGGGGAGCTGCTGAGGGATGGGGAGCCTCGAGAGGAGATGGGTGGGGGAAGGGAGAGGGTGGGGGCAGGGTCTGGGTGGCAGAAGCGAGCTGGGGAAGAGGAGAGTGAGCACTGGGGAGGGAGGGAGAGAGACAGCGAGACGGGAGAAACGGGAAGAGACTCAGAGACTGGGAAGCAGGAATGGGGGAGGGAGGGTTTGGGGGAGGCAGAGACTGGTAACAGAAGGAAGTTGGAGACACACACAGAGAGAAATATCCAGAGAGAGAAGGGGACAGAGACGGGCCTGGAGAGAGGAACCAAGAGATGGGGGAGGGCTGGGGTAAGGGGGAGGATGGGGGGTCGGGATCTGAGTGACAGAAGGGAAGAAGGACGAGGGACAGAGTCATCCAGAGAGGGGGAAGGAGAGGCAGATGGGGAGAGACAGGCAGAGACCGAGGATGGGGGAGAATGGGAAGAGGGGAAGCAATGGAGAGGGGCAGGGGAGAAGTGGGGAGGGGGCGAGGTCTTGGCAGAGGGAGGATGACTGACAGGCAGAGAGAGTAAATAAGGAGAGAAATTCAGGGCAGCGGGGTCTGGGTGGCAGAAGGAGCCTGAAGACAGAAAGCCAGGTGCAGAAGGGAAGAGAGACCCAGAAAGAGACAGATGGAGAGAGACTGAGACTGGGAGACAGAGACCCAGAGACCCAGAGACAGACAGAGACCGAGGAAACACCAAGGAAGCCAGAGAAGCATCAGGGGAGAGGGACCCCACTCAGAGGCACTGAGGGGGTCAGAGAGGCAGGGCACCTGCCCCCTCCCCCACCCACGTCCCCAGCCCCTGAACCCTACCCCCACCCCCATTTCCAAGCCACCACCCCCACCCCCACTAGCCTCCATCTCTTCAGCATCGCTTGCCGCCGCCACCGCCTCTTCCTGTCGTCATAGCAACAGGATCCAGGCGCCCAGCCAAGGCTGGCAGCAGCGGCCGGAAATGAGGGGAGGGCCTTTGAAAAAGGACCCCAGGAAAGCCCCCCTTTCCCAAAATCCAAGGAAAAGCTCAACTTTTCAGGGTCTTTCCGCTTCCTCCCCCAAGTAGCAAGGGCAAAGATCCCTCCCAAGATTAACATCGCATTAAATCCACAAGAATAGCGAGCATTTTGACTTTCACCAGCACATCTTTTTGTCTTTGCACCCCTACTGACCCATGGCTCAAAGCCCGTGGGGAGGAAGGGGTACAATTAGAGTCACCCAACATGGGGCTGGGTGGAAAGGGGTCTGTGAAGTCGGTGGAAACACTCCTGTGGGGCCTGGGTGAGGGCTGCCCAGCGGTTTCCAGAAGGATGGAGGCGTCCATTCTGGAACCCGCCGTGAGCAGGGTGGGAAAACAGAGGGACCGTCAGAAAGTTTGGTCGTGGTCCGAATCTCAGGGATGTCCCTGGGCCACTGTGTGACCTTGGACAAAGCTCTCGCCTTCTTCTAAACTCAGTCGTTCCCCGTGACAGAGGGGACAAAAACTACCTCCAATTAGACCAGAAGACTGGAGAGAGGAGGCCTGTGCACGCCGCTGGAGGCACGCGTTGCTTCCAGGACTGTGTCCTCCTGCAAATGTCATAAAAATGTAAGAGCCGGACGTGGCTGTCCTTTGCCTTGGCGAGGCAGCATGTGGGCTTCGTCATCTCATGGAATTCTTGCACAATCCTTGTCGCACTGTGGACAGCCGTATTCCCAGATCATAGATGAGCAAACTGAGGCTGCTATGTGTGTGATCGTCCATCCGGGGAACCAGAGGCAGAGCTGGGGACCAAGCAGCCTCTTTGCAGGAAGTAACTGGCAGGAGGTGGGCAGCCAAAGGTGAATTCTGAAGCCATTCAGCCCCGCACACCGTGGGGGCCGGCAGGAGACCTGTGCTCCTGTTGGTCCTTCCTTGGTGTCGGTGCGTACCCAGCAGATCCAGCATCCACAGGTGTTTCTTTGGCTCGGTTCACTTGCCTCTCACTGTGCCTGTGAAGGACAGACTTTCGAGCAGCAAGCCCTGAAGGATGGGCCCTGGAATCTACTCATCCAGGACCTATTTCTAGGTCCTCCGCCCTTTTGCCAGGGAGAAGGCTCCAGTAGGAAATGGTGGCAGCCGCCAATACAGATTGTGGTTCACATGACACACTCAGCGGCTTGAGGGCATCGGCTGGGTCTTCCAAGAAAGGTTCTGTTATTAGTCCCCATTTTAAAGGGTCGGAAACTGAGGCTGGGAAAGGCTGGCACGTGCTGCAGCGTGGAGTGGGGTCAGTGCGCGGCAGATCAGGGCACTAGATGGCCTTACAAGCCAGGCTCCTCAACCTCAGCCCACGGACACCTGGCCGGGCCTTCTCTGTTGGGGCTTTATTGAGAGCATTACGCACTCTACAACCCGCCAACGCCTGTTGCAGAGTTGTGCTACCTTCAATTTAAATCAACTTTAGGACGATCTCATCAGCCCATAGAGATGCCAAGCACCCTCAGCCATTGCCCACGATCCTCCACGCCAGGCACTCAGTGTACTTTCTCGCCACAGAGTTTCTTGCTTTGGGCATTTCTCAGAGGTGAAGTCACATGGCTTCTTTCATTTAGTCCAGTCTTCCAGGTCCACATAGTGCAGCGTGTGCCAGGGCTTTGCTCCTTTTCATGCCTGAGTAGTACTCCACAGCATGGATTTGCCACATTTTATTTATCATAGGCCACTGAATTGCCTCTGTGTTTGGGTGTTATGTGTCATGCTGCTGTGTACATTAGAGTACACATTCCTGTGAGGACGTGTTTTTGCATCTCTTGGGCTCGTGCCTGGGGTGGAATTGGGGGTTTGAGAGTTTGCCCTTTCCAGCACATCTGCATAGCTCAGGGAGAACCCTTCAGGGGTGCCTCCCAGAAGCTGCAGGTCACCGGCTCCTTTAGACCCTGTTTCTGTATTTGCTCATGAATTCACCTCACATTTCCCAAGGCCTCCTGTGGGTCTTGCCCAGGGACCCAGAGATGTGCATTCAGACATCAAAGTTGGCCAGGCCCCTGCCCTTCAGAAGATCCTCCACTCTCACTTCCACCTGGGGTAGGCAGAGTCCCACTCCCAGTGCACACGTGTGGTAGAATGTACTCCCCTTGAACGTGGGAAAGGCCTATGAATAGGATGGGATGATGTCATATCCATGATTCAGTTATAGCTGACAAACCTGATCACAAAGGAACGTCTGGGTGGGCCAGACTTAATCAGGTGATGTCTTAAAAGAGGGTCAAGGAATCAGAGAGATCTGAAGCAGGAGAGAGTCCCCTAATGTCCTTGAAGAAGCAAACTGCCACATCGTAGAGGGGGCTGAGACCTCAGAGAGGCAACAGGCAGCAAGATAATGGCTCTTGGTCTTATAAACACAGGGAATTAAATTCTGCTCAGGCCTCAGGAATGTGGAAGCAGATTTCTCCCTGGTCAGACCTTCAGATGAAAACAAAGTCAGTGACATCTTGATTTTAGACCTGAGAAGCCATGAGCAGAAGACCAGCTACACCTGCTGGACTCTGACCCTCGGAATCTCTGAAATAATAAATGTGTGCTGCTTTAAGTCTCCAAGATGGTGGTTAACTTGTTATGCATCTATGGATGAGTAATGGACCCTGCAAGTCACTCTGTACTCTGAAGCTCACTCTGTGTTCTGCAGAGATGCAGGACCAACCTCGTGTTTCCTCCACTCCAGACAACCAGGCAAGTCCCATGCAGACCCTAGGCAGCCCCGTGGGGGCCCAAGTGAGCCCCTGTGTAGACCCCAGTGAGCCCTGTGTAGATCTAGTCAGCTCCTGTGTAGACCTCAATCAGCCCTCTCTAGATCCCAGTCAGCTCCTGTGTAGACCTCAATCAGCCCTGTGAAGACCTCAGTCAGCTCTGTGTAGACCTCAGTCATTCCTGTGAAGATCCCAGTCAGCCCTGTGTAGACCTCAGTCAGCTCTGTGTAGACCTCAGTCAGCCCTGCGTAGACCTCAGTCAGTTCTGTGAAGACCTCAGTCAGCTCTGTGTAGACCTCAGTCAGCCCTGTGTAGACCTCAGTCAGCTCTGTGTAGACCTCAGTCATTCCTGTGAAGACCTCAGTCAGCTCTGTGTAGACCTCAGTCATTCCTGTGAAGACCTCAGTCAGCTCTGTGTAGACCTCAGTCATTCCTGTGAAGATCACAGTCAGTTCCTGTGTAGACCTCAGTCAGCTCTGTGTAGACCTCAGTCAGCTCTGTGTAGACCTCAGTCATTCCTGTGTAGATCTCAGTCAGCTCTGTGTAGATCTCAGTCATTCCTGTGAAGACCTCAGTCAGCCCTGTGTAGACCTCAGTCAGCTCTGTGTAGACCTCAGTCATTCCTGTGAAGACCTCAGTCAGCTCTGTGTAGACCTCAGTCAGCTCTGTGTAGACCTCAGTCATTCCTGTGTAGATCTCAGTCAGCTCTGTGTAGATCTCAGTCATTCCTGTGTAGACCTCAGTCAGGCCTGTGTAGACCTCAGTCAGCTCTGTGTAGATCTCAGTCAGCTCTGTGTAGATCTCAGTCATTCCTGTGTAGACCTCAGTCAGGCCTGTGTAGACCTCAGTCAGCTCTGTGTAGATCTCAGTCAGCTCTGTGTAGACCTCAGTCATTCCTGTGAAGACCTCAGTCAGCCCTGTGTAGGCCTCAGTCAGCTCTGTGTAGACCTCAGTCAGCTCTGGGTAGGCCTCAGTCATTCCTGTGTAGACCTCAGTCAGGCCTGTGTAGACCTCAGTCAGCTCTGTGTAGATCTCAGTCAGCTCTGTGTAGATCTCAGTCATTCCTGTGTAGACCTCAGTCAGGCCTGTGTAGACCTCAGTCAGCTCTGTGTAGATCTCAGTCAGCTCTGTGTAGATCTCAGTCATTCCTGTGAAGACCTCAGTCAGCCCTGTGTAGACCTCAGTCAGCTCTGTGTAGACCTCAGTCATTCCTGTGAAGACCTCAGTCAGCTCTGTGTAGACCTCAGTCAGCTCTGTGTAGACCTCAGTCATTCCTGTGTAGATCTCAGTCAGCTCTGTGTAGATCTCAGTCATTCCTGTGTAGACCTCAGTCAGGCCTGTGTAGACCTCAGTCAGCTCTGTGTAGATCTCAGTCAGCCCTGTGTAGATCTCAGTCATTCCTGTGTAGACCTCAGTCAGGCCTGTGTAGACCTCAGTCAGCTCTGTGTAGATCTCAGTCAGCTCTGTGTAGACCTCAGTCATTCCTGTGAAGACCTCAGTCAGCCCTGTGTAGGCCTCAGTCAGCTCTGTGTAGACCTCAGTCAGCTCTGGGTAGGCCTCAGTCATTCCTGTGTAGGCCTCAGTCAGCTCTGTGTAGGCCTCAGTCAGCCCTGTGTAGATCTCAGTCAGCTCTGTGTAGACCTCAGTCATTCCTGTGAAGACCTCAGTCAGCCCTGTGTAGGCCTCATTCAGCCCTGTGTAGACCTCAGTCAGCTCTGTGTAGGCCTCAGTCAGCCCTGTGAAGTCCTCAGTCAGCTCTGTGTAGACCTCAGTCATTCCTGTGAAGACCTCAGTCAGCCCTGTATAGGCCTCAGTCAGTCCTGTGTAGACCTCAGTCAGCTCTGTGTAGGCCTCAGTCAGCCCTGTGTAGATCTCAGTCAGCTCTGTGTAGACCTCAGTCATTCCTGTGAAGACCTCAGTCAGCCCTGTGTAGACCTCAGTCAGCCCTGTGTAGATCTCAGTCAGCTCTGTGTAGACCTCAGGCATTCCTGTGAAGACCTCAGTCATTCCTGTGAAGACCTCAGTCAGCCCTGTGTAGGCCTCATTCAGCCCTGTGTAGACCTCAGTCAGCTCTGTGTAGGCCTCAGTCATTCCTGTGAAGACCTCAGTCAGCTCTGTGTAGACATCAGTCAGCTCTGTGTAGGCCTCAGTCAGCTCTGTGTAGACCTCAGTCATTCCTGTGAAGACGTCAGTCAGCTCTGTGTAGGCCTCAGTCATTCCTGTGTAGATCTCAGTCAGCTCTGTGTAGATCTCAGTCAGCCCTGTGTAGACCTCAGTCAGCTCTGTGTAGACCTCAGTCATTCCTGTGAAGACCTCAGTCAGCCCTGTGTAGGCCTCAGTCAGCCCTGTGTAGATCTCAGTCAGCTCTGTGTAGAACTCAGTCATTCCTGTGAAGACCTCAGTCAGCCCTGTGTAGACCTCAGTCAGCTCTGTGTAGGCCTCATTCAGCCCTGTGTAGACCTCAGTCAGCTCTGTGTAGGCCTCATTCAGCCCTGTGTAGACCTCAGTCAGCTCTGTGTAGGCCTCATTCAGCCCTGTGTAGGCCTCAATCAGCTCTGTGTAGGCCTCATTCAGCCCTGTGTAGGCCTCAGTCAGCTCTGTGTAGATCTCAGTCATTCCTGTGTAGACCTCAGTCAGGCCTGTGTAGGCCTCAGTCATTCCTGTGAAGACCTCAGTCAGCTCTGTGTAGACCTCAGTCATTCCTGTGAAGACCTCAGTCAGCCCTGTGTAGACCTCAGTCAGCCCTGTGTAGATCTCAGTCAGCTCTGTGTAGACCTCAGTCATTTATGTGAAGACCTCAGTCAGCCCTGTGAAGACCTCAGTCAGCTCTGTGTAGACCTCAGTCATTCCTGTGTAGACCTCAGTCAGCTCTGTGTAGACCTCAGTCATTCCTGTGAAGACCTCAGTCAGCCCTGTGTAGACCTCAGTCAGCCCTGTGTAGATCTCAGTCAGCTCTGTGTAGACCTCAGTCATTCCTGTGTAGACCTCAGTCAGCTCTGTGTAGACCTCAGTCATTTATGTGAAGACCTTAGTCAGCTCTGTGTAGGCCTCAGTCAGCTCTGTGGAGCCCCAACAGTTCCCTGTGCGCCCCCAGGCGGCCCCTGTTCAGCCCCAGGCAGCCCCGTGTAGACCCTCCCTCCTGGACCCTTGTCTTCTGCGCCCTCTTCCTGCTCCTGCCTGGCTGTGCACCAGTCCACACCACTGGTCTGCCTCCGGTCTCATTTCTACATAGTCCTCGAAGGCTTCCTGCCGTTCAGAACGGACCCTCGCTCCTCGGCTTTCAGTTCTACGGGCGCGTCGACAGCGGGAAAGCCCAAGGGCCTGCCTCGCTCCATCTCCCCGGGCGCCCTGCACCCTGGAGTGGTTCCAGCCCTGCGGGGATCCTTCACATTTGGGGCGCCCCTACCTGGAGCCGCTTGCATCTCTCAGTCACATGGAAACCCTTCCTCCACCCTTAAAGATTCGACCCAAACGTCCCCTCCTGCAGGAAGCCTTCCTCGACCTCGGGGGCCTGCGCGGCGCCCGCGCCCCCTCGCCCTTCCTGCCTCCATGGGCGCACAGGCACCCCACCTTGTGGTTGGTGTGTGGCTGTCTGGCCCAGGGACAGGCACCGGTCCGGTTCACGGCCGGGGGCCTCTGTCCACGGTGCTGACGAGAATGAATGAAGGAGTGAAGGAGTGACTGAGCGGGAGGAGCGGCACCCGCCCCCGCTCCCGGCCTCTCGGGCAGCCAGCCCCGCCTGCGCCCGCGCCCCACCGCTCCCATCCCGGGCCCTCTCCCCAGGTGCCGGAGTGCTTCTGTCAGCAGCAGCTGGGGCCTTTGTGTTTTCTCAAGAGGAGCCGAGTGCCGGTGGCTCCTCTTCCTGCACCGGGAAGGGATGATCAGCATTTCTACACCGTCCTCATTCAGGGTGAAGTGGAAATATTCCAGCACTGGGGCGTCGGGAGGCCTGGGCTTCAGTCCTGCTTCTCTTTGCCTGCCTAGGGGCAGAGCACAGCCGTCCCCTCAGAAGGGGAGAGGGGAGGTGCTTGGTGAGCTCTCTTGAGACGGGATGCCCTGGGACTGTCACTCAAAATCACACACCCAAGGAATCCTAGCAGAGCTTGCGGGTTCCAGTGAAGCCCCCGAAATTAGGCCTGAGATTTTGTGAGTATGGGTATTTTTTCCCCCTAGAGGCTCGTCGCCGTTCTCGGATTCTCGGAGGGGCTCCTAATTCCCTGCACGTTAAGAACCCCTGCTCATTCAATCAGCTTAGCAAAATTTCATTTGTGTTAATAAGAATATAGGCAAGGGATGGGGGTGGAACTCAGCTGCAGAGCGCTTGCCTGGCATGCCTCAGGCCCTGGGCGAGAAGGCATTGTGGGGACAACATTCAGGCTGGGTTTCTCAAACTTGGCTCCGTTAGGTAGGAGTTCAGGTACACCAAGATGGCGGAAATAGGGTTTTAGAAAGAAGCCGGAGGACAAGACCAGGAGACGCCCTGTTTACAACAGATCCCATTACCATGACAACTCCCGCCACTGAGGACATCACCATGACAACTTCCACCACAGGTCAAATTTTAAAATGACCAATGGAATAAAGTGGGCAGCATTCTAATTAGGTTTTCTAAAGTAACCCATGGGAAGGAGGAATTGGAAAATAATATAATCAGGAATAATAAGGTAACTAAGGGGAGCAAAGGGTAAAGTCTCCAGTTGGGTTCACATAGGGAAGAGAAGATCCCACCGCTCAGGAAATAAGACCCTAATTTCTGGACACTGGGGCTTTGTCTCTCTCTCTCTCTCCCTCTTGCTCTCCCTCTGTCTGATCTGATCTATCTAACAAAGTGCTATCTTCACCTTCAATAAACCTGCATTGGGTTACTTCTGTGTGTCTTGCTCAGCTCTTTGAGAAGCAAAGGATCTGGACTTTGACAGGAGATCCCAGTGGAAACAGCTCTTGTCCCTCAGGCCAGTTGCTTCTTTGCTGTAGAGAGTGCATTGCAGGGCACACCCTAGATGTCATAGGACACCCCAAAAATGTGCCCACATTTGCCAGCTGTGACCCCAGGGCAGGATCACCTCCACCAGAGGACCAGGGGCCTAGAACAGAAGCCACTGACAGGGAGCTATCACTCTGGAAGCCAGCTGGGATTGCCAAGGCGGGGAAGCAAAGCCACCTTCTCCTTCACACACTTCTTTGCTGCTGAAGGTTCACACCAAGATCGGGCATTGAACATGAAATAAAAATGAGTTACTGTTAAAATAAATCACCTCCATGCAGTGGACCACTACATCCCATTCAAAGAAGAGGCAATGACTGGGGCATTTGCCCAGCTGGTGACAGGCTCTGGGCTCCATCCCCAGCACCACAAAAGAAAAGGTAATGAGATAAATCGCCACAACTGACGTGCTTCCTTTAACACTTATAAAACACACCATCTTGGGGTTGCAAATTAGTGCAGCCATTCTGGAAAGCAGTATGGAGATTCCTTAGAAAACTTGGAATGGACCCACCATTTGACCCAGCTATCCCACCCTCTGCCTATACCCAAAGGACTTAAAATCAGCATACTACAGAGATACAGCCACATCAATGTTCACAGCTGCTCAATTCACAGTAGCCAGACTGTGGAACCAACCTAGATGGCCTTCAATTGATGAATGGATAAAGAAACTGTGGTATATATATATATATATATACAATGGAATATTACTCAGCTATAAAGAATAGTAAAATTATGGCATTTGCAGGCAAATGGATGAAATTGGAGAATATCATGTTAAGTGAGATAAGCCAATCTCAAAAAACCAAAGGACGAATGATCTCACTGATAGGCAGATGATGACACATAATGGGGGGTGGGAGGGGGGCAAGAATGGAGGAAGGAGGGACTGTATAGAGGGAAAAGAGGGGTGGGAGGTGGGGGGGGAGGAAAAAATAACAGAATGACACAAACCTCATTACCCTATGTGAATGTATGATTACACAAATGGTATGCTGTTAATCCAGGTACAAACAGAAACAACGTGTATCACATTTGTTTACAATAAAAAAAAACACACACACACACCACTTGTGGCTGGGGATGTGGCTCGGTGGTAGATTGCTTACCTAGCATGTGCAAAGCCCTGGGAAACACACACACAACTTGAGTGTGTGTTATAGCTGTGGATATTTCACATGATTCACATTTCTTAGTTTGAAATAAAGTTTTGTTTTATTTTATTGCAGTACAAAGGATCAAAAAGAAAAATTTGAATGTGTGTTTTAAATACGTATGTGATCATAAAATTATAAAGTCATAGTATACTTCTATAAACAACATACTTAAAACAAATAACTACGGTTTCCAAAGAAAATACAGTGCTATTGGTTAATATTATTAAAAATCTACTCTGTGTTTGTCCTGATAAAGGAAAGTGGGGCTCATGCATATGCATTGAATCTACTGTGTTCTGATTTGTCATGAAACTCCAGACTATTTCCTGAGAGAATAAGAATGAGAAAGGAAAATAATATCTTTGTATTGTCATAAAAATGGTTTCAATGTTGTGGATTTCTTAAATGGGTCCCAGGGATGCCCAGGGGTCCTGGGTCACACTTTGAGAACCACTAGGTGTAACATGGTTCTGTAAATAATATAAGGTACAAAAAGTGTGTAAAAAGTGGTCATAGATAAACAGGTGGAAGAGCATGGCTTCATTACACATGGTTAGAGCTCAGTGGGGAAGCAATGCAGGCTCAGGAGATTTCCAGGATTCAAATTTTAGTTTGACCACTTTCTAGCAGTGTGACCAAGAGAAAATTAATTAACCTCTCTATGCCCTGGAATGTCATGTGTAACATGAGGATGATAATAAGAGTATCAAACCTCCTTGGGTTATGGAATGTAAGGTGTTTAGGACTTGAATATGAAGTGGCTGACAGAGGAAACATCTCATAAATTATGCAACTGATTCATGCAAACTATTGTTATTAAGCATCCTTGGAAAACAGTCAGGTAGCGTTAGTGAACTGATACTCAATGAGCTCTATGATATATTCACATGTGAAATCAGGAAGTACAGTACTGCGTGTTCTCCCTGATCAAATAGATGTGTGTCTGCTACATCCTCACCTGTAAATGGATTTAAACACATGCATATATTTTTGAATATGCATAGGGTATTCCTGAAATATGTTCAAATATTGGCATATTCAGCTTTACTTTAGACAGACAATGTGGAACTTTTTTTGCATTTTTTAAAAAATAAATAAATCTTTATGGAATTCCATTCCATTTTTCAAAATGTGAAAAAAAAAACAACTATCTTAAATTTTTATCTGATTTTTTTTGTTTCTTAATCATTTTTTCTTTGGCCTATTATTTTAAAAGAACATAAGCTGTAGGTTTTCAGGTTGTTTGGATCTAGACAGAATCAGCAAGATACAGCACTTTCAACACTGCCACTCATGCTGCGGGCAAGGCAGACAGCACCAATCGATCAGCACAACAGACAGCACCAATCAATGGGGACTTCTTCCCCACTGAGCAAATGTTCAGAATCCTTCTAATACTGTGCTCCAAGCAGCCACTATGAATCAATTAGTCTTAACAAAGAAGCTGAAATGTATTTGCCATTGCAAACCTCAAGCATGACCTTCAGAAATTCCTGGAATCATGAAAAATGACTCAGAATATTTCCCTTGGGGAGTCTGACCCTGCTGAATATGAGTTCTTTCCTGAGAATCTATTCACACCACCCTCCCTGTTCCAGAGGGATTTGGAATCGTTCTAAACCATCCCCCTCATTTTTTTTTTTTTTTAAAAACAGGAAAGGAAGCCAAAGCCCCAGAGATTAAAAGACTTGCTCAAGGTCACAGAATGAGTTTGCATCAGATCTGTAGTGTAAAATACAGCAGCTCGTAGAGTTGACTCTGGGGTCAGACATGCCCCAGCACAGATTCTCTTTTGCATTTTATCAGCTGGGTGTCCTCATTTCCTTGCGCCTCAGTTTCTTCATCTATTAGATGGGAGACTGGAATATCTAGTTCAGGGGATGGTGGGAAGCTCCAAGGAGCTAATGAATACAAAGTGCTCAACTCATCCAGCCATGGGGCTGTGATGTTACCAATTGTAGTGTGATTCAGACATGCCTCTTATTGCCCCTCAAGAGGCTAAATCCAGACACAGCAAAGAATGAGGGGCTGGCACTGTTCTTCCTGTCCAATGCACTTGAAGAATAAGTATATCAGGGCTGGGTGTGTAGCTCAGCAGTAGAGTGCTTGCCTACATGTGGGAGGCCCTGGGTTCATTTCCAGCACTGGGGGAAAAAAGTCTCAAGAATAAGCTTATCCAACATCTAGGTTGCTCTCAGTCCCTCAGTAAGGCGGGTGAGACCATAGAGCTTGGAGCCCATTTCTGAGCCTACTTCCCTCACCTGCAAAAGCAGAGTGATAATTCCTCCACACCAGGCTGCTGTGAGTGCCTAACGGGATCATGTTCTGGAGGAAAGCGTCTGGCTCGGGTGGTGTGCGACAAATGGCAGCAGTTGTTTCTCCACAGAGTGACAGAGCCAAGCATTCGGGAAGCTGGCTGCTCCCTGGTGAAGGGGAAGGAAGCTCGGGTTCCAGATGGATGGAATTGTGTCAGCAGTGACTGTTGACTCTGTGTGATCTTGGTTGGGTCCTTTACCTCTCTGAACCTATCTGCACAAGGAGGCCAGTCAACCCCTCACCGGGGAGTGGAAGAAGGCTGTATGAAGCAGTGAAAGTGGAAAGGCGAGTAACAATAACAGTACCCTACGTGATGGTAGTCATACCAAGAGAATTGTTACAGTCCGACCCACGGGCTTGCTGTCCTCATACTTAACACGACCGAATGAAAGTGCTGTGGTTGATTATGATTAAGTACCCTCCAAACCAATCTAATCTTATTCGGCAGCACTTTAAGCCCCCTCCCTTTGGACAAGAAGAGACGTGTTTGAAATAAAGTTTATTGAAGTTTCTGTCGATATTTACATATGATACACGGTAAATAACAGAGCCAGGCCCCCCACCCCTCCCTTTTCCCCACCTCCCAGGCCCCCCTCCCCCCAGCCTCATTAAAAATCGCTGCGTAAAGACAGGTTAACTGCTGCGGGCCCCCCTCCCAACTAAGATGCAAACTAAAAGCCCCCGTCCCTCCCCTGCCCCCTCCCCCCACCCGGGGGGGGGCCATTCTGGTTCCGTGTACAACACTGTGCTACCTCGCCCCTCCTCCCCTAATAAGGGGGTGGGTGGGTGATTTCCTGGTGTCCTCCCCTTCCCCCCAATCTGTCCACGGGGGCGGACGGGCCCTTAAAAGAGGCCAGAGTTGGGGGTGTGAGATGGGAAGAGGGACATCAATGAGGAGAAGTGCCAGAAAATGGAAGACAAAGGTTTTGGGGGGTGTCGACCCCCGCTACTGCCCCTCCCTCCCCCGACGGGGCCTCGAGGGGGGAGAGGCGGGCACAGGTGTGCAGATGGCGCGGGGAAATCCCCTCCACCCTAGGGTCCCCACCTTTGACGTTCGGAGAGCGGGGCTGGATGCACCTAGGGGCTTAGGTAGAGCAGGTGGAGGGAGGAAAGGGGCGGAGGGGGGGAGGAGGAAGACAGGCCAGGGAAGCTGAGACAGCAAGAAGATCGGTTAGAACTCCTAGAAGACAGACACCTTCAGGAGGCAGGAAAGGCCCAGCCGGCGACAAGGAAGGGGGTCTCGCACAGGAGAGAGGGGGCGGCAAAGACCGAGTTAGCCAGACTCCAGTCCCACTCCCCACCTGGGCTATGGGCGGAGCAGGCACCCAAATACCCGGTAGGTCAGGAGAGGAGTTGGGGCACAGGGAAGAAGATGCTCGGCACTCCTGGCGGCTGCCGAACCCACTCTCCAGCCCAGCGCCCCTGCAGTGAAGCGGGCTGCAGCTGGGCTCCCGGGTGCTGGGCTGAGCCGCCTCTGGCGCCAGGTGCACCGACCAGGTGAAGGGGCGGGGCCAACTGCCTGGGCGTGGCCGTATGCGAGGCGAGACCGCAGGGCGGGGTCATTTTGAAGTGGAAGGAACCAATGGAGAGGAGAGGTAGGAAGGTGGGAGGAGCCATTGAAAAGAGGGCGGGTGAGGGGCGGGGCCTAAAGTTGGAGCGGCGTACTCCGGCCGGAACCAGGAGTCCCAGGCAGGGGCTGCATTTCGGGAGGCCGGCGGGGAGGGGCAGGGCGAGGGGCGAGGGGATGCTCGGAGCAGCCGCGCCTCAGCAGGGAGAGGTGGAGATGTGCAGGTGGTCGGGGTACTTGATGGCGGGAGGGTAGTTCTGCGTCATTTGGATAGAGACGTCGCTTGAGATGTCCGAAGGGCTGCGGCCCCGGCGCCACGCCTCGGGCTGCAGAAACTGGCCCGAGTAGTCGGAGCAGTCGCTGAGCCGGGGACGGTAGAAGGCCGGATGCGGGCGGTACATCTCCTCCTCCGCGTAGCGCTTGGTGAACAGGTACACCGACATCACGCCGGCCCCCTGCGGCAAGGCACCGTCAGAGTCCAGAGGCGTCCCCTCACTGCTTACCCCGGGAATCAAGAGTCCCCTCCTCTCGCAGAACCCAGGAGTCAAGGCTCCAGTCCGCTCTTCCCCCAAGCCCACGAAGCCCAAACCCTCAGGTCCCCCCTCTTCCTCAAGACCAGGAGGACCAGTCCCCATTCCTCACCAGGACCCCAGGAATTGGAGCTCCCAGATTCCTCCTCTCCAGGACCCAGGGGTTTGACCTCAATCCTCCCACCTCCCTTATAACCCAGAGCCTACATCCCTGGCCTCCTCTTCCTCCTGGGTCCAGGAATCAGGCCCCCACCCCCTCCTCACTTGAATTCTAGAGTCTGGGCCCCACCGACATCACCTCTTTGAGCAGGAAGGAGGAAGCAGCGAAGGCAAAAGACCACCCATAGCGATAATGAAAATACTGCTCCGAGCTGCTGGGCCTGTTCATGACCTCGTCATTGATGCTGGAGATGTAAAGAACCAAGCCCACCACCAAGGAGAGGCCTAGGAGGAGAAGAGCAGGTGCCCTTGGTGCAAAAGGAAGTGGTACCCCAGTCCCACATCATTGTCTTCCCTCCCACCATGTCCAGGACTAACTTCTGTCCTTTAAAGCACCTCCTGTGCTGGACCTTCGTTAGGCACAGGGAGTCCAGAGAGGACTAGCAATCTCTCTCTTCACCCTTCCCAGAGGAACCCACCATCCAGAAGCTCACAGTGCAGTTGGGGAAGCTAAAGTGGACACGGACCAACAGTCACACACATGGCGGTATGAGCAATAAGGGGCGTGGCACCAAGCTCGGTGGGATCCAGAAGAGACCCAAAGCCACTTGGGGCAGAAGCAAGGGGAATCAGGGAAAATTGTCTTCGTCCAAGTCCTAAAGGAGGAGGCCCACCATTCCTGGCATGGGGAACAGCCTGGGCAAGATTTGGTGGGGGCGCACTGAGCTGGTCTATCCATGTAGATATAACCTGGACAGCAGCCACAGAACTGCAGCTAGAGAAGGGAGCAGGGACCAGGTCCTAATAGGCCTTGAGTGCCAGGCTGAGGAGCTGGGTATGATGGGTATGATGCCAAGGGTTCTGGGGAGCCACAGTGGTTTGGGGCAGAGGAAGGACACAGGCAGATCGGAGTGTTAGAAGATCCTTTTGTGGCTTTGGTATTGTGAGCATATGGGCAGGGAGACACTGGAGTTGTGATATTCTATGGGGAAGAGGACGAGGCCTGAGCTGGGGATAATAACTGCAACAGTGACAACATCAATGATCATAGCAGCTACTTATGTGGGCCTTGGCTCATGCCAGGTGCTGTTCTCAGCATTCTATAGAGAGCAACTCATTCAAAACTTACAACAATGCTTTGAAGTAGACACATTTCCTCACCACTTACAGCTGAAGAAATAGAGGCACATGGAGCACGTGGAGAGGAAAAGTCTGGCTCGAGAATTTCAAAAGGCAAATATCACTTTCATAAGTTGAATTCTGCTTTTAATAGCAGCCAGACCAGGGTTACTTAAAGAGGATATAAAGCTCCTTGTCCTAAATTGATCTAACTTAAACCCCAGAGTCCTACAAATAAATGTTGCCTGCCTGTCATACCCAGAATAAATCCGAATTCCTCTCATTGCCTCCAGCAGGGGTCTGAAAACCATGGCCCATAGACTAAATCCAGTGCACCTCCTGTTTCTGAACAGCTTTTATATAATTAAATGGTCGAAAAATAAGTCAAGAGAAGAATGATATTTTGTAGCATGCAGAAAGTATATGGCTTTCTTTTGGCAGTTCT
This sequence comes from Sciurus vulgaris, assembly GCF_902686455.1. Lineage (NCBI taxonomy): Eukaryota > Metazoa > Chordata > Mammalia > Rodentia > Sciuridae > Sciurus > Sciurus vulgaris. The sequence goes on along the minus strand of NC_136478.1, from coordinate 70,742,959 downwards.
TCAAAAAGTTAAAGATAGAATTACCATATGACCCAGCAATTCCACTCCTAGGTATATACCCAAGGGAATTGAGAACATATGTTCACCCAAAAAATTGTACACAAATATTTGTAGCAGCATTCCTCAGTAGCCAAAAAGTGCAAACAGCCTGCATGTCCACCAGCTGCTGAATGGATAAATGGACGGTGGTCCATCCACAAAAGGGACATCATTCAGCCTGCAAAGGGATGGACGCTGGTCTAGGCTGCCACAGGGATGCACAGGAAACTGCTCCAAGAAAGACGCCAGATGCAAAAGACCACACACCATGTGACCCCATTTGTACTGAGAATAGGCAACTGCATGGAGACAGGAAGTGGATTAGTGGCTGCCAGGGCCTAGGAGGGAGGCCGTTCCAGAGTGAGATGAAGTGTTGTGACATTAGCTAAGGAGATGGAAGCACAGCTTTGGGAATCTACTAAAAACCCTATCATTCACACCATATGAATGGAATATTGTGAATCAAATTTTAAAAGTATAGGAATTCCAAATTTCTGTCCCTATAAACACAAATTTGTTGGCCCACCACCACCCCGCTTTGTTTACGTACGTATTGCTGATGGCTTTCTACTGCTGTGGAGAGCAAAGTACGGGGACAGAGACAGATGGCCAGTAAAAATGAAAGTCTTTGTGATCTGTGTCTTTGCAGAAAAATTTTCGTGACCTCCTAGATTCTAATGCGTACACTGCCTGGTCCCCACCAACCTCATCCCTGACAAGTCTTCCCTGTCCCCTGTCCTTGCTCTTCCTCGATGCACCAAGCTTGTTTCTGCCTCAGGGCGTTCACCTGTGCTGTTCCTGCCACATGGAACATGCATCTCCCAGTTTCCCTGGGTGTCTTCCTCCATGTTTGTCACCTCTTTTTTGTTCGTTTTGGTCTTAGGAATTGAACCCAGGGGCACTTAACCTGTGAGCCACATCTCCAGCCCTTTTTATTTTTTATTTTGAGACAGGATCTCCCTGAATTTCTTAGGGCCTCACTGCATTTCTGAGGCTGGCCTTGAATTTGTGATCTTCCTGCCTCAGCCTCCCAAACCACTGGGATTATAGGCCTGAGCCACCCAGTGTTTGACACCTCTTTAAAAAGGCATTTAGCAATGCCAGGTACAGTGTCACACAGCTGCTATAGTCCCAGCTACTCAGGACATGGAGGCACGCTGACTTGAGCTCACAGGTTCAAGGCTACCTGAACAACACAGTAAGACCCTGTCTCAAAATAAATAACTAGATAATAAATTCTGAAAAATGCCCTCCATCTCTAAAAACTAGAGAAATGCAGATGAAAACTGAACAGTCAGATCCAAAGCTTCCCATCATCTTGAGGTGAGACAGGGAGAAAGTGGGCGCGCAGAACAGCGTGACCCTGAGCAGGGGATTTGGCAATACCTAACAAAGCCACACATGAACCCATCCTTTACCTCAGCAATCCCACCTCTAGGAATTTATTCCGAAGGCATTCCTCTGACCTGTGAAAAATCCAGACACATAAGCGAACGCACTGCAGCGTGCTTTGTAAGTGGAGAGACTGGCAGTGCTGTCATGGAGAAGGAACACATCGTGGCACATCCGTCCAACCAAGTGCTGTGCCTCAGTGAAGCAAGAAGGAGAGAGACCTCCAGGACCCGAGGCGGCGTCAGCGACTGTCCACACCACCGCAAAGAGCGAGGCGACTCGTGATGCGTGAGCGCATGCATGCTGCCTCTTTGGCGGGAAAGAAGGACGCTCAAGGATACAAACCTGCACCTCTTCTCTGCAGAGAGGAGCACAGGAAACAAATGAGGTAGAGGTGCCAACAAGGAGAACACTTCACCTCTGGAACGGGGCAAATATGTTATATTAAAAGGTGGAATTATCAAGATGGGGGAAACTAAAATTGAATATAAACAAGTAAACGAATCTAGCCTTATATTAAATTAATAATGCAGCCACAGGAGGAAGGAGCATGACCTAAGTTAAATTTGTGTGTGGTGCTGGGGATTGAACCTGCGGCCTTGTGCATGCTAGACAAGCGCTCTACCACTGAGCCACACCCCCAGCCCCAAGTAGCTTTTAAATACAGCACTTTGCCTATATATCTCAGCCTAAAGACAAAGCAATCTTGAACCTTGCTCGATAGATTTTGTTGAGCCAGGGCGTCCAGGGGTGGCGGTTGTGAAGTTATTCCATGAGCATTGTGGGGTTGAGTGGATACGTGAATACAATGATGCTTCCAGGAGCTACAGCTTCTCACTCCCCAAGGAGGAAGCTACAAACAGGGATAAGGAAGAAAAAACCTGCAGCGTCTTGATATCATTGTAAGCTTCTGCTCCTTCAATGTGAATAGTTTCCCAGCATTCTGACCCGAAGGTCCTGAGAGAGGCACCCCCAAAGCATGGCGTACTCCAAGCCCCCTGCTCTTGGTTTCTAGCGTCATCCCCCACTAAGAGGAGCTAGAGTCCCCGAACAAACAGCCAACCTGAAGCCAGGGGCAGGGGTGGTAAAGTGTACTTTGCCTCAAAGTAAGGAACTGCTCAAAAACTGTTGGGAGCCAGGAACCACACACAGGCCTGGAATCCCAGCTACTGTGGAGGCTGAAGCAGGAGGATTGCAAGTTCAAGGCCAGCCTCAGCAACTTAGCCAGACTCTGTCTCAAAATAAAAAAGATAAATAAAAAGGGCTGGGGATGTGGCTGGGTGATAGAGGGCTTCCCTAGCATGTGTGAGGCCCTGGGTCCCATCCCACAAGAACCAGATAGAAGAACCTCCTGGTAATCAAATAGAGGAAAATATGAGCACCAAAGTGAATAATTCAATGGAAGCCACATGACACAACGAATTTTTTTCAAAAAAGTATGAGTCCATACTGATATTTCCAAAAGTTAATAAGAGGAAAGAAGGTTGGTTTAAGTAGCATAGCCACTGGTACATGAGGGTTGCGTGTGTTAGGTGCAAGAACCACCAGAGATGTGGAATCGCTAGATGACATACCTCCCCGTAGAATAGCTATTATTTGCAAAGGTAAAACCTTCCTGAATCCTGAAGGAACCCGCAGGTTCCGCCTTGAGCGAGCGATGGAGGCTAACATGCCAATAACCGGGCAGGTGGGCTCCATGCGTGCCTGTGTGCAACGCTTAGCTAGCCTCTGCTTCCTTCAGGTAGTGTTCCCACTGAGAATGCGTAACCCGGATCCACTCACGACGACACTGTGGGACAGTCTACAAAACCACTGACTGCACTGTTCAAAAACGCCAACATGAAAGATTGGGGGGAAAAAAAAGGCAGTGGAACTGTATAAAAGACGAAAGAAGAGCCTCTGCAGAGCACTGAGCTCCGCAGCACAGCGCCCCGCGAGCAGAGCCAGGCGGGCAACAGGCAGCCCACATCCCTAGAGGCGAAGAACAACTAAACCCGAGCAAAGCAGACGCCAGGAAGTCCAGAGGGAAATGTCCTCATGTGCATTCTTTGTGCAAACTTGAAGGTGCACGGAAGCGCTCAGAGGCTTCGGTCAGCCTCTGAGTTTCTAAGAAGTGTTCAGAGAGATGGAGTCTGCCAAGGAGTAGGAAAATTGGAAGACAGGGCAAAGGCGGAATGAAAGAGAAAGGAACACCTAGATCCCTCCCGAAGGGGAAACAAAAATGAAGTTCGAAGGTCTCAATGCCCCCAAGAGGCCTCCGATGGCCCTTTTCTGTTCTGTTTGGAGTATCAAAGGAGAACACCTCGGCCTGTCCACTGGTGACACTGCAAAGAATCGGGGCCGAGCTCAAGCAGAAAGAGGAAAGGCATACGGCAGCCCATGGAGCCGAAGGGAAGCCTGCAGGGCAAGGAGAGGGTCCTCGAGGCCCGAGGAAGCCAAACCAAGCCAGAAGAGGGAACCCGGGATGAGATGGGGAGGAGGGGGAGGGGGGCCACCGGGAAGGAGGAGTCGGGGGAGGAGGGAGAGGGGTGGGGCGTGGGAGGGATGATTTGGATTTTTTCTCCTCTTTACAGCATGTAATCCCCCTGGAAATAGTGTATTCCTTTCAAAGAGAAAAAAATGAAAAAAAATTTTTAAAGATGAAAGGAGATTAAAGAGACACAGGAAATACAAACCATGATGCTAGATTAGATCCTGAGTTGGAAAAAAAACAATGACCGCACAGTTTTGGGACAACTGCTGCAATCTGGGAATGGACTACGTATTAGCTATAAATATTAAACTTCCTGAACTTGATTATTACACTGTGGTTTCATAAGAAAATGCCCTTAGGCTGGGTGCATTGGCAGATGCCTGTAATCCCAGTGGCTTGGGAGGCTGAGGCAGGAGGATCTCAAGATCAAAGCCAGCCTCAGCAAAAGCAAGGAACTAAGCAACTAGTGAAACCCTGTCTCTAAATAAAATACAAAATAGGGCTGAGGATATGGCTAAGTGTGGAGTGCTCCTGAGTTCAATCCCCAGTACAAAAAAAAAAAAAAAAAATCCTTATAGCTGGGTATGGTAGTGCAAGTCTGCAATCCCATTGACTCCAGAAGATGAGGCAGGAGTATCAAAAGTTCAAGACCAGCCTGGGAAATTTAGCAAGGCCCTGTCTCAACATTTAAAAAAAGGACTAGGGTACTGACGATATAGCCTATCTCATAGGGTGCTTGTCTAACATGCGGAAGGACCGGGGTTCAAATCTCCAGTTAGGTGGGGTGGAAAAAAAGTCCAAAAACAAACAAACAAACAAAACTAGACAACAAAAGGACTGGGGATGAAGTTCAGTAGTAAAGTGCCCCTGGGTTCAATCCTCAGTACCAGGAAAAAAAAATGCCTTTGTTCTTAGGAGAGACTTGCTAAACTATTTAGGGGTGAAGTGTTTGCAACTTATACTCAGGTATCCTGGATAGGTGTGTGTATACATAATGTATATATGACATGTATGTAACATGCATGTACACAGGGTACATGTACATGTTGGGGGAGAGCAGCAATTGTTAAAAGCTTGTCTAGGTGAACGCTGACAGTTCATGGTATTCTTTTTGCAACTTTCCCAGAGGTTTGCATTTTTTTCTAAAACAAAATGTTTAACATAAAAACACACCCACAAACAGGACTTCTTCCCAGGTGCCACAGTGTGGCCTTGGAAATTACTTCTTTATTCCTAAGAGAAAAGCCTCCTCATCAATGGAGAGCTCTGAGGGGCACTACCTGTACCAAGGGCTCAAGCTTCCCACTGCCGAGGCTGACACAGGCAGCAGGTAGGGACAGCCTGACATTAGTTGCCACTGAGTGATGTGATCCAAAGGTCATGGCAGCACCTGACTTTTCTTGCTAGCCACATTTAATTTGCACGTCACCAAAGCCTCTAGTCTAGACAACTTCCAGCTTACAGAAAATACGAGAAAGAGCAATACATTCAATGAGGAAAGAGTCAAGTGAGTGCAGGATGGGGATATGCTATGGGACCCCCTGTCCTTCAGGGAGTGATGTGTGAATCAAGCTGAAAATGCCTGAACCAGAGATCAATCCTAGTATCTCAGAAAAAGGACCAGACGTGAAGCATCTGCAGATGGATGGAACGCAGGAGGACGTCCACAGCACCACCTACCTACGAAGTGCTCCTGCCAAAAAAATAAAATAAAATAAACCAACCCAGATCTGCCTCAGCTTCCTCTAGACCTTAGATGGCTGAAACGTATCACACCGCAGCACGGGGACACGACTGGGAAACTCCAGAACGGGGGAATTCTACACTACAAATGACCAGATTGCTACAAATTACAAATGTAAAAACCATATAAACAAGGAGAGGAACTAAGATTAAAAGTCTTCAGAGATCTATCAACTAAATGCTCATGTGGAATTTGGATCCTGATTTGCAGCAAACTAGTCATAAAAAGGCACTGATGAGCCCAGCCAGTAGGACTGAGCACTAACCAGATAAGAGAAGATATTAAGCAATTCTTATTTGTTTGGGCTTGATAATGGCAACGTGGCTATAGTAAATAAAAGAGTACTTCTAAGTCAGGGATATACTAAAATACTTATGGACAAAATAGGTTGCAGTCTGAGGCTGGCTTTAAAATAAGGCAGCAGAGTACAGAAAGGGGACATGGCGGTGTGACTATAAAAAGCCCGCCATATGCTGGCAATCGCTGGAACCCAGTGAAGGGTGCCCGGGGCTTCCCTAACCAGTCTTTCCATATTTTCAGAATGAAATATATTTTGAAAGTCAGTGTTGGGAAAGAAAAACTGTGGCACAACCAGTCTAGATGAAAAAAGAGTTATTAATGAAATGCCATGTGTGGACCTAGATTCGATCTTGGTTCTGAACGGAAAGCTCAAAAGGATAGTCTTCTCTCCTTCCCTCCTCCTTCCCTCCCTCCTTTTCTCCTTCCCTCCTCCCTCTCTTCCTCCTTCCTTCCCTCCTCCTTTCCTTCCTTCCTTTCTTCCTTCTTCTTTCTTTCCCTCCTCCCTCCCTCTCCTCTCCTCCCCTCCCCTCCCCTTCTCCTTCCTTTCTTCCTTCCTTCCTTCCTTCCTTCCTTCCTTCCTTCCTTCCTTCCTTCCTTCCTTCCTTCCTTCCTTCCTTCCTTCCTTTCCCTACAATGTCAAGTATGGAAACTTGAAGTAAGGCCTCCTGCATGCTAGGTAAGTGCCCTCCAAATGAGCTACACCCCCAGTTAAAAAAAAAAAAGACATTCTTGAGATAACTGGGAGAGTAAGAAAATGGATTATATCATATTGTGGAATTTTTGTCAATTTTAACTGTGCTAATGGCCTTGCTATCCTATGGAAGAGTGTCTGCATCCTTAAAGGATGCATGCTAACATTTACTTTTCAGAGATGAACTATCACAATGCCTGCAACTTACTTTCAAATAAAAAGCCCCCCCCCCCCCAGAAAAAAATGGGTATGGTGTGTGTAAAAAGGAGTGGAAGACAAATCTTTCAAATCGGAGAGATTCAGATGGGGTCCTGGAGCGACGGCTCTGCTCTCCTTCCCTAACCGGCTTGTCTGTCTTTGCCCCTGCTTGTCACTTCTTTATTGTATGCCTCCCCAGCTCACAAGGAAGCTGGGGACGCCACTGAGCCAGGACGAGTCCCCTTGGTCCTCCTCCATTGCATTCTTGGCACCTAACACAATACCCAGCACAGCTAAGCAGAGGAATACCCTTGCCTGGCAAATGGAACCTTTGGAAAAGAACATTAGTTGCCTTTATTATTTCTTTTAAATTTTAACTCACATATATTTTTGTGGCACTGGAGATTATATCCAGGTAGCAGTCTACCAAGGAGCTACACCCTGACCCCCCCTTTTTTTTTATTCTGAGACAGAGTCTTGCTAAGTTGCTAAGGCTGGCCTCAGATTTGCCATCCTCCTGCCTTAGCCTTCAGAGTCGCTGAGATTAAAGATGTGCACCACTGTGCCTGGCCTGCTCTTTGATTTGTTCCAAATCCTATGATCCCTTCATCCCTTCTAGTAGTAAAACTTTCCTTACTCTGGATGCCATAGCACTTCCAACATCTAGTATTCCATAATTTTGACACTCAAGAAGCAAGAGCCTGAGAAGTGCTACCAGTGGAAAGCACTTGAGACAGGTTTGAAGATGGACAGGTTTAGAGAAAAGGAAAACCACTTGGTGCCTAAGCCAAACACAGGAGTCATCTCCATCCCTCTCTCTCTCCACACAAAGAATGGTCACTCACCAAATGGTCCACTTTACTTCCGGGTCCTTCATGTATCGAAACCCTTCCTGTAGCCCCAAATGCCTAGTCCTGGCTGGGCCCTTGTTCTCTATGCCCATGATGTTGCTTCAAACAGATCCTGGCTCTCTCTAAAAGCAGACAGTCTACCCCTGTGTGAGCTCAACTCCTCCTCAACTTGCTGCTTCCCACAAGGGAAGGCAGCCACGGTCAGCCTGGCAGTCCAGGATGATCCACCTGCTGACCACCCTGCCTCTTGGCTCAGTCCCGCCCAGACGTGGGGCCTGAGCTTTACATTACAATTCTAAATAGCAAACAGTCTCCACAAGCAGAGCCAGAAGCAGGGTCTATAACACTTATCTCCAATGAGGAAAAGACTTTTTAAACAGTAAGCCAGTCTTTCCTTTCTCCATCCTGGCCATTTCACTGTGCTCTGATTCCAAAACACAACAACAACACACTTTTCTTTTCCCTTTTTCTCCCTCCCTTCCCCCTTCCTGTCTCTGTAATCCGACTCTCTTCCCACTCTCTCAACTATCGACTACACCTGTCTCTTCTTAGATCGCAGTAGGCGAAACCAATCTGAATAGAACCAACCTGGCTTCACAACAATGGGGTTTCAGCACCATGGACAGCTGCCCTGGAGCCTCCTCTACACGTGCTGTGACCATATTTCCATGCAAGGCAGTTTCCTTTCTGCACTGGAAAAATCCTCCCTCGCCCTTTCAGCATCAACGCAGATGCCACCTCCTCTTGGGATCCCTCCCTGGCCACACCCCATGCCACCGTACTCTCTCAGGAGCATGCATCTTCCCTTTCCAGGACCCCTGAATGGTCGCTCCGCCTTTTACACTCTTCCTCTCTATACACACTCTGGCGTCTACTTCACAACAACTCATCTTGGCTCTGCAGACACAAATGAGCACAGGTTTGAAAAGGTCCCTGCCCTTCTGGAGTTTGCAGTCTGGTACAAGGAGACTGAAAACAAGCAAGACGAGAACAGCGATAAATACCATGAAGATGTCTAAGGGATTGCTGGGTTTGTCAGAGAAGGCAACTCCAAGGAGAAAAAGGAGGATCTGGAGGAAGAGACCCACACAGGGAGGAATGTGGGTTAGACATCCTAAGGTCAGGCTGAGATCCACTTTCCCAGAGCAAAGAGTGCTAATGGGTCAGGAAGTGGGGTCAGAGGTTGAGCAGAGCTTGTAGGCTGGAGTATGCACTCTGGTGTTTTCTAAGTACGGTGGGTGTCCACCCACGGGATATGAGCAGGGGGTGACAGGCTCTGACCAAGGCCCAGCTGCACTGTGATGGGCAGCATCTGAACTCCTGTTGTGTCTCCAGTGCCAAGCCCTGGGCCTGGTACACAGGATGTGCATGACTGCATGAGTGAGCAGGGCACCAGTCGGGGCAAGGGTGGGGTGCATATGCTGCGTGCATGTGCTCGCCTCTTATGGCCTAGAAAAGGAAAATCAATGCCACTCCTGCTTCCCCCTCCCTCAGCAAAGTCATGTGGTTCCATTGATCCCCTTGTGATGTCCTTCTCTCTGCCAGCTGTCCAACTGCCCCTGTGCCCACACCTCCATCCTGGCACAGACCTCACCTGCCCCTGCCTGGAGCACTGCACAGGCCGCTTCCTCTATTTTACCACCTCCAGTCTCTAGTCCATGTCCAGAACAGTTCCTCCGGGAGGCTTAACCCCCAGGAATGCCCCTCTCCCTCCTCTGCCCCCACCCCCACCACTTTCTCCAGAACTGAATGCCAAATCCATCAATGACCCCTCCCTGGGCAATTCCTGTTTCTCTCTGAGACTCAGGGTCCTTGTTGTGAACAAGAGGTGATAGGCCAGGTCATCCTGTGCCAAGATCTCAGGTACTGGTGTTAGGTCCATCCTTATCCTCTCCTTTTAAACTTCCTTTGTTTTCAGGATGTTTAATGTTGGTGGGGCAGTGTAATGCCATGGTGAAGGAGGAATCCACCGAACAATTTAGCCTCTGAGTATTTATTTTTCTTTCCTCATTGGTAAAATGGAGACAATAATGGTATCTGGCTTATAAGGTCAAGATAAATAAGTAACTTAATATGTATCAAGTGCTCAGAACTGCTGGCCCACCATGCTGCATAAAGCCAGTGGCTGTTGCGACTGTTACCTCTGCATTTCAGGACTTGTTCATGTGTTTCCCTACATGTTGAGCACTTATTATTTCAGTCCAGGCACTTTATACCCATGATCTAGATCAGGGGTTGGCCAACTACAATTTGGTTCGCCATGTGTTTTTGTATGGGTTTCCAGCTAAGAATGGCTTTTGCATTTTTTTGTCTACTTGTGGGGAAAAACAAAAATATAAGAAGTGTAACATTGCATAACACATGAAAATTGCATCAAATTCAAATTTTGGGGTCTATAAATGAAGTATTATTGGCAACAGTTCAACAGGGAAGGCTTTACCTCACCTAGGTAATAAGCGTTAGTGGTAGGATTTGAATCCAGGTCTTTCTAGGTTCACCCCCTGTGCCTCCACCCACAGTACCCCATAAGCCTGAAGGCACAGGAATGGTGCTTTGGGATAGAACACATTGGTCATAGTCTATGAAATAAACTCAGGGAAGGGGTTCAGATGTAAAGTTTGATCTCTTCCAAATGATTCTCTTGTTGGATCAGAAGTCTGACTTCCAGCACCCTGACTGCATCACTGACCCTCAGCTTGACCTTGGGCAGGCAGTTCCTGGTGCAGTGGTATGAACACGTGGCTTGGAATCAGAATACCCTTGATTCTAATCCCAGTTCTGCCATTGACTGGCTGTGTCGCCTCCCCCAGTCTGCTTCCATTTCTGTGAACTGCAAACAATGGGGCTTTCCTCCTAATGTTTTGGGTAGGTTGAATAAAAATCCCCATGCTACCTACTCTTGCCCCATTTTCTCTCTCTAGGCCACTATTTTTCCATCTGAAAAATGATGAGACCTTTCTGCTCTGACGCTCTCAGATGGTGATATTCTACATGTCTTATTTTAGCTCTGTCTGGCTCCACATGCCATGATCCAAGTTTGCACAGAGGTTGCACCCTGGTTTCCCTGGAAAAGGTCTCATCAGGCCATGTTGAAGGCTCAGCGGAGGTGTGGCCTAGAGAGGGTTGGATGAGGAGCAGGGAGGATACTGGAGGAGGGGACACTGAAGATGCTTCTTCCACCCTGCACAGGTAACTGGAAAGACAGAGTCAAGTGCAGCTCCGGGGGACAGAGTGGAGGTAAGACCCATAGCAGGGTTTGTTTATAAAACATCGGCTGAGATGCAAGTACCTGACTTCAGTTCAAGTAAACTGTGGCAAATTAATTCAAACTGAATTGGAGAACTGAGTCAGAATGAATTGGGGTCAGCTGGACTGGACTGACAGCCTTCCCACATTTGAGCTGCACTGAGCTAAGTTGGACTGAACTGGATTGCACTGAGCTGAAATTTGGAAGGGTAAAACTCCAGAATGAACTCTACTCTGGAACTCTGGACAATAGAGTCATCAGGGACCAATTTTTACTGGTATCTTGGGCAACTCTCTACACAATTCTGGATCTCACTATCCCACTTTATCAAGCCCGTGATGATAACAACTCTGAGATGTTATGAGAGGAATATGAGATCATACAAAGAGTCTTGAACCTCAAAAGAAAGAAAAAAGAACTGTAAACAAATACCAAAGTCTAATTAATCATTTAGGGTTAATTGAACCAACACCTGAAATTTACTTTGAAATACATGTAAAAAGTACGAGAGATGAATGGACGGTTAGAAAAAATAGATAGAGGGACAGATACAGGATAACAGAAATCTAGCAAGATGCCAATAGCTGACCCAAGTCCTGCATATATGTGTTCACTATGAAACTTTTGACTTTCTCTTTGAGAAAAATTAAAAATGTTACACAGAAAATGAAGAGCCTTTTAAACTGTTAATTGTTAAAATATCAGTGGTGGTTAAAAATATAGCTCTGGAGGCGACTTGCGTGCCTTTGATTCCCAGCTCTGCCTCTCACTAGTTGTGTGGCCCTCAGCAAATGACTTCATTCCTCTGAGTGTCTGCTTCCATATCTGTACAATGGGGCTATTAATAGCACTCACCTCATAGGGTTGTTGTGTCAGAACAGAACCGGGCACCTAATTAGCACCCAGAACGCATTTAGAGGATTTGGTCCTCTAAACAATGCTGTGCAATGGGCACAGTGCTAGCTTCATGAAGGAAAGTGGGGTTCAGAGAGGTTCTGCAACTCCTCCCAAGACACACAACAAGGAAACAGCTTTCTAATTGGGAGAGGGGTCACAATTTCTGAAACTTGAAACAGTCCCCCCAGTCTGCAAGTCCTTTCCTTGGGCTCACCTGACAGGATGAAGAAGATGCCAGAAACGAAGGCTAGAATGGTCCTCTGCGGGCGTATGTGGCCGATGTTGCTGATAACGAAGGCCGTGAAAACGAGGAACAGGCTGACCATGGGGAAGGGAGTGGCTGTGCGCACTGTCTCTGGGAGAGGTGGACAGCAGGAGAGACAGGGTGAGGGGTTCTCTCCAGTGGGACGCCTCCCCTTGCATTGCCATCGCCCTGGTCTCTTCGGCTCCTCCCTTTCCCCTTGGCTCCTCCCCTTCCTGATACTTCCCATTGCCTCCAGCCCTCTCCAGGCCACGCCCCTGGCTTGATCCCACCCCTTTCTTGTGACTCCTCCCCATCCAGGTCCTTTCAGCCCTGCCCCTATGGTTTTGCTCTGCTTTCTCCTTGCCTCGGCTGGCTCTTTCGCTTGGACCCCCCCGCCTTCCCTATGTTGCTCTTCCTCCAATGACCCCCTTTGTTGCCCGGGCACTTCCCCGCTCTTCCCCTCACTCAAAATATTCTCCGTGTTTTCCGTCACCAAGTTGATCTCCGGTTCAAGAAAGTATTCCGAGGCCACGCAGCGACCCTTCTCTCTACCTGTGGGAAGACAAGGATGGTAGAGCCAGATGACAGGGAAACGCCAGAGAGGTGGTCAGGTGCAGGACGGACAGTGAGCCCCCAGGGCGAGATGCCAGACCTCCCCTGAGGGTTTTGGGCTGTTCTATTATTAGGAGTGGGGAAGGGGTGGGCAGGATGATTAGGAGTTCGTCCGAGTTGCCCTGGGGACACCTGGATGGAAGAGGGCAGGGCCCTGAGTCCTACGTGAGGAGAGGAGGCCATGCACCAAGGGCTGTGGGACCAGAGGAGGATAAGACCGGCAGGGCCAGGATTCCTAAAAGGCAGAGTTCTCTGTGGTCCAGCCCATGCCACACTGAAACTGTCCAGAGGACAAGTTCTGACTCTAGACTACTGAGTCTAAGGGCATAAGCAGAGCAGGGCTGGGCAGGGAGTCTGAGGACCTGAGGTTTGTCTGAGCATCAGGCTCCTGATCTAGCAAATAAAGGGTTAGGCTTGGGGCTCCACACAGAGATTGGGCTTCCAGGAAGGAAGCAGGATCAATCTCTGCATTTCGGAGACACGGGGGAAACGACTGTGGATAAGGACTCAGGGTCCAGGCAAGGTGAGCAGAGGGCAGGTGAACTGCGGCACCTGCAAAGAAGCAGACTCGCCAGAGGCCAGCATGCAGTGCCATCTTGACCTCGGTGGTCTGGTTCTGTGGCAGCACGGTGCCCTCCTCCATGTACAGCCAGTAGTCCGTGCTGACCGCGATGCCCACCAGGAGCAGGCCGCACGCACCGAACACGCTGCTCAACAGGGTCAGGGCGCGGCTGCTGCAGTGACTCATCCTCAGCGGCGGGGGGCGCCCTGCGGGGCCTGTGGAACCAGAAGCTGAGGTGCAGACCCCCGAGAGGAACCACCCAAGTTCCCAATCTCTGGGGCCAGTTGGAACACTGGGCGCTCGACAGAGACACTAACTCCACAACCAAACTCTCAAAGCTGATTCTATGTCCTGAACCAAGACCCCAGCCCTGCAGTCTGACTGAAGGCACCAGCTGTTGACCCCCAACCACAGGATGGGACTTCTGGGATCTGCCAACTGTGCTTTGGCTCTGGATCCAGGTCCCCAATCCCAGGTTTAGATTTCCAATCACAAGCCTCAAATCTTGACCCAGCCTGGACTTGGGTTCCAAACGTCATGGCTTTTATCAGAAACTCTAATTCCAGATTTTCAATTCTAGCACCAGGCTCCCAGTTCTAACCTCCTGCCTTGACCTGAGAACCTGGTCTTAGAATCAAGCCCCACCAGAATCCCACTCTGAGCCTGACTTGGTGACACAGAACTATTAGGCTGACTGACAGTTTCAACCCTTATTCTGCCCTGACCCAATCTCCCAGGCAAGTACTCATCATCTCAACATTGAGCCAGGACTTAGGTGCCTGGACCTGGGGTAGTGGGCTTAGCCCCTGGATGCTGTGCAACCTGCCTTGATCCAATGCCCCAATACTTTTCCTTTGGACCCTGTCTCTGAACTGCACCCAGAAATCTCCTAAGTGGGTCACTAATCAAGAATTCCTAACCCCCATACCTTGGCCTCAAACCCTTTACCTCAGGCTTACCTAAGACTTTGAGCAGAGGCCCCCAACAAAGCTTAAACTCTTGGACTTTTATTTTGACCCTAACACCCCATTCTAACACCTTGAACTTGACTCATGACCTTCTAAAACCGATCCTATGACTTGACCTCAATTTGACACTCCAACCTAAGATCATTGCCACAATCCAGAGCCAAGATTCTAGAACCCTAATTCTACCCTCCCAGATCTAGGCAGCCCCTGAACCTGGGATGCTGGGTCTTGGTTACAGGCTTCTGGATTCCAGGACAGTGAGACCCAGAGATCTGGAGCCATGATCTTGACTAGAGACTCCAGAACTCTCAAACAACAAGCTGGGATATTCTGACCCAGCATCCCAACCAGAGCAACCCAGTAAAACCAGGGATCCTCATCCTGCTGACTAACAATCAGTGCTCTTGACTCTGAAAGTCCAACCAAGGAATTTTAGGACCCCATCCCCCATCACATGACCCAAAAATTCTCTACCAGAGATTCTGCACCCTGACTTCCCACGCTAGGACTTCTAATAACAGGCAGTCTTCAACATCCAACATGAATCCAGATCCCAGCACTGGACCCTCTGAACAAGAAATCCGCAGTTCATAGCTGTGGTCTCCAATTCCAATAGGAACCCAGAGATTCCAACCAACAGGCTTCTCAGCCTGAAACTGAAGGACTCCAAGTTCCTTATCTGTAATTCTCACACCCCTTCTTCCCCTCAACCACACAATGCCATGATGTGGGGGGCTCACCTTGGGATCTTCAGCCTATCCCAGCCAGAGACCTCGACATCCCTGAATAACAGCTATCCATCATCATTTTGACTGGGAAGTTTGAGACCCCTAAATACTCCCCAAACAATGTAACCAAGACATGAGGCTCCACCTTTCTTAACCAGAATTCCTGAAACTTTGAAACTCGTCCCAGTAAGGACCCAGAGTCTAAAACAACTCCCCGTCCTCCTATTCTCAGCACTGAGAGCCCCCTGGGATCCAGAGCCCGGCGAAGCTCTACCTAGCTTTCCTCCCAACCCCCACCCCGTGGCTCCAGGGCTTGACCGCCAGTTGCCTGCTCCGCTTCCAGTCCTCTCAGCTCGGAAACAAGCATCATAAACCCCATGGCCCGACTGCCCTAGTCCAAGTAGCTGACAGCTTCCTCTGCCTCCACAACCAGCTGGGATCCTGCCCGTTTGCACCCCTTTAAACTCCCTCCTTCCTTGTTCCGTTCCTCCTTCTCTACCTGGCCGGCCCAGAGCTCCTTATTCTGCAGCCCAACCTCCTATGGGACCCTCCCCCCAGGCCTGGAGCCTCCTTCTCATCCTTTATCCCAGTCTTTCCTGAACCAGACATCTGAGTCTCTGGGGTCCTACTCCTCAACCCCAAAGTCCAAACTCCTTCTCCCTTCAATCTCTTGGGAGACGGTAACTCCCCCTTTCTGGGGACCCTTTTCCAAATTCACACCCTGCTTTTAACGGCCTGGGCCCTCCACCCTCACTCAAGGTACCGCCTTCCTCAAGGACTCTGCCCAGACCCTCCCCAGGGGCGATGGTCTCTGAGACACGGCACGGAGTATAGTTTCTCCGCTCCGGGACCCTCGGACCCCGTCCCCTGGGAATCGGAAGGCCCGATTTTCCCTACATCCACCATAGCCTCCTGAATTCGGGCGTCCTGACCGCCGGAGTCTCACCCCTGGCACCGCTCAGGCCCCCTTCTGGCCCCAGCTGCGCCTTCCAGTCCCCTCCAGGGGCGCCCCCCGGTCTTCCAGGACCCTCCCCTCGCGCTCACCTCGCTCAGGGCTGGGCGGACGCTCCGGGCCGCGGGCCCCGCAGCCGCATGACCGGCCCCGCGGCTTCCCCCGGCCGCCGCCGCCGCCGCCACCGGGGTCGCCGGTGCCCGCGCCCCCCGCCCCCGCCCCGGAGCCCGGCGTCCCGGCCCCCTCCCGGCCTCCCACCCCCCACCCCCCGCGCCCGCGGCCTCACTCGGCGGACGGAGCCGGGAGCAGGGACCGGCGGCCGCTCATTGGCTACTGCGGAGAAGGGGAGGGGCGGGGAGGGAGGGGGAAGGATGCAGGGAGGGAGGGAGATGGGCCTTGAGGATGGGGGAGGCAGAGAGGGAGAGAGAATAGGAACAGAGGCAGAGAGCCCGAGAGGGACAGGCACAAAGAGAGACCGAGGAGAGAGAGGGGGGCAGAGAGAGAGAGAGAGAGAGAGAGGGAGAGAGAGAGAGGGAGAGAGAGAGAGAGAGAGAGAGAGAGAGAGAGAGAGAGAGAGAGAGAGAGAGAGAGAGAGAGAGAGAGAGAGAGAGAGAGAGGGAGGAGAAGAGAGGAGGGGAGAGGCACGCAGAGACCTTGAGGCCGAGAGAGTCAGAGACTGGACTGGCGGGTCCGGAGACTGAGAAGACCGAGGGAAAGGAAGAGACAGAGAGAGAGTTTAAGATCCCCCACCCCCTCCACTACCGAGGCTGAGATTCTAAGGCCGAGGAAGTGGAGAGGTCAGAGACCCAAAAAGAGAAAGAAAGAGAGAGAGCGCTCAGAAACCTTGGGCCGACAGATGCTGAAATCCAGAGACCTTGAGCTTGGAGAAGAGAGAGACAGAGACAGAAAGAGAGACAGAGACAGACCCTGAGAAGGAGCGAGAGCAGGGGCAAGCGGGGTGGGGAGGTCCCCTGATAAAGACTGGGCCTCTAGCCAGGCCAGGGGCTGGAGGAGGCGGGATGGGGAGTCCCGGGCCGGGGTCCCCAGAGCAGCGGGCGGGCGCAGAGGAGCAGAGTCGGGTCCTGCAGCCGCCGCGGAGCTGGGAGCCGGGCCAACCCCCCCCCCCCGCCGTGATGTCAGCGGGGCCACTCTTAAAGGGGCAGGCCGCCCGCCGAGGGTCGAAGCGGGGGCTGGGGCCTGCGGGCATGCAATGGGGGGGTTACAGCTGCAATGATACGGGAGACAGAGGAAACCTCAGCATCCAGTTGAACTGGGGCCCGGAAACCCAGGAGCCTGAAGACCAGAAAGGATGCCAGGCCCTCAAGGGGGCCTGCGAAGCTCTGGGGCTCAATCCCCTCCAAATACACAGACAGGCATATCAGTCTCCTGGTCTGCCCGGCCCAGGGACTACATTCCCCATCAGCCCTGGCGGCCAGGGGCCGCACCTTGGGGGAAGGGTCTGTCGCGGTGTCTGCTGGGAAATGTAGTCCTATGGACTGGACTCTCTACTCCCCTCCCGTCCCCCATTTGCAAGTGGGTCAGAGGAGAGAAGCCAAAGGCTTCTACCTGCCTTCTGACTTACTCGCCCACTGATCCCTAAGCTCCCAGTTTCTGGTTACTTTGATTTCTCGGTTGTGGGGTCTCTTTTTCCAATCAAGTCTTCAGGTCTCTGGATAGGAGGCCAACCTTTCATGACTTTTCCCAAGAACTCCCAGTGTATGGATCCTGGTGTGGTGTGGTGTGTGCGTGCACACTCTTGCATGTTGCTCTGGATAGATAGGTGCATGCCGTGTTACACTTTGGTCTAGGTATACATTTCTCATTGTGTAAGTGTCCACTTTGGTCTTCTCTAGAGCAGGCTCACTCTCTTTTTCTGTGTGTCTGATCTTCCAGGGGTCTTTGCTCTTCCCTCTCTCATGCTATGGGTATCTTCTCTTTTTGGGGGGTAGGGAGCTTTGCTTTCCCTCTCTCTATGCACCCACCCCAGCCTCTGTCTGTTTGTTTCTATATACAATCATTGTCCCACCTCCACATTCCCTTCATTCTCCAAGATTACAAGAAAACATCCAAACACTTCAGCATCAGCATCCCAAATTTATTCTCCAGCAGCTGTGTCCGGGTGGGAGAGGCTAAGGGAAGAGGAGGGGGAGGAAGGGAGAGAATCCCAGAGAGTGGCAGGCACTGGGCAGGGGAGTGAGAGGTTCCCAGTAAAACTGGAGCCATGCATGGACAGGTGAGCAGTGATGGATTGGGGACGGGGAGTCTACAACAAAAGCTGAATCCTTCACACATCCCAGGTATACCCGCGTATGGTAGGGAGGAGCCTGGGGAACCGGGGCATAGCCTCCCTCTTACTCTACAACTGGAGCAGAAGTGGGAGGGGCCTCAGAGGACGGGGGTGGATTTAATCGGAGTATGGAGCAGGCAACCCAAGAGACTACTGCCCCAGGATGGGGTGGGAGAAAGAGGCATTGAACTACCAAGATGGAGTTTAGAACCCCATGGAGTTGGGATGGTAGTCGTGGTTCTGGAAACCAGTTGGAGGAGCACCCAGAACGCTGGGGGTTGGGAGGCAATATAGGGCTCAGCACAGTAGAATCTAGAACACAGGAAGGCTCTAGAGACTCCATGGAGTTTAGAATGTCAGAAATGCTTGAGAGAGCATCTAGAACCCATGAAGGCAGAGGCCAGACGGCTGGGGGCAGGATCTAGAATGGGGAAGGGGTCTACAACTGGCGCGCGGAGGGGGCAGTGGGGCCACCTAGCGGCAGCAGGTGAGATTACATGACGGGCACAGGCACCGGGCTGGTGGGGCTGCGGGCATCCGGGTGTACGAAGTCTGGGTTGACGTAGGTGAAGCCCTGGAAATCCGCCTGGTCAATGCTGGCCAGGACCAAGCGGTCTGGCGGGGTCAGCGCTGGCGCCGCCCGCGTGAAGAACTTGTCGAAATTCTCACCACTGCGGCCACACTGTGGAAAGTAGGAAGGGAAAGTCAAGCTCCGCCGGCTCCTTGGGGGCCTGTCCCCTGTATTCCTTCCCTGTTTCCTCCAGAGTCTGCATACACCCTGCGCGATCTCGGCACTTCCTTTCAGGCGTGTCTCCGCGGAGGGATCCCACCTCCCCATAAAGGCACTGATGCTCAGGAGTGCCCCCATCCCCCACCCCAGAACCCAAGCGTGTGGCTCAGAGGATGACGGACCGGGCGTGGCCTGAAAGGAGGCGCAATCTCCAGTCGCTCCAGCCGTTCCCAGTCAATCCAGCGGAAAAAGCCATGTGCCCGGATGGTGGGCTCCCCATCCGGCCCAGAGCCTAGGCGCTTCCCTGGGTGTTTGGTCAAGAACTGTGGGAAACAGAGAGAAAGAGGCAGACAAATAGAGTCCAGGACAGGGAGGTCCAGAGAATGAGGGGAAAGACAACCACAAAGGAACAGAGAGACACAGGCACAGCGATTCAGAGGGAGAACAGAAGGGGGACAGAGATGGGGAGGAGGGGAAAAAAGAAAGGGAGAGAGAGAGGAAGAGGGAACACAAGTGGGATGGAATGGAAATGGGAATGGATGGAACTCAGACCCAGAGAGCAAAGGACAGTCAGAGAAACAGGAAAAAATGAAGGTGTGAGGGGTAGAGAGCCCAGAAAGAGGAGTGGAGACAGGGGGAAATCCCAGAGGGGGAGGGGGGAGGGCGGGAGAGAAGGTCGGAGAACCAGAGAAAAGGAGGAATAGAAATTCACAGCGAGGGAGTATGAGGAGGAGGAGGCCTGAGACCCAGAGAAGGCAGAACAAGAGATCCACGGTGTGTGTTTATGAGAGTGATAGGGGCAGCAGGGACCCAGGGAGAGAGGGACAAATGTCAAAGTGTGGACAGGAGGAAACACCAAGAAACAACAGAGACATAGAAGGCCCATCCCATGCAGATGGAGGCAGAGGAATGAGACAGAAACCTAGAGAGAGACAGTCAGAGAGATGTGGAGAAAGAGCCAGAGGCAGAAGTGTGCTAACACTTCTTGAAAACCTCCATGACCCTGGAAGAGGAGATGAGGGTCACAATTTCGGTGACTCTTCTGAAAGCCCACCGAACACAAAAGCTGCAGGAGTTCAGTCTATCTGACCTGCCAAGTTCTGGAGACACAGGCCCTGGCCCTTCAGCACTTCCTGCAGTGAGCCAGGGAGTAGGGGCCAAAGAGGACAGGGTAGAGGCAACCCTCCAGCTGGGCGGCAGCAGAGCAGAGCACACTGGTTCTAACAGAACCTGTGCATCCCATCAATCCCCAGAAGATGGAGGTACAGGGACTTGAGGAATGGGAGCCTTTTTATAAGAGACACCACAATAGGGGCATGGTTGGTGGAGAAGCTGGGAGTTGGGGTCCTCACCCCCTTGCAGATGGCCACAGCCTCCCGGGAAAGTGACTTTGGGTAGGTGACCGTTTGCTCCATGATGGCCTGGAACAGCTCCTCCTCATCTTCCCCATCAAAGGGTGGCTATGGAAGTGGAGGGAATAAAGTCAGAGACCTTCCAAACTACTTTTTCCAAACCTTCACATCCTCATGGCCCACCATGAACCCCACCAACCAGTGACACTGCCACCTACTGCCACCAACAACTTCCCAGGGAGAGTGGACCAAATTACCAAAGTTTCATCTCTGCAGTTTTTTTGTTGTTGTTGTTGTTGTTGTTGTTGTTTTTGTTTTCCTTACATGCCTCAGCCCAATGCATCTTGCCACTGTCTGGCTCTCTATATATAATATGTTGACCAACAGGGTGTTAATTAGGCAATATTTCATTTAAATAGAGGTGAAGAATACTGCAGGACAGACTATAAATGCACTCTCCTGCTGAAGGCATGACTTTGGAGCAGGAACGGCAACACCAAGGTGCAGGGTCTTTGTTTGGAGTCTAGGTGGTCTGTGTAGACAACTGGGGGGCATGAATTTGGGCAGGGAAAAAATTGACACTTTATCTTTTTAAGTTGCTAGCTGAGCGTTAACATTCCCTCCAACTGTGAATGTAGGCAATAAACCACAATAGCAGGACCTACAACTTCCTTACCAGTAGAATTCACAGTATTTTATCAAGAGAATTGCAAGAGTATCAGTTACCAGTCATTCCTACCTCAAAGTTACTGTAAGATCTTCTTAAAATTATCTGTTACTATTAGAGCCTACTACTTGATGGATTGATAAAAATAGCATATGTTCATATCCCAATTTTTAATATTTAGACAACTGTACATATTTAGATTAATTTTGTTGTTATTCAATTAAATTTTAAAAGTTCTGAAATCTATGTGATTGATTTTGTCATTCTATTATTTTATCTTGTGTACATGAAAACAATGTGCGAGAAGCTCACAGGCCTCACCAGACCAGTGGGGTCCCGTGGCACCCAAACAGGGAGGAGGTTAAGAAACCTCGACGTCGGTAAGATAATGCTTCAGGACCCTGGACAGCGCTGCCAGGGCTCACCCTTTGCCCATCAGGTTGCACCTCCTTCTACCATGCTTCTCCTGAGATAAAGGCCAGATAAACGGACACACCCCACTGTGTTGCCTCTAGCAAAGCCAGCGCCCCCACATCTTCCCTTACCTGTCCTGCCAACATCTCATACAGCAGAACCCCGAAGGACCACCAATCAACAGACTTCCCATAGGGCTGGTAGGCAATGATCTGGAGGGAGGCCCAAAGGCAAAGAATCATGATTTTTCTTTAAGAAGCGCAGGCCTCGCTCCTGGGATCTCTACCCAATTCAAGTGCACTAACTCTTCCCACTCCGAATATTCTGGCTAGAGCTCCACCCTTTGGAAAATTCAGGACACAAACTACACCTATTAGAACATTCCTTTGCTTTCAAACAGAAAGACCACCTAAGGGCCATGGCACAAGTTCCACCCATCTAGAACATTTGGGTAACAGAAACTTGCCTTTGAATGTCAGGTACAGGGGGCTGAATTTCAGAGACTAGAGAACTGATTCATCTAAGGGATCAGTAGAAAAATAGATGCTCCCATCCCTGAAGAACTCTGGCCTCAGTGAGCCAGAGTGACCATCAGGAATATGTATTTTTCTAACATTCCACAGGTGATTCTGTTACCAACCAGGCTTTGCAACCACTGACATTATTTTGGCATTAGCATTGATTGTTGAAAAGATCAAGGGACAGCACCCCCAACATGAGTGGTTCCCCAACTTAAGGAAGTTAGGACACACGGCACCCATCTGTACGCACATTCAGAACATCAGCTGCAGCCCCTCACAAAGCCAGAGCAATTCTCTGCCCACTGAGAATACTCAAGGAAGGGCAGCTGCTCTCCAGGATGCTTAGAGGTCTGACCCTTCCCTCTGGGAGTGGCAGAAGAGCAGCCCACTGAGATCAAAGAGCCATGCCCCTGAGGTTCAATCCCCAGCACCTCAGAAACAAAACAAATCCACATGCAATAAAAGAGCTTTCCTCCAAAGAATACTCTGGGGCAGGCCCCGCCCAGTTGGAGTACACAGGAGAGGACAGCCTCAGCACATGCATAGTATTCTTAGGGGACAGGCCCCTGCCCACACAAAGTACCCTAGAAATAGTCTCCACTTTCTTAGGATGATCCAGGCTCTGCTCACTCAGCATTCCTACCAGCTGGTGCCACTGCCTTCCAACATCCGCCCACCTGTCCTGCTCACGCTGACTATTTAGAGACCCAGCACCCCCACTCAGCCAGTAGGCCTCCCCATGCAGATCCTGGAGGGAGACCTCGCCTGGTTCCAACACCCACAGGGCCCCTGGGCACCACCCCCTATGAATACTACACAGCCACACCCATACATGGAGGTCAGAATGTGCCCAGAACAGCACCTTAAGCTCTAAGGTTACCTCAGGGGCTATGTAGTCCGGGGTCCCACAGAAGGTGCGGGTGGTGGTCCCAGGGAAGACGTTCTCCTTACACATGCCAAAGTCAGTGATTTTGATGTGTCCTTCGGCATCCAGCATCACATTGTCCAGCTTCAGGTCCCTGGAGGATGGGGGCGTGGGGGAGGGATTGTGAGACCAGCTGGAGTAGCAGGCTGCAGCCCTAATCCCTCCCTCTCAGGCCAGACTCCCCTCCAAGCAGAGTCCTGGGGCTGACCTGTAGATGATGCCCTGATTGTGAAGGAAGAAGAGGCCGATGGCTATTTCGGCTGCGTAGAACCTGGAAAGGCCGGTGCGAAGTGGGAAGGTCAATGGACCTAACCTCCACCACCTCCCCCTCCCTTCCTTCTCGGCTGAGACTCACGCTGCATGTGGCTCCTTAAACTTGCCCAACTGCTGAATGTGGTACATCAAGTCACCCCCGGTGACGTACTCCATCACGAAATACAGGCGGTCCTGGGGAGGAGTGGGCAGGACTTAGAGGCAGGGACACGCCCATGTGGGGTAGGAAAAGCCCTCTGCTGCCCGCTCAGGGAAAACGTGGAGTGCTCTGGATCCGCCCGGTCAGAAACCCAGAGCGACTGGCCGCCCCAACATTGAAAGGCCCTCAGTTTCTAACACCGCCTCCTCAAAATCTCCATGGCCCACTCGTCCCTCCTGACACCTATCAGGTGATCTGGCCCCAGCTGCCCCAGAACTGAATACTAAGACTCACGCACTGGACTGAAATTCAGGCATACCGAAACCTCTTTCCACATCCAGTCACCCGCATTTGTAATTTTCGATACCTATGACCAAAGGTGGTCAGGCTGCACTTACTATTTTTTAATCCAGGAAGCTGGCCACACCTCCCCAAACCCTGAAGGTCAAATTCCTTGCTCCATGCCAAAGTCTCAGGGAACTACCCATTTCTGACCTATCTGTCATTCAGAATCCAGAAGTGACGACCGCATCACTTTGAGCCCAATTCGGAGTACACCTATTCCTGTGCTCAAAGTTCCCAAGAGCCGAGAGCCGAGTGGACTACGCGCACTCTGAACCAAGCTTGCCAGGGGCAGGCATCCTGGCCACGCCCACCCTGGATCCCACCCGCTGGCCACTCCCCAGAGTGCCACCTCCATTCCGATCAGGCCCAGGAGTCCACCATCTGGCCACGCTCACTTAAGAGTGCCCGGGGTTCCTTTGCCTTGCCCTAAACTCAGAATCCCAAAGCAGACACCAAATCCATCCAGAGTGGGGAAAGCTAGGTCGCTGGGCCAGCCTCCGCCCTCCCTCCTCACCGGGGTCTGGAAGGTGGAGTGGAGCTGGGTGAGGAAGTGAGGCCTGCCGCCAGGGCCGCGGCCCCCCAGGGCCAGCACGCGTTTCTCCACCAGAGTACAGTCCACGTCGTCGTCCTGCACGATCACATCCTTTTTCAGGATCTTGATGGCATAGAGTTCGTCGGAGCCCCTGCGCTCGGCCAGCATCACCTATGGACAGAGATCCAAAAAGGACAGTCCATTTGGGGAACTCAAAGGTGTAGGATCTTGCCCCATCTCCTTTCAGGGACACAGAGCATGGGGTCCCAGGTACCTTCCCCTCTCCTAAGGGGTTGGGTGCCCTGACTTCGCTCCCATGCCCTCAAGGAAATGTCCATATATTTATACCTCTTCCCTCCAGGAACCCAAGCAGCCCAACCTAAATCCATTTGGGAACATGGGAGCCCAGCCTCTCCCAACCCCTGCCTCTCACCTAAGGACCAGAAATCCAGCCTCCCCACAGACATCCTCCCCTTCCCCCACAACCCCAGGAATCCAACCTTCCCAAAACTGCCTTTTCCTAGAACCATGAGGAAGCTGAAGTCGGAGATGTGCAGGCGTCCTGGGCCGGCCCCGAAGAAGCAGCGTTTGGAGTCTGTGGGACTAGGGGATGGGGAGGGGATGGGGGAGGAAGAGGGGCCCATCCGCACTCTCTGTGAGAAAGGGGAGAAGGAGGTCCTGAGGTAGTCAAACCCCAGACAGGGATAAGAAGGTGCCCCCAAGAGAAGCGACACCCCGAGTGAAAAGGACGGGGAGAGGTAAGAAGAGAAGGAAATGGCCACTCCTCCCGCCCTGTGCTTGGCCTAAGAGCTTTCTCTGACTCCCCCATACCCTGAGGAATTGATTTATCATTTAACTAACATTTATGCCACCTCTGGAAAACCTTCTATCATCCCCACTTTGCAGAAGAAACCAGCAAGAAGAGGTTAAGTAATCTGCCCAAAGCCAGAGTGGGTGAAACCTGGGGCAGCAGCCAGACCCACGCCGTTCGTTTCTAGAATCTTGCTGCTCTTGGCCTCTGAGCCTGAATCCCTTAGAGGGTTTGGTAAAACAAGGCAAGGGGCCCCACTCCCTGAGGATCTGAGATTCTAGCAAGTTCCCAGTGGCCCTGCCTGCTTCTGGCCTGGAGACCACCTGGGTGGGCTTTGAGCTGCCAGGCCTTCTGTGCCTCTTCCTGTCTCGGCCTCCAGGAGGTCCCCTGAGTGAACCACTGCCGTGGCTTCCACACCATCCCTGTCCATCGCCTGCTGCTGCTTCTAATGCACTCTCTGCTCAGCAGGCACAGGGACCAATTTAAAAATAAATAAACCAGGTCATGTCTCCCCGATACTTCCAGTCTTCTAACGGCTTCTCCCTACATTAGGATTTCATTCCATGCAGCTTCATGGATCTCCCCGCTCCTCCTCCAAGTCCAGCCCCCCGGCCTCAGATGCACTGTCCTCCTCCCACCACCGTGCTCCCCTTTCCTTCCCGCTCTCCCTCAAGCATCCTGTGGACCTTGGCTCAAGCCTTTCTTCTTTGGAGGCTTCTGCAGATTGCTTTCAGAGTCAGTTGCCTCTCATGTCCTCTGCTTCCCTGGACAGCTCCTTCATAGCCTAGTCATTTACCTCCACCTATGTGACTCTCTGCTCACACCTCGGGGCCAGCTCCCTGCTGCAGGGGTCTGTCTTATTCTCCAAGATGCAGTGACACTGCCTGAGGCACAGCTGGGGCTCAATAAATATTTATTGAAGGTGTAGTCTTGTGCAGAACAGCAGTCTGACCTCCTGGATTCGGACCCCCGCCACTGCTGAGAAACCTCATAATCTCACCTGGGATCCTGGGATAACGGGAATGACATCCACAAAGCAGCCCAGGTAGGTGAATTAACATATGCAAAGCACCCAGAAGGTGCCCAGAGTGCCATGAGGGCTGCTGTGTTTGCCATGCTGTGATACCCACAGGACCCCGCTCAGGGGCTGGCACCTGGTGGGTATGCACTGGTGCCTATCACTCAGTGGCAAAGGAGACCACAGACACAGCTGTCTGTCCAAAGATATTCATGGACTACAAAATTAATAAAATCCAAAAGTAGAATTCAAAGATAATTATACACACCATCACATGCGTGTGTTTTATTTTGTTTTGCTTTGTGTCCCGAATCTCTAATTTTCAAAGGAAGCTGTTAACCCCCAAAAGGCTGAGAGAGCATGACTGGATTACAGGTTGTAGATTTGGGTACTTCAGGAGAAGTCACCCCAAGCCACACCTCCCTCCACTGCCACTCATGACCTTTCTACTTGGGGCACATGCCATCTCCAACTTCCTGCCACTAGGCCTCTGCCCACCATCTGCCAGGTGTCTGTAGACCAAACATCCTTAGTTAAATGCACAGGCGATGTAATGCATACCCACTGTATGGCTGCTGAAGGACTCTGGGCAAAAGGATCTGCCTCTCTGGGCCCAAATTTCCTCCCTCTGTCCTCCCTTCAGTACGGCCACTGCTCAAACTTCATTATGCACAAGAACCAGCCTAACATGCAGACAGCCTCACTTAGTGGGTCTGCAAAGAAGTGAGAGGCATGCTTTTTGAAGCAAACGCTCGTCATTCTGCTGCAGGAGAGCACAAACACAACCAGGACGCTGGTGGGAGCTGCTCTCAGAGTCCGGGAAGGACTGCCCACGCTGCTGTTGACTCTACCTATTCTGCAGCTCTTGCCTAAGTGCTGCTTCTTCTGGGAGGTCCCCAGGCTGGGTGTTGATGCTCCTACCAAGCCTGTGGCCCCTCCCTGTGCTAACCACCCCGACAGCCCCTCTGTCCTCATGATTTGTGCTGAGGATCCTGAGACCGTTTTCTGCAGCAGACAGGGGAGCCTGAAGCTTCCCCAACATCGCCCAGCACCTCGATTGGCACACAGAAGGTCTGGCAAGTGGGTACTGAGCAGATGAAGGCCTTGGGAGCCAGAAGTTGAGTGCACTTCCTGTTTCTCAGCCTGCAAAGAACACCCATACACAACAGCCTTCTTCCTGCTTCCACCTTTCCCTCCTGCAGCCTAGGCCGCACACAGAGCAGTCACCCTGCTGAAACCTTAATCCGCTCAGGCCACCCTCTGCTCAGATCTCCTGGCCTTCCCCTCGCTCAGGGCGATCCTCGAGGGATGACGAGGCACCCTCTCCCTCTCAACTCCACCTCCTCCCCACCCTTCCTCTGCTCCGGCTTCACTGTCCGGGCATCCTGACCTGTGCTGTCTCAGGACCCTTATACATGCCCTTCCCTCCACCCAGGAGGCCCTTCTCCCGGGGATCCTTGAGGCTCACACCCTCACCTCCTCTTGGTCTTGGCCTGACGTCCTCTGCTTATGGCAGTTAAAATCGCTGCACCTCCCCAGCAGCATTCTGTGCCCTCCCTAGCGCTCATGTTCCTTCTTTTCACTTGTCACCTGTCACCTTTTACACACAATCACATACTTACTTATTTTGTTTCATGTCTTCCCCCAAGTGTAAGCCCCAGGAGGGGAGGATTTTTTCTGTCTTGTCCCCTGCTACAAAGATCCCAGTGACAGAACTAGGCTTTGCACAAGGAGATGCTCCACGAATGTTCTCTGAAGAGCCGCTGGGGAGAGAGCCTGCCTGCCTTCTCCTGGGCTCTGGGAAGCTGTCCCCACTCTTCTAGGCTGTGCCCACTCCCCAGTGCCTGAGCCACCTCCATTTTCAGACACAGGTCTCCTTGTTTTGACCCCCAGGCTGCCTCCTCCCCAGAGGAACAGTCCACTCATGCCACGCCTCAGGAACTACTGCTCAAGGACTGGGCAAGCAAAGGGAGGGGAGAGGGCCCCAGATGTGGACAGATGGAAGCCCAAGAGCCAGTTCAGACATCACTGCCTCAGGGGAGCCTTCCTGGCCACCACCCACAGGCTGGCTCCAGGCCTCTTCCCGGCCTCTCCAGTACCCCAGGTCACCTCTAATGTAGCACACCTTCCTCTATGTAAGTATCTGTGTCAAGTCCCTGCCTAGGACACTAGGATTAATCAGGGATCACTGGATGTACCTGGCACAAAGTATGTGCTCAACCTACGTACATAGAACTAAAGGTGGAAATCAGGGGAGGGAGGGGTAGGTGGAGAGAGGGAGAGGAAGGGCAGGCCTCCTTCAGTGCCCAGCTGTACTTACCTCGTACAACTCCAAGGGGTAGTTACAGGCCTGGGGAGAAGAAAGTAGAGTCAGAGCTCCACGAGAGCAGATGATTGCCCAAGACTAGGGGCCAGGGTGCCTGATACCCACAGTGGTGGGGATGAAGAACTATAATTCCCATCAGGCCCTGGGGCTAGAGCCCCCAGTAGGGCAGAGGCAGGAGCTCCCCAAGTCTTCTGGGAATTGTAGTCCCAGGACCCGAGGCCAACCATGGGTAGAGGGCAAGGCCAGCTCTGAGCCGGGGGAGGCTGGGCTGTGCTCCCCTGGGGAAGCCGTCCAGGTACCTCGAACTTCTGGAGGAGGCTGCAGTTGTCAGCATCGGCCACCGGCACATTGTAATATTCACCCTCCTCCTGGTTCAGTAACTTGTACCTGACATACAGACGGAGACCAGGGCCGGGCAGGGATGGGGGAAGCAGGGCACCCATGGGAGAGGCAGAGACAACCAAAGGGAGGAAAGAGACACAGAGAGACAGACACAGAGATGGAGAGAAAGAGTGAGATAAGGAGGGGGGAGAAGGAGGGTACGGGAGAGGGGAAAGAGAAGAGGAAGAGGAGGATAAGGGGGAAGGAGGCGGCAAAAGAGGAGGGGGAGAGAGGAAGGAAAGAAGAGGAGGAGGGAGAGTGCGCTGAGGCAGAGGGGATGATGGTGGTCTGGAGGAGAGACCACACATGGATGGAGAAGGTGATACAGTCTGCCCCAGCCCCAGCCCCACTCCTCACCAGCCATCCACGGGTGCCTTCAGCAGTTCTGAGACACCAAAGGACATGGCCCCCATGAAGTCATTGCGGGAAGTTCGGTCCCAGTCCCACACCTCCACACTGAGCCTGCGCTCTACGTCCCCGGGCTTCAGGTTGCTGCAGCAGGAGAACAGAGCGAAGCACGGCTGCTTCCCACCCCTGTGGCCACCTCTGCCCTCCAGAAGGGGATCTCTCTCCACCCTGGCTGGTGGGACCCAAGTAAACCCCAGGGCTCGCAGTAGCTCTCCCTCCCTCCCGAACTCTGGGCCTTGCCCATCCCATCCCTCTGTCTCCTGGTCTCTCTCTCCCTGAGCCTCTGTCCTGTCTTTATGGCTTCTCTTTGTGTCCCTGCTACTCCCCCCACCTTCTCCCTCCCCGTCCTGTCTCTCTTTGGGCTCGTACCTCTTGTCCCAAGACCTTCTCTCTGGGGCTCTGTGCCTCCCTCTAGTCTTTTCTTCCTAGTGACTGCCTCTGTCTGTCCCTCTCTGGCTTCCAACCCTTTTCTCTTTTTCCTCGAGACTGTCTGGATCTCCTTTTCTCTCTAGGTCTGACTCTTTCTCTGTCCCCGTCCCACCTGTCCTGACCACCTCTCTGAGTATCTGTGAGTCTAGCTGCCTGTCTTCCCATCTGTCTCTTGATGGTCCTCTCTCTCCTGTCTCTCCTCTCACCACTTCTCACTCTCAAGTGGCGGATTATCTCTCAGCTTCTGCATCTCCATCCCCCTCCCTCAATCATTCCATTCCTTTATCCCACCACCTTCTTCTGCCCCTTTTTGGGAGATTCCCTCTATTCTAATACCTCCCCCACCTTCTCTCTGGGGTTTTCTGGGCCACCAGGACCTTTAGATCATCTCCTGTCAGTTAGCATAGCCTCCCCAGCATCCCAGCTCACAATACAAAGGTCTCGTTCCACACAGGGTTTAGCGTGGCTTTCACTGTCCGGGTCTTCTGTTTTGTCAAGTTCCGAGGGTCTGGGATGAGCTTCAGTTTCACATAAGGATCAGACAGACCGTTGGGGTCCATTGGAATGAGATTACGGGCCTCACCGACTGAAGCACAAATGAGGGGCGGGTAGGGGGTGCGGGGGACTTGAGCTAGAGGCCCAGGAAGAGGCTCCTAGCCCTCCCCAGTCCAATCAAGAACTCCGGGCTCCGACTCTTTTCTTATGACTGCTCACCTCTCCAGAACCAGAAGCCCAGGTGACCAGGCATAAGGCCAACCATTCACCCAGAAACCAAACCCTGATCCTCCCTGGCAACCAGGGCCTCTCACATCCTGCCCTTTCAAGGATCCTGACCCCTAGAAGTTGCAAGAGCCTAGGCTGGAAGCAGGACAAGGCTGGAAGGGGCGTGAATGAGTGAAGGGCAGCGGTGGTGGGCGTGGCCCTCGAGAGGGGCGAGGCCTCACTGGTCTCTGTCCCTCAACCTCCCATCTGGCAAGGGCGGGGCCTCACCAGTCACGTGGATCTCGTCCGCCGTCGGGGCCCGGATTTCCAGCTGCAGGCGCCCACGGCGCTCAGTGTGGTCCACCCCGCACAGCGAGGGCACGCTCCGCACACAGCGCCGGTGCACATTCATCTCGCAGCCTGGCGGGACAAAACTGGGGGTAGCGCAAGCCCATCCCAGGTCCCACACTGTACCGGCGTTTCCCCAGCCCAGACCCTGCGCTTTCAGGCGCAAGCAGCCAGCAAGCCAGCAGCGGACACTCACAGGAGCATTTCATGCCCTGGTGCACCAGTCCGTAGAGCAGGGAGCCGCAGTGGTCGCAGAAGGTGGGGCTGCTGTAGCTGTGCAGGCGGAACTTGTGCTTGTTCCGGGGGTCCTGAGCGGAGGAGAGTTGCTTAGGGGGGCGGAGAGGGCCCCCCCAGCCCAGCAAGAGGAGGATTTTTATCTCCTTTCGCCTTGTTCTGCCTGCCTGCTGCTCCCTCTACTCATTTCGGGCTACAAATATTCACCAGGCGCCTACCGTGCGCCAGGCACTGTTCTGGATAACAGGACTTGGCATTGAACAAATCAAGTAAAAAGGTGCTTGCTACGTGGAGTTTCCTTCCTAGTGGAACAAGGCAGAGTAAACATGGTAAATAAATAAAATATGTAGTGTGATGGACAGTAATAGATGCTCTAGAGAAGAAAAGCAGGGACGGGGACTGCCACACGTTGGGGACTAAAAATTGAAAGAGTAGTCAAAGGAGCCCTACTAACAAAAAAGACAGTTGGGCAGAACATGAACGAGGGGGTTTCTAACATCCTCCCACAAGTTGTTTTCTGAGAATTGTGGGCCACACTGAACCCCAGGATTGTTTCCTGATAGCCTCAGTCAGTGTCTGTTCTCTGGGTGGTCTGCCATCTCTGAGCGTCAAGCGGGATAGGGGTAATGACCCCTCGGTTATGGCAGGCGCCCAGGAGACCTGAATGAACTAGCATAAAACACACAGCAGGACTCTGGATGTTAGGTGCGCTCATTACTGCTCTGACTGTAGTTATTGCTGTGGTTATTACTAGCGATGTTACTGCCAGTCCCACGTAGCTCTGAGTGTGAACAAGAGCTTGTGATTGTGCACAAGCCATTCCCATTCTTGAGCCTCAGCATCCTCCTCTGTCTAGTGGAAATAAGCAATCTGCAGCTTGAAGCAAGGTTAACTTTTCAGAGTCATTTCTGCAGGAATTTAGGACACCTGTACAGCATCTCCTAACCCCCACCTTCTACCCCCAGGGCAATGTCTGGTTGTTAAATAACTTGATATTTTTCTTTTTCTAAGAATTCATCGAAAGAATTATCATAGGGAAAAATTTAGAACAGTCTTGGCTTTTATTTTAGCAGGGTTTCTATTTTGAATATATATATTTGGGTGGGGGGAGGCAGTTGGCAGTGACCACCATCTCCTTCAGGGTTCTGGGCTCCTAACTCAAAGGCCTCTTGCCACCCTAAATAGGATGCCTGTGTATGCGTGTGTTGGGGAGGTTCTCAGCAGAGTGCCTGACACAAGCTGTGCACAGACATAAGCTGTTATTCTCAAAGTGAAAGTCCTTGCTAAGCCAGCAAGCCAGCAGCGGACACTCACAGGAGCATTTCAGAGAGCCCAGAGCCTCCAGTTAGGTAGATCCAGGTCTAGATGTTGGCTCTAACCATTACCTGACCCTGGGCCTCCCCTGGACCAGCCCTTTTAGGACCTTAGGTTTCTATACTGTGAAATGGGGGCCATGAGCCCACCCTAAAAAGTATCTATGAGGATCAAGTGAAATCATGCTTCCAAGCCTTTGGTATTTCTAAAGTCCTTGATCTGTGTTGCTTACAACAAGATCAAAAGCATAAAGAAGAAAAGAGAGAGGCTCAGAGGAAAGACTGCCTCCTCACTGTTCAACCCGTTTCCTCTCTGATGATGACACTTTCAGCAATGATAATAATAAATAATATTTTGATTCTATGTTCCAAATACCATCCATGAGTATTCGACTCACTGAAAACTCAAAATAATTCCATAGGTGGGCACAATTATCGCCCCCATCTTACAGATCAGGAACTTGAGATCAAGCGGCAATTCTGTGGACCTTTCTCCCTCTGTCTATCTTCTAATCCAGAGCAGTCACCCACCTGTGTCACACCCTGGACCAGTACACCCACCCAGCTTCGGGGAACTGTCAACACCAGCTGGGGACGTCTTGATCTGTGCTGTCCCACTCAGCAGCCACTAACCACATGTAACTCTTTAAGTTTAAATCAGTTGGAATGGAATGGAATTAAGATTCCTGCCCCCCAGCAGAAGCAGCCCCATTTCATGTGCTCACTAGCTGCATGTGGCCAATGGCCACCTGAGAGCACACACAGGACACCTCCATCATCAAAGTGCACTACGGCCAGGGCTAGCTCATCAGCTGCATTTTACAGAAGAGGAAACTGAGGCTCAGAAAGAAAGTGGAGGCCTGGGAGGGGCACCAAGAGTTGAGTTGACTGTTCTTGTCAGCCCTAGAGAAGGAGAGGGACAGGGTGGGGAGGCTGTGTGGACCTGAGTGTGCGCACGTGTGTTTGACTGCACTGGGTGTGTGTGGGTGTGTGCCACAGGGTCTCCGGGCTGCCTTCTCTCAGCACTGCTCGAGGTCCAAGACCCACCATTTCCTGTTTTAGCCTCTCTCAGGTATCTGCGTGTCTGCCTCTGATTCTTAGCCTGTCTCTGTCTCCAGACCCCCCTCTCCTCCCCTTTGTTGCTTTCTCTGTTCCATTTCTCTTTTTCTGTATCCATCTCTTCTCTTGCGACTTTCTTTTTCTGCATCTCTGTCTTTTTTTTTTTTTTTTTTTTTTTGGTCTCATCTAAAGGTATCAATGTCCAAATTGATCTCTGTTCCTCAGGCCTCAATTTCTTAAATCGCTCTACCTCTGGATTGTAGCCTACCCCCTCCAGGGCTAGTCTGTGGTCCCCTCACCTGTACCTCCTCTCTGTCCCCCACCTGTGTCCCTGGCCTGTCCCAGGCCCCCTTGCATTCCCCCTTTCCAGGCCAAGGGCAAAGAATCTGGGCCAGACTAGCTCCCCCTATCTCTCCAGCCCCCCTCCCCTCCCAGCCTTAAAAATAGCAGGAGAAATTGGGACGGACGCCGAGGGGGTGAGGGCGGGGGTGCGGCTTGAGGAGGAAGAACCAGGTGTCCGGACACTCACATCCGTCTGGGGGCCCTTCCCAGCGCCTGGACACTCGAAGGTCACAAATTCGTGGCATCGTCGATGAACCACAAAGCTGCAGACTGAAGGTGAGAATCATAGAGACACATAGGCAGGGAGCGATGGGCAGATCCAGAGAGACCCCCACAAGTCACAAAATCGGAAAGAGACACAAAATTCTGACAGAGGAAACCAGAGAGAGAGGATTCCAACATACAGAGTCCAACAGAAAGAAAATCAGAAGTGAGACCCTGAGTGGGGAAAAACCAAGAACAGTCTCAGAGATGCAGAGAATCATAGACACGGAGCACAGAGCCCCCAATGTGCAATCACAGCCCAAGGGAGACAGACAGGAAGAAAGAAAATAGGATTCCACGGACAAGTAGACCCCAGCCCACAGATGGATAAGAAAGCCAGGAGAGAGGCAGACAGATTTGAGGAGAGAAAACACAGAAATATTCTCAGACACCGCGGAGAGTAGCAACTTCGGCAGAAGTGAGTCTGGGGGCGCTGCTTCGGCCCGCCCCCCACCCTGACTCACTGTGTTCTCAGCAGTGGCAGCTGGTGCTTTAGGACTCGCCCCCCCACCTCCGCCCCCCAGAACTGCCTGCCGGCTGGGCCCCCACCCGCCCATCCTTGACCCCACCCGGCCTGCCCCTGCCTAGGATGGCGTTGTCATGGTGATGGCTGCTTGGGGGGGGGGGGCTCTGACTTTGCATCTCCAGCCCCTTCCCCCTTCAGCTCCCCTTTTCCAAATCTCCCTGTTCCCATGGCAACAGATTCTCCAAATATCTGTCCCCACCTGGAGCCGGCCGAGGGAGGGGCCCCCAGCACCACCTCCGCGGTGGCCCTGCCATCAGAGCTCCCTCCCCACCACAGGCTGTGTCTCTGCCACACCCCCCGCCCCGGGCTCCCCCGCGCCTCTCTGGGGACCAGAGAGCACGTGTGTCAGCAGCCTCAGCTGTGAAGCCCCAACCTTCACCCTCCGGGGGTCCCGGCAGCCCAGGTCCCAGTTCTTACCTTGACATTGCAGGCCCTGCTTGCCAATTCCCCTGGAAGAGCAAGGATCTGAGGTCAGCGCAGGAAAAGGTACCTGGGTCCTCCCACCTCTGAGACCCGTAGGAGGTCTGAGGTCTGTGGCCTCCGACCTTCGGTCCCAGCTGCCTCCTCTTTCTACAAGCCAGAAATTCTGGACTCCAGCCCCTCCTCCCTCAGACCCTGGACTCCAGCCCCTAGCCCCTCCTCCCTCAGACCCAGGAGCCCAGGGTGGCCCCAGGCTCCCACCATCCTGGAACCTAGGATCGGGGCCGCAGCCCCCTCTCTGCTCGCCCCTCGGAGGTCTGTGTGACATGAGTCTGCACCTCCAATTCCCTCCTCTCTCAGGCCCCCAGCCCCCTTCCCTCACCAGATGAAGTCGGTGCAGTGGCTGCAGAAGGTTGGCTGCTTGAAGAAGCGTGCGGTGAACTTGTGGCTCTTGACTTCGTGGACCACCTTCTGCCTCAGGGCCCCCTTTCTGCAAAACAGGGGTCGGGGTCCCCCCTCTGAATCGCCTCCGCCGGGGCCCAGACCCGCCATGGCCCCAGAAATGCAGCAGGGACCAGGATCCTGCCTTTCTGGGGAAACAGGTGGACAGGAGAGGAACGGGGACTCGGGATTCCGAGGTGGGAAGGAGAGGGGCGAGGCACCTCCAGGTGCGCAGCGCCGGGCAGGGAGCCGCACCCCCGCCGGCCCCGCCTGGGGGAGCGGGCGGGTGCGGGAGAGCAGAGCAGGGGCGCCGAGGAGCCGGAGGCACGGGCGGCGGCGGCGGGAGCTTCGGCTCGGCACCTGCAGAAATGTGGGAGCCCCGGGTGGGGGGAGGCGTTGCTATGGCGACCGAGGGGCGGGGTTTAGGCTTAAAGGCGCCCCCCTCCCTGAGACACTGGACGAATGCCCTGCCTCTCCCCTACACGTGCACACACCCACTCCGGGAGCTGGCTGCGGGGAGAGGGCATCCTCCGAGCCTTGCCCGCCCCCTATCTGTTATCCTGCCCAGCCGCCTGTTTCTCCCCCACCGAGTGCCTTGCTGAGTCCTGTTCGCCCCCTGCGTCTCCGCTCGGGCCTCCGTGTGTCACTCTGCGTCAATCAACAAACTTTCTGCTTAGTGCGGAGGATCCAATGGTGAACAGAAATTTGGTGTCTCACTTTCCTCGACGCACCGGAGTCTCTTTTTTCCCATTATCTCTGAATTTTTTTTCTAATGTCTCTCTTTGGAAGTGTCTCTTCCTGTTGACTTTGTCCCTATCCCTATTCGTGGGGATTCATATTCTTATATCCGCCGCCCCCACCTCGGTTTTCCTTTCCCTATGTCAGAGAATGTCTGTTTCTATTTCTCTATTTCCTTTGCTGTGTGTCTCCATCAATGCCTGCCACCCTCTCTGGGTATGGGTGTTACGTGGTCAGTCTCGATCTGATTGTTCTTGCCTCTTCTCTCTCGCACATCCCTTATTTATACATGCTTGTCTCTGTTTCTCTTTATGGCTAATCTGTTTTTGCTTCTATCTTTCTCCCGAATCTCTTAATATGTTTCTCTGTGTCTGTCCCTCTCGGGCTCTGTCAATCTCTCTGTCGCTAGGAAAAAGCTCTGAATATTTGCATCTGCCTCTCCCTCCCTATGTCTCTTTGTGATTCAGTCTCTCTCCATTTTCTCTTCTCTGTCTCTGCACCTTTCTGAGTCACTATTTGTTCCTCTGGCTCTGTGACTGTTTTGGGGGCTCACTCCTTCTGTATCTCCCTGGGAATCAATGTCATGGAGGTTGCGTCCCTGGCCCAGGGAATCTCTGATCTCTAGGGGCAGTTCCTCTCCACCTGTGTCTCCTTGAGAAATTCCATCTCTGGGGTTCTCCCCCTCCCCCACGTCTCCCTGGGACTATTCATCTCTGGGGGTCGCTCCCCAAGTCTCCCTGGGAGCCTGTGGGCCCTGGTAGCCCACTGCTTGCACCTCCCCGCTCCCCCTCCGCTGGCCGGTGCCCCCCACTCTCGCGCGCTTCCGGGTCCGGGCTCGCTGAGGCCGCGCTGTTGCCAGACAACCAAGGCCCGCCCCGGGCTCGGGCGCAGTGCACCCTGGGACCTGCAGTCCGCGCCGCGCGCCGGCTGAGCCCGGGCGCGGCCCGGACCTTCTTTTCCCGGCGTGCCGCGCGCGGTGGGCGGGGCCTCGCGCTCCAGGTCCCGGTCCGGAGGATTCCAGCGTTGAACGCTCTCTCCGCCAGCGCGGGTCCTCTGACCTTCAGGCCGCCTCCACGATTCCGGCCGGCGGACCCGGGAGACTGGCCTAGAAGCCCCTCCGCCTTCTAGGCCAGTGGCCTCTGCCCTCTCCCGAGTGCCCAACGCTTCCCCCGGCCCCGTGGTGACCGTGGTAGCTGTTTTTTCTGGTGCCTTCCAGAGGCCGGGGCGGGAGGCGAGACGCCCTCGGAGAAGACGGATCGGTGCAGGTTGGACTCCCGCAGAGATGAAGAGGCTTTTCTTTACCCAAAAGGAGTGTGCCCTACTTGGCCCTACCCCCTCCTGCCGAACTCTTCAGTGCGCCTTCCGAAGTGCTTCTGCAGGTGTCGGTGCAGAGCGTGGTTTCCCTGGGGATGTAACTGCCCTCGGTTAGGGGAAACGGGACCTTCTGTGGAATAGAGGTTCACGGCAGGAGCAATGCACTTAATCTTGATCGGGGTCTTCTACTGGTGTGTAGTCAGGGTGCACACAGCAGACAAGCCCATGGAGCTGATGCGGGAATGTGGGCAGGCTCAGATCCTGTAGGCCTTGAATGCCACCGAGGGCTTTTGATAGCACCATAGGCAGCGTGGAGAATTTCAGCAGGGAGGGCAGGACCAGCTATGATTGGGAAATTCTCTAATGCTAGGGAAGGCTGGAGGTCAAATGGTCAAGGAGGAGGCTGGGGCAGTAGCTCAGGTGAAACAAACGGAACTTTAGCTGAACCAGGACCCTGGAAGGGAACAGATATAAATGGTTCTTAGGAGGAGGAATCCATGGTGTTTTAGTGCAGGTCCTTGGGTTCTCAGCCCTGAAAGGCTATGACCAGGCCAGGGAACCTGGAAGGAAGTTATTTCAGAGGAAAGATGCTGCACTCCGTGGGACATTGTGTTTCTGAGGTGCTCAGGAGACTTCACGGAGGGGGAAATCTTGTTCATTTTTATCCCATCCAGCCCTCCTGGCTTGGGGGAGGAATTTAGAAGACCCAGATTCTGGTAATGTTAGCTTTGTTTTTTTGGCAGGGGGAGAGTTCTGGGGGTTGAACCCGAAAGTGTTTTACCACTGAGCTGCACCCCCAGCCCTTTTTATTTTTTTATTTTGAGACAGGGTCTCACTAACTCGCTTTGGGCCTTAAGTTGCTGAGGCTGGCCTTGAACTTGTGATCCTCCTGCCTTGGCCTCCTCAGTCCTCCTCAGTCGCCAGGATAAGCGCACCCTGCACACTAGGGTTTTCTGATGAGGCCAGGATTGTCTTGGCTCCAACCTCCTCCTCCCACTAGACTGAAAAATCTGTGCTGGGCCCCACCACTCTCCTGGAGCTCTCCCCAGTAATAAAGAAAGCACAAGTTCTCCTTTTGTCTTTATATTGAGCTTTTTAAAAAGAACATTATGGATGTGGGAGTGGGGGAAGGGACAAGGCTTCTATGACTGACAGCAGAAGCTATTGGAACCAAAAGCTCCAGGGAATTAAAAAAAATAAAATATATATTTATACATTTATATTTCACATTAAGCATGTGAGTCCCAGAGAAGCAGGAAGCAGCAGCAAGAAGCATCTAGCACACAGAAACACGTGCACATGCACCCCACTCAAGCAATGCCATTCTTCTGGCTATGGCAGCAGCAATCCCCGTTCCCCACCCACCCAAAAAGAAATGAAAGCTGAAAGGAAACTGCTTGAAGAATAGGGCTACCCAGTAATTTCTGCCCTCATGACCAGGGGAAAAAAGAAAAAAGAAAACCCAGGCAGATGTTGCCTTTAAGGCTGGCAGTGGCCATTTTATTCCCATCCTTGCCAAAGCAGGACACGTTATTTGTAACACTGAGGACCACATCACTGCCTCTCAAATACTTCAGACCATCATCTTCAAGACCTTTTTTTTTTTTTTTTTTGATCCACAGAATAACTGGGATGAAAGGCATCCGTACCTCTTGCTACCTTTAAGATGGCCTCTAGGCAGTGGAACTTTAGTAAGCCTGGCAACAATTCAGCAGTCAACCTCGGCAAGACTGAGTGCCAGGCAGGGGGCCTAGGGACCCAGGGTCTGTGCTTAAAGCCTCCCGCCCACTAGGAATTACTGACCTCCAGAGTTTTTTTTTTTTAGTTTAAAGGGGAGGCGCACTGTACATCCTCCTCTACTGGGAGAATGGGGGGCTGATGCCTAGCTACCCACCCTCACCCCTCCCCCAACACAAAAATACACAAGAACTAAGGCACAGCTAGGGCGGGCAGACATGCTTTGGCAATGAGGCCCCTGAGGAGGCCAGGCATGAACAGCTGCAGTGAGGGGTTGGGATGTGTAGAGCTCAGCACCTTTGGAGGTGGGGTGGAGGGAGACGAAAAGTCTCAGGGCTCCCAAAGGAGGGAGATGTGATCTGGAAATGGGACAAAGGAAAAACCAGAGATGAGAAGAGGCAGAAACAGCTCAGGGCCAAACAGGATGTGGGCAAGCAAACAAAACAGGAAGGAAGGAAGGAAATGGCAGGAGGAAAGGGGAGAAAAGTTGGTGACAGCGTGAAGAAAACGGAGGGGAAAGAAGGAATCAGGAAATAAAGACAACGGAAAACGCCGATGAGAAGAATGAAGAGGTTGGAAGGAGGGACACGGGAGCCCTTTGTGAGTCTTAGACCTTGACAAACACCAGGCGGGCAGAGTACACCAGGTCAGCCACGTAGGCCAGCAGGTTGATGGCTGTCAAGATGGCCACAGCCAGTCGGCGGTCCCAGCTACACACAGAGTGGGGGTGTCTGACAGCACAGCCCCCATCCCTCGCCCGCTGGGGCTGGCCACCATACCTCTCGTCGAACTGGTACAGGGGCCAGAGGACCAGTGCAGTGGCATACAGGATGACAGACAGCAGGGCCAGGCCTGACAGGAAGCTAGGGAAGGGGATGGGCAGCATGTTGGTACAGTCCCCCAGGTTCAGCAAGATGGCCACAGCTGCCAGGATGAAGCAGATGGCATACACTGCCACACACCACTCCAGGGCCGGCGCGTGCTGGTACAGGTGGGGGCTGCTGATGAAGGCGAAGATGATGCAGGCTACGAAGGTCTCTAGCACCTTGAGCAGCCCTGGCACAGTAGCCATGTAACCGGTGATCTCACCCGGCCTTGCCCGGGTCCAGGCCACTTCAGTGGCATACGCCACACACGCGATGCAGGAGAAAGCAGTGGCAGCGATGGCGTGGTCCCGGGTGCGACCGTGAGACAGGAACTGCACATAGGTGGTAGGGTAGATGATGGAGGACGACAGGCAGAAGAGGGCCGCGTAGCAGGCGTAGGTGATTGGGAAGTTACGCCAGGACAGGGGGAAGCGGGACTGGAGCCCACCTAACTCCACGATGAGGATGATGAGGGTCACGGAGAAGCAGAAGCACCAGGTGAACATCGACCAGTTACCCATGGGGCCCATCCAGGCGCCCACACTGGCCACCAGCGAGAAGGCCACACAGGTGGACAATAGCTGCAGCAGGCGCAGGAGGCCCAGGGGCTGGGTCAGTGCCCGAGGAGACCCCACAATAGTTGAGGACCCCAGACCTGAGGACGATGTGGTCGTGATGGTTGTGCGGGTCACCGTCACCGGCATGGCTGCAGAAGGTGGAGAAAGATGGTACCTCAGTGAAGGCCCACACAAAGAAATCAGGTGCCCAGCCCTCATCTCTCCCAGGACAAATTATTCCAGGACATGGGGCTTTCAGTGTGCAAAACAGGACAGTCCCAGGCATGTCGGAATGATTTGGTCACCCTGGTTCTCTGCTCAGACCCACTTCACCCAAGTCAGAACCCAGAATTCTAGGTCCTTGTCTTTCTTCTCCCCACTCCTGCCACCCAAAGCTGTCTTTCCCTCCTCAGCAACCCAGCCCCCTAACAATGTGGCTCCTCCTGGACCCACACACATGAAGACAAGAGGCCTATCTTGCAGGCTCCAAAATCCCCTCTGAACTTCCTCCTCCTCATGGAGACCCAGGGCTCTGCACTCCAGCTGCTATTAACAAACTTCCTTTTTTCATGAACTAACAGTAACTCGGACATTTCTGGGTCCTGCTTATCCAAGAGTTCAACTTCCACGTGCTGTGTTCTCACAGGTCTGATCAGGGCTCCCAACCTGCATGGTCTTCCAAGTTTCCGGAAGGGGGTCTAAACTGCTGCTCCCTCCGCTCTCCACCCTACCGCATAGGTCAGGAATCAGATTTAGATCTAGAGTACTGTAAATCTCGGGGGCTAGGTTTCCTCCTTTGCTCCCCCACACTGAGTGCGTCCTCCCCCAGGAGCCCATGAGTTCTGGAAAACTCAGCTCCTCACATTCCCAACTCACCAGCACCCCAGCTCCTTGAAGTCTCTAGCCTCCACCGGTCATTCAGCCCTCAGCCTCCTACCGGTGAGTCACATTCTGCGGACTCGGTAAGCTAACTCCTTTCTCCACACTTCCAATTTCTACATCTCCTACTTCTCCTCCTAAAGACCCTCAGGTATAGGGACAAGATGTTCGGGCCCTTCCTCAGGATGCGAAAATGTCTAATCTCAGTTGACATCCCTAAAAATATCAGGACATGGTTCTCAGGCAACAAACTTCCCTCCCTCCAGTGTCAGGCACACAGCAGAACAAAAAGCAGGCTTTACCTCCCCAGAGGTCTGTCCCAAACAGCTCCCAGAGGACAAAGAACACTCCACTCCCCCCATGGACGTGGGAGACCCTATTCCTTGGATCCTGAGCTTCAGTCCTCTCCTTCCTCAGACCAGGGTCTGGGCGCCCGCCGCTTCCCTCAGCCCGGGTGCCTGGGGCCTCAGCGCACTCAC
The DNA here is from genome assembly GCF_902686455.1 of Sciurus vulgaris. Classification (NCBI taxonomy): domain Eukaryota; kingdom Metazoa; phylum Chordata; class Mammalia; order Rodentia; family Sciuridae; genus Sciurus; species Sciurus vulgaris. The sequence continues at coordinate 70,701,284 of NC_136478.1, read as the reverse complement.
CAGCGGTCTTAACCGAGCGCCCCAAAGAGAAAGATCCGGCAGTGGAGGCAGATTCAGTCGCACACCTGGAACAGACTGGTCAGAGCACCTGGAGCGGAGAGAGGCCCTCTGCGTCAGCTCATAGCCAGCTGACCTGGCTCCTCCCCCGGGACCCAAGCGGCCAGCGCGGGCCGTGGGCTCCTCGGCCTTGGCGCGCCTCCCGGTCGGGCCCGAGACTTGGCTCCCTGCCCAGACGGATCCAGGAGGTGACCCTAGAGAAACGCCGCCCCTTCTTCCTCCCCTGGTACAAACTGTGGGCGGGAGTGCAGGGAAACAGGCGAAGGAGCACGGCCCGCGGCCAGCGAGGGGCGTGTGCGATCCTAACCCTGCCCTGGCCTAGGAAGTCCGCGGCGGGCGGCTGGAGGCCCTGGGCGGTGGCTGCGGGGGCGGGCTGCCCAGCCGGGCCCGACGTCTCCGCGCCTTATAAGGGCTTCAAGTCGCTGCAGCCATCTGGAATGTGCAACGGACCCAGAGGCGGTGCTGGGACCCCAGCCCCGCACCGGCCAGAGCCTTGACCACCCCTCCCCTGACTGTGAGGGGAGGGGCGCCCCGACTCCCAGGTCCTAGCAGGGCTGGCAGCCCGAATTTCTGGGTTTCAAAAGTGTGAGTTCTGGGTCCCTGTAAGAAGGGCTGGAAACCTGGGCCGCCATGAAGGTCTCTAAGAGACGACTGACCCCAACTTCACCTTGCCGAGGCCCCCAGGCTCCAGGCCGGAAAACTGGCGCAGGGTGCCCAGAGATCAGTAGCCAGACCTCCATGAAGGCAGGTCCCCGGCGAGAGCTTGCATAGCGGGCACCTGAGAGGTGCCGCACGGAGTCTGACACCTCCAGCTGCCCAGGCCCGGCCAGGACCTGTTAGCAGGAAGTCCAGACTAGCCGCACCCCCTGAGCTCGCGAAGGCGGGCCACTGCCCCGCCGCCCACCCGAGGAGGAAGGAGGAGCAACGTAACTCATTCAGCACTCGCGGAAGGTGGGTCTGCAGCAGAAGGGGGGTGGGGGGAGCCCGCGGAGCGGGGGTCCACCCCGCCCTGAAGGCCTCCAGCAGCCGCCTGAGGTCAGAGCTCAGGAATGCAAAGCCGCAGACCGAAGCTGGCAGAGGAAACGCCCCTTCGGGCTTCCCAGCGGAGTTCGGCTCCCCAGCCACACCCGGCACCTCTGCGCCCTCCCTCCACTCCAGGCGCCACACCCATCTCTCCATGGACACGAGGGCCGCCCCGAACCCCGAATCCCGCCTCCTCCACACAGGAGCTAGACAGCCTTGTGTTTTCCTGGCCTCCCAGCTCTGGTCATGTTTTAGGAGTTTGGGTGCCGAATCATAGCCCCCCGCCTTGCAGGGAAGCACGAAGTTCCAATTCTGTCCGCCCCCTGGAGGGAGAGGGCCAGAAATTCTAAACTGCAGCCACTCTCCTTTCCCAAACCCAGGAGTCCCAGTCCCAAGTCCCACCCCCCTTCCTTAGAAGAGCACCTCGCACCTCGATTACAGCCCCAGCCGGGCACCTGGCAGGCCCATCTGTCCACGCCCTCAGACCCAGGGGTGGACACCAGCCCCTCCTCCAATGGACAGCCCTCCTCCCTCAGACCCAGGGCCCAGGCCCCCGGCTCTTCTCTTTAAGATGTGTGACCTGTATGAGTCCAGGTTCTCAACCCTCTGCTCTCCAGAACCCTGAAAGCTTGGTCCAGCCCCAGTCTTTCTAGGGACGAAGACGTTCTGAATCACAGCCCATTCCTCCCTCGACCCAAGGATCCCGAACCGCTGCTCCCGCCCTCTGGGGCCCCTCAGCCTCACCTCTCCGGCCAGCGGCGGCTGTGGCTGAAGCAAGGGCGACAGCTGCAGACCAGAAGGGTCTGCGAGCTGGGTGGGGTTGGCGGGCTGGGGAGGGAGCGCGGGCGGGGCCGGGGGCGGGGCGGGGCCGGGGCCAAGCTTGGGGCTGGGGCAGTGGAAAGGGACTTCCCCAAGCAGGGGCTATCCCCTGCCCGCCCCGGGGGCGGAGCCAAGATCAGACCACGCCCTTCCCGAGGAGAAGCGTGTAGCGGATCCCGCGCCCTACCAGTGAGCGTGGTGAAGAACTGAGGTCACCGTTGCCATGGTGACAAAACAGGAAGACACAACAGCTGGCGGAGCGGGGGCTCCTGGGGGATGCCCTCCCGACACAACCCAGAGAAGTCTCCAGGATAGGCCGGGAAAGACTGTTTCCATAGAAACCCGCATGTTTATGGTTTGTTTAGAACAGAGCCCACCAACTCAGGTCCCCACCCCCAGCCTCTTCTCACTCATTGTGCCTCTCCCTCATGCCCCCGCCATCCTTGACTGCTCCCGTCACCCGCTCTGCTAAGGCAGACGAAACCCTAGCTACCTGGTTTGCAACGGATTGGGGGACCAGACCCCCCGGATGAATAGGATCCCCGCGCTAGGGTCTCTGTCTACCAGAAAGAAGATGGAGTTGAGAGTGTCAATCCTGGGCTAGCTAGAATCCCTGACTCCTGGGTTCCCCAAGAGAATAGAGACTAGATTCCCTATATTTAAGGGTCTTGGGCGGGGAGGTCCCCTAATCCACATTTACACTGGTGTCTGCGGCTTAAGGACAGACGGGTGGGACAGACTCCTGGGTTTCAGATACCACAGTCAATAGGGGTGGAGGGGTGTTGCAGCAAAATTCCTGGTTCCCATGCTGTAGGAGTTGGGGGCAGGGACTACTGGGCTCCACATGCTGCCTAAGTTGGGGGACCCTGGTTCCTGACTGAAAAGCACAGTCTGAACTCAGATTCCGGGGTTTTCAGAGCAGATGTGGTTGCAAACCGAGCCTCCTGGGCCTGGAAAGAGATATTTTTGGCCTGCATTCCTGGCTCCTGGACCGAGGAAGGGCCTCAGAGTCTAAATGAGGACAGGGCTGGGGCTGGGGGCTCTGGATTCCGGGTTCTACAAGAGGGAGGCATCCAATGCCTCAATGTGTCGGGGGCCCAGGGCAGAGAAGGGTTTCAGGGTTCATTTTTTTAGGGGCGGCTCTGAGGCGTTGAAACGGACTGACAGAGCCAAGAAGGAAAAAGGAAGCCGAAGGTCGGGATGCTGGGCCCCCGGGGAGGGGCTGGGCGGGGACCCGGGACGCCTGGTTCCCTCCCTCCTGGCCGCGCTCACTCACCGCGCTCTGCAGCGGTCCCGGGCGCGGCCCTGCTCGGCTGCAGCTGGGCGGGGCCTGGTGGCGACTGCGGATGCTTCGCGACGCTCAGCTAACCGGAGCTTCCTCTGCTGCTGCCGCTGGGCACCTTCCGGGGAACGACTGAGCAGGATTTAGGCCGAGTCCCAGGGTGGAAGCCGCGCGCATGGAGGAGGGAGGGGTCCTCAGGGGTCCGCGAGCTCGGAGTACCCGGCTGCGTGCCTGACGGAGGAGGGAGGGGCTGGAGGGGAACCTGGGCTCCTCGCTCCGCAGGGGTGGGGGCAGTGATGGGAGGAATGAAGCGTGTGAGCTCGCTTTTGTGCCCCAGCAGAGTGAGGGGGTCCAGACACCTTGTCCTGTGCTGCGTAGGGGTGCGTGGGGCGGGGGGGTGTTCGTTTGTTTTGCTGTCCTGGGAATTGAATTCAGGGCTCGCACGCACGCGCTTGCCAAGTGCTCTACCTCTGAGCTATATCTCCAACCTCTTTATTTTGAGGTAGGGTCCTACGAAATTGCCCAGGCTGGTCCCTAGTCTCTGGGATTACAGACATGGGCTACCACAACCGGCAGGGGAAGGTTTTTATTTGGAGGGTAAGTGACAGGAGGGGGTTTTAATGCTCCCAGTATCTGAACTTGTCTAAAAAGAGTGGGCCTATGTATTGGCAGAAGTCAGTATTAGTTGAAGGCTCCCTGGAGCCTCCTCAGGGTATGGACACACCTCCTTGGCCCCATCTCTTTCCCCCTCCTGCCTATGTCAACCACCTCTACCTGATCCCAATGTGGTAGACCTGAGGTTCAGAAGGGCCTCTGCTTATACAAATACTATGTTGGGCCCTGTGGTGGACGCCTTTCCTTTTTAGGCATTAAAACTCCTCAATATCAGGGTTCAGGGTAGCAGGGACAGGATGTAAAAACATTTGCCTTTTTCCATCCCCTCCCACCCCCAGTGCTGGAGATGGAGCCCCAGGCCTCAGCTTGTACATGCTAGGCAAGGACTCTACCACCATGCTACACCCCCAGCACAAGATGCAAACATTTGAAGAGTGAGTCACTGGGTGTGATTTTTCAGAAATGGCCCTCTTAGGTTCCCAGGTCTGTTTAATCTGGCGACACGTACCTGCTACTGGTTCAGTGTTTACCCATCCTGTAGGACAGAACCCCAACCCTGCAGACGTTATCCCTAACCTGGAACTGCCACCCAGTCTCACACAGGCTGCACCTCTGTTCTCCCAGGCTAACTGCATTGGGGCGATGGGGTACATGGACAGCACCCCCACACACACACACACACACTGACATCCTCATAAATTGAGTTCCTTGATCAGAAGCAATATTGTGTGTGTGTTAACATTGTGGTGAATAGAGTCTTTCATTGCACACAGAGAGGCTGCTTTTGGCAGAAGTGCAGAGGGCAAGGAAAGCAAATAACAAGGCCAGAGTTATTTATTCCAGGGAGGAAAAACTCATTGCCCAATCCATGATGGAAGGGGTCCAATGTAATCCTCAACTGACCAGGCATTTGACGAGTCTTCCTAGGAGACTGTGCTTTGGTGGGGGCTCAGCAGTTGCTGCTGCCAATGAGGTGGGCATTCCTGAGTGCTGGAGCTGGCTAATGTCGGAGGGGCAAACCCGTGGTGGCTCACCATGGCCATGTTGCTCAGATGTCCACTGAGCAAGCACTAGAAAGTCTGACCTGGAGCCACAGAGCAGCCATTTGACCTACCAGATGGCATAATAGCATTCTCTGCAACATTGTTTGGGGGAGAGTTCACCTGGGATACAGATTGTAGGCTGTTTTTCACTCTCAGTGCTGCTGACACTAAATCTGGGGGTTTTATTTTTTTACACTGTCAAGTTTCTGGCACTCCAGATACCAGCTGGGTAGCTGCTGTTTCAATTCCATTCCAGTACTGCCCAAAGTTAGTGTTGGGGGCTCTGTCCTACCAGGCTGTGTCCTTCCAGGCTGCGCCCACTAGATGCAGATGCCAGGCCTGGGCCTCCCATGGCTCTGTTTCCGGGACCCCAAGACCCCCTCCTCGGGTCTGATGATTTTCTAGGAGGGCACGTGGAATCTGGGAAGGCATCTTAGTTGCTACTGCTGGTGTATTTCAAAGGGCATATTTCTTATATCACAGTCTCATACAGATGTGCCATACTTGGGGCCCATTTGACATCTGTCCAGTCACCCATGAGCCTCCTTCCTTGGAACAAAGCGGGCTAAAAAATGCCTGCTCTCCTGGGGGACGTCTTCCCTTTCACCGGTGACACAGGGGTCAAGGTGAAATAACATCTTCGTCTGGAGAAGATGTTCTTACTGGCCTCGGGATTTAGGGCCCCAGTGTCTTCCCCGAGGTGCAAGCTTGCAGCTTCCTGGGACTGATCCTCTCCCCTATAGCTGCTCCTTCCTGGTTTTGGGGTCTTATCAGCACAGTATCATCAGAGCATCTGACCAGATAGCTGTCCAGGAAGTTTTGAAAGACCAGACTCTCTCCTGGGGAGTCTGTTTGGAATTGGCCTGAAAGAATTTCACCTATAGAACTGCCATTTATCTGGGTTAGCTTTCTAGGGCCGCTGGCACAAATTATCCCAATCTTTTCCTCTTTCTCCTTTTTCTTTCTTTCATTCTTTCTTTTTTTTTTTTCTTCTTATTTGGGGGGGTCTGGGAGTTGAATTCACACTTGCTAGACTAGCACTCTATCACTGCACCACACCCCCCAGCCCTCTTTAAAATACTTTTTAATAAAAGTATTGCATAAAATTACCTTCAGGGGCTGGGGCTATAGTTCAGTTGGTAGAGTGTTTGCCTCGTACACACAAGGCCTGGGGTTCAATCCCCAGCACCTCCAAAAAAAATTACCTTTTTTACATGCAGAGAACTTTCATGTTTAGCTTGGGTCACATCACCAGATAGTCTACGGTGTATGCAAATATTCCAAAATTTGAAAAAACAATCTGAGAGCCCAAACGCATCTGGTCCCAAGCATTTTGGATAAGGGACACTCAGTTTGCACACTATTTTATTCTCCTCAACCTTCGACACCCTCTCCTCCCTCTCATCCCTCTCATCTCCCCCTAGGACCTACAGTCTTTAAATAGAAAACAGAAACCTTAACTTCCCCATGTCCAAACCACAGACCTCAGCGCCCAGCCAGGACTGTTCCTCCCCAATGATAAGGAAACTGCTTTACCTCATGCTGACCTTCTTCTGACCCCTCCTTTGTGGGGGAGGGTGCGTAGGTTCAAACCCATGGCTGCACCCCAGCCCTGCCTTCTTGTTCTCTGTGTGTGTGTGTGTGTGTGTGTGTGTACGCGCGCATGCACACGTGTGCGTGACTTTGTGCTGGGGATCGAACCCAGGGTTGCTCCACCACAGAGCCACATCCCTGCTCTTCATTTCTATTTTGAGCCTGGGTCTCCCAAGTTGCTCAGGCTGGCCTCCAACTTGCCATCCTCCTGCCTCACCCCTCAGGCGCTTGGGGTCACAGGTCTGTGCCCCTCACCCAGCAGGTCCCACCTGGTTCTTCTTATGGCCATGTCCTGATGGCTCTTGCCACGCTCCAGTCCTCACCCCTCCTGACCTGTGGCAGAGCCTAGCAGACAGCAGCATGATCTACTGCTCCGTAAACAACAGAAGCCACGCTTGGCGCCTTATGACCAGGCGGGTTTCTTGTCTCTTCGTTTTCTTCTCTCGCCATTTCAGAGCTGGGTGCTCGGCAGGGCAGTGATCAGGGCGTAGACCAGGACTGCATTTTCATCCGGAGTCTCAACCGGGGCAGGATCGGCTTCCAGGCTCAGACTCATGTGCCGGTAGGATTTGCTTCCCTGTGGCTTCAGAGCTTGGGAGACTCTCTCCTTCAGTCAGCAAGGAGAGACTTTAAGGCGAGGGGCCAGCCAGGGACCCTAGATAGTGCTCTCCTCTTCCTCCAGGAGGCCTGAAGCCACAGACCATCGAACCCTATATGTTGGGTTTCTCCCTGTCTACATGCTTATGATAAAGCTGCGTGTATAAATCAGGCATTGCGAGAGATCGACAGTAATGTGTAGTAATAAAACCAAACAACCCTAACAGGGTGCTGCGGTAAGGGCACATGCATGTGGTCCCTCTTGGTGGATATTTTGTGGATATGGCAGTGCTGGAAATTGAACCCAGGGGACTCTACTACCACTGAGCTGCATCCCCAGCTCTTTCTATTTTTTATTTTGAAACAGGTCTGGCCAAGTTGCCGAGGCTGGCCTGTGACTTGCAATCCTCCTGCCTCATCCTCCGAGTAGCTGGGATGGCAGATATAAGCCACCATATCTGTCTCTCCCTCTTTATATGTTTTACTGTACTGTCCTGGCCTTTCTTGTGATGATGTGAAATGATCAAGGAAGCACTTTGCAGCTTGACTTGGGCATATCCAAACTGCCAGCATGGCCACTCTTGGGCTTTGGTCCATTGTTAAGCAAAACAAAGGTTACTTAAGCACAATCACTCTGATATCTTGACAGTCAATCTGATAACCAAGATCACTACTAGTGATGAAGAGGACAGTAGTGTGTACAGCAGAGACACCTGGACGAAGGGACGGTTCACATCTCAGGCTTGGAAGAGCGAAACAGTGAGATTCATCATGCTACTCAGAAATAAACCCATCAATTGCTTACTTCTGGAATTTTCCATTTAGTATTTTAGACTGCCAGCTGAGCACCATGGCACACACTGTAAACCCAATGACTCGGGAGGCTGAGGCAGGAGGATCACACGTTTGGCACTTGCCTCAGCAACATAGAGATACCCTGTCTTGAAATAAAAAATAAAAAGACTGGAGAAGTAAGCGAGTGGAGTGCCCCTTGCTTCAACCCCGCGTGCCAGTGTGTGTGTGTGTGTGTGTGTGTGTGTGTGTGTGTGTGTGTGTGTGTAGATATTTATAGTTTATTTGTTTCAGGAAACTGAAGCCTCAGAGGCCTTGGGGTGGGGGACCCCGGGGCCCCTTCCTTCTCTGGCAGATCACACAGTTTGTTAAGACACACACATGGCTGCACGCTTGGAGTTGGTAATGTGTTTAAGATGGACGTGAAGTCCCTCATGTCCCTGTTCTCCAGTTGTCCAGTTCCTCTCCCCTTCTGCTTTTACTGATTTATTCTGCATCTTTCCAGAAATACCCATTGCATAATATCATTCTTTTGTATCTCTCCAGAAATATCCATCCATACATACACACATTGTGCACATTTACATCAGCTGATACAAACAGATAGAAGGTAGTGCTTATCCAGTCATGTAACTAACAAATACTATTTTAAACAAATAATATGGCAATAATTTTAAGATATAAAAATGAATGCATACGTGCAAGGAAGTCCTTTCCCCCGCTGCACCAGGATCTCAGTTGTGCTCCCAGACTGATCACTTCCATTAGCTTCTTGCATGTTTGTATGAACATATAAACATATATGTTCATACGAACATGATGAAATCAATATATCCTTATTTTTATCTGCACACACACACACACACACACACACACACACACACACACATACACACACCATTCTGACTCCCTGTTCCGCACCTCGGACTGTATCCTGAATGTTTTTCCAGTTGCAGTGAGTGCTATATCCTAACCCTTTCTTAACATTGCTGCATTAGCTGGATGTACTGTGGTTTATCCAGTTTGCTGTAGATGGAGACTTGATTTATTTCCAATCTGATAAGTACATTCAACAGGAGTTTTAGAAATCAAATAGATTTCCTTCCTCATCCCCCAAAGTGCAGCCTACGTCTTCAAAACAGAAGCCTTCAGCCTATTCTGCTTAAGAATGACAAAGACACCATCTGTGAATCCAATCTGCAGCTGAGGAAAAGGAACTTCATTTCATAGATGCAAAAGCCCCTCTGGGCTGCAGAAAGGGGGATTCCTGAGGGTCCCCTGCAGTGCAGCCATGAGACCTTCTGTCTACTATGGTTCTTGTTTGCAGACCACAGATGTTGCCTCTGGACCTGGGAAGCAGAGGAGTATGTGGAAGGACACTGAGACCATAGGAGGCTTGGGGAGCTTGCAGAATCAGGCTCAGGAATTTGGTAAAAAGCCAAGACTAGACTGCAGAGGGGAATGTTCCTAAAGTCACAGGCACAAAGAGTCAGGCTGGGAGCTGCCCCTGCCGCCAGCAGCTCTGCAGACGCCATGCCTCTGCTGATCGCAACACCATCTCCCTGGCTGCTGCATGCAAACACTTCCTGACCTGGTTGCCTCTTTCCTGTCTAACTGCTATGGTCTGATATGTCTGAATGTGTCACCCCAAGGGTGATGTGCAGGGCTCTTGGTCCCCAGTGTGGCAGTGTTGGGAAGTGGTGGCACCTTTAAGAAGTGGGGCCTAGTGGGACATGATCAGGAGCACTGCTCTCAGAAGGAATGAATGTGGTTCTTGTAGAACACAGCTTAGTTAACAGAAAAAGTGAGCCCAGACCCTGAATCTCTCTCTGGCCACAAGAACTCTCCCTCTCTTGTGGGTTCCCATCATGATGCCATATTGTTATGTAGTTAGAAGGCTCTCATGGGAGCTAAGCTGAGTCATTGTCATGCATCTCCAGAACTGTGAGCTACATAGACTTCTTTTCTTTATGAAGTACTCAGTCTCAGGTATTTTGTTATAGCAACAGAAAGTGGGCTAAAACACTAATCCAAAGCTTCTCAGGAAGAATCAGCCAATTGTCTACACCAGGGATCTGGGGAGAAGGTTTCAGTTTCATAATAAATCAGACACCAACTCCCATGAGTATATCTACAGTGGGGAATTACCTGCCTTCTCAAATAAGTCAGGATTTACATGCTGGGAAGCCCCCCAAATATCAAACTAGGTGTAGAGATTTCATGTATGCTGAAGTCCCACAAAGAGTGTTCTGAGAAGTTGGAGCTTTAGACACCTGACAGCAGAGACCAGAGAATCCATCCACAGCATGGGAGCCCAGAAGGGCCATAGATGCATAATGACTGAGAACTGTGAATTCCTATTTATTCAGTGTTTTAAAAAATATCTTTAGATACCAAATTTGGACAAACCCACTTCTAGGAAGTATGGGAGGATCCCAGGGACTGTCCACCTGGCTCTTTTATGAGAGATCTCACCATGGTTTCCTGATATCAGCCATCCTTGCATTCCTAAGACAATCCTCACTTGACCACCGTGCACTGTCTGTGAGAACACTGCTAGAATCTGAACGCTAGTGTGGCTGACTCACCCCCAAAAAGAGTTCCATTCTGTGCTTGCAATGGGTGTCTTTCCATATCACCATCACATCACCATCACATCACTATCACCATCACCATCACCATAACCATCACATCACCATCACCACCATCACCATCACCACCATCACCATCACCACCATCACCATCACCATCACCACCATCACCATCACCATCACCACCATCACCATCACTATAACCATCACATCACCATCACCACCATCACCATCACCATCATCACCATCACCATCACCACCATCACCATCACCACCATCACCATCACCATCACCATAACCATCACATCACCATCACCACCATCACCATCACCACCATCACCATCACCACCATCACCATCACCACCATCACCATCACCATCACCATCACCACCATCACCATCACCATCACCATCACCACCATCACCATCACCACCATCACCATCACCACCATCACCATCACCACCATCACCATAACCATCACCACCATCACCATCACCACCATCACCATCACCATCACCACCATCACCATCACCACCATCACCATCACCATCACCATCACCACCATCACCATCACCATCACCATCACCATCACCACCATCACCATCACCATCACCACCATCACCATCACCACCATCACCATCACCACCATCACCATCACCATCACCATAACCATCACCATCACCACCATCACCATCACCATCACCATCACCATCACCATCACCATCACCACCATCACCATCACCACCATCACCATCACCACCATCACCATCACCATCACCATAACCATCACCACCATCACCATCACCACCATCACCATCACCATCACCATCACCACCATCACCATCACCACCATCACCATCACCATCACCATCACCACCATCACCATCACCATCACCATCACCATCACCACCATCACCATCACCACCATCACCATCACCATCACCATCACCACCATCACCACCATCACCATCACCATCACCACCACCATCACATCACCATCATCACCATCACCATCATCACCATCACCATCACCACCATCACCATCACCATCACCATCACATCACCATCACCATCACCATCACCACCATCACCATCACCACCATCACCATCACCATCACCATCACCACCATCACCATCACCACCATCACCATCACCATCACCACCATCACCACCATCACCATCACCATCACCATCACCACCACCATCACATCACCATCATCACCATCACCATCATCACCATCACCATCACCACCATCACCATCACCATCACCATCACATCACCATCACCATCACCATCACCACCATCACCATCACCATCACCACCATCACCATCACCACCACCATCACATCACCATCATCACCATCACCATCACCACCATCACCATCACCACCATCACCATCACCATCACCACCAACACATCACCATCACCATCACCAACACATCACCATCACCATCACCACCATCACCATCACATCACCATCACCATCACCATCACCACCATCACCATCATCACCATCACCATCACATCACCATCATCACCATCACCATCACCACCATCACCATCACCACCATCACCATCACCATCACATCACCATCACCATCACCACCATCACCATCACCATCACCACCATCACCATCACCACCATCACCATAACCATCACCACCATCACCATCACCACCATCACCATCACCATCACCACCATCACCATCACCACCATCACCATCACCACCATCACCATCACCACCATCACCATCACCATCACCATCACCATCACCACCATCACCATCACCATCACCACCATCACCATCACCACCATCACCATCACCACCATCACCATCACCATCACCATAACCATCACCATCACCACCATCACCATCACCATCACCATCACCATCACCACCATCACCATCACCACCATCACCATCACCACCATCACCATCACCATCACCATAACCATCACCACCATCACCATCACCACCATCACCATCACCATCACCACCATCACCATCACCACCATCACCATCACCATCACCATCACCACCATCACCATCACCATCACCACCATCACCATCACCATCACCATCACCACCATCACCATCACCATCACCATAACCATCACCATCACCACCATCACCATCACCATCACCATCACCACCATCACCATCACCACCATCACCATCACCATCACCATCACCACCATCACCACCATCACCATCACCATCACCACCACCATCACATCACCATCATCACCATCACCATCATCACCATCACCATCACCACCATCACCATCACCATCACCATCACATCACCATCACCATCACCATCACCACCATCACCATCACCACCATCACCATCACCATCACCATCACCACCATCACCATCACCACCATCACCATCACCATCACCACCATCACCACCATCACCATCACCATCACCATCACCACCACCATCACATCACCATCATCACCATCACCATCATCACCATCACCATCACCACCATCACCATCACCATCACCATCACATCACCATCACCATCACCATCACCACCATCACCATCACCATCACCACCATCACCATCACCACCACCATCACATCACCATCATCACCATCACCATCACCACCATCACCATCACCACCATCACCATCACCATCACCATCACCACCATCACCACCATCACCATCACCATCACCACCACCATCACATCACCATCATCACCATCACCATCATCACCATCACCATCACCACCATCACCATCACCATCACCATCACATCACCATCACCATCACCATCACCACCATCACCATCACCACCATCACCATCACCATCACCATCACCACCATCACCATCACCACCATCACCATCACCATCACCACCATCACCACCATCACCATCACCATCACCATCACCACCACCATCACATCACCATCATCACCATCACCATCATCACCATCACCATCACCACCATCACCATCACCATCACCATCACATCACCATCACCATCACCATCACCACCATCACCATCACCATCACCACCATCACCATCACCACCACCATCACATCACCATCATCACCATCACCATCACCACCATCACCATCACCACCATCACCATCACCATCACCACCAACACATCACCATCACCATCACCAACACATCACCATCACCATCACCACCATCACCATCACATCACCATCACCATCACCATCACCACCATCACCATCATCACCATCACCATCACATCACCATCATCACCATCACCATCACCACCATCACCATCACCACCATCACCATCACCATCACATCACCATCACCATCACCACCATCACCATCACCATCACCACCATCACCATCACTATAACCATCACATCACCATCACCACCATCACCATCACCATCATCACCATCACCATCACCACCATCACCATCACCACCATCACCATCACCATCACCATAACCATCACATCACCATCACCACCATCACCATCACCACCATCACCATCACCACCATCACCACCATCACCATCACCATCACCACCATCACCATCACCATCACCATCACCACCATCACCATCACCACCATCACCATCACCACCATCACCATCACCACCATCACCATCACCATCACCATAACCATCACCACCATCACCATCACCACCATCACCATCACCACCATCACCATCACCACCATCACCATCACCATCACCATCACCACCATCACCATCACCATCACCATCACCACCATCACCATCACCATCACCATCACCACCATCACCATCACCACCATCACCATCACCACCATCACCATCACCATCACCATAACCATCACCATCACCACCATCACCATCACCACCATCACCATCACCATCACCACCATCACCATCACCATCACCACCATCACCATCACCACCATCACCATCACCACCATCACCATCACCATCACCATAACCATCACCACCATCACCATCACCACCATCACCATCACCATCACCACCATCACCATCACCACCATCACCATCACCATCACCACCATCACCATCACCATCACCATCACCACCATCACCATCACCATCACCATCACCATCACCACCATCACCATCACCATCACCATAACCATCACCATCACCACCATCACCATCACCATCACCATCACCACCATCACCATCACCACCATCACCATCACCATCACCATCACCACCATCACCACCATCACCATCACCATCACCATCACCACCACCATCACATCACCATCATCACCATCACCATCATCACCATCACCATCACCACCATCACCATCACCATCACCATCACATCACCATCACCATCACCATCACCACCATCACCATCACCATCACCATCACCACCATCACCATCACCACCATCACCATCACCATCACCATCACCACCATCACCATCACCATCACCATCACCACCACCATCACATCACCATCACCACCATCACCATCACCAACATCACCATCACCATCATCACCATCACCATCACCACCATCACCATCACCATCATCACCATCACCATCACCATCACCAACATCACCATCACCATCACCAACATCACTGTCATCACCATCACCAACATCATCACCATCACCATCATCACATCACATCACATCACCATCACCATCACCATCACCATCATCGCCATCACCACCATCATCACCATCATTATCATCACTCTGATATGGAGGTCTTGCTATATTGCCACTGGTCTCAAACTCCTGGATTCATGCTGGGATGGAGGTGCATGCCACTGGCTGTCAATCAGTTTTATTTTAAACTGACAAATCATGGTCGTTTACACTTCTGGGGTACGGTGTGATATTTCAACATATGTATACCATGTAGGATGATTAAATCAAACTAAAGAGCATATCCCTTCCTTGCCTCCCTTACCATTTGTGGTGGTGGAACATTTGCTCTTATTTAAATTATTTAATTAATTATTTTAGTACTCGGGATAGAACCCAGGGATGCTTTTCCACTGAGCTACAATCCTGGTCCTTTTCATTTTTTATTTTGAGACAGGGTTTTGCTAAGTGGTCCAGACTGGCCTTAAATGTGTTGTCCTACCTCAGCCTCCCAGGTAGCTGGGATTACAGGCATGTGCTGCCAGGTCTGGCTTCCGAGTAGCTGGGACTGTACGTTGACCTTGTTTATTGTGGTGGTTTTTCTTTGGTGGTTGTCTTCTCGTGATGCTGGGAATGAACCCAGGACCTTGGACATGTTAGGAGTGCTCCACCGGGTGGCCACCTCCAGTCCAGCGGCTGGGGCCTTTCTTCCAAAAAATCCGGGCTGCTGGGGCTGGTGCATGCTGAGGTCTCCCTCTAGGGGCTGTGATGGGAAGAACACCTTCTTCCGTGTGTGATAGATGATGATTCCTTCAATCTTTCTGTTTCTGACTGTGCCCTGGGGACACTGCCATGGGCAAGACAGATGAGATCCCTTGAGGGCACCTTCTCTAGGGAGAGAGGCAGACAACAAGTAAGAAAACCCATGAGTAAGAGGCTTTCCAATATGGAAAGTTCCAGAAGTGAAAGATCTGGGCACTGCTGTGGGGGTGCAGCTTTAGACAAGCCGTACAGGGGAGGGTGGGCTGAGGTGGCAACTTTGTTTATTTGTTTGAGATAGTAAGTTTTGCCTACCAAATGAGCAGTGGTTTATTTATTTTTGGTACTGGGGATTGAACCCAGGGGCTCTCTACCACTGAGCCACATCTCCAGTCCTTTTTATTTTTTATTTTGAGAAAGGGTCTTGCTGAATTGCTGGAGACTGGCCTCAAACTTGCCATCCTCCTGCCTCAGTCTCCTAGTGGCTGGGGTTATAGGCATGGACCACTGTGCCTGACAAGTGCAGTTTTTTTAATTGACAAATCAAAATTGTGTATATTTATGGTATACTATGTGGTGGTTACATACATACAGGGTGGAGTGGCTAAATCAAACTACTTAGCATGCACATTGCCCACACACTTATGACTTTTGGTGATCTGTATACTTAGAATCCACTGAGAGATTTTCAATACTATGGTACATTGTTATTAACTATAGCTACCATGTGTACAATGAGCCTCCTGAACTTCTTCCTCTTTCTAATTGAAATTCTGTATCCTCCAAGGATCCACAGAATCCTCAGTACCTCCTCTCCCCAGCTGTTGGTTACCATCCTTCTCTGCTTCCATGAGTTCAGCAGTTTCCGATTCCATGTGGGTGAAATTATGCAGTATTTTTCTTTCTGTTGCCTGGCCTCTTTCAGTTGGTATAATGTCCTTCAGGTCGTCCATGCTGTAGCAAATGACAGGGTTCCTCCTTCCTTTTTCTTTTCTTTACTTTTCAATACTGGGGATGGAACCCAAGGCACATGATAGGCAGGCACTCTACCACCGAGCTATAACCCCAGCCCTCTATATTACTTTGAGGCAGGGTCTAGCTAAGTTGCCGAGGCTAGCTTTGAACTTGTGATCTTCCTGCCCCTGCCTTCAGAATAGGTGGGATTACAGGCGTGTGCTGCTGCACCCAACTTTCTTTCTTTTTTATGGTGCTGGGGAATGGAACCCAGGACTTTGCTCATGCTAGGTAAGCACTCTACCACTGAGCTACACTCCCTGCCCATTTTTTAAGACTGAATAATATTTCATTGTGAATATATGCCACATTTTTCTGATGAATGTTTAGGTTGTTTCCCTGTCTGGTGATTGAGAATAATTCTGCAATAAACAAGGGTGCAGACATCTCTTCAACATACCGACTTCATTTCCTTGAGATATGTATCCAAGATTCAGATCATTGGATCATATGGTAGTTCTATTTTTAATTTTTCAAGAATTCTGAGATGATAACATTTAAACTGAGAACTGAAGGAGGAGGAAGAGCCAGTCACCCAAAGATCCCAACAAAGTCTGGACATCTCAAACCCAGGGAAGAGCTAGCATAAGGGCCTACATAAGGGAATCTGTTTAAGTGCATGACAAGGCCGAACAGTTAATGGAGTTGGGGAGAGAAGGAGAGGGAGGGGAGAGGAAGGACCGATGATGTAATGGGAGGTAAGAAACAAATCCAGCAGGAGCCGGATCGTGAAGGCATTTTAGGACATGGTAGAGAATCTGGCTTTTGTTCTAAGTGGAAAGGAAAGCAATTAGAGGCCTTTAAGCTGGAAATGACATAATCTGATTTCTGTTTTTGAAAGGATCTTGCTGGGTAGAGGAAAGATAGCAAAGAAGTCAGCATAAAGACAGGAAGTCCAAGCCCTGCTCAGTGGTGCACACCTGTAATGCCAGGTACTTGGGAGGCTCAGGAAGGAGGATGCCAAATTCAAGTCCAGCCTGGGCAATTTAGTGAGACCCCGTCAAGAGTAACAAATAAACCAGGCATGGTAGTGCATGCCTGTAATCCCAGCAGCTCAGGAAGCTGAGGAAGGAGGATCACGAATTCTAGACCAGCCTCAGCAACTCAGCGAGAGAGACCCTGTTTCAAAATAAAAATAAAAAGGGCTGGCGATGTGGCTCAATGGTTGAGCACCCCCGGGTTCAATCCCCAGTACTACCACTCCTCCTCCTCCTAATATGGGGGCACTCTTGTGTTCTTTCGCAGGCGCTGCCCACAGGGGCTCCTGTGACTTCCAGGGAGGAGGGTGCCCTGCATGATGTCAGGCAGGGGTGTGAGCGACGAAGAAGGAAATCAGAGCACAAAAACCAGAGCCTGCAGACGCAGTTCCAGGCATGGTGGTCAGGGAAGGCCCCTCTGAGGATGGGGCTTGACGTGGGGCCTCAGGGCCTCCGATGCCTGGAGGCAGAAGCGTGTGTGGCTCATTCTAGAAGCAGGACAATGGGCACGATGAGAAGAGTGAACTAGGGAAGAGGAGGAAGAAAGGAGATCGCGTTCCAGTGAAGTCTGGGGAGCGGGGAAGAAACATTTGGAGAAAAGATCCCACAGGATTGGATCACAGAACCTGGCTGGGCTGTCCACGGGCAACTGTGCGGCCTGCTGCAAGTTCATCGACGGCTCTCACCCAGGTTACCAATAGCAAGGTCCCCTCACTCATGGCCTTCTTAATTTGTGGGGTTTTTCTTTCCCCTCTCCTTTTTTAGAAATACAAGTGTACACACACACGCACACACACACTCAGTCTGATTAGTACTGGGAGTGCCGGGGGGTCAGTATCATCTGACATCTCCGTGAAGTTCATATGTGGCAGCTTAATCCCCGAGTGATAGTATCAGGTGCGTGAGTCAGTGTGAACGGCAGTCCATCCAGGGTTTACGGGTTGGGTCATCTGAAGGACCCACTGACTCCAACACTGGGCTGGGAGAGAGTCCTACGTGTCATCACTGGATATACCAGGAACACTAGGCCCTGCCACTCCTCACCTGGCTGATTCTCAGGGTGTGGTCTGCCATCGGCAACCTTGATGGATGAGAGGAAGTCTCCCCCGGGGCAGAGAGGGTGGATTCTCCAGACTGTTCTGCTGTGATGCAAATCCCTGTGTGCAGGGAACCCCTCTGTGCCTCTCTGTGATGCCCAGGTAAGACTTGGGGACGAGGGAAACAGACCCAGACACACCATACTCATGCTGCCCGATCTGCCGTGAGCTCTGACGTCCTTTGTCTCGGACCCAGGAGTCTTGCGTCTTCTGCCAGCCTCCAGGGAACGTGAACGGGATGACTTCTTAGTACGCACTGGTGAATGTGCCCTTGAGGGACAGACAGGCGCTCATCACTCCAAGGTCTCAACACTCTGAATTCCAGACTTGGAGAAATAGAACTGGTTCCCACTCGGGCTTAAGAGCTTGGTCTCTCAAAGGACTTGGAAGTAAAATGTTAAGAGAAAGTCACTGTCCTGAGAATTCTTGCATTGCTATTATGGGGCATGCAGATGCATCCTGTAAGAGGAAGAAGCACTCATCTGGAATATTCTGTGAGGCCAATGAGCATATCCAGAGGATTTGGGCCCAGGTGCTCTGGGAGGCAGATGAATTTATTTGGGGATTTGGCTACTCACACTCGGAGGGGCCGCTTAGCTGGTGGTCGTGGCTAACAGGAGGATGATTTCTGTCTACCTCCACTAAATGGGGAGTCCCAGGAGAAGGGACTGAAGATACTCGTCTTTGTCCTCAGAGCTCATCACAGAGTGTGGGACACGCTGGAGTGAACGAATGCTGTGTCAGTGAAGAGACGCTTGAGAGAAGGGATGGGAGAAAACGAGAGGAAGGAGCAAGTGCAGGAGGAAAAGAGAAAGTAAAGGAGCATGTACAGAGCATAAACGGAAAGACGGAAATGTGTTCTCATTATCTAAGTATTTCATTTATCTAATAATTTGTGTCTTGAAAACCATGAGTCAGCCCTATACCTGTTGGTAGAGACACCACAAGAGGACAGAAAAATGATCCCTGATGTCATGGAGCTTAGAGTCTAGTGGGGAAAACAGGCAAGAGTAAAAATTATGCAAACAAGTAGGGAAGCCTTGTTGGGAAAGAGGCAGCAGAGGCTGATCTGCAGGGCGCCAAGGGTTGATGGAAGGACTTGGAGGGAGGAAGGAGAAAGAGGACCCTGGCACAGACCAGGTCCCAGGCCCTGCACGTCTAGCTCAGGACCCCCACCTGCTGCACTGGGGAATGCCAACGCAAGTGCTTAGAGAAAAGAAGCATTTCCTTTTTTTTTTTTTTTTTTTTTTTGGTGCTGGGGATTTGAACCCAGGGCCTTGTGCTTTGGAGGCAAGCACTCTACCAACTGAGTTATACCCCCAACCCGAAAAGAAGCATTTCTAATAATCTGGGGTCAAGACCGGGATTCAATGGTCTCTGGCCCTCATGCCCTTAGTGTGCATGATGGTTCTTCCATCAAAATGCAACGTTCAATTTCCAAGACTCGCTAGCTCTTGGGAAACAATGGTGTAGAATCATGGTTTGTGTGTGTGTGTTGCGGGGTGCTGACATTTCTTACATCCTGGCTCAAACTTGCCCCCAAAGAAGTGGGGTTTGGCCAACCTAGATGAGGAGAAGGAATAGACCAGTCAAGGTTCTAGCAGAGAGGTAGTCCCACCCCAACGGAAACAGATTTCCCGTGGGAATCAGACCACAGCGGTTAGGGGTGCCGCCTGCCCTCTGCGCAAGGCTGTTTGGCAGGTGGTGTTGGACATGCAGTGTCTGGGGCCGCCTACCAGGAGGAGGGGTGCACCTTACCTGCGGGAGGTGAAAATGAAATGGAACCAGCCCGCTGGGTGTCGGTCAAGGGCGGAGCACTTGCCGATCTCGTGTGAGGCCCTGGGTTCCACCCCCAGCACCACAAAAAAAGGAAGGGGGTTTGTGTCTCGCTGCCTCTAAAAGATGTGGGCTGCTGGGTGACTTAATCACTGAAGGCACCAGAGTCCTCAGGTCACTGCCCAGCCTTTGGTAGCACTGGAGACACTGCAGTCCTGTGATCATTCAGCCTGGAGACCCTGAGACCCTCTGGCCGGTCTCACCTCCAACACCACATGCTGCCACCTGGGGGCTCCCAGCCGCCAGGAAAATGGGAATCAAGACCAGACACCTAGCTTCAGTCAAAATTATTATCAAGACCTGAGTCCAGCTCCAACATACAGGAAAGAGGAGAAAACGCTAGGGCAAGCGTTTTTGAGGAAATAATTACTGAAATTTCTATTTGGTATAAATGCAAAGAAAACCACGCTCTGGCCTGTCACAGTCAAGCTGCTGGTGACCAAAAATAAAGAGAAAACCTTGAAAGCTGACAGAGCTAGGAAAGGCAGCCTCGTGAGCCACGACTTGGATCGCTTCTCACCGTGTGTGTGTGTGTGTGTGTGTGTGTGTGTGTGTGTGTGTGTGTGTGTTTTCCCTCTCCCACTGCTGGGGATCCAGCCCAGGGCTTCAGGCATGCTGGGTAAGTGTTCTACCACTGAGCTGCATCCCCAGCCTTTTTAATTTTATTTTGAGATAGAGTCTTGCTAAAATGCCCAGGTCAGTCTCAAATTTGTGGTCCTCCTGCCTCAGTCTCACAAGTCACTGGAATTATGGGCATGTGTCACCGTGCATGGTCCAGATGACATTTTTAATCTGCTGAAAGGTAAAACAAAAATCCAGCCAGGTGAGGTTGCCCATGCCTGCAACCCAACCACTCAGGAGGCTGAGGCAGGAGGATTACAAATGTGAGGCCAGCCAGAGCAGTTTAGCAAGACCCCTCTCAAAGTAAAAAATAAGAAGGACTGGGGATGTGGCTCAGCGGTAAAACACCCCTGGATTCCACCCCTAGCACGAGAAAGAGAGAGAGAGAGAGAATGAATTTGTGACTCACAGGGGGATGGGCATACCCTGTAGGTTCCCAGGAGGCAGAGGGAGCCAGAGGAAATAAAGCAGACTGTCATTTTCTTGGGAAGAAATGAGACCTGCAGGGCGAGCAGGGTCAGGAGCTGTGGGACATGGGGTTGCCCAGAGTTGTCCTGGTCTGCCAGGGACATGGGACGGTGAACGGGGCCCAGAGCATGATGGAGGAGGTGTCTGGCTGTGGGCTCTGGATTGTCTGGCCTGCATAGGAGAGGTTCCTCCGTGGAAGGGGCCACCTCTAGGAACTGACCAGCCCTGGGAGGGACGCTCCCCCAGCAAGAGCAAGGCCCCAGGGGTCAAAGCACAAAGCAGAACAGAAAGACATGACAAGTCCACCCTCCCAGGGGACCCTGCCACGCCTCCAGACACTGTGTTGTCACCACAGGGGGAGGTGGGGTAGTGCTGTGGGGATCCAGTGAGCAGCCAGCAGGCGGGATGCTGCTCAAGGTCAGCAGCACACAGGGCAGGACGGAACCAAGGCTTAGAACCAAACTTAAAACCTCACTTCTGGCCCCAGTCGATTTACTAGTTTCCTGATTCAGTAGACTTCCTGTGCTGGAACCCCCCCCCCCCCCCCAACACAGTGGGTGGACCTGGGCCCCGCCTTAGAGACTCCAACTCCATCTCTGATATATTTAACTGCTGACTCCTGACCCTCCCTCCCTCTTTCTTTCCTTCCGTCTTCCTATTTATTTACTAATTGACACTGGGAATTGAACCCAGGGGTGTTCTACCACTGAGCTCCAACCCTCTTTATTTTATTTGGAGACAGGGTCTTGCTAAATTACTGAGGCTGGCCTCAAACTTGTTTTCCTCCTGCCTCAGCCGCCCCAGTAGCAGGGATCACAGGTGTGCACTGCCATGCTTGGCTCCATCCTTATTTCTTAAATAAAGAAGTTAATGTACATGTATGATTACACGAATGGTGTGAATCTACATTGTGTACAACCATAGAAATGAAAAGTTGTAACCCATTTTTGTACAATGAATCAAAATGCAGTCTGTAAAAATTTAAAAAATTAAAAAGAAGAAGTTAATGCAGGCTGACTGGAGTGTCGCTCAGTGGTAGAGTGCTTGTCTAGTCTGCTTTGAGGGCCTGGTTCCACCCCCAGCATTGAAAGTAGAAACAAAGAAACAAACAAACAAACAAAAACAGGTGGCTTGCCCTGCCTGTGAATATTCGTTTTATCTGTTAGCACTGAAAACATTCCAGCTACCTTGGCAGAGTTGAATCACGTCCGCGAATGTTTGCTGAATAAAGCTTGCAGAAGTATGTGTGGTGGAATCAGCCCTGAGGATCTTAGTACGGGAGCCTGGATCAGTTTCCCAGGCGGCCCCGCCCTTTGCCCTGGCTGGCTCTGGGCGGGCCTTCACTCGCTCCTAACAATCAGGAGGATTTCCTTTCCCTCCAAGAACAATGGCACCCTTGATTTGCATTTTCAGTGCTTTATTAGGTTTTCTGACCGCTTGGCCACGTGTCTCCGCGGCCCTGCCCTCCTCCCCTCCCTGGCCCCGCCCTGCCGACTGAGGTGCCTCCTACCTGCCCTCCTCCCCTCCCTGGCCCCGCCCTGCTGACTGAGGTGCCGCCTACCTGCCCTCCCCCCCCCCCGGCCCCGCCCAGCTGGCTGAGGTGCCTCCTACCTGCCTTCCTCCCCTCCCTGGCCCCGCCCTGCTGACTGAGGTGCCGCCTACCTGCCCTCCCCCCTCCCTGGCCCCGCCCTGCCGACTGAGGTGCCGCCTACCTGCCCTCCTCCCCTCCCTGGCCCCGCCCTGCTGACTGAGGTGCCTCCTAGCTGCCCTCCCCCCTCCCTGGCCCCGCCCTGCTGACTGAGGTGCCGCCTACCTGCCCTCCTCCCCTCCCTGGCCCCTTCCTAGTGACTGAGGTGCCGCCTACCTGCCCTCCCCCCTCCCTGGCCCCGCCCTGCCGACTGAGGTGCCGCCTACCTGCCCTCCTCCCCTCCCTGGCCCCGCCCTGCTGACTGAGGTGCCTCCTAGCTGCCCTCCCCCCTCCCTGGCCCCGCCCTGCTGACTGAGGTGCCGCCTACCTGCCCTCCTCCCCTCCCTGGCCCCTTCCTAGTGACTGAGGTGCCTCCTACCTGCCCTCCCCCCTCCCTGGCCCCTTCCTAGTGACTGAAGTGCCTCCTACCTTACCTGCCCTCCTCCCCTCCCTGGCCCCTTCCTAGCGACTGAGGTGCCGCCTACCTGCCCTCCTCCCCTCCCTGGCCCCGCCCTGCTGACTGAGGTGCCGCCTACCTGCCTTCCTCCCCTCCCTGGCCCCGCCCTGCCGACTGAGGTGCCTCCTACCTGCCCTCCTCCCCTCCCTGGCCCCTTCCTAGTGACTGAAGTGCCGCCTACCTGCCCTCCTCCTCTCCCTGGCCCCGCCCTGCTGAGTAAGGTGCCTCCTACCTGCCCTCCCTGGCCCCGCCCTGCCGACTGAGGTGCCTCCTACCTGCCCTCCCCCCTCCCTGGCCCCTTCCTAGTGACTGAAGTGCCTCCTACCTTACCTGCCCTCCTCCCCTCCCTGGCCCCTTCCTAGTGACTGAGGTGCCGCCTACCTGCCCTCCTCCCCTCCCTGGCCCCGCCCTGCTGACTGAGGTGCCGCCTACCTGCCTTCCTCCCCTCCCTGGCCCCGCCCTGCTGACTGAGGTGCCGCCTACCTGCCCTCCTCCCCTCCCTGGCCCCGCCCTGCTGACTGAGGTGCCTCCTACCTGCCTTCCTCCCCTCCCTGGCCCCGCCCTGCTGACTGAGGTGCCGCCTACCTGCCCTCCTCCCCTCCCTGGCCCCGCCCTGCTGACTGAGGTGCCGCCTACCTGCCCTCCCCCCTCCCTGGCCCCGCCCTGCCGACTGAGGTGCCTCCTACCTGCCCTCCTCCCCTCCCTGGCCCCTTCCTAGTGACTGAAGTGCCGCCTACCTGCCCTCCTCCTCTCCCTGGCCCCGCCCTGCTGAGTAAGGTGCCTCCTACCTGCCCTCCCCCCTCCCTGGCCCCGCCCTGCCGGCTGAGGTGCCGCCTACCTGCCCTCCTCCCCTCCTGAGGTGAGTCATTGCAGGTGGTGGTGTAATGCTTCCTGGCCACTTCCCCTCTTCAGTCTCCCTTCCGGTCTCAGCTCCCTCTGTGGGTGCTCACGATCCTCTGCGGTCACCGGCCAGCCCTGACTGAGAAACGTACGAGGCCCGTCTGGAAGACTCACATCAGGGTGCTTCTCCTTGTCCTACAAGAAAATAACTCCAGTTTGGATGGTCACCTTCCACAAAAGGCCCTCCGGAAGACCAATGTCTTTTTTTCTAATTGACTACCAGGCACTTACTCTTAAGATTAAAAGTGTTCATGATTTGCAGCTGCTGTGTATGAACAGGCTGAACGAAATCACTTGCCCAGACTGGGGCTCTGTCCATGTGAAGCCCAGATAAAGAACAAGCTACAGGCTGGGGCTGCGGCTCAGTGGTAGGGGGCCTGCCTAGCACATGTGAGGCCTATCCTCAGAACTGAAAAAAAACCCCAACACTCTGGTTAAGACAAGATGATCTGATACTTTTAAGGAAGTCTAGAAGCCGAGCATTCTAGTGCCCACCTATAATCCCACTGACTCAGGAGGCCAGTTTGGGAGGATCAAAAGTGTGAGGCCAACCTCAGCATTTAGCAAGATTCTAAGCACCTTAGTGAGACCCTGTCTCAAAATAAAAAATAAAAAGGGCTGGTAATGTAGCTCAGTAGTAAAGACCCCTGAGTTCAACCCCCAGTACCAAAAAAAAAAAAAAGTCTGAAATGTGTATTTATGGCATTAACTATTGTTTTCTTATCTGTATTTATGGCATTAACTATTGTTTTCTTATCTGTATTTATGGCATTAACTATTGTTTTCTTATCTGTATTTATGGCATTAAGTATTGTTTTCTTATCTGTTGGGCTCCAATGATACAGACGTTTATTTGTTTATTTATTTTTGTTTAGCCACTTTTCCTGTCTTTAGAAACCACAAAAATTCTGATTGATTTAGGGAGGAAGGAGGAGTATGAACCCCAGAGCAGGGAAATCGGAACATAAGCATGACTCCATGGCCCAGGGTTTGCTGCTTTACATGTATCCAGTCTTTCAGGGAGTTATAGCATCTTTCCTTTTTCTTTTTTTCCTTCATTCTATCTTTTCAATTCTGGGGATCAATACATGATCTTTTCTAAAATATACATTTATGCACTCTTTGTACTTATTTATTTATATTGGTCCCAGGGATTGAACCCAGAGATGTTGAACCACTGAGCCACATCTCTAGTCCCTTTTTAAAATATTTTATTTAGAGACAAGTTCTCACTAAGTTCCTTAGGGCCCCCCTACATTGCTGAGGCTGGCCTTGAACTTGCAATCTTCCTGCCTCAGCCCCCTGAGCCACTGGAATTACAGACCTTTTTATTATTATTGAAACCAAGTTGTCTTGTGATTGACAGCATGTTGCTCTGGTGTTAGCCAGGGGTGGCTGGGTCGCAGCTGTCAGCGTCCATGCAGGAGTGGACTTGCTCAGAGCTACTCATATTCTTGCACTGGGGACATGACACCTCATTGAATGCTTTAAGAATATTTTCGATTTTTATTGACACACAATAATTTCACATATTTATGGGGTACAGTGTGACATTTCAATACACAACGTGTAATGATCAGATCAGGGCAATATATATATACTCACCATTACCATCTCTTTGTGTTGGGAACATTTCCAAATCCTCTCTATTAACTATTCTGAAGTATCCAGTTAAGTGTTGTCAACCATAGTTACCCTACTGTGCTATAGATGTTTAGAAGTTGTTCCTCCTGGGCTGAGGTATAGCTCAGTGGAGAGCATGTGTTTAGCATGTGCAAGGCCCTGGGTTCAATCCCCAGCACTGCAAAAGACAACAAAAAGTTATTCCTCTTATCCAACCACACCCCCATACTTGTTAACCACCCTCTCCATCCCTTACTACCCAACCCCATCTAATCAAATTTAATTGCTGTTTACCAATGTTTTCCAACAGAACATAATGCATGCTACATGTATCATAATTTTAAAATTTCTGGTAATCATCAAGTAGAGAGAAACAGATGAAAATAATTTCAATAATGTATTTTATTTAAAATCCAAAATATTATCTATTTTTTTTTCTTGGTGGAATTGGAATTGAACTCAAGGTTTCTTGTATGCTAGGCAACTGTTCTACCATTGAACTACATCCCTAGCCTTTTTTGTTTTTTATTTTGAGATAAGGTCTCTCTCAGTTGCCCAGGCTGGTCTTGAACTTGGGAAACTCTTGCCTCAGACTCCTGGTTAGCTGGGATTACAGGTGTGTGCCACAGTGCCCAGGTAACATATTATCATTTCAACATGTAACAGATACAAAAATGTATTAATGAAACTTGTCACATTTTTCATACCAAATATTTGCCATCAGGGGTGTGTTTTACACTCACAGCATACCTTCCTTCAGACTTGCTACATTTCGGGTGCCCAATAGCTACTTGTGGTTGTGGCTGTTGTGTAGGACTATTGGTGTTGGGGAAATGGTAACCTTGAAACCCAAATGTAGTCAGATCTGCTTACAATTTTCTGCAAGTGCTCTGCTAAAACACAATCTATTTTCCCTTTTCAAATGGAACAACTCTTTAACAAATGCCGGGTCCTCCCCCCACACGCCCAATACACAGCAAGCCAGTGCACTTGCTCCTCCAAGCTGGCTCTTCCCTCCCTGCTCTGTGCTCACTCCTCTCTGTCCCCCAACTCTGTATCTGGGGTCCTGGGGTCCATCTGCATGGTGCCTTTAACCCACACCCCCACACTTCTTCCTACTCCCCAACTGACTTTCTACCCAACAGACTTTATACCCAGCTGTGTGGTCCCAACATGCCCACGTTCTGCTTCTCTGTGAAGTTCCCTTCCTCACTAGCTACGTCCCTCTTTACCCAACCAGATGCTCTTCCTCCCACAACCTTTCCCTGCTCTCCCCCTTTTCTGCCTCCTGTTCTTTGCTCTTTGCCTACCCCCCATTTGTCCTGGAACTAGCTCCTTCTCTCTTTGGCCAACACTGTGTCTTTCTTTTTGCATGCTTACTCTTTCCCTTACTCAGTCCTCTCTCCTCCCTGACTTATTATTCACACACTCTTTTTGCCCCCTTTTCTGCCAGATCCCAGGTAAGAAAAATGGAGCTGATCAGGTTCCCTCACGAAGAAAGCAATGACTGTCTTATGTAAGTCAGGAACAAAGAGCATGCACATTGTTATATAACCACATATCATGTTTGGCGTGCGGCTGGCTTGTTGTAATTCTGTATATAAGCTGAACAGGGGCTTCCTTTAGCATGGATTGGATAAAGGCATGCCATTGAATAAAGGCATGTCCGACCTCCCTACAGCTCTGCATATCTTCTTTAGGCTGCCCATAACTATGCACAACAGTTGGAATGGTTGGCAGGATTAGCAGCTGCCTGTCATGGTATCCTTTGCATCCATGGAGGGCAGTATTGAGGAGTGGCCAGCCACAAGCACGTGGTATTTGGTTGTGAGCTTCCTGGCTACCTGGGCCCTGCCCCAAGAATGAGCAGAAGTTGGTGCTTCCCCCGCAGGGTTGGGAAAAGTGTTATGTCAGGTGGGAGAGAACCTGGAAAACAGGAGCGTATGGGCAGCTGCTCTGAGAGCAGAAACCACAGCAGCCGTACTGGAGGCTCCAGGGTGTGAGAGTTGCAAGACAAGGAAGAAGCTGTGGAGGCCAGAGATGGCCACTGGAGTAGGACCTGGGCAAAGAGGAAAGCCGGGGTGTCCCCATAACCGTAAGTCAGTGGCAGTCATATGCACACCTGGTCCAGGTACTGCACGAGCCCCGGGTGAGTCAGGCCATGCCTAACCTGTGTATTCACGGGTCAGGTGGTGAACGGTTTACAGCTGGCATGAGGACCTTGTGTTACAGAATGCCCCACCAACATCTTTTGGGTCCTGCATGCCCATCTAGCTTCTTATGTGGGCCGCTGTATTTACTGAGGTAACCACGGTGGTGGCCAGCCTCAGGGACAGAGGACAGATGCCAATGAAAGGTCCGAGGCACCACTAAGGCCACTCCAGCAGAGTCTTCTCTGGTGAGAGAGACCCATTAAAGTAACAAGGACCCAAATGTGGATACACCTTTTGGGAGTGGGGGTCAATAGAATTAAAATAGATGACAAGCCAAAGCTGGATGCTCCTGTGTCTGGAGGATCATTGAGTCTCCTAAAGCATTGTGGGAGAAGAGGATAGTAGCCTCTTCAAGTCTGAATAGGGAGGAGGTCAAGGCACCTGTTGGCCAGGGAAAGGCGGGGTCCAGAGGCCCCTGTGGGACTGACTGTCCTCTGGCCCCCCGCTGGCGTACCAGGGGTGTTGGCTCTGGTAGACACTGGGCTGAGCGTACTCCGTTGTATGGTGACCTGGACAAGTCCCGGGGCCTGACACAGTGGGATGCAGAGGCTGCAGAGCTAAAGTGCCAGCCGTGCGAGGTTTTCACGGTGTCCTGCGGACTGGAGGAGGTCACGTTCCACTGCTCCCTGGAGTGAAGCCAAGAAAGCAGACAGGCAGCCGCTCAAGGGGGCTGAACAACAACAACAAATCAGGGGCACCTTGCTGGAATTTAAAACTGGACATTCCAGGCAGACGAGGGGCTCAGGAGGTTGGATATAATAAAATAAGGAAGAAATCTCCAGCGGCACAGCCACTGCCTCACAGGCAGAAGCACCAGCCAGAGAGGCCCCTCCGTGAGCATAGGAGGGATGAGGGAATTAAAGGAACCCACATTTCTGGGAGGCCCCTGTGCAGAGCTGCCGTCCCTCCAGGCAGCCTGTGGAGGACAAAGGAAGGAATCATTCTGAAGCTGCGTGGGGGCAGACAGCTGAGGGGCAGACAGTTCCTGACAAACTGGAGTTTGGCCCGGAATATAAGCCCAATAAACACACTGCATGGCACAGAGTGTGCTTAAGTGACCAGGAGAAAACCAAGCATGGAGGGAGGTTACACCGGGGACAACTGGTCATGGAAAGCCACCCAGCTATACCCCTCCCCCTCCAGTCCCCTGCTTGCAGGACCGGCTGGGAGAGACACATCTGGCCAGGGACTTGGACAGGCAGGGGTGGGAGAGACTGTTTGGAGACTGAACTGGAGACCAGGAAACTTGGGGGCTGTAGGTAATGTGGGGGACTAAGAATTGGCTGCCCCACCACACGAGTGGAACCCAGGGGAGATCCCTGGGGCACAGTCTTCCAGCTGGACCAGCAAGCACTGGGCACTGTTGGTGCCTGATTAACATCTCCAGACCCACTGGCATTCAGCAAAGAGCCTGGAGCCTCCTAGCCCACACCCTGCCTCCAGGAACTTCACCTACCAGCAATGCAGAGGGTGGAGCATTGTGCTCCAGACAACCCCACCTAAAACTGCTGAGAAGAGACGCTGAGAATACTTTGAACACCAATGGAAAGAATTCTGTAACTTTTCAAGATTTTTTTAAAATTCTTTTTCTTTGCTTAATTATAACCTTAATGGTACGTAGACATTTATACATATTTATATTTGCTTTCTTCTAATTTCTAGCATTTCTGAAGCCATTTTTCATGGATTAGTTTTTTTTGTGAACTAGAACATTTGGTATATTTTAGTTTTGTATTCTTTTATTTTTATTTTTAATGTTTAAAAATTTTTACTTTATATATATTTTTTCTCCTACCTGTTTCCCTTGATTCTCTCTTTTGTTCTGCCAATCTCTATTGTTCTCCCTTTCACTCTTCCTTTAAGTTTTCACTTCTTCTTCTCTCCTCCCCCCTCATAATCATCACATCCTATATCGCTTCTCTTCTCTCCTGCCCACCATTTGAAATTCTAAACCATTTTGCAAACTTGCTGTTTTTATTGTAGGCAGTAACTGTAATGTATAAAGCTGTTCCCCCGCCCATCAGGTGCAGTAATTTTCCCCGCCTCCCAACCACTTGTCAATCTGTGAACATCCTGGCTAGCTATTGGTTCATCAGTCAGCTTGCAAGCATCCTTCTCCGTTATTGGTCCCTTGTTAGCCCGGCGAATTCAGCTGTTTACTATAGCTTCCCCGCCATCTTTTCCATTCTTCTGTCTGTCCTTCACACTTTTCTCTATCCTCCTGGCTTTCCACTCTCTCTAGCGCATGCTCTTTCTTTTCCTTTCTCTTTTCCTCTCATTTTCTCTCTTACCCTGCAGGGAGACACTGTTTGCTTAATAAATTCCCTTATGTGATTTCCCGTGTCCAGCATGGTTTCGTGGAAATTCCCTTACAGTAACTGATCATATCATTTCTGTTTATTGTGATAATTAACATTGTAGATGTCATAGTAGGAACAATTTGATTTAATGCTGTATATTGTGTTATTATTTGTCTCCCCCTAAACAATGAAGTACTGGAAACCTTCGGGGACACTATAAGTCTACAGAATAAAAAATCTATTGGCTCAGATCCATACTGTTAAATGGGTAGAAACACAAACAACATGAAAAAGCAAGGGAACAAATTACCCAAAACAAACCAAGATACTCCATTATCTCCACGGGGGAAGAAATGTCTGAGAAGGAGTTTAGAATGTACATAGTTAAACTGATCTGCAAAGTAAAGGATTGTGTAAGAAATTAAATCAGAGAGAAAATACAGGAAGTGAAAGATCACTTCAATGATCTGCAGGAAAAAAAACAAGTAGAAATCCTCAAAATGAAGGAAACAATAAACCAAATTTAAAATTCAACAGAAAGCATCACCAACAGACTAGACCACTTGGAAGACAGAACTTCAGGCAATGAGGACAAAATATATAATCTTGAAAATGGAGTTGACCATGGAGAGAAGATGTTAAGAAACCATGAACAGAACTTGCAAGAACTATGGGACAACATGAAAAGACCAAATTTAAGATTTATTTGGATAAACGAAGGCATGGAGGAATGCAGTCTTTTCAATGAAATAATATCAGAAAATTTTCCAAACCTAAAGAATGAAATGGAAAGTTAAATACAACAGGCTTACAGGATCCCAAATGTACAAAATTACAGCAGACCCACACCATGGTACATTATAATGAAAATAACTGACATATAGAATAAAGATAGAATTTTAAAGGCTGTGAGAAAAAAAAAACCAAATTACATATAGGGAGAAACCAATTCAGAGCTGAGCTGATTTATCAACCCAGACCCTCAAAACTAGTAGGTCCTGGAATAACATATACCAAGCTCTGAAAGAAAATGGATGCCAACCAAGAATCCTATACCCAGCAAAATTAATCTTCAGATTTGAAGATGAAATAAAAACCTTCCATGATAAAATTTTATAAGAATTTGCAACTAGAAATCTTGCACTATAGAACATTCTCAGCAAAATATTCCATGAGAAGGAAATTTTTAAAAAATGAAAATCAGCAAAGAGAGGAACTATGCTAAAGGAATAGTCAATCAAAGGAGAAACTAATTCAAATTAAAACTAGAAATAAACCAAAATGACTGGGAATACAAATCATACCTCAATAATAACCTTGAACATTATTGGCCTAAACTTATCAATTGAAAGACACAGACTGGCAAACTGGATTAAAAAACAAGGTCCAACAATATGCTGTCTCCAAGAGATTCACCTCATAGGCAAAGACTTCCACAGACTGAAGGTGACAGGTTTGGAAAACACATATCACTCACATGGACTGTGTAAACAAGCAGGGGTTTCTATCCTCATATCAGATAAAGTGAACTTCAAGCCAAAGTTAATCAGAAGGGACAAAGAAGGACATTTCCTACTGCTTAAGGGAATATACATCAACAAAACATAAATCACAAATATTTATGCCCCCCAAAATGGAGCAACTACGTACCTCAAACAAGCTCTTCTCAGTTTTAAGACTCCAATAGACCACAACACACATATATTAACGTGCCTCTGTCACCAGTGGATAGATCCTCCAAACAAAAAATAAAGAAGCTATAGAAGTAAAAAATACAGCTGATAATTTAGACTTAACAGACATATAGAATATTTCATCCATCAATGACTGAATACATTTTCTTCCCAGCAGCACATGGATCCTTCTCTAATATAGACCATGTTGTGTAAGCTATCACATACGTTGGCATGAAATTGAATTATTACCTTAATATATTTTTAGCATCTGTAGCATTACTTTGATAGCTTCCTTTCCATTGATATTAATTTTTGAGTTTTTGCTTTTTTCTTGATTAGACCTATTTTTTAATCAAATTTTAGCTCTTATATTTCTTTTCTATTGCATGTATTTCTGTTCCTACTCTTATTTTTTCCTTCCTCCTGCATAATTTAAAAATAACTAGATTGTTACTCTAGTTTCTTTCTGCTACAAGTACTTTATTATAAATATTCATCCGAGTACTGTTTCATCCCAGAGATCCTGATACTTTAAGCTTTTATTTTCACTTAGTTCAGAGCAGTTTTTATTTACATTTCTTGTGCTTTCTTCCTTGACCCCTGAGATATTTATGCATGCCATTTAGTTTGAAATAGTTGACATGGGGGATGGTTATGCATCTCAAGGTGATTGATTTCTCATGTAATAAATCATGCAGGAGACAGTCTACATGGTTCCAAATTTTAAAAAAAGTAATGGAAATGCTTTTTATATTGATTGTATTGGTTACATATGTGTCAAAACTGATCAAATTGCATACTTCAAATATGTGCTTCAATTTTACCTCAATAAAGCTATGGGGGGGATCCAAGATGGCGGTCTAGAGGAAGGCTGCATTCCTTGTCACTCCGCAACCCAGGATTCAAGCAGAGGATATCTGTTTCTCGGTGAGGCAGTTTTTGCTGCTTATCGATCCCCTGCTCTTTACCCCATTTGTCTGCTGTGATCACCTGCAATCTGCCAGCATATCAACGCCTTTATTTGAGAGCAGATTGCTCACTGTCAGGCGTTTGCCATCCACCATTTGCCTGCCTCTCGCCTGTCCATCGCCTGCCTTGCCCCTATCCATCACCCAACGCTCGAGGTTCACCTCCTGATCGTTCTGACAGCTGCCAGCAGATTGACTGCAGACCGCCAGTGGAGAACCAGCTGCCTGCTACTGCCTGGAAGTACACTGTCACAGTACCTGCAGGTTTGATTACACGTGGCTGCCGCCATTTTGAGACAACAGCCGGGCCCTGTAGGACCCCAGCCTGACTGATTGAGCCCCATCTCCAGGATCCCTCAGCCCAACCGATCACTCCCTGCCTCTGGGGCCCTCACATCAACTGACTGCTCCCTGCAGCCAGGACCCCCAGACCAACTGACTGTGCCCTATCACCGGGAACCCAGACCAACTGATTGCACCCGGCCTCCTGGATCCCACAACCACACTAAACACACCCCACCTCCAGGACCACTGCCAGACCAACTGCATCCTGTCTCCAGGACCTCCAGCTCACCATGTCCACCCCTGAGTTGCAGCTCCCCATTTGCCAACACATTTGGAAGCCAGAGCAGCCATCTTGGATAATCCTGGAAGCTGTAGCTCCGATCTTCGGGTGGGGCAAATCCCATCCTGAGACGCTGCTGGAGGCTTGAAGCTCATTGTCAGGTACCTTTCATATATCAGGCTACTGAACACTGGGAGGTTTCATTAGTATATGAGTATTATACAGTAGATTGTCTCTTTTCTCTTTTTTTAAAAAAAATTTAAGTTTTTATTTCTTTACGTTTCTTGCTTTCTTTTCCTTCTGTTTGCCTGTTCCCTCAGAGTCGCTTTCTCCCTTATTTACATGATGTTATTGTCCACATAGGGGCCATTTGGTCTAGGATTGCATAGTGTCTGATTTGGGTACTGCTAATATTGACCTCCCCTTAAAGAAAGGGTTTTGGACACCTATAGGGCCACTATAAGCCTATAGGGGGAAATCTGCAATACCCCAGCTCTGCAGTGCTAGAGGGGAAGATACATGAACAACATGAAAAAACAAGGAAAGAAAATGATCCAAACAAATCTAGATTCTATAGTAATAGAATTCAATGACAGTATGTTAGAAGAAATGTCAGAAAAGGACTTCAGATTATACATGATTAAGATGATTCGCGAAGCAAAGGATGAGATAAGAGAGCAAATGCAGGCAATGAATGATAATACCAATAAGCTGAAAGAGCACCTGCAGGAAGCAAAAGATCATTTCAACAAAGAGATAGAGATTCTCAAAAAAAAAAAAAAAAAAAAAACCAAACGGAAATCCTTGAAATGAAGGAGACAATAAACCAAATAAAAAACTCAATGGAAAGCATCACCAATAGACTAGTCCACTTGGAAGACAGAACCTCAGACAACGAAGACAAAATATTTAATCTTGAAAATAAAGTTGCCCAAACAGAGAAGATTGTAAGAAATCATGAACAGAATCTCCAAGAACTATGGGACATCATGAAAAGACCAAATTTAAGAATTATTGGGATTGAGGAAGGCACAGAGATACAAACCAAAGGAATGAACAACCTATTCAATGAAATAATATCAGAAAATTTCCCAAACCTGAAGAATGAAATGGAAAATCAAATACAAGAGGCTTACAGAACACCAAATGCACAGAATCACAACAGATCCATACCAAGGCACATTATAATGAAAATGCCTAACATTCAAAATAAAGATAGGATTTTGAAGGCCGCGAGAGAAAAGCATCAGATTACATATAGGGAGAGACCAATACGGACAGCAGCAGACTTCTCAACCCAGACTCTAAAAGCTAGAGGGGCCTGGACCAACATATTTCAAGCTCTGAAACAACATGGTTGCCAACCAAGAATCCTATACCCAGCAAAAGTAACCTTCAGATTTGAAGATTAAATAAAATCCTCCCATGATAAACAAAAGTTAAAAGAATTTACAAATAGAAAATCTGTGCTACAGAATGTTCTCAACAAAATATTCCATGAGGAGGAAATGAAAAACGACAATGTAGGTCAGCAAAGGGAGGAACTACCTTAGAGAAAAACCACTCAAAGGAGAAACCAAGCCAAATTAAAAACCAAAAATAAGCCCAAATGACTGGGAATACGAATCATTTCTCAATAATAACCCTGAACGTTAATGGCCTAAACTCATCAATCAAAAGACATAGACTGGCAGAATGGATTAAAAAGAAAGACCCAACAATATGCTGCCTGCAAGAGACTCATCTCATAGAAAAAGACATCCACAGACTAAAGGTGAAAGGATGGGAAATAACCTACCACACACATGGACTCAGTAAAAAAGCAGGGATTTCCATCCTTATATCAGATAAAGTGCACTTCAAGCCAAAGTTAGTCAGAAGGGATAAAGAAGGACATTCCATACTGCTTAAGGGAAACATAAATCAGGAAGACATAACGATAGTAAATATTTATGCCCCAAACAATGGTGCATCCCTGTACATCAAACAAATCCTTCTCAATTTCAATCACATAGACCACAACACAATAATTCTGGGCGACTTTAACATACTGCTGTCACCACTAGATAGATCTTCCAAACAAAATCCAACCAAAGAAACCATAGAACTCAATAACACAATCAATAACCTAGACTTAATAGACATATATAGGATATTCCATCCATCAACGAGCAGATTCACTTTCTTCTCAGCAGCACATGGAACCTTCTCAAAAATAGACCATATGTTATGCCACAAAGCAGCCCTTAGGAAATGCAAAAAATAGAGATACTGCCTTGTGTTCTGTCAGATCATAATGGACTGAGAGTAGAAATCAATGACAAAGTAAAAAAAGGAAATTACTCCAACACTTGGAGACTAAATAATATGCTATTGAATGAAACATGGATAACAAAAACATCAGGGAGGAGATTAAAAAATTCTTAGAGGTCAATGAGAATGATGATACAACATATCAAAATCTCTGGGACACTATGAAAGCGGTACTAAGAGGAAAATTCATTGCATGGAGCGCATTCCAGAAAAGAATGAAAAGTCAACAATTAAATGACCTAACATTACAGCTCAAAGCCCTAGAAAAAGAAGAACAGAATAACAGCAAAAGTAGTAGAAGACAGGAAATTATTAAAATCAGAGCTGAAATCAATGAAATTGAAACAAAAGAAACTATTCAAAAAATTGACATAACAAAAAGTTGGTTCTTTGAGAAAGTAAACAAAATAGATAAACCCTTAGCCACACTAACAAAGAGGAGAGAGAAGACTCAAATTACTAAAATACATGATGCAAAAGGAAATATCACGACAGACACCACTGAGATACAGAACATAATGAAAAGCTACTTTGAAAATCTGTATTCCAACAAAATAGAAAGTACCGAAGACATTGACAAATTTCTAGAGACATATGCTCCTCCCAAACTGAACCAGGAGGGCATACACGATTTAAACAGATCAATATCAAGCAATGAAATAGAAGAACCCATTAAAAATCTACCATCCAAGAAAAGCCCAGGACCAGACGGATTCTCAGCCAAGTTCTACAAGACCTTCAAAGAAGAACTCATCCGAATACTTCTCAAAGTATTCCAGGAAATAGAAAAGGAGGGTACCCTACTGAACTCATTCTATGAAGCTAATATCACCCTCATACCCAAACCAGGAAAAGACACATCAAGGAAAGAAAATTTTAGACCAATATCCTTGATGAATATAGATGCTAAGATCCTTAACAAAATATTGGCAAACTGTATCCAAAAACGTATTAAGAAAATTGTGCACCACGATCAAGTGGGGTTCATTCCAGGAATGAAAGGATGGTTTAACATCCGTAAATCAGTAAACGTAATCCATCATGTCAATAGACTTAAGGATAAGAATCATATGGTTATTTCAATTGACGCAGAAAAAGCGTTTGACAAAATACACACCCCTTCATGCTCACAACACTAAAAAAAATAGGGATAGTAGGAACATACCTGAACATTGTAAAGGCTATTTATGCTAAGCCCATGGCCAACATCATTCTTAATGGAGAAAAACTGAAAGCATTCCCTTTAAAAACGGGAACAAGACAGGGATGTCCTCTTTCACCACTTCTATTCAACATTGTTCTCAAAACTCTAGCCAGAGCAATTAGGCAGACTAAAGAAATTAAAGGGATACGAATAGGGAAAGAGGAACTTAAGCTGTCACTATTTGCGAATGACATGATTCTATATTTAGAGGATCCAAAAACCTCCTCCAGAAAACTTCTAGACCTCATCAATGAATTCACCAAAATAGCAGGCTATAAAATCAACACGCATAAATCTACAGCATTTTTATACGCAAGCGACGAAACAGCTGAAAGGGAAATGAGGAAAACAACTCCATTTGCAATAGCCTCAAAAAAAATAAAATACTTGGGTATCAATCTAACCAAAGAAGTAAAAGATCTCTACAATGAAAACTACAAAACACTGAAGAAAGAAATTAAGGAAGACCTTAGAAGATGGAAAGATCTCCCATGTTCTTGGATAGGCAGAATTAATATTGTCATAATGGCCATACTGCCAAAAGTGCTATACAGATTCAATGCAATTCCAATTAAAATCCCAATGATGTACCTCACAGAAATAGGGCAAGCAATCATGAAATTCATCTGGAAGAGTAAGAAACCCAGAATAGCTAAAGCAATCCTTAGCAGGAAGAATGAAACAGGGGGTATCGCAATACCAGAACTTCAATTATACTACAAACCAATAGTCACACAAACAGCATGGTATTGGCACCAAAATAGACAGGTAGATCAATGGTACAGAATAGAGGACACGGACACAAACCCAAATTAATACAATTTTCTAATACTAGACAAAGGTGCCAAAAATATGCAATGGAGAAAAGATAGCCTCTTCAACAAATGGTGCTGGGAAAACTGGAAATCCATATGCAACAGAATGAAACTAAACCCCTATCTCTCACCCTGCACAAAACTCAACTCACAATGGATCAAGGACCTTGAAATCAGACCAGAAACCCTGCATCTTATAGAAGAAAAAGTAGGTCCAAATCTTCACGTTGTTGGCTTAGGATCAGACTTCCTTAACAGGACTCCCATAGCACAAGAAATAAAAGCAAGAATCAATAACTGGGATAGATTCAAACTATATAGCTTTCTCTCAGCAAAGGAAACTATCAGCAATGCGAAGAGAGAGCCTACAGAGTGGGAGAAAATCTTTGCCTCTCATACTTCAGATAGAGCACTAATCTCCAGAATATATAAAGAAC
Organism: Sciurus vulgaris; assembly: GCF_902686455.1. Taxonomy (NCBI): domain Eukaryota; kingdom Metazoa; phylum Chordata; class Mammalia; order Rodentia; family Sciuridae; genus Sciurus; species Sciurus vulgaris. The sequence goes on along the minus strand of NC_136478.1, from coordinate 70,662,359 downwards.
TCAAATAACTCTACACCAAGAATACAAATAACCCAATCAACAAATGGGCTAAGGAAATGAACAGACACTTCACAGAAGAAGATGTACAAGCAATCAACAGATATATGAAATAATGTTCAACATCTTTAGAAATAAGAGAAATGCAAATGAAAACTACACTAAGATTCCATCTCATCCCAATTAGAATGGCGATTATCAAGAATACAAGCAACAATTGGTGTTGGCGAGGATGTGGGGAAAAAGGTACACTCATACATTGCTGGTGGGGCTGCAAATTAGTGCAGCCACTCTGGAAAGCAGTGTGGAGATTCCTTAGAAAACTTGGAATGGACCTACCATTTGACCCAGCTATCCCACTCCTCGGTCTATACCCAAAGGACTTAAAATCAGCACACTACAGAGATACAGCCACATCAATGTTCATAGCTGCTCAATTCACAATAGCCAGACTATGGAACCAACCTAGATGCCCTTCAATTGATGAATGGATAAAGAAACTGTGGTATATATATATATACAATGGAATATTACTCAGCTATAAAGAATAGTAAAATTATGGCATTTGCAGGCAAATGGATGAAATTGGAGACTATCATGTTAAGTGAGATAAACCAATCTCAAAAATCCAAAAGAGGAATGATCACACTGATAAGCGGATGATGACACTTAATGGGGGGTGGGAGTGGGACAAGAATGGAGGAAGGAGGGATTGTATAGAGGGAAAAGAGAGGTGGGGGGAAGGAAAAAAATAATGGAATGAATCAAACGTCATTGCTCTATGTAAATTTATGAATATGCAGATGGTATGCTGTTACTCCATGTACAAACAGAAACAACATGTATCCCATTTGTTTACAATAAAAATAAATTTAAAAAATATATAAATAAAAGAATAAAAATTAAAAAAATAAATAAAGCTATGGGGAAAAAAAGAAAAAAGAACTGTGAGCCGCGTGGACGTCCTACGGCCTACGGTTGCAGCAACAGCAGGAGAGCCTCACCTGCGAGTCTGAGCTCTGGAGACTGCGGTGGGGGCAGTGAGCATCCTGTGGTGCTGCAGGGCCACTGCCAGACACACCACCAGTGCCAAGCAGTGCCACCTGCCTGGAGGCATGGAGACAGCTGCGGCCATGGCGGAGCTGGAGGGGGGCACAGTGCCCCCTGCCCATGGCGGCTTCAGCTCCCCTGTGTGGCTGATGAAGGAACTAGAGAGACCCTGGAGAATGACCGTGGACTACCGTGGGTTTAGAAAAGTGACTCCCCCAGTTCATGCTGCCGTTCCTGGGGTGGCTGACCCGATGGACCTGTTGACTGGCGACTTTCGGACCTTCCGTTATGATCTAGCTAACACCTTCTTTCCCACAGGCATTGCTGCTGATGGCCGAGACCAATTTGCTTTTGCATGGGTCGGTGGCAATGGACCGTGGCCGTGCTGCCTCAGGGTTATTGGCATAACCCAAGTGTGTGCGGTGGTCCCTCCCGTAGCCTCCGACTTGGCCCGTAGCCAAAGCCGTCCACTGTGGTCTTGTCTGATTGGTGGTGGTCTGTTACCAGGGCTTCATTTGCAGATGTGCTGTGTTGAAATTGCTAGTTCGTCTGGCAACACGTGGTTGGTCTCTAAGTAGCACAAGTCACAAGGACCTGGATTGTCTGTCACGTTCTTGGGAGTTGTCTGGCCCGCTAAGACATAAGTCATTCCTGATGCAGTTATTGATTGGACCCAGGCCTACCCCATTTCCACAACCGTAAAGCAATGACAGACCCTGTAGGGACATCAGGGTTTTGGAGGGGTTTTTACCGGCTCTGGCCCCAACGATCCAGCCCCTTATGCCCTAGTAAAGAAGGGAGCAAAGTGGGACTGGACTACAGAAAGTGCCGAGGCGTTCCAGGGGGGCCAAACAGACTGTGCAGAGTGCCCAGGGTCCCCATGTCATCACCCAGCACCAAGCTCTGCCTGGACCTGGAACCTCATGACCCTCGGTGGACTCTACGGGGAGCTGTATTTTTGCGAGTGACTCTCTCATGACCCTTTAGAGTTACTCAGTGAGGGGTGGACGGCTCCCTGCTGAAGCTGTAGGGCTTGACCAGCAGGCACCCCAGGGTAAAAACTGGGCAGAAGTGTCTGTGGGGTGGACCCTGCCAGCCTCGTGCAGTATGACCGTTAAAGGTTCTGACACTGGCAGCCATGAAATGGAAGCGTGCCTACCCTGTGCTCCTAGGATATTTATGGGTATGTGGACAAGGTGGGTGGCCATGTTTACCTACCAGCTGGACTGGTCCATGCACTGGGGGAAGGCCATACCTCCCAGCAAAGGTTCCGAAGCCTTATCCAAGTGTCCATCCAGTTGGGACACTCTGAAGAGATGGCTTCATGTGAAGCTCACTGCAGGGTGGTATTACTCAGTAGCCTGTGCTCCCCACAAGGGGCCACCATTGTTAATGGTCACAGTGCTGGCACCACACACAGCCAGAGCCCTCGATGCCACCGTGAGTCCCTTGCCTCCTTAAATGAAGAAGGGTACCCAATGAGGAAAGCGGTGTAGGGAACTCGATGGCCCTTGACACCCCGGCCACCTCCCAGTGTGAAGGTGCCCCCGCCTAGGCACCGAGTGCTGTGGACCAGGCGAGCACCATGGTGCGGCCGGGCGTGGCAAACCCTGGCCCTCGCAACTCGCAGGGGGCTGGCTCCCTGGGCAGCCTGGGGAGGTGGGCTTGCTTTCCTGGGGCGGCTCGTGTTTTGGCGACTTTCGGTTGCGCCTTACATTGCTGTTGTGGGCTCTGTCCTCCTCGTCCCCGGGAGATACCAGAAGCATGGATGGTACAGAGAGGAGCCCCGAAGGGGTGGATGGAAGGACAGTGGAGTCCATCAGCCTCCCTCACCCGGATGCTGGGGAAGCAAAGCCAAGATGTTTATGTGATTCAAGAACAATGGCCAGAGAAAAGAACAAGAACTGGGCGTAGAGGTGTTATCACTGGGATGTCCAGTCCAAGTCCAGGACTTGGTGTCCCAAACAAAACACTGAGCAAGACACACAGAAGAAAGAGTACGGATTCACTCCACTGGGGAGGACTGAGTGGGCCAGCAAGAGAGAGAGGCTCAAGGCCCCTATATCTGGAAATTAGGGTCTTCTGTCCTGAGCTGGGGGGTCTTCTCTTCCCCATACAGTCCTGATTTGCTCCCAGTGGTTACCTTATGGTGCCTGATTAGAATATTTTCCATTTTCCCCCCATTGGTTACTTTAGAAAACCTAATTAGGATACTGCCCACTTTACCTCTATTGGTCATTTTAAAATTTGAACCTGTGATGGGAGTACTCATGGTGATAAGTCCTCCGTGGCGGGAGTTGTCATGGTGATGTCCTCCATGGCGGGAGTTGTCATGGTGATGGGATTTACTGCAAATAGGGACAGGACTATCTCCTTGTCTTGTCCTCTAGCAGCTTCTTTTTAATACCATGTATCTGCCATCTTGGTATCTGTTTTAGTCAGCTATTTTACTGCTGTGACTAAATGACCTGACCAGCACAACTGTAAAGGAGGAAAGGTTTATTTGAAGGCTCACGGTTTCAGAGGTCTTAGTCCATAGGAGGCCAGCTCCATCCTCAGGGCTCAAGGTGAGGCTGAACATCAAGGTGTGAGAGGATGGGAGAGGGAAGCAGCTTCCTTCATGGTGATCAGAAAGCAGAGAGAGAGACTCTACTCTCCAGACACAAAATATATACCCCACAGCCGCACTCTACCTTCACTGAATCCCGTCAGGAATTAATTCACTGATTGGGTTAAGACTCTTGCAACCCAATCACTTCTCCTCTGAACCTTCCTGCACTGTCTCACACGTGAGCTTTTGGGGGACACTTCATATCCAAATCATGACAGTGTCCCTGAACTCCTGCCTACTAGTGGTGCACACCTATAATCCCAGTGACTTGACTCGAGAGGCTGAGGCAGGAGGATCATAAGTTCAAGACCAGCCTTGGCAACTTAGCAAGGCCCTAAGCAACTTAGTGAGACCCTGTCCCAAAATAAAAAGTGCCAGGGATGTGGCACAGGGGTTAAGTGCCCTGGGTGTAATCCCTGTTAACAAAAACAAAAACAAACAAACAAAAAGAGCACACACATTCTTATAAACCCACGTGGCGCATCTGGTGTGCTGCTGCTTTGCTGTGACCTGATATATAGAGCTGAATAGACTTTGAGCTGAGGGGTCGCCCAGCTGCTGATCAGAGCCATATCAGTGCTCCCTAGAGCCCATGACTCTCCTTGGGGCTGCCCGGATCTGGAGTCCACCTGCCTGGGATAGAGGCTGCTCCAGGCCCAGAACCCGCTGCCCGTGCTACCTTATAGCTACTTGATGGTGCACCCCGTCCCCGCCCCAGTCTTCCTACTCCTGCCACCTCCATACCCCGTTGCTTCCCCGACAGGTCTCACCCTTACTCTGCCTCTTCTCTCAGTGGAGCCTGATCATGTTCTATTCTTGGAGAAAAACAAAGGAAGAAAAGGGAAAAACAGTTCCCAAAACTTGAGCCCCCCAAACAAGTTCCCATGAGCAACGTTTGAAAGAAGTTGAATTAATCAGTCTCTTAAGGATGATTAAAAGTTTTCAAAGATTTCTGGGTCCCGAGGCCTGAGCCTGTCCCACTTGGAGTCCCTGGAGGGTAGGGGGCGTCGGGAGACAGAGAGAGGGAAACGATTCCCCAGGTTAACATTTGTGGTGTGACCTGGTCTCTGGAATGACAGTGGCCTCTGGAGACAGAGACAGTTCAGTCCCCAGCAAGAGTCCACAGACCCTGAGGGCTCTTCTCTCTGGGCCTGCTCAGGGTCTCCCTGGCTTCTCACTCCCACCTGATTTTCCTTGATTTTTCAGTCCTTCCTACCCATGTCTCCCCCTGCTCTGGCTCGCTGGCCCCTCGCTGCTTGGTCTGTGCCTCCTCAGCCGCCTCTCATCCATCCGCTCCTCGGATTTCCCTGCCTTCTCTTTTCTTTCCGTGTCTGTCTGTCTGACCTGGTGTGTCCCTTTCCTCCCGGAAGCCTCTCCGTCTCTGTCACTTGGGCTGGTTTACTTTATGACCTGCTCCTTTTGTCAGTTTCACACCATGTTCCTCTCTGGAAAAATTCTAGAATCAGAACTGGACCCTTCCTGATAAAGGAGACTGTGTGGGGCTGGCGATCTGGCTCAGTTGGTAGAGTGCTTGCCTTGCAAGCACAAGGCCCTGGGTTCAATCCCCAGCACCACAAAAAAAAAAAAAAGGAGACCGTGTGAATTCCAGGTAAGACCACTACTGTTACGTGGGCCCCCTTGGTGCCAACCCCCAAGAGCCTGGGGGCAGCGCAGGAGGGACCACTGAAGATGGACCAAGGAGGAGGACCAAGGTGGCGAAGCCCTCCTGAGTCAAGCGGGGTGAGGATGGAGCCAGGTGGAGAGCGGTGGATGGCGATCCTCTCCTGGAGGTTTGGAGAGACTTCCCAGTTGTCCTGGACTGAGGGGGTGGAGGCAGCCAGGTGTCCTGCAGGGCCAAGGTCACAGACTTGGAAGGGAAACCTTCATCTGGACGGAAGCCATGCTGGGAAGCCAAGAGACGGAGATGAGATTATTTTACGGCCCTCCTGCTGGCCCCGCCTGTTCTAGCGCTGAAATGACTGCACGCCTTGGTGTGGTGTGGGTCATGCTGAAGGAGACGCCGAAGCAGGTGTTGGTCTCACCTGAGAGGGGAACACTGAGACAGACGGGAAGCCACCTCGCCACAGCACCATCCTGAGGCACGGCCCCCAGCGCTGGACTGAGGAGGATCCCTCAATGAACACACTGCACCCGGGCGCTTGGCTCTGCTTGGTTTTTCACCACACGTAATGGGGGACTCCTCTCCCGGATTCTGGGGGATTCAGGGCGTCTGAGCCTGGTAGAGTCATTCCTCAGTCGTCCCAAACTTCACATTTCCTCGGTAGCCTTATTTCATTAACTACTTCATTCAATGATTCATTTTCTCACGTTCATCACTTATTTGATTTGGATCCGCTATTCATAGAACTAATTACTCATTTGTTCAATGATTATCATTTATCGACTGAGCAGCTGTGATTCTCAGGCTCTGTGCTCGGTTCCCGGGGCATAACAGTGAGTCGGAGAAGTCCTGACCTGTGACAATAAGATCATGTGTACATGCAGTGTGTCTGCATGTGCATACGTGTGTATGCTTACTCAACGTCATTTACATGTGTGCACTCGAGCTTGTGATGGTCAGGCGGGTCGGCTGTCATACCCATGTGTACATTCTTTCATACACACATGCATTCAACACAAAGTGATATAGATTGTCTCCGTGGATTGGAGAGTATATTGTGTGTAGAACAAAGATAGTGTGACATATGATTTATATGATGATTATAAGATCATAGGATGAAATGCACATCCAAAATTTAGCTTACCTGGACAGTGGGGACAGCTGTCCATCAAATTCAGTTTTGGTTTCTACAACGCACATTGACACCTTGCAAGCAGCTCCCCAGCCAGAGGCTGCATTTCCAGCCCCCTTGCAGGCAGCTGCTGCCCTGGGACAAGTTCTGTTCAATGGAGCGTTGGTGGGAAAGATGGACACTACTGTCAGGCCAGGACGGGAAGAGGCAGGTGCTCCCCAATTCCCCAGCCCCGCAGCTGGACGCACAGGGTGGCAGGAGCCTGGGTCTCCACTCAACTCCGGGAAGGCAGAGGTGCAAGACCAGCTGGACCCCTGGGCCTTCAGTGAGTGAGACCCACTGGCATTGGCGTGAGTGCATCCTAGCTCAGCAGGATGCGGGTACACACCAGCCCCTCAGAAGGCAGGCAGGATCTCAGTTTCCTGGTGACCTCTTCACACACAGCAAATGAACCCACTCAGACACAAGTGGGTTCTGTTCTAAATTCTAAATGTGTGAATCATCTCCTTCCAATTCTTCAAACTTCATGAGAGGAAAAGAGTCTGTTTGAAATGCAGGCTTCACAGTGAGACGTTCTTACATCACCGTTAGGTCCAGGTACAACTGCCTCGCTGACGTTTTCCGCAGACGTGAACGATGCCAGCTGTAGACACAGCCCCTCCTCATTCTGTCTGTAAAGCCATCAAGACATTGGAGCAGTCCTCAAAAGTTTTCTCTTATCAGCAAGTATATTTTCCAAAGGCTCACATTGAAGATATAAAAAGTGTGATTCTATTATTTCAGGGAAGTGCTGTCTGATCTTCATGGTAGCCCTCTGAATTTATGTCTATGCCTCAGTACACAAGGCAACTAACCATTTTGGTCTAACTTATTTACTGTCTTATTCTGAACTCCTATTTATTACTCAATGGGGGCAAAGTCAAATTTTGAGTACAAAAGCTTTTTATTTTAGAACACATTTGAGAATGGTCTGAGAATAGAATCACTAAGTTACAAATTCCTTCCTAAAAGCTAATTTTTTTAGCTTAAGCCAGCACGGCGGCTCATGCCTACAACCGCAGCTACTTGGGAGGCTAAGGCAAGTTCATGGCCAGCCTCAGCTATGTAGTGAGATCCTGTCTTAAGATAAAAAGGGTCGGGACTGAGGATATAGCTCAGTTGGTAGAGTGCCTGCCTCGCATGCACAAGGCCCTGGGTTCAATCCCCAGCACCCCTCCAAAAAAAAAAAAAAAAAAAAAAAAAAAAAAAACCCAAAAAGATAAAAAGGGCTAAGGATATAACTTGGTAGTATAGCACTTGCCTAGCATGTGAGAGGCCCTGAGTTCCATCCCCTGAACTGTAAAACACACACACACACACACACACACGTGCAAACTAGCTTAGTGACGATTAATCAGTACAGACTGAATAAATATCAATGATCTTATTACTGTTAATATATTGGGGACATCCTTCTCCTCCCTTCGGGTGCCCAGGGCATCCAACGCTCAGCACTGCGAGGGGATGCAGAGTCCCCTCTCCTCCACCGTCCCTACTGGTTGGGGCAAGAAGCATGGGCTTTCACTCCCCTCAACCAGCCTCCACTGGCCTCTATCGCTTTCTGATTCCGTCCAGGATCCTCAGCTCGCTGGTCCAGGATGATGCCAAGCTCCTCCCTGCTCCTCTCTTCTTGCCCCTACTCTAATTAAGCTGTTGCTCACGCAGGTGGTCCTTGAGTTGACACACTCAGGTAGAGAAGGATGGACACTTGGTTTAGCCAGAGGCAGCCACAGGCAGAAGTGCTTGGAAGTGTGACAGGACACAGTGACTCAGGTGGTGAAGAAGAGGAGACGACTGGAGAGTGAACTGGGGTCCCGTCATGAAGGGTCTCGAGTGCCAAGCTGAGAAGCAGGGACTCGATTCTCAGGGAGATGGGAAGCCGTGGAAGACATCTGAGCAGAGGAGAGCCAGGGTCAGCTCTGACAATTAGAGAGATCTCTCTGAGGCTGACGTGGAAGACGCAATGGAAGGGACGACAGTGGACAGTGGAGATCAGGGGAATGGAGAAATGGTCCAGACCTTGACTGCCCAATATGGCAGCCACGAGGCCCAGGTACTATTGAGATCAGAACCATGGCTCATGCGAAGGGAGGTGTGCTGTGAATGTAATCCCCACCAGACAAGGTCCAGCAGTGAGAATGGAAGAGACTTGAGCACGACTCCTCACTGATTTCATGCTGAAATTGTTGTGGACAGAGTGAGTTAAATTAAAGACATGCCTAACGTTAATTCACTGTTTTCACTCTCTCTCTCTCAGCACGGGTGAGTGAACCCAGAGTTGCTCTATTGAACGGTACCTCTGACTCTCTGTATCTTGAGACGGGGCCTTGCTAAGTTGCCCAGGCTGGCCTCAAACTTGCCATCCTCCTGCCTCAGTCTCCCAAGTTGCTGGGATGACAGGTGTGTGCCACAGCCCCTGGCTTTACCGTTTATTCTAATGCACCAACTACAAAATGTTAAGGTAGGTGTGTGTCCCCTGTTCGTGGCCCACATTACATTCCCGTTGGGCGTTGCTGCTCTAGACTTGTGGGTGTGCATTTCAGAGGGAGCCGGGGAGGTTCCTGCCAGCCACATTCTGCTCAGAGCCCTGATGTGTGGAGAGGTAGCAGTAGCTCAGAATGGTCAGGTTTTCCCTCACCACCCCGTCCTGGCCGCCTTGGGGAGGGTGGCTGTGACTGCAGAGGCAGAGGATGCTGCCTGTGAGTTTCTCCATCTTCTGGCTGGCTGCAAGGGCGTGGCCTATTTGTGGACACTGAGCAGAGGGTTCAGAAATGACGCTGGCCCTTTCCAAAGTGTATGTTAAATTACCATCCAAACATGCAAGCAAGCAAGCAAGTAACAGGGGAGTCCCACCAGGCAAAACCAAAAATCTCTGTGATCTGAGCTAATTCCAAAGAGCGTTAACGCCTCTGAATGTAATAAAATCCCTCGAAGTAACAGATCTTTCCTAAGGGGTTTTTCAAAGTTTTCACTCAGCAAACAGAAGGTTTCTTGGGGGAGCAGGAGGCAAACTCTTGTGATGAAAGGAAATTCTACTTCCTGCGGTTATGTCACCGCGGACTCCACGAGCCAGTGTTCCTGTGGTGTTCGTTCTGTGCCCAGCACGTTCTAAATGTCACTTGTTTGATCTCCACAGACCAGCAGATAGACACTGCGTGTCCCCGCGTTACCCGAGAAGCCACAGAGACCAGAGAGACTAAGGACAGGCCAGGAGCAAAGGCAGGGAGGGGCTAGGAGAGTGTCCACCGCAGGCCTGCGCATCGGACTTCCTGGGCTGCTCCGAGGCCAACCGCGGTGCCGGACTTGGAGCTCTTAGGGGGTCATGGACCTGTGTGGCCTCCAGTTCCTTCTTTTCCGATGTTCCAGGTCACCTACGTGATGACCTTCCTGGGCAACCTGCTCATAATCGCCCTGACCTTGGCTGACTGCCGCCTGCCCACTACTACTTCCTGCGCCACTTCTCCCTACTGGAGGTGGGGTTCGCGTCCGCTGTCACCTCCTCATTGGCAGCGGGACCATCTCCGGCGCCAGGAGTTTTGCGCAAACAGGGTTGAACTTCATCCTGGGCAGGCCGAGTCCTTGCTGCTATCCGTGATGTCGAGTGACCACTACCGCGCCGTCTGCCCCCGGCTGCGCTACCCGGCTCTCAGGACGCCCGCGGCCTGCGGCACGCTGGTGCTAGCCTGCTGGGGCGACAGCGTCCTGGGCGACGAGGAGCTGGGCAGCTGAATGTTCCCTCTGCCCTTCTGCAACAGCGCCCCCTTGCTGGAGTTGGTGTGCGCCGACACCCAGCTCCTGCAGCTGGTCAGCTTCCTGGGGGCCGCGTGCACCCTGGCCAGTGCCGTGCTGGTGACCGTTTTGTCCTGTGGCTGCATGATTTGCACTGTCCTGAGCCTGCACGCGTCTCAGCCGAAGCAAGGCCTTCTCCACCTGCTCCCCCCACATCCTGGTGGGCTTGCTTATCTGTGGGAGCTGCATAGCCATGTTCCTCAACCCCAAGCCGACCGGTCGACTGAGGGGCTTTCTTCAACACCACGGTGTCACCCCTGCTGAACCCCTCATCCACTGCTTCAGGAACGAGGTGGTTCAGAAAGCCAGCAGGGACCTGCTACTGATGGGAACAGGCTTTCTTCTAAGATGTGCAGTGGGTAAGCCTTCCAAAGCTCCAGGTCTAAGTTGGGCGGGGTGGTGCATATCCGTGATCCCAGCGGCTTGGGAGGCCGAGCCACGAGGATCGCAAATTTGAGGCCAGCCTCAGCAATTTAGTGAGAACCTACGCAATGTAGTAAGACACTGTTAAAAAAAAAAAAAAAAAAAAAAAAAAAAAGCATTTCTTTTTTGTTTTCTTTCATTTTGTTTTTCAATGAAGACGCTTTTACTAGAGTGGGTAGAGTGGGGAGAGGGAAAAAATAGTAATTCAAAACTGATGCTGGTAACTTTACAGGGGAGAAAACTGACAAACCCTTCCTGGGTCAGCTGATCAAGGTCAAGGTCAACAGGGACAGGTCATGTTGACATGTACCCTTGCCACAGTGTGATACAAATGGCACTTTACCTCTGTCATCTTCTGCCAAAAACCAACGACCCCAATCTGATGAGAAAAACATCAGACAAATTCCAGTAGAGGGAGGCCCTACCACATAACTGACCAGTGCTCCTCAAAAGTCTCACGGTCATCAAAGCTGAGGAAGGCCTAAGCACTGTCATGACCAAGAGGAGCCAAGGGGACACGCTGCTGAGTGGAGGGTGGGATCCTGGCTGGATTCTGAAGCAGAATCACTTTAGTGAAACTGAGGAAATCTGAGTGAGCCATGGACTTCAGCTACGAATGATATAACTACTGCTTTATTAATTATAACAAATATACCATACTAATATAAGATGTTAACATAAGGGAAAACGGTTGGGGTTTTCTGGACTATTGACTCAATTTTTCTGGAAGTCTAAAAACATTTTAAGAAATAAAATTTGTAGTAGTCAGACATGGTGGTGCATGCCTGTAATTCCAGTGACTTGAGAGACTGAGGCTGGAGGATCACAAGTTTGAGGCCAGCCTGGACAACATAGGGAGGCCATAAGCAACCAAATAAAATCCTGTCTCAAAATAATAAAAAGGGCTGGGGTGTGACTCAGTGGTTAAGCACTCATGGGTTCAATTCCTGGTACCAAAAAAGAAAAAGAAGGAAAGAAAAATAAAGTATGTAAATTGTAAAAAAGGCTAATTGTAGTTATTTCAACTGTATAGAAAAACCGGAAGATGGATCAACGACTCATTTGGTTAGGAAACAGCCTACTGACAGCATTGCAGGCCACTGATCATTGTGCATATCCTGAAATTCCAGTGACATTTCCCTGGCACCTGACCTAGCTTCCTCTGCACACTACACCATAAGCATTTTTTCATATGATTGCAAATGTTTCCTTTATAAGTTAATTATTGAATAAATCCATCTCCTTCTGCCAAGTGACTATGCCATGATTAATTTAATCTGCCTCCTTTTTGGAAACTTTCACTGTTAGAAGTAAATCTATTCTGCAGGGTGTGGGGCCACACACCTGTAATCCCAGCAGCTTGGGAGGCTGAGGCAGGAGGATCAGACGTTCAAAGCCAGTCTCAGAAACTCAGTGAGACTCTTCTCAAAATAAAAATATAAAAAGCTGGGGATGAAGCTCAGTGATAGAGCACCCCTGGGTGCAATCCCCAGTACAAAAGAAAGAGAGAGAGAGAGAGAGAGAGAGAGAGAGAGAGAGAGAGAAAGAGAGAGAAAGAGATGAAAAGGAAAGAGAGAGAGAGAGAGAGAGAGAGAGAGAAAGAAAGAAAGAAAGAAAGAAAGAAAGAAAGAAAGAAAGAAAGAAAGAAAGAAAGAAAGAAAGCTATTCTGGGGCTGAGCTCAGCTCAGTGGAGGAGCCCCTGCCTGGCACATTAGAGGCCCTGTCCTCCATCCCTGGGACCTTGAAATAACAACAACAACATATGAATAAGCTTGACTATTCATATCCCATAATTTATATGTATTTCAAAACATAAATAAGTATAATTTTTACTTATAAGTTAAGATCAATTAATTAAATGTAAAAAAAAAAAAAAAAAAAAAAAAAAAAAAAAAAAAAAATGCTATTATGGACCTTAATGAGAATAGAAGCTTTTCTGCATTTTGGGTGCATTTTCCCTGATGAATGATTCACTGTTTGAAATGTGATTTTTGAGCAGAAAAGCATCAATGTTTTCAGGTCATGGTTTATATGATGATGTTTCCCAAAATTTTTAAAAATTGAGTTACCTTTGGGCCCACAGTTGTTGAGATGGGTTCCACCTTGGACATGTTCCTGGTAGAAAATGAAAGGAAGAAGGAGGGAGGCAGGGGTGAGGAGAAGATTGTGGGAGGGAGGCCAAGGAGTCAGCCCTGGAAGTGACTTTTTTGGTAAAATCTTTCCCTCTCTGTTGAGATGATCATTTGTGTCTTGTCCCCTTTGCTAAGGTGATGTAATGATGGTGTTGGTTGCTTTTTACAGAGGGTATTTACACCTGTATTCATAAGGGATAGTGTAGAACCAGCCTGAGAGAATGTGTGAGGAAGGTTTCTATAAATAGTGATAAAACTAGGGTTGGTAGGCGTGGTGGGGCTTGCCTGTACTCCCAGCGCTTTAAGAGGCCCAGATAGGAGGATCCCAAGTTTGAGGCCAGCCTCAGCAACTTAGTGAAGTCCTAAGCAACTTAGTGAGGCCCTGTATCGAAATAAAAATTCAAAAGGGCTGGGATGTGGTTCAGTGGTCACACACCCCTGGGTTTCATCCCCAGTACCAAGGGAAGGAAAAAAAAAGAACAGGGCTGGGAAGTGACTCAGTGGTAGAGGGCTTGCCTCGCATGCAGGGGACCTGGGCTCGATCCCCAGTGGTCGATGGATGGACTGATTTTAACCTGAGTTTGCTCCACCTGCGGCACGCGGCCTCCCTGGAGCTGTCCTGAGCCTGCTCCCCCAGCTGGTCACGGAGCCCCTTCTAATTCTACGCTGTTCCTCCCTCCCCCTCCCAGGGCCCCTGCCCCAGCTCGGGCCTCGGCTCGCTCCTCCTGGAACACACGAGGCACTGCCAGCCCGCAGGTTGGTTCCGGTGGTCATCTGCTGATTGGACAAGGACGGCATGCAAATCTAGGCCACAGCAAACCCAGGACTCAGGGAAGGCCTGTAGCAGGCAGTGCTGTGGTGAATCATGTGTCCACCTGATTGTCACAAGAGGCCCAGGTGGCTGGCAAAACACTGTTGCTGGCTGTGTCTGCGAGGGTTTTTCTGGAAGAGAAAAGCATTTGAATCCACAGACCAAGTAAAGAAGGTTGCCTCTGCCGGGTGTGGTGGCGATGCCTGTAGTCTCAGTGACTCGGGAGGCCGAGGCAGGAGGATCCCAAGTTGGAGTCCAGCCTGGGCAACTTAGTGAGACTCTAAGCAACTCAGCAAAACCCTGTCTCAAAATAAAAAGTAAAAATAAAAAGGACTGGGACATAGCTCAATGGTGAAACACCCCTGGGTCCAATTCCCAGTACCAGAAAAATCTTTAAATAAAGAAGAAGGCTGCCCAGGCAGGGCGGGCGAGCGCCAGGCAACCTATTGACCCCAGAGGACGACTGGGTGGGGAAGGGCGGGCGCACTCCCTTCCTGAGCTGGAGATTCATGAGGTGCCCTGGCCCTGGGGCACTAGAGTTCCTGAACCCGGGCCCTTGGACTTGGACTGTGGCTCTGCCTCCTGGTTCCCCGGCCTGCAGCTGGCAGATGGGGAGGTGGCTAGGCCTCCATGACGGTGCCAGCCAGTTCCCTCAATCCAGCTCTCTCTCTTTCCCTCTGTGCGTGGTGGGTGGGCTTGCAGGTCTTTATCAATATCATATCATCTGCCTACCTGTTGACTCAGCCTCTGGGGAACCCTGAGGAGTCAGTGGGAGACGGGGGCAGGGGCTGAGAAGTCAGGAACATTTTCTGGGTGCCTCCTTTTTCTCCTCATGCTGTTTAACATCGGCAAAGTGTCTGAGTCTTCCTGGTTGACTGGAACACAAGGGTGGAGATGGGAGGACTGGACTGTTTGCCCATCCCTAAAACCCAGCGGGGCGGGGACAGCCAGGACGGGGCGCTTCCTGCCAGGGTCAGCGGTCAGGGAGTGAAGACACAGCTTACGGGAGAGGAAATTTCACAAGCTCAGGCCCCGATGATGTGTGACTGTGACCTTGGGATGGGGCCCTGGGCTCAGCTCGCTTCTCTCTTGGGTGGGAGCATGGCCTGGCAGGGGAGGGGGGGTGGCGGTGTGCACACACCAGCATGATCTCTGGAGCCAGACAGACGCAGGAGAAGGTCAGCGCCATCGTCTGCTACCTCTGCTGCATGGGCCAGTCTCTGAGCCTCAGTCCCCCTCTGTGGGCTAGGAAGGATGATTTCCCTTTTCTGGCCGCTTGGTTGTGAACTGGAGGTGCTGCTGGCGGGATGCAGCGGTGAGGGGCAACACTCAGTTCTCCACACGTCACAAGGAGGTATGGAGACCCGAGAAGTGACGGCCACGGGGCTGGCCCTGGCCTCAGCCAGCATCACCCACGCACTCAGATCATATCACATCCCAGGTAAAAGCAAGTCCATTTCCACCACACATTAGTGAGCACAGATTGCACTGACGCTGGGTTTAGTTGGGTACAAGACAGTGCCTCTTCATCTCTGCCAGGGAGTCAAATAATTTGAATTTCTACTGGTCACCTCCATAAACCAAAGTCTCTCCAGGCATCTGATATAGTGGTTTTTTTCCTTATTCTTCCTTCTACCTTTCCCCAAGTGGTCTGGAAGGTCCCTTTTTATCCCCAATGATTTAGCTCTACCTGCCAACAAGCACCCACGCCTCGCCGGCCCCTCCCACAGACAGGTCTCATACACAGGTGGCTTTCTGATATATTCCCTCAACAGAAGCCAATCTCTTCTGGAATGACAAAAATGGGAATTCTGATGCTAGAAACATTTTCCCCCCTTTTCCTTTACAGTTTAATGTAGAAAAGTGTTTCTGAGCAGAACCTCAGAAAGCAGGGAGCTTTATGAAAACAAGCATTTGCCAGGTTGCAGTGGTGCATGCCGGTAATCTCAGCGGCTCAGGAGGCTGAGGCAGAAGAATCTCAAGTTCAAAGCCAGCCTCAGCAACTTAGCCCTAAGCCACTCAGCAAGACCCTGTCTCTAAGTAAAAGATAAAAAATAACTGGGGATGTGGCTCAGTGGTTAAGTGCCCCTGGGTTCAATCCCTGGTACCAGAGAGAGAGAGAGAGAGAGAGAGAGAGAGAGAGAGAGAGAGAGAGAGAGAGAGAAAGAGAGAGAAAACAAGCATTCGATGCCTGTCATCTCCAGTCCCTGCCCCACCAACATTGCTTCAGGAGGCCAAGGAAGAGCCCACATGGTATATTTACACATACAAGAATAAAATGCTTCATTCCATGTTTTTTAAAATGTCCCGGGGCTGGGGAGATAGCTCAGTCGGTAGAGTGCTTGCCTTGTAAGCATAAGGCCCTGGATTCGATCCCCAGCACCCCCCCCCCAAAAAAAAAAAAAATGTCCCTGGTGATCATAATCTGCACTCCTAGCTAAGCACCTAGGGTGACCACTAACACCAGCTTAGCCTTGGAGCTGCCTCTTACTATTTTGGTCATGGGACCCTGAGAAAGTGATCTCAAAATAGATCCTTTTCTCAAGTATATAATAGTTAAAATGAAAAGTCCCTACATCAAGGGTTGCGGCTAGGTGTTAGTGAAATGATAGAATGAACTACCTGGGCACAAATTCCCTCACTCCTTCACGCCCTTACCCACTCATCCACTTACTCTGACATGGAATGATCATCTTCCATGAACCAAGTCCTTGGGACCCAGAGGTCCAGCAGGTGCCCTTCATTCTCATTTCAGAGGTGACAGCCAGTCTTCATTACCTCTGAACCCAGAGACAGCCCATAACCCCTGTCCATTGGCTCCCACTGGGAATCAGTCTCAGCAAAACTGACCCCTGCATTGACTGTAGATCAGTTACGTGAGAGTGTTCTGTCCCCAGCATAATCTTAGTCTGCCCTTACAAATGACCACACAGAGACCAAGCAGGAAACACTCACTGCCCACAGTGGAGACTGGGGGGCGAAGATCAAGGAGCCAGCAGACCTAGTTCTTGGGGAACACCCCCTGGGCTCTGCAGATAGCCCATGGCGAATTGTCTCCTCGCGAGCGGAGAGCGGGCAGCACCGCCCTGACCGGCACTCATCCAGCTCCCGAGGACTCCGCCGTCAGCACCTCCTTACCTGCCACAGCCCCAGCTCCAGATGCTATCACACGGGGGACTCGGGCTCCACAAGTGAGGGGACCCGAACCTGCAGTCCATGACAGCCCTGTAAAGGAGGCGTTGCCACAGCTCCAAGAAACTGAAACTCAGAGGTGGGAGGGGGTTTGCCCACGGTCACCCATGGGGCACATGGGGGAACCAGAATTCCTGGTTCTGAGTCGGGTGCCACACCTTCCCTTCTGGGTGTCGTCAGAGACGAAACTCGGCACCTCGTTGGAGTCCTCCAGGGAAGTCCACTCACGTCCATCACTCCTGAGAACAGCCGACTCTACTGAAGACTCAGGTGGTCCCAGAGACCGAGGGGATTTCACAACACAGAAACGCAGCGCCTGCAGAACGTGGACCGTCCGGGAATGCCCATCGCTGCACTCTTGCTGGGGGGCCCTTCCGCTCTTGCAGCCTGTCCTTCTCTCTTCTCCACTTTTCTCCCTGTTCTGTCAGCATCTCGCCTTCTGTAGTCAATCTTTTTTGGCTGACCAATCAGAGTCTCAGAAATAGGCCCGTAACTGAGGCTGTCCAATGAACGCTCTGGGTGGAGCTCTTTCTGTGCCACCTAGCTGCGGGGTCGGGGTTCGCTTAGGGATGCTGCGGGCCACGGGCTTGGGCCCCCGGGGGTTTGTTTAAACCGAAAGGAATGTCTAAGACGGCTCAGCCGAGGCCCGAGGGCCCAGGCCGTTTGTCTAAGCCAGCTGGCCCAGCCGAGGCCAGCTGTGCCCAGCGAGGGCCTGAGGGCCCAGGTCGTTTGTCTAGGCCAGCTGTGCCTGCAGCGTGATAGCCTCGGAATGTTCCCGTTCCTCATTTTTTCTTTTTTACGGAGACATGACTTATATGCCACAAATTCACCTTCTAAAGTGTACAATTCAGTGACCTCTTTTGCACATTTGTGAAGAGGTCCAGAACATTTTAATCTCCTTTAAAAAGAACCCTGACCCTCCTGTGCTTCCTCCCCAGCTCATGACAAATGCCCATCTGCATTACATCTCTGTGGGTGTGTCTCTTCTGGCCATTTCCTCCCCGTGGACTCATCTTTACCTGGCCTTTCCTGTCTGGTTTCTTTCTTCTTAACGTTTTTGAGGTTTCTTCATGTCTTAGCATGAGCCAGGACTTCATTCCTTTCTGTGATTGAATAAAATTCCTTTGTATAACTAGACTGTTTTCTTGGACCACCCAACGGTTGATGGACAGTTGAGTGGTTTTCCCTAATGAGCTACCATGATTAATGCTGCTGCGAATATCCTCTTGCAGGTTTTGTGTGGATGGTCTTTAATTCTTCCAGGTATACTCCTAGGAGTGGAATTGCCAGGTCCTACGATAACTCTGTTTAACTTTCTGAGAATCTTCCACACTGTTTCCACAGCAGCTGCACCATTTTATTTTTTATTTTTAAATTTTTAATTATTTTTTATTTGTTCTAATTAGTTGTGCATGACAGTAGAATGCATTTATGCATTTTGATAAATCATACATAAATGGTGTCTAATTTCTCATTTTTCTGATTGTATATATTGCAGGACCACATTGGTCATGCAGTCACACAGGTACATGAGGGAATAACATCTGTTTCTCTCTACTCTCATTCCCACCCGCATACCCCCTCCCCTCCCTTCACTTCCCCTCTATTCTTCCCTACCCGCCCCCCTGCTTATTGTGAATTAGCATCCACATATCAGAGAAAACATTTGGCTTTTGGTCTTTTGGGTTTGGCTTATTTCACTTAGCATGATATTCTCTAACTCCATCCATTTACCAACAAATGTCATAATTGTATTCTTTTATAAAGTTGAGTAATATTCCATCATATATGTATATATAATGAGTAATATTCCATCATATTTATAATATATATAAAATATACCACATTTTCTTTATCCATTCATCTGTTGAAGGGCATCTAGTTTGGTTCCATATTTTAACTATGGTGAGTTGAGCTGCTATAAACATTGATGTGGCTGTGTCACTGCAGTATGTTGATTCTAAGGCCTTTGGATATAAACCAAGGAGTGGGATAACTGGGTCAAATGACAGTCCATTCTGTTTTCTGAGCACTCTCCATACTGCTTTCCAGAGTGGTTGTACCATTTTGCATTCCCACCAGCAATGTATGAGGGTGCTTTTTCTCCACATCCTCGCCAACATTTGTTATTGCTTGTATTCTTGGTCATTGCCATTCTGATTGGAGGGAGATGAAATCTTAGTTTTGACATTTGTTTCTCTAATTGCTAGAGATGTTGAACATCTTTTCAAATATATTTCATATATTTGTTGATCAATTGTATATTTTCTTCTGTGATGTGTCTGTTCAGTTCCTTAGCCCTTTTATTGATTGGGTCATTTGTTTTTTTGGTGTTAGGTGTTTTGAGTTCTTTATGTATCCTGGAGGTTAATGCTCTCTCTGAGGTGCATGTGGTAAAGATTTTCTCCCAATCTGTAGGCTCTCTTTTCATGTTACTGATTGTCTCTTTTGCTGAAATGGAGCTTTTTAGTTTGAGTCCATCCCATTTATTTTGTTTTATGTGATGCTGAGGGTGGAACCCAGGGCCCCACGCATACCAGGCCAGCGCTCTACCACTGAGCCACAACCCAGCCCCCATTCATTGATTCTTGATTTAACTTCTTGTGCCTTAGGGGTCTTGTTAAGGAAGTCAGGTCGGAGGCCGACATGGTGAAGATTTGGGCCTACTTTTTCTTCTGGTTGTCACAGAGTTTGTTCTAGAGTTACACTATTTTATTTTAAACCCTAGATCAACCTTTAGATTGAGCTGTGTTTTGTATTTTCAAACATTTTTGCTTGTTTGCTTTTGTTTTGAGCCGGGCTCTTTGCTGTGTCTTCCAGGCTG
This sequence comes from Sciurus vulgaris, assembly GCF_902686455.1. Taxonomy (NCBI): domain Eukaryota; kingdom Metazoa; phylum Chordata; class Mammalia; order Rodentia; family Sciuridae; genus Sciurus; species Sciurus vulgaris. The sequence goes on along the minus strand of NC_136478.1, from coordinate 70,642,738 downwards.
GTGTCCTGGGAGCTCAGCTGCCCACGGCCTCAGGCTGCCGGCCAGCTGGACCGCTTTCGGCTAACGTGCTGTGCCTGGCAGGAGCAAAACGACGCAGGATTTTTTGCCCTTATGTGAGAAACAGTTTTTCCACTTTCTTTTTTGAATTTTTAGTGGTAGTTTTTATATGATTACATTAATGATATTAGTGAAACACTGATTCATATACAACATAGCATTCCCCACAAAATTGTTTAATACAAATATGAGTACATTTAAACAACTAGCTTAATGATAAATAGTAGTAATAATAAATAATAGTAATTACTACTAATAAATAGTGGTAAGTGCCACACTGATATTTCAATATTTTGAATACAGTTTTAGGAGAAGTTTGGGAAACACAGATATATTAGAAAAAATTCTTTTCTGGGTCAACAGCTTTCGTCCTTATTATTAGCCAACAGCTTTAAGGCAAGTCGTTTCAATTCTCTGTGCCTTTTATCTTTTTTATTTCTTTTTTTTTTTTTTTTTTAGCTTTTCCCCTTTCTCAAACCCAATGCTCATCCTTCTCCCCAACCTACCTGACAAGATTCTCTTCCAGCCACACGCAGCTCCCCCATCACCAGTCCCAGCCCGGTCACCACAGCGTGAAGAGCTCTGACCGGATGCTTCTCCCCACGTACTGACAGAGTGGAAGACTTCACAGTCCGCGTCTGGCCCTTTTGTCTTGGTGAGGACACACTTCCCAGGACACGCTTCCCAGGACACACTTCCGGTTTTCCTGCATTGGTTCTTGTGGGCCGATCGTGGCTCCTTCCCTCCTGTCCCCTCTTGTGAGGCTGCGATGGCCTGGAAGGCAGGGACAGCAATGGACGCATCCTGGGGTTTCCAGGTATGGCACTGGGCCCAGAGACGGTCCCCACGAGGAGGGAGGCTCTGGTGAAGGGGACGCCTGAGGCCCACAGGCCAATTCAGCTCCCTCCACTCTCCTTTCTGAATTCCTAGACATCTGTTTCTCCTGCCGTGATGGCGATGGGGAAGGAGCGTGGGGGACTTGTTTGGGGAAGCTCAGGCCAAACCAGACAGAACCCAGGTTGCGGCGCCTTCCTCCCCGCTGACTTCCACTCTGGCCACTGGTGCCCTGTCCCTCAGATACACCCTGCCCTTCCTCCCTCAGCCCTGGCTCCAGCGTCCCACTCTCCTAACCCCCAAGAAGCCTTCCTTGGGTTCCCTACAGCAGCCCTGATGAACCCTCTTAACCCAGATCCACTCTACCCGCCCTGCTCAGAACCAGTCCACACCCTGCAGTGTAATGCTATCCAGTCCAAAAAAGAAACAAGACGCTGCTACATGCTGCGATATGGGAGAAACCCGAAGACCTCACGCCAAGAGGAAGAATCCAGATGCAATGGTCCACATATGGAGAGATTTCTTTTATATGAAAGCTTCAGAGTAGCTGGGTGTGGTGGCATAGGCCTGTGATCCCAGCAACTCAGGAGGCTGAGGCAGGATTGTAAGCCCGAGGCCAGCCTCGCCACTTAGTGATTTAAGGAGACCTGTCTCAGAGCAAGAGATAAAAAGGGCAGGGGGTGTGGCTCACTGGTTAAGCACTGCTGGGTTCAATTCCTGAGAAAGGGAGAAGGAAAGAAAAGGAAGGAAGGAAGGAAGGAAATAAGGAAGGAAGGAAGGAAGGAGGAAGGAAGGAAGGAAGGAGGAAATAAGGAAGGAAGGAAGGAAAGAGGGAGGAAGGAAGGAGGAAATAAGGAAGGAAGGAAGGAAGGAAGGAGGAAGGAAGGAAGGAGGAAATAAGGAAGGAAGGAAGAAAGGAAGGAAGGAAGAAGGAAAGAAGGAGGAAATAAGGAAGGAAGGAAGGAGGAAGGAAGGAAGGAGGAAATAAGGAAGGAAGGAGGAAATAAGGAAGGAAGGAAGGAAGGAGGGAGGAAAGAAGGAAGGAAGGAAGAAGGAAGGAAGGAAGGAAAGAAGGAAAGAAGGAGGAAATAAGGAAGGAAGGAAGGAAGGAGGAAGGAAGGAAGGAGGAAATAAGGAAGGAAGGAAGGAGGAAATAAGGAAGGAAGGAAGGAAGGAGGGAGGAAAGAAGGAAGGAAGGAGGAAATAAGGAAGGAAGGAAGGAAAGAAGGAAAGAAAAGGAAGGAAGGAAGGAAGAAGGAAGGAAGGAGGAAATAAGGAAGGAAGGAAAAGAAAAGCAGGCAGAAAGAAGAAAGGAAGGAAGGAAGGAAAGAAAGAAAGAAAGAAAGAAAGAAAGAAAGAAAGAAAGAAAGAAAGAGGAAGAAAGAAGGAAAGGGAGGAAGGAAAGGAGGGAGGGGCAGACCCAGAACAGGCAAATCCCTAGTGTGAGCCAGGGATGGTGGGCACCAAGAGCTGGAGAGTGTCTGTCTCAGGGGTATGGATTTCCTTTGGGGATGAAGATGCAGTCCTAGAAATGGGGAGTGAGGATGGTTTCACAACCTTCTCAATGAATTTAAAGTCCATGAATTGGCTGGGTGTGGAGGCCAAGCCTTTAATCTGGCAACGTGGGATGCTGAGGCAGGAGGATCACAAGTTCAAGGCCAAACTGGGCAATTTAGTGAGATTCTGTCTTAAAGAAAAGGTGCGGGGTCGGGGGGTGAGGGAATGAAGCTGGGGTGCAGATCAGTGGTAAAACCCCTGGAGTTAATCCTAATACTCCCCCACGAAAAAGAGTCCCTATGTGGGAAAAAGCCCTGTGGGTTCAAGAGGAACAGCCGCCAGCGTGAGGTGTTTTTGGTTTATTTGATTTGTTTGTTTGGTCCAGGGGATTGAACCCAGGGACACTTAACCCTGAGCTGCCTCCCCAGCCCTTTTATATTTATCAGACAGGGTCTCACTGAGTTGCTGAGGCTGGCTTTGAACTCACCACCCGCCTGCTCACCCTCTTCAGCTGCTGGGATTACCAGTTTGTGCCACCGCCCCCAGCCCTTTTCATTTTTTATTCTGAGTCAGGGTCTCTCTAGGTGGCCCTGACTGGCCTCAAATGTGTGGTCCTCCTGCCTCAGTCTCCGGAGTTGGGGGGATTTCAGGGATGCACGGTGCCAACTCCTGCAAAGCCTCTTCTTGAGTGTCCCAGGCACGGCTGGCCGCTGCTGTGATACCACAGTCTACCACAGAACTGACTCGGGGCGAGGAAGACAGGAGGGAGGACCAACAGAGCGGCTGCCTTGTCTGAAGGTCTTGTCACGGCCACAGACTCTGGGGGTTGCCTCACCCCTCAGCTTCCCCTTCTTCAGAGCCAACGCCCAGGGTGAGAGGGCAGCAGGGGACCCGGTGGGGAAGCACTGTGTCTGCGGCTCTTTCTCCCTGGGCTGCAGCAGCCTGTCCTCAGCTTCGCCTGCCGACAGTCCACCGTGGGCATGCTGGGGCTGCCCCTGTCCTGTGAGCAGAAGCGTCCAGAGGGCCCCCATGCGGCCAGCCACAGCCAGGGGCGGCCTGTGCCGCCTGTCCACCTACCTGGAAGAACTCGAGGCTGTGGAACTGAAGAAGTTCAAGCTGTACCTGGGGACCGCGACAGAGCTGGGGGAGGACAAGATCCCCTGGGGACGACTGGAGACCGCGGGGCCCCTGGAAATGGCCCAGCTGCTCGTGGCCCACCTGGGGACCAGGGAGGCGTGGCTACTGACTCTCCGCATCTTCGGTCAGATCCACAGGAAGGACCTGTGGGAGAGAGGACAGAGAGAGGAGCTGGGGAGAGGTAAGGAGGTGGTAGGACCGCCAGGCCAGGACCCACCGGGTCCCTCTTCCCTCAGGGGTCCCTGGGCCAGGGACCTGGAGCTCTTCCTTCACCCCTTGGTCTTTGTTCATTCCGTCTTCTGCCCCGAGCACACTCTACCTTCCATGCCTGGAAAGTTCTTATTTATCCACCAGAGCCTTGGAGACACAGGTCGAGTGTCTCTTATCTGAAATGCTTGGGATCAGAAGTGTTTGGATTTGGGATCACTTTGGATTTTGGAATACTGGCCTGTACACAGTGGTATATGTGGGATGGAACTGAAGTCTAAGCACGAATCCACTTGTGTTGCATATACACCTTATGTGCACAGCCTGGAGGGGTCAGGCAATTTCTTTGTTGTGTCTTAGTTTGGGCAGTGACTGTTCACGCACTGTCAGGTGAGGAATTGTCAACTTATGGCATCATGTTGGCCCTAAAAATCTTTGTATTTTGGGTTATTTCAGTTTGAGATTTTCAGAATAGGGATCCTGAAACTAGGCACCAGCTTCTCTGCAAATCCTTCACTCCCTGCTCCTTCAGACTCCTGCCGCTGACCCCCTGCCTGGTTCAGCAGCCCACTCTTCTGCCTCCTTAGCATTCTTAGGCATCTTTTGTTCAGTCTTCCACCTTATGAAATAATCGCGAGGGAGCCGACGTGTGTCCATGGCTCCCTGCGCCTTGTGCACTGTGATGCAGGGCACGCTTCAGATGCAGGGTGAGGCTGGGCAAGGTGGTCTGCAGCCTGCTCCCAGTAACTGGGGAGCATGAGAGAGAAAGTCCCAGGGTCAAGGACAGCCCGGGCAGCTTAGAGAGACCCTGAGCAACTTAGAGAGACCGTGTCACCAAATACAAAATAGAAAAGGCTGCACATGGAGCTCAGTGGAACAGCACCCTGGCTCCATCCCAGTACCGAGGACGCTGGGCCCTGTAACACGGGTGAACAGGCGGAGGCCCAGAGGAGAGCAGTGACCTGCCTCAGACAGGCTCATGACACCCAGCACCTGCAAAGGGCTCAGCACGCAGGCAGCAAGGGCTCAGCCGTTTCCAGCCATTGCTGCATGGGACAGAGAGGACACTGAGCTGCCTCCTCTCCCCTCCTCAGGAACAGGGAGGGCCAGGCACAGTGGAACATGGCTGTAACTCAGGAGTCTGAGGCAGGAGGATCAAAGTTTGAGGCCAGCCTTGGCCATTTGAAGAATCCCTGTCTCAAAATAAAAAATAAAAATAAAAAGGGCTGGGGATGTAGCTCCATGGTACTCAGTGCCCTGAGCTCAATCCGCACCCAGTACCACACACACACACACACACACACACACACACACACACACACACACACAGACACACAGGGGAAAAAAAGAAAGAAAGGAAAGAAAGGAAAAGGAAAAAAGAATGCAGAATGTCCTTGGTCATGCATCTGGCCCTCGCCACTCAGGTCTCATGTCCACTGTCTCCTCCCCGGTTGTGAGCACCTGCTACTCACCCCATTCATGAAGGGGAGATCTGTCACCCCACCTGGTATGAGATGGCTGGGCAGGGGACACCCCGCACTGGGTAGATGACACTGACCACATGCATTGGCCACATGCAGTGGTCCTGCTTACCACAGGGGACTCGCTCCAGACCCCAAGAAGGTGCCTGAAGCTGCAGTTAGGACTAAATCCTATATATTCCGGACTTTCCCCCGTACACACATACCCATGATAAAGCTTAATGTGTGAATCTGATGCAGTAAGAGGTCAACAAGAACCAACAGCAAATAGAATGAGCATAACGAGATTCTGTCACAAAACTCAGGAGGCACATCCAAACTGCCCGCACGGCTGCTCTCGTGCTTTGGGGCCACTGCCCGGTAAGTCAGGACGACCTGACCACCAGTACCGCAGGGCTGCAGCGGTGGCTCTGATGGCTGAGCGGGCGCCAGAGGCCTGACGGGGAGGCGGCACACACAGGGTGACCGCTGGACCAAGGGACGGTTCCTGTCCTGGGTGGAACAGGAGCGTGGCCTCAGACTTCTTCATGCCGCTATGATGCGGCAACTTAAAACTTAGCAATTACTTATTTCTGGAAAGTTCCAGTTAATATTTTCAGACCATGGTTGACTGTGGGCCACTGAAACCACAGAAAGTGACACGCAGAAGGGCGACCCCTATAGGCCCAGGGCCTGGGGGACAGGGACGCCGCCCACCAGGAGGAGTCACACGAGTCAGGTTACCTGGGGACTGAGTGGACCAGCAAGGGCAGGCTCTCTAGCCTAAGGGCAGCTGCTGCCTGGCTCTCAAGAGAGAATGCGCTTGGCTTGCTTGAATGATTTCCTGGCTGGCAGGGAGGGAAAACTGTTGGGCTGGCGACCAGGCAGGGTGCGGCTGGGCCCCACAGCAGGAGAACTGGCCCCCTGGGAGCCATCCCTGCCCCAGGGCCCAGGGTTCACACTTAACTTCTGTCACTCATTATCTGAGGTCTCAGTGGCTGTCGATTTCCTTGCACCTGCTCCACTCGGCATTGGAACACAAGCTCAGGGCCGAGGACAGGCCTGGGAGGTGAGGCGGGTCCTGGATGCTCCAGGCAGGGGGTGCTCAGGGGAGCAGAGCAGCCTGGAGATGTAACAGTAGCTACTGTGGCTTCTGCGCTTGCTGATCCCCCAAAGTTTCTCTTCCAGTTACTCCAGCGGGTGGTTGGTGCTCACTTGGAAGTCCATCAGCAGGCCTTGTGGAAGTCTGTCCCGACACTCCAAGGAAAGGTGAGGCTGGCGCCAGGTGCCCATCAGCCACGTGGTGGTGGTTAACGCCACCGCAGCCAGACTTCCTCCTGTGCTTCAGGTCAGGCAAGCTCTGTCTGTGGGCACGTGTCCCCACACTGGTCAGCTCATGGCTGGATGATGGCTACAAGGACCTCCCCCAGTGAATCCTGAGCAGGGACCAAGGGCAGGGCCACGCCTCCATCCTCAAGAGACTCCAGAGCCTGTCACTTAGGCAGGGTGGTGGTGCACGCCTATACATCCAGAGACTCTGGAGGCTGAGGCAGGAGGATCCCAAGACCAAGACCAGCCTGGCCAACTCTGAGACCATGTCTCAAAATAAAATAAAAGAATAAAAGAGTCTGTCACTTTATCCAGATGAATTCCCTCCAATGAGCTCCCTGGCCCTTAGCCATCATGCTGGTGGGGCTACTGGCCAGGACTGGGGTCCACGCACATCCCAGACCTGCCTCTGGTGTAGGGAGCAAGCTTGCTCAGGGTGGATTTGGCGAGCTGCAGTTCACCCTCTGGGGCTTGTGAAGGCCAGCATTCACCATTCATGAGCACCGTGGTCAGCACCCACTGCTGAGCAGAATCCTGTAGGTGGGGAGGAAACGGGGCTCTTGGTGCTGGGATGTGGCTCCCGGGAAAGTGTTTGGCCAAATGCAGAGGGCCCGGGTTCCATCCCAGCACCCAGAAAACAAAGCAAAAGCAAATGAGGGGTTGGAGATATAGCTCAGTTGGGAGAGTGCTTGCCTTGCATGCACAAGGCCCTGGATTCAATACCCAGCATCAGAAAAAAAAAATGAAATTAATTTTTTGGAGGGTACTGAGGATTGAACTCGTGAGCACTCAACCACTGAGCCACATCCCCAGCCCTACTTTGATTTTATTTAGAGACAGGGTCTCACTGAAGTTACTTAGTGCATTGATTTTGCTGAGGCTGGCTTTGCACTTGTGATCCTCCTGCCTCAGCCTCCCGAGCTGCTGTAATTACAGGCATGTGCCACTTTGTGCAGCAAATGAAATTGATTTTAACAGACCATTTCATTTAATTCAATACACCTCAAATATTATTTCAAAATGTGAAAGATATGAAATACTATTGATTAGGTAATTTTTTTTTTTTTTTTTTTTTTTTTTTTTTGTACTGGGGATTGTACCCAGGAGTCCTCCATCACTGAAACAGGGTCTCACTAAATTCCTTATAGCCTTACCAAGCTGCTGAGGCTGGCCTTGAACTGTGCTCCTCCTGCCTCAACCTCCTGAGTCTCTGGGATCACAGACGGGCTCCACTGTGCTAGGCACTAATTCACATTTTTTCATACTCTCTTCAACATCTGGTGTAGCTTAACACACATCTATTTCAACTTCTAAATTTTAATTCATCATACTTGGTTCATATTTAGGTTTCATAGGAATTAGAGTTGAAAAACGAGACTCACATACACAAGTTGTTCAGTGGCTTGCACCAACTCTCAAGTTTTTATCTGAATAGAGTCTTATTAACATTGCAGGGTGTGGTGCACGCCTGTGATCCCAGCTCCTGAGAAGGCTGAGGCAGGAGGATCCCAAGTCCAGGCCAGCCTGGGCAAGTAGCAAGAGCCAGTCTCAAAATAAAAAGCAGGGAGAGCTGGGATGAGGCTCGGGTGGAGCGTCCCTCGTTCCATCCCCGCAGCTAAGTCAATAAACACTGAGGTAGGATCCAGTCCTTCTTGCACTTGGCACATGGAGGTGCTCAGTGTCCCGGGGCCCCTGGCAGCCCCACGCTGACAGCCCAGGCTGAAGTGCCAGCAGGCAGAGGAGGGAGAGACTGGGCCAGGAGCTGTGTGGCCCAGCGCCTCAGCTGGAGCTCCCCTCTCTGCCCCCGCGGCTGGAGAGCCTCGGTTCCCGTCTGTGTCGCAGCGTCTGTTTCCCCTCCAGTGAGCTCAGGCCCTGGCTCCCCCTGGGGCCTGTGTGCCCCTCCCTGCGGGGCCCTGGAGCAAGAGCCTGAGCAGGATCCAGCTGTGGGCTGAGGTGCAGGGGCTGGCAGGTCACAGCCCTCAGGGGGACGGTGGCCCGCAGTGTCTGGCCCAGAGACCCGTGTCCTCCAGGCAGTGCAGAGCATGAGGGTTCCGCTGTGCTGGCTTGTGTTCAGTGGTGTGGTGGCTGGGGATGGAACCCAGGGGCCTGCAACACTAGGCCAGGGCTCCGCCACTGAGCCACCCCAGCCCCATTAATATCATGTTTAACTGACTCGTCACCATCTGTACATTCAAGGGACAGCATGTGCAATTTGGATACAGGTACACATAGTGGGATGACTGAGCAGACTAATTAGCATGGGCACACAGTGTTCATGCAGCAGTTTTTGGTGAGACACAGGAAATTCCCTGTGAAATTTGCATCATTACCAACTAGAGTCACTGTGCTGCACCATAGGTCTCAAGACCTGTTCCTTGGGCTGCCTGACACGTGGTGCACTTGGCCACATCTCCCTCCTCACCCACCAGGCTCTGGCCCCACTGCCCTCGCTCCTGCCAGGCAGATTCTACACACAAGGGAGATCTGCAGGGCCTCTCTGTGCCCCATGTTCTAACTTAGCACGTCCTCCAGGTGGTCCCTGTTGTCACAAATGACAGGATTGGGGCTGCCGATGGCTCAGCAGCATTGCATAGAACCCTACCACATTTCATTATGCGCTCATCTGACTCTGGGCACTGAGGCTGATTGCTTATCTTGGCATTGTGAATAGAGCTGAGGTCACCCCATTCACTGTCCTAGACTATTTATAGACGTCCACGCAAGCAGGCTTTCCCCCAGTGACGTACAAGTGTGATGTGTGTGTGCAGCTGCTGAATTTCCCAGGTCGGATCCCACAGACAACAAGCACAGTCTCTTGATACAAGATAGCATTTATTTTAATAATAACATATGAAAGCAAGAGCAAAAGGAAAAATGCAAAGGGGAGAGAGAGAGAGCAAGAGAGCAGAAAAGACATCACCAGATCCAGGAAACACCAACACCTGAAGCCATGTACCTGGGGAGTCCCAGGGAAGCTTTTCAGGTCCCAGCTGGAAGCCCCAGGCAGAATGTCTTTCTACGGGTGAGACTCCAAACTCCTATTCCCAGGGGGGCTCCTGAAATACAAGTCAGAACAGAAAGCTGTGTTCTAGCAACCTGCATCACCTGGTATGCCCTCGAGGACACTTCATGTCCACAAAGACTGGCCAGATTCCCGCAAGGGAGGAAGGGATGGTCTCCAGATACCTGATTGACTGAGTTCCCCTGGGAGAGTCACACCAAGTAGAAGGCAGCATTCTGTAGATGTTCCATCAAGGGTGTGGGAAGGTCTTGGCAGGCACATACAGAGGGAAGATCTTTCATGTTTTCCTTAGCCCTCGACCCCTTGAGACCCTCAGCAGAGGATTTCTGGAAGGGATCACTCTCCTCCATGCAGGCATGCACCTGCTGGTTGCCAAAGGGGGTGCAGAGAAGGGAGCTCTGCTTGTCCAGCTAGTCAGGGGTTCTCTGGGATGCAGCCTCTGTTCAGCATCCAGCCAGCTCCCTGGAGATGCTGCTGCTCCGGGGACTGGCGACTGAGTAGGTGGCACAGGGTGTGTTCTTACCTACAAGGGCACGTTAAAGCTTCCCGTGACTAGACAAGGTCTCCATAGAGAAGAACCAAGGACCTCAGACTCCAGCTAGAAAACGGTTCCAAGGTCACTGCAGGACAGGTAGGCACTAAACCCAGAGTTGATTCCTTGCTGATGAGTCTCCCACGGATCCCCCGTTGCTCCCCTCTAGATCCCCGGGAAACCTACAGGGACTATATCCGCAGGAAATTCCGGCTGATGGAGGACCGCAATGCGCGCCTCGGGGAATGCGTCAACCTCAGCCGCAGGTACACCCGGCTGCTCCTGGTGAAGGAGCACGCAGATCCCATGCAGGCCCAGCAGAAGCTTCTGGACACAGGCCGGGGACACGCGAGAGCCATGGGACACGAGCCCAGCCCCATCCAGATAGAGACCCTCTTTGAGCCAGATGAGGAGCGCCCAGAACCACCACGCACCGTGGTCTTGCAGGGGCCAGCGGGGATGGGGAAGTCCATGCTGGCCCACAAGCTCATGCTGGACTGGGCGGACGGGAGGCTCTTCCGAGACAGGTTTGATTATCTCTTCTACATTAACTGCCGGGATCTGAACCGGAGCGCTGCCGAGCAGAGCCCGCAAGACCTCCTCTCCAGCTGCTGGCCGGAGTCCAGGGTGCCCCTGCGGGAGCTCGCCTGCGCCCCCGAGCGCCTGCTGCTCATCCTCGACGGCTTCGACGAGCTCAAGCCTGCTTTCCATGATCCCCAGGGACCTTGGTGCGTCCGCTGGGAGGAAAGACGTCCCACCGAGCTGCTCCTTGGCAGCCTGATTCGGAAGAAGCTGCTGCCCGAGCTGTCCCTGCTCATCACCACGCGGCCCTCGGCCTTGGAGAAGCTGCACCGCTTGCTGGAGCACCCCAGGCACGTGGAGATCCTGGGCTTCTCCGAGGAGGAAAGGGAGGAGTACTTCTCCAAGTATTTCCGCAGTGCCGAGCAGGCCAGCCAAGTCTCGAGCTTCGTGAGGGACAACGAGCCCCTCTTCACCATGTGCTTTGTCCCCATGGTGTGCTGGGTCATTTGCACGTGCCTCAAGCAGCAGCTGGAGGGCGGGGGGCTCTTGAGACAGCCTTCCAGGACCACCACCGCCATGTACACGCTCTACCTCCTGAGTCTAATGCAACCCAGACCAGGGACCCCCACCCTCAAACGCCCTCTTAACCCCAGGGGGCTGTGCTCTCTGGCAGCAGAGGGCCTGTGGCATCAGAAAATCCTGTTTGAGGAGCAGGACCTCCGGAAACACGGCCTGGATGGGGCGGATGTCTCTGCCTTCCTCAACACCACCCTCTTCCAGAAGGACATAGGCTGTGAAAAGTCCTACAGCTTCATCCACCTGAGCTTCCAGGAGTTCTTTGCGGCCATGCACTACGTCCTGGAGGGTGGGGGGAGTGGGCCAGGTCCAGGCCAGACCCTGACTGGGCTGTTGACCGAATACGGGTTTTCAGAAAGGAGTTTCCTTGCGCTCACGGTCCGCTTCCTGTTTGGGCTACTGAATGAGGAGCTGAGAAGCTACCTGGAGAAGCATCTTTGCTGGAGGATCTCCCCGCACGTCAAGATGCACCTGCTGGAATGGATCCAAAGCAAAGCTCGGAGCCAGGGCTCCACCCTGCAGCAGGGCTCCCTGGAGCTCTTCAGCTGCCTCTATGAGATCCAGGAGAAGGAATTCATACAACAGGCCCTGAGCCACTTCCAGGTGGTGGTGGTCAGCGACATCGCCACCAAGATGGAGCACATGGTCTGCTCCTTCTGTGCCAGGAGCTGCAAGAGGGTCCTGGTCCTGCACTTGAATGGAGCTGCCCACATTGCCCACCAGGAGGGCAGCTCCAGGCGGACTTCCGGGACACAGGCACCCTCAGCGCGGTCGTAAGTACCCTCGGGCTGGCCTCCAAGTTCACACCCTCACCTAGTGGTTCTCCTAGGGCATCTGTGGCCTTCTTGTCATCATCGCCAAGACACTTGGCAATGGCCTGGACACATTGGGAGATACCTGGGCAGCAGGGTGACTTCACTGACATCTAGTGGTGAGAAGCCAGCGGTGCTGCAGAGCATCCCACAAAGCACAGGCCAGTCCCAGAAAGATGTGGCCCCAGAATAGCAGTGCCAGAGCTGACAACCTGCTCCTGAACAACAGGCACTGGGGTAGACTGGGGTCGATGGCAAGGAGAAGATTCAACAAGAAAGGCCTCCAGGCACGGGGCACGCACGTGTAATCCCAGAGACTCGGGAGAGTGAGGAAGGAGGGCACATGTTCAAGACCAGCCTGGACAATTTAGTGAGAGGCTGTCTCAAAATAATGTAGAAAGGGCTGGGAGTGAAGCAGAGGCAGAGCACTTGGCAAGCAGGTGTAAGGCCTTGGGTTCAAGACCAGTATGGCAAAAAGAGAAGAAAGAGAGAGAGAGAGGAGAGAGAGGAAGAGAGAGAGAGGAAGGAAGGAAGGAAGGAAGGAAGGGAGGGAGGGAGGGAGGGAGGGATGGAGGGAGGGAGGGAGGGAGGAAGGAAGGAAGGAAGGAAGGAAGGGAGAGAGGGAGGGAGGGAGGGAGGGAGGAAGGAAGGAAGGAAGGAAGGAAGGAAGGAAGGAAGAGAAAAGAAAAGAGAAGAGGTAAACAGGGCAATGAGCCAGCCAAAGAGTGAGAGTTCCAGAGAGGGGTAAGTGCTTGAGGAAACTCCGCCAGGATGATGGAGCAGGCGGTGGGGGTGGGGAGGTGGACACTGCAGCTGCTCACCAGGCAGGAGGTGTGAGGAGGTGCAAGTGCTGAGGGAGGAGAGACTTGGTTCTGTGTAGTCCCAGCTCCTCAAGAGCCTGGGACAGGAAGATGACACGTTGGAGGCGAGGCTCAGCAACTTAGTGAGACCCTGTCTCTACGTAAAACAAATAAAAGCTCAGTGGTTAAGTGTCCCTGGGTTCCATCCCCAGTTCAGGGTTGGGGCGCGGTCCCTGGGCTCCAGCATAGAGGGAGGGAATGAAGACAGGAGGGGAAGCAGCTTCTGGGAGGATCCAGCTCTTCCTCCGCCCCACTCAGCAAGGGAGCCAGCTCCATGTCGGAGCTGACTGAGAACTTCAGGCTGGCACTGAGCTCCGGCCCTCCCAGGCAGCCCTGCAGACATCTACTAGGGACATCAGTGGTGATAGCGGGAGGCAGCTGTAGAGAATCCAGGAAGGAGGGATTGCAGGAGGCGGGAAGGGCGGCCCGGGCTGCAGGGGAGGGTTGGACTGCCCACAGCCTCTCTGACTTGGGCTCATTTCCAGCTGTCAGACTGCCTGGCTGCTGGAGGCTCGGCCCCTCCTGGAATCCTGATTCTAACTAGATCCCTCACCGGAGAGAAAGGCCGCACACGAGTGTCACGTCTTTCTCTCTCTCGCTCTCTCTCTTTGTTTTTTTAGGGCCGAGTGTCAAGGACTTTAAATTATTGGGCAGGTGGAATGTCCATCCCCCAAATGCTTGGGACCAGAAATGTCTCAGATTTCAGGTTTTTTAACTTTAGAATATTTGCGAGTACATCAGGAGGAAGCTCAAGGACGGGATCCCAGTCTAAGCACAGAACCCGTAGGTCTCACCTGCACCTCGCTTTCCCCCCCTGTGCAGTGCTGAGGGCGGCCCAGGGCCTCAGGCGGCTCTGGCTGGCCTCCTACTCACCCCGGCTCAGCCTGCACTGCTCTCTCCCTCAGGAAGTCTCTCGGCGAGTCGGTGTTACTTTAGTAAACCTGCAGTCTTGTCTTCCACATCGCTACTGCAGCGGCACAGTTGAACATAGCGACGGGATCTGTTGCCACGTGTCTGCACGTCGCACCGCAGGACAGCACAATCTGGCCGATATCACTCCCCTGCACTTCCCCCTCCCGGCCCTCTCACCCCTGGGCCGCTCTCCTCTCCTGATCTCCCTTCCATTTCCCTGAGATCCCCACCCCACCTTTCTCTTCCTTTTCCCTCTCCAGCTTCCACATGAGGGAAAACGTGACCCTTGACCTTCTGAGTTTGACTTATTTTGCTAACATAATGTTCCCCAGTTCCATCCATTTTTCTGCAAATGCCATAGTTCCTTTCTTCTTGATGGCTGGATAAAACTCCATTTTTGTGCACGCACGTGCCAGTTCTTATCCATTCTCCCTTTGAAGGACGCCCGGGCTGGTTCCGTAGGCCGCTGTTGTGGACTGTGCTGCTGTGACACGGGTGGGCCGCCTCACTGTAGCATGATGGCTGATGTTCAGGGCCCATACTGAGGAGCGGTGCAGCTGGGTCACAGGGCGGTTCCCTGCCTGGTCCTCTGAGGAACCTCAAGCTGATTTCCTTAGTGGTTGTACTGATCACAGCCCCCCCACCTTGTGAGAGTGGTCCCCTTCCTCACACCCTCCCCAGCATTTCCTACTGTCTGTATCTTGATGGCTGCCACTCTGCCTGGTGCCCACACTCTTTAATAGCGCACCTGCCTGAGGCTGGTCGCTAGACGTCAGCTGTGGAAGTTTCCAGTGTGGCTTCATCCTGGCCCTGCAGAAGTTTTGTATTCTGGAGTCTTTTGGATTTTCCCACTGGGGATGCGGAGCGCATGTGTGGGGGACAGTAGGAGTGGTGACTAGTAGCCTGGTCTCTGGGGGGAGCAGTGGAGCACTCTTGTAATCAATCCCAGTGACTCAGGAGGCTGAACAGGAGAATCGCAAGTTGAAGACCAGCCTCCACAACTTAGCACTATCCTGTCTCAAAATGAAAAAGTACAAAGGGCTGGGCGCTCAGTGATGGAACGCTCCTGGGTTTCACCTGCAGTGTCTCTGCCCACCCACTCCTCCCAATAGCCTGCGCTGTGAATGCAGACTCCCATTGGGTGGAATTGCAGCTCTGCTGCTCACTAGCTGTGTGACCTTGGGCAAGACGTGTCTCCCTGTAGAATCACTTTTTCTGCTTGGAAAATGAGAATTTTAATTTCTATCCATTAGATAGGGTGATTGTTGTGTTATTCATTTTTTGCTTCTGCAATGAAATCAATCAGAGGGGGTCTGTAGATGGAATCTGTTCTCTATCGCTGATCCAAGGATTCGAGTCTGACTTGCCTCTCACTAGCTTGGGGACCTGGGCAGATAACCCAGTTCATTCAGAAGCTCAATTAAAATAGAAATGGCCAGGTGCAGGCAGTTGACACACTCCTATAATCCTAGCAACTTGGGAGGATGATTGGGGATCTCAAGTCCAAGGCCAGCCTCAGCAACCTAGCAGGACATGGTGCCAACAACTAAGAAGGGGGGGATGTGGCTCAGTGGCAAAGTGTCTCTGGATTCAGTCTCAGTACCAAAAAATAAATAAGAGAAAATACTTAAGAAATTATGAAGTGACATACAAATTCCAAACGTTCAAATCGTCAGGTGACTAGTAAGGCAAGACACTGACCCGTCTCCCTCACGCAGAGCTGAGAGGAGCCTGCTGCCGGATGCCTACAGTGAACACCTGGCTGTGGCGCTGAGCACCTGCCCTGACCTGACGGAGCTGGCTTTGTACCGGAATGCCCTGGGCAGCCGCGGGGTGCAGCTACTCTGCCAAGGACTCAGACACCCCCGCTGCCGGCTGCAGAACCTCAGGTGAGTGCCAGCTGGCCTGTGACCTTCTGGCCTCCTGACCACCCCTCTCCCCAGAGTCCCGGTAGCCCGGTGTATCAGTGCGCATGCGCTGCTCTAACAAAGAGCCTGGGGCTGGGAGGCCTCAACAACAGTTCTGGGGGCTGATGTCCAAGATCAAGGTTTCTCCCGAGCACTGTCTCCTTGGCGTGCAGGTGGCTGTCTGCTCCATGTCATCCCTCTCCACGTGGCTCAAGTTTGTGTCTGAATCTCCAGTTTCATTTCTGCAATGCTGAGAGTTGAATCCGGGCTTTGCACATGCTAGGCAAGCCCTCTACCACTGAGCTACAGTCCCGGCCCTTTCTAGTTCTTATATTGAGACAGGGTCTCACGGAATTGCCCAGCCTGGCCTTGAACGTGGAATCCTGGTGTTTCAGCCTCCAGAGTCACTGGAGTTACAGGAGGCGTAGCCATGCCTGGCATCGCATCCTCCAAAGGGAACAGCTGGCATCGTGGCCCAGACCTGTAATCCCAGCGACTCAGGAGGCTGCGGCAGGGGCCACAAATGCAAGGCCAACCTGGCAACTTACTGAGATCCTGATTTAATAAAGAATAAAAAGGCAGGGGTCGTGGCTCAGTGGTGGAGCACTTGCCTAGCATGTGCGGGACCCTGGGTTCGAGTCTCAGCCCACGTATAAACAAATAATAAAGGTCATCAACAACTGAAAAACTTA
Organism: Sciurus vulgaris; assembly: GCF_902686455.1. NCBI lineage: Eukaryota > Metazoa > Chordata > Mammalia > Rodentia > Sciuridae > Sciurus > Sciurus vulgaris. Next base: position 70,626,382 of record NC_136478.1, on the reverse strand, counting down.
AAAAGAGAAAAAAAAAGAATAAAAAGGGCTGGGGCAGTAGCTCATGAGAGAGTGCTATCCCAGCATTACTGGAAGCCCTGGGCTCAGTCCCCACCAACGACAGTAAGAAAAAGGAGTCTTAAGGCTGGGCTGCGGCTCAGTGGGGCAGCACTTGTCTCTCATGTGTGGGGCCCTGGGTTTGGTCCTCAGCCCCACATACATAAGTGAAATGGAGGTATTGTATCTATCTATAATTAGAAATTTTTAAAAAGCGGTCTTAAATTTCTCTTTTGAGGACAGTCTCTGAACACATTTCATTGATCACAAAGCACTGGACTAGCAAGAGGAGGCCCTGGTTTGATCTCCAGGGCTGCACAAAAAATAAACACTAAACTAAAATCTATGTGATTGCAGAATGACAAAATCCAGCTACTCTACATATTACCTTAGAAAGCTATCATCTTTATGGTGAGATCATTTAAAATCTACTCTTAGCATTTTTCAGGAATATCATTTGTTACATTATTAAAAATCAAATTCACATACCAGAAAATTCAGTCCGTGTGTCAATCTGGAAGCATTTTAGCATATTCACAGTTATGCAAACATCATCACGACGTCCATGACACTTTCCAGCCTCCAAAATGAAACCCCATACCCATAAGGGTCTCTCCACCACCACACCCCACCAGTCCCTAACAGCCAGAGTGTCCTTTTATTTATTGGCCCTGGGGATTGAACCCGGGGTGCTCAACGACTGAGCCACATCCCCAGCCCTTTTACTTTTTGGAGACAGGGTCTCACTATATCGCTGACACTGTCCTGGAACTTGCAATCCCCCTGCCTCAGCCTCCGGCCTCACTGGAGTACGGTGTGCACCACCACACCCCACCTGTTTTAGTTTTATTGTGCATTGCTGGGGCCCAGGGTTTCATGCATGCTGGCAGCTGCTCTACCTGCGGAGAATCCCCAGAACTGCTGCCCAGGAGCTGAGCTGGCTCTCCTCCTTCCTTCCGCCCCAGGCTGAAGAGGTGCTGCTTCTCCAGCTCTGCCTGCCAGCACCTGGCCACAGCCCTCACTGCCAACAAGAATTTAATCAGGATGGATCTGAGCAGCAATAGCCTGGGGCTCCCCGGCATGACCTTGCTCTGCGAGGGGCTGCGGCACCCCCAGTGCAGGCTGCGGATGATTCGGTGAGTCCTCCTGCCTGGGAATACGTGTTTGTTTCATCTTTTAAAATGAAAATACTCATCTGCATTGACAGTGTACATATACTGGGGTCCAGTGTGATATTTATGTATGTACTTGTGGGGTCACTGATCAAAGTAGCCTCCCTCTCCACCCTGCCCTGGGACTATGCTCTCAAACCATGAGTCCTCCAGGCAAGCTCTCCACCTCCTTGGCTGGAACAACACCAAATGCTGGAGACCCCAGGTCTGTTCTATATACTCAGGGCTTGACCTCAAGTCGGTGAGCTCACACCACTGCCCTGACACCTAGGGACTCCTGAGGGCCACAGTCTGTCCTCTGTCCCCACCCACTTCTGCCTGAAGGACTCCCTGGGCGACCTGCCCACACAGAACCCACATGCTCCTACTGTCCTGAGAGTGGAAACCCCGGAATACCTGATCGAAGAGACTTGGTTGTGGGGTTCCTACTTCGCTCAATGCCACCTGCACCCCACTGCTCCCGAGAATGCTGCTTGTCCCTTGAGAACCAGCCTGACTCTCTGGGGCTCCTCTTGGGCAGCTTGCCCTACGTGCCAAGTGAGGCTGGGACCCTGCCATGGGGTGCTTTAACAGAGCTCACGGTTGGGCCGAGGCCCAGTTCTGCTTCCTCCACACTCGGCTCTTCTGACCCTTGCAGCCTACGGAGGCAGGCCCGATACCATGCGGAGGATCACGCAGCACAGGAAACACACACTGCAGGGCCAGGGCAGGAGGGTGGTGAGCTGTATGCACAGGCAGGGCTGGGCTAGGATCCCCTCTGCAGGACGGTGAAGGCCCTGTGGTGGTGCACAAGAGGGGGCTGAGGATGTGGCTATTAGAGCATTTACCTGGCTTGCAAGAGGCCCCCAGCACCACAAAATAAAAATAAATAAAAATTTAAGGATAAAATACACAAGAGAATGTGCACAGATTACATGAACACCAAGTCATTTTATCTCAGTGACTGAGCCTGTGGGTATGGTGTCCCTGAGGGTTGCCAGAACAAGTCCCCAAGGATGCTGCATGACCACGGTATAGGTCTGTGCAGTGATTGACAGGCTGGGATGCACAAGGAGGAGGCACAGAAGGCGGCCTCCTCACCCCTCTTCCCTCCAGGTTGAGGAAGTGTCTGCTGGACACGGGGGCTTGTGGGGAGATGGCCTCTGTGCTGAGTGCCAGCCCACACCTGGAGGAGCTGGACCTGACAGGAAACCCCCTGGAGGACTCGGGCCTGCGGCTGCTGTGTCAAGGCCTAAGGCACCCAGGCTGCAGGCTGCGCACCTTGTGGTGAGTGCTGGGGTCAGTCCAAGGCCAAGCCCTGCCCCCAGTGGTGTGGAGGGTCTACCCACCCGGGCACCACTCCCAGCAGGACTCCTCACTCAGCCAGAGGGGGAGACAGCTCGGGTCCTTGGAGGCAGGACTGTGTGAACAACAGGTGGTCCACACTCTGTCAGTTTTAGGTAAAAAAGGAGATGAATCAACTTGGTCCCGTGAAAAAATTAAAGTGCCACTTTTTAGGGCGGTTTACTGAGTATTGAACCCAGGGATCCCTAACTACTGGACAACACCCCCAACCCCTTTTATTGTCTCACTAAGAGACTTAGGGCCTCCCTAAGTGACTGAGGCTTGTCTTGAAAGTGCAATCCTCCTGCCTCAGCCTCCCAAATTTCTGGGAATACAGGCATGCACCAGTGCACCTGGCTAAAGTGCCTTTTTTTTAAGTTGTAGGTGGATACAATGCATTTATTTTATTCATTTATTTTTATGTGGTGCTGAGGATAAAACCCAGCGCCCTACACAAACTAGGCAAGTTCTCTACCACTGAGCTATAGCCCAGCCCAAAGTGCCACTTTTGAAATCATAAATTCAGGGGAGGGACACAGCATGGGCAACATACTTATAACCTGTCTCCTGAAAAGAGAGAGAAAAGGAAGACGAGGCCTGGGGACGTGGCTCAGGGGTGCGGTGCTTGCCTGGTATGTACATGGCCCTGGGTTCAACGTTCAGTACTGTAACAGGAAAGTGTCCTGTCCCCACACTGCGATCTCATCCATGCTTACAGATGAATGACTTCCGCCACAACATGCACCCTGAGGGCTCAATGTAAGTGAAATTCACCAGACAGGAAAGGACAAAGGCTGCAGGGTTGCCCACGTGTGAGATGCTCAGAACAGTCAGCTCCATGCCTGGACCAGTGAGGCAGGCCTGTCACCCCAGCTACTCCAGAGGCCGAGGCAGGAGCATGCAAGTTTGAGGCCAGCCTCAGCAACTTCAAAACAGAACACGGCTGGGGGTGTAGCTCAGTGGTAAACCTCCAGGGTTCAATCCCCAACACACACACACACATAAAAAGTACCTTTCAGATGGAGTGAGGGTGAAATTCAGATTTGTTGTTGGGTCTTGTGCAGGTTGAAAATCTGCCACCTCACAGCTGCTGCCTGTGAAGACCTGGCCTCCACCCTCAGTGTGAACCAGGGTCTGACAGAGCTGGACCTGGGGCTGAACGACCTGGGGGACCCCGGGGTGCTGCTGCTGTGTGAAGGCCTCAAGCACCCCAAGTGCAATCTCCAGACCCTAAGGTGAGGGCCACTGTGCTTACCGTTAGGTGCACATCCAACACACTTGCACACTTCTCTGAGCCCCTGGAGGCCAAGTTGCCTCCCCTCCCCACTGAATCTGACTACTTCAGCCTCCTTCAAAGATTCTCTGCCACAGGGCCTTTGCACAAGCAGTTCTTGCTTCCTGGAATGCCTGTCAGCTGTGCTGTCAACTGTGCTGTCCTCTGCTTCCTGCTGAGAAGGCTGGCTCATCTTTTAGGATTCAGGACAAGTTGTCTCTTTCCTGTGGAGGCTCTCTGCCACCCCTAGACAAGTTCTGGATTCCAAGTTCCATGACACTTTAGAACCTTACTCTTCCTCTCAGGATCACTTCACAAAATTTGTAATTCCTGCGTGTTCTGTGTGGCATCCCAAAGTGCAGGAGCAGTGTCCCCTCTGACTCCAGTGGCTAGGGAGAGACGTGGCTCAGGAGATTAAAATGTGCTTTTATAGCGTTTTCCTCCTACAGTTGTCATGAGGAGCAAGCGAAGTGACACTTTTGTAACCTGGTGCTGTGGGTTGAATTGACCTCCCCCCACATTCCTGTGTTGAAGTCCAAACCCAGGAACCTCAGAATATGGAGATTGTGTTTTCTGGAGCTGGGAATGGAACGCAGTGCCTCACCATAAAGTCCTGTCATGAGCTCTACAGCCCCAGCCCCAGAATGTGGCCTTATTTGGAAACAGGGTCTATATTTTGAATAGAGCCTGGAGCTGCCCTAACGAAAGTGTCAGACTGGGCGGTTTGGGTGAGAAATTCACCCTTTCAGGCTCAGGAGGCTGGGATCTGGGCTCAGGGTTTGGAAGATTTGGTTTCTCCTGAGGCCTTTCCTGGTGGCTTCCAGGTGGCCACCTCCCTGTGCCACCATTTGGTCATCCCTGTGCCTGTGTCCTGAGGTCCTAAAAGGAACTTGGCCATGTTGGATCAGGCCCATCCCAGTGACCTTTTTCAAAGCTCAATTACCTCTTTCAAGACGTCCCCAAAACCAGGGGCTGCTGGGAGTGGTGCACACCTGTAATCCCAGCAACCTGGGAGGCTGAGGCAGGAGGATCTCAAGTTCAAAGCCAGTCTGGGCAATTGAGCAAGCCCCTGTGTCAGTAAAAAACAAAAAGGAAAAGGAAAGAAAAAAAGAAAAAGAAAAAAATGTAAAGGGCTAGAAACGTATGTCAGTGGTAGAGTTCCCCTGGGCTGGACCCCTAGTCCTGGAAAAATACCTGTAAAAAGTTTATTCAGAGCCATCCTGGTTGGCACAGGTCTGTGATCCCAGCCACTAGGGAGGCTGAGGGAAGAGGATTGCAATTTCAAGGCCAGCCTTAGCAACTCAGTAAGACCCTGTCTCAAAATGAAAAATAGAGTCATTCACGGGAGCGCACGCCTGTAATACCAGCGGATGGGGAGGCTGAGGTAGGAGGTCGCGAGTCAAAGTCAGCCTCTGCAATTTAGCGAGGTACTGGGCAACTCAGCGAGTCGCCGCAAGTGCTCCGTTTCTGTTAATGGTCCCCAGCCTGCACACTCTGAGCTGCTTCGTCCTTCACTCTTCCTTCAGTCCCTTCCTCTTCTGGATGTCTCCACCCGCGCCAGCCCAGGGCTGGGCGCAGACCGGCTGTCGGGCAGCAACCGTGTCCCGCGTCCCCCCAGGTTGGGCATCTGCCGGCTGGGCTCCGCCGCCTGCGCGGGCCTCTCCGAGGTGCTGCGGCTCGGCGGCCGCCTCCGCGAGCTGGATCTGAGCTTCAACGACCTGGGAGACGCGGGCCTGCGGCTGCTGGCCCAGGGTCTGCAGCAGCCCACCTGCAGGCTGCAGAAGCTGTGGTGAGTGTCTGCCGGGCAGCGTGGCCCCTGAGGCGGGGCATCGCCCTGCCTTTCCCATGGAAGGGTCACCCCTCCCTCACCTGCAAGATCCTCGAGTACAGGGGCGGCATCCTCAGCCAGGCGTCGCCAGGTTCACACTGGTGGAGGGCGAGGCGCGGCTTCATCGCCCTCCAAGCCTTGCTTCCCAATGTTTCCTTGGAAAAATCTCTAGTTCCCTTGGGCAGCTCCATGGCTTTTTAGTAACGTCTAGGCAAAGAAAACGCAGGCTCCTCACGTGGCTCAGTGGGGGAGCACCTTCCTGGCATGCAGGACCTGCCCTCCGTGCCCAGCACTGCCAAAAAATGAGGACGTCCCCAAAGAAGTGCCGGGGGCGGCCTTAACCGCTGCTTCTTCCCCAGGCTGGACAGCTGCGGCCTCACCGCACAAGCCTGTGAGGACCTCTCCTCCACCCTGGGGCACAACCAGACCTTGACCGAGCTCTACCTGACCAACAACGCGCTGGGGGACGCGGGCGTGCGGCTGCTCTGCCAGGGGCTCAGACGCCCGCGCTGCAGACTCCGAGTGCTCTGGTGAGGGGTGTCTCTGGGCTCTCTGGAGGGCAGGACACGGGGCTTCCAGCTGGGAGCCCGGGGTTAGCACTCACACTTGCAAAATGAATCTAGAAACCTGGAAGTACTTGAGAGCATGCAATCCCAGCGACGGGGCACCTGCGCCACCTGCAGGCTGAGCCTCGCTCCACTTCCCGAGTACCGGGGCCACCGAGGCTCAGGGGAACTCCCTGCTCTGCTTGGGTTCAAGGGCCTTCACTTCAACTAGGTGACTATTTCCAAGTTACACGAACAGTGGGCACCTTCAATGCGTGATCCAGGTCTCAGGAGGCCCGGGCAGGGTTGAAAGCCCAGGCCAGAGCAGGCCTGCTGGAGTGGGGGAGTGAGGCAGGGGATCCCCAGTCCAAAGCCAGCCTGAGCAACTTAATGAGGCCTTAAGCAACTTTGGGGGACCCTGTCTCAAGATGAAGAGTGTACATGTGGGCATGCGCCTCAGTGTTAAGCAGCCCTGGGTTCAATCCCTTAGCAATAAAGAAAGTTCAACACAGCCTCAGCACTGAGATCTTGTCTCAATAAAAACATAAAGGACTAGGTGATGTGGCTCCAAGGTGGGAGAAGGGGGACTCCTGGTTTGCAGTCAATCCCCAAGACTGCAAAAAAGGAGAAAAAAATCAGAGTGGAGAAGGGCCTGGGGTGTGGCTCAGTACCTAGAGCGCTCACACAGCCCCCAGAGACTGAGGGAGGACTGCAAGGTGGAGGCCAGCCTCAGCTGCAGAGAGCACATCTCCAAACAAAGGGCTGGCCATGTAGCTGAGTGGGTTCAATGCCCCACCTGACCCCCCACTGGGACTAGCAGAGAGCACAGAATAAGCCTGTTCTCTAGGAGTGAGGGTCAGTGGAAGGTGCTGGAATTCCTCACCACATAAGGTGCACTCAGTGGACTGGACGAGCAGCAGGTGGAGGGGGCTCGCTGCACTGCTGGAGGCCTGGATTCCCCCCAGGCACCTAGAAGAGCCCCTCCCCCAGGCACACCAGCTGAGACCTGCCAGTGTGTCCCTGTCACAGCAGGGATGGCAAGAGTGTGCCCACTCTCTTCCTCAGGTTGTTCGGGGTGGACCTGAGCGAGACCACCCACAGGCGGTTAGCAGCACTGCGCAGGTCAAAGCCCTCCTTGGACCTGGGCTGCTGAGGCTGCTGTCTGCGCTCAGGAAGACGCAGCCATGTTCACTCTCCACCCCCCCAGGACCACTGTCCCTCAAGGACTGCAGACCAAAAGCCCTCTCAGGTTTGGACCCTGTGACTGGCCTGTGATGGAACGTTCACGTCCTTAAACACAGGGATGTGAGGCACCGATGAGGAGCCCCATTCGAGACCAGCTCCAACTACCTGCCCAAACCCTGTCTTAGCAAAAGCTCAGGACTGGGCTGTGGCTCAGGGGTACAAGCCTTCTGGCTTCAGGCCCCAGCAGCAACCCCTAACAGGGACGTAAAATCCCTCAATGATCAGAAAGATATTTTGGCCTCTGAGGAATGCTTGGCCAACTCAGGAGACCCGGTCACCGCTGTGGTGGATGGGAAATTCCCACCCACAACTCACTCCAAAAGATCCACTGTGCCAGCTGTTACATAGCATTTCCTTTGTATTAGGTATCATAAGTAATGTAGAGATGGTTTAAAGTACACTGGAGGCCCAGGGTGGTGGCCATACTCTAAACCTCGAGGAGGCTGAGGCAAGAGGATGAAAAGTTCAAGGCTAGCCCAGGCAGTATGGGCTATATCCGGAAATCAAAAATGAGATGGGGATGTAGCTCAGTGGCAGAGTGCCCCTGGGTTCAAACCCAGTAACCAAAAAAAAAAAAAAAAAAATGTAGGGCGACTTTCCTTCTGAGGCCAAGGAAGAGGGACGAGCTTAGGTCATTCCTGGGAAAGGAAGGTGGTCTGTGAGTTTGGGCTTACAGAGTGACAATTTTTTTCAGTGCCAGGGGACTCCACGTAAGGGAAGGTGAAATGGAAAAGAACGAAAGCAACCCACTTGGTTCTGACCTGACTCCATTGTGTGCTTGCTTACAATGTTTTCTTTTCAGCCTCCTGAAGCTGCATCTATGTTGACAGTACAGCGGGACCTTCCCAAGTCCCTGACTCTGGCCCTGATCTATAACAAAAAGACTGAGACGTATAATCGAAACGATTCTCTTGCTTAATCAGAATATCTGTCTCAACAGGGTCTTTCTGACCTAGATGTGCCTCAATTATTCTAGTGGGTTTTGTGGATTTTGCCTTTATAAACTCTGTTCTTCCAAAATTCAGGTGTTGGGAGATCTTTGCCACATCAACCTGCTCCCAGCCTCTTGCCTGGCTTGCTCATTAAAGGACCTTTGTTCCCTTTCAATTTGTCTCAGAATCTTGGACTCATTCACTGACTTGAACGCTGTGGTTTTCTTTGCTTTCTCCCCTTCTGTTTTACTGGTGCATTATATCATGGGTGATCGTGGATCCCTGGCACCATATTCCTACAGCGCACAATGCAGCCATACAGTTTAGTCAGGATCATTCCCATATTTCCCCTTTTGCTCTCCTCCACTCTCCTTGTCTTTATTTTTCCTAAAATGTATTTCTTGTTTGGTACTGGGGATTGAACCTCGGGTATTTTTCCCTGAGTTATGTCCCCACCCTTTTAATGTTTTATTTGGGAAAAGGGATTCTGGAGCTTCTGCCGAGCTTCAGGAGGCTGGGATGAGGGCACCACCACATCAGCTCAGCAACCCCATGCTAAATTTCTACCTCTTCCTCTTCTGGGTTTCCTACTAGGCCTCCAGGTCAAGGGTCAACTCTGGGGATTTTATGAGGAAATGTTCCCCATTCTCCCCCTTTTTGTTTTGGCACTGGGGATTGTTACCAGGAATTCTTAAACACTGAGCAACATCCCCAGCCTGTTTTTATATTTTATTTTGAGACAGGGTTTTCCTGAGTGATTGAGGGCCCTACCAAGCTGCTGAGGCTGGCCTTGAACTTGTGCTCCTCCTGCCTCAGCCTCCTGAGTCTCTGGGATCACAGACAGGCTCCACTGTGCCAGGCACTAATTCACATTTTTTCATACTCTCTTCAACATCTGGTGTAGCTTACACTTAACACACATCTCATTTCAACTTCTAAATTTTAATTCATCATACTTGGTTCATATTTAGGTTTCATAGGAATTAGAGTTGAAAAACGAGACTCACATACACAAGTTGTTCAGTGGCTTGCACCAGCTCTCAAGTTTTTATCTGCATAGAGTCTCATTAAAATTGCAGGGTGTGGTGCACGCCTGTGATCCCAGATCCTGAGAAGGCTGAGGCAGGAGGATCCCAAGTCCAGGCCAGCCTGGGCAAGTAGCAAGAGCCAGTCTCAAAATAAAAAGCAGGGAGAGCTGGGATGAGGCTCGGGTGGAGCGTCCCTCGTTCCATCCCCGCAGCTAAGTCAATAAACACTGAGGTAGGATCCAGTCCTTCTTGCACTTGGCACATGGAGGTGCTCAGTGTCCCGGGGCCCCTGGCAGCCCCACGCTGACAGCCCAGGCTGAAGTGCCAGCAGGCAGAGGAGGGAGAGACTGGGCCAGGAGCTGTGTGGCCCAGCACCTCAGCTGGAGCTCCCCTCTCTGCCCCCGCGGCTGGAGAGCCTCGGTTCCCGTCTGTGTCCCCAGAGTCTGTTTCCCCTCCAGTGAGCTCAGGCCCTGGCTCCCCCTGGGGCCTGTGTGCCCCTCCCTGCGGGGCCCTGGAGCAAGAGCCTGAGCAGGATCCAGCTGTGGGCTGAGGTGCAGGGGCTGGCAGGTCACAGCCCTCAGGGGGACGGCGGCCCGCAGTGTCTGGCCCAGAAACCCGTGTCCTCCAGGCAGTGCAGAGCATGAGGGTTCCGCTGTGCTGGCTTGTGTTCAGTGGTGTGGTGGCTGGGGATGGAACCCAGGGGCCTGCAACACTAGGCCAGGGCTCCGCCACTGAGCCACCCCAGCCCCATTAATATCATGTTTAACTGACTCGTCACCATCTGTACATTCAAGGGACAGCATGTGCGATTTGGATACAGGTACACATAGTGGGACGACTGAGCAGACTAATTAGCATGGGCACACAGTGTTCCCACAGCAGTTTTTGGTGAGACACAGGAAATTCCCTGTGAAATTTGCATCATTACCAACTAGAGTCACTGTGCTGCACCATAGGTCTCAAGACCTGTTCCTCGGGCTGCCTGACACGTGGTGCACTTGGCCACATCTCCCTCCTCACCCACCAGGCTCTGGCCCCGCTGCCCTCGCTCCTGCCAGGCAGATTCCACACACAAGGGAGATCTGCAGGGCCTCTCTGTGCCCACGTTCTTCACTTAGCATGTCCTCCAGGTGGTCCCTGTTGTCACAAAGGACAGGATTGGGGCTGCCGATGGCTCAGCAGCATTGCATAGAACCCTACCACATTTCATTATGCGCTCATCTGACTCTGGGCACTGAGGCTGATTGCTTATCTTGGCATTGTGAATAGAGCTGAGGTCACCCCATTCACTGTCCTATTTATAGACGTCCACGCAAGCAGGCTTTCCCCCAGTGACGTACAAGTGTGATGTGTGTGCGCAGCTGCTGAATTTCCCAGGTCGGATTCCATAAACAACAAAGACACTCACTTTATACAAGATAGTGTTTATTTAAATAATAATATAGAAGCAATAGCAAAAACAAAACTGCAAATGCAAGTGTGAGAGAAGAATATATGGCACCAGATCCAGGAAACACCAACACCTGAAAGTCCCAGGGAAGCTTTTCAGGTCCCAGCTGGAAGCCCCAGGCAGAATGTCTTTCTACGGGTGAGACTCCAAACTCGTATTCCCAGGGGGGCTCCTGAAATACAAGTCAGAACAGAAACCTGTGTTCTAGCAACCTGCATCACCTGGTATGCCCTCGAGGACACTTCATGTCCACAAAGACTGGCCAGATTCCCGCAAGGGAGGAAGGGATGATCTCCAGATACCTGATTGACTGAGTTCCCCTGGGAGAGTCACACCCAAGTAGAAGGCAGCATTCTGTAGATGTTCCATCAAGGGTGTGGGAAGGTCTTGGCAGGCACATGCAGAGGGAAGATCTTTCATGCTTTCCTTAGCCTTTGACCCCCTGAGACCCTCAGCAGAGGACTCCTGGAAGGGATTGCTCTCCTCCATGCAGGCATGCACCTGCTGGTTGCCAAAGGGGGTGCAGAGAAGGGAGCTCTGCTTGTCTAGCTAGTCAGGGGTTCTGTTGGGATGCAGCCTCTGTTCAGCATCCAGCCAGCTCCCTGCAGATGCTGCTGACTGAGTAGGAGGCACAGGGTGTGTTCTTACCTACAAGGGCACGTTAAAGCCTCAGCTTCCCGTGACTAGACAAGGTCTCCATAGAGAAGAACCAAGGTCCTCAGTCTCTGTCTAGAGCTCCAGGACTTAATTTGATTTTCTAGAAAGGTCAAGATTCCTTTGTCCAGGTTTGTCCAGGATCTTCCTTCTGGTCTACTCAGGCCCGGATTCGGATGTGTTTTGGAAATCCTAATAAAGTGCATTTCCCCGTTCTCCGTGTGTCTGGGTCTTGTTTGGTGATGCAGCATCACCACCTTATCGAAGCGCGATGGCCCTGTGCGCACATTGGTTTCTCCCCCCACAAACTTCCACATGGACTGGGGTGGGGGGGCCTGTAGAACTGGCTAATGGAACATTCCGGGGACAATTGGAGGCAGCCAGTGTCCCTTTCATGGTGGATGAGGAGCCACGGGTGGTGCACAGTGGCTTAGCCACACACAGGGACAGTTCTGCTTTAACTGGGTGATTGCTCAAGGCGGGGCACAAGGCCATTCCAGATGGTAAATGGACACAGTGGGATGGTTCTGGGGACAGTGTCCACCTGACGGGACTGGGGTCAACCACGGGCCTTGCACATGCTGGGCAAGTGCGCTCCCGGGGCCGCCTCCCAACTCCTGGCTCTTGCTGTCTCAGGTGGGCCCTGCCGGCTTTGTGTTTGGGCCAGGGGCACCTCTAGTCCAGACTGTCCCTACACCCATCCCACCCACCCTCCACCTGGTCACTAGTGGAATCCGGCAGCAGGGGCCCTTCCTGCCTTCTCTAGTGCAGCACTGCACATTTGCTGTCACCCCATGAAGTGATTCATTCCCATGGTAGAGCAGGCCACCCGGGGAGGGCACAATATCCCCTGGGAACTAGGGACATGGGTGGCCTGGACAGCTGTGAGCCCAGACCTGGGTGGTCATGATGTAGAACACCCCATTTTCCTGACAGGAAGCAGGTGACCTCCCTGGGCAGTGAAGGCTGAAACCCTGGCAGGGGCAGCGGGGCACATGGCTGAGGGGGACCCTGGGTTTGGGCAGCAGAGACCTTTCTGGGATTGATCTGAACCAAGGGGCTTGAGCCACCCACAGCCCCCAGCCTCCCTGCTGTGCTTCTCGGATACCCGATTCGATGTCCAAGACCTGAGTGCAGCACCAGCTGGCCGGTTCCCCAGCTCTACTGGCCCTTCCACAAGACTCAGGGTTGTGGGGAGGCCTGCACCTGGCAGCACGCCTGAGAATCAGAATCCCTGACACCCCAGGCTTTGAGGACGTGGCCACAGCCCTAGGTCCTGGGCTGGGAGCCTGGTGAGGTGCGGGCCTGTGATCCCAGGGCTTCAGAGACTGAGCAAAGAGGATGGCAGGCTCAAGGCCAGGTTCAGCAATTAGCAAGACCCTGTCTCTAGAGAGAACAGAGCTGCCTGTGGCAGTGTCCAGCGTTGCCTGGCATGGGGGGCCCTGGACTCCACCCCATGCTGCCAAACGGGAAGGAAGCTCACAGACCCCGTGAAGAGAGGCGTGGCCTCAGGGCCAGGGGGCTGCCTGACACAGGGTGGCCAGGGAGAGCCACCATTCAGTGCTGCCCGCTGACATTCAACTTTCAGGTACACAGTGGATGGTTTTCTTTTTTTCAGGAAGTCTGTCCCACATAATTGCACTCCCGGGACATGCTTACGCAAAGGACGGTTTGTAGTTTGAGGGACTCCATCCTGTGGCACACATATGGGATTTTATTTTCTGCACCAGGAACTTTCTGGTGCTGGAGGAGCCCTACAACCACAGAGCTGCATCCTTAAGCTACTGTGATTTCTGTTTTTTTCAAACTGGGAATCGGACCCAAAGGCACTTTTCCACCGAGCCACATCCTGGCCCTCTGACATTTTTGACTTTGAACAGGGGCTCCCTGAGGTGCCCGGCTGGCCTTGCAATGCTCAAGCCTCAGCTTCCCCGAGTCTCTGGGTTTGTGGCCATGTGCCACCGCCACAGGCTAGGGACATTCTTATTTATGCTCAGAGTTCACAGTGTTTCTGAATTTTGAATTTTGCTCTGTTGTGTTTTACTTGACAACGCTATTCCGGCTTCCAGGGGCCCAGTGGTTTCTGATCACTGCTGTGTGGCAGAACTGCCTCCCTGCCAACGCTGTGTGCCATAATAGTCAGTCTGACACAGGCCGGCTCAGTGTGCAATCTGCAGTGACTTGAGTATGGTTTTGAAGCTGGTCCTGGTGGCCTTGCCTATGATCCCAGCCACTCTGGGAGCTGAGACATTAGGGTTGCAAGGGGGAGGCCAGCCTCAAGAACTTAGGGAAGACTGCCTCCAAACAGATGCATACACAAAACTGGGGGTGTCGCTCAAGGCTAAAGCTCACCTGGGTCCAATCCCTAGTACGGAAAAGACAAGACCAGGGAGAGGTCACGGGCCAGGCTGCAGCCCTGGTAAGAGAGCAGTCGTTCAGGTGATTAAAGGCTCCTTACCTGAGTGGAAGTCAGGATGCTCCTCTGTTCTGGAAAGGACCCAGCAGAACAAGGGAGAGCTTGGGTGCTGGTTAGTCATCCCAGGAGTCTGGGCGCCACCAAGGCAGAGCATTGGGGGTGTGACAAAGGCTTCCCTGGGGCATTTAGGAAGACAGCAGCACAAGGTCCCTGGCTCTGCCCCTGGACCCCCACCAGCGCAGAGAGCGCTTCCTTCAGCACTGGCACAGAACCAGGGGGCTCTGCCACTGAGCTTCATCCCCAGTCCTTTTGCTGGCACAGGGTCTCCCTAAGGCGCCCAGGGGGCCTCCAGCTTGCAGCCCTGCGGCCTCAGCCTCTGAGTCTTTGGGTGGCAGGCCTGCACCACTGCCCCCAGCTTGGGTCTCTGACGCTGAAAGACTTAGGATGATAGGACAACTGAACCGGGGCGGTGAAAATCGCTGCAGGTGCAAAGCCTTCATCCACACAGATCACTGAACCGAACTTGAGCTGAGCCAAAGGCCACAGTCTCCCAGAGGCTGGGCGGCCCGCCCTGCTCCCTAAGCGGCAGAGACCAAGGCGCGCCTTCCGTCCCGGCCAGCAGGGGGCGCGCGCAGCGAGGACACGTTGGGCCAATGCTAGTCCTTCTGGCTAGCAGAGGGCGGGGCGACCGCTCACTCAGGGGCCGCCAGAGCAGGGCATCCTGCGGGTCTTGGTTTCAAGCCCGGCTCCACCGATCGCTGGCCACAAGCCCCTTCATGTCTGTCTCTATGTCTTATTTCACTCTTCTCAAGTGGGGCCAATAAAACACTGACCTACAACCTATTAGCACGTGGTCCTAAGAACATCGGTGACTTTAAAATGGCTCCAAGTCCCACCCCAGGCTTAGCACAGATGACCTGTGCTAAGTGCTGTTACTCAATTTGTAACTGTAGAAATTTGGAAAGGACCGTCCCATGGGGTTGAACTCACTGATTTTCAGTTCAGCCCCTTCGGGACATTAAGAGGTGTCAAAGTGAATTTCCGAAAAACCATTTTCCTACGACTTTTTTTGCCAGGGAGAGGTTTCTGGGGATTGAACTCAGGGACACTGGACCACTGAGTCACATCCCCAGTCCTCTTTTGTATTTTATTTAGAGACAGGTTCTCAATGAGTTGCATCTTGCTTTTGCTGAGGCTGCCTTAGAACTCTTGATCTTCCTGCCTCAGCCTCCCAAGGTCCTGGGATTACCACTGTGCGCCACTGCCCCCGGCCTCTGGACCTTTTTAATTTAGTATCATTTTTGGTACTGGGGATCAAACCCAGGGACACTTTGCTGTTACTGAAAGCTCTGTTGTTTCCCGATGCCAATTCGATGATGATGAGGACAGTTTTGAGAAAAAGGAAAAAGTCTTATTGCTTTGCTTTCAAAAGAGAAGCCCAGGGGACTTCTGTCAGAGGCTGTGACTGGGCCCATGGAGGGGAACAGGGAGCTTCTGCAGAGGTGGTTCAAAGGCTGCATTCCACGCGCTCTCTGTTGCAGTGTAAGTCACGTGTTAATGTGGGAGACAGTCATTTCTGAGATCTTCTGGGGCCCTCCCCACAGGCTGGACTACCTTTTGGCCATGGTGGGTGTGTACTCAAGGACAGAGAGTTCTGCCTGGGAGGGGGAAGAAAGGTGATCCCGTTTCCCCTGGGATTAGGGAGGGGGAGCTTAGGGAGGAGCAGGGAGAGAGGAAGAGAAGGAAACGTGTCCATTTAAACTAAGTTGCAGTGGCAGAGCAGCAAGGGCTGCGTTCAAAGCATGAAGCGGACACTGTTACAGGACAGGGCACGATTGTGGGAATTGAGCCAGACCTCGTCTCAAAAATACTGGTCATAACACCGTATCTGGGGACAGAGTCTGATAAAGACTTGCTGGTTGCTGGATGCAGTGCTGCATGCCCACCGTCCCAGTGACTGGGGAGCCTAAGTAGGAGGATGGCAAGTTTGAGATCAGCCCTGGTTCAAAATAAAAAAAATAAAAAGGGCTGGAATGTGGCTTAGTGGTTGGGTGCCTGTGGGTTCATATCCAGCACCAAAAATTCAAAACAAAGCAAAACCTGGTGTTTGACCCTTTTTTTTGAGGGGGTACTAGGGATTGAACTGTCTAGGGTCTAAACCCTGGGGTTCTTTTCCCTTATTTATTTCCACACCACTAGCTCCATCCCCAGTGCTGACCTCACCTTAATCATGCCCCCTGACCTTCTCTGCTAAGCCTCGACCTGGCGGCCTTCCTGTCTTTGACCCACCCAGCCCAGTCTTACCAAAGATCTGGACAGGTGTGTCCCTGCTCTTGTTATCTGATCACTCCTGAGGGCTGACCACCTTCCCATCCCCCACCTCGATGTAGAAAGACCAAGAATCCTGCCAGGTCAGCTTTGGCAAGATCCTGCACCCTTGAGTCTCCTCTCCCCAGTTTCTACCCTGAAGCCTCGTTGCTCCTTGCCTATGGAGCTGCCCCATTTGCCTTCCTGACTCTGGAGTGGACTCTGTCTGTCTCCCCTGTGGAGTTGGTCTTGGCACCTGCTGTGGTGGTGCTGAATCAAGTCTCAACAGGCAGCTCAGGAGAGAAACCAGAGGGGACAGGATGTAGCAAAGGCACAAACTGCTCCTGTAGCAAGTGGAGGCCCAGGGTCACATCCCAGCTTTGCAAAGAAACAAGGAGTGGAACACATCTTGACCTAGTCAGCCTCACCCTGGGGCAGGGAAGAGAATGAGTGCTGTAGGGTTTTTATATTTTTTATTTTTTGGTAGTAGGGAATGAATCCAGAGGTGCTCAACCATTGAGCCACACCCCAAGCCCCCTCCCCCATTTGTTCTTGTAGGGTCTTGCTGAGTTGCTTGGGGTCTCACTAAATTGCTGAGGTTGGTTTGAAGTCATGATCCTCCTGCCTCAGCCGCCCCAGCCACGGGGATTACAGGCGGGGCCACAACACCCCTGGGATGCTGTAGCTTTGCAGGTCACATAACCCTGGTTACAATCACCCCACTCTGCATTTGTGGAAAGTGACCAGGGACAACAGGAAAACAAGGATGTACCTGTCATATATTCACAGGCCTTGAATTTCATGTGTGACAAACTCTATTATTTGTGGTTTTTCTTTCAAAACTTTCAAAAGACAGATTTCCGGGTGCATGCCTGGAATCTCAGATACTCAGGAGGCAGAGGCAGGAGGATCACAGATTGGAAGCTGGCCACCTCAATTTAGTGAGATCCCATTCAAAATGAAAAAAATAAAATAATGATCTTGGTATGTAACTCCGTGGTAGAGGACTCCCTGGGTTCAATTCCAAGTACCAAAGAAATAGACAAAATTCTCAGCTCACAGACAGTTTGATACCCCAGTCCTTGACAGCTGGGCATTCCACAAGCGGACAGGAGAGCCTGGTAACCTCACATGGATGCACAGAACTCTGGCCTCATCTGCAGGAGGTTCTCAATGCCAGAGGGATGCCCTTCAGTCAAAGGGCGGGAGGAGGCCACCTGTGTTGTGACCCTCTGGGCTGTCTCTTGCAGCAAGGGGATCATGCACCAGGGGACTCGGGGTGTGTAGGTGGAAGGGAGTTAGGAAGGAGGGGCCTGCTCTGGGGTACCCCCAGGCGGGTCTCAGGAGCTGGGTGGCTGGCTGAACCCTCCAGGGCTGCACTGTCCCAAAGGAGGCACAGTTCCAAGCTTGGGTCTTCTGGGGGCGCCAAGGTCAAGCTGTTTCTCTGTGTGTTTCAACAGCATTCTGAAAAGGTCCAGTTTGTTTGCATCCTGCCATGCTTCAAACTGACCTCCTCTGAGGTTGGTGTTGCTGGATTAAGTCCAAGGGGAAAGCAGTCGTCCTGCTGGGACCATCAGACCACTCCTAAGAGTGTGCAGTGCCCAGTCAGCTGGGAGCCTCATTTCCTTCTTGATTCTTTCTTTTGTTCTGCAGTGGGGATTGAACCCAGAGTGCTTTTCCACTGAGCCTCATCCGCAGCCCTTTGTGTTTTTTGAGACAGGATCCCCCTGAGGAGCTGAGGCTGTTGCTCAGATTCTGAGGCGGGAAAGGTGAATTCCATCCCCATGTACAACTGCAGTGCACTAGTGGGAACATGTGTAGCTGGGTGCGTGGTGCCTGCCCAGAACACCAGTGGCTCAGGAGTGGGAGGCAGGTGGATCAGGAGTTCAAGGCCAGCCTGAAAGATGGGTGAGGCCCTTAGCAACTTAGCAAGACCCTGTCTCTAAATAAAATAGAAAGAGGACTGGGCTAGTGTCTCAGTGGTCCATACCCTTGGGTTCCATCCCCAGCACCCAAAGAAATCAATGAAACTTAGTGGGGGAGCTCAGTGGTGGAGTCGTGCCTCCTACGCTTGAGTCCTTGAATTGGCTTCCCACACTGAAAAGTAAGTAGACAATAAAAACACCATGTGGCCCTTGTGCTCCAGCAGTCTCACAGCTGGGCCTGCACAGGGAAGGTATCTTTCCTTCTTCTTATGGACTACTGTATCCCCAGCACCTGGGATGCAGCCCAGCACCCCTTAGGTGCTCAGCATAAGGTAAGTGGAAGCAGTCCACCCAGTCTGGAAGGAGCCTGTTCCCTCCCTTTCCTACCTTCCCTCCCTAGGAGGAAGTGTGGATTAAGGGTGGCTTCCATGTGACCCAAGAAGAGGATCATCACCACCCAGAGTCTGAGCAGAACCCTGGGACAGATGGGATCACAGCCAGGAATACTGTGCATGGGAGGATTCAAAAAAGTGGATCTTCACAAAAGCCAGCATTGTTATTATTATTGACAGAACAGAATGACACAGCCAGGGACTGGGTGGGTGGGTGCAGAGTTCAGGGCAATGACAAGGACAAGGACATGGGATGACTTGCAAACTAAGTCCTTTCACTTCTGCAGGGACATTTTTTCCCCTCCTGGGGTTTCAACCCAGGAGCACTCCACAAGGGAGCTAAGCCCCACCCTTTTGATTTCTTATTTTGAAACAAGGTCTTGCAAAACTGCCCAGGCTGGTCTGACCTGGCCTCCTCCTGCCTCAGCCTCCTTGAGTAGATGGGACCAGAGGCAGCTCCATGCTGCTCAACTGCAGGAACAATTTCTGAGGAGGGGAAGCTCAGTCTCTCTCGTCCCCCATTGTCCCCAACAACCTCAGGATGTCCACCATCACTGCCCAGGTCTTTGGATTTTTTTCTCTCTGTCATAATTTCAATTAAAAAAAAAAAAAAAAACTTTCTTGGGTGTGGCAGCACATGCTTGTAGTCTGAGCTGCAGCGGGAGGCTGAGACAGGAGGATAGGAGGGTGGAGGTCAGCCTGGCCCCAACAACCCATCTCAAATGAAAGATACAGGGCTGCGGGTCTGCCTCCATGGTAGACCATTGCCTGCATCCATCCCACAGGTGACAATACTGCTCAGCACTTTGCCAGGGGCCTGGACAGTCTGGGAACACTGAAGAGAGAGGGTGGGTCTCCATTGGGGAGATTGTGCAGTGTTGTGCTCCTGCTCTTTTAAGAGGCTGCAGGGCCAGGGGTGGAGGATGAGTATGTCCCTGACACATACAGTGTCTCACGGGGGCGGTCCCTGGACAGCAGCAGGACAAGTTTCAGAGCATTTACTTTGTATTCAGTATCAGAAGTAATCTAGAGATGGTTTACAGCACACAGGAGGCCCAGTGTGGTGGCCACACCTCCAAAGCCAGTGACTCAGGAGGCTGAGGCAGGGGGATGGCGAGTTCAAGGCCAGCGCAGGCAACTTAGCAAGGGTTGGGGATGTAGCTCAGTGGCAGAGTGCACATGAGTTCACGTCCAGTACCAAAAAAAAAAAAAAAAAGGAATTTGTGGGCAACTGTCCTTCTGAGGCCAGGAAGAGGGACGTTCAGGGAGGTCATTCCTTCCACAAGCTGAGGCATCCCTGGGAAATGAAGGGGGCCCCCGAGTTTGTGGTCACAGAGTGACAATTCTGCAGGCCTCAGAAGGACTGTAAGGAAGGACTGTGTCCGTGTGGCAGGAGACCATCCCTCCACCTGCTAGAAGCAGGATGCAGCCTGGGGGTCAGGCAGGGCTGCTGGAGGGACCCCCAAGCCTGGCGCAGACACAAGGATGGTGCAGAGTCGTCCTGTCATGACCCGCATCTGGGACCTGAGCCTTTAGAAGGTGACCCTCCTGGGACACAGCCTTCTTGCCTTCTTTGCCAAACACGTCATCTGCCCCTCATGGAATCCTGCTGAGCCTCCTGGCAAATGCTGTGGGCTTAGGCAAAAGGTGGGCGCAGCTCTCACAGCCAGAAGGGCCAGATCTGCAGGGCTGTGCCCTCTTGGACTCACTCCCTGACTTGAGCGCCTTGGTTTTCTTTGCTTTCTCCCCTTCTGTCGTATTGCTGCATTATATCACGGGCGGTGGCGGTGCCCTGGCACCATATTGCTACAGCGCACAGTGCAGCGATATAGTTTAGTCGGTATCATTCCCCACTATTTCCCCTTTGCCTCCCCTCCTCCCTCCCCGTCTTTATTTCTTTACTACTTCCTGAAATTGCTTTCTTGTTTGGTACATGGGATTGAACCCCGGGGTATTTTTCCACTGAGCTACATCCCCACCCGTTTAATTTTGTATTTTGGAAGAGGGATCCTGGAGCTCCTGCCCAGCTTCCTGAGTGTCTGGGATGAGGGCCCCTCCACACAGCTCAGCTCCCCCATTTTCAAACTCTACCTGCACCCCTCCTTCCCCTTCTGGGTTTCCTGCTATGCCACAAGGTCAATTGGGGGGTTTTATGCCGAGGATGTCAGAAATATTTCCACTTTTTTTCCCCTTTTATTGGGGCGGGGCACTGGGGATTGAATGGAGGGGCACTTAACCACTGAGCCACATCCCCAGCCTGTTTTTATATTTTATTTTCAGACAGGGTCTCCCTGAGCTACTTAGGCCTCACCAAGGTGCTGAGGCTGGCTTTGAACTCCCGATTCTCCTGCCTCAGCCTCCCCAGCCTCTGGGATTACAGAACTGTTTCCACTCTTGTATGCAAGTCACTTTCAAAAAGAGTCACTTGAGCCAGGCCTGGTGACACAGGCATGCACCCCTCATCCCAAGGATCAGAAGGCTGAGGTGGACTTTCACCAGTTTCCCACCAGCCTTGGTGGCTCAGCAAGACCCTGTCTCAGAAGGCGGGCTGTGGGCTTACCCAAGTAACCTGCCGTGCAGACCTCACAACCACAAAGTCTGCAGACTCTGCAGTCTCTCCTGGGGAGACAGGCAACTCCAGAGAGAAAGCCCCAGCCCTGGAGTGTGAAGTCCAGGTCTCCCTGACCTCTCCCAGCCCAGCCACAAGCCCAGCGTCTGATACGTGATACGCCCCACGAGGGTAAGGAACACGGACACAGACACCGCTAGGCCGGGGGCAGTGTGCACGCCGGGGATCCCAGGGACTGCAGAGGTTCGGGCAGGAGAGGGACAGTCCAAGCCAGCCAGCCATTCCGGGAGGCCCTCAGCAGCTTAGTGAGACCCTGTCTCAAAATAAATAAGGCAGAGATGCGGCTAGAGTCTAGGTGCCCGTGGGTTCAGACCCAGTCACAAACGTGAAATCTAAAAGTGGATGGAGTGGAGTGCCCCACATGGGCTCACTCTCCTGGGGCAGTGCAGCTCGCTCACTTCATTCACAATCGGTAAGCAGCAAAAGCATCCTTTGCTTTAAGGCTCTGGGGATGGTGGCCAGGAGCAGTCTCACAAGGAGCTCATCCCCAGGCTTACTGAGTGATTCCTCAACTTACTTACTTATTTTCAGGTAGCACTGGTTGTTGGAACCCGAGGCGTTGCCCAGTACTAGCAATATTCTACCACTGAACTGTTCCCCAGCCACTCTTATTTTTTATTTTGAGACGGGTTCCACGTTACCCTGGCTGGCCTTGGATTGGGATCCTCTCCCCTTGGCCTGTGCCACTACAGCCTGCGTGGTGCTGGGCATTAAACACACGGACTTTTCAATCTGTGAGGGGAGTGTGATTAGTGAAGGTGGACCCACAGCCGCAGGGTGGGTAGGGGAGGTGCTGGCCCGGCCCAGAGGGTGGGGCCCTGGTCCCCAGGGCTCTCCCTGTCCTGAGGCAAAGGGGCCTGCAGTACATAAGAGCCCAGCAGGGCGGGTGCACGTGGTCGGGAAGGCTGGTGAGCCTCTGCAGGGACATTAGGGGCATTTCCAGGCCAGGCCTCCTTTATGACATTATTTCTGGGCTGGCTTTTGTGGAGAACCCTGGGACTGGAATTCTTCCCAGCCATCCCTGAAGCCCTGGGAATGAGCCTGTGAGCAGGCTCCTTGGCTTCCCTCCTCCACACTGTGGGGCAAAGCCTTGCCTCAGGTGCTGGGCAGGTGTTCTGTGGACCCCAGGACCCACGGCCCATCCCAGGCTGGTCTAATGTTGCTTCTCTTTTCTCTTTAGGTGTCTGAAGCCCTCCACTCGTGCTTCAGGTGTGTTGTCCGCTGGGTGAGTAGACGTGTCTTCTCAGTTGCTGGCTGGCCTGCAGCCTGGCCTCCTGCCTCAGCCTCCGCCTCGCTGGGTCTCGGGTATGGCCTCTGAGCCTGGCAGTGGACCTCCCTGATGGCTCTGAGACAGCTCAACCTGTAGCTCTCAAACTGTGGGGGCACTTTCTGTGCTACGGAGAAAATTGCCGCCAGGGTTTGAGTGTTACCGATCGGGCAGGCCGGGAGAGGTGCCCTCTGACCTCCGTCTTGGCCAACCGCGCCTTTTCCTGCGCACGTCGTGCTCTGGATCTGAGCAGCGGTGCTTCCAGGCAGTGGCCTCCGAGCTGCCCAGCGGTGCCACTCAAATGTAGGAGCACTCTTCTGAAAGCTGCATGGAAAGTGCTAAGACATTTGAGTGTCACTGGGGGCGCCTTGCGTGACCTCGGGACTGGTGACTCGTGTGCAGGCCAAGCTCCTGGGCTGCAGGGCGAGGTGGCATTCCCCTGGGAAGGGAAATGTCACTGTAGTGGGACATCAAAACTGGGGACAGCTAGAGTGCTTCCAGGGCAGCTGCAGACCTGCTTTGAAGTGGAAGCCTCTTGTGAAGTGGTCCTACGGGCTCCTGGCGGGGGACACGCACCAAGGCCAGCCTGGGCGATGCAGGGACATCCCCATCTCAAGGGCCTCCTGATCACATTGATTTAGCATCTACAGGAGTCTTTTGCTCTTTGATTCAATTCGTGACCAGATGTGACCTTACTGTCCACCCCACCCTTTTGTCCTTCCTGGGGACTGATCCCGGGAGACGGGTACCGAGAGTCTCATGCTGGTGAACTCGTGATGGGGGCTGTGCCCCAGGGCAGCCTCGGCTGCAGGCCTGTGTTGCCTTAGGTCTGACTGTTACTTTGTGTCAAAGCTTGGACTGAATTAAACTCGTTGCTTTGTGTTTTGACCTGGACCATTAGAATCCCGGTCCTTCAGCCTTCAGTTCTTTCCTGCAGCTTGGACACAGCCTGGGAGCTTCAAGGAACCAGTGTCCCCGAGCTGAAGGCTCAGACAGTGAGGCTCAAAAGGGAGGCACTTGCCTTGGTGACGACTGGAAAGTGCTTCTCTTTGGAGTGTCACTGTTTGAGGTGACCTGCGACAGCCACGCTTCTGCATGTCCTTGACTTCTGCACCGCTGTCCAGCCTACAAAACTGAGACTCCATGCCCCCATAGTAAGACGATTCTTTCTTTGGTTCCTGGGAGTGAACCCAGGGGTGCTAACCCCTAGCGACATGTCCAGCCCTCTAGAGGAGATGTGGCTCCGTTGTCCCACTGGCCTGGAATTGCTACAGGCCTCCCTGGGTCTCTCCTGAGTCTCTGGGCATTACAGGCTGGAGCCAGCATGCCCAGTTGGCATGTTGACAACAGAGGGTCAGGAGTGGGGGGTAGAGAAAATCCTGGTCAGAGAGACTATTCTGCTGGGGTGATGAGGAAGTATGGCTTCCCCTAGAGCCATCATTACTGGGGACCCTGCTGTCACCTGTAATTCTAGACTCTTTTCCATATGCCTAATGCCTAATGTCCAATGGTTTGGACATTAATGTTGAGAGTTAGGAAATTTCCAATCCTAACCCTTCAGCTGCAAAGGGATTTCAGGGTTTTTACAGGCTGCAGATGTTCTCTGGGTTCCCGTGTGCCTTGGATCCTGATTGCCACTGGGCCCCCAGAAAGGACTGGGAGTGTGGGAACATGCAGGAGGCTCCCCACTGCCGAGATGAGCATGGAGGTGGCTCTCTGCACTGGGAATCCCCTAACCTCAGCAAGGTAGTTGGCACTACAGGCGTGCTCTGCGACCCAGCTGAACATTGTCTTTAATAAACGGCTTCCTTCAACTCCTGGTGCTGGTCTGGTGACTCTTGCACATCCCTGCAAGTTTGAACTGGGTTACCCACATGCGCAGTGGATCTTTTGGAGTGAGTTGTGCGTGGGAATTTCCCATCCACCACAGCGGTGGCCCGGTCTCTTGAGTTGGCCATGCATTCTCCCAGAGGCCGAAAGAGCCTCCTGATCATTGGGGGGTTTTACGCCCCTGTTAGGGGTTGCTGCTGGGGCCTGAAGCCAGAAGGCTTGTACCCCTGAGCCACAGCCCCAGCCTGAGCTTTTGCTCAGGTTTGGGCAGGTAGTTGGGGCTGGCCTCGAATGGGGCTCCTCATCCGTGCCCCACGTCCCTGTGTTTAAGGACGTGAACATTCCATCACAGGCCGCTCACAGGGTCCAAACCTGAGAGGGCTTTTGGTCTGCAGTCCTTGAGGGACAGTGGTCCTGGGGGGGTGGCGAGTGGACATGGCTGCCTCTTCCTGAGCGTAGGCAGCAGCCTCAGCAGCCCAGGTCCAAGGAGGGCTTTGACCTGCGCAGTGCTGCTAACCGCCTGTGGGTGGTCTTGCTCAGGCCCACCCTGAACAACCTGAGGAAGAGTGGGCATGCTCTTGCCATCCCTGCTATGACAGGTTCACACTGGCAGGTCTCAGCTGTGTGCCTGGGGGAGGGGCTCTTCTGGGTGCCTGGGGGAATCCAGGCTTCCAGAACTGCAGCGAGCCCCCTCCACCTGCTGCTCGTCCAGCCCACTGAGTGCACCTTATGTGGTGAGGAATTCCAGCACCTTCCACCGACCCTCACTCCTAGAGAACAGGCTTATGCTGTGCTCTCTGCTAGTCCCGGTGGGGCATTGAACCTGTTGAGAACAGGTTGATACCTGTGCTGCTGTCTTGGATAAACAAGCCATTCTGTGAACTGGCCTCTGAAGTCCCCCCAGGAAGGGGCGCATGAACAAACACTAGAAAAACTCTTAATCACCAGGATGCAGGCAGTTGTGTCTGTGCCCTTCAGAGCCAAAACAGGACTGCTGGGCCCCCGGCTTATCAAGGGTAAGAGATCTCGGTCTGAGGAATGTGCAGCTTCCTGGAGACCTTATCTATTGAGGAGGGGGCGCCTAGCCCCGACTCCTCTGCATACTTCCCCCTTCCCTCCTCCCTTCTTCCTCCAGGACCCTTCACTTCTGGCAGGACCCAATGAGAATCAAATAGATCGGCAGGACCCATCCAAAACAAGACACATGTTTACCTGTTCAAATGTTAACCAATAATGTGCAGGTCTTTGTGTGTGAATGCTTGAAAATCTCTTAAGGAGAGTGCTTTCTCACCCCTGGGGCCGCTCCCCACTCAGCCATTGCGATCCTCTGAGAGGCTGATTGCGGTCCAAGCTCCAGCTTGCAGTGCAACCTTGTTGTGTGTCTTGCATTATTCTGTGTGCACTTTGACTCTCTGGGGATCGGTAAATATCAGGGACCAGTCGATATCGGACCCTAACAAACCCACTCAGCTACATGTCCAGTTCCTTTATTTGGAGATGTGTTCTCTGTGGCTCAGGCTGGCCTTCACCTTGCTGTCCTCCCTCAGTCTCTGGGGGCTGAGCAAGCGCTCTAGGTACTGAGCCACGCCCCAGGCCCTACTCCATTTGAATTTTTTCTCCTAGGAGTCCCCCTTCTCCCACCTCGGAGCCACATCACCTAGTCCTTTATGTTCTTAGTGAGACAAGGCCTCAGTGCTGAGGCTGTGTTGAACTTTCTTTATTGGAAGGGATTGAACCCAGGGCTGCTTAACACTGAGGCGCATGCCCACATGTATCACTCTTCATCTTGAGACACGGTCCCCCAAAGTTGCTTAGGGCCTCGTTAAGTCCTGAAGCAGCTTGAACTGGGGATCCCCTGCCTCACTCCCCACCCCCACTTGGCCTCCTTGATTAAGGCCATGCAGCACCAGGTCTGGTGTGGCCTGGGCTTTCAATCCTCATGAAGTTGCTGAGGCTGGCTTTGGACTGGGGATCCCCTGCCTCACTCCCCCACCCCAGCAGGCCTGCTCTGGCCTGGGCCTTCAACCCTGCCCGGGGCCTCCTGAGACCTGGACCACAGGAGGGCACCACAGCTGGCATGGCTGCCTATCTTGCCTACCCACATGGTCTCTTTCAGAACAGCCCGAGGAGGAAGCAACTCCTTCCCTCGGATTACAGAGGCACTTAGTGAAGGTGTCCAGTGTTCGAATAACTTGGAAATAGTCACCCAGTTGAAGTGAAGGCCCTTGAACCCAGGCAGAGCAGGGAGTCCCCCTGAGCCTCGGTGGCCCCGGTTACTCGGGAAGTGGAGGGAGGCTCAGCCTGCAGGTGGCGCAGGTGCCCCGTCGCTGGGATTGCATGCTCTCAAGTACTTCCCGGTTTCTAGATTCATTTTGCAAGTGTGAGTGCTAACCCCGGGCTCCCAGCTGGAAGCCCCGTGTCCTGCCCTCCAGAGAGCCCAGAGACACCCCTCACCAGAGCACTCGGAGTCTGCAGCGCGGGCGTCTGAGCCCCTGGCAGAGCAGCCGCACGCCCGCGTCCCCCAGCGCGTTGTTGGTCAGGTAGAGCTCGGTCAAGGTCTGGTTGCGCCCCAGCGTGGAGGAGAGGTCCTCACAGGCTTGTGCGGTGAGGCCGCAGCTGTCCAGCCTGGGGAAGAAGCAGCGGTTAAGGCCGCCCCCGGCACTTCTTTGGGGACGTCCTCATTTTTTGGCAGTGCTGAGCACATAGGGCAAGTCCTGCATGCCAGGAAGGTATTGTGTCCATCTGCAACAACAAGGAGAAAGGTACTTTAGCCAGGTGCACTCGTGCATGCCTGCATTCCCAGAAATCTGGAAGGTTGAGGCAGGAGGGATGCAAGTTCAAGAGAAGCCTCAGCAACTTAGGGTTAGCCTAAGCCCATGTCTCAAAATAAACAATAAAAACAGCTGGGGAGGAGGTAGTTCACTGTTTAAGACCCCCCAGGTTTAATCCTTGGGGACTTGGTCTTGGACTCTTCAGGGACACTGTACACAGCAGGCTCAGTCACTTAGATAAAATGACTTGGTGTTCATGTAATCTGTGTATATCCTGTTGTGTATTTTATCCTTAAGTTTTTATTTATTTTTATTTTGCCGCGCTGGGGGTCAAACTCAGGGCCTCATGCAAGCCGGGTAAATATTCTAATAGGCACATCCTCAGCCCCCTCTTGTGCACCACCACGTGGCCCTCACCCTCCTGCAGGGGGGATCCTAGCCCAGCCCTGCCTGTGCATACAGCTCGCCACCCTCCTGCCCTGGACTTGCAGTTGTGGGCTTCCTGTGCTGCATGAGCCTCTGCATGGTATGGGGCCTGCCTCTGTAGGCTGCAAGGGTCAGATGAGCCCAGCGTGGAAGAAGCAGAACTCGGCCTGGGCCTGACCGTGACCGTGCGCTCTGTTAAAGCACTCCCGTGGCAGGGTCCCAGCCTCACTTGGCATGTAGAGCGTTGAAGCCAGAATTAAGGACAGGCAATTAGTGTAGAAATACGGGATCCGGTCAAATTGAGGAAATACAAGCCATGAAAGTCATCTGCCTCTGGAAGTTGGAAACTGCCCCTGGAAGAATGGAATGTCAAGGATCTCCAGAGCCCATTGATCACCAAATTTACCTGCCTTTATCAAGGACTGCAAGCATGGAGCTGCTAATTAATGCCCCCTGGGCCCTTACCTGCCTGAATCACCTTGGCCCTCCCCCTGCCCAGCTCTTCTCACTTTATGCAAAACTGGGCCTAGTCACGTAGGCAGGAAGGAGAGATAAGGGGGGAGAGAACTGAAAACAAAAAAGACCTTAACCTATAAAAGATGTAGGGTGCACTCACTTCCAGAAATTTTAGAACATCAGTCTTGACCCCCTTTTCCCTCTTGGGAGAAGTCTGTATTATTACTTTTAAATAAAACCTGCTTAATATGCTTGCCTTGGCGTGCTTCTCTAGTGTTCTGTAAAGATAGAAAGAGCCCGCACCTGTGTAAACAAAAGCCTCTTCCCTAATTGCCCTCAAACCCCTCATAAAAGCTGCAAAGAATCTTCACCTCTTATCCGTAAAGGCCAGGCAGCTGACCTTGCCGGTGCCAAGGCAAACTTAAAAGATAATGATAACACTCCTCTGGGAGACTCAGAACTTAAAATAACATCATATATATAATTTTATGTCAGCCAATTAAAAAGAACACTGTAAAACTTTTCGCCTTTCATTATAAATAGGCCTGTTGAACAAAGGCTCGGGGCCTCTTAGCGTCACCGGGTTACCGTGTGCGCAGAGGACCAGGCTCGAGCTTGCCAATAAATGACTCTTTGTTGCTTGCATTGATCGTGGTCTCTGGTGGTCTTTGTGGGGTCTCGAGCCGCTGGGCATAACATATGGTGGCTCGCCCGGGATACCCCAAGCCCACCTAGACACCTGATCATAGAGTCATAAGTGACATCATTGGCCAGTGAGTAAGGCATTGCCGTATTTCTGTCTGGATTGCCTGCAGGTTCTGGTTCTGGGCTGGCCAAGTCCTGGCGGACGCGCTATAGGACCCCAGCAGGGTCTCGGGAGACGTCCCCTCGACCCATCTGGGCAGCCTGTGTGCTGCATCTGGGCGACTTTGTCGCGTCTGGGCGGCCTTTGCGCTGCATCTGGGCAACCTTTGTGTTGCGTCTGGACTTTTGTTTTTGTCGACAAAATACCAACTAGCCAATTGTAATCTAGCGCACAATATATATATGTCTGTCTGTTTGTGCATTTGTGTATTGTCCTGTATGGTCTTTACTCTTGCCTCCTATTAAAATTCTTCGGTGTGTTAGTCCACTACTGTTCTGTTTCTCATTCTTAAACTTCTCATCTCCAATCTGGAGGAAGACGGGTCTATAAATCTCCTGACGGAGAGGAGAAATACTAACCAATGGTCAAATTCACTTCATCCTTTTGGAATTATACAGGAAACAGGATTTCAACCGGATAGACAACCAGCGGAGGCTCTCTGCTGTAACGACATCTCCAACCCACGCCGGCGTCCTCTGATCCAATTTCTTTTTATCTAACCTTTACATTTCTCCTCCTCTCCATAGTGGGATATCTAGTTGCTGTAGAAATGGGCCAAACTCACAGTACCCCTTTGGCCATAGTAGTCAGCCACTTTGGGGAGGCTCAAGCCAGAGCACGCAATTTGTCAGCTGAGATCAATAAAAAAAAATTTGTAACCCTTTGCAGGTCGGAATGGCCCACCTTCCAAGTGGGATGGCACCCAGAGGGAACCTTCAACCTTCCAACCATCCGAAAAGTCAAAGAGAAAGTCTTCCAATCAGGGAAAATTGGCTACCCAGATCAAATTGCATATATTCTGACCTGGGAAAGCTTAGTAGACAGTGACCCTCCAACCTGGCTTTCTCCCTTCCTACCGCCACCGCCCTCCCCCACAACTGAAATGCTTGCCCTAAAGAAGTTAGGCTCGTCAGAAAAGCCCACAGCTCCTCACCCCATTCTCCCAGAGGAAGATTCAGACCACCTTTTCTCTAACCCCCCTCCGTATATGCAAGCCCCTATTCCTCCTCAGGACCCAGGACAGGAGGCTGCAGAAGAAAGAGAAGCTGCTGCAGCCGGAAATGAAGAAGAAAGAACTGGCTCGGGAGGGCCGGCAAGGAGAACGCGAGGCCGAGTTCAGCAGGCAGCCTACCCCTCCCAACCAGAAGCTCCAGATTCTACGATCGCTCTGCCGCTCCGAGAAACTGGGCCGCCAGACAACGCTGGCAACACCCGGCTTCAATGTTGGCCCTTCTCTATGAGCGATTTATATAATTGGAAGAATCAAAATGCTAAGTTTTCTGACAATCCTAAAGACTTAATTTCCCTTTTAGATAGTGTCATGTTTACTCATCAGCCTACTTGGGATGACTGTCAGCAGCTACTCCGGATCCTGTTTACGACCGAGGAGCGTGAAAGAATCCAGATGGAAGCCAGAAAGTTGGTCCCAGGGGACGACGGACAGCCCACTGTAAACCCTGACATAATTAATGCTTCTTTCCCCTTGTCCAGGCCGCCACAAGATGAATGGGACTACAATACGGCTGAAGGTAGGGAGAGGCTCCGGGTTTATCGCCAGACTCTAATGGGGGGTCTCCGGGCCGCAGCTCGTAAGCCCACCAATTTGGCCAAGGTATACTCAGTAATGCAAGAAAGGCAGGAATCACCCTCAGCTTACTTAGAAAGATTAATGGAAGCATTTAGACAGTACACTCCTATGGATCCAGAGTCACCCGAGAATCAGGCAGCAGTAGTGATGAGTTTTGTTAACCAGGCAGCACCGGATATAAGGCGTAAGTTACAGAGAATAGAGGATTTAGAAGGGAGAAGTATTCAAGACTTAATGAGAATAGCCCAGCGGGTATTCAACAACAGAGATGCACCAGAAGAAAAACAGCTTAGGGCTACTAGGGAAATGACTAAAGCATTAGCAGTAGCAGTGCAGGGCGGGAGGACAGAGAGAGAAAGAAACAGACTCCCGAGCAATCGGCCACCAGCTGGGGACTCCAGGGCACATGAGCTGGGTCAGAATCAGTGCGCCTACTGTAAAGAGGAAGGTCATTGGGCTAGAGAATGCCCTAAAAAAAGAAACCACAGATCTAGAGATGGTAGAAGAACGACTAGATCATCGGTCCTGGTCACCCGAGATGAAATGCACGATTAGGGGTGACGGGGTTCGGAACCCCTCCCCGAACCCAGGGTAACTCTGAAAGTGGAGGGGACTCCAGTGCAGTTTTTGGTGGATACAGGAGCTCAATATTCAGCTTTGACTGACCCTCAAGGAAAGATTTCAACAAGCGCCTCGTGGGTACAAGGGGCTACGGGGATTAAAAAGTGCCCCTGGACGACCAAAAGAACAGTAGACTTGGGAACGGGAAAAGTGTCCCACTCATTCTTAGTCATACCTGACAGCCCCTATCCCTTGCTGGGAAGAGATTTATTAACCAAAATCGGGGCCCAAATTCATTTTCATCCCGAAGGCGCCCAGGTAACAGATGGACGAGGAAAGTTGTTACCTATGCTAACTCTTACTTTGGAGGGTGAGTATCGGCTACACCAGCAGCCGCAATCCCCTGATAAAAACATTAAAGACTGGGTACAGCGGTTCCCAGACGCTTGGGCAGAGACTGGAGGAATTGGGCTAGCTAAACATCGGCCTGCCCTCTATATAGAGACAAAACCAGGAGCTAACCCCGTTAGGGTTAAACAATACCCCATGACCAGGGAGGCACGGACAGGAATAACCCCCCACATCAGGCGACTGCTGAACCAAGGGATACTACGACCTTGCCTGTCGGCATGGAACACCCCCCTGCTTCCAATACGGAAGCCCAACTCAAACGAGTACCGCCCAGTACAGGACCTAAGAGAGGTAAACAAAAGGGTGGCGGACATACACCCTACTGTGCCTAATCCGTATACACTTCTGAGTGCGCTTCCTCCTTACAGACAATGGTATACGGTGCTGGATTTAAAAGATGCCTTTTTCAGCTTGTCTCTAGCTCCAAAAAGCCAAGAGCTATTTGCCTTTGAATGGACGGACATTGATATGGGTATCAATGGGCAACTCACCTGGACAAGATTGCCGCAGGGATTCAAAAATTCTCCCACCTTGCTTGATGAAGCTCTACATGAGGACTTGGGTGAGTTTAGGAAAAACCATCCCAACCTAACCTTGTTACAATATGTAGATGATCTCCTTGTAGCCGCTGAAAACTGGGATGAATGCATCCGAGGAACAGAAAATTTACTCCAGACACTGGGCAACCTGGGATATTGGGCATCAGCAAAGAAGGCCCAAATCTGCAGACCTGAGGTAACGTACTTGGGCTATCTCTTAAAGGGAGGAAAACGATGGTTAACTCAAGCCCGAAAAGAAACTGTTCTAAGAATCCCAAAGCCTCAGTCCCCACGTCAAGTAAGGGAATTCCTTGGGTCAGCTGGCTTCTGTCGACTATGGATTCCAGGGTTTGCAGAATTAGCCAAACCACTGTACGAGGCCACAAAAGACAAGCAGCCCTTTAATTGGACAATAGAGGCAGATAAAGCATTTCAACAAATCAAGGATGCCCTCTTGTCAGCCCCAGCCCTGGGACTCCCCGATGTTATTAAACCGTTCTTTCTCTATATAGATGAAAGTAAAGGGATAGCAAAAGGAGTCTTGACTCAATACCTAGGCCCCTGGAGGAGACCAGTAGCATACCTGTCAAAAAAACTGGACCCGGTGGCTGCAGGCTGGCCCCCACGCCTACGTATGATTGCTGCCACAGCCCTAATGGTAAAAGATGCTGATAAATTGACTATGGGACAAGAATTACATGTGATCACTCCACATGCTATTGAGGGAATCCTGAGACAACCTCCAGATCGATGGCTCAGTAATGCTCGGCTCACACGTTATCAGAGCCTATTGCTTAACCCTCCCAGGATTATTTTTCAGGCACCCTCAGCTCTCAATCCTGCTACGCTGCTGCCTGACCCTGACCTGGACACACCCGTACATGACTGCTCAGAAGTCCTAGCCCAGGTTCATGGGCTTAGAGAAGACCTGCAAGATCATCCGCTGCTCGATGCAGATGCAGTGTGGTTCACGGATGGGAGCAGCTTTTTACATCAGGGTCAAAGGTATGCGGGCGCAGCAGTAGTAACTGAGACAGAGGTGATCTGGGCTGAGCCCCTACCAATAGGCACCTCTGCCCAGAAGGCAGAATTAATAGCTATGACTAAGGCTCTGACGATGGGAGAAGGCAAAAAATTGACCGTATACACGGACAGCCAGCCGTTATGCCTTTGCAACTGCCCATATTCATGGGGCTATTTACAGAGAAAGGGGAATGCTAACAGCAGAAGGGAAATCTATTAAAAACAAGGAAGAAATTGTGTCCCTGATAGACGCCCTTTGGTTACCCAAGAAATTGGCTATGGTACACTGCCCTGGGCATCAAAAACCAACTGATCCAGTATCTAGGGGCAATTGTTTAGCAGATAAGATGGCACGAGAGATAGCCCTTCAGAGAGACTTGATTATGGTTGCTCAACTCCCAGACTCTGGCCCACGAACCCTTCCAAAAGACCCAACCTACACAGAAGAGGACTTATCATGGATTCGCCAGCAGCCAAAAGCCCAATGCTTAGACGGATGGTGGAAAGACTCTGAAAGCCGGATAATACTTCCAGAACTGTTGGGACAGAAAGCGTTGTGCAGGCTCCACCAGACCACCCACCTGGGGACAAGAAAATTACAGGACTTGATGCAGCAAGCAGGAATTAGAATTAAAGGTGTGCAGAATAAGATAGAACAGATTGTCAAAAGTTGCAGGGTTTGTAAGTTAACAAATGCAGGATATAGTAAGTGGGAATCAGGAAATAGATTAAGGGGAGATAGGCCGGGGGCATATTGGGAAGTTGATTTCACTGAAGTAAAACCTGGAAAATATGGGTATAAATATCTATTAGTCTTTGTAGATACTTTTTCAGGATGGGTTGAAGCCTTTCCCACCAAGCGAGAAACAGCGCAAATAGTGGCTAAAAAGATTTTAGAAGACCTCCTGCCAAGGTATGATTTCCTGTAATGATAGGGTCGGACAATGGGCCAGCATTTACTTCCCAGGTAAGTCAGGGGCTGGCTACAGTACTTGGGGCAAATTGGAAACTACATTGTGCTTATCGACCCCAAAGCTCAGGACAGGTAGAGAGAATGAACAGAACTTTAAAAGAGACCTTAACTAAATTAACCATGGAGACTGGCGGTAACTGGGTAGCTCTCCTTCCCTATGCCCTGTATCGGGTGCGTAATTCTCCCTACAAGATGGGACCCCACCTCCAATACTCCCTGATCTGACTGAGCGGCTCCTAAAAGAAGAAAATGTAGATGATTTTGAACTTTTATTTTCCCTCCAGGCCCTGCAGAGGGCCCACAGAGAAGTTTGGCCAAAGCTCAGAGGCCTGTAGGAGTCAGGCCCGCCTCCTGTTCCTCACAACTTCCACCCGGGGGACTGGGTCCTAGTGAAGCGACACCGACAGAGTAACCTGGAGCCTCGGTGGAAGGGCCCCTACATGGTCATTCTGACTACACCCACCGCTCTCAAAGTCGACGGCATCGCCTCCTGGATTCATCACACCCACGTTAAGCCGACTGAACCCCTTGCTGACATTGTGCTTCCTGCCCTAGACGACTCAACGTGGAGAGTGGACAGGTCCAAAAATAACCCACTAAAGATCAAACTTTGCCGCCACCGACTGTGATTATGTTCTTACTTTTGCTTTGTTATTTTGCCCTGGCCACAACCGTGGCTGTGGCTCCAGTTTTTGGAGCCACCAACCTCAGCCCACATCAGCCTTATGAAATCACCTGGGAAGTAACCAACCCGGCGGCAAGAGTTCCCTGCCTGACTGTGACTGAATACCACCCTTTATGGACATGGTGGCCTGACCTGCAAGTAGACCTTTGCACTTTAGCAAATGGGGCTTTTTCTGTGGGAACAGGCACTATTAGTGTTAATGAAGAATTACACCTAAGTAAACGGGCCCTTTCAGATACAGTAAGTGGGAGAACAAGGAGATTTAACTGTGTTTATACTCGGGGGAGGGAGGAACTCCAGCATCCCCCCTTCTATGTGTGTCCTGGTTATTCTCACCAGAAAGAATGTGGAGGGGAAGAATCGTATTTCTGTGCTAAATGGGGATGTGAAACCACAGGGCAGGCTTATTGGATAAAAGCCTCTCGTGATCTAATTGAAGTCAAGCGAGGTGAAAAAGCCTCATGTAGCAGTAATTGTAACCCCCTGTTAATCACCTTCACTGATAAGGGGAGGCGGGACAAACAATGGACAAGAACCTGGTCATGGGGGTTACGCCTCTATGCTGAGGGACCTGATTTAGGGGTTGTGTTCACTGTTCGGATGATTATAAAGCCATTCACCCAGTCATTAGGGCATAACCAAATTTTACGCCCCCCAGCCCAAAGAATTCCGGTCATCCCCCCTACCCGAGGTCCAAAAATTATTAAATCAGTTACCTCACGACCAACCACCCGCTCCTTAAGTGCCCCCTACTTAAGGATCACACAACCCCACAAACAGTTGATTGTAAATCCAATTCAAACAGAAGTTCATCCCCTTCTGAGTCTTTTGTCTTGGTCCTTTATGGTGCTCAATGCCACCCACCCTAATATGACCCGGTCCTGCTGGCTCTGCTATGACACTGTTCCCCCGTATTATGAGGGAGTAGCAGTACAAGCGCATGTTACTATCTCCACCAGCCTCCAGGACTGTCGTTGGCGATCCAAACAGTCCCTAACCCTAGAGCAAGTGTCCGGGCAAGGGCTCTGTTTAGGAAAAGTGCCCCATGCCAGCCGATCCCTCTGTCACTCAACTTGGGGAATCCAACCTCAGGCAGAAAACTCTTTTATAATACCCCACAATGATACCTGGTGGGCTTGCTCCTCTGGACTCACCCCCTGTGTCCACTGGAGTGTGTTAAAACGGTCAAAGGATTACTGTGTTCTAGTCAGATTGGTTCTGCGGCTAATTTACCATGAGCACCAGAGTTTTATGACTATGATTGAACAAGGATGGGGCACGAAACAGAGCCCCATTCGACAAAAACGGGAGCCTATTACTTCTCTAACTCTCAGTCTGCTGCTCGGAGCTAGCCTGGGAGGATTAGGAACTGGAGTAGCATCCTTAGTCACTCAGAGCCAACACTATTCTAATCTAAGAGCAGCAATAGATGCGGACATAGAGCGTTTAGAAGATTCAATCTCTCATTTAGAGCAATCTTTAACTTCCCTAGCCGAAGTGGTCTTACAGAATAGAAGAGGTTTAGACTTAATATTTTTACAACAAGGAGGCTTATGTGTTGCCCTAGGGGAAGAATGTTGTTTTTATATAGATCACTCTGGGACAATCAAGGATAATATGGCAAAAGTCAGAGAAGGACTCACAAACAGAAAGAAAGAACGAGAAGCTCGTCAGAACTGGTTTGAATCTTGGTTCAATTTTTCCCCTTGGTTAACTACTCTAGTGTCTGCTATAGTGGGACCCCTAATATTGTTGCTACTAGCTGTAACTATAGGACCTTGTATAATCAATAGGTTAATTGCTTTTGTTAAACATAGAATAAATACGGTACAACTAATGGTGCTGAGGGCCCAATATCAGCCCGGGAAGCAGTAAGGGTTAAAACTAGAGAGACCCAAGATTGGCTCTCTAAATGTTCTTGGAAAGGGGGGAATGTAAAGATAGAAAGAGCCTGCACCTGTGTAAACAAAAGCCTCTTCCCTAATTGCCCTCAAACCCCTCATAAAAGCTGCAAAGAATCTTCACCTCTTATCCGTAAAGGCCAGGCAGCTGACCTTGCCGGTGCCAAGGCAAACTTAAAAGATAATGATAACACTCCTCTCGGAGACTCAGAACTTAAAATAACATCATATATATAGTTTTATGTCAGCCAATTAAAAAGAACACTGTAAAACTTTTCGCCTTTTATTATAAATAGGCCTGTTGAACAAAGGCTCGGGGCCTCTTAGCGTCACCGGGTTACCGTGTGCGCAGAGGACCAGGCTCGAGCTTGCCAATAAATGACTCTTTGTTGCTTGCATTGATCGTGGTCTCTGGTGGTCTTTGTGGGGTCTCGAGCCGCTGGGCATAACAGTTCAACTTCAACATTAGAGGGAGCAGAACTCTTCACCAGTGAACGGTGGTATCAGTGTGCTGCCCAGGAGGAGCCCCAGAGAGTCAGGCTGGTTCTCACGGGACAAGCAGCATTCTCGGGAGCAGTGGGGTGCGGGTGGCATTGAGGGAAATAGGGGCCCCGCAACCAAGGCTCTTCGATCAGGCATTCTGGGGTTTCCATGCTCAGGACAGTAGGAGCATGTGGGTTCTGTGTGGGCAGGTCGCCCAGGGACTCCTTGCAGGCAGAAGTGGGTGGGGACACAGGACAGACTGTGGCCCTCAGGAGTCCCTAGGTGTCAGGGCAGTGGTGTGAGACCTGGGGATGAGGAACAGACCTGGGGTCTCCAGCATTTGGTGTTGTTCCAGCCAAGGAGGTGGAGAACTTGCCTGGAGGACTCATGGTTTGAGAGCTTAATCCCAGGGCAGGGTGGAGAGGGAGGCTACTTTGATCAGTGACCCCATGAGTACATACATAAATATCACACTAGACCCCAGCATATGTACACTGTCAATGCAGATGAATATTTTCATTTTAAAAGATGAAACAAACACGTATTCCCAGGCAGGAGGACTCACCGAATCATCCGCAGCCTGCACTGGGGGTGCCGCAGCCCCTCGCAGAGCAAGGTCATGCTGGGGAGCCCCAGGCTATTGCTGCTCAGATCCATCCTGATTAAATTCTTGTTGGCAGTGAGGGCTGTGGCCAGGTGCTGGCAGGCAGAGCTGGAGAAGCAGCACCTCTTCAGCCTGGGGCGGAAGGAAGGAGGAGAGCCAGCTCAGCTCCTGGGCAGCAGATCTGGGGATTCTCTGCAGGTAGAGCAGCTGCCAGCATGCATGAAACCCTGGGCCCCAGCAATGCACAATAAAACTAAAACAGTTGGGGTGTGGTGGTGCACACCGTACTCCAGTGAGGCCGGAGGCTGAGGCAGGGGGATTGCAAGTTCCAGGACAGTGTCAGCGATTTAGTGAGACCCTGTCTCCAAAAAGTAAAAGGGCTGGGGATGTGGCTCAGTCGTTGAGCACCCCGGGTTCAATCCCCAGGGCCAATAAATAAAAGGACACTCTGGCTGTTAGGGACTGGTGGGGTGTGGTGGTGGAGAGACCCTTATGGGTATGGGGTTTCATTTTGGAGAATGGAAAGTGTCATGGACGTTGTGATGATGTTTGCATAACTGTGTGTGAATATGCTAAAATGCTTCCAGATTGACACATGGACTGAATTTTCTGGTATGTGAATTTGATTTTTAATAATGTAACAAATGATATTCCTGAAAAATGCTAAGAGTAGATTTTAAATGATCTCACCATAAAGATGATAGCTTTCTAAGGTAATATGTAGAGTAGCTGGATTTTGTCATTCTGCAATTACGTAGATTTTAGTTTAGCGTTTATTTTTTGTGCAGCCCTGGAGATCAAACCAGGGCCTCCTCTTGCTAGTCCAGTGCTCTGTCTTGGGGATGCATTGGCTGCCTGGCACGTCTATTTTAAAGCAGCATTTTGTTGTATACAAGAATGCATGGTTTAATCTTTTTTTGTTTTTCATCTTCCTTCCTTCCTTCCTTCCTTCCTTCCTTCCTTCCTTCCTTCCTTCCTTTTTTCACCAGCCATTGAACCCAGGGTCCTCATCCACTGAGCCACCTCCCCAGCCCTTTTTATTTTTTATTTTGAGACAGGGACTCACTAAGTTTTTCAGGGCCTTGCTAAGTTGTTGAGGCTGTTTTGAACTTGCAATCATACTTTCTATGCCTACCAAGCTGCTGGGATTATAGGAGTGTGTCAACTCCCTGCACCTGGCCATTTCTATTTCAACTGAGCTTCTGAATTAACTGAGTTACCTGCAGCTAGTGAGCAGCAAGTCAGACTCGAATCCTTGGATCAGGGATGGAGAAGATTTCATCTACAGATTCCCTTTGATTAATTTCATTGCAGAAGCAAAAAATGAATACCACATGGGGCTGGGGATAAAGCTCAGTGGGTAGAGTGCTTGCCTTGCAAGCACAAGACCCTGGGTTTCAATCCCCAGCACCGCAAAAAAAAAAGTATAAAACAACAATCACCCTGATGGATAGACATTAAAATTCTCATTTTCCAAGCAGAATAAGTGATTCTACAGGGAGACACGTCTTGCCCAAGGTCACACAGCTAGTGAGCAGCAGAGCTGGAATTCCACCCAATGAGAGTCTGGATTCCACAGCGCAGGCTATTGGGAGGAGTGGGTGGGCAGAGACACTGCAGGTGGAACCCAGGAGCGTTCCATCACTGAGCGCCCAGCCCAAGCCTTTGTACTTTTTCATTTTGAGACAGGATAGTGCTAAGTTGTGGAGGCTGGTCTTCAACTTGCGATTCTCCTGTTCAGCCTCCTGAGTCACTGGGATTGATTACAGGAGTACTCCACTGCTCCCCCCAGAGACCAGGCTACTAGACACCACTCCTACTGTCCCCCACACACGCACTCCGCATCCCCAGTGGGAAAATCCAAAAGACTCCAGAATACAAAACTTCTGCAGGGCCAGGATGAAGCCACACTGGAAACTTCCACAGCTGACGTCCAGCGACCAGCCTCAGGCAGGTGCGCTATTAAGAGTGTGGGCACCAGGCAGAGTGGCAGCCATCAAGATACAGACAGTAGGAAATGCTGGGGAGGGTGTGAGGAAGGGGACCACTCTCACAAGGTGAGGGGGCTGTGATCAGTACAACCACTAAGGAAATCAGCTTGAGGTTCCTCAGAGGACCAGGCAGGGAACCGCCCTGTGACCCAGCTGCACCGCTCCTCAGTATGGGCCCTGAACATCAGCCATCATGCTACAGTGAGGCGGCCCACCCGTGTCACAGCAGCACAGTCCACAACAGCGGCCTACGGAACCAGCCCGGGCGTCCTTCAAAGGGAGAATGGATAAGAACTGGCACGTGCGTGCACAAAAATGGAGTTTTATCCAGCCATCAAGAAGAAAGGAACTATGGCATTTGCAGAAAGATGGATGGAACTGGGGAACATTATGTTTGCAAAATAAGTCAAACTCAGGTCAAGGGTCACGTTTTCCCTCATGTGGAAGCTGGAGAGGGAAAAGGAAGAGAAAGGTGGGGTGGGGATCTCAGGGAAATGGAAGGGAGATCAGGAGAGGAGAGCGGCCCAGGGGTGAGAGGGCCGGGAGGGGGAAGTGCAGGGGAGTGATATCGGCCAGATTGTGCTGTCCTGCGGTGCGACGTGCAGACACGTGGCAACAGATCCCGTCGCTATGTTCAACTGTGCCGCTGCAGTAGCGACGTGGAAGACAAGACTGCAGGTTTACTAAAGTAACACCGACTCGCCGAGAGACTTCCTGGGGGAGAGAGCAGTGCAGGCTGAGCCGGGGTGAGTAGGAGGCCAGCCAGAGCCGCCTGAGGCCCTGGGCCGCCCTCAGCACTGCACAGGGAGGGGAAAGCGAGGTGCAGGTGAGACCTACGGGTTCTGTGTTAGACTGGGATCCCGTCCTTGAGCTTCCTCCTGATGTACTCGCAAATATTCTAAAGTTAAAAAACCTGAAATCTGAGACATTTCTGGTCCCAAGCATTTGGGGGATGGACATTCCACCTGCCCAATAATTTAAAGTCCTCGACACTCGGCCCTAAAAAAACAAAGAGAGAGAGCGAGAGAGAGAAAGACGTGACACTCGTGTGCGGCCTTTCTCTCCGGTGAGGGATCTAGTTAGAATCAGGATTCCAGGAGGGGCCGAGCCTCCAGCAGCCAGGCAGTCTGACAGCTGGAAATGAGCCCAAGTCAGAGAGGCTGCGGGCAGTCCAACCCTCCCCTGCAGCCCGGGCCGCCCTTCCCGCCTCCTGCAATCCCTCCTTCCTGGATTCTCTACAGCTGCCTCCCGCTCATCACCACTGATGTCCCTAGTAGATGTCTGCAGGGCTGCCTGGGAGGGCCGGAGCTCAGTGCCAGCCTGAAGTTCTCAGTCAGCTCCGACATGGAGCTGGCTCCCTTGCTGAGTGGGGCGGAGGAAGAGCTGGATCCTCCCAGAAGCTGCTTCCCCTCCTGTCTTCATTCCCTCCCTCTATGCTGGAGCCCAGGGACCGCGCCCCAACCCTGAACTGGGGATGGAACCCAGGGACACTTAACCACTGAGCTTTTATTTGTTTTACGTAGAGACAGGGTCTCACTAAGTTGCTGAGCCTCGCCTCCAACGTGTCATCCTCCTGTCCCAGGCTCTTGAGGAGCTGGGACTACACAGAACCAAGTCTCTCCTCCCTCAGCACTTGCACCTCCTCAGCACCTCCCGCCTGGTGAGCAGCTGCAGTATCCACCTCCCCACCCCCACCGCCTGCTCCATCATCCTGGCGGAGTTTCCTCAAGCACTTACCCCTCTCTGGAACTCTCACTCTTTGGCTGGCTCATTGCCCTGTTTACCTCTTTTCTTTTCTTTTCTTTTCTTTTCTTTTCCTTCCTTCCTTCCTTCCTTCCTTCCTTCCTTCCTTCCTTCCTTCCTTCCTCCCTCCCTCCCTCCCTCCCTCCCTTCCTTCCTTCCTTCCTTCCTTCCTCTCTCTCTCTCCCTCTCTCTCCTCTCTCTCTCTCTTTCTTCTCTTTTTGCCATACTGGTCTTGAACCCAAGGCCTTACACCTGCTTGCCAAGTGCTCTGCCTCTGCTTCACTCCCAGTCCTTTCTACATTATTTTGAGACAGCCTCTCACTAAATTGTCCAGGCTGGTCTTGAACATGTGCCCTCCTTCCTCACTCTCCTGAGTCACTGGGATTACACGTGCGTGCCCCATGCCTGGAGGCCTTTCTTGTTGAATCTTCTCCTTGCCATCGACCCCAGTCTACCCCAGTGCCTGTTGTTCAGGAGCAGGTTGTCAGCTCTGGCACTGCTATTCTGGGGCCACATCTTTCTGGGACTGGCCTGTGCTTTGTGGGATGCTCTGCAGCACCGCTGGCTTCTCACCACTAGATGTCAGTGAAGTCACCCTGCTGCCCAGGTATCTCCCAATGTGTCCAGGCCATTGCCAAGTGTCTTGGCGATGATGACAAGAAGGCCACAGATGCCCTAGGAGAACCACTAGGTGAGGGTGTGAACTTGGAGGCCAGCCCGAGGGTACTTACGACCGCGCTGAGGGTGCCTGTGTCCCGGAAGTCCTCCTGGAGCTGCCCTCCTGGTGGGCAATGTGGGCAGCTCCATTCAAGTGCAGGACCAGGACCCTCTTGCAGCTCCTGGCACAGAAGGAGCAGACCATGTGCTCCATCTTGGTGGCGATGTCGCTGACCACCACCACCTGGAAGTGGCTCAGGGCCTGTTGTATGAATTCCTCCTCCTGGATCTCATAGAGGCAGCTGAAGAGCTCCAGGGAGCCCTGCTGCAGGGTGGAGCCCTGGCTCCGAGCTTTGCTTTGGATCCACTCCAGCAGGTGCATCTTGACGTGCGGGGAGATCCTCCAGCAAAGATGCTTCTCCAGGTAGCTTCTCAGCTCCTCATTCAGTAGCCCAAACAGGAAGCGGACCGTGAGCGCAGGGAAACTCCTTTCTGAAAACCCGTATTCGGTCAACAGCCCAGTCAGGGTCTGGCCTGGACCTGGCCCACTCCCCCCACCCTCCAGGACGTAGTGCATGGCCGCAAAGAACTCCTGGAAGCTCAGGTGGATGAAGCTGTAGGACTTTTCACAGCCTATGTCCTTCTGGAAGAGGGTGGTGTTGAGGAAGGCAGAGACATCCGCCCCATCCAGGCCGTGTTTCCGGAGGTCCTGCTCCTCAAACAGGATTTTCTGATGCCACAGGCCCTCTGCTGCCAGAGAGCACAGCCCCCTGGGGTTAAGAGGGCGTTTGAGGGTGGGGGTCCCTGGTCTGGGTTGCATTAGACTCAGGAGGTAGAGCGTGTACATGGCGGTGGTGGTCCTGGAAGGCTGTCTCAAGAGCCCCCCGCCCTCCAGCTGCTGCTTGAGGCACGTGCAAATGACCCAGCACACCATGGGGACAAAGCACATGGTGAAGAGGGGCTCGTTGTCCCTCACGAAGCTCGAGACTTGGCTGGCCTGCTCGGCACTGCGGAAATACTTGGAGAAGTACTCCTCCCTTTCCTCCTCGGAGAAGCCCAGGATCTCCACGTGCCTGGGGTGCTCCAGCAAGCGGTGCAGCTTCTCCAAGGCCGAGGGCCGCGTGGTGATGAGCAGGGACAGCTCGGGCAGCAGCTTCTTCCGAATCAGGCTGCCAAGGAGCAGCTCGGTGGGACGTCTTTCCTCCCAGCGGACGCACCAGGGTCCCTGGGAATCGTGGAAAGCAGGCTTGAGCTCGTCGAAGCCGTCCAGGATGAGCAGCAGGCGCTCGGGGGCGCAGGCGAGCTCCCGCAGGGGCACCCTGGACTCCGGCCAGCAGCCGGAGAGGAGGTCTTGCGGGCTCTGCTCGGCAGCGCTCCGGTTCAGATCCCGGCAGTTAATGTAGAAGAGATAATCAAACCTGTCTCGGAAGAGCCTCCCGTCCGCCCAGTCCAGCATGAGCTTGTGGGCCAGTATGGACTTCCCCATCCCCGCTGGCCCCTGCAAGACCACGGTGCGTGGTGGTTCTGGGCGCTCCTCGTCTGGCTCAAAGAGGGTCTCTATCTGGATGGGGCTGGGCTCGTGTCCCATGGCTCTCGCGTGTCCCCGGCCTGTGTCCAGAAGCTTCTGCTGGGCCTGCATGGGATCTGCGTGCTCCTTCACCAGGAGCAGCCGGGTGTACCTGAGGCTGAGGTTGACGCATTCCCCGAGGCGCGCATTGTGGTCCTCCATCAGCCGGAATTTCCTGCGGATATAGTCCCTGTAGGTTTCCCGGGAATCTAGAGGGGAGCAACGGGGGATCCGTGGGAGACTCATCAGCAAGGAATCAACTCTGGGTCTAGCGCCTACCAGTCCTGCAGTGACCTTGGAACCGTTTTCAAGGTTGGTTCTTCTCTATGGAGACCTTGTCTAGTCACGGGAAGCTGAGGCTTTAACCTGTGCCCTTGTAGGTAAGAACACACCCTGTGCCTCCTACTCAGTCGCCAGACCCCCGAGCAGCAGCATCTCCAGGGAGCTGGCTGGATGCTGAACAGAGGCTGCATCCCAACAGAACCCCTGACTAGCTGGACAAGCAGAGCTCCCTTCTCTGCACCCCCTTTGGCAACCAGCAGGTGCATGCCTGCATGGAGGAGAGCGATCCCTTCCAGGAGTTCTCTGCTGAGGGTCTCAGGGGGTCGAGGGCTAAGGAAAACATGAAAGATCTTCCCTCTGTATGTACCTGGTGAGACCTTCCCACACCCTTGATGGAACATCTACAGAATGCTGCCTTCCACTTGGGTGTGACTCTCCCAGGGGAACTC
This sequence comes from Sciurus vulgaris, assembly GCF_902686455.1. NCBI lineage: Eukaryota > Metazoa > Chordata > Mammalia > Rodentia > Sciuridae > Sciurus > Sciurus vulgaris. The sequence goes on along the minus strand of NC_136478.1, from coordinate 70,582,155 downwards.
AGTCAATCAGGTATCTGGAGACCATCCCTTCCTCCCTTGCGGGAATCTGGCCAGTCTTTGTGGACATGAAGTGTCCTCGAGGGCATACCAGGTGATGCAGGTTGCTAGAACACAGCTTTCTGTTCTGACTTGTATTTCAGGAGCCCCCCTGGGAATAGGAGTTTGGAGTCTCACCCGTAGAAAGACATTCTGCCTGGGGCTTCCAGCTGGGACCTGAAAAGCTTTCCTGGGACTCTCCAGGTCCATGGCTTCAGGTGTTGGTGTTTCCTGGATCTGGTGCCGTTTATTATCTCACTCTTGAATTTGCATTTTTGGTTTTGCTGTTGCTTCTGTATTATTATTATTTAAATAAGCACTATCTTATATAAAGTGAGTGTCTTTGTTGTTTATAGAATCTGACCTGGGAAATTCAGCAGTTGAACACACACATCACACTTGTACGTCACTGGGGGAAAGCCTGCTTGCATGGACGTCTATAAATAGTCTAGGACAGTGAATGGGGTGACCGCAGCTCTCTTCACAATGCCAAGATAAGCAATCAGCCTTGGGAATCAGTCTTTGGGACAGGAGTCCCCTGTGTTTCTTCTGTGTTAACAAACCAGTTAACCTTCTCTTTCCTTTTTCTCATGACCATTTCCTCCTTATTGAATTAGCATCGAGTCCGAGGACTGAGTTTTCAGCAACAAAGTTGGCCCCCCAGATGGGACCTGAGAGCAGCCCCCATTCCAGTTTTCTTGAGCAGGTCTGGCACTCCACGTGATCCCATTTCCATGCTGAGGATACACAGCATGAAAGCAGACTGCTGGAGAAATTCTGAGTTTGTCTCAGACCAAACCACAGGAGCCGTTGCTGTAAGGGAGGGACTGAGGGACCCTCCCAGCAGCTGCTGAAGTTCTTCTTGCTTCAGGGAACTTCTGCCTTTTCTCTCCGAACTGCAGAAGTTGCTCCATCATTTGCACTACTTGGAGAAAAAGGAAACCAAACTCGGGAAAGCCACGACACCCTCGGCCATTTGGTAAATCCCCCGGTGTGCAGGCTGAGACACTTGACTCCACACACTTGGTTCCTGTTTGTGGGAACATCTGGTCCCTCTTTTTGGGGATAGCTGTGGTGCCCGTGGTGTAGGAGTCAGAGTTCAGTGGGACTCTGAGAACCTAAGGATAAGTACTCCCTTCTGCTCTGTTCTAGGTGCTCACCTGTTTGTTGGCTCAGACTTGGGGATTCTGTCTTTGGGAAGAGCTTGGCTGGTCAATTTAAAGGTTCCCGGGCTGGGGAGATAGCTCAGTTGGTAGAGTGCTTGCCTCTGAGGCAAGCCTCTAAGGCCCTGAGTTCAATCCCCAGCACCGCTAAAATAAAATAAAATAAAGGTTCCTATCTGTTGGCCTTGGTTTGGGCCTCCTGTCTGGCTCTCTCTCTCGATCTGTACAATCTTACAATTGGAGCTGGTCTGTCAGAGGTAAAGTCAGTTGAAGAGAGGGCCACCTCTAAGTCTGTCTAAGATAATATTCTTTACTGTAATGATCTGGATTTTTAAATAGCTTCCTAGGTTATTGTACAATCTTACAGTTGGAGTTGGTCCATCAAAGGTAAAGTAAGTGGAAGAAATTTGTACCTGCAGGTCTGTCTGTTTAAAAGTCCCATCTTGGGCTGGGGAGTTAGCTCAGCTGGTAGAGTGCTTGCCTTGCAAGCACAAGGCCCTGAGTTCGATCCCAAGTACCACACACACACAAAAAAGTCCCATTTCTCAGCCTTGGTTTCGGTGATCCTCTCTCATCTGTTTTCTGTCTTTACTGGCCCTTTAAGACATGGACCATGCTGCATTGATCTTACTGGTAGTCTCTTGAGCAGAGCGATCCTGGCTGCATGAGCCACCTATAGGGATAAGCCTGTGTAAAAGACGGAGGGTTTACTGTAACACAATCTGGCCTCTGAAGGGTTTTTCTAGATCATTGTACAATTTTTTTTAGTATTATTTTTTATTCAGATTTTTTAATGTTTACAGACTGCATTTTGATTCATTATACACAAACGGGGTACAACTTTTCATTTCTATGGTTGTACACAATGTAGATTCACACCATTCATGTAATCATACATCTACATAGGGTAATACTGCCTGTCTCATTCTACTGTTTTTCCATCCCCAGCCCTCCCACCCCATTTTTCTCTACACCATGCAAAGTTCCTTCATTCTTCTCTTCCCCTGCCACACCCCTCATTATATATTGTCACGCACTTATCAGGAAAATATTCAGACTTTGGTTTTTATTATGCAATCTTGACATTGAGTTGTTGGTCTGTCAGGGGAAAAACATATGAAACAGGCATTTATGCAGTTGCATGATAAGGGGTCTGAACCCTCAGGAACTAAGTTTAAGGTACCAAAAGTCACTGCTTCTGTTGTGCAAGGATAACAGGACAACAGAAGAAAGGGTAAAAAAGATCCCTGCCCTAGGTAGGCCTTGTCCGGTCACCCGCCATCTGCCCTGGGGACCTATGATGTTGAATGCCCTTAACTGTCCACACCCCACCCAACAGAGGACAGGACTGTGGGTCACTTCCCCCAACGTCACCCCTTTCAGCAGGAAGTAGCTTGGCGATGTTGCTGCCTACTTTCCATAGAAATGGAATGTAGAGATCGGCAGTGGGAAATTGAAGCAGGGGTTCACTTGATGCTCCAACTATGTCCCTTGTCGCTTTGACACTTATGTGTTTCTTTTCTCTAACCACCTCCTTCCTGATCACTGCTCCATAATCTCAATTTCTCTGAACCACCTCTTTAAAATCCCCTGTTACCTATGAGGGGCAGAATCACAGCCTTTGGGACAGGAGTCCCCTGTGTTTCTCTTTTGCTAGCAAATTAACACACCATCCTTTTCCTTTTTCTCAAAAAAAAATAAAAAATAAAATAAAGGAGCCAGCCTCAGTACCCAGCCTCAGATGAGCACATAATGAAATATGGTAGAATTCCATGGAACTCTATCCTGAACCACTGACAGCCCCAATTGGCAGGGACTGTTTCCACCATGCTGATCGACAAGGTCGGAGCATGGGGAGGGGCTTGGCAAGGCCACCATTCCAGGAATCTGCCACTGTCACCTCTCCTAGGAATTGGACGTTTTCTTGTAATTATCATACTTATAACTATGCAACTGCAAATCATATGCCCTGATTGTTGTGATGAGAATTCAACCTCAGTGAGTCTGCGGAGCTTGGGAGAGGGTGAGGAATGCTTTATAAAATGCACCGCTATCACACATAATAAGTCTGAGGTACAGAGTTTGAGGAGTTCTTCATAAACTACGGTTACAGGAATTGCTTGCTCCTGTGCTGACCACACCTGCCCCAGGTAATGCTTTACCAGTAAACAGCCTTACAAACAGGAGACTTGTTGTCCCCACAGTACTAGGACCACCCTACTTAGCTACAAGATTGGGGGACGTTTGTGGAACCCACCTAGAGGGAAACAAGCGAATAAGTATAAGGACTCCCTCCCACAGAGCCACCTCCTCCCTATACAGCACTGTACAATGAAAATGGTGAATGAATAGTTAATATTTATGGTAAATGGACGAATGTCCAATATTTGTCCTTCCTTCAAAGGCTTGGACGTCAAGGGCCACCCTGGAAATGTAGGAACAAAGAACAAAGAAACAGCACATGCAAACAACTAGAAAAACATTATCTTAAGATCAGATGCCCTCATTGCATGTTAACTGGTTATGAGTGGTTTACGCTGGGTTAGGTCTCACATGTTATTACAGCAGGAGGAGGACGAATCAATAACGTAAAGAATATTAGGATAAAACTGAAGCACTCACACTGATTGTTTGGCAGTAAGTAACCTAACTTAGTCTAACTGAGCTTGTTTAGGTAACAGAGTAGACGTTTAAGGTTAAGTCAAAACCATAATAGTATGAGCTAAAGATTAAGTGCACGTTTTGCTTAGCAGTTTGGTAAATGTAGCTTAAAACAAAAGAGTCACTATGCTGACAATAGGTCTGACACCAGAGGGTGAACGAAGGCCAGTGGGATGAAAAGAGGAAAGTACCTTTCGCTGTAATTTGCTTATGTGAGTAACTTTAAGTGAATATAGAAAGTTGGCCTTAATGTACCCGCTCTGTGTTAGACACCTGCTGGAGAGTGCGGTTAATGACGAATCTTGTGGTAATTTCTCTATAACTTGGATCTTGTTTAATCCTGCTTTACTTAATACTATAAAAGAAGAGCTCAAATAAATCTGAGCAGCTCCAAGTTGCTCTAGGGATTCGTGTTGTTCCTCTGCCGCTCCACCCATCCTTCGGGGACACTTCGAGTTGTCGGAGCTGGCTCCTGGCACCCGTTCCTGTCATTTGTGACAACAGGGACCACCTGGAGGACGTGCTAAGTTAGAACATGGGGCACAGAGAGGCCCCGCAGATCTCCCTTGTGTGTGGAGTCTGCCTGGCAAGAGCGAGGGCAGCGGGCCAGAGCCTGGTGGGTGAGGAGGGAGATGTGGCCAAGTGCACCACGTGTCAGGCAGCCCGAGGAACAGGTCTTGAGACCTATGGTGCAGCACAGTGACTCTAGTTGGTAATGATGCAAATTTCACAGGGAATTTCCTATGTCTCACCAAAAACTGCTGCATGAACACTGTGTGCCCATGCTAATTAGTCTGCTCAGTCATCCCACTATGTGTACCTGTATCCAAATCGCACATGCTGTCCCTTGAATGTACAGATGGTGACGAGTCAGTTAAACATGATATTAATGGGGCTGGGGTGGCTCAGTGGCGGAGCCCTGGCCTCGTGTTGCAGGCCCCTGGGTTCCATCCCCAGCCACCACACCACTGAACACAAGCCAGCACAGCGGAACCCTCATGCTCTGCACTGCCTGGAGGACACGGGTCTCTGGGCCAGACACTGCGGGCCGCCGTCCCCCTGAGGGCTGTGACCTGCCAGCCCCTGCACCTCAGCCCACAGCTGGATCCTGCTCAGGCTCTTGCTCCAGGGCCCCGCAGGGAGGGGCACACAGGCCCCAGGGGGAGCCAGGGCCTGAGCTCACTGGAGGGGAAACAGACGCTGCGACACAGACGGGAACCGAGGCTCTCCAGCCGCGGGGGCAGAGAGGGGAGCTCCAGCTGAGGTGCTGGGCCACACAGCTCCTGGCCCAGTCTCTCCCTCCTCTGCCTGCTGGCACTTCAGCCTGGGCTGTCAGCGTGGGGCTGCCAGGGGCCCCGGGACACTGAGCACCTCCATGTGCCAAGTGCAAGAAGGACTGGATCCTACCTCAGTGTTTATTGACTTAGCTGCGGGGATGGAACGAGGGACGCTCCACCCGAGCTTCATCCCAGCTCTCCCTGCTTTTTATTTTAAGACTGGCTCTTGCTACTTGCCCAGGCTGGCCTGGACTTGGGATCCTCTTGCCTCAGCCTCCTGAGGAGCTGGGATCACAGGCGTGCACCACACCCTGCAATTTTAATGAGACTCTATTCAGATAAAAACTTGAGAGTTGGTGCAAGCCACTGAACAACTTGTGTATGTGAGTCTCGTTTTTCAACTCTAATTCCTATGAAACCTAAATATGAACCAAGTATGATGAATTAAAATTTAGAAATTGAAATGAGATGTGTGTTAAGCTACACCAGATGTTGAAGAGAGTATGAAAGAATGTGAATTAGTTCCTGGCACAGTGGAGCCTGTCTGTGATCTCAGAGACTCAGGAGGCTGAGGCAGGAGGAGCACAAGTTCAAGGCCAGCCTCAGCAGCTTGGTAAGGCCATAAGGAACTTAGTGAGACCCTGTTTAAAATAAAACGTTCAGGGGATGTGTTTCAGTGATGGAGGACTCCTGGGTTCAATCCCCAATACAAAAAAAAAATTTCCTAATCAATAGTATTTCATATTGTTCACATGTTGAAATAATACTTGGGGTGTATTGAATTTAATGAAATGGTCTCTTAAAATTAATTTCATTTGTTTTTGCTTTGTTTTCTGGGTGCTGGGATGGAACCTGGGCCCTCTGCATTTGGCCAAGCACTTTCCCTGGGGCCACATCCCAGCACCAAGAGCCCCGTTTTCTCCCCACCTACGGGATTCTGTTCAGCAGTGAGTGCTGACCACAGTGCTCGTGAATGGTGAATGCTGGCCCTTCACAAGCCCCAGAGGGTGAACTGCAGCTTGCCAAAGCCATCCTGAGCAGGTTTCTCCCTACACCAGTGGCAGGTCTGGGATGTGTGTGGACCCCAGTCCTGGTCAGTAGCCCCACCAGCATGATGGCTAAGGGCCAGGGAGCTCATTGGAGGGAATTCATCTGGATAAAGTGACAGACTCTTTTATTCTTTTATTTTATTTTGAGACATGGTCTCAGAGTTGGCCAGGCTGGTCTTGGTCTTGGGATCCTCCTGCCTCAGCCTCCAGAGTCTCTGGATGTACAGGCGTGCACCACCACCCTGCCTAAGTGACAGGCTCTGGATTCTCTTGAGGATGGAGGCGTGACCCTGCCCTTGGTCCCTGCTCAGGATTCACTGGGGGAGGTCCTTGTAGCCATCATCCAGCCATGAGCTGACCAGTGTGGGGACACATGCCCACAGACAGAGCTTGCCTGACCTGAAGCACAGGAGGAAGTCTGGCTGCGGTGGCGTTAACCACCACCACGTGGCTGATGGGCACCTGGCGCCAGCCTCACCTTTCCTTGGAGTGTCGGGACAGACTTCCACAAGGCCTGCTGATGGACTTCCAAGTGAGCACCAACCACCCGCTGGAGTAACTGGAAGAGAAACTTTGGGGGATCAGCAAGCGCAGAAGCCACAGTAGCTACTGTTACATCTCCAGGCTGCTCCGCTCCCCTGAGCACCCCCTGCCTGGAGCATCCAGGACCCGCCTCACCTCCCAGGCCTGTCCTCGGCCCTGAGCTTGTGTTCCAATGCCGTGTGGAGCAGGTGCAAGGAAATCGACAGCCACTGAGACCTCAGATAATGAGTGACAGAAGTTAAGTGTGAACCCTGGGCCCTGGGGCAGGGATGGCTCCCAGGGGGCCAGTTCTCCTGCTGTGGGGCCCAGCCGCACCCTGCCTGGTCGCCAGCCCAACAGCTTTCCCTCCCTGCCAGCCAGGAAATCATTCAAGCAAGCCAAGCGCATTCTCTCTTGAGAGCCAGGCAGCAGCTGCCCTTAGGCTAGAGAGCCTGCCCTTGCTGGTCCACTCAGTCCCCAGGTAACCTGACTCGTGTGACTCCTCCTGGTGGGCGGCGTCCCTGTCCCCCAGGCCCTGGGCCTATAGGGGTCGCCCTTCTGCGTGTCACTTTCTGTGGTTTCAGTGGCCCACAGTCAACCATGGTCTGAAAATAGTAACTGGAACTTTCCAGAAATAAGTAATTGCTAAGTTTTAAGTTGCCCGCATCATAGCGGCATGAAGAAGTCTGAGGCCACGCTCCTGTTCCACCCAGGACAGGAACCGTCCCTTGGTCCAGCGGTCACCCTGTGTGTGCCGCCTCCCCGTCAGGCCTCTGGCGCCCGCTCAGCCATCAGAGCCACCGCTGCAGCCCTGCGGTACTGGTGGTCAGGTCGTCCTGACTTACCGGGCAGTGGCCCCAAAGCACGAGAGCAGCCGTGCGGGCAGTTTGGATGTGCCTCCTGAGTTTTGTGACAGAATCTCGTTATGCTCATTCTATTTGCTGTTGGTTCTTGTTGACCTCTTACTGCATCAGATTCACACATTAAGCTTTATCATGGGTATGTGTGTACGGGGAAAGTCCGGATATATAGGATTTAGTCCTAACTGCAGCTTCAGGCACCTTCTTGGGGTCTGGAGCGAGTCCCCTGTGGTAAGCAGGACCACTGCATGTGGCCAATGCATGTGGTCAGTGTCATCTACCCAGTGCGGGGTGTCCCCTGCCCAGCCATGTCATACCAGGTGGGGTGACAGATCTCCCCTTCATGAATGGGGTGAGTAGCAGGTGCTCACAACCGGGGAGGAGACAGTGGACATGAGACCTGAGTGGCGAGGGCCAGATGCATGACCAAGGGCATTCTGCATTCTTTTTTCCTTTTCCTTTCTTTCCTTTCTTTCTTTTTTTTCCCCTGTGTGTCTGTGTGTGTGTGTGTGTGTGTGTGTGTGTGTGTGTGTGTGTGTGTGGTACTGGGTGCGGATTGAGCTCAGGGCACTGAGTACCATGGAGCTACATCCCCAGCCCTTTTTATTTTTATTTTTTATTTTGAGACAGGGATTCTTCAAATGGCCAGGGCTGGCCTCAAACTTTGATCCTCCTGCCTCAGACTCCTGAGTTACAGCCATGTTCCACTATGCCTGGCCCTCCCTGTTCCTGAGGAGGGGAGAGGAGGCAGCTCAGTGTCCTCTCTGTCCCATGCAGCAATGGCTGGAAACGGCTGAGCCCTTGCTGCCTGCGTGCTGAGCCCTTTGCAGGTGCTGGGTGTCATGAGCCTGTCTGAGGCAGGTCACTGCTCTCCTCTGGGCCTCCGCCTGTTCACCCGTGTTACAGGGCCCAGCGTCCTCGGTACTGGGATGGAGCCAGGGTGCTGTTCCACTGAGCTCCATGTGCAGCCTTTTCTATTTTGTATTTGGTGACACGGTCTCTCTAAGTTGCTCAGGGTCTCTCTAAGCTGCCCGGGCTGTCCTTGACCCTGGGACTTTCTCTCTCATGCTCCCCAGTTACTGGGAGCAGGCTGCAGACCACCTTGCCCAGCCTCACCCTGCATTTGAAGCGTGCCCTGCATCACAGTGCACAAGGCGCAGGGAGCCATGGACACACGTCGGCTCCCTCGCGATTATTTCATAAGGTGGAAGACAGAACAAAAGACACAGGAGAATTTTAAAGAGGAGATTCAAAGGCTCCCTTCCACGTGTTCTCTGTTGGAGTTGTAATTCACGTGTTTTTTTGGGAAACAGTCATTTCCGAGATACTCTGGTGCATCTCTAAAGTCTGGATTACTTCCTTCCCATGGTGGGTGTGTGTGCTCAGGGACAGATAACTCTGCCTAGGATGGGGAAGAAAGGAAACCCTGTTTCACTGATTTAGATTGGGGGAGAGGTTAGGGAGGCGAAGGAGAGAGAAAGAGAAAGAAACATGTTCATTTAAAAATAAGTTGCAGTGGCAGAAATTCAAGGGCTACATTCAAAGCCTAGGGGACACGGTTACACTACCTCCTTGTGTTTCTTGGACTGTCCTGTCCTGTTGACCACTTCCTCCACCCTTGACATACCCTTTCCCTGGTTCTGTGCATCCTTCTCCTAGATCACTCCCCCTTTAACCTGCTGGCTCATCCATGGCTGGCCACCTATGCTGTGCTAGAATTTCTAGATTCTGTCCCTGGCCTGCTTTGCTCTCCCTTGTCTGCATTCTTGGGTTCATTATTCCTTTGCCTACCGACACCCAGCTTTATCTCCTTGGTCCTGACATTTACGGTGCTGTAGACCTGCATGCCAATGCCTACTGTCAGCCAGTGGGATGTTTCAAAGACTCGGTGTCCACGTGACTTAAATAAGGTCAGCAAATGGTTCCCAGCTGAGCTGTGCCCTGCACCTGAGGTCCAGCTACTCAGGAGACTGAGGCAGGGGGATCTTTTGGACAATGCAGTGAGACCCCATCTCTAAATGAATAAGTGAGGACAGGGGTGTAGTTCAGTCACACAGCACCACTGGTGGTCCTGGGTTCCATCCTCAGCAACACTCACACACACACACACACACACACACACACACACATGCACACACACACACGACTTTGTGGTTTAGAATCCCTGCCACTGAATTCTTTCTCTGCCCCTATGTGATTGTGGGGCTGGGGGGGGATGTATGTTTTTTCTTCCAGTACTGGGGATTGAACCCAGGGATGCTTTACCATTGAGTGACATACCCAGCCCTTTTAATGTTTTATTTGGAGACTGAGTCTCATAAAGTTGCTAAAGTTCTTAAATTGCTGGGCTCCAACTTGGAATCCTCCTCCCTCATCTTCCAGCGTAGCTGTGAGATATATGTGAATCTTGTTGGAAGCCTCTTACCAGTTTTGCAACCCAGAATTGCTTTCATTTCTGTGACACATGGAGGGAGGCAGCACATCATCTCCCAGTATCTGTGTAAGGGAAGGAGTGTGGCTTCCCTGGGCACCATGATTCAAGTTACAAACTATCAGCTATTGTAAAGAAAGAAGTTTCTTTTTCCCTCATGAGAAAACTGAGAGTCACCGTTAAGTTAGGATGAAATATGTAACATCTCCCTCACTTGAAGACTGTTATCTGAGAACAGCAAACAATGGTCTGTGTCTGCTTGAGCATATGAAAGGGTGAGATTTTACTGTCTTTGCAGTGTCTTACTGTATAGCCTGTGATATGAATCACATTCTGATTTCAGTGTTTATTCAATAAGACAACTTTTCTTAAATTGGGTGTGATGGTGCACACCTGTAATCCCAGCTAATTTGGAAACCCAAGCAGAAGGATCACAAGATCAAGGCAGGTCTCAGCAATTTAGTAAGACCAAGACTCAGAAATAGAAAGGACGAGACATGTAGTTGAGTGCTGAGATTTCTTAATGCTCTGAGTTCAACCTGCAACACCAAACGCCTACATGCCGCCCACCCCCATCCCCGCCACCCGAACCAAACCAAAAGAACCTGCTTTCATTCTCTTTTCCCCAACAGGAGCTCTCAGGCTCTATCATCTATTGGTTAGGGAGACTTTTTTCTTTTTTCCAATCATACTTAAACGATATATTCCATTTCCCGTCTAAAACTATTCGATTTCATATGTTTCTGGAAGACTCCACACCTGCCGAACAACTAAATATGTGCCCTGATTTTACTACATCTGAAACCAACAATGCAAACTGATTACAGGATTCGCAAAGACACCGGCAGCGGACAGCAGGACCTGGCGGGCTGGGACTTGCACTCCCAGGGTGACCCCAACAGGCCTGCCCCGGTGCTCACAGCCTGCCTCCGCTGCCTCACCCCTGCCCAGGCCACCCATTCCGCCTCTTTGGCACGAGCTCTGAGGGATGCGCCCGCCCCACCTCTTGTCTTCCATTGGGTACGCGGCTGATGGCGGCAGAGGCTTCGACCAATGGGAATGAGGAGCCATCAGCCCCGCCCCAAGGCTGGGGCCCCGACTATAAAAGGCCTGATCCTGAGCCACTGGGGACTTCCTGCACGAGACCTCCAGTCTGGGTTCGTGTAGCCTCCTGGCGGGTTTTCATGACCACATGGACCCTGACGGCCAGCTCCAAAAGGCACAGAAGGACACTGGCTTACTCTCACCTTTCTCAGCTTCCAAACAGAGGCGGCGGTCCTCTCGCGTACAGCGCAGGCTCACAGGTGAGGAAAGAAACTGCCCGACCTGTGGGCAGGGGCGAAAGGGCCAGCCCATGGAAGTCTGGGGTGTGTTGAAGGAAGAGTTGACACCCCTCTCTTCCCTGTCCCTTTCCCTCCCTCCTTTCCATCTGCTCTCGTTTCTGAGGAGCTGCAGCAGGCCAAATGCAACCCAGCAACCCAACCAGGTGAGAGTGCCTTTGCCTTGGCGTCCAGACGGGGCATGGAGGGCGTCCCAGGGTGAAGAGCGGTGACGAGCGGAGTGTTGGCTCCTGGACGTGCGCTGCTGTTTGCCAGCCAAACACCCCTGGCTGGGCCCTGGAGATGGGAGGATGAAGAGAGAGGGGAAAGAGGAGCATTCGGGTCCCCTACTCCCCTCCACCGTCTCCAGAACTGGGACTCCTTTCTTCCTATCCGCTCAGGAGGCACTTCACAATCGATGACTTTGAAATCGGACGTCCTCTGGGCAAAGGTAAATTTGGGAACGTCTACCTGGCTCGATTGAAGAAGAACCATTTCATCGTGGCCCTGAAGGTCCTCTTCAAGTCCCAGCTTGAGAAGGCGGGACTGGAGCACCAGCTGCGCAGGGAAGTCGAGATCCAGGCGCATCTTCAGTAAGGACAGGCTCTGCCTGAGAGCCTCACACGGCTCTCCTCCCTACTTTTTCTTCCTGCTCTGACATCTGAACTCCGCCTTTCCCACTACCCCCATTTAGTATCCCTTGACTTTGATTTTTCTGTGCTGCTCATTCCAGTTAAATTATATAAAGTTTCTTCCCTCGGTCGACATCCCAATCCTGATGTCTGTTCCCTGACTCCTGTCACTTGCTCCTGCTTTCATTCTGGTCCCAGCACACTTTGCCACTTGTGTGACCAGTCACTGGTAATAGTAGCATCGTGTTTTGGGCTCAGGGAGAAGTTTGACCCACCCTCCATCCCTCCTGCAGACACCCAAACATCCTACGCCTGTACAACTATTTCCATGATGCTCGCCGGATATACCTGATTCTGGAATATGCTCCCAGGGGTGAGCTCTACAACTTTTTGCAGAAAAGCGGCCCCTTAGATGAGCAGCGAACGGCCACGGTGAGGGGACCCTGAACTCTGGGGGCCTTGGGTTTACTGCGGGCCTGTGGTGGGGGTGGGGGCTCTGTGGTTGGTTAGGTTGCTTTTCAAAAGATCATTTCTGAATTTTATCTGTATATCTTCTATAGATGTGCTTTCATACCTTAATTATCCCCAGTGTGTCTCCAGAATATTGTGTGTATAAAGTTGGATTCATTTCTCGTAATCAACAGAACCTAGCTTCACTGTGTTATACAAAATATGAAAACAAAAAACACACATATTGAAAGGCTCTGAGGGATTTACTGAATAAATGAGTGGAACTGATAACTTGAGATTTCTAGAGGGCACCAGAAAGGGCCCCACAGCCATGGTCATCCCAACAGTAGTGGTTGGGTCAGCTTGCCCTCAGGATGGATGACTCCATGCTGCCTCCTGATTCTTACTCCCTTGTTCAGGGCTCAGGTTTTTGGGAGATCATGTGATTGGCTCTGTGGAGGTTCTCTATCTGGCTACATGCTGTGGGAGGGCAATAGAATCTGTCCCTTTCAGCATCCATCCTTTTCTACCTCACAAAGTGGGGGAGAGAAAATTCTTCCCAAACTGTACCTGTGGCACCACTAAAAAGAGTATTGGAGTGAGTTGCCAAGAACAAGATTTCTCTGCACCCCCGAGGTCCACAGTGAGCATTCTGTCTCATGGGGGAGGCTTCCCTTCCAAATGGCTCTAGCTTTGTTCACAGATAATGGAGGAGTTGGCAGATGCTCTGACATACTGCCACAAGAAGAAGGTGATTCACAGGGATATTAAGCCAGAGAATCTGCTGCTGGGACTGATGGGTGAGGTGAAGATCGCAGACTTTGGCTGGTCTGTGCATGCCCCCTCCCTCAGGTAGGTCAGACTGTGTTGGGGTGGGGCCCAGGTGCCAGTAAGGAATGATCCAATTGAATTCATTGCAAATGTAAAACTCAGATACAAACCTGGACTGAACACTGCCTTTTCAAGCAGATAAATTTCAAATTAGTTGCAGGGGTGGGGATATAGCTGAGTGGTAGAGTGCTTGTCTAGCATACGTGGAGCTGTGGGTTCAGTCCCCAGTACTGTGAATAAAATTTAAACACGCACTTAATGTGGCCCAACTGGTACTTTTTATTTTCTGATCTTTGTTAATATATAACTTTAGCAATAAGATTCCATGTAAATAACTTAAAATCCATTGTCCTATTTCCAGCAGAGTATTTTTCTGTATGAATAGATTATAATACATTCACTCAGTCCTTAGTGTATCATCACTTTGTTTCAAATCTTTCTTTCTTTTTTTGGGGGGAGTGCTGGAGATCGAACCCAGGGCCTTGTGCTTACAAGGCAAGCACTCTACCGACTGAGCTATCTCCCCAGCCCCTCAAATCTTTCTTGATGTTGAGAATATTTTTGCAAAAGAGTTCTGAATCATGAGCTAAATAATTGCATGAATTTCAAACAGTGGTAATGGGTCCCAGTACTTGCTTTCTCTGAACCATGGTCCACATTAAATGCTGGTGTGGTCAAACCCCAGGGCTTGTGAGGGGACTGTCCAGGAGGTCCCTTATTCTAGGCCTCTACCCAGTTGGTCCCTTCCGCCCTCCTCTAGGAGACAGACAATGTGTGGGACCCTGGACTACTTGTCCCCAGAGATCGTCGAAGGCAGAATGTACGATGAGAAGGTGGACCTGTGGTGCGTTGGCGTGCTCTGCTATGAGCTGCTGGTGGGCAAGCCGCCCTTTGAGAGCGCCTCTCAGAGTGAGACCCAGAGGCGCATCCTCAAGGTGGGATGGCCCTCCACAGGCGTTCATGGCAGGGAGCTGGTTGGGCATAGCTGCTCAGCCTGCAGGGACTGGAGCACACACCCGAGATGACCTGCTAAGATCAGAAGAGTGCCTTGAAGAGACTCAAAGAAGGCAAAGAATACTGGGCAAAGAAGTTAACCTCTCTTTCTTCCTTGACCTCATCAGGTGGATGTGACGTTTCCTCCCTCAATGCCCGTGGGGGCTCAGGACTTGGTCTCCAAGCTTCTTAGGTTCCAGCCCTCGGAGCGGCTGCCCCTGGCTCAGATTCTGGTGCATCCCTGGGTGAAGGCTCACTCCCGGAGGGTGTTGCCTCCCTGTGCTCAGAAGGCCTCCTGAGTCCATCGACCTCTGTCTTTCCTGTGTATCCAGGGAACTGTCCCTCATCTTGTCTTTTTATTTATTTATTTATTTATTTATTTTTATGTTGGAAGCTAATTAATAAAAACAGACTCATTTAATGTGAGGTCCTTTTGGTTGTGTGAGTTGGTGTGCAACTGGGCAGTCTTTATTTTTGGAAAGAGGAGAACTGCCCAAGATGATACCCTCTTGGCCTTGCAGAGGCGACTTGATTCTCCTTGAGCACAGCTGGATAACATCTGCTGATAAAGGCTCTGGGGTTCATAACCTCCTGCCCATCTGTGGTTCCTGCACTCAACTCTTCCCCATGTTTTAGGACATTTGTAGCTGGGACCTTCATCAAACCCAAGGTCCACCCTCTCTGAGGCATCAGTGTGCTGCCATTCTGAAGTAAAACTAGTTCACCGCATTCCAAGGCCACCCGATTCTCAAACGTACCCACAGACACCCCTATCCCATACCATCGGGTGACAAAGGCAGCGTCCCTCCCAAGGTCTCAGCCTCTGCCCTTCCAGACTGCCCCACATTTCCACGTGGTAGCCTCTCTGCATCCATGACAGCCAAGTCAACCGCCAGACTCCAGTTGTAAACTCAGGGATGTTTCCTGCTCCCTGCGGCCATCTTTCTCACCAGCGCTGCTTTTGAACAGTCTCCTCTCAGTGGCAAATGTCCAACAGAGGCAGGACTGATTCCCGGTATGAACAGAGGTACTTGCATCAGCCATGCAGACTATAAAGAAGAGGGCTGGGCGTGTAGCTCCGTGGTGGGGTGCCATGCACAAGGCCCTGGGTTCCACCCTGGCGCTGCAATAAAGAGTAAAGACGTGCAATAGAGAGTGAAGTACCAGTCATTCTGCATTCTACTCTCAAGGGGACAGTCCCACTGCTGAATGGCCAAATGCTCCCAGGCACTGGGTTATAATCTGCATCTTCAGTGCTTACATCTCTGTGCTTTCTAGTTTTATCCTATCAGTTGTCTTGAGTTTATATTTCAATTAAACACTTGGTGATTTTTCATAAATGAACTGGTTCACACGTGAGCCCTGCAATTTCCACATCTGAACTGGATACACACATCGCTGGGCGTGTAGATCAGGACAGGAGAATCACTGGAGCCTCCACACTGGCCACCAGATGGTGTCACCTTTGGTTACTGTAAAAATACCTCAGACAACTTGGAAAGAGGGAGGGGTTTTTTGGCTTGTGGTTTTGGAGGCTTCAGTCAAGGTCGGCCCCGTTGGTCTGGGGTCCGGGGCAAGGCCAGCGTGTGAGACATAAAGAGGATGGCCTGGCCCTCTAAGGAACCCGACTTCTGTGCGGAGGATGTGAGGCGACCGTGTTGAGGGCCAACTGCAGGAGAGTTAGGAGATGGAGTTTGCCTGGGGTTCGAGCCAGAGGAGCTGTTCCTCCAGTAAAGGGAAGGACGGAGGCACTGCCTCTGGTGTGCAAGAACAGCAGGGCACCAGAAGAAAGGGTTAAAACCACGTAGATCTTTTAACCCCACTGCTGCCACTCCAGCACTGCTCTCAGCCTGGCCCCAGGCGGCTGCAGATCATCTCACTGTGGGTCAGGGACACCAGCCCTAAACTGGGGGAGAAAACCCCAGAAGGCTGCCTGAGCTGTAGAAAATGGCCAAAGAGAACCTGGGCTCTGCCTGCCTTCCAGCCCCTTCTGCCCCCCATCCCTCCCTTGGGGGCGGGGGCCTGCTGGCTACAAAGGATGTGGTAGTAGGTTCCAGCACTGTTAGTTTATGACCTGGGGACATGAAAGGTCTCTTTTAATAACTGACAGGACCCCAGAGTTGGTTTGGCTAGGGGATATTCATCACTGGGACAAAGCAACTGCTGCTCGAATACATTCAACTAAATGCCTAGGGAGATTGACAGAATAAGTAACTGTACCCAGAAAAAGGAAAAGACAGAAACTAAGGCCAACCCGTGCTTTGTAGGCAGCCTCTGTGAAGGGATCTTCAAGGAAGTTTAAAGGAAAGGATGAAAAGGGCTCCTCCATCAAATATCAATCTGCCTAATATAAGAAAAAGGCCTCAAAGGAGCCTCTGGTACAGCAGAATGTGGGGAACTCACTTCAAGTTGATGGTATTGTAGTAATAGTAACGGAGACAGGTCAGGCTCAAAAATAACCCCTTGAATGCAACCTGGGATAAAAAAGATTAAGGCACAATTTTTGTATATGCTGGATTGTCCAACCCTCTCCTGGGATGAAATTTGTTGTGTAAATTAAATGCACAGAAAACATCCATAAGGATTGTTTCAGAATATGAATTTAAGAAAGGGTTCTAAACTAGAAAAGATAATAGTTATAGGTATGGAAATATGCTTTAGTACAAAAAATTGAAAGGTAAAAGAAATGTTTCTGAATGAGAAAGTATTGTGTCTGGTAAAGTAATATTCTTGGGCTAAAGTCCAAAATGAAAGAGGACAAAACTAAGGATACAAAGTTGTGAATGTCTAAGTAAGTTGCAGAAGGTTTGTGAAAGGTAAATCTCAAAAGTTGTGTTTGCGATTAAATTGTCCATAATTAGCAGTCAGTTGAAGTTATTTGAACTTTAATTTACTGATATGAAGGAAAGTCTGAAACATTGATCTGCTCTTATCTATCAAGATAATTTTCTTGCATTTGTTAGGTTTTAGTACTTTGGGAAAACTGAGTCTTAAAGGAATTAGTGTTTGTATCTGTATCTGTTTTTGTGGGTTTTTTTTTCTGTTTTTTTGGTTTTTTGCTTTTTCTTTTTTCGGGGGGTGGGGGTGGTTCTGGGGATTGTACCCAGGGCTTTGTGCTTGCTAGGCAAGCACTTTACCAACTGAGCTGTATCCCTAGCCCTTGTACCTGTCTTAAAGTCATATGTGATTACTTTGTAACTGGTTAAACAAACAACTTATTTAGGTTATAATATAGTCGACAACCTAAATATATGTGACTAGGTATACGTATGCATCTGAGAGCTCTATCTGTCTAAGTCTTGTCTAAGCGTTATGTAAAAGCTTATAAAATGAAGGTTTATGTAAGTTTACTGGCAAGATAACTAATAAGTGCTCCTGTTTATTCATTGCATCTGACACAGAAGGGCCCCAGTGCCATTTGAAGAGGCGTCTTATATCTGTTGCTTCGACTAAGTCAATTTCTGATCATTAACAATTTCCTAAATGAATAAGAGGTTTAAGGCTATCCTTCGATTGTTGTCAACCCATGCAGACCTGTGATTATTGTTACCATACACTCTGGATTCTAAATTGTACTTTAAAAGTTAAACTTAGTTAAATGTAAAGCTTAGGGGAGCATTTTGCCAACTTGGTGTTCTCTAAACTAAAATTATGTGTAGCAAGTCTTGGATTTGTATTAAAATAACACATTTGGTTTGCATTTATTCATTTCATTTGGTGTTATAAATAAGTTATCTGTGCAATTTTGTGTTACTCTTCACACTGGAATTGGAATTAAATGCACTTTGGAAGATAAGGAGATCCTGATTGACTTAAAGGTGACACTGTAAAATGTGGAAGCATTCTGTCACATTTTCCAGAAAAGAAAGTTAAAAGCTCTCTTAGTCTTTCTTTGATTCATGTGTCAGATGTAAAGCTGGGCTGGTATTGGTGAAGAGCCCCTCCTTACCTGAAATGAGACTGCCTCCCACTCACGCCAAGTTAAAATGACTCCAAAATAGGCTAGACTGTCAGCTCATGTAAGTTGTGTTCAAAAGATGGGTTTTTGTTGTAAAGAGTACTGTAATCTCAAACGGGATATACTATATAACTAAGAAAAGGGTCAAATTTATAAGTCATTTTTTATTTAGTCATAGCTATTACACACACAATACACATTTTGTATTTTCCTTGTATGCTTTATACCTGTTGCCTGTTAGTGTTTTGCAGAGGTACTGCTTCTAAAAATAAAAACCAACCTGGGTTAATTTGAGATAATAAACCATCACCCACAGGACAGATAGTTATCTAATGCTGACAACCACTACTAACACTAACCCCAATTAAATGAAAGTGGTATCTGTAAAAGTATAGATGTCATAACCTACTACTCCCCCTTTCAGACTGGTGAAACTGACTTGCTGGGTGTTTAAAACCAAAAACTTGGAGACCAAAGTCAAGGAATTAAAAGGACCAAGAAAAAAGCAGCCAATACTTTGACCCTTGCCCTCTAATACTGGCCAGGACCAGAGAAGGCAAGGACCCAGAGAAGGATGGGACCCCCCACACACACCAGGGCCGTGCAACTCTGGTGAGTCACCGGATCAGTTGATCAGGGAGATCAAGAGGACCCTAGAGAACAGGGAGAAGAGGGTCATTGGAGATGGAAGTGTTTGTGATACTTCTACAAGAAGCCCACAGGGTCATCCAGACCCTGATCCACCCTGGCAAGTGGCACCACGGGTAGAGGAAACTTAACGGAGTGAGGAGGCTTCACACACATCCCATCACTGACCTCTGAGGAAGCTCAGCTGCCTCTTAAGAGTAGATAGGAACAAGGTCAGTTTTGACCAACTCGGTCTTAAACACCTGGCAGGAGAATATAGCCTGAGCACAGTCCTACGTGGACATTAAAAGGAAAAACAATTTTTTAAAAATGTAACTTAAGATGTACCCTTGTGTCAGCCCTACCAAAAGTAAGTAAAGCTGGAGGCTATAACGGAAGGGTTCTTGTGTGAGAGCGCCTAACGATAAAGGTCACAAGAGTCACAAATTTCTCCTGAGTTAATCTGAGTCTGATTTCATAGTCTTATCAACCTTCCTAACCTCCTACATTGATGGACTTGATCTGTTTTTCACTAATAAGATTGTGAGTTTCTGTCTTCATGGTTTTCAGAGACTGGCTGAAATACTAATTGTTTTTGTGCCAATTATTAACTAAAAAGTAATGCTGTGGTGTTTTCATTGTTGTCTTAGCATGATCCCTGCCTATGGATGCCTTGTCCAGTCACCTGCCATCTGCCACTGTGGACCTCTGGACTACTCTGATGCTGAATGCTCTTAACTGGCCACTCCTCACCTGATAGAGAATAAGACTCTGAGTTACTTCCCCCAACTTCACTCCCTTTCAGCAGGAAACAGTTTGGAGCTGTGGTCGCCCACTTTTCCATAGAAATGGAGTGTAGAAATTGACAGTGGGGAAATGTAAGTGTCCACCTTGTACTTGGAATAAACCCCTTGCTGCTCTGCCACTGCCACTTATTTTAAAAAGGACATGTTTCTTTCTCATTGTCTCTCCCTGCTCCTCCCTGTTCTCTCCCCATCCCTAATCTGAGGTGAAGCGGGGTTTCCCTTCTTCCCATCCTAGACAGGTATCTGTCCCTGAGCACACACCCACCATAGGAATGAAGTCATCCAGACTGTGGGGATGGTACCAGAATATCTGGGAAATCACTATCTTCCAAATTAACAGGGAATTACACTCCTACAGAGAACACATGGAATGGAGCCTTTGAATCACCTCTTTAGAAGCCCCTGTTCCAGGCTAGGGAGGTAGCTCAGCTGGTAGAGTGTTTACCTTGCAAGCACAAGGCCCTGGGTTTGATCCCCAGCACCACAAAATAGAAAAAAAAGAAGAAGAAAAGCCTCTGTTCCTGCTGATGGGCAGAATCCCAGCCAGTGGGAGAGGTGTCCCCTATGTTTCTCCTCTGCTAGTAAAGCAATAAAACTGTGTCCTCCTTTTGGAATTGGTGGGGACAAGGACCAAACTTTCAGCAACAAATAGGTCCCTTCTCTTTCCTTTCATAGTGGGGATGAAACCTAGGGGAGAGTTATTACTGAGTCACATCCCGAACCCCTTTTATTTTTGAGATGGGATTGTCCTAAGTAATTATGGGGATATCTTTTTTCCTTAGCCCTCGACACCCTGAGACCCTCAGCAGAGGATTCCTGGAAGGGATCGCTCTCCTCATGCACCTGCTGGTTGCCAAAGGGGGTGCAGAGAAGGGAACTCTGCTCGTCCAGCTAGTCAGGGGTTCTGTTGCAATGCAGCCTCTGTTCAGTATCCAGCCAGGTCCCTGGAGATGCTGCTGCTCGGGGAACTGGTGACTGAGTAGGAGGCACAGGGTATGTTCTTACCTACAAGGGCACATTAAAGCCTCAGCTTGCCATGACTAGGCAAGGTCTCCATAGAGAAGAACCAAGGTCCCCAGACTCCAGCTAGAAAACGGTTCCAAGGTCACTGCAGGACAGGTAGGCGCTAGACCCAGAGTTGATTCCTTGTTGATGAGTCTCCCACGGATCCCCGATTGCTCCCCTCTACATACCTGGGACACCTACAGGGACTATATCCGCAGGAAATTCCGGCTGATGGAGGACCGCAATACGCGCCTTGGGGAATGCGTCAACCTCAGCCGCAGGTACACCCGGCTGCTCCTGGTGAAGGAGCATGCAGATCCCATGCGGGCCCAGCAGAAGCTTCTGGACACAGGCTGGGGACACGCGAGAGCCATGGCACACCAGCCTAGACCGATCCAGAATCCCCAGAACTGCTGCCCAGGAGCTGAGCTGGCTCTCCTCCTTCCTTCCGCCCCAGGCTGAAGAGGTGCTGCTTCTCCAGCTCTGCCTGCCAGCACCTGGCCACAGCCCTCACTGCCAACAAGAATTTAATCAGGATGGATCTGAGCAGCAATAGCCTGGGGCTCCCCGGCATGACCTTGCTCTGCGAGGGGCTGCGGCACCCCCAGTGCAGGCTGCGGATGATTCGATGATTCGGTGAGTCCTCCTGCCTGGGAATATGTGTTTGTTTCACCTTTTAAAATGAAAATACTCATCTGCATTGACTGTGTACATATACTGGGGTCCAGTGTGATATTTATGTATGTACTTGTGGGGTCACTGATCAAAGTAGCCTCCCTCTCCACCCTGCCCTGGGACTATGCTCTCAAACCATGAGTCCTCCAGGCAAGCTCTCCACCTCCTTGGCTGGAACAACATCAAATGCTGGAGACCCCAGGTCTGTTCTATATACTCAGGGCTTGACCTCAAGTCGGTGAGCTCACACCACTGCCCTGACACCTAGGGACTCCTGAGGGCCACAGTCTGTCCTGTGTCCCCACCCACTTCTGCCTGCAAAGAGTCCCTGGGCGACCTGCCCACACAGAACCCACATGCTCCCACTGTCCTGAGAGTGGGAACCCCAGAATGCCTCATCAAAGAGACTTGGTTGTCTCTTTGCTTTACTTCCCTCAATGCCACCCGCACCCCACTGCTCCCGAGAATGCTGTTTGTCCCTTAAGAACCAGCCTGACTCGCTGGGGCTCCTCCTGGGCAGCTTGCCCTACGTGCCAAGTCAGGCTGGAACCCTGCCACCGGGGTGCTTTAACAGAGCTTGCAGTCGGGCCCAGGCCCAGTTCTGCTTCCACCACACTCGGCTCTTCTGACTCTTGCAGCCTATGGAGGCAGGCCCGCTATCATGCGGAGGCTCACGCAGCACAGGAAATGCACAACTGCAAGTCCAGGGCAGGAGGGTGGCGAGCTGCATGCACAGGCAGGGCTGGTTTAGGATCCCCTCTGCAGGAGGGTGAGGGCCCCATGGAGGTGCCAGGTACTGGGAGGCAGGTGCTCCTGCTTGAGCACTGTCTGTAGTCAGCTCTGCATCCATGGCTCCACACCGTGGAGTCCACCAGCCATGGACTGAAACTATCCAAGGAGGAAGTTTCTGCTGTACAGAGCTGGTGCACGTTTTCTTTTTGTACTGGGGCTGAAAATTGAACTCAGGGGTACCTGAGCTACATACCAGCCTGCCACTTTTTTCCCCTTGGTACCAGGGATTGATCCAGGGGTGCTTAAACAGTGAACTACCCCTCCCCAGCTGTTTTTATTGTTTATTTTGAGACATGGGCTTAGGGCCTCCCTAAGTTGCTGAGGCTCCTCTTGAACTTGCATCCCTCCTGCCTCAACCTTCCAGATTTCTGGGAATGCAGGCATGCACGAGTGCACCTGGCTAAAGTGCCTTTCTCCTTGTTGTTGCAGATGGACACAATACCTTCCTGGCATGCAGGACCTGCCCTATGTGCTCAGCACTGCCAAAAAAATGAGGACATCCCCAAAGAAGTGCCGGGGGCGGCCTTAACCGCTGCTTCTTCCCCAGGCTGGACAGCTGCGGCCTCACCGCACAAGCCTGTGAGGACCTCTCCTCCACCCTGGGGCACAACCAGACCTTGACCGAGCTCTACCTGACCAACAACGCGCTGGGGGACGCGGGCGTGCGGCTGCTCTGCCAGGGGCTCAGACGCCCGCGCTGCAGACTCCGAGTGCTCTGGTGAGGGGTGTCTCTGGGCTCTCTGGAGGGCAGGACACGGGGCTTCCAGCTGGGAGCCCGGGGTTAGCACTCACACTTGCAAAATGAATCTAGAAACCGGGAAGTACTTGAGAGCATGCAATCCCAGCGACGGGGCACCTGCGCCACCTGCAGGCTGAGCCTCCCTCCACTTCCCGAGTAACCGGGGCCACCGAGGCTCAGGGGGACTCCCTGCTCTGCCTGGGTTCAAGGGCCTTCACTTCAACTAGGTGACTATTTCCAAGTTATTCGAACACTGGACACCTTCACTAAGTGCCTCTGTAATCCGAGGGAAGGAGTTGCTTCCTCCTCGGGCTGTTCTGAAAGAGACCATGTGGGTAGGCAAGATAGGCAGCCATGCCAGCTGTGGTGCCCTCCTGTGGTCCAGGTCTCAGGAGGCCCCGGGCAGGGTTGAAGGCCCAGGCCAGAGCAGGCCTGCTGGGGTGGGGGAGTGAGGCAGGGGATCCCCAGTCCAAAGCCAGCCTCAGCAACTTCATGAGGATTGAAAGCCCAGGCCAGGCAAGGCCTGGTGCTGCATGGCCTTAATCAAGGAGGCCAAGTGGGGGTGGGGAGTGAGGCAGGGGATCCCCAGTTCAAGCTGCTTCAGGACTTAACGAGGCCCTAAGCAACTTTGGGGGACCGTGTCTCAAGATGAAGAGTGATACATGTGGGCATGCGCCTCAGTGTTAAGCAGCCCTGGGTTCAATCCCTTCCAATAAAGAAAGTTCAACACAGCCTCAGCACTGAGGCCTTGTCTCACTAAGAACATAAAGGACTAGGTGATGTGGCTCCGAGGTGGGAGAAGGGGGACTCCTAGAGAAAAAATTCAAATGGAGTAGGGCCTGGGGCGTGGCTCAGTACCTAGAGCGCTTGCTCAGCCCCCCAGAGACTGAGGGAGGACAGCAAGGTGAAGGCCAGCCTGAGCCACAGAGAACACATCTCCAAATAAAGGAACTGGACATGTAGCTGAGTGGGTTTGTTAGGGTCCGATATCGACTGGTCCCTGATATTTACCGATCCCCAGAGAGTCAAAGTGCACACACAATAATGCAAGACACAACAAGGTTGTACTGCAAGCTGGAGCTTGGACTGCAATCAGCCTCTCAGAGGATCGCAATGGCTGAGTGGGGAGCGGCCCCAGGGGTGAGAAAGCACTCTCCTTAAGAGATTTTCAAGCATTCACACACAAAGACCTGCACATTATTGGTTAACATTTGAACAGGTAAACATGTGTCTTGTTTTGGATGGGTCCTGCCGATCTATTTGATTCTCATTGGGTCCTGCCAGAAGTGAAGGGTCCTGGAGGAAGAAGGGAGGAGGGAAGGGGGAAGCATGCAGATGAGTCGGGGCTAGGCGCCCCCTCCTCAATAGATAAGGTCTCCAGGAAGCTGCACATTCCTCAGACCGAGATCTCTTACCCTTGATAAGCCGAGATCTCTTACCCTTGATAAGCCGGGGACCCAGCAGGCCTGTTTAGGCTCTGAAGGGCACAGACACAACTGCCTGCATCCTGGTGATTAAGAGAGTTTTTCTAGTGTTTGTTCATGCGCCCCTTCCTGGGGGGACTTCAGAGGCCAGTTCACAGAATGGCTTGTTTATCCAAGACGGCTGCACAGGTATCAACCTGTTCTCAACAGGTTCAATGCCCCGCCCGACGCCCCACCGGGACCAGCAGAGAGCACAGCATAAGCCTGTTCTCTAGGAGTGAGGGTCGGTGGAAGGTGCTGGAATTCCTCACCACATAAGGTGCACTCAGTGGGCTGGACGAGCAGCAGGTGGAGGGGGCTCGCTGCAGTTCTGGAGGCCTGGATTCCCCCCAGGCACACCAGCTGAGACCTGCCAGTGTGAACCTGTCATAGCAGGGATGGCAAGAGCGTGCCCACTCTTCCTCACGTTGTTCAGGGTGGGCCTGAGCAAGACCACCCACAGGCGGTTAGCAGCACTGCGCAGGTCAAAGCCCTCCTTGGACCTGGGCTGCTGAGGCTGCTGCCTGCGCTCAGGAAGACGCAGCCATGTCCACTCTCCACCCCCCCAGGACCACTGTCCCTCAAGGACTGCAGACCAAAAGCCCTCTCAGGTTTGGACCCTGTGAGCGGCCTGTGATGGAACGTTCACGTCCTTAAACACAGGGACGTGGGGCACGGATGAGGAGCCCCATTCGAGGCCAGCCCCAACTACCTGCCCAAACCTGAGCAAAAGCTCAGGCTGGGGCTGTGGCTCAGGGGTACAAGCCTTCTGGCTTCAGGCCCCAGCAGCAACCCCTAACAGGGGCGTAAAACCCCCCAATGATCAGGAGGCTCTTTCGGCCTCTGGGAGAATGCATGGCCAACTCAAGAGACCGGGCCACCGCTGTGGTGGATGGGAAATTCCCACGCACAACTCACTCCAAAAGATCCACTGCGCATGTGGGTAACCCAGTTCAAACTTGCAGGGATGTGCAAGATTCACCAGACCAGCACCAGGAGTTGAAGGAAGCCGTTTATTAAAGACACTGTTCAGCTGGGTCGCAGGGCACGCCTGTAGTGCCAACTACCTGGCTGAGGTTAGGGGATTCCCAGTGCAGAGAGCCACCTCCATGCTCATCTCGGCATTGGGGAGCCTCCTGCATGTTCCCACACTCCCAGTCCTTTCTGGGGGCCCAGTGGCAATCAGGATCCAAGGCACACGGGAACCCAGAGAACATCTGCAGCCTGTAAAAACCCTGAAATCCCTTTGCAGCTGAAGGGTTAGGATTGGAAATTTCCTAACTCTCAACATTAATGTCCAAACCATTGGCCATTAGGCATTAGGCATTAGGCATATGGAAAAAGAGTCTAGAATTACAGGTGACAGCAGGGTCCCCAGTAATGATGGCTCTAGGGGAAGCCATACTTCCTCATCACCCCAGCAGAATAGTCTCTCTGACCACGATTTTCTCTACCCCCCACTCCTGACCCTCTGTTGTCAACATGCCAACTGGGCATGCTGGCTCCAGCCTGTAATGCCCAGAGACTCAGGAGAGACCCAGGGAGGCCTGTAGCAATTCCAGGCCAGCGGGACAACGGAGCCACATCTCCTCTAGAGGGCTGGACATGTCGCTAGGGGTTAGCACCCCTGGGTTCACTCCCAGGAACCAAAGAAAGAATCGTCTTACTATGGGGGCATGGAGTCTCAGTTTTGTAGGCTGGACAGCGGTGCAGAAGTCAAGGACATGCAGAAGCGTGGCTGTCGCAGGTCACCTCAAACAGTGACACTCCAAAGAGAAGCACTTTCCAGTCGTCACCAAGGCAAGTGCCTCCCTTTTGAGCCTCACTGTCTGAGCCTTCAGCTCGGGGACACTGGTTTCTTGAAGCTCCCAGGCTGTGTCCAAGCTGCAGGAAAGAACTGAAGGCTGAAGGACCGGGATTCTAATGGTCCAGGTCAAAACACAAAGCAACGAGTTTAATTCAGTCCAAGCTTTGACACAAAGTAACAGTCAGACCTAAGGCAACACAGGCCTGCAGCGGAGGCTGCCCTGGGGCACAGCCCCCATCACGAGTTCACCAGCATGAGACTCTCGGTACCCGTCTCCCGGGATCAGTCCCCAGGAAGGACAAAAGGGTGGGGTGGACAGTAAGGTCACATCTGGTCACGAATTGAATCAAAGAGCAAAAGACTCCTGTAGATGCTAAATCAATGTGATCAGGAGGCCCTTGAGATGGGGATGTCCCTGCATCGCCCAGGCTGGCCTTGGTGCGTGTCCCCCACCAGGAGCCCGTAGGACCACTTCACAAGAGGCTTCCACTTCAAAGCAGGTCTGCAGCTGCCCTGGAAGCACTCTACCTGTTCCCCGTTTTGATGTCCCACTACAGTGACATTTCCCTTCCCAGGGGAATGCCACCTCGCCCTGCAGCCCAGGAGCTTGGCCTGCACAGGAGTCACCAGTCCCGAGGTCACGCAAGGCGCCCCCAGTGACACTCAAATGTCTTAGCACTTTCCATGCAGCTTTCAGAAGAGTGCTCCTACATTTGAGTGGCACCGCTGGGCAGCTCGGAGGCCACTGCCTGGAAGCACCGCTGCTCAGATCCAGAGCACGACGTGCGCAGGAAAAGGCGGGGTTGGCCAAGACGGAGGTCAGAGGGCACCTCTCCCGGCCTGCCCGATCGGTAACACTCAAACCCTGGCGGCAATTTTCTCCGTAGCACAGAAAGTGCCCCCACAGTTTGAGAGCTACAGGTTGAGCCGTCTCAGAGCCATCAGGGAGGTCCACTGCCAGGCTCAGAGGCCATACCCGAGACCCAGCGAGGCGGAGGCTGAGGCAGGAGGCCAGGCTGCAGGCCAGCCAGCAACTGAGAAGACACCTTCAGATGAGTCCGTCTACTCACCCAGCTGACAACACACCTGAAGCACGAGTGGAGGGCTTCAGACACCTAAAGAGAAAAGAGAAGCAACATTAGACCAGCCTGGGGTGGGCCGTGGGTCCTGGGGTCCACAGAACACCTGCCCAGCACCTGAGGCAAGGCTTTGCCCCACAGTGTGGAGGAGGGAAGCCAAGGAGCCTGCTCACAGGCTCATTCCCAGGGCTTCAGGGATGGCTGGGAAGAATTCCAGTCCCAGGGTTCTCCACAAAAGCCAGCCCAGAAGCAATGTCATAAAGGAGGCCTGGCCTGGAAATGCCCCTAATGTCCCTGCAAAGGCTCACCAGCCTTCCCGACCACGTGCACCCGCCCTGCTGGGCTCTTATGTACTGCAGGCCCCTTTGCCTCAGGACAGGGAGAGCCCTGGGGACCAGGGCCCCACCCTCTGGGCCGGGCCAGCACCTCCCCTACCCATCCTGCGGCTGTGGGTCCACCTTCACTAATCACACTCCCCTCACAGATTGAAAAGTCCGTGTGTTTAATGCCCAGCACCACGCAGGCTGTAGTGGCACAGGCCAAGGGGAGAGGATCCCAATCCAAGGCCAGCCAGGGTAACGTGGAACCCGTCTCAAAATAAAAAATAAGAGTGGCTGGGGAACAGTTCAGTGGTAGAATATTGCTAGTACTGGGCAACGCCCCGGGTTCCATCAACCAGTGCTACCTGAAAATAAGTAAGTTGAGGAATCACTCAGTAAGCCTGGGGATGAGCTCCTTGTGAGACTGCTCCTGGCCACCATCCCCAGAGCCTTAAAGCAAAGGATGCTTTTGCTGCTTACCGATTGTGAATGAAGTGAGCGAGCTGCACTGCCCCAGGAGAGTGAGCCCATGTGGGGCACTCCACTCCATCCACTTTTAGATTTCACGTTTGTGACTGGGTCTGAACCCACGGGCACCCAGCCTCTAGCCGCATCTCTGCCTTATTTATTTTGAGACAGGGTCTCACTAAGCTGCTGAGGGCCTCCCGGAATGGCTGGCTGGCTTGGACTGTCCCTCTCCTGCCCGAACCTCTGCGGTCCCTGGGATCCCCGGCGTGCACACTGCCCCCGGCCTAGCGGTGTCTGTGTCCGTGTTCCTTACCCTCGTGGGGCGTATCACGTATCAGACGCTGGGCTTGTGGCTGGGCTGGGAGAGGTCAGGGAGACCTGGACTTCACACTCCAGGGCTGGGGCTTTCTCTCTGGAGTTGCCTGTCTCCCCAGGAGAGACTGCAGAGTCTGCAG
Organism: Sciurus vulgaris; assembly: GCF_902686455.1. NCBI lineage: Eukaryota > Metazoa > Chordata > Mammalia > Rodentia > Sciuridae > Sciurus > Sciurus vulgaris. Next base: position 70,553,737 of record NC_136478.1, on the reverse strand, counting down.
ACTTTGTGGTTGTGAGGTCTGCACGGCAGGTTACTTGGGTAAGCCCACAGCCCGCCTTCTGAGACAGGGTCTTGCTGAGCCACCAAGGCTGGTGGGAAACTGGTGAAAGTCCACCTCAGCCTTCTGATCCTTGGGATCACGGGTGCATGCCTGTGTCACCAGGCCTGGCTCAAGTGACTCTTTTTGAAAGTGACTTGCATACAAGAGTGGAAACAGTTCTGTAATCCCAGAGGCTGGGGAGGCTGAGGCAGGAGAATCGGGAGTTCAAAGCCAGCCTCAGCACCTTGGTGAGGCCTAAGTAGCTCAGGGAGACCCTGTCTGAAAATAAAATATAAAAACAGGCTGGGGATGTGGCTCAGTGGTTAAGTGCCCCTCCATTCAATCCCCAGTGCCCCGCCCCAATAAAAGGGGAAAAAAAGTGGAAATATTTCTGACATCCTCAGCATAAAACCCCCCAGTTGACCTTGTGGCATAGCAGGAAACCCAGAAGGGGATGGAGGGGAGCAGGTAGAGTTTGAAAATGGGGGTGCTGAGCTGTGTGGAGGGGCCCTCATCCCAGACACTCAGGAAGCTGGGCAGGAGCTCCAGGATCCCTCTTCCAAAATACAAAATTAAACGGGTGGGGCTGTAGCTCAGTGGAAAAATACCCCGGGGTTCAATCCCGTGTACCAAACAAGAAAGCAATTTCAGGAAGTAGTAAAGAAATAAAGACAGGGAGGGAGGAGGGGAGGCAAAGGGGAAATAGTGGGGAATGATACCGACTAAACTATATCGCTGCACTGTGCGCTGTAGCAATATGGTGCCAGGGCACCGCCACCGCCCGTGATATAATGCAGCAATACGACAGAAGGGGAGAAAGCAAAGAAAACCAAGGCGCTCAAGTCAGGGAGTGAGTCCAAGAGGGCACAGCCCTGCAGATCTGGCCCTTCTGGCCGTGGGAGCTGCGCCCACCTTTTGCCTAAGCCCACAGCATTTGCCAGGAGGCTCAGCAGGATTCCATGAGGGGCAGATGACGTGTTTGGCAAAGAAGGCAAGAAGGCTGTGTCCCAGGAGGGTCACCTTCTACAGGCTCAGGTCCCAGATGCGGGTCATGACAGGACGACTCTGCACCATCCTTGTGTCTGCGCCAGGCTTGGGGGTCCCTCCAGCAGCCCTGCCTGACCCCCAGGCTGCATCCTGCTTCTAGCAGGTGGAGGGATGGTCTCCTGCCACATGGACACAGTCCTTCCTTACAGTCCTTCTGAGGCCTGCAGAATTGTCACTCTGTGACCACAAACTCGGGGGCCCCCTTCATTTCCCAGGGATGCCTCAGCTTGTGGAAGGAATGACCTCCCTGAACGTCCCTCTTCCTGGCCTCAGAAGGACAGTTGCCCACAAATTCCTTTTTTTTTTTTTTTTTGGTACTGGACGTGAACTCATGTGCACTCTGCCACTGAGCTACATCCCCAACCCTTGCTAAGTTGCCTGCGCTGGCCTTGAACTCGCCATCCCCCTGCCTCAGCCTCCTGAGTCTCAGGCTTTGGAGGTGTGGCCACCACACTGGGCCTCCTGTGTGCTGTAAACCATCTCTAGATTACTTCTGATACTGAATACAAAGTAAATGCTCTGAAACTTGTCCTGCTGCTGTCCAGGGACGCCCCCGTGAGACACTGTATGTGTCAGGGACAGACTCATCCTCCACCCCTGGCCCTGCAGCCTCTTAAAAGAGCAGGAGCACAACACTGCACAATCTCCCCAATGGAGACCCACCCTCTCTCTTCAGTGTTCCCAGACTGCCCAGGCCCCTGGCAAAGTGCTGAGCAGTATTGTCACCTGTGGGATGGATGCAGGCAATGGTCTACCATGGAGGCAGACCCGCAGCCCTGTATCTTTCATTTGAGATGGGTTGTTGGGGCCAGGCTTACCTCCACCCTCCTATCCTCCTGTCTCAGCCTCCCGCTGCAGCTCAGACTACAAGCATGTGCTGCCACACCCAAGAAAGTTTTTTTTTTTTTCAATTGAAATTATGACAGAGAGAGAAAAATCCAAAGACCTGGGCAGTGATGGTGGACATCCTGAGGTTGTTGGGGACAATGGGGGATGAGAGAGACTGAGCTCCCCTCCTCAGAAATTGTTCCTGCAGTTGAGCAGCATGGAGCTGCCTCTGGTCCCATCTACTCAGGAGGCTGAGGCAGGAGGAGGCCAGGTCAGACCAGCCTGGGCGGTTTTGCAAGACCTTGTTTCAAAATAAGAAATCAAAAGGGTGGGGCTTAGCTCCCTTGTGGAGTGCTCCTGGGTTCAAACCCCAGGAGGGGAAAAAATGTCCCTGCAGAAGTGAAAGGACTTAGTTTGCAAGTCATCCCATGTCCTTGTCCTTGTCATTGCCCTGAACTCTGCACCCACCCACCCACCCACCTAGTCCCTGGCTGTGTCATTCTGTTCTGTCAATAATAATAACAATGCTGGCTTTTGTGAAGATCCACTTTTGTGAATCCCCTTATGCACAGTATTCCTGGCTGTGATCCCATCTGTCCCAGGGTTCTGCTCAGACTCTGGGTGGTGATGATCCTCTTCTTGGGTCACATGGAAGCCACCCTTAACCCACACTTCCTCCTAGGGAGGGAAGGTAGGAAAGGGAGGGAACAGGCTCCTTCCAGACTGGGTGGACTGCTTCCACTTACCTTATGCTGAGCACCTAAGGGGTGCTGGGCTGCATCCCAGGTGCTGGGAACACAGTAGTCCATAAGAAGAAGGAAAGATACCTTCCCTTGTGCAGGCCCAGCTGTGAGACTGCTGGAGCACAAGGGCCACATGGTGTTTTTATTGTCTACTTACTTTTCAGTTGGGAATCCAATTCAAGGACTCAAGCGTAGGAGGCACGATTCCACCACTGAGCTCCCCACTGAGTTCATTGATTTCTTTGGGTGCTGGGGATGGAACCCAAGGGTATGGGCCACTGAGACTAGCCCAGTCCTCTTTCTATTTTATTTAGAGACAGGGTCTTGCTAAGTTGCTAAGGGCCTCACCCATCTTTCAGGCTGGCCTTGAACTCCTGATCCACCTGCCTCCCACTCCTGAGCCACTGGTGTTCTGGGCAGGCACCACGCACCCAGCTACACATGTTCCCATTAGTGCACTGCAGTTGTACATGGGGATGGAATTCACCTTTCCCGCCTCAGAATCTCAGCAACAGCCTCAGCTCCTCAGGGGGATCCTGTCTCAAAAAACACAAAGGGCTGCGGATGAGGCTCAGTGGAAAAGCACTCTGGGTTCAATCCCCACTGCAGAACAAAAGAAAGAATCAGGAAGGAAAGGAGGCTCCCAGCTGACTGGGCACTGCACACTCTTAGGAGTGGTCTGATGGTCTCAGCAGGACGTCTGCTTTCCCCTTGGACTTAATCCAGCAACACCAACCTCAGAGGAGGTCAGTTTGAAGCATGGCAGGATGCAAACAAACTGGACCTTTTCAGAATGCTGTTTAAACACACAGAGAAACAGCTTGACCTTGGCGCCCCCAGAAGACCCAAGCTTGGAACTATGCCTCCTTTGGGACAGTGCAGCCCTGGAGGGTTCAGCCAGCCACCCAGCTCCTGAGACCCGCCTGGGGGTACCCCAGAGCAGGCCCCTCCTTCCTAACTCCCTTCCACCTACACACCCCGAGTCCCCTGGTGCATGATCCCCTTGCTGCAAGAGACAGCCCAGAGGGTCACAACACAGGTGGCCTCCTCCCGCCCTTTGACTGAAGGGCATCCCTCTGGCATTGAGAACCTCCTGCAGATGAGGCCAGAGTTCTGTGCATCCATGTGAGGTTACCAGGCTCTCCTGTCCGCTTGTGGAATGCCCAGCTGTCAAGGACTGGGGTATCAAACTGTCTGTGAGCTGAGAATTTTGTCTATTTCTTTGGTACTTGGAATTGAACCCAGGGAGTCCTCTACCACGGAGTTACATACCAAGATCTTTATTTTATTTTTTTCATTTTGAATGGGATCTCACTAAATTGAGGTGGCCACCTTCCAATCTGTGATCCTCCTGCCTCTGCCTCCTGAGTATCTGAGATTCCAGGCATGCACCCAGAAATCTGTCTTTTGAAAGTTTTGAAAGAAAAACCACAAATAATAGAGTTTGTCACACATGAAATTCAAGGCCTGTGAATATATGACAGGTACATCCTTGTTTTCCTGTTGTCCCTGGTCACTTTCCACAAATGCAGAGTGGGGTGATTGTAACCAGGGTTATGTGACCTGCAAAGCTACAGCATCCCAGGGGTGTTGTGGCCCCGCCTGTAATCCCCGTGGCTGGGGCGGCTGAGGCAGGAGGATCATGACTTCAAACCAACCTCAGCAATTTAGTGAGACCCCAAGCAACTCAGCAAGACCCTACAAGAACAAATGGGGGAGGGGGCTTGGGGTGTGGCTCAATGGTTGAGCACCTCTGGGTTCATTCCCTACTACCAAAAAATAAAAAATATAAAAACCCTACAGCACTCATTCTCTTCCCTGCCCCAGGGTGAGGCTGACTAGGTCAAGATGTGTTCCACTCCTTGTTTCTTTGCAAAGCTGGGATGTGACCCTGGGCCTCCACTTGCTACAGGAGCAGTTTGTGCCTTTGCTACATCCTGTCCCCTCTGGTTTCTCTCCTGAGCTGCCTGTTGAGACTTGATTCAGCACCACCACAGCAGGTGCCAAGACCAACTCCACAGGGGAGACAGACAGAGTCCACTCCAGAGTCAGGAAGGCAAATGGGGCAGCTCCATAGGCAAGGAGCAACGAGGCTTCAGGGTAGAAACTGGGGAGAGGAGACTCAAGGGTGCAGGATCTTGCCAAAGCTGACCTGGCAGGATTCTTGGTCTTTCTACATCGAGGTGGGGGATGGGAAGGTGGTCAGCCCTCAGGAGTGATCAGATAACAAGAGCAGGGACACACCTGTCCAGATCTTTGGTAAGACTGGGCTGGGTGGGTCAAAGACAGGAAGGCCGCCAGGTCGAGGCTTAGCAGAGAAGGTCAGGGGGCATGATTAAGGTTAGGTCAGCACTGGGGATGGAGCTAGTGGTGTGGAAATAAATAAGGGAAAAGAACCCCAGGGTTTAGACCCTAGACAGTTCAATCCCTAGTATCCCCTCAAAAAAAAGGGTCAAACACCAGGTTTTGCTTTGTTTTGAATTTTTGGTGCTGGATATGAACCCACAGGCACCTAACCACTAAGCCACATTCCAGCCCTTTTTATTTTTTTATTTTGAACCAGGGTCTCACTGAGGCTGGTCTCAAACTTGCCATCCTCCTACTTAGGCTCCCCAGTCACTGGGACGGTGGGCATGCAGCACTGCATCCAGCAACCAGCAAGTCTTTATCAGACTCTGTCCCCAGATACGGTGCTATGACCAGTATTTTTGAGACGAGGTCTGGCTCAATTCCCACAATCGTGCCCTGTCCTGTAACAGTGTCCACTTCATGCTTTCAACGCAGCCCTTGCTGCTCTGCCACTGCAACTTAGTTTAAATGGACACGTTTCCTTCTCTTCCTCTCTCCCTGCTCCTCCCTAAGCTCCCCCTCCCTAATCCCAGGGGAAACAGGATCACCTTTCTTCCCCCTCCCAGGCAGAACTCTCTGTCCTTGAGTACACACCCACCATGGCCAAAAGGTAGTCCAGCCTGTGGGGAGGGCCCCAGAAGATCTCAGAAATGACTGTCTCCCACATTAACACGTGACTTACACTGCAACAGAGAGCGCGTGGAATGCCCCCTTCGGACCACCTCTGCAGAAGCTCCCTGTTCCCCTCCATGGGCCCAGTCACAGCCTCTGACAGAAGTCCCCTGGGCTTCTCTTTTAAAAGCAAAGCAATAAAACTTTTTCCTTTTTCTCAAAACTGTCCTCATCATCATCCAATTGGCATCGGGAAACAACAGAGCTTTCAGTAACAGCAAAGTGTCCCTGGGTTTGATCCCCAGTACCAAAAATGATACTAAATTAAAAAGGTCCAGAGGCCGGGGGCAGTGGCGCACAGTGGTAATCCCAGGGCCTTGGGAGGCTGAGGCAGGAAGATCAAGAGTTCTAAGGCAGCCTCAGCAAAAGCAAGATGCAACTCATTGAGAACCTGTCTCTAAATAAAATACAAAAGAGGACTGGGGATGTGGCTCAGTGGTCCAGTGTCCCTGAGTTCAATCCCGAGAAACCTCTCCCTGGCAAAAAAAGTCGTAGGAAAATGATTTTTCGGAAATTCACTTTGACACCTCTTAATGTCCCGAAGGGGCTGAACCGAAAATCAGTGAGTTCAACCCCATGTGACGGTCCTTTCCAAATTTCTACAGTTACAAATTGAGTAACAGCACTTAGCACAGGTCATCTGTGCTAAGCCTGGGGTGGGACTTGGAGCCATTTTAAAGTCACCGATGTTCTTAGGACCACGTGCTAATAGGTTGTAGGTCAGTGTTTTATTGGCCCCACTTGAGAAGAGTGAAATAAGACGTAGAGACAGACATGAAGGGGCTTGTGGCCAGCGACCGGTGGAGCCGGGCTTGAAACCAAGACCCGCAGGATGCCCTGCTCTGGCGGCCCCTGAGTGAGCGGTCGCCCCGCCCTCTGCTAGCCAGAAGGACTAGCATTGGCCCAACGTGGCCTCGCTGCGCGCGCCCCCTGCTGGCCGGGACGGAAGGCGCGCCTTGGTCTCTGCCGCTTAGGGAGCAGGGCGGGCCGCCCAGCCTCTGGGAGACTGTGGCCTTTGGCTCAGCTCAAGTTCGGTTCAGTGATCTGTGTGGATGAAGGCTTTGCACCTGCAGCGATTTTCACCGCCCCGGTTCAGTTGTCCTATCATCCTAAGTCTTTCAGCGTCAGAGACCCAAGCTGGGGGCAGTGGTGCAGGCCTGCCACCCAAAGACTCAGAGGCTGAGGCCGCAGGGCTGCAAGCTGGAGGCCCCCTGGGCGCCTTAGGGAGACCCTGTGCCAGCAAAAGGACTGGGGATGAAGCTCAGTGGCAGAGCCCCCTGGTTCTGTGCCAGTGCTGAAGGAAGCGCTCTCTGCGCTGGTGGGGGTCCAGGGTCAGAGCCAGGGACCTTGTGCTGCTGTCTTCCTAAATGCCCCAGGGAAGCCTTTGTCACACCCCCAATGCTCTGCCTTGGTGGCGCCCAGACTCCTGGGATGACTAAGCAGCACCCAAGCTCTCCCTTGTTCTGCTGGGTCCTTTCCAGAACAGAGGAGCATCCTGACTTCCACTCAGGTAAGGAGCCTTTAATCACCTGAACGACTGCTCTCTTACCAGGGCAGCAGCCTGGCCCGTGAGCTCTCCCTGGCCTTGTCTTTTCCGTACTAGGGATTGGACCCAGGTGAGCTTTAGCCTTGAGCGACACCCCCAGTTTTGTGTATGCATCTGTTTGGAGGCAGTCTTCCTAAGTTCTTGAGGCTGGCCTCCCCCTTGCAACCCTAATGTCTCAGCTCCCAGAGTGGCTGGGATCATAGGCAAGGCCACCAGGACCAGCTTCAAAACCATACTCAAGTCACTGCAGATTGCACACTGAGCCGGCCCGTGTCAGACTGACTATTATGGGACACAGCGTTGGCAGGGAGGCAGTTCTGCCACACAGCAGTGATCAGAAACCACTGGGCCCCTAGAAGCCGGAATAGCGTTGTCAAGTAAAACACAACAGAGCAAAATTCAAAATTCAGAAACACTGTGAACTCTGAGCATAAATAAGAATGTCCCTAGCCTGTGGCGGTGGCACATGGCCACAAACCCAGAGACTCGGGGAAGCTGAGGCTTGAGCATTGCAAGGCCAGCGGGGTACCTCAGGGAGCCCCTGTTCAAAGTCAAAAATGTCAGAGGGCCAGGATGTGGCTCGGTGGAAAAGTGCCTTTGGGTCCGATTCCCAGTTTGAAAAAAAAAGAAATCACAGTGGCTTAAGGATGCAGCTCTGTGGTTGTAGGGCTCCTCCAGCACCAGAAAGTTCCTGGTGCAGAAAATAAAATCCCATATGTGTGCCACAGGATGGAGTCCCTCAAACTACAAACCGTCCTTTGCGTAAGCATGTCCCGGGAGTGCAATTATGTGGGACAGACTTCCTGAAAAAAAGAAAACCATCCACTGTGTACCTGAAAGTTGAATGTCAGCGGGCAGCACTGAATGGTGGCTCTCCCTGGCCACCCTGTGTCAGGCAGCCCCCTGGCCCTGAGGCCACGCCTCTCTTCACGGGGTCTGTGAGCTTCCTTCCCGTTTGGCAGCATGGGGTGGAGTCCAGGGCCCCCCATGCCAGGCAACGCTGGACACTGCCACAGGCAGCTCTGTTCTCTCTAGAGACAGGGTCTTGCTAATTGCTGAACCTGGCCTTGAGCCTGCCATCCTCTTTGCTCAGTCTCTGAAGCCCTGGGATCACAGGCCCGCACCTCACCAGGCTCCCAGCCCAGGACCTAGGGCTGTGGCCACGTCCTCAAAGCCTGGGGTGTCAGGGATTCTGATTCTCAGGCGTGCTGCCAGGTGCAGGCCTCCCCACAACCCTGAGTCTTGTGGAAGGGCCAGTAGAGCTGGGGAACCGGCCAGGTGGTGCTGCACTCAGGTCTTGGACATCGAATCGGGTATCCGAGAAGCACAGCAGGGAGGCTGGGGGCTGTGGGTGGCTCAAGCCCCTTGGTTCAGATCAATCCCAGAAAGGTCTCTGCTGCCCAAACCCAGGGTCCCCCTCAGCCATGTGCCCCGCTGCCCCTGCCAGGGTTTCAGCCTTCACTGCCCAGGGAGGTCACCTGCTTCCTGTCAGGAAAATGGGGTGTTCTACATCATGACCACCCCAGGTCTGGGCTCACAGCTGTCCAGGCCACCCATGTCCCTAGTTCCCAGGGGATATTGTGCCCTCCCCGGGTGGCCTGCTCTACCGTGGGAATCAACCACTTCATGGGGTGACAGCAAATGTGCAGTGCTGCACTAGAGAAGGCAGGAAGGGCCCCTGCTGCTGGATTCCACTAGTGACCAGGTGGAGGGTGGGTGGGATGGGTGCAGGGACAGTCCGGACTAGAGGTGCCCCTGGCCCAAACACAAAGCCGGCAGGGCCCACCTGAGACAGCAAGAGCCAGGAGTTGGGAGGCGGCCCCGGGAGCGCACTTGCCCAGCATGTGCAAGGCCCGTGGTTGACCCCAGTCCCGTCAGGTGGACACTGTCCCCAGAACCATCCCACTGTGCCCATTTACCATCTGGAATGGCCTTGTGCCCCGCCTTGAGCAATCACCCAGTTAAAGCAGAACTGTCCCTGTGTGTGGCTAAGCCACTGTGCACCACCCGTGGCTCCCCATCCACCATGAAAGGGACACTGGCTGCCTCCAATTGTTCCCGGAATGTTCCATTAGCCAGTTCTACAGGCCCCCCCACCCCAGTCCATGTGGAAGTTTGTGGGGGGAGAAACCAATGTGCGCTCAGGGCCATCGCGCTTCGATAAGGTGGTGATGCTGCATCACCAAACAAGACCCAGACACACGGAGAACGGGGAAATGCCCTTTATTAGGATCTCCAAAACACTTCCGAATCGGGGCCTGAGTGGACCAGAAGAAGTTCCTGGATTAGGAACCAGGACATGTGCCATTTCCCAGAAAATAGGAGAGTCAGCACTCCTTACAGAAAGTGCCCCAATTAGAGGAACCAGCATAGGAGGATCCTAAGAAAGCTGTGGGAATCTTGACCTTCCTAGGAAAAGCAAGTTTAGACCTTTAAAGCAATTTTAGCACTTTTCTTGTCAAGTAGCTTTGAGTAGGTAGGTAGAAACATGCTTAAAGTGGAAGGTGAGGACTAGTCACCTGATCTGTTAGCCTGCATGTGTGCACGCACCTTGGGAGGCTGAGCAGAGCAGAGCCTCAAGTTCCAGGTCAGCCTCCATCCCCTAGGATGACCCTGTGTCCAAACCACTCTTCCAAGGCTGAATTTGCCCCAGGGCGACACTCAAAAGAGAAGCACTTTCCCGCTTGAAAGAACAGAAAGTGCTTCTCACTTGAGGGGCACCCCTGGGCCAGTACCGCTGTTGGTGCCAGGCTTTCCATGTGAGGCTTCCTTTGGATCCTAGAACTTTGAACAGAATAAACTTATTTCTGCATTGCTGACCCAAATACCCAATTCCTTGGAGTGAGTATTTTGGCTCTTTTGGCTCATATGTGATGTGCCCATATCCCGTTCTCCATTGCCCAAGGTTCAAGCTGAGGCACAGGACGGAAGGGCAGGATGGACCTACCTTGCTACTGGTTGTATGGTGGCCTGGAAGCAGAATAAACTTGAAGGAGCCGCAGGGAAGAGTGCAGCTTCTGGAACAAGCCTGCAGTGAGACCTCCAGGCACGCCCTACCTGCCTGCTGCCCCCTCCCCGCATGTCCATTCACATGAGGATGGACTGATTACGTTAGCACCTCACAATCCAAGGGACTCCCCTCCACAGTTTTAAAAGACTTAAAGCAATGTCCTAGGGAGCTGGGCTGGATGTCTCAGGAGAGTGCTAACCAGAACCTGCCTTTATATTAAAAGGGCTGCCTCTCTGGACCTCCCTGCACGCCAGCCCCCAATCCATTTCCAAAGTTACCTGGAACTTGATGTCATTTTTACTTTCCTTGATGGATTGTCTCAAATTGTGAAGTTCAAGCCTAGCAGGTGTTTTCTAGAGTCACAAAAAAAACACCCGCTAGCTTGAAATCACAGCTTGAGCTGTACTCCCAATGACAGGCACAGGCCTCCAGTACCAAGTCAGGAACAGGGAGTGGCATCTGCCCTTGACCTTCTGTAGGGAAACACTCCAATGGGATTGTGCCAGTTATCCCATAATATCCCCTGGAGTAGTACACACAACAGGGCTGAATGAGTGTGAGTTCAGTGCAAGACCAAAGGGTTAGCAGCCAAGATTAAGGTGTACAGGAATCTTCTCCAGGAAGTCAAGCTATGGAACTTGAATTAATGGGACTGAGTCTGGTGAGGCTAGATCCCATGTAATGCCACCAGGTTAAGGCTGAGGCAGAATGGCACGTTTGAGGCCAGCCTGGCAAATTACACCAGACCCTGGCAAGAGGGAGCAGACTTAGGTCAGTGGTAGAGCATCCCTGGGCTCAATCCCCAGCAATGGGAGGGCTGTGCATTGAAGGCTGCATACAGCTTGCTCATTCCAGGTGACCTTGCCTGAACTGTGGGTCGTATCTTCCTTGCAAACACAGTACTGAAGACTGAGTGTCCTTTCCTGACAATAGGAAATGTACCATCTAGGCAATGCCCTTCAACACCAAGGGCCCTCCCTCTCAATCACATCTTAAAGTGTGAATTGGGTAGTTTAGTGGCACTTGGAAATCCCAGGGACTCCGAGGCTGAGGCAGGATTGCAAGTTCACTGCCAGCCTCAGGAACTCAGCCAGGTCCCAAGCAAGTTAGTAAAAATGGGAGAAAAAAAAAAAAAAAAAAAAAAAAACCAGGCTGGGCATGAGGCTCAGTGGTAAGCAGCGTGGGTTCCATTTGCAGGAAAGCCATGGCTCCTGCCCCATGCAGAACCTCAGCCTGCTTACCCGGTATGCTTTCACCTTCCTCTCTGCAATTCTCCTGTGAGGATGATAAAGAGCTCCTATTGCAACCTAGCCCAGAGAACCAGAGATCAGTGCGTTCAGAAGACTCCTGACCAAGTGGCTGGCTCAGGCACACCCAAGGCTTGGGTTCCAGAAGTCACATGCAATGTGGCAGTAGTTTCTTTAAACTCCAGAAAATACTCCAGATTGCATGTCACCCGCTGCACCACATTGGGCTCTAGCAGCCACCTGGCCAAGGAGATGGTGACCCCAAAGGCCCATTCATCCTGCTCCTGCCCCTCCACTGCTGCTTCTGAGGCTGGAGGCAGGGAAGGGAAACAATCCCAGACTTGCCTTAACTTGAATGCCTCAGGTTAAGACAACACTATGCTCTGGGCCCCGCTGGTAGGGTTGAGGTCTGAATTAATTAATACTGAGGCCCCAAATCCTATCATGCAACCTGAAATGACCCAGCCCAGCCACTAGGAGGAGACGTGTTCACATGGGCATTTCCTGGAGGTTCTTCCCACAATGCCCTTCATCTGCCACCAGCGTACCTCATTTTGACTGACTCAAGGGACTGTCCCAGTGGTCCTGGTTGTTGGATATAGTGCAAGCCAAAAGGAACTTCCTTCTCGGATTGCTGCTGCCTAGGCTTTCTGTGAGGTTGGTTTCCCTAGATTGCAATTTGGGTTGGATTCAAGGACCACCCATTCTGTAGACTTCATTATCTACTCAGCCTCAGCTGAGATGGAATGTTTTTAAACCAATTTATTGAAGTTCGAACACTGCTATCATCCAGCCACCTCTTGGGCAAGAGCAAAGCTTCAGATTTTGCCACTCTCCCCCTGAACACAGGCAGAGCTAAGGATCAGTCTGAATGTTCCAGTGTTGTCTGTGTCTTCAACAAACTAGGGCTGCCTGAAATACTTGGGTTAGCTACCACTTAAATTCACCTGCTTCTGTCCAGCAGGGACAGAAGGAAAGGCATGAGTCCTCTTCTGCTGCATAGGAAGAAATTGCAATCCTGTGTGCCTGATTGGCCAGCTGCGTTTTGCTCCAAGAAAAAAACAGGACAGCATGTGGGACACATCCAAATGGCAGAGCCCCTACCCCCTGCTGGGGATCTGAAAGTCTCCCTCAAGCTGAGGTACGGGCTCTACCTCTGAGCTGCCATAAATGAGCCCTAAGGTACCATCTCTTGCAAAGATGGTAATATATGAGCTGGTCTATGAATCCTGGGATCCTCCGTGGGGCTGGCCCTCCTCCCCAGAGACCTTGGCTGTCAAGGTCGGACTGTCCCAGGGCAGTGGCAGCTTCCTAGAGCCTGCCTGCATCGATGACTGGGTGCTCCTTGGAAGAGGCTTGGTGGCTTGCCTCGGCCAGTGGCACTCAACCGTGGCAGCACTTTCTGATCTTGACCACAGAAAAGTGCCCCCAGGGCTGAGGGTCACGGACTGAGATGTCCCCTTCCAGGGTCCAGCCTGGCCAGGACGCCAAGCACACCTGTAACACGACTGGGTCCAGAGGAGAGTGAAGGTATCCGATTGCCGCCCACACCTAAAAAGTCGACTGAAGGTACAGGAGGGGGGTATGCTGTGCAATGCCCCCAAGGCCCAGGGATCCTAGGCGTCCCACCGTGCCCTGGCAGCAACCCCTCCTCACAACCGAATTGCAGGCGGAGTCCGTGGAGCTCACCTGTGGTCACAGTGATTTGGGAGGCTGAGGCAGGAGGATCACAAGATCAACACCAGCCTAGAGGACACTGGGACACCATCTCTCAACAACAAACAAAGGACTGAGGCTGTAGCTTAGTGCAAAGTGCCCCATTGGCTTCAATTCCCAGTGCGAGTGACAGGTTGAGGGTGGCCTTGAACTTCCAATCCTCTGGCCTCGGCCTCAGCCTCCCTGGTCGCTGGAATCAAGGGCCTGCACCACTGTGCCTGGCTTCCTACGCACCTTTTAAAGATTTTACCAAAGCTGCTCGCTCAGCCATTTCACAGAGCCAGGGCTAACACCTGCCACCCCTGTCACTGAGTAAAACATGCCCACATACTCACACACAGGCAACACCCAGCCCATGGACTGGTATTCGAGAAGATCAGGTCTTGCGATAGAAACACCTAAAAGAATTAAAGGAATTTCTTTTTAGAAGAGTTAAATAGCCAGGTATAAAGGGAAAGATGCTCACTAGCAAAAAAGCTAAGGTCAGAAAGGATCAAATCGTATGCCATGCCAGATCCTGCAAACCACCAAGCATTTCAGGTGAGGACCCCAGACGCTCACGGGGAAGCCGAGGCCTCCAGCCACTGCACCCCGCCTTCACTCCCTCTCACCCACCCACCTGCTGAACTTCCTCCCCTCCACCATAATCAGAGCTGAGCACACACTAAATCAGTGATCAGATAAGTCTTGCCCCGAGGCCGCTCTTCACAAGGGCCTTCTCTGAGCAGGGAGGACCACACTGGAAGGCCTCAGATTCCCTCCCAGGTACACTGGGATTTAGAGGTGACATCCACGTTGCCTTTAAGTGATGTTTGGTCCTAGAATAAAGTACCCGATTTAAGATGGGTGCAATGTTGGACTCCAGTCAGAGAAACTCACTGAATCTTTATCCTGATGCTGGTACCTAAGCAGGGCCAGCCGGCCAGCCCCTTCCCTTTGAGGACCCAGGTCTGCACAGACCATGGTGCAGAAGGCAGGTCAGTTGTAGAACAGCTGACAGCCTGGGTTCCATCCTCTGCACTCCAGGAAAGCAAATAACAAAGAGCAGAGGTCGCAGCGTGTGCTGAGGGCATCCCGTTGGAGACTCCTGGGGAAGGGGAGCTGTCTCCGTGAAGGGTGGATGGTGCCAGGGGAGGGGGAGGGGGAGGGAAGGGGATTACTCACCCTGGCTCAGCAGGAACTCCAACCCCAGGCAGGGAAAGGACTGAGGCCCTGGGAGCTCCCTCTTTTATACACCCAGGGCCCTTTCAAGAAAGGATTTGCGCCTGGACACACCCATCTCTGCCCTCCAGTCTCTGCCGGCCTCTCTCCCTGAATTGGATTTTCCCGTGATTTCTGGAAAAAGTTTTTCTTTTTTTTTTTTCTTTTCTTGTACTTTTTGATCCTGGGGATTGAACCCAAGGATGCTGTACCACTGAGCCACACCCCCGGCCCTATTTATTTGCCGTGCAAGAGAACTTTTTTGGGGGGTAGCAAGGATTGAACCTGGGGTGCTTCATCGCTGAGCCACATCCCCAGCCCTTTTAATTTTTTATACTGAGACAGGACCTTGCTAAGGTGCTGAGGCAGTTCTTGAACTTTGGATCTTCCTTCCTCAGCCTCCACTACACCCCACTAAAGCTGCACCTTTGCCACCTTGATTTTCGACTTGGTCAGAACAGTAGTTCAGAGCTTCTGAAGTCAACCTGGAAAACGACAGCTAAAGGAAGGAAATGGAGATCCAGCTCTTGGGATAACTGTTCTCTTCTGAGGCGGAGGACAGTCCAGGAGTGCTGAGGAGGACAGGACGGGGGAACAGGGTGAGGGGCCCAGGGAGTTCTTTTCCTCCTGAGTTCACAGTCCACATGAGTGATGCAGGGCAGGACACCAAGCAGGAGAGCGGAAATCAGCCCAGTATCTCCATTTGGGCTCTGCTTGATTTTTCTGTTTCTCCTTTCATGAATCAGGGCTGCAGGCCTAGGAGACACTGAACATGCATATGATAAAGTCAGTTAAGGAAAAAGAGCACCTTAAGAGTGTCCGTGGCTGCCTCGCGGCAGCAGCCCCTGCCTAAAACTCCAGCAACTTCAGTGGCCGAGGACACAGGATCTCCAGTTGAAGGCCAGCCCGGGCAACTTAGCGAGACCCTGTCTCAAAATAAAAAATAAAAAGGACCAGGGAGGTAGCTCAGTGGCAAAGCACCTCTGGGTTCCATTCCCAGTGCCAAAAGGGCCGGGGCTGTGGCTCAGCAGTAGAGTGCTTGCCTGCCATGTGTGAGGCCCTGGGCTTGATCCTCAGAACCACATATAAATAAATAAATGTCCAAAATACAAAGAAAGTATATTTGGGGATGTGTATCGACTACATGCACATGATACTGAATTTTATTTAAGGGGATTGAGCATACAACAATTTTTTTAAGGGCAGTTATGTGCAAGGATGTCAGGGAACCCATGCCCCTGGAGACCTGGCAGGGTTGTGTTGACATCTCTAGCTACCTTCACTGATTGTGGGGGAAGAACTCTTGTTCTTTCTGCAGTCCTGGGGGACAAACCCAAGGTCTCATGCATGCTTCCACCACTGAGTTATATACCTCCTGCTCCTAACTTCGCAATTAAAAAAAAAAAAAAAAAAAAAAAAAATATATATATATATATATATATATTTATATATGGGGGTGTAGCTCGGTGGTAGAGGGCTTGCCTAGCAAGCCTTTTTTAGTTTTTTTTTTTTTTTTTTTTGTACTGGGTGCATTACTACTGAGCTCCAGTCCTTTCTATTTTATTGTGAGACAGGGTCTCACTAAGTTCTCCAGGTTGCCTTCCATAGCATCCTTGTGCCTCAGGCTCCTGACTCACTGGGATTACAGGCCTGCACCATGACGCTCTGCTCCTGGAATTCATGTTTGGGAGTACAGGTTCCAGATGTAAAATGAATGTCCTACAGTGAGCTGGTGACAATCATCCAGGAACGGCAAATTCCAGGCCAGGTCTATTGTGGCGAGACTATCGCCCCATCTCCCTGCCTCATTCCACTCTGCAGAGACACCCGCAGGCCCCCTTTCCACGCCCAAGGGACACTGAGCTTCCCCAAGAAGTACAAGGAGATAAGGGCTAAAATGCTAAAATAAAAGTTGTCTCCGTTCTATTGTTTCTAGGAAACTGGTCAGTCCAGAAGGCTGTGCTTATCTGCCAAATGGGACTCGAATCCTTCCATCCCACCATCCCAGAGGTAGGTTTTTTTTCTGTACTGGGGATTGACCCAGGGGTGCTCTGCCACCGAGTTACAGCCCTAGCCCTTATTTTTATTTTGAGGCAAGGTCTCCTGGTTGTGGAGGCTGTCTTGAACTTGCGCTCCAGATCCTCCTGCTTCAACCTCCCCGGGGTCTGGGATTAATGATGTGCACCACCAGACCCAGCTGAGAGCTGGATTTCAACGCAAACTGCTCCTTTTCTTTTTTTTTTTTTTTGTCAAGGAAAACTGCAGTTTTCTACTATTTCCAGCCCCTTCTTTGCCCCTGAGCATAGAATGGGGTGGGAGGGGCCAGGGTGGAGTGAGGTAGAGGGAGACAGCTGGCAGGATGGCAAACAAGGTTAGACCAAATCTGAAAAACAGGAGGGTAAACGCCAGCCAGTGAGGGCGAGGGGTTACTGAGCTGCCCGGGAAGCAGTCATTCCCTGTTCATTCCTGGCTCTTGCATTTCATGTTACTCAAAAAACAAAAACAAAAACAAAACAAAAAAAGGAGGGTGGCTTGGGATGAGGCTCTGTGTTAAAGTACCCCTGGGTTCCATCCCCAAATACCACGAAAATAGAAAATTAAAAAATGAAGAGCCAGAGGCAATGGTGTCCCTTGGTCTCGTAGACATTTGACTGCATTGAAGTCTTCCTGGTTGGATGGATTCCTTCTTTTTTTTTTTTTTTTTGTGGTGCTGGGGATTAGAACTCAGGGCCTTGTGCTTGCGAGGCAAGCACTCTACCAACTGAGCTATCTCCCCAGCCCTGGATTCCTTCTTGATGGTCTGGCCACCATGTGAAGAAGTTTTTGACCAGGAATAATCTTAGCTTTATGGAAAAGTTGGAAAAGAGTTCTCTTTCCATGTGATCCTGTCTGCTCCACTGCTCACATTTTACCCTCCACAGGGCAGTGCCAGGGACCCACAAGGCAGTGCCAGGGCCCACAAGTAGGAAGTGAGCAAGACAATCGTCCACATTCCAAATGGCTCCAATCTCACCTCCTGGTCTCTGTCCCAGCACCTGCTGTCTGACAAGGGACTGCCTTCACCTGCCAGGCCCAAGGTGGCTTCTCCCCTGCCTTTGGCTCTCTGAAGGCCACCTTGATGTTATTGACCTTGGACATCCACTCCTTTTACTTTCTCAGGGCCCCCAACGGGGCTTGTCTTTTGAAGGGTGGGATCAGTGACTTCTGCTGCAGAAACCCACCTCCCTCCCAGGAGGCCAGAGACCTGCCCTCACCACCACTGATCCCCAACATGGACATACAAGCTACCCTGAGAGCCCAGCAATAGCCACAGGAATAAATGACTCCCAGAAAGAACAATACCACAGAGGAGCGCTGGCCTGGCCGGCACTCATCCCAATTTAATCCCACAGTGCCCGGTCCCAGCTGACACCTGGGGAAAGGTTCAGAGTGGAGCCCTGACTCGGCTAAAGACAAGGCTGACTCCTGGAGGTGTCGCGATTCAAACCCAGGAGTTAAGATCCGATGCTCACACCTGAGCTAACTCCAAATGCGGGCCAGCGCCACTGACCAGCCTCCTCTCTGCTCTCTGTTCACCTGTCTGTACAGGTGATCTGGAAGTCACTAGAGCAGCCGATGCCATTACACCTTCGTATATGTGTATGTTGCTGGGGTTGGAACCCAGGGACACTTTACCACTGAGCACGTCCCCAGCCCTTTTTCTGAGGCCGGGTCTCACTACATTGTCCAGGCAGGCCTCAAGCTCTTGATCCTCCTGCCTCAGTCTCTGGAGTCCCTTCTGGTCTGTGCCACCATGCCTACCTGTATTACTTCTCTCCTTCTGTTTTTTTTTTTTGGTACTGTGGATTGAACTCGGGGGTGCTTTGCCACAGCACCCCAGGCCTTTTTATGTTTTATTTTGGGTCTTGCTAAGTTGCTAAGGATGGCCTCAAACTTGGAATTCTCCTGCCTCAGCCTCCTTTTCTTTTTCAATTCACAATGTTAAAAGTCACCTCCAAACTGGGAATGGTGGTACAGGCCTTAATTCCAGCTACCAGGGAGGCCGAGGCAGGTCACAAGTTAACACCAGCTTGGGCAACGTAGCCAGATTCTGTCTCAAATTTTTTAACAAAAGAGCTGAGGGGCAGGCATGGTGGCACACGCCTGTAATCTCAGCAGCTATGGAGGCTGTGGCAGGAGGATCAAGAGTTCAAAGCCAGCCTCAAAAACAGTAAGGTGCTAAGCACCTCAGTGAGACCCTGTCTCTAAGTAAAATACAAAATAGGGCTGGGGATGTGGTTCAGTGATTGAGTGCCCCTGAGTTCAATCCCCAGTGCCAAAAGAGAAAAAAGAAAAAAATTCAGGGTTTGATTCCCAGCTCTGCAACAACATGAAAAAAAAAAGCCACCTCCAGCTGAAATAAAACTCATTTGCAACAGTTGTATACTTATTTGTTGGGTTTCCTTTCTCCCCCCCACCGCATGCTTCATCCAGGAGCATCTGGGTGATCCTATCAGTTGGGCTTAGGCTGAACCAGGCAGGATGTGAGGTGGGAAGAGGGAAAGACCCTTGGATCCCCGGGGAACAGCATTCCAAAGGAGATGGGCAAACCGCTGGAGGGTGGAGGCGGAGGACCTGCGGAACCTCCCGGGGTCCTTGGGGCTATTTCCTGGAGAAGGCGAGGCCCTGATTTGCAAGTCACTGGACTTCACTTGTCATTCTACCTGGCCTCACCCGCGGCTCCCCCGCCACCCAGCCACTCCTGAATACCTGCATTGCTCCCTGCAGGGACCCTGACATCCTCTTCAGAGCGTTAGAACCTTTCCTTAACAGCAGGACACACCCTAATCTTCTCTCTCTTCCTGCAAGTGCCTCTGCTTGGGGCGAGGAACCCATTCTGAGGTAGCAAAAAAGTAGAGATCACCGTTTAGCCAGGGGGCTAGGAAAAACAGAGGGCGTGTGGAAGGAATTTGGGAGGAACGGGTTCCTTTTTAATGCCATAAACTAAGCTCCTTGAAGTCTCCCATGTCTCCATTTTTTTTGGTTTTTGGTACTGGAGATGAAACTTAGTTCTGGGAGCCACATCCCAGTCCTCTGTATTCTGTATTTTGATAGGATCTCACCAACTGAATGTTTCCATTTGATCCACCAATACCTCCAAGTATTTTCAAGGTCTCAATGAGAGACTTGAAGACTCAATGTGGACTTGCAGTTTTTTTGGTCTTAGTGTTTTTTGTGGTGCTGGGGATTGAACCCAGGGATTTGTGCACGTGAGGCAAACACTCTACCAACTGAACTATATTCCAGCCCCTGGAGGTGCAGGTTTGAGCTAAAATATCCTCATTTACATAACGAAAGAGTCACCTTCTGGTTGATGGTTCCTCAAAAAGTTGACCGGGATTTGCCAATGATCCAGCAGCTCCACATCTGAGTCTACATCCAAAAGCACTGAAAGCAGGGTCCTGGAGAAGTGTGTCCGTCTGTGTTTACAGCACTATCACGGGCATTTGACCAAGTGTCCTTCAATGCAGAACAGGACGTGGAGAAGCTGCTCTTGCTGCAAGCACTACTGTCCACGTGGGCCTTGCGGATGCCCAGGGGCACCTCTTCCTTCATCTCGCATCCACCCCCTTCCTTACCGCCCACTTGGAGTCAGGTCCTGTTCAAGTCTGCACTGAGGCATGTTGATCATTTAAGGCGTGTTCATCTACAAACCAGCAATACAAGGTTTATTAGCCCCCAATTTATCTATCGTATCTCATCTCCCTTCAAGACCGAGAGATCCGCAGGACATTGGACATCAGCTTTTACTCCTCTTCCAGACCTCTGCAGTGGCGCCTGGAAGTCTCCAGTCCCTGCCCTGCACAGTGCGGCCTTGCAGGCACACCACCCCACAACCAGAGGCCCCGCCCCACGCAGGAGCCCAACCTCCTGGGAACAGGTTGCCCCTTTCGGGACCACAGCACTAACAGATGGACACCCTGAGAGAGAAGCAGAAGTTCCCCCTTCAAGAGATATAAACTCGAGAGCCACCTCTCAGGACAACAGAAAGAATGATCGAGCAGACCACCCTTTGACTGAAGCTGCTCAGTTAGGCAGAGCCCTGGCCCCCTGCCCAGTTCTCCCTCTATTTAGCCCTGTAACCTGCCAGGACAGGTGGCAGACACCTGTCATTCCAGTGACTCGGGAGGCTGAGATAGGAGGATGGCAAGTTCAAGGGTAGTCTGGGTACCTGAGACCCCGTCACAAAATAAAAAAATGAAAAGGGCCGGGTGTAGCTCAGTGGGAGAGCAGCCTGGGCTCAATCCCCTGTGCTGCAAAAAATAGACAAACCACCCAGAGCTCCTGCCGCAGCCTGAAGACAGGGCTGAGATGCTGGGTCTCACTTTCCCTTCCTTCTTTCACCATGACCTTTCTGTTGGGTTCTGGGTGTGAGCGGACAGACCTGCTTTGCTAAATCTCCCTGAGTCGGTCTCTGGCTCGGGACTCCAGTAACAGGTGAACAGAGAAACAAACTGTACTATGAAGATACAAGGAATTTCTATCCATTCTACAACATATATAAAATCCCTAAACACTGAGTAAAATAAGCCAGACATGGAAGGACAGACAGTGTAAGATTCCACAAGCGTGAGGAGGTGTAAGGCCCCCAAAAAGGAAACCCCAACTCTGACCCATGGATGGACGGCAACCCCAATCAACCGCAGGAGGCGTCACTTGATGCAAACCGCAAGAGGTGTTTATTCCAGCGCGCTGGGACCCAACTCCAGGAGTCGAGTCCCTAGCAGAAAATCTTGTAGGTTTATAAAGGCAGAAACCATACATCGGGAGGGGTCGCACATGAAAGGGAAAAGGGGGACAAAGCTGCCGGGAAATTTCAAAGGGGGTCTGGGTTTGCTGATAACATACAACATGTTTCACAATGTTTTACAACAGGGCGTAGATTCTGGTCAATAGTTTCTGGTAATCCTACTGTTTGAGCACTATTTAGTCATCTAGCCCAATTTACTCTTTTACCCTCTGTTTGGGGCTATTTCCTGGAACAGCTTTTAGGGGCTTTTGCTCCCATCACTGGGAGGGTGACCTCAGGGAGTTAAGATAACCAGGAGGGTGACATCAGAGAGTTAAGACAATGGGCAGGAGACCTTAGGGAGTTAAGATAAAAAAATGTTCATTCTTTCATTTCCCCATTTTCTTTTCGGAAAGTTCTAA
The DNA here is from genome assembly GCF_902686455.1 of Sciurus vulgaris. Classification (NCBI taxonomy): domain Eukaryota; kingdom Metazoa; phylum Chordata; class Mammalia; order Rodentia; family Sciuridae; genus Sciurus; species Sciurus vulgaris. The sequence goes on along the minus strand of NC_136478.1, from coordinate 70,532,149 downwards.
TCATGGAACTTCTGTCTCTACATATTCTTCCCCCAAATTGTTTCCTTGGCGGAGGGACTGATATTGTTGCCTGAGCATTAGCACCTGTACAGCACTTACTCTTTCCCTGATGAAGGTAACTAGGCGATTTTAGGCAGGCAAGAGCCGAGGGGGCGGGCCACCAATTAGCAGCCCCTTGTTTGCAGTCCTTGATAAACAGTCCTTGATAAAGGCAGGTAAATTTGGTAATCAATGGCCTCTGGAGATCCTTGACATTCCATTCTTCCAGGGGCAGTCTCCAACTTGCAGAGGCAGATGACCTCATGGCTTCATTTCCTCGATTTGACCCGATCCCCTATTTCTACACTAACTGCCTATTCCCAATTCTGTCTTCATTCCCCGCTTTAGCTTTAGGAACCCATAACTGCTTGTTAAGGAAATGAAAAGGGGCGTCGGTCATTCTGGCTGCTTCGAAGCTGAATGGGGGCAGCGAGGGGCAAGCAGTTTGGAGTTCCTTCTTTTTAAAAATCGGGTCAATAGAGGGGTCCCAGGAAGAAGCCTGGTTGGGGAAGAGCAGGTTGTAAAGTCATCTGGGGGTGGCTGCTTCTATGATAGAAGAACAAAAAGACATGAGTACTGAAATGAGATTAGCACAAAGTAAATGTTGCAGCATCTGAAACATGCCACTGGGTATCATGAAAATGACAGAAGTTAATCTCTCACCAGGAGGTGAAAGAACTGAGAAATTGTTCCCATAACTAGGCCTAGCAAAGGCTGGAGAGGACAAGGCCTTCATTTGGGGACTTTAACATTGCCATAGATGTCCCTAAAAAATATAGTTAAGCTACTTAATGTCATCTGATTTTGTAAAATATCCCTTTATTGGTATAACCTGTGTTTAGTAGAGATCTCTATACTTCTGTTACTTAGAAATAGATAATCATACTGGCAAACATAGATTAAGTCTACCTGTGTAGCTTAGGAAGGTCTGCAGGCCTTAAACTGACTAAAAACTTCTGACTCTGGCAGTTTCTCTGATAGTTATCAGGATACATCTAAAGTTACATTTAACTATTATTTCCTTTAAATGCCCAAGAATGGCTATACTTTGGTTTTAACTGTTTTGCTGGGTGTCTAAGATCAAGCTGGTCAAATTGACCTGGTTAAAGAGTCAGCTGAGTCCCACAGGGGTCACTCGTACAGAACTTAAGAGCGGCTCCTTAGCTCCACCAGTGACTTTGGTTAGGCAGGGTCTCTTGATGGGGTGACTTCCTTTAGAAACATCAAGGGATGTTTCCCCTTTTCCATGACCCTCCTCTGCAGCAGATGCACTGGATGATTTTTCATCCTCTAGTCAACAATCTCCTTGATCAGGAGGTTGTGTGACCCAGAGTTGCAACGCTCCTTAGAGAAGTTCTCTTACTCCCTGGGTTCAGGCTAATGTTGAGGGCAAGACCCAAATATGGACTTTTCTTGACCTCTGTATTTAACTCCAATTTCTAAGTTTGATCTTAATTATCCAGCAAGCCAGTCTCACCAGTCATAAATTAAGAGTAATGGGCTTTAACTTTGATGTCCATAACTTTACAGTTATTTACCCTTTTATCTAACTGGAGTCTGCATTAGTACTGGAAGTTACCACTATCTATTCTATAGGTGATGGCTTATTATCACAAGTTACCTAGGTTGTATATTCTTGAAGCAGCTACTTCTGCAAAACATTAACAGGTAACAGTTTTACAAAATGAAATTAGCAAGAGTAAAAATATATTCAGCTTGTATAATAGCTATCTTGAATTTTGATTGAGAACTACATTCTATCCCCTATTTGAGATCACAGTACTTTTACAACAAGAACCAATCTTTTGACTATAACTTTAAATAAGCTGAAGTCTGGCTTATTTTGGAGTCACTCTAACATGCAGTAAGGTGGGAGGCAGAGCCTTATCTCAGGTAAGGCAGGGCTCTTTACAGATCTTAAGTGTTCTAATTCTGATGTTGATCTTTGCTTCTTCCTTAAATATCATTAAGTAGTTTACATATACTGTTTCCTGAGTCTATATAAACTTTATAATTAACACAATTTAACATAGTATCTAAAACATGAATCAAAGAAAGGCTGAAAGAGCTTTTGTTATTTCCACAATCCGAGAGTGCTGGGACTCGAACCCAGGCCTCCCGCTTGAGAGTCAGGAACTCTACGTACGAGATGAGCTAAATGGCCTGCACTGAGAGAGCTTTTAACTTTCCTTTTGTGATTAAATGGCAAAATGTTTTCATGTTTCTTTCATATTTCACAATATTACCCTTTAAACAAATCAAACTCTAATGTTTAGAAATACATTTACATTTGAAATTCTTTATCCCAGTGTAAAAAGTAACAAATTTTACACATACCCTATTGATAGCAGGTCCTATAATAGAACATTAAATGATAGAAATAAATCCCCAATAAAATTTACTCTTTATAAGTTTAAGATTACCATTACAGACAAGTTTAATCTGGAGGATAGCAGAGCTTAATAAATTCCTTGCTTTAAAAACTTGTGGTCCTGAAAAATATGAACACATTTAATATACAACTAGTGACCATTTCACAAATAACTTGACACTTTTATCTTACCAAATTGAGTTTTTAAAGAGAAATGTAGACTCTGTAACAAAGTACAATACTCTATAATAGTTGTTTAACCATAATTGTATACACCCCAATTTTTAAGACTAATTGTTCTAAAGAATAAAACTTAATAGATACAAAGAGTAAATTAGTGTTTCAAATCCTTGTCATTTTACCATGTCATTCTACCATATAGATTAAACTTTGGTTTATATCAGAACATTAGTATTTCACCTTAGGAAAAACCTTCAATAGTTTTAGCTGTCTCACATATATATAACCAACTTAGTTACACACAAACTTGTTGAAACTTGCCCTTTACTTACAAGACTTTCTTAGCACTTACTTAGACCCTCATGTATTTCATCACACAAGCACTTTCTTACCCAGAAACATTTCCTTTTTCCTTTTACTAAATATATTTCCATACCCAGAACCTTTTATTTTCTCTTTCCTACTTGTTGTCCCCTTTTTGTTCACATTCTGAAACAACTCTTATGAAATTTCTGAATTTAGATAAATTACTCTATTTTAATAAGATTAAATATTCTGTTGTTTATAGTACTCTAATTGAAACACAGTTGAAACTTTTGGGACCCTTTGTATATAGAATTGCACTTGTTAGGACATAACTCTTAGTAACCTTGTTTTTAGTTTAGTGATGACACAAAGCAAGTTTAAACCCTTTTATTTACCAACCTATGAAAACACAAATAATGTTTAAGTATGATACCCCATGGAATTTAAGGAGTTAAAAGTACTCGATGTTATTTAACAATTAGCATTTTAACTTTGTAAATTAATCAGATGTCTCTACAAACACATTAGAGTAATCCCATACATGTTAACTCTAATTCACTTATTCTGTAAAAAACCAAGATATCAGATAAGTGTCCTGAACAGTATTTGCTGTCTCTTCCCTGTTGAAAAGTCCTAGAAACAATTGATATTAGACATTTTATTAACATCAATATTTTATTAGCTTGACCACCTAGAGACTTTCAAGTTATTTTCAAAGACATTTTACTCTTATTAGTTTACCCAATTTGAACCTTTTTAAATCACGTGAATTAAAAGTATCTGAATCCATTTTTAAATTTTAATTTTAGGAGCGCTCAGCTTTGATACAGACAAAACATGACATCAGACAGCACAACATACAAATAACACAAAATCAAGCCCTTGTAACTTTATAGGTGAATCTCCATTGCAATGTAACAGATGTTCAAAAACTGTAGTTGAATAAAAAATAGAACTGATCAAAAAATCATGAGCTCAAAAAACATATAATTAAAAATATAGCATTTACTTTGCTGGAGTTTTAAAGACTCTTTTTACCTTTTCTTTCCCTGGGTTTGAGACCGGTCTCCTACTGAGCCTTTAGGCTTCTTTTATTTATATTGCAATGTAAGCCTTGACTGAGATCTGGAAGGATCTAACAGGTTTTAACAGAAACTCTGTGTCTAAGGCATTTTAGCCATCTCATCCAGACAGGTTGGATGTTAAAATTATGAGACCTTATTTTTCATTACTTTTGAGACTGAAGCTACTTTGCTAAGTTACCCTTCAGGGCTGTCGGGAGGGGGAGTCCAGAGAAGGAACCTTTGGGGTCCACCCGAGAGTAGCCCGGGCCGAGAACCCCGCAGTTGTTCCAACCCTTCCTCCACCTCCGCCACAAACACACAACAGAACCAGATACAGACGGGCGCCAATCTCTGATCCACCAATTGAACCCCATCAGCGCCCTTACCGACGGAGACTACCAGGCGTCCCTGGCTCTCCTTCCACCCTTAGGGCGTCCCCCAGGGCTGCAACCTGTGGCCCCCCAGGCACGTCTGCCGGCCACTGTTCGGCCACCCTCACGGGTCACCGAACGGCTGCCACCGAAACCGAAAGCGCGCTCGCAGAACCAGATCAACTAACAAAACAAAACACAAGACAACGACAGACAACTTCGGGGTACCCCTTCTTACCTCCAAGGTCGACTCCGCGGATGAGGGGGGGCCATCTTATCCCGGACGAGCCCCCAAATGTAAGGCCCCCAAAAAGGAAACCCCAACTCTGACCCATGGATGGACGGCAACCCCAATCAACCGCAGGAGGCGTCACTTGATGCAAACCGCAAGAGGTGTTTATTCCAGCGCGCTGGGACCCAACTCCAGGAGTCGAGTCCCTAGCAGAAAATCTTGTAGGTTTATAAAGGCAGAAACCATACATCGGGAGGGGTCGCACATGAAAGGGAAAAGGGGGACAAAGCTGCCGGGAAATTTCAAAGGGGGTCTGGGTTTGCTGATAACATACAACATGTTTCACAATGTTTTACAACAGGGCGTAGATTCTGGTCAATAGTTTCTGGTAATCCTACTGTTTGAGCACTATTTAGTCATCTAGCCCAATTTACTCTTTTACCCTCTGTTTGGGGCTATTTCCTGGAACAGCTTTTAGGGGCTTTTGCTCCCATCACTGGGAGGGTGACCTCAGGGAGTTAAGATAACCAGGAGGGTGACATCAGAGAGTTAAGACAATGGGCAGGAGACCTTAGGGAGTTAAGATAAAAAAATGTTCATTCTTTCAGAGGCAAGAGGAAAATTCTCAGAAACACAGAAGATTCGAGGCTGTGGGGCTGGGGGAGGAGTGCATTGTGTCCATGGCATGGAGTTTCTCTTCAGGATGATGAAGTTCTGAGATCAGTCCTGCAGCTGTTTGCAGACCTAGACATCACTTAGAATTACTGAATGGCACACTGGTTAAAATGGTCAATTTTGGTGTGTGCCAGCAGCCCTGAGGAGGAGGATCATTCGAGCCCAGGAGTTTAGACCTTCTCTTGGGGGGGGGGGGGGGAGAAGTCTATTTTATCTTATATATTTTTGCCATTATTTATTTACTTATTTTGGTAATGGAGACTTAACCCATCCACACTTTATCACTGAGCCACATCCCCAATCTTTGTTTTGTTTTGAGACAGGATCTCACTAAGTTGGCTTAGGGCCTGCCTAAATTTCTGAGGCTAGCCTTGAACTTGTGATCCTCCTGCCTCAGCTTCCCCGAGTCCTTAGGATTACGGAAGTGTGTCACCACACCTGGCTGGAATCAGATAATCTTAAGGTGGGCTATTCTCCACGTGGGGATGGCTACACATCCTGGGTGTGGTGGTGCACGCCCATAAGCCCAGAGACTTGGAGGCTGAGGCAGGAGGAGCCCAAGGTCACAGCTAGTCTCAGCAACTTAGTGAGGGTCTGAACAACTTAGGAAGACCCACAGGTCTGAAATGTGGCCCCGTGGTAAAGCCCCTGGGTTCAATCCCTCGTGCCTGTACCCCACTCTCAAACACACAAACACAAACGAGTAAGATACTTCTGAAACATTCAACCATGCTCAGGCCCCCATGACAAGAGTAGCATCCTGGGCCAACTTAGGAAGGAGGAATGCAATGGTGTCACGATCTGAACACGGTTGGTTAGAATTCTCACTGTATCAGTAACCATGCCAGACAAGGGTGCCAAAAACATACAACGGAGAAAGATAGCTTCTTCAACAAATGGTGCTGGCAAAACTGGAAATCCATATGCAGTAAAATGAAACTAAACCACTATCTTTCACTCTGTACGAAACTCAACTCAAAATGGATCAAGGATCTAGGAATTAGACCTGAGATCCCGTCACCAATAGAAGAAAAAGTAGGCCCGAATCTCCATCATGTTGGCTTAGCACCAGACTTCCTTAACCAGACCCCCATAGCACAGAAATAAAAGCAAGAATCAATGAATGGAAGAGATTCAAACTAAAAAGTTTTTTCTCAGCATAGGAAACAATCAACAACGTGAAAAGAGAGCCTACAGAGTGGGAGAAATTTTTTTCCACACACACTTCAGACAGAGCACTCATCTCCAAAGTTTATAAAGAATTTAAACTTTACACCCAAAATACAAAGAACCCAATCAACAAATGGGCTAAGGAACTGGGCAGACACTACACAGAAGAAGATATATAGGTGATCAACAAATACATGAAAAAGTGCTCATCATCACTAGTAATTAGAGAAATGCAAATTAAAACCACCCTAAGATTTCATCTAACTCCAATTAGAATGGCTATTATCAAGAACACAAGCAATAGTAAGTGTTGGCATGGATGTGGGGAAAAAGGCACACTCATACATTGCTGGTGGAGTTGCAAATTGGTGCAGCCACTCTGGAAAGCGGTATAGAGATTCCTCAGAAAGCTTGGAATGGACCTGGACCCAGCTATCCCACTCCTTGGTTTATACCCAGAGGACTTAGAATCAGCATACTACGGTGATGCAGCCACATCAATGTTCATATCAGCTGAATTCACAATAGCTAGATTGTGGAACCAACCTAGATGCCCCTCAATTAAAGAATGGATAACGAAACTATGGTATATATACACAATGGGATATTACTCAGCCATAAAGAATAAAAAAATGGTTGGTAAATAAAATTTGCCGGTAAATGGATAAAGTTGGAAAATATCATGCTAAGTGAAATAGGCCAATCCCCAAAAACCAAAGGCTGAATGTTTTCTGTGGTAAGTGCATGACAATATATGATGATGGGGGGTGGCGGGGGTCGGGGAAGAGAAGAATGAAGGAACTTTGCATGGTGTAGAGGGAAAAGGGGTGGGAGGGGGTGGGAATGGAAAAACAGTAGAGTGAAACAGACGTGTAGATGTATGATTACATGAATGGTGTGAGTATACATTGTGTACAACCACAGAAATGAAAAGCTGTACCCCATTTGTGTACAATGAATCAAAAACAATAAAAATAAAAAATAAAATAAAAAAAAAAAAAAAGAATTTTCACTGTACCTAATTGCTGTGTGTTGGGGACCAGGCTGTGATCATTGAATGAGGTAACTTTAAAATACTTCTTCCTAGACTTGCGTGTGCTTCTCAAGGGCTCCACTACTGGGCTAAATCCCCAGATCTTTTTCTCTCAAGACAGGGTCTCACTAGTTGCCCACGCTGTCCTCAAATTTGAGGTCCTCTTGTCTCAGTCTCCCAAGATGAAAGATGACAGGTATGAACCACCATGTCCAGCTTGCCCTTTTTTGAAAAAAAAAAAAAAAAAAAAAAAAAAAAAAAAATCATATATATATATATATAAATATATATATATATTTATATATATTTCCAGCCACTCTGGAAAGCGGTATGGAGATTCCTCAGAAAGCTTGGAATGGACCTGGACCCAGCTATCCCACTCCTTGGTTTATACCCAGAGGACTTAGAATCAGCATACTACGGTGCTGATTATATATATATATATATATAAATATATATATATATATATAAATATATATATATATATATATATTTTTTTTTTTTTGGTACCAGGGTTTGAACACAGGGGTGCTTAACCACTGAGCTCCGTCCCCAGCCTTTTTATTTTGAGACAGGGTCTTGCTCAGTTGCTTAGGGTCTCACTAAATTACTGAGGCCAGACTCAAACTTATGATCCTCTTTCTTCAGCTTCCAGTGTTGCTTGGATTACAGGTCTGTGCCATGATCCCTGCCTGGCTCTATAGATTTTGAGGCACAACTGAAGAGGGGAGAGAGAAAGATATGATTAGATGACATTCCAGGAAGCTCCTGCTTTCCCCAACAATATGGCCATTTCGGGGTGCAACAGCCGGCTCTGGCCTCTACGTCCTACACACTGTTGAAATCCTCCGAGTTTCCTGTAGAAAGCAGCAGAAGTGGAGTCAGGAGAACATGCAGTAGGACAGAGCTCGAAGATCCCCAACCTTGGTGGCCCCTTGGAGCACCAGGGTCATTCCTAGAAGATGCATCAGGTGTCCTGGCATCTCCAGGAGAACCTGGATCTTTTAAACCTTGGACTTGGAGTGACAGCAGCCCTTAGGAATTATGCTGGGAGATTTCTGCGCTGTGGAGTGTTCCATCTGCAGCACCTCAGGAAAAAAGACATTAACAAAAGAACTGAACAGACATGTTCCCAAAGAATACACAGAAATGTCCAGCAGGAGCCAGGCATGGTGGTGCACACAGTAATCCCAGCAACTCGGGAGGGCAAGGAAGGAGATCAGCCTGGGCAACTTAGTGAGACCTCAGCTCAAAATTAAAAATGAAAAGGGCTGGGGATGTGGCACAGTGGTAGAGTGCTCCTGGGTTTAATCTCCCATATTGCAAAAGGCGAAAGAAGAAAAAAACAAAAAAAGAGATGCCCCGTGGGTATATGAAAAGTTGTCCGACATTGTAATCATCAGGGAACTGCAAATTAATCCACAATATTAGCTGTCATCTTATTACCTGTTAGAATGATTATTCTCCAAAAGATAAAAGATTTGGGTTAGGAAATGAGGGGAAAAAAAGATCATTAAAAGTTTCACTTTAATATTGAAAACAACAACATTAGTTTTGGGACCAGTGATGTGGCTCAGTGGCTGAGAACTTGCCTAGCATGTATGAGGGCCTGGGTTTCATCCCCAGTACCAAAAGTTTAAAAAAAACAAAACAAAAAAAAAAAACATAAATGTTGGTGATTATATGGATAAAAGGTAACACTTGGTGGCAATGTAAATTGGTAATAGCCAATGTGGAAACCAGCATGGAGAGTCCTCAGGATATTAAAAACATGGAAACCAGCATGGAGAGTCCTCAGGATATTAAAAACATAACTACCATATGCTCCAGCAATCCCACTTTTGGGCATTTATCTGAAGGAATTGACATCAGCATGTGGAAGGGAGTCTGTGCCCCATCTTAATCTCAGGTGATTCACAGAAGCCAAGAGGGAGAAGCAAGCTCAGTGGCCACCAGTGGATGAATGGATAAAGTAAATGTAACCCACATATACAGCGAATGCTGTTAGCTAGACAGAGAAGAAAATCCTGTTGTTGGTGGTGACACGGAAGAACAGAGAGGGTAGCCAGGCACAGAAGGAAGCGTACTCCAGCAGGACCTGTCGGGACTCTGACTTCCAAATGTGCTCAGAGGAGGTGTGGGAAGAACTTGCCACATTTCATTTCTATTCCCTACCAGGGATTTAACCTAGGGGCTAATTGACTACTGAGATAAATAAAGCCCCAGCCCTTTTTTATTTCTCGACGGGGGTCTTACGACGTTACTAAGTTGCTTGCTGAAGTCCTCACTAAATTGCTGAGCCTGACCTCAAATCTGCCTCGGCCTCTAGAGTCGCTGGGATTACCGGCATGCGCTTCTACACCTAGGACCGCGTTTCACTTCCTTGGCTCATGCCACCTTCTCAGAGGTAGGTCCCGGAGGGCCAGGCTGGGCTGAGGAAGAGTAGATTGAAGAGCAAGAGGCTTCAAACTTCCTTGCATCCCAGCAGAATCATGACACGGGCAACCATGCATGGGGTGGGGGGATTGGGCAGAGAAAGGGGCATGAACAGCAGGGCACCTTTCCCCAGAATATTTATCACGGGAACCCTGATCTCACTGGAGCAGTAGGTCCGGAGGGCCTGACGGGTTGTGGAATTGCTCCTTGGGACTCACTGGCTGCTGATAGGCTACAGAGCTTTAGGGGTGAGGGGACTCCCAGTTGGCAGGGTCTGGAGAAGGCCCCAGTGCAGAGCTCGGAGCTCACACCTCTCGCCTGGGGTTGTGTGGAGGAAGGACACTGTTCTGCAGTACTGAGTTCCAAGCTAGCAGAGTCGAATTCTGAATAGAAGATAAGCCAGAAGAGTTCCAAATTGTGCCAGACTTCAACTTAAAAAGTTCTAATGCAGTGAAGAGGAACCAATATTTAGATTCGTGGCATCAAGAAAAGGTTTCCCTGGGCTTGGTGTGTGTGGGCCAGGAGACCCAGCAGGCGGCGTTGCTGACGAGGGCGCACGGATGCTGGCTACCCGGTGCGCCTGCGTGTGGGCTTTGGACGTGTCTGGGGACCGGAAAGAGGTAGGGCACCTGAGAGCCTACTGGTCCTGGGCGTGGCGGCGTCAGGGGTGTGGAGACGCACTCCAGGGTGTGGAAACCAAAGACGCCAGGGCTCAGAGACGCGTGCAAGACTTAGCTCGGGATGAGGCGTGCAGACAGCTGCGCATCGGTGGCGCAGGAGAAGCCGCCTGGGACCGCGCGCACCGGGTGGTGGAGAGGGGCAGCCCCCCTTGAGGGCCTGCAGGTAAGGAACCTGGAGCATGGGAGCCGGGATGTGGACACCGGGCGGCACTCGTGGAAGGTAAATCCCTCATCTCTCTAGGAAGGGAGGCCAACTCATCTCGGCTTGTCTGAAAATTTTCCGGTTTTGGCACAGAAGGCACGCCTAAAAAACCCCTCAGGTCTGGACGTACTGCTATATAAGCCACTGATTCTGGTTCGAAATTGTCCAAACATGGCCCGTGAATCAAATCCTAACCCTGGTCTGTGGTAGAATAGCAAGTGAGCTAAAAATGTTCTTATGAAGTTAGACTGTGCCAGGCGCGGGGGCGCCCGCTGGTAATCACAGGGATTGAGGAGGCTAAGGCAGGAGGATACCAAGGTCAAGACCAGCCTCAGCAATTTAGCGAGGTCCTAAGCAACTTAGCGAGACCCTGTCTCCAAATTAAAAAAAAAAAGGGGGGGGGTGCTGGGGATGTGGCTCAGTGGTAACGCCCCCCTGGGGTTCAGTTCTCAGCGCTAGACTACTATTGTTACTACTGCTCCTAATAAATACTGTTGTTATTTTAGAGAGTTATGAAAGAAAAAAACAAAGAGGAGGAGACTGGGGTGGGGAGGGACCTCGTGGAGGGGGAGGGCTCTCCAGGGTGCAGAGGGCACCCTCAGGGAGTGGAGTGGGTACGGGGCGGTGAAGAAGTGAGGGGCGATGAGGTGGCCCACGAGACTCCTTGAGTGGGTGCCTGGGATCAGGAGCAGAGGCTCCTGGGGGTCAAGGTGGGAGGGCAGGGAGGAAAATCTTCCAACATTATACCACAAAGAGAGCTTCAAATGTAACCGCTTCTCTGCTTATGATGACGTCATGTCCTGATAAATCCATTGTTAACTGAAAATACCTTACATTTACAATGTGCTTAATAATCCTAACCCATAAACCCAAATGGGCACTGTTTATAATCCCAGCGACTAGGGAGGCTGAGGTATGAGGATTGCAAGTTCGAGGCCAGGCTCAGCAGTTGAGTGAGGCCCTAACCAACATTGGGAGACCCTGTCTCAAAAAAATAAAAAGGGCTGGGGGTGTGGCTGGGTGGTAAAGCACCCCTGGGTTCAATCCCCAGCACCAAATAAATGAACAAATGAGTAAACGAATGGGCCAGGGGGTGTAGCTTCTGTGGTAGAGTGCCCCTAGGTTTTATCAGGAGTACTGAAAAAAATAAAATACACTTTGTGGAGGTAGATAACCTGTGCATATAATGTATAAATACACATATATATCCCCCGTACTGGGTGTTTAACCCCAGGCTTTGCACATGCGTGGTAAGTGCTCTACTGAGGCACACACGCTCAGACTTTTTAATTTACGTATTGGCAGTGCTGGGGATTGAATCCAGGGCCTTGTGCGTGCTAGGCAAGAATTCAACCAACTGAGCTATATCTCCTGAGCTATATTTCCAGCCTCCCCACCCCTTTTTATTAATTTTGAAACAAAGTCTTGCTAAGTTGCCCAGGGACATTCCAGAAGGCTCCCAGGGTCAGCACCTGAAGAGAAGGCAGCACAGTTGCAGGCCACTCATACTCACGGGCAGAGTTCATGGGTGTCAGGGGCAGTTCTGATGGTCAGCCACGCTGTGCCCACCCAGGGCGTGCAAGTGGCCTGGGACAGAAGTCCCTACAGCCCATTCTCCAAGTGGTGACGTGGGAGGAGCCCAACGCCCAGCACCTGGAGCCAGCCCCAGCTCTGGCACTTGCCAATTCTTTCTTTTTTTGTGGAGACAGGGTCTCCCTGTGTTGCCCAGGCTGGCCTTAACTCCTGGGCTTACGTGATCCTCCTGCCTCGCCTTGGAAGTGCCAGGACTTCAGGCCCCTGGTGGCTCAGGTACTGATTCTTTTGCTTTGACGAATGTCTCTTCACTAAGGTTCAGTCTTGTCTTCTCATTATTTTAGATTTTGTGTTGCTGGGCATTGAACCCGGGGCTCCTGCATGCTAGGCAAGCACTTCTCATTGAGCTGCAACCCTCGCCACACCCTGGTTCAGGGTGGAGGTAATAATAACCATTTCAGTGTTTTCCCTTTATTAGTGACTGTTGGGTGAGCTGGCTGCTCTGTTCTGACTGGGTCTGCCCATCCATTTTATCACAGGAGGAAAACAGAGGGAACTGGGGCTTCAACCACAAGGGCAGGAGGCAGGGTCCGGACTCCACTCTCCTGTCTGTCCTCTGCCTCTCAAGTGCCCAGCCCTGGGCCCCCTGTGCAGGTTCCCAGCACAGCCCTCCACTGGTTGCTGCAGTTTCTCCACATCCTTCACCCTCCTGTGCATCCTGGGACTTGAGTCCTACTCACCTGTTGCAGGAGGGATCCTCGTCGAAGCTTTGACCTCTGCTCTGAGGCTGTGCACCTCCGTCTTGGGGACAGGCGTGCCCCTGCCCCTCGCCGAGGCCCAGGCAGGCCTCCATCAGGCTGCTTCATCTTAGAGATACTGCCAGGTGGATACACACCTTCTGGTTCGGGAGAGGTCCTGCTGTGAGAAATGGAGAAGGAACATACAGAGAGGTGAGGAGTGGCCTCTCTGGGCTGCTGGGGGCTGAACAGATAGGAGGGGGAACCTCGGGGAGAGGATCTGGGGCAGTGCAGAAAGAGTGAGGGTGTCTGGTGGCTTGCAAAACTGGAGAACATGAACCAGGTGGGGCAGCCATGCCTGTAATCCAGCAACTCCAGAGGCAGAGGCCAGGTGATTGCAAGTTCAAGGCCAGCCTCAGCAACTTAGGGAGACCTTTGTCTCAGAATAAAAAACAGAGGCTGTGGATGTGGCTCAGTGGTGGAGCTCTTGCCTGGACTGCACCGAGACCCCCAAAGGTTTACACACCCGTGTGTACATACATCTACACCCATGTCCATACCTGTAGTTTACTTTTCTGAAGACACCTGTTTGGTGAGGAACATTGCCCTGGGGAGCTGGGCACAGAGCAGAGACCAGGGCAAGGCCAAGTCCTTGCTCTTGTGAAGCATAAGCTCCACACTGAAGTCCAGGCCACAGATACTCTGCTCTTTGAGTATGCCTAATATTATGAAAAACTTTGAGTGCACTCATTGGTCTCCACTGGAATAAAGGAGCATCCAAAGAGATGAATTTTTTTTTTTTTTTAATAGTTACTGGGAATTGAACCTAGGGGCACTCTACCACTGGGCTTCACCCCTAGGACTTCTGTCTGTTTCTTTTTTTGTTGAAATAGGGTCTCCTTAAGTTGCTAGGAATGGCCTTGACATGCCATCCTCCTGCTGGGTGCAACACTACATGCCTGTACTCGAATGGGGAGGCTGAGTCAGGAGCATAGCAAGTTAGAGGCCAGTCTGGGAGACCCTACAGAAGTTAGGGAGACCTTGTCTCAAAATAAAAAATAAAGCCAGCTGGTAATGTGACTTAGTGGTCCAAGTCCCTGGGTTCAATCCCAAAACAGAAACAGAAACAAAGCAACATTTTGACTCAGCTTCCTGCATCCAGTGGAGAATGGAGGGTTATTTTTGTACCAGGGATTGAACCCAGGAGTGCTCAACTACTAAGCCACATTCCAAGCCCGCTTTATTTTTTGAGACAGCTTCTTGCTAACTTGCTCAGGGCCTCACTAAGTTGCTGAGGCCGGCTTTGAATTTGTGGTTCTCCTGCCTCAGCTTCGTGAATCCCTGGGATTACAGGCGTGCACTACTGTTCCTGGCTAAATGTTGTCCTCCTGTTGATGTGAATGAAACTCACTGATGGAACAGTAGATGAAAACATCCAGAAGGAAAAAGGTTTTCTCGGAAGCTCAACAACAGCCAAACTAACCAATGGTGACCAACTGCTGATTCCTCCTGGGGGACATGGATGACATAGGCTAGCACACATTTTATAAGTACGCACGGGACTAGCCAGGTATGTCGGCAGATGCCCCTAATCCCGCCGCCCGAGAGGCTGAGGCAGGAGGATCACAAATTCAAAGCAGCCTCGGCAACTTAGCCATTACCTAAGCAATTTAGCAAGGCCCTGAGCAAGTTAGCAAGACCTTGTCTCAACATAAAAAAATAAAGAAGGGACTGGGACGTAGCTCGGAGGTAAAGCACCCCTGGATGCAACCAGTACCACAAACACTCACAAAATGATGACGATGATGACGATAATGATAGCAATAATAATGATAAAATGAACCTGTGGGACAGGAAAGAACCCCCACCGCTGGACGGTTGCCCGGTCCATGAGATGATGAGACCAGAGCGAGCGGAAGCCACTGTAGCTGGGCAGGTGGGCTGCATGCTCCAGGTGACTCCCTCCAGGCTGCCCCCCGCACCCAGCACTGAGCCCCCTCCCCACCCCGGTGCAGACTCGCCCCACCCTGGGGGACAGCGCTCAGCCGCCTCCTTACCTCGACCCCCCTTTTACTCACAGGCGGACTTCCTTGGAGTTTTCTCCTTGGGTCTTAGAAGCCTCTCTGGGTGATGCTGGCCTTGGTTGTGTCTCCTGGACTTTCACCTTTGTGAAGTACAACCGGGTCACATCAGGCCTCTCCTGGGATCCGCCATTTCCCCAGCCCGGGCAGCTGAGCTAAACAACTCCCGGGTGATTCTTATCCTGATCATCAAGTTTGGGAAGTGCTCAGCCCCCAGGGGGAGGGCCCTGGCCAGGGCTAAGCTCTTCTCCCAAGGCCCGCCAAGCAAGGCCCCCTGGCTTCTCTGGGGTCTCCATCTCAATCTCCTTCTCTCTACCTTGCTGTCTGCCTTGACCACTCTCTTATGTCTTTCAAGACAGGCTTTGAAAAGGGATCACGTGACAGGCTCTGCTCTGGGAAGGGGGATGGGGGGAGCCAGGGACCTACCTGCTCACATTAAGGAGAGAGTCTCCAGGCAATCGGTGAACACTGCACACTCAGAACTGGGTGAAGAACCAGGTGCAGTGACACACACCTGTGATCCCAGAGGCTCAGGTGGCTGAGGGAGGAAGATCACAAGTTTGAGGCCAGCCTCAACAACTCAGCAAGGCCCTAAGCAAGTTAGCGAGACCCTGTCTCAAAATAAAAAGGACTGGGGATGTGGCTCTGTGGTTAAGTACCCCTGGGTTCAATCCCTGGTACAAAAAAAAAAAAAAAAAAAATCCTGCCAGGTTCACATCTGTAATCCCAGTGATTTCAGACTGAGGCAGATGAACAACTTTGTGATATGCTGCCTTAGAATAAAACATAAGAAGGACTGGGGACGTAGCTCAGTGGTAGAGCACCCCTGGGTTCATGTCTGATGCTGCAAGATAAAAAGCAATGATAAAGAAACCTGAATTGCAGAGGAAACCCACAAAACAAAAAAGACTCACTTTTCATCATGGACATGAACAAAAACCTGAGTTCTTTGTACTGATCAATACTCTTTATGATAGGGACTGAACCTAGGGCTTCACATGTACTGGGTCATGAGCTGCATCTCCCCCGCCCCCCCCTTTTATTCTTAGGGTCTCCCTCATTTGCCCTGGCTGGGCTTGAACTTGCCATCTTCCTGCCTCATTCTGGGTGGCTGGAACCACAGGCATGCGTCATCCTGTGTCGCCCTGCCAGAGAGAATGGGCCTGTGTGTTCCTGATGGGTCCCAATGCATCAACTAATGCTATCTCAGTTGCGATTTGGAATTGAGGAAATGTTTACCCTAGAAGTAGCTTTGTTTTTGTTTTGGGGTGGTGGGGCTGGGACTCAGGGTCTTGTGCAGGTTAGGCAAGTGCTCACCCCTGAGCTGCATCCCAACCTGCACAGGTTTGAATATACAGTGCACAGACTTCAGATGAACAGTTCTGGGTTGATTTGGGTTCCTGGGTTAACTGCCACCCTAACCCAGAAACAAATCATTTCCATCTCATTTCTTTTTTTTTTTTTTTTTTTTTGGCACCAGGGATTGAACTCAGGGATGCTTACCACTGAGCTACATCCCCAGCCCTTTTTTTGTATTTTATTTAGAAACAGGGCATCACTGAGTTGCTTAGGGCCTCGCTAAATTGCTGAGTCTGTCTTGGAAGTCTTGATCCTCCTGCCTCAGCCTCCCGAGCTGCTGGGATTACAGGTGTGGGCCAGCGGACCTGGCTTCATCTCCATTCTTTCCACCACGGGGCAGCCACTAATCTTGGCACAGTAGGTGAGTTTTTCCTGCTTTAGGAGTTCACATGAGTGGAGGTAGGAAAGCTCTCCTCTGCCCTGTGAAGGGAACAGCTGCAGTCTGAGCTTATGGCCCTCCCTGGCTTGGTGAGCTAGATCAACTTTTCTTTAAAGTTAACCCGCACCAGACATTTCATGACGGGAATGAATAGCATGCCCATATGTAGAAGGCACGCAGGTTAAAGTGCAGAAGCAAGAAATCACAGAACCGTGACCACCCAGGAGCCCAACAGTTCACAGCCAAATAGGGGTGGGGAGAACAAGGCACTTCAGGGAATTAGTAAATGATTTTTATTAATTTTATCTATGTATTCATTTTTTTTTGGTACTGGAATTGAACTCAGGGGGTGCTTAGCCATTGAACCACTTCCCCAGTCCTTTTTACTTTTAGAAAGTCTAAGTTGCTTAAGGCTGGGTCAGGTGCCACTACACCTGGCAGTAAATGGTGATTTAGAACTCACTTGTTGGTCCATTAAAAACCCCAAATGGAGCTGGGAGCCTTCTTGCAGTCCTGTAATCCTAGCAGCCTAGAGGCTGAGGCAGGAGGATTGCAAATTCAAGAACAGCCTCAGCAATTTAGCAGGGCCATGTTTCTAAATAGCAACTATATAAAAAAGGAGGGGGGATGTGGCTCAGTGGTGAGGGCCCCCAGGTTCAATTGCCATTAAAAGACCAAAATCCGAATTGCTCAGAATGCCGGAACCCGCTGCCTTCTTGGTGGCCTGCTCAGCTCAGTCGTTCTCCACGCGGGGCTTGGGGCGCACCGGGCCGCTGTGTCCCTCCTTCTTCCCCATTGCTGGACAGCATCCCGTGTTCGCAGAGCTCCTCAGATGGTCACGCGGGCCGGCACCTGTGTGCAGCTCACTCTCTCCCTGGCCCCTCGGGGTGCAGACGAGCCGTCGCGCAGCCTGGGGAGCACCCTGGAGGCGCTGAAATCGGGTGGAGGCAGTACACGGTGGGGTCCTGGCAGCAGCCAAAGTGGACCATTTTGTGGCTCCCGGGGTGGCCTGTGTGCACCTTGAAAGGGGGGCATACGCTGAGCTGGAAGGAGGGCGTCTGGCGGTTTGTGTAGACCGGGACCGAGGGGCGGGCGCCCGGCGCCCTGAGGGCCGTGTCTGCGCTGCTCCAGGCCGGCCTGGCCTTGGCTGCCGGCTCCGCCAACGGCGGCTGTTGCGGGGCTTCCTGGTTTTGCTGGACGTTACGTTTTTCTTTCTTGAGTTTTGCTCTGTGGTTTTTGAACCAAACCTGAGGGGAAAGAGCAGTGGTGTGAGATTCCAGAAGAGCTTTCTTTGCTCAAGGAGGTGGGTATTTCCACGCGAGAAGAGCCAGCTCTGTCCCTCTGTCCGCCCAGGGGACCCTCCCCGCCTGTTCCCGGACAGCGCAGGCGTGAGAGGTGGGGCAGAAAGTGAAGAAGGGGCCAGGAAACCCAGAGCCCATCACCGCGTGGGGGGCGGTCCTCTGGGAGAGCCTCTAGGCCTGAGCTCCTCCCCCTGCTAAAAACCCACGGGTCCAATCAGAAGCCACCGGCCCTTGAGCAAAGCGGAGGTTCTACTTTAAAAAAAAAATTTTTTTTTTGTTCCTGGAATTGAACGTGGGGGTTGTTTGACCCTTTAGCCACACCCCCACGCATCCACAGCCTTGATCTTTTTAAAATTTGATTTTGAGACAGGGCCTTGCCAAGTTGCTGAGGCTGCCTTTGAACTTGTGATCCTCCAACCTCAGCCTCTGAGTCGCTGGTATTCTCTCGACACATGAAAACAATATGAACTCTTTAAAAATATTTTTAGTTGTAGAGGGACACAAATTTTTATGGGGTGCTGAGTATTGAACCCAGCACCCCACACATGCAAGAGAGCAGGATACTACTGAGCCACAACCCCAGTTCGTAAACGACCTGAACTTCTGACTGTCTACAGTCCGTGGGACACAAGTGCCCTTCAGCCACTGGGGATGGGGGTGGTGGGAAAGGTAAGGCGCTCCCTGGAGGGCCAGGCTTGGGGGTGCAGGGAGGTTGCTGGGAGAGATGTCAGCTTCCCACCTGCAGGACTGTTGGGTCTAAGTTCATTTTTGAAGCCATTTCTCTCTTCAGGCTGGGATCCGGGTATGGGTTCTTGTTGAAAAGGAGGGTCAGATCTTGTAGCTGTTTCTCGGTGAACATTGTTCGCTTCCTGTGGGAATGCTTCTGGTCCTTGCCTGGAAAGGAGAGAAACAGGCAAAATGGGCCACGGGAGCCCGGGAGCCCTGACTCCGCCCTCCTCCCCAGGTGTGCCAAATTTTAGTACAGGATCCCAGGCTGGGGATGTAGCTCAGGTTGAACACTTACTTCCTGTCATGCAGGAGGCCTGGGGTTCAATCCCTGGCACTAAGGGTGCGTGTGCGTGTGCACGTGCAGTGTATGTAGGACCCTTGTGTCTCAGCTGTTCACACTGGTTGATCTCACTAGGATCAACCTAGTGAGTGTGCCTACCAGCCAGCAACGTCCCCAGCCCTTTCTAATTTTTTTCTTTTGGTAGCTGGGATTGAAGTAGTTTAGTTAATCGCTAAGTGACTGAGGCTGGCCTTGAACTTGCCATCCTCCTGCTTCAGCCTCCTGAGTTGCTGGGGTGCGGGGATTATAGGTATGCACTACCTCTCCTGGCCACAACAGTGTATTTTTGGTGCTGGGGATTTAACCCAGAGGCAATTTACCACTGAGCTATATCCCCCAGTCCTTTTTAAGGACTACATCCCCAGTCCTAAGTTGCTGAGGCTGGTCTGGAACTTGCAATCCTGTCTCACTCTCCAGAGTCATTGGGATTACAGGCATGTGCCACAGTGCACAACATAACAGTATTTTTAATACATCAGGATCAAATGACTTTTATCTCAGTAATTAAAGGATAATATCAGAAGGAAATCTGTCAGTGTAATTATATTACATAAAGTAATTGCAAAAATAAATGTAATTTCCTGTTTAAAAAGTGATTTTAGGGTCAGGCATATAATCCCAGTGGCTCTGGAGACTGAGGCAGGAGGATCAGGAATTCAAAGCCAGCCTCAGCAAAAGTGAGGCACCAAGCAACTCAGTGAGACCCTGTCTCTAAATAAAATACAAAATATGGCTGGGGATGTGGCCCAGTGGTCAAGTGCTCCTGAGTTCCATCCCCCCCCCCCCACACTAAAAATGATTTTAGGGCTGGGGATATAGCTCTGTGGTACAGTGCTCAAGGCCCTGGGTGCCAACCCTAGCATTGCAAGAAAAAAAAAAAAAAAAAAGCAGGGGTTGACTAATAAGGGATATGAGGAAATTTAGGGGGAGATGGACATATATATCGATTATGGAAACGTCTTGAGTGCAGCGTATGTTTCCGAAAGTTTTTAGAAGCTTGGTGTGTCGGCAACACGCCTGCAATCCCAATGGCTCAAGAAGCCAAGGCAGGAGGGGCCAAAGTTGAAGACCAGCCTCAGCAAGGCCCTAAGTAACTTAGTGAGGCCCTGTCTCAAAAAATAAAAAGAACCAGGGACGTGGCTCAGTGGGTTCAATTCCTGTACTTCCAACAACTCCCCCACACCACAACAAATGTTCAGCTAGTAACAGCCCAGCAAGTTAGGGGGAAAAGAGCACCCCCACACACAACTGGGGATGCATGATAGGCAAATGCTCTGAACTACATTGGTCCCTTTTTGAAATTTTGAAACAGGTTCTGTCCAAGTTGCTGAGGCTGGCCTTGACCTTGTGACCCTCCTGCCTCCAGCCTTCCGAGTTCCAGGGATCACGGGCCTGCAGCACTGGCCTGATTAGAGAAAAGTATCTTGATCATTTTTGTGTCAGTTGGAGACATTCACGGAAGCTCCAAGGATAAATACCAATTAAGTTCACTGAGACATAAGACTTGGGGACCCAAGCGATGAACATAAAACATCCTAATCAGGTCTGGGGGTTTTGCGCCATGGTTGGAGTGCTTGCTTAACATGCACCAGGCCCTGAGCTCCAACCCCATGGGAAAACATCTTGTTTCTTACAGGGACAAGAGTCCTTCTCACCCTGCGAGGATCATCAAGGATCAGTTGTGACACTTAACAAGGAGGAAGGTTTGGAACTGGGTTTCCCTGTTTGAATTTGCTCTTGGACAGCTGTCTCGGACAGGGTGCCGAGAATGTAGCTCCGTGGTGGAGTGCTTGCCTAGCATGCACATGGCCCTGGGTTAGATCCCCGGCACCACAAAATAATCAGCTGACAACAGTGCCTGAGCAGCATCCCCCTGGTCCCGCTCACGCCCGTGAGGCCGAGTCCCAGCACAGCTGACTGCGGCTCCTTCACCTCTGCCTCAGCCCTCACACCTCCGGCTTACCTTCAGGAAGGGCCTCGGAGACTGACATCTTGGGACCCGGATGCGCGCCTCTGCTCAGCTCCTGCAGCAAGACCTGGCAAGCGTGGGTGGAGGCTTAAGTAGATCCCTGGACTGCCACACCCTTAGTCCCACCTCCCTCTTCCCCACCCGCCTGATCCCTGGATCCTCCAGAGCCCCCAGATTTCTCCCAATACTGTGGGCACTTGGTGAACCTATTCCAGATTGAAAATATGGAAAGCCAGCATGCACCCAGTCCTGCTGAGCACCGAGCTTAGTCCTGCACAGCTTACAGCTGATCAGCCTTCAGTGGGGCAGTCACCCAGCACGCCCGCTTTACCTGTGGGGGCAACACGACTTCCCAGCACCCCAGGAGAGGATGTCACCCCAAAATTGCTAGCCAGGGGAAAGACCAAAATTCTGAGTGGTTTTTACTGGCTGGGCATCGCTTTTTCACCTCTGAGGTAGAGAATCACAAGCGCAGCCTTCTGAAGTTGGGCAGAATTCACTGGGCACATGGACACTTAAGTACTCGAAGCTGAACCCTCAAACTGGCCCTGTGGGATCAATTGCCTGGGAACTTGCAAAAATGCAGCGTCTCAGCATGCAGGGGTGCAGCTGTGCAAAGCCAGCACTTAGTGTGGCCTCTCCCCTGCTGTCAGTCCCGGCCTGCCCAGGGCTTCCAGCAGCCCCATGTGGGGGCTCCTCCTGTTACGGGGCGTAACTGAAGAACAGACCCATCACCACTGAGAAGTCCAAATGTGAGAGTCTTTATTAAGCCGGCCGGCTGACTGTCTCACACAATGCCCCCAAAAAATGGGTATTGGGAGAGCAGCCCCGACCACAGGGTTGTAGGGGTTCTTATACCAGAAATCACATTAATCATAAGTGTTTGTTGCTATGATTCAAAATTACACATTAACATCATGAGATCATCGACAGGGGGAAGTGGGTCAGAATGACCCTTACCTAGGTACAAACTAAAGTAATGGTTGCTAACATCCACACAAGCACCGTTCACATGGTTCATTGTTTAGGAGCATAGGAATCAAAAGAGAGCAATCCTTTATTACATAGGAGTTGCCATTGTATATTATTAAACATGTCACGCTAAGTAACTGATGATGGGGACAGAGGTGGGGTGGTCCCATGGGAGAAGCTTATTTCCTATATAACATGGAGTCTCAGAGCACAATGGAATCTGTTTAGTCATTTCCCTTAGAGTCTGGCCTAGAACATTCTCATGGAGCCAGATCTGTCAGCCCGTCACACTCCATGGTTCGCTGAGGGAGCCCAGGAAAACATCGTTCCTAATTATGATCACTGTGTTCTTTTCTTTTTTTTTTTTTTTTGGTTACAAGGATCTGAATCCAGGAGGACTTTACCCTGAGCCACATCCCCAGCCTTTTTATTTTTTTGAGACAGGGTCTCACTAAGTTGCTGAGGCTGGCATTGAACTTGGGATCCTCCTGCTTCAGTCTCCCGAGTTGCTGGAATTACAGGCATGTGCCACCACCACTGTGTGCTTTTGGTCTGGATTATCTGTCCCCCCCGCCTTTTTTTTTTTGCAGGTGGGGATTGAACCCAGGAGTGCCTAAACACTGAGCCACATCCCCAGTCCTTTTTATTTTAAGACAGGGCCTCATGGGGCATTGTGGCATCTATAATCCCAGCAGCTCAGGAGGCTGAGATAGGAGGATCTTGAGTTCAAAGTCATTCTCAGCAATTTAGCCAGGTGCAATTCAGTGAGACCCTGTCTCTAAAATACAAAAAAGGCTGGGGATGTGGATCAGTGACTGAGTGCCCCTGAGTTCAATACCCACTACCAAAAACAAAGACAAAACAAAACAAAAAAAAAAACCAGGGCCTCACTAAATTGCCAGACTGGCCTATAATTTGTGATTCGCCTGCCTCACCCTCCAAAATTGCAGGAATTACAGGACAGGTGTGGCCACTGTAACCAGAATGTTTCAAGAAGTCAATCTCCTTGTAGGACAGGTCAAACTACTCCACTCCCATAGCATACTCTGTTTGTAAATAAACTAAAGACATAAAAAATAAAATGCAGAATCTCAGCTTGTTTCACACTCCAAGTTCAAATGTGCCTTTAGTCAGAGACCCAGGGATTGGGATGTGCAGTAAAGATGCAGAAACCCTGGCTGGGGGTGTTGCTCAGTGGTGGAATGCCCCTGTAGCATGTGGGAGGCCCTGGGTTCAGTCCCCCAGCACCAGGTTAAAAAAACAAAAATGATGGCATTTGCTGGTAAATGGATGGAGTTGGAGATTATCATGCTATGTGAAATAATCCAAACTCAAAAAACCAAAGGCTGAATGTTTCTCTGATGTATGGAAGCTGATACACAATGTGGGGGTGACGCTAGGGTGGGATAGTTACATTAGGTAGAGGGGCGCGAAGGGAGGGGAAGATGTATGGGGATAGGAAGGATAGAGTGAAGCAGACATTATTACCTAATGTACATATGATGGCCGAGTGATCCTACAGTATGTGCAATCAGTAAAATGAGAAATCATACTCCATTTATGTATGATCTATCAAAATGTATAAATGCATTCTTCTGTCATGAACAAATTTTAAAAACCAAAACGAAAAAGAAGAAATGCCACTGTGTGTAGGTGGGCCTAAAGCTTTGAGTTCTTGGGGTCTCCTGTGGGGGCTGGTTCGACCCCCAAGGGCTGATTGCTGAGCTCCAATCACCCCAAGATTTCCTGTCCTGCAGGCCTTGGGTGAGGATTTGCATCCCTGACAGGCTCCGGGGGATGAAGCCACTGAGATGTCAGTGATAAAGTCCAGGCTCACCCTCGGGGGAGCTTGCAGGTAACTTCCGTACCCCTTGGGGGCCGTTATATGCTTAGCATTGTTCTACTATCTGCATATCCCATTTTTTTGATCTACTCAATAATCTCATTTTACAGATGAGGAAGGTGATAAAAAGGGAGTTTAGCTGGGTGCGGTGGCGCACGCCTGTAATCTCGAGCATTTGGGAGGCTGAGGCAGGGGATGGTGAGTTCAAGGCTATCCTGGGTGATTTCTGAGCCCTCACCTCAGAAAACAAACATGGGGGCTGTGGTGCAGGCTTGTGATCCCCGGGACTGGGGAGGTTGAGGCAGGATCACTTGATGGAGGCCAGCTTCTCTCTTGGCAAGATCCTGTCACACCGAAAGGAGAGTGGGAATGTCGCTCAGTGGTCGAGTGCCCCTGGGTTCAGTTCCTAGTACCAAAACAAACGCCAAGGTATTTTGAGGGGTCATCTCTCCCTGCCCTGGTGTCTGCACAGCACACCTGAGTGGCAGACCGAACACGTTTTGCAAGGTGAATCAGGACAAGCAAAACTTTTTGCAGTACTGGGTTTGAACCCAGGGGTGCCCTACCACTGGGCCACATCTCCAGCTCTTCTATTTATTAATATCAATTTTGAGACAGGGCCTGCCTTGCTTAGTTGCTGAGGCTAGTCTTGAACTTGGGATGCTCCTGCCTCAGCCTCCAGAGTTGTGGGGAACAGGCTGTGTGCCGCCTTGTGGGGCCTGCTCAGAGGGCCTCTATTTTGAGGGTGATGGGAGTGTACGGGAACTTCACAAATGCAGTGACCACACAGCATTGTGAACGTCCCAGTGGCCACTGATCTGCTCCCTTCAACGTGACCAATTTTAGGTTGTGTGGTCTTCACTCAGAACTTGGACACTGAGGCCTGAGTGGGGTTCTTCCATCCCAGCATAGCCACTGAGCCCATTGCTTGCTTATTTCTATCTTTGAGTATAAATTTTCCCCTTTACCTGGCCTTAAGATACAACCAGCAACCATAGGTTGACCTCAGAACGGAAAGGGAAAAAACCCTCTGCTTTCCGAGTCCTTCTCAGGGAGCTCAAACCCTTTCTGTTTGACAACCCTCAGTATTTTAACAAAGTCCTCAGAGGTGCTTAACAGATGAGGAAGGTGACAGGAAGGGAGTTTAGCTGGGTGCTGCAGGTGAACAGAATTGACAGCTCTCAGTGGGGACTGGCAAGGTGGCCCTTGCCTTTCTCTGGAGAGGTGAAAAATGCCTGCCCAGGGTTGATCCCTTGGCATCTCTGCACGTGGGTGCAGATAGAAGGATTTGTAAGCACCCCTTGAAGCACAGGCAGGGTTGTAAACTGCTCCTCCTGTCCCTGCATCCAGGAGGGTTGAGTTGGTGCCCCAGGGAGCCCTTGGCCTTGCAGCGGGGGTGGGGGTGGGGGGTGGGGGGGTGGAGGGGTTGGGGGGGGGATGCAGGTGCTCAGTGGAGCTCTTGGGACAACCCGCAGAAGCAGCATCCCTTGGCTGGCCCTGCTCACCTGGATTGGTGGACCAGGACGGAGGCTGGCCACCACTCCCCAGTTATCAGGGGGTTACCTTACAGTGCTGGGATCACTCTCTCTAATCCTGTGGAGCATCTAAAAGCTTTATGGTTTGAGTCAATCTCCTTATCTTTACCTGTAATCTGTTTCCCCATGCCTGCCGCAATCCTGGCTCAGATTCCTGGTGGTAATCTCAGGTCTTGGAATACTCTTTCACATGTAATGCCTGAGGATAGGATTTTCCCTTCAAGGTGAGTGATTGTGTTTATCCAGTGCATCCCACTTGGTGGGTGGGATATGAGTCCATTCATCCCTCACCCTTGGGCAGATCCAGATGATTGAAAGTGGGGCTATTAGGCTATACCTTCTGCTGCCTGACCTCAGTGACTCTCACCCAGTAGGCATTTGGCAGTGTCTGGAGACATTTTTGTTAAAAATTGGAAGGCACGTGATGCTCCTGGCACCCAGTGGGTCAAAACCAGGGACACAGGTGAACATTCTGTAATGCACACTATAGTCCCCCCAAAGTCCTCAGGTTCAAATATCACTAGTAATAACGTGAAACCCTGGCTAAGCTGCACGCAGTGGCACACGCCTGCAATACCAGCGGCTTGGGAGACTGAGACAGGAGGATGGCAAGTTCAAAGCCGGTCTCGGCAATTTAGTCTTTTTCTGGATACTGGGGATTGAACTCAGGGGCACTCAACCGCTGAGGCTGGTTTTGAACCTTCGATCCTCCTGTCTCAGTCTCCTGAGCTGCTGGGATTTCAGGTGTGCACCACCATCCCTGGTGTCAGCAATTTAGTGAGCTGTAAGCAATTTAGCAAGACCATCCCTAAATAAAATACAAAATTAGGATTGAGGATGTGGCTTAATGGTTGAGTGCCCCTGCGTTCAATCCCCAGTACAAAACAAAAACAAAAACAACTCAAACAAAGCCTGGCTGAGTGTACCATCCTCTGCCCTCCTTAATGAGCTCTTCTACACATTTTTTTCTTCTTGCTACTGGGGATAGAACTAGGGGTGCTCACCACTGAGCTACACCCCCAATCCTTTTAATTCTGAGACAGGATCTGGCTAAGTGGCCTGGGCTGGCCTAGAACTTGCAGTCCTCCTGCCTCAGCCTCCCGGGTCACTAGGATCCCAGGTGTGCATGGCACCTGGCTTACCTCCAGCTGTGTGCTGCTGCCCTGTCCTTCCTCAAACAGGAAGAGAGAGCTAAGTGGGTCAGTCCAGTGGGAGAAATATTCCAAGATAAAGGGGCTAAAGATACTTCATTGAATTTGAAAGCAGTCACTGTTCATCAAGTGGCTAGCAATCAGCTAATAACTCATCCGTTGAGTCTGCCAGTTGATGGGGCTCCCTTGTGTCCAGTCTCTGGGGTCCTGGGGTGAACAAGGTGGTTCCTGCCTTCCTGAGGACTTGTCCCTGGTTTAGTGGACAGGCACAGATCATTTTTTGTTAGATAGTGACAAGTGGTGAAGAGGGTGATGGCAGTGTTGGGACAGGTCTGGGGGCAGAGGGAACACTGAAGTGTGCTACTGAAGTCCTGGCCCAGAGGCCTGACTCGCGGGGTCCCAGCAAATGAGGTTTGTCCATTGTCCCCAAAACCTAGCAGAAAAGGTCTTGGGGAAAGCAGGAAAACAGCTTAGTGGCTGGGAAGGCAAAGTGAGATCGAGGACCTCAGCCCTGTCCTCAGGGTGTTGACAGGAGCAGTGGGTTTGAATAGAGGAAGAACCGGGTGGGGAGAAAGCTGCGTAACCAAGCAGGCCCGATGGAACTGTGGTCCTGTGACGCAGGTAGCTCCAGAGAAGTCTTCATCACTTGATGGGTGACTCCCACTTGTCACTCAGGATGTTCATCTGTCAGAACTGTGATCCTGGAAGGGAGATCCCCTTCCCAGGAGATGATGGCTCCTGTTGGGGGGCAGGTGTGCCTGCAAGTCTCCACTGTGTAGGGCAGGGACCACTCCAGGAGGTCTGGAAGAGGATGCTGCAAATTTGGCCTCAGTCCTGAAGAGGACCAGATAGATAGGTTAGGTAAATTTAGGGCTAATAAACCGTTTTTTTTTTTTTTTTTTTGTACTGCGGATTGACTTGAACCAGGGGCATTTTGTCACCCAGCCACATGCCCAGCCCTTTTTATTTTTTTTTATATTGAGACAGAGTCTTGTTAAGTTGCTTAGGGGTTTTCCAATTTGCTGCGGCTGGTCTCGAACTTGGCAATCCTTCTGCCTCAGCCTCCGGAGTGGTTGGGATGACAGGGACGGCTACCATGCCGGCTTATAACTAGTTGATGAGCACTCCTTGAATTATTAATACTCCCACGTGCAGAGCCAAGCAGGGACCTGAAGACAAATACAAGCTGGAGAGACTCCCGCTGGGCATCGGCAGTCTAAGAAGAGGCGCTTCTTTTCAGTCAGTCCGAGTCCCTGTTACCTGTATGCCCATTTCGATCTGCTCCAAGCAGTTGTGCCCAAAGGCACTTCAGACCCGTCTGGAGGGAGTCCGGATTCGGCGGAGGAGAGCCGGTGTCCAGACGGTCTCGGGATGCGCAGGGGATGCGGGTGCGCACTGACGGCGCTGCGCGGAGTTTCCAGCCACGGCTCTGCGGACTCGGCGGGCGGCGCTGGGGCTGCGCGTCCAGCCGAGGGCGCCCAGGCGCTCGGTCCACACCCCTCTGGTTTCGTTTCAGCGCATTTCATCCCGCCCAGGCTCACCTCTTGCTGTGCCCTGCAGCCCTTTG
This sequence comes from Sciurus vulgaris, assembly GCF_902686455.1. Taxonomy (NCBI): domain Eukaryota; kingdom Metazoa; phylum Chordata; class Mammalia; order Rodentia; family Sciuridae; genus Sciurus; species Sciurus vulgaris. The sequence continues at coordinate 70,503,894 of NC_136478.1, read as the reverse complement.
TACTCCGCCTGGCTCGGCGGATGTTGTTGGCCACACGGAATGACAGCCCAGGGGGCCGATGCCCGGGGAAGCCCTCGCCGGGGGGAGCTGAAAGAGCACTCCCGCCTCTGGCCCGCGAGGCTGTGAGCACCGCGCGGTCTGCAGCGGGTCCCGGAGGAGGCGCCCGCGGCTCACCGGCGGGCTCCGTCACGCGCGGCCCGGTTTCCCTTCCTTCCCTTCTTTCTCTCCCTGCTGCCGGCCTCTTGTTTTTTAGAAATGAACCTCAGGAACTCAAGTCCTTGTACCAGCCTCTGCCGTGGGGAACCCCAGTCGGGAGTGTCGCTCTGTTAAACAGAACGCAGGTGGGAGGTCCATCTCCAAAGACTCACGCGCCCTCCCAGGCCCTTCCTCCCAATGACTCTCATGGCCTCTGGAGTCTTTTCTTTGAATTGATCGCAGTGCAGGATTGAATCCAGTGCCTTGTGCATCGTATCTCTGAGGCACCTCCTCAGCCCTTTTTATTTTTTAATTTAAGACAGGGTATTGCTGAGTTGCCAAGGGTCTTACTAGACTGCTGAGGTTGGCCTCAGATCTGCCATTCTCCTCAATCTCTGGAGTCTCCAGGATTACAGGCTTGCTGGGGTTACAGGCATGCACTGCCACACCCAGCTGCTCCTGGAATCTTTTTTTGTTTTGTTTTGTTTTTGAAGGGCATAGAAACCCTAATTTTCCCTGTCCTTTCTGTTGTATAGCTGATCATAGAAAACGCATGGAGGCCCTGGGGGAGGGTGGACAGCCCAGCTCAGTGGGCCGGTGCTCCTGACCCTCGCTGACCCCCGCTGATCCCGCCCATGTGCCCTCCCTTTAGTTGCTCATTGTCTCCTTTAAAATAGCCTTTAGAACGAACCAGTAACTGTAACATGGTGTCTGAAAATGAGTTGAATCGGGAGGGGTCCGGCAATACCGGTCTGTAACTCCTGGGGCAGAAGTTGAGAGGACGCCTTGTGAGCGGGCCGCACGTCGGACCGCCCTGGGGACTGAGCTTTCCCCCTGGTAGGCGTGTCAGGACTGGAGTGGGCGGGAGGACGCCGGGCTGGGGTCCTGCAGAACCTGTCGCTGGTGGGGAGAAACCCCGACGCATTTCGGGCCCAGAGGAGTGACCGGTGTTGTGAGTGTGCAGTGGTTTCCCTCAGTGTGTGCGTCCTCGGTGGTGGGGACAGGTTGTGCCCGTGGGCTCTCGAGGCCCGTTTCCTAGCTTGTGCCGGGCATTGCATGTTACCTAGAGATGTTTAAAGCATGTAAGAGGAGCTCACCTCCAAATTCCAATTCCATTCCACTCAGCAAGCAATGAAACAAGGTCCCCCAAGTTCCAGGGCCCTTTGCTGGCAAAGGTGTGTGGTGCAAGCTCTGTCCCAGCCCTGTCACCAAGCCCCACACGTGGAGGGAGGGTAGTGGTCACCTTCCACGCCCGTGTAGCAGGCAGCCAGAAGGTGGGGGAGCCTCCCACAGAAGCCGGCTCCCTCCAGCAGGGACTCCCCCGGCTCCTGGGGTGGCACATACTGCCTGCCAGGTGCTGTGCTGCGAGTGGCCATTGGTCTTGTCAAGTGACACTTGCAGAACTTCGAAAGGTGTAGAGGTTCCAACTTAGTCCCAAGACCCCACAGCTCTGAGCTGCGGGGCTTTCGCCACCTGCTCCCCAAAGCTCCTTGCTCCGGGATGCCTCTTAGGGCCGACTCGCCGGCGCGGGGAGCGTTCTGGACGCCTTTCTGTCCTGTGTTTTGCAGGGATCCTAGGGTCCTCTGAGACTACGTCAGAGCGCTGTGGAAGGGTGTTGGCAGGTTTGGCCACAAGCTTTTGCGCAGGTGGCCACTGGTGCTGGGTGAGGGGTGTCTGGGTCGCTTGTGTTGCTGTATGAACACCCTGGGTTTTGTGGCCTTGGGTGTGGGCAGCACCCTGGGAGAGGGTGTGTATGTCCTGGTCGGGGAAGTGGCCAGATATAAAAGTGTACCAGCCATCGTCCTCTGCTTCCTGGTGGCCGCCCTGTCTTCTGTGCTATTGGGACTCTGCTGTGTGGGGTTTGGGGCCAGGGTACTGTGTTCTGGTTCTGCCTATTTCTATAGCTGTGCCACAGTTGGCCAGCTGCTGGACTTCACCACTGGCTGGAACCCCATACTCTCCTATGTCACTGTTGAGATCACAGGGCAGTGAGGAAGGGTGGGGAGAACAGGAACTGAGGACCAGAACGGGTTAGGGGAGCGGAGTGGCTCATACCAGCATCCACAGCACCATTGTTCACTGCAGGCTGGTGGTGGGGAGGGAGACCCCGGATGTCATCCCAATCAGCCCTTCTGCTTTCCCTAATTGACAGCACCAAGAAGTGGAACTGCTGGGCGCCTTGGTGAGCCTGTAATCCCAGAGGCTGGGGAGGCTGAGGCAGGAGGACTGCAAATTCAAGGCCAGCAACTTAGCAAGGCCCTAAGCAACTCGATGAGCTCCTGTCTGAAAAAAAAACAAAAAACAAAAAACAAACAAAAAAAAAATAAAAAGGGCTGGGGCTGTGGTTCAGCGGTTAAGCACCCTGGGTTTGATCCTTAGTTTAAAAAAAAAGTGGAAGTACTGCTGGGAATGGGGGGGGGGGTTACTGTAGAGGAGGGGGACACACATCCCACCAGGCTCTTCCCTCACTGTCTTGAAGTTTCTGCTCAGCTGTCCTGTTGATGAGACTTGCCTATTTGTTTAGCAGTGCTGGAGGTGTGTCTCTAGCACGTGCCTTGTTATGAGCCGCACCCCCAGCGTACCTCGGGCATCTGAAAGGAGTTTGAACCCTCAACCTCCAAGCCCTCCCCAGGGACACCCCTCTTTCCTTCCTCCCTTCTTTCTGTCCCTCCTCCCTTCTTCTTTTCCTTCTTCCCTCCTCCCTCCCTTTCTTTCAGAGTAATGGGGATTTAACCCAGGGCCTTAACATCCTGGTCAAGCACCTGACCACTGAATGCAGCCCTTTTAAAATTTTCACTCTTTTATTGTTTTTATTTATTTACTTTTTGGTATAAGTGGTAAAGAACCCAGGAGTGCTTTACCACTGAGCTGCATCCCTAGTCCTTCTGGATTTTTATTTTTAGAGACAGAGTCCTGCTAAGTTGCCCAGGCTGGCCTTGAACTTGCCATCCTCCTGCCTCAGCTGGGATCATAGGCGTGTCTCTTGTCATTATGAATATGTTCACTGGCATATCCTGGGGGTCACATTCTGGAAATGAAAGTTCTTCTCGCCACTGCAGGAGCTGCCAGTGTGGCACGGGCTGCCTTCAACGGTCTGACTGGGCCCCAGAGGGCAGCGTGTCTCTGCGCGTGCTTGGTGTCCTGGTCAAGTATCCTGACTTCTTTGTGCTGGGCCTGGTGTTGCTGCTCACTGGTGAGGCAGGGTCCCCTATGAGATGGGCAGGGGCCTGGGGCAGGCAGGGCTTGAGGGAGGTGGAGCAGTAGTGAGAGATCTGCAAATGAGGCCCAGGAGCCAGGGGAGGCCGGTGTTCCCAGCCCTGGCACTGGAGAGCCCCTGGCCAGATCACTGCAGGGCGGGCCGTCCTGCACACAGCAGGATGCTGAGCAGTGCCTGCCTTGCACCACCAGGGGCCAGTAGCACCTCCAAGGTTGACAAGCAGACATCTCTAGACACTGCCACTGACTTTCTTTCTTCTTCAGGACGGAGACCAAAGTCTGTTTAAAAAATTGTTTTGTTGTTGCTGGGAATTGAACCCAGAGCTTCATGCGTACTGAGTACGTGCTCTACTGCTCAGTTACATTCTCAGCCCCCGTTTTAAAGTTTTCGAATTCAACAATTTCAAAAATTTGAAAGGGTTTTTAAAAAATTATGTGAAATTCATATAACAAAATTAACCATTTTACTCTTTTTTCTTCTTTTATTTTTGGTGGTACTGGGGATCGATCCCAGGGCCTCATGCATGCTAGGTAAATGCTTTACCACTGAGCTCCACCCCCAGCAATTTAATTTATTTGGATACTGGAGTGGAGCCCAGGGGTGCCCTGTCATTGAGCTATGTCCCCGTTCCTTCCTATTTCTATTTGGAGATAGCATCTCACTAAGTTGCTCAGGCTGAGGCTGGCCTCAAACTTGGCATCCTCCTGGCTCAGCCTCTGCAGTCACTGCAATTGTAGATAAGTGCCACTGTGCCTGGCCATTTTTAAGTGGTACATAATTGTACATGTTTATGAGGTACTGTGATATATTATTACAGTGTGATAATACATGTCGAAAATATGTAAGGTCAGATCAGGGTACCTGCCTATCCATCACCTCAGATGTTTATCTTTTCTTTGTGGTGGGAAGACCCAGATCTTCTAGCCTGATGAGGTGGACACACCCCTATAATCCAGAGACTCAGAAGGGTGAGGCAGGAGGATCACACGTTTGAGGCCAGCCTGGGCAACTTAGGGAGAACCTATCTCAAGAACAAACAGGACTGGGGGTGCTGCTGTTCCGGAGACGTGCCCAGGTCCTGGCCACCGGTGTTTCTGGAATCATCACAGGTGAACGACACAGCCCGGGCCTTCTCTGAGGGATTTTCCGAACTTGGATGTTTCCACCAGCTAATTTCACCTTGTCCCCTGCCTGCCCCACCCTTCTCGTGCCCTAATTCTAGCGTCCATGGTCTTCCTGTTTGAGCTCAGTGACCTTGTGGACCTCAGCCCGTGGGACCCTGTTCACCTACTGCCTGGTAGTCTTCTGCGCTGGTCCTCAGGTGAGTGTTGCATCGGGATTGCAGCGGATATATGAGAAAAAACAAAGGACTGAGGAAGAGGGCAGCGCCAATCAGTGACCAATCAAACAGGGAAAAACTCCACTGACCCTTACGTCCACCTATCACTCAGAAGGACCCCCGCCCATTCGGGCCTATAAAGACCCCGGGCAGCACAGGCCATGTGCAATTTTCTCAGGCTCCCTACCCTGACCTTGGTGTGTGTGTTTGTGTGTGTGTGTGTGTGTGTGTGTGTGTGTGTTGGGGGAGGGGGGCTGGGAATTTTACCCAGAGCCAAATGCCAATAAAACTTGCTCCACGCTTTCCACTTTCCGTTTGCTTTTGGTTGTCCACTAACCGTGCCCCCGAGCTTACATTTGGTGCAGAAACCTGTTCCGTCCAGCGGAACCGGTGCGGGGAAAGGAGACACCACCAATCTTTAGTTGACGAGATTTATTGCGTCCTCCCTGTTTTTCTGCCTCCTTTGTTCTTCCACTATCTCCCTTCTCCTACCCTCTCCCTCTCTCCTCCCCCAGGCTCCTAGCTTATCAGTCAATTATAGCAAAGCTTTATCTCACCAGGAGAGCATGCAGAGGAATGCCAGCATAGCACTATATGGATCACGAGCTGTCCACGCGCGGCATGATATTAGATAGCCAATCCTAGAGCCTGGCGTCAACACTTCATAAGTCTCCAAGGAACTAGTAAGCAAGCAACCTTTTTGGGTACTTCCTTATTTTGGTAGCCAGTGCCCTTTGGCTCACTGCCAGGCGCCATCTTGTCCAAGATGGCCTTCAACAGAAATCTGGGAGGGTTTTCAGGCTTCCCCTCATTGGGGTTGAGGGTCACACCCTCCCTCAGATGAACCAGGAGATTCCATTCTGCTCCCTTTTTCTGGCAACAGACGGGGTAAGTTCCCTGTTTTTTTTTTCCCTGCGTTTGTCTTTCCAATCTTTACTATTACGCCCCATAAGCACAAGGTCTGTCCATTGCACGTGCCACAGACCCCCCACCCGTTCCGTTTGGGCTCTGGTAGCTGTGGAGACTTCCTAGCCTCCAGTTAGCCCCCCCCGTTTATTCCATTCTGGACCCCCAAAAGTCAAAAGACATTTTGGCTTTTGGCCCATCCACCGTTTTTCAGGTGTGCACAAGCTAAAATTGGGACACCTTTTTCGGCTTCTGTACATCCATTTGGGTTAAGTTGGACAGCTAATGGGAACCTCATTAGACCCCAAAACTCCTTTGGGCTGTCTCTACTGTAATTTCACTAAACTGGGACTCCCCCAAGACTTACGCCGTAAGTGGCTAGTTTTTTATTCCACCGTGGTCTGGCCTCAGTATATTTTAGATAATGGTTCAAGATGGCCACCAAAGGGCACTCACGACCATTTGCAAGCTTTTTTTTTTTTTTTTTTTTTTTTTTTGGAATTTGGCCTGGCCCGCCCTTCTACCTGTTACCGCCCAAATTCTCCTCACTGGGGCGGTCCCAAACCCCTCCCCCTCCATAGGCCAGCCTCCCTCCTCCTGTTCCTCCCCTCCTCCTGCAGATGTAGCCGGCCCCCCTCCAGAACGTCCCTCCACCCGCTCCCGTCCTTCTTCCCCTGTTAGTGCGCCCTCATCAGACCCTCCACTGCCTAACCCAGAGCTTCTTTGCCCCCTCCAGGAGATGGCTAATGCAGAGGGCACTGTGCAGTCCATGTTCCATTCTCACTGCGGGATCTTTCCCAGAGTGAGAAACGTTTAGGGTCTTTCTCTGCTGATTCTTCTACTTACTTATTTGTTTTTTGGGGGTGCTGGGAATTGAACCCAGGGCCTTGTGCTTACAAGGCAAGCACTCTACCAACTGGGCTATCTCCCCAGCCCTCCTCTACTTATTTTAAGGAATTTAGATATCTTTTCCAGACTTATAGTCTCACTGTCAGGATGTTTGTTTTTCTTTCTTCCCCTCTCACCCCAGACGAACCAAGCCGTATCCAACAGGCCGCACAGGACTATGCTGACCAAGTCCACTTAATGGACATAAGCCTACCCACAGGAGCAACAGCGGTTCCAAAAACTGAACCAAATGGAACTGTCAAGAAGGCCAGCAGGGCTGCCGTTATTGTGCTCACATGGTCCAATATCTCCTAGCAGGCATGCAGGCAGTCCCTAGTAAGATGGTGAACTTTGATAAACTGAGGGAAATTACCCAGATCCAGACCAGAATCCAGCTTTATTTCTTAACCGCCTTACAGAGGCCTTTACTAGATATACTAAACTGGACCCTGAATCTCCCTCTCACTTTATTTCTCAATCAGCCCCATACAAGAAAAAAGCTCCCGCCCGGAGTGGCCGTCCTCGGTGCTGCGGTGCGCCGGGCGCGTGGGCTGCCGAGGCGGCCGGGCCCCTGCGCTCGGGGCGCCACGCCATCCGTGTGTGCCCGCTGCCCCAGAGGTGGCGGTGGCTTGGTGCTCGCGGTGCACCGAGAGGGCCAGCGCGAAGATTCATCACCCATATAATGGACTTTATAGATGACTGTTTTATTCTGGATTTCATGGTACCAAAACAGGAAACATTCTTAATTTCTCATTTCTGCAAGTAGTCATGACTACTGAGAAAAGAATTTTTTTAAGCTACAACAGAATTCATTTTGGTACCTTTTATGGAAATCCTGATTTTTTTTTTTTTTTGATTTTTAATAACTTTTTGCTAAAGGTATGAAGAAGCAGCTTATCTTGTTAGGCAAATACACATTAATAAGAATGTCTAGAAGAGGATCAATCCTTCACCCCTGGACCCACTGGCTATTGTTGGGACTCACTTTGCCCTGTAGCTTGGTATTATTTACGCACCTTCTGGAATGTGCCCCTCAAACTGATAGAAACGCATCTCTTCCTGCTGTTGTCGGAGAAAATTGTGGTAAAGAGTATTATCAAGCCCTCCTGCAGGAACAAGAAGAACATTATCAAACCAGGGCAACCAGTCTGAAACGCCAAATTGCCCAACTAAAACAAGAATTACAAGAAGTGAGCGAGAAGATGAAATCATTACAAGAGAGAAAGAATATAGGGGCTAATGGCGTAGGCTATCAAGGCAAGAAAGAGCAAGCATCTAGTGATCTTCTAGAATTTCTTCATTCCCATATTGACAAAGCTGAAGTTAGCACAGGAGCCAGACTACCCAGTGAGTATGGGGTTATTCCTTTTTAAAGTTTTACTTTAATGAAAGTGTTTCAGTTGGAAATGGGTCTCACTCGTCATCCTGAAGAAAAGCCTGTTAGAAAAGACAAACAAGATGAATTGGTAGAAGCTATTGAAGCTGGCTTGGGGGTCATTAATAATTCTGGTGAAGATGATGAACAGGAAGATGAGGAGGGTCCCCTTGGAGAGAAACTTATATTTAATGAAAATGACTTCATAGAAGTTATTATTGCACTGAGAGAGATAAGGGAACACAGTATGAACTCTTTTTTAAGAAAGCAGACCTTATGGAATATAGACATGTGATCCTCTTCCGCCTTTTTGGACCTCTCATGAAAGTGAAGAATGAGATCGTTGATATTACTAGATCAATTATTAATATCATTGTGCCACTTGCTGAAAGAACTGAAGCATTTGCACAGTTTATGCAGAACTTCAGGGATGTTTGTATTCATCAGGACAAGAGAATTCATCTCATAGTGGTGTATTTTGGTAAAGAAGTTCTATCTAAAGTCAAGTCTATCCTAGAATCTGTCACAAGTGAGTCTAATTTTCACAATTACACCTTGGTTTCATTGAATGAAGAATTTAATCGTGGACGAGGACTCAATGTGGGTGCCCGAGCTTGGGACAAGGGAGAGGTCTTGATGTTTTTCTGCGATGTTGACATATTTTTCTCAGCCGAATTCCTTAACAGCTGCCGATTAAATGCTGAGCCAGGTAAAAAAGTGTTTTACCTCGTGGTGTTCAGTCTTTACAATCCTGCCATCGTTTATGCCAACCAGGATGCCCTGCCACCTGTGGAGCAGCAGCTGGTTCACAAAAAGGATTCTGGTTTTTGGCGAGATTTTGGCTTTGGAATGACTTGTCAATATCGATGAGATTTTCTAACCATTGGTGGATTTGACATGGAAGTAAAAGGTTGGGCTGGAGAAGATGTTCATCTTTATCGAAAATACTTACATGGTGACCTTATTGTGATTCGGACTCCAGTTCCTGGTCTTTTCCACCTCTGGCATGAGAAACACTGTGCAGATGAGCTAACCCCTGGGCAGTACCGCATGCACGTGTATCCAGTCCAAAGCCATGAATGAGGCTTCTCACCCCCACCTGGGAATGATGGTCTTCAGGGAAGAAATAGAGATGCGTCTTCATAAACAGGCATACAGGACAAACAGTGAGGCTGTTGGTTAACAAAATCATTAATGCATAACAGTCTGAGCCACAAACCAGCACTATTTATTTAGCCTTAATTCCAGTTCCAGATGCTGTGCCTCTTCCAGAATAGACTTGTTTATTTTTCATATTCTTTCTGACATTACTTTGGCAGTTCAACTTGATAGAAGAAGAAACAAGTGTTTCATCACAAAACCTATTTTGTGACAATACTGCACTATGGAATAGTAGACAAAATGAAATCTGCTTGTCCCAAAAGTAGGTTTGAATCAGTTTTCTACCTGATGCCCATGTTCTGATTGTATGTGGGATTGCATGCTTTGATGGCATCTGGTGGAGGGATGGAAAATGCTGGGCTGATGGTGGGTCAATCAGCACATTGCTTGCAGATGGGACCGAGTGATACAGATGAGGTGCAGGAATGGATATTATATCTTCATTTCACCTGCTGACCACTACGTCGGTCAATCTGATTTTTGTTTTGTTTTGTTTTTCTTTGTTTTTTTTCATGGTACTGAGGATTGAACCCAGGGGCCCTCTACCACTGAGCTCTATTCCCAGATCTTTTTATTCTTTGAGACAGGGTCTTGCTAAGTTGCCAAGGCTGGCCTCCAACTTGCAGTCCTCCTGCCTCAGCTTCCTGAGTAGCTGGGGGCATGCACCACCATGCCCAGTAACTGCTTCAATTTTAAAGGAAGAACTTTCATTGGTAGCTTAAATAATCCTTTTTTTACTGAAGCAGATAATAATTAAATGACACATCTGAAATTCCCAACCCATAAAGAGAAGGCAGAAACCAAAACCCCTTAACTTAATATTGCTTAGCCCTCAAATGTCTGTTTTTAAATAAGTGGATAATAGTAGAAAATAGTTTAGAATCTATGACTTGATTAAAAATGTTATTACACTATCAATATGTGGGGGATTAGTCGTCAAAGTTGCTATTGACTGTTTTGAACAAACAAATGTGGAAGCATTTTATCAGAGCATTTAATCATATTGGAATGCAAGATACTAGCTATGTTTGAACATCAAGTTTATGTAAGCAAGATACATCAGGGCCTTCCTAAGGAGGCTCAGAATAAACAAGTATAGTATGTATTTTTGCTTTGTATCATCTCATTTAGCATGGATCCATATGTATTTATTATCCTTTACTTTCTAATGTATTATATTTGCTGTATCTGTATTTGCATTATTATAATACTTTGAATTGAAAAAGAATTTTAGGGGAAGAAAAAAGCAATTTGTTAAGGTATATACCATAAGACCACTTTGATTTGAGAAAAGGGAAGGAGGGGAAGGTAGTCTGAATGAAAATCTGAATTACAGAGTGTTTTAGAGAAATACATACTTACAGATAGAATGTTTTAATTGACATATAAATTATATTCATGAGACAAGATGAATAAGAGATTATATTCAGATAGGACTATACTACATAATTTATCACACATGAACTTTTGCCAGTAGGTTAATTGCTAGGTTCAGAAATTAGAAGGTGAAAAGCATGCATAAATTTTTTATCCTTTGATTTTTAAAAGGGACCTACTATTTGTATAAAAACCCCTGAAAATTCACAGGAGAAAAATTAATATTCATTTTGCTCTGTAACTCATATTATGAAATGTTGGCAAATTCCAAATTTCTAGGTGCTACATGAATTAAATTTTACAATAACTTAACTAATTATTCTTACAACTTTTAAGTTGGGATAGTTAGCTGTTTTTAAAGATGTGTAAAATGTTCTCTGCAAAAATAATTCAGGCCATTGTCTCCTTTTTGTTTTTTTTTATTTTATTTTTCTTGTAAACAAATGGGATACATGTTGTTTCAGTTTGTACATGGAGTAAAGGCATACCATTTGCATATTCATATATTTACATAGAGCAATGATGTTTGATTCATTCCGTTATTTTTTTCCTTCCCCCCACCCCTCCCACCTCTCTTTTCCCTCTATACAGTCCCTCCTTCCTCCATTCTTGCCCCCCTCCCACCCCCCCATTAAGTGTCATCATCTGCTTATCAGTGAGATCATTCCTCTTTTGGATTTTTGAGATTGGCTTATCTCACTTAGCATGATATTCTCCAATTTCATCCATTTGCCTGCAAATGCCATAATTTTATTACTATTTATAGCTGAGTAATATTCCATTGTATATATATACCACAGCTTCTTTATCCATTCATCAATTGAAGGGCATCTAGGTTGGTTCCACAGTCTGGCTATTGTGAATTGAGCCACTATGAACATTGATGTGGCTGTATCTCTGTAGTGTGCTGATTTTAAGTCCTTTGGGTATAGGCCGAGGAGTGGGATAGCTGGGTCAAATGGTGGGTCCATTCCAAGTTTTCTCAGGAATCTCCACACTGCTTTCCAGAGTGGCTGCACTAATTTGCATCCCCACCAGCAATGTATGAGTGTACCTTTTTCCCCACATCCTCTCCAACACCTATTGTTGCTTGTGTTCTTGATAATCGCCATTCTAATTGGGGTGAGATGGAATCTTAGTTTAGTTTTAATTTGCATTTCTCTTATTACTAGAGATGTTGAACATTTTTTCATATATCTGTTGATTGCTTGTACATCTTCTTCTGTTAAGTGTCTGTTCATTTCCTTAGCCCATTTGTTGATTGGGTTATTTGTACTCTTGGTGTAGAGTTTTTTGAGTTCTTTATAGATTCTGAAAATTAGTGCTCTATCTGAAGTATGAGTGGCAAAGATATTCTCCCACTCTGTAGGCTCTCTCTTCATATTGCTGATAGTTTCCTTTGCTGAGAGAAAGCTATTTAGTTTGAATCTATCCCAGTTATTGATTCTTGCTTTTATTTCTTGTGATATGGAAGTCCTATTAAGGAAGTCTGATCCTAAGCCAACAAGGTGAAGATGTGGACCTACTTTTTCTTCTATAAGATGCAGGGTCTTTGGTCTGATTTCAAGGTCCTTGATCCATTGTGAGTTGAGTTTTGTGCAGGGTGAGAGATAGGGGTTTAGTTTCATTCTGTTGCATATGGATTTCCAGTTTTCCCAGCACCATTTGTTGAAGAGGCTATCTTTCCTCCATTGCATATTTTTGGCCCCTTTGTCTAGTATGAGAAAATTGTATTTATTTGGGTTTGTGTCTGTGTTCTCTATTCTGTACCATTGATCTACCTGTCTATTTTGGTGCCAATACCATGCTGTTTTTGTTACTATTGCTTTGTAGTATAGTTGAAGTTCTGGTTTGCGATAACCCCTGTTTCATTCTTCCTGCTAAGGATTGCTTTAGCTATTCTGGGTTTCTTATTCTTCCAGATGAATTTCATGATTGCTTGCCCTATTTCTGTGAGGTACATCATTGGGATTTTAATTGGAATTGCATTGAATCTGTATAGCACTTTTGGTAGTATGGCCATTTTGACAATATTAATTCTGCCTATCCAAGAACATGGGAGATCTTTCCATCTTCTAAGGTCTTCCTTAATTTCTTTCTTCAGTGTTTTGTAGTTTTCATTGTAGAGATCTTTTACCACTTTGGTTAGATTGATTCCCAAGTATTTTATTTTATTTTTTTGAGGCTATTGCAAATGGAGTTGTTTTCCTCATTTCCCTTTCAGCTTGCGTATAAAAATGCTGTAGATTTGATTTTATAGCCTGCTATTTTGCTGAATTCATTGATGGGTTCTAGAAGTTTTCTGGAGGAGGTTTTTGGATCCTCTAAATATAGAATCATGTCATCCGCAAATAGTGACAGCTTAAGTTCCTCTTTTCCTATTCGTATCCCTTTAATTTCTTTAGTCTGTCTAATCGCTCTGGCTAGAGTTTCGAGGACAATGTTGAATAGAAGTGGTGAAAGAGGACATCCCTGTCTTGTTCCCGTTTTTAAAGGGAATGGTTTCAGTTTTTCTCCATTAAGAATGATGTTGGCCATGGGCTTAGCATAAATAGCCTTTACAATGTTCAGGTATGTTCCTACTATACCTATTTTTTCTAGTGTTTTGAGCATGAAGGGGTGTTGTATTTTGCCAAATGCTTTTTCTGTGTCAATTGAAATAACCATATGATTCTTCTCCTTAAGTCTATTGACATGATGGATTACGTTTATTGATTTACGAATGTGGAACCATCCTTGCATTCCAGGGATGAACCCCACTTGATCGTGGTGCACAATTTTCTTAATATGTTTTTGGATACGGTTTGCCAATATTTTGTTAAGGATCTTTGCATCTATATTCATCAAGGATATTGGTCTAAAATTTTCTTTCCTCAATGTGTCTTTTCCTGGTTTGGGTATGAGGGTGATATTAGCTTCATAGAATGAGTTCGGTAGGGTACCCTCCTTTTCTATTTCCTGGAATACTTTGAGAAGTATTTGGATGAGTTCTTCTTTGAAGGTCTTGTAGAACTTGGCTGAGAATCCGTCTGGTCCTGGGCTTTTCTTGGATGGTAGATTTTTAATGGCTTCTTCTATTTCATTGCTTGATATTGATCTGTTTAAATTGTGTATGCCCTCCTGGTTCAGTTTGGGCGGACCACATGTCTCTAGAAATTTGTCAATGTCTTCGGTTCTTTCTATTTTGTTGGAATACAGATTTTCAAAGTAGCTTCTCATTATGTTCTGTATCTCAGTGGTGTCTGTCATGATATTTCCCTTTGCATCATGTATTTTAGTAATTTGAGTCTTCTCTCTCCTTCTCTTTGTTAGTGTGGCTAAGGGTTTATCTATTTTGTTTACTTTCTCAAAGAACCAACTTTTTGTTATGTCAATTTTTTGAATAGTTTCTTTTGTTTCAATTTCATTGATTTCAGCTGTGATTTTAATTATTTCCTGTCTTCTTCTACTTTTGCTGTTATTCTGTTCTTCTTTTTCCAGGGCTTTGATCTGTACTGTTAGGTCATTTAATTGTTGACTCTTCATTCTTTTCTGGAATGCGCTCCATGCAATGAATTTTCCTCTTAGTACCACTTTCATAGTGTTCCAGAGATTTTGATATGTTGTATCGTCATTCTCATTGACCTCTAAGAATTTTTTAATCTCCTCCCTGATGTTTTCTGTTATTCATGTTTCATTCAATAGCATATAATTTAGTCTCCAGGTTTTGGAGTAATTTCTCTTTTTTATTTTGTCATTGATTTCTACTCTCAGTCCATTATGATCTGATAGAACACAAGGCAGTATCTCTATTTTTTTGCATTTCCTAAGGGATGCTGTGTGGCATAACACATGGTCTATTTTCGAGAAGGTTCCATGTGCTGCTGAGAAGAAAGTGTATCTGCTCGTTGATGGATGGAATATTCTATATATGTCTATTAAGTCTAGGTTATTGATTGTGTTATTGAGTTCTATGGTTTCTTTGGTTGGATTTTGTTTGGAAGATCTATCTAGTGGTGACAGCAGTGCGTTAAAGTCACCCAGAATTATCGTGTTGTGGTCTATGTGATTCTTGAAACTGAGAAGGATTTGTTTGATGTACAGGGATGCACCATTGTTTGGGGCATAAATATTTACTATCGTTATGTCTTCCTGATTTATGGTTCCCTTAAGAAGTATGAAATGTCCTTCTTTATCCCTTCTGACTAACTTTGGCTTGAAGTTCACTTTATCTGATATAAGGATGGAAACCCCCGCTTTTTTACTGAGTCCATGTGTGTGGTAGGTTTTTTCCCCTCCTTTCACCTTTAGTCTGTGGATGTCTTTTTCTATGAGATGAGTCTCTTGCAGGCAGCATATTGTTGGGTCTTTCTTTTTCATCCATTCTGCCAGTCTATGTCTTTTGATTGAGGAGTTTAGGCCATTAACAGTCAGGGTTTTTATTGAGATATGATTTGTATTCCCAGTCATTTGGCTTATTTTTGGTTTTTAAGTTGGCTTGGTTTCTCCTTTGAGTGGTTTTTCTCTAAGGTAGTTCCTCCTTTTGCTGACCTTCATTGTTGTTTTTCATTTCCTCCTCATGGAATATTTTGTTGAGAACATTCTGTAGTGCAGGCTTTCTATTTGTAAATTCTTTTAACTTTTGTTTATCATGGAAGGATTTTATTTCATCTTCAAATCTGAAGGTTAGTGTTGCTGGGTATAAGATTCTTGGTTGGCAACCATGTTCTTTCAGAGCTTGAAATATGTTGGTCCAGGCCCTTCTAGCTTTTAGAGTCTGGGTTGAGAAGTCAGCTGCTATCCGTATTGGTCTCCCCCTATATGTAATCTGATGCTTTTCTCTCGCGGCCTTCAAAATCCTATCTTTATTTTGAATGTTAGACATTTTCATTATAATGTGCCTTGGTGTGGATCTGTTGTGATTCTGTGCATTTGGTGTTCTGTAAGCCTCTTGTATTTGATTTTCCATTTCATTCTTCAGGTGTGGGAAATTTTCTGGTATTATTTCATTGAATAGGTTATTCATTCCTTTGGTTTGTATCTCTGTGCCTTCCTCAATCCCAATAATTCTTAAATTTGGTCTTTTTATGATGTCCAATAGTTCTTGGAGATTCTGTTCATGATTTCTTACCATCTTCTCTATTTGGGCGACTTTATTTTCAAGATTAAATATTTTGTCTTCATTGTCTGAGGTTCTGTCTTCCAAGTGGTCTAGTCTGTTGGTGGTGCTTTTCATTAAGTTTTTTATTTGGTTTATTGTTTCCTTCATTTCAAGCATTTCCATTTGGTTTTTTTTGAGACTCTCTATCTCTTTGTTGAAATGATCTTTTGCTTCCTGCGGGTGCTCTTTCAGCTTATTGGTATTATCATTCATTGCCTGCATTTGCTCTCTTATCTCATCCTTTGCTTCGTGAATCATCTTAATCATGTATAATCTGAAGTCCTTTTCTGACATTTCTTCTAACATACTGTCATTGAATTCTATTACTATAGAATCTAGATTTGTTTGGATCATTTTCTTCCCTTGTTTTTTCATGTTGTTCATGTATCTTCCCCTCTAGTGCTGCAGATCTGGGGTATTGCAGATTTCCCCCTATAGGCTTATAGTGGCCCTATAGGTTTCCAAAATCCTTTTCTTTAAGAGGAGATCAATATTAGGAGTGCCCAAATCAGACACTATGCAATCCTAGACCAAATAGCCCCTGACAATGAGCTTCAAGCCTCCAGCAGGCGTCTCAGGATGGGATTTGCCCCTCCCGAAGATTGGAGCTATGGCTTCCAGGATTATCCAGGATGGCTGCTCTGGCTTCCAAATGTGTTGGCAAATGGGAAGCTGCAGCTCAGGGGTGGACATGGTCAGCTGGAGGTCCTGGAGACAGGATGCAGTTGGTCCGGCAGTGGTCCTGGAGGTCGGGTGTGTTCTGTGTGGTTGTGGGTTCCAGGAGGCCCGGTGCAATCAGTTGGTCTGGGTTCCCAGTGATAGGGTGCAGTCAGTTGGTCTGGGGGTCCTGGCGGCAGGGAGCAGTCAGTTGATGTGAGGACCCCAGAGGCAGGGAGTGATCAGTCGGGCTGAGGGATCCTAGAGACGGGACTCAGTCAGTCCGGCCAGGGGTCCTACAGGCCCTGGCTGTTGTCTCAAAATGGCGGCAGCCACGTGTAATCAAACCTGCAGGTACTGTTAACAGTGAACTTCCAGGCAGCAGCAGGCAGCTGGTTTTCCACTGGTGGTCTGCGGTCAGTCTGCTGGCAGCTGTCGGATGATCGGGAAGTGAACCTCGAGCGTTGGGTGATGGATAGGGGTAAGGCAGGCGATGGACAGGCGAGAGGCAGGCAAATGGCGGATGATCGATGCCTGACAGTGAGCAATCTGCTCTCAAAAAAGGTGTTGATATGCTTGCAGATTGCAGGTGATCACAGCAGACAAATGGGGTAAAGAGCAGGGGATCGATAAGCAGCAAAAACTGCCTCACCAAGAAACAGATATCTTCTGCTTGAATCCAGCGTTGTGGAGTGACAAAGAATGCAGCCTCCCTCTAGTCTGCCATCTTGGATCTCACAGGAACATTTATATCATTTAAATGTCAGAGAAAAATCCCACCCATAAATGCTGCCGCTTGCTGCTGACCAGCGGGACAAATGACATGTATTCTTCAGAAGTTCACGAAGCAGCTTCCCATTGTCTCCTTTTTGTACACAGTTATTTATTATTAAGACCAGCGAATTATGGTATTTAAAATGAGAGAGGGGCTGGGGATATGGCTCAGTGGTAGAGTGTTTGCCTTGCAAGCACAAGGCCCTGGGTTCAAACCCCAGCACCACAAAAAGAAAAAAAAAAAAAGAGAGAGAACTTATTTGTAATGGAAAGTTGCAGCTTTTTTTTTGAGAAAATCAAATTATTTTACTTTTACTCCTATTTTTTAAAACTCTCTTTTAATTTAAAGATAGAAAGGATAGAAAGTAAGCAGTGGAATCGTAACTATTTTGACCTTAAATGATACCAATAAAGTATTTTAGTACCAAAAGTTAAATGAAAATTTATTTCTATCATAAAATGTCATAAATACAGAAAAGTACATAATAACCAATTGTGTATGAAGAATAATGAAGCAAACACCAGTATACTGCCATCTGGTTGAAGATACAAGATATCACCAATGACCTAGAGTATATACACTTACCCTCCATAATAGTCACCATCTGACTTTTGTGATAATTTTCCACTTTTTTTTTTTGTCATAGGTCACTCAACAATATCTCTATCCAGAATTCTGTTTAATTTACCCATTTTTAATTTTTTATATATTATTTCATAGTATGTTCTTTTTGTATAATATTTTTGAGGTTCACCCATATTAACCTCAACACTGGTTCATTTTTAGTACTGAATATTTCATTATGTGAATACAGTATTAATTTCATTGATAAATATCTGAGGTTAAAACAAAAACAAAAACAAAAAAAAAAAAACTCAAACGAGCTGAGGAGGGCCCTCAAACCCCTATCCGAGATCTGGTGACAATGGCCTTTAAAGTCTATAACACCCAAGAAGAATCAGCTGAATGGCCAGGGAGGCTCGTTTACAGAAAAAGGTGACTCTCCAGTCCCAAGCCTTGGTAGGTGCCCTGCAGCCTCTGGCTCCGGTAAGAGCTTCAAAGGGGGACTGGCAATCCTCTCCGCCATGGGCCTGCTGCAAGTGCAGATGTGAAGGTCACTGGGCTCATCAATGCCCAAACCCACGGCCCCCCACCAGGCTGTGTCCTCCCTACAAACAAGGAGGACACTGGAAGAGCGACTGCCCCATGGCTGGCCCCTCCCTAGCACCTCTATGCAGGAGTGTGACCAGCCGGGCAGTCCCTTCCCCTGAGCTGTTGGGATTTGCAGAAGACTGAAGGAGCCCGAACTTGGACCCCCATCACCCTCTCTGAGCCCAGGGTAATGCTTCAGGTAGCAGTTAAGTCCATAACTTTCCTCTTGGACACAGGGGCTACCTATTCTGTCTTGCCTGCCCACTCTGGGCCTTTATTTCCTTCCCAGGTATCAGTTATGGGAATTGATGGAAAACCCCCTTTCCCAAGTGGAACAGCTAAGTTAGCCTGTGCCCTGGAGGGACACCCTTTTATAAACACCCCCATATTGCCAGTAGGTAAACCCTCAGGAGCCTGTTGCTTGGTCCTGGATCTCCATCTAATTAACAAGGCAGTTATTCCCATCCACCCAGTGGTTCCTAACCCTTACTCTCTGTTCTTCTCTCAACCCTGCTACACTTCTCCCACTGTCCCCTCCTCCCTCAACCATCAGCCATTCATATCCACAGGTGCTGGAGGCCCTACGTTCACCTCCTGAAGACCTCTTCAATTATTCACTCCCCTCACCTGACCTAACCATCTTTGTAGATGGCAGTTCCGTGCTTGGTCCTGATGGACGCAGCTTATGCAGCTTATGCAGTAGTCACCACCGCCTCAGTTCTGGAAGCCAATTACCTTCCAGAAGGGACCACTTCCCCAAAAGCCGAACTCTTTGCTCTGATTAGGGCTCTAATTCTATCCAAAGGTAAACAGGTTAACATGTACACAGATTCCAAATATGCCTTCTTGATTGCTCACTCACATTCGGCTATTTGGAAGGAGTGCAGATTTCTTACCACAATGGGGTCACCAGATAGGAAGGAAAAATAGAGGGTTCTAAGTATGGAAATATATTCAGTAGAAGGAAAAAGAAAATGTTTCTGGGTAAGAAAGTCTTTGTGTGATAAAATACATGAGGGTTTAAGTAAGTGCTAAGAAAGTCTGTGAGTAAAAGACAAATTTCAACAAGTTTGCACGTGACAAAGTTGGTTATATGTATGAGAGACAATCAGTTAAAGCTATTTAAGGTTTTTCCTAAGATTAAATACTAATGTACTGATATAAAATCTATATGTTAAAATGACAAGGATCCCTTTAAAAACACCAATTTACCCTTGACATTGTGTCTGTTAAGTTTTATTTTTTAGAAACTTCTTAAAATGACATTTAAGAAAGAGTGCGAAGGGCAGTATAGGAAAATGGGACAACAGTGACTGAGATTGGGGTCTCTGATGACCTCATGGCTGTGGCATGTCTGGTGCCTGGGAGTGTTCCTGTGCAAGGGCACAAGATGCCTGGCTACTGTAGCAGTACCCTCTCTGGGGAGGCTCTGTGCAGGAGTCCTATCAGCTCTGACATTGATCTCAGGCACACAGCTCTTGGGCAGGATGGAATTCTTTTGCTAGATAACCAGTGTTTCATTAGCTCCCTTCTCTGGTTCCTTCCCACCTTACAGCAACTTTGGACAGTGGACTTTCTTGAGAGCTACGCAGAGCTCCTAACGTTGCACTTTGTAGCTGTGAAAAAGTTACACAGATGTCCTAGTCTTTGTAGCTTTCCTGAAAACAAAGAATAATGCTTACATAGTCTTTAACCTCATAATAAGACATATAAATAAAGAGTGCTGACATAACTTTTTAGATCTGCATTTCCATCAGAGAACAGAGCTCTATCTGATCCCAGCTTAATCTTCGAAATCTGTGTGTATACATCTTTATTTTCTAATCCTCCTTTGCCCCTCACTGAACTTGGGAATTTGGTCATGCAGGTCATGGCAAAAGAGGCAAAAATCAGCTTCAGAAACCGAACACTTTACCTAAGCATTGTGAAGAACCACGTCTTACCTGAGATAAGGCTCTGTCTCCCACCCTGCTGCATGTTAGAATGGCTCCAAAACAAACCAGACTTTAACTCATTTAAAGTTGTGTTCAAAAGTTCGATGTTTGTTGTAAAGATTACTGTGATCTCAAACAGGGGATATAATATATAACTCAGCTGAAATTCAAGATAGCAGCATATTGCTCACTGTCAGGCACCTATCATCTGCCATTTGCTTGCCTCTTGCCTGTCCATTGCCTGCCTTTCACCTATCCATTGCCCACCGCCTGAGGTTCACCTCCGGATCGTCTGACAGCAGTCAGCAAACTGACCACAGACAGCCAGTGGAGCGCCAACTGCCTGTTGCTGCCTGGAGTTCACTGTCACAGTACCTGCAGGTTTGGTTACACATGGCTGCCGCCATTTTGAGATAACAGCCAGGCCCTGTAGGACCCTTGGCTGAGCTGATTGAGCCTAGTCTCCATAATCCCTTAGCTGGGCCGATCACTCCCTGCCTCCAGGGCCTTCATATTGACTGCTCCTGCCACCAGGACCCCCAGACCAACTGATTGCATTCCGCCTCCAGGATCCTGCAAACAGACCAACCGCACCCCGCCTCCAGGACCTCCAGCTGACCACACCCACACCCCCGAGCTGCAGCTCCCCATTTGCCAACACATTTGGAAGCCAGAGCGGCCATCTTGGATAATCCTGGAAGCTGTATCTCCCATCTTTAGGTGGGGCAAATCCCATCCTGAGATACATGCTGGAGACTTGAAGCTCATTGTCAGGTACCTCTCTTGCATCAGGCTACTGAAGATTGGGAGGTTTGAATACTATATGATTGTTTTAGTGTAGATTTTATTTTTTCTCCTTATTGAAGAATTTTAAGTATTTATTTCTTTACTTTTCTCACTCTTTTCCTTTTGTTTACCTGCTCCCCCTTTCTCCCTTTTTGCATGCTAACAACCAACTTCTTTTGATTACTCTCTCACTCTTTCTACGATATAGAACTTCTATATATTTTTTTCTTATCCCATTAACAGCTACATCCTACACCCCTCCACATCCTCTTTGTCCTCCATTAGAAACTGTAGGCCTTATTGCAAATCTATTTGTTATACTGAAGATAATAATTGAACTCATTCTGCTTATTATGACAATATTGTTAATGTACTCATAGGGGTTATTTGGTCTAGGGTTGCATACTATCTGAACTGGGCACTGCTAATTTTGATCTCCCCCTTAAAGAAAAGGTTTTGGAAACCTATAGGGTCACTATTAGCCTATAGGGGGGGAAACTGCAATACCCCAGATCTCCACTGCTAGAGGAGAGGATACATGAACAACATGAAAAAAAAGGGAAGAAAATGATCCAAACAAATCTAGATTCTATATTAATAGAATCCAGTGACAGTATAATAGAAGAAATGTCAGAAAAGGACTTCAGATTATACATGATTAAGATGATTTGTGAAGCAAAGGATGAGTTAAGAGAGCAAATGCAGGCAATGAATGATCACTCCAATAAGCAGTTAAAAGAGCAACTGTAGGAAGCAAAAGCTCATTTCAACAAACAGAGATAAAACAAACAAACAAACAAACAAACAAACAAAAAAACCCAAACAGAAATCCTTGAAATGAAGGAAACAATAAACCAAATAAAAAACTCAATGGAAAGCATCACCAAAAGATAGACCACTTGGAAGACAGAACCTCAGACAATGAAGGCAAAATATTTAATCCTGAAAATAAAGTTGCCCAAACAGAGAATGGTAAGAAATCATGAACAGAATCTCCAAGAACTATGGGACATCCTGAAAAGACCAAACTTAAGAATTACTGGGATTGAGGAAGGCACAGAGATACAAACCAAAGGAATGAACAACCTATTCGATGAAATAATACCAGAAAATTTCCCAAACCTGAAGAATGAAATGGAAAATCAAATACAAGAGGCTTACAGAACACCAAATGCACAGAATCACAACAGATCCACACCAAGGCACATTATAATGAAAATGTCTAACATTCAACATAAAGATAGGATTTTGAAGGCTGCGAGAGAAAAGCATCAGATTACATATAGGGGGAGACCAATACGGATAGCAGCCGACTTCACAACCCAGACTCTAAAAACTAGAAGGGCCTGGACCAACATATTTCAAGCTCTGAAAGAACATGGTTGTCAACCAAGAATCCTATACTCAGCAAAAGTAACCTTCAGATTTGAAGATGAAATAAAATCCTTCCATAATAAACAAAAGTTAAAAGAACTTACAAATAGAAAGCCTGTACTACAGAATATTCTCAACAAAATATTCCATGAAATTCAAGATAGCTATTACACAAACCAAATGGTTTACAGTTAGTGATTCCATTTTATATTTTCCTTGTAAACTCTGTAACTGTTGCCTGATTAATTTTCTGCAGAAGAACTGCTTCAAGAGCAAACAACATAAATTAACTTGAAATAGTAAGCCATCACCAATAGGACAGATAATACAGACCCCCCAATTAGATAAAAAGGGGGTGAATAACTGTAAAATTATAGACAGTAAAGTTAAAGCTCAGTACTCTTACTTTATGACTGGTGAGACTAACTTGCTGGATGTTTAAGATCAAACTTAGAGATGGAGATTAAAACAAAGGGGCCAAAATAAAACAAAACAAAACAAAATAAAAAATAAAAAACAAAAAACAGTATTTGGTTTTTACCCTGAGGGTCAGCCTGAATCTAGGGAATGAGAGAACTTCTCTAAGGAGCTTTGCAACTCTGGGTCACACAACCTCCTGATCAGGGAGATGGATGAGGCCACTGGAGAATGAACGGCCAATCAGTGCATCTGCTGCAGAGGAGGGTCATTGGAAAAGGGAGACATCCTTGATGCTTCCAAGGGAAGCCACCTCATCAAGGAGACCCTGTCTAACAAATGGCATTAACGGAGCTAAGAAACTGCTCTTATGTTTCCTACGAGTGAACCCTGTGGGAACTCAGCCGACTCTTTAACAAGACAGAAATAGGTCAATTTGACCAGCTTGGTCTTAAACACCTAGCAAAACAGTTAAAACTGAAATATAGCCATTCTTGGGCACTTAAAAGAAACAATAGTTAAATGCAACCTAAGATGTACACTTGAGTTAACCCCCTAGAATAAATAAAGACTGGAAGCTACAGGAGAGAGATTCTTAGGCAGATGTACCTGCTAACTGTCAAGAGAAACTGCCAGAATCAGGAGTTTTTAGTTTGTTTAAGGACTACAGATCCTCCTAAGGTACACAGGTAGGCTTAATCTATGCTTGCTAGTATGATTATCTAGCCTTAAGTCACAGGAATATAGAGATCTCTACTAACCACAGGCTATACCAACAAGAGGACTTGGTTATGCAGTCACTGCCAACCAAAAGCTAGAACAGCAGCTCCAAGAGGTGGTAGGGGCATCTGTTGCCCCCCTGGCATCCTTACAAAGACAAAGAACATCTAGTGCTGAAGTTTCCTTACAGAACCGTCAAGCGCTAGATCTTCTGACAGTGGACCAAAGGGGAACATGTCTGTTCTTAAGAATGCTGCTACTACATCAATGAAACTGGACTGGTCCAGAAGAATGTCAAAACTCTCAGGCATCTGAGTGAAAGGCTGAAGCAACAACAATCAAATGACCCCTGGCCAGGATGGCTGAACTCCACTCTTGCCACCTGGCTGACCCCTATCCTGACTCCCCTATTTGTGATAGGATTTCTGCTAGTGATTGCTCCCTGTCTTCTCAGGTTTGCCCGGAACCACATGAGTGAGGTTGCCAGGGTGACCTACAACCAGATGCTCCTACACTCTTATAGCCGCCTCCCCACCGACCTAGAACCCGAACCTTTTTCTCCCCACGATGCCCCCTAACATGCAGGAAGTAGCCAGATGGACTCCGACGCCCTATATCACCAAAAAGGTCGGGATGGTAGGTCAGGATTGGAGAGAATATATGAGAAAAAACAACTGAGGCAGAAGGCAGCACACCAAACAGCAACCAAACGGGCAGAAAAACTCCACTGACCCTTACCTCCACCTGTCACTCAGCAGGGCCCCACCCATCCTGGCGTATAAAGACCCTGGGCAGCAGGGGCCATGTGCGATTTTCTCTGGCTCCCTACCCCGACCTGTACCCTGGGGGACTGGGAATTTCGCCCGAGAGCCAAATTCCAATAAAGCTTGCTTGGGCTGCTTTTTGCCTGCTTCTGTTTGGCCACTAGCCCTGCCCCTGAGCTTACAGGGAGATTCCCTCAGACCTGGACAAACATGCCGGGTGTGGTGTGGTCCTCTGGCCGTCAGCCTGGCTGTCCGATGTAGGATGCGGGGTGGCTGTCAATCTTGCCCTCTCACCTCTAATCCAGGTACCAGCCAGGACAGAAGTCAAGTTCTGGCGAGAATGAGAAAACGGGGATGTGCTTGTGGTGAATCCTGGACATGAAGCAGCTCTGAGGAGCCTGTGTGTCCCCTTCAGCGCCACCCCCACTCTGAGATCTGGCCAGCTGGTCTCTGGATGTGCCTCCTTGCTTGGTGAACTGCGGGGTTGCTCCTGGGATCTGAGGCTGACGGCGGGGTGGGAGTGAGTCTAGCCATTATGGGTGGGTTTGCAGGGATGTGGACAAGGGCCTGGTGTCCTCGGCTCTGGAGCTGGACCGCTCCTCCCCAACGTCCCTTTCAGTTCTCCTACTGACCATTCTGTTCCTGATCTAGCCCAGTGGCCCCAGCACCTGTTCTCTGGAGACCCAGCTTGTATGTCAGTGGTTGTGCTGCTGCTGCTGCTCATTGTTGGGGCAGCCCTGGTCATCTGGAGACAGGCCCAGAACTCCACCCCTCTTCACTTCAAGGTCGGTGGCCTGCTGTCCCCAGACTACCCACCCTGGAGCACAAACCTGGCTGTCCAGGTCTGAACACCAGGGAGAACATGGAGGGGGCGGGTTGCAGACACCAGCAGACACCCACCAGCCCCGTCTGGAGCCCAGCATGCAGTACTAATCCATTCCCATCCCATTTCTTCTGGAGTGTCCCATGGGGGTCCCTAGCATGGACCAGCACTACTGCACAATGTGAATAGGGCTGGGCCTCCCACCTGGGGGGATGGGAGCTCTCAGGCGGCTGGTGTGCTGAGGGCTCGGAGTGGCCCACAGGTCCCTGTGCTGCTTGTCCTCTCCCTGGTGAGCATCACTGTGCACGTCCACCTGATGATGCAGATGGCCGCTGGGACCTGGGTGCCATTCGGGGACTGGATGGCGATCGGTGAGCCACTTTCTGGGGGAAGAGAGGCCTTTTTTTGCGGGCTCCACAGTTCCCTATCAATTCTCTGGACCAGTCTGCAGCCTGATATAGAAAATCCTTGGGGCTAAAGCAGAGTGACCGCTTCCCACCTGGCCGCCTCCCACCTGGCTCTCCCACTTCCCCACTAGGACTTGCTGTCTGTTTTGGATATGGGATCAGGCAGAGCTTGGAGGAGAATGATCGACAGCCACCAGCCTCCAGCTCCCCCGCTGCTCCTGAAAACACCCCTACCGCTGAGTCCTTTTGAGTGCAGAGAACAGAAGCTCCAGGACGGCCTGACTTGCTGGACTGTGATGGTTGGGTGTGTTCTGAGCCCTCCATCGCCACTGAGCGCAGTGCTTGAAAAGAGGTTTTTAGTCTTTTTTAATTGACAAAAATTGTACATGTAAGACACACGGCGTGTTTTGATACGTGTAGACTGAATGGCTGAGCCAAGCCATGAACATCTTCATTTGCTCGGGTACTGATTTTCCTGTGGTGAAAACTTTGGGGATTGAACCCAGGGGTGCTTTATCACTGAGCCATGTTCCCAGCCCTTTTCGTTATTTTCTTATTTTGAGAGAGTCTCGCTACGTTGCTGAGGATGACCTCGCACTTGTGATCCTCCTGCCTCAGCCTTCCTAGTGGCTGGGTAGGGGTGGGCATGTGCTGCCACTAGGCCTGGCATGTGAAAACATTGAAGATCCCCTTAGCAGTCTTCGCATGTGTAGCACATGGCTATTTGTGATAACACGGATGAACCTGGAGGGAATTATGCTGAGTGAAATAAACCAGGCACAGGAAGACAAGTACCACATGATCCCAACGAGGGACCTAGGAGCCCGACTCAGAAGCAGAGAAGGGCTGGGGCATTGTGCAGCAGCCCTGGCTGCCAGCCCCAGCACTGGGGTGGTTCCAGTTAGCTGGCAGGAGTGAGTTCAGGAGAGCCACAGACAGCACGGGGGGAGGTGGGGTGGGGTGGGGGGTGTCCGTCAGGTACGGCTGCTCACCAGCCCTTTCTTAGGCTTAAGACAGGGCCTCACCAGGCTGCCCACAGTGGCCTGAAGTGTGCGATCCTGCTGCCTTGGCCCCCTGAGCCACCGGGCTTGGTCACAGGAGTGCACCATGTACGGTGCCTGGCTCCACATCTGTCAGTTGCCCAGGCCGTGCCCAGGCTCCTTTCTGCTCCGGCTTCTCACATTCCTGTTTCTGTTCCGCTGTGGAGTCCTCCCCTCCTCACTGATTTCTAGCCCCTTCTCGCCCCCTGCCCCCATCCGCTCCCATTTATGCAGAACTGGCAGGAAGGGCAGTACTCACCCATTTGGTTAGCACTGCGTGGCACAGAGGGGGCCCCTGGGTCCCTTCTGATGCTGGCATACAGTCCACAGAGACGGGGGTGCTATGAAGGACGAAGGCCTCTATGAGGCTCTCTGGTGTGGAGCATTGTCTCTGAAGGACCCTGCCTTGGGGCTTGGGTCTGACACCCTCCCCTGAACACGCTCCCTTGGGACTCGATCTGTAACTAACCAAACACTGAGCACCAAGTAGCTCTAGCTGAAATGCAGCCCCAACCCTGAGGAAAAGCAACCTTGTCCGGGAGCCTCTGCCCACCTCCACAGGACACCCTGGGCTGAAGGTTCTCCCACTGGCTGTGACAGCTCCCCTGCACCTCCCAGCCCCCCTCACAGCTCCTGAGCCCCATCCTGAGCCCTCTCTCATCTGTCTCCCAGGACCCGGCCCTGAGCTCTGGTCTTTGGTCCCCATGGTCCAGGCCCTCCTCTCTCCAAAACCAGTGCCCTGGGTGCCAGCCCTCCCAGTCTTGGCTCCTACGCTGGGTGCTCGGCTTTCCCCAGAGATGATCCTACCAGGAGCTGAAGATGGCCCAGTTCCCTCCTGAGTCTGACTGCTCCTTCTGGGAGAGCTGGCTTGGCTCCTGCCCCAGGATGACCACACCTGCCTCCCCTGCAGTGCTATGGACAGCCTGCTGCCCCAGTTCCCTCCCCGACAGTCCAGCTTGAATGTGGTTTTAAAAATTCCTTTATTAGTATTTTTGGACAATTGAATGACACTTTTTACTGTTTAGATCACATTTACAGAGTACAATGGGATGTTTTAATACATGTATACAACGTGGAATGACTGAGTCAAACGTGTCCATCACTTGCTTGTCGTCTGTGGTGAGACACTTGACACGCACTCTCTGCTGCTGCGGTTTTGACCCGAGCCCTGGTGACCCTGAGGTGCTGCCCACCGTGGCCTGACTGGCACCCCTGGAGCCGCCTGCTGAGCACGTTTCCACCTGCTTGTTGGCCGTCTGTGATCTTCTCTGGTGAGGTGCTTACTCTTGCCCCTCTGCTGCTTTGTTCTGACATGCGGGATTCTCCACATGTTCCACTGAGTCCTTTGTCAGGTAGGGGCAGAGTGGACATCTGCCTCCAATCTGCTGTGCGCCGTCTTCTCTGTCTCGAGGCATCATTTCACAGCCTTGCACTTCTGAGGAAGTCCAACCTGACCGCTCTGTGCACGCCCTCTGCGCACTTACGGACTGTCCAGCCAAGATGTGACTCACAGTCATCTTTGGTGCTTTCTGAAACCTAGATGTTCATAGTCTTTTCTAAAGTCACTGCATGCCAGGTGGTCTTGATAACTCACTAAAACACTAATGGTGATGATCACAAGAACAACAGGTGATAGATACTGATCCGAAACAACACCCCAGATACGTTTTCAGAGAGTTTACAAGTATTGAACATTTAATCCCCACAATAGCAGTTTAGGTAGGTGTGATATCCCTATGTACAAACAATGCACATAACATACATTCTACATATATAGACGGTCCCGATTTACAGATATTTTAACTTTCATCTTTTTCAACATAATGTGCAAGAAGTGTACCCAATACAGCCAATGATTTTTCAACTTCACAATGGCAGAAAGCATACCCAATAGAGCCACTGATTTTAGAACTTCACGATGGCGGAAAGCATACCCAATAGAGCCACTGATTTTGGAACTTCACGATGTCAGAAAGTGCACCCGATAGAACCATTGATTTAGAACTTCACAATGGCGGAAAGCATACCCGATAGAGCCACTGATTTTAGAACTTCACAATGGTGGAAAGCGTACCCAATAGAGCCACTGATTTTAGAACTTCACAATGGCAGAAAGCTGCCCGATAGAGCCACTGATTTAGAACTTTGCAATGGCGGAAAGTGTGCCCCATAGAACCACTGATTTTAGAATTTTGCAATGGTGGATAGTGTGCCCAATAGAACCACTGACTTTCACTTTCTATATAATATTTAATAAGTTTGGTGAGACACAGCCTTTGTGTTAGATGATTTTGCCCAACTTAGGCTAACGGGAACGTTCTGAGCGGATTTCAGGTAGGCTGGGCTAACCTATGATGTTTGGTCAGTCAGGTGTATTAAATGCCGTTGGGACTTTCTTTTCAAGTAGGGTGGGTTTGTTGGGACATGACCCTACTGTGTGCTAAGGAGCATCTGTAATGCACAGGGTGATGAGCAGTGTGCTGTGTGTCTCACGGTGGGTAGAGGTGGATGGTGATGACTGGCAGGGAACGGGTCATGGCTAACGGCCTCCCCACATTACACCAGCAGTTGTCCCTAGAATGAACCTCAATGAACCTCAAGTGTGAAAAGATGGAATGGCATTGGCAGGCTCTCTGCATTTGCTCAGCCAGCCTGTCCAGTAAACATGGCTGAGCATGTCGTACTCGTTAGGGAAATGACTTCTCCAACTCTCCAAATTTGCCTCTAGGATGACTTCTGAAATTCTCCAATGAGAAGAACGGCCAGTGAAGGCTTTCTTACGTTAAATTAAATCATGGGTTTCCCTTGTGTTGAGGAAGAGATGAATGCAGGATGGAGGCCTGGGTGTGGGTGGTGTTTGGAAGGTTTCTCAGCTGTTATGGGTCTTCTGATGTTCTCTGAGATGGTTCGCATGGTTATACACCTTTCCACATTCCTTACATGCATATGATTTTGCAATATGAGTTTTCTGGTGCTGTGTAAGCTGATGGCCGTGACTAAAGGCCTTGCCACACTCCTTACACTCGTAGGGCTTCTCTCCCGTATGAATCCGCTCGTGTTTGACCAGGCTTGACCCATAAATAAAGGCCTTCCCACACTGCTTGCACTTGTAAGGGGTCTCACCAGTGTGGATCCTCTCGTGCTGCGTGAGGTGGTAGCCGCAGTTGAAGGCCTTCCCGCACTCCGTGCATTTGTAGGGCTTCTCGCCCGTGTGGATCCGCTCGTGCTTCACGAGGCTCGAGCCCCAGCGGAAGGCCTTCCCGCACTCCCTGCACTCGTGCGGCTTCTCCCCGGTGTGGATCTTCTGGTGCTGCGTGAGGTAGTTGACCCGCGTGAAGGCCTTCCCGCACTCCTGGCACTCGTAGGGCTTCTCGCCCGTGTGGATCCTCTTGTGCTGGATGAGGCTGGACCCGCAGATGAAGGCCTTCCCGCAGTCCTTGCACTCGTAGGGCTTCTCCCCGCTGTGGATCCTCTTGTGCTGGATGAGCTTGTAGAGCCGGCTGAAGGTCTTCCCGCAGTCCTTGCACTCGTAGTCCTTCTCCCCGGTGTGGAACCGCTGGTGCTGGGTGAGCTCGTCGCCGCGTCTGAAGGCCTTCCCGCAGTCCTTGCACTTGTAGGGCTTCTCCCCGGTGTGGATTCTCCTGTGGATGACCAGGCTCGAGCCCCAGCGGAAGGCCTTCCCGCAGTCTTTACACTCGTAGGGCTTCTCCCCGGTGTGGATCTTCTGGTGCTGAGTAAGCTGATTGCCCCAGCGGAAGGCCTTCTTGCAGTCTTTACACTCGTAGGGCTTCTCCCCGGTGTGGATCTTCTGGTGCTGGCTGAGCTGGTAGCCGCGGCTGAAGGCCTTCCCGCACTCCTTACACTCGTAGGAGCTCTCCTTACCGTGGGGTCTCGGGTGTGGTCGCGGAGGTGTGCGCTCTCTGCTGGCTGGCGCTTTTCTGGAGCTGACTTTTACTGGACTGCGATTTCTCTCTTGGGAGCCCTGGGTTACTTCAGACTCGCCTTCGCGCATCCTGTTCGGGTGATGAGACTTACTTTTGCTACCCGAATTCCTTTTGTGAAGATTCATTTTGTAAATGTTCTTTTGTATAGCTAAACTCTTGGCCTCACATGAGGATTCCAAATCTGAAAGAAAAACAACATATTTTCCTTTACAGGAAAACAAAAACAAACCTAACTCCGAGCCAGAAACTTCAGTAGAACAGTAAGAATCACCCAGGGCTCCTGCTAAAATGCAGATTCTATCCTGGCACCAGACCGTCAGTGGGGAGGCACCGGAGCCACTGGGCTAACCTGTCACTTCCTGTCGGCTGGTGCATTTCTGTGAAAGAAATTGGGGGGGAATCTCAATAGGGAAGATGAAAACAAGAATACTCTGTGAGTGATGTGATGGCATTCTTAGAACATCCAAGAGAATCAAACCCAGAACTACTGTAAGAAAATATAAACATGCCGCTGGACATTTGTGTCTTGGAACTCAGCCATAAAAAAAGAATAGGCTTCTAACATTTGGGCAACGCGGACAAGCCCGGAGGACATTGTTAAGTGAAATAACAGGCACTTAAAAGTAGCTTCTCATGTGGAAGCTAGAGGAGATTTCAGAAGTAGAGGGCAGAACTGTGGGTACCAGAGGCAGGAGGGTGGGTGAGGCTGGTTAATGGGCACGAGATTACTGTTGGACGGGGGAGTAGCTTCTGGTGCTCCACGTCACCATAGGGGAACCACAGTCAACAACAGTCCATTGTAAACACCAAAGTGGATATAGATCAGAGGATTTAAATGCTTTGGCCTCAAACAAAGGATGAATGCTCGAGGTGATGGATGTGCTGATTATCTTGATTTGATCATTACACATTGCCTATGTGTATCAAAATATCACCCTGGGGCTGGGGATATGGCTCAGTTGGTAGAGTGCTTGCCTCACAAGCACAAGACCCTGGGTTCAATCCCTAGCACCACAAACAAACAAACAAACAAAAATATCACCCTGGAGCCAGGCGCGGTGGTGCAGCACGCCTATAATCCCAGAGACTAAGGAGGCCGAGGCAGGAGGATGTGAGTTCAAAGCTAGCCTCAGCAACATAGTGAGGCTCTAAGCAACTCAGTGAAACCCTATCTCTAAATGAAATATAAAAAAGGGCTGGGATGTGGCTCAGTGGTTAAGCACTCCTGGGTTTAAGCCCCAATATCCACTACCCACTCTGAAAAATAACTCTGGGTCTGGGTGGGTCCTCAAAGTACCAAAGACTATCAAGAGCAATTAACATAGAATCATAAGCAAAAGCTTGATTTCTTTGAAGCTGGCCATGGAATAAATACCCCAGGACTCCAGTGCATCCCTTGGTCACTAAGGAAGAGAGATAATTACACAGAGAGCCAGACAAAGGTGGGAAGGTAAGTGGCGATGGGAAGATGAAGGTATGTAATGCCCTCTTCCATATGGAGAAACACAGAACATTCCCTTGGGAACGAGAAGCAGACGTTTAGCTAGTCTACTGAAAGGTGTTCCTGAAAACCAGAGCAGAGCGCAGACACTGGGGAAGCAGAGGTGAAGGCACAGAGGCAGATGACTTACCCAGTGAGACCAAGTTGCTGTAGTTCTCCAACATGACATCCCAGTACAGGTCCCTCTGGGCAGAGGTCAGGCAGGCCCACTCCTCCTGGGAGAAGTCTATGGCCACATCTGAGAATGTTATCGAACCCTGCGAACAGGATGAGAGATGGGTTTAGGACGAGCCAAGAGACCGTGGCTTCCCTGGGTGGGGTGCAGAGAGTGGGTCACAGAAAGGCTGTGGTACCAGGGTCTGGGGTGCAGGACCCCATGTGCATCAGACCCCTGCCGAGGCACAGAAAGCAACCCACACCCTGTGGGATTCATAAGATTCAAACCTGCCAGGTAGTGGACAAGACAATCCCAGTTCTCCTCTAGTTTACAGCAGAGTCTGCCAGTGTCCTGTAAATGCCCAACTGGTGCGAGTCCTATTGTATCTTTTTTTTATTTTATTTTTTTTATTTTTAGTTGCAGATGGACACAATAACTTTATTTTATTGGTTTATTTTTATGTGGTGCTGAGGATTGACCCCAGTGCCTCACACGTGCTAGGCAAGTGCTCTACCACTCAGCCACGACTCTAGCCCCTCCTTTCTATATTTTTAAGAAGGAACACTAAAATCCTGAGCTCTTTGCCTGTAATATCAGATCTTTTATTTTAGAAGACAGGGTCTTATATGTTTGAATATTTTCAAGCCTCAGATTCACCATCATGCCAGATTACACTTTAAATAGTGTAAATAAAATTAAAATAAAATTAAAAAAGGGCTGGGGTATAGCTCAGGGGTAGACCACCGCTGGCTCACTTGCCACTACTGGGGCTGGGAGGTGGGGAGAGAATGTGATTTCTGCCCACAGGCCCTCCTCAGCCCCTTCCAACTCTGCCCAACTGTGAAAGCCTTCCAGAGCTGGCATCTCACCACATGCTAAGACTGAGACCAGCAGATCTCAGAGTTCCCTCTTATGCACCCAGAAAATAAGCTCAGCAGAGAACCTGTCTCCTCTTGAGGTCAAGTGGGACCCACATATTTAAGGCAGCAAGTCACAGACAGGACTGAGTACCCCTGAGGGGCTTTGTTCCTGCATCCTCCAACAGATCTCTGGAGAAAAACCAGTGTATGCGAAACTGAGTAATCTGTTCAATGATTCAGTGAACCGCCAATGACAGACTCAGGCCTATCATTACCCAGAAAAAGGAAGAACTGGGAAGCAAGGGGATTAGAGGGAGTTTGCTTAGTTAGGCAGCTTCGGATAATTCACAATTCCACAAACCTGACTGTCACATTTCAAGAATGAAAGAAATACACGCTTACGCGGGCCATGGTGTCAGAGCTCTGGGCTTGACTGGTCATCCTGGGTTTCTTCCACCGAAGTAACAAAATTAGAGAGGTCAGAGCTGGGAATGAAAAAAGAGACATTAAAATCAGTTGCAACTTGGGTTCCCAAATGACCTAATGTGGCCTGGCTGCCCCATCCTTTCTTCTCAACACGCACATGAACACGACACTCCTGGGGTAGATGGAGAGAATGCTGGACTAAGCCAGGCCTCCCGGAAGCCTGGAGCCCAGCTGCATATAGCATAGCAGAGGTGCTTCTTTTTATTTATTTTTTGTCTTGAAGAGAGACTCAGACACTAGCTGGAGGATTTATGGAAAGTTTCCTGCGGTGGGGGTGGGGAAGGAGCATAGGATGTGGCAAAGAATTTGGTCTAGGAGCTGGGGACGCGGCTCAGTGGTAGAGTGCTCGCCTGGCCTGCAGGAGGCTCTAGGCTCCATTTCTAGAACACACACACTCACACACACTCACTCACACACTCACACACACTCATACACACTCATACACACACACACACACACACACACACACACTCTCTCACACGGTTGACTTTGGCCTTGCCCAAAGTGGTCTGGCCTTTGTCACCAGACTCTGTTCTGTAAGATAACCGGTCACACCTGATAGAAATGCCTTTCTTTGTTTCAGCCGGGGGCTGACCACACTGGAGAGACCAATCTGGTGATTCAGGTGGCCTGGGAGACACGGGAGCCGTGGACCTGGAGACTGAAAACCATGCAGAAAACCAGTCCCGTCCATTGCTGAAGTCCACGGCAGCACCGCGATGCTGGGCACCAAACTTGGGCAACAGTTACCAGCCCTGCAGTGTCTGTTTCCTCTCAGAAAAGGTGGAATAAGAAGACCGTAAGGGCTGGGGCTGGGGCTCAGTGGCAGAGCGCTTGCCTAGCGCGTGTGGGGCACCAAGTTGATTCTCAACACTTTATTTTAAATACGTGAATAAAATAAAGTTCTCTCAACATCTAAAAAATATTTTTAAAAAAGATTATAAGCTAAAACTGTCTCAATTATAAGTAAGATGATCTACCCCAAACATGCAGTGATTGATGCAAGTGTGGCTGTTATGGAGGATCAAGAACAGTACACATCCATTTCATGTTTCTACTTGCTGCCTATATAATCAACCATTAATCTTAAACTTTCAGAACCTCATCTCAGGAATAAATTCTTAACCACATTAGCCAGGGAGATTCTATGATACATCGTAGAGAAGATGTTCCCTCACCACAAACATCCAGGGGAGCAGAGACATGATTCTGCATCACAAATTTGGTTCAGAGACTCTAATCTGAGAAGATGACAGTTTGAGAATCCGCTGCCCTGAGTGTTCCAAGTGACATGGGAGACTGGTGAGAGACTGGTGTAAACTTTTTTTTTTTTTTTTGGGTGCTGGGGATTGAACCCAGGGCCTTGTGCGTGCTAGACAAGAGCTAAACCACTGAGTTACATCCTTGCTCTTTTTATTATGAAACAGTGTCTCACTAAGTTGCCCACGATGGCCTTGAATTTGGGATCCTCCCACCTCAGCCTCCTGAATTGCCGAGATTACCGGTGTGCCCTAAGGTACCCAGCTCCATGTGTGAACATCTTAACTACTGTAGTCCTATTCTTCTATCTTGGCGCTGTTCCTGTATCACCCATATCTATTACTGGTATATATGGATTCTGCAGATGTGAATTGTTCAGTCCCTACTTCTAAGGTACCCGGTGACATTGTAGCATTGTTCATCAGCACATACTGTCGTGTTCTTTGAAAGAAACATTCAAATCCCAGAAGATTTAATTATGAAAGGCTGTTGGGAGGTTTGGAAACATACATACCAAAATTTTAACAGTGATTTTTTTTTTTTGAAATGGGGTTTTGCTAAGTTGCCCAGGCTAGGTTGAACTTGTGGTCTTGCGGTCCTCCAGCTTTAGCTTCCCAGGTAGCTAGAATTACAGGCATGGCCATCGTACCTAATGATTATATGTACTTTGAAATTTCTTCTTTATAGCTGGGAGCAGTGGCACACTCCTGTAATCCCAGCAGCTTGGGAGGCTGAGGCGGGAAGATAGTGAGTTGAAAGCCAGCCTCAGCAATTCAGCAAGGTACTGAGTAACTCAGTGAGACCCCTGTCTCTAAATAAAATACAAAACAGGGCTGGGGAGGTGGCTCAGTGGTTGAGTGCCCCTGAGCTCATTCCCTGGTATCCCCCCACAAAAAAAAAAAAAAAAAAAAAAAAAAAAAAAAAAAAAAAGAAAAGAAAGAAAGAAAAAAAAATTCTTCTTTATGGGCTCCTTGGGGGATTGAATTATTTTACAGCAGGTCAGTATTAATTTCATTACAAGAAATAACACAAAGAATAAAAGGGAGCCTGGGGGTGAAGCTTAGTAGAACACTTGCCTGGCATGTGGGAGGCCCTGGGTTCAGTCCCCAGGACCACACGCCCCCAGTGCTTGCCTAGAAAAAGGGTCATGTTGGCAGCGAGCAGGTACACCGGAGTCATCAGTCAAACTGACTAGTCAGGTCTGTGTGAGGCAGAATCCTTCTCTCGAAGATGTCCACAGGGCGATTCTGGCACTGTGAATATGTTACCTTAATGGCAAAGGGGAGTTAAAGCTGCAGATGGACTTAAAATTGCTAGCCTTTGAACTTTAAAATAGGAAAGATTATCCTGAATTATCTCAGTGAGCCCAATGTAACCACAAGTTTCCTTACAGCAGCACAATTCACAATAGCTAGATAGGGGAATCAACCTAGAAGCCCTTCAGTAGATGAATGGATGAAGAAACTGTGGTATATATACACAATGGAGTATCATTCAGCCATTAAAAAGAATATAATCATGGCATTTGCAGGTAAACGAATGGAGTTGGAGAATATCATGCTAAGTGAGATAAGCCAATCCCAACAAACCAAAGGCTGAATGTTTTCTCTGCTAAGTGGATGCTGATAAAAAATGGGGGTGGGGGTTGTAAGGCAAGAATGGAGGGATGTTGGACTGTGTAGAGGGAATTGAGGGGAGGGGAGGGGGCAGGGGGAAGGAGAGATGGTGGAATGAGACGAACCCTGTGTACACGTATGATTACATGAATGGTGTGAGTCCACATCATGTACAACCAGAGAAATGAAAAGTTGTGCTCCATTTGTGTACAATGGATCAAAATGCATTCTGCTGTCCTGCATAACTACAAAGAACAAACAATAAAAGAATTAGAAAAAGAATAAGGGGGGGTAAGAAGAGAAGGACGTGGTGGCACAGGCGGGGTCAGAATGAGGCGACAGGAAGGACCTGACTGGGTTTGCTGGCAAAAGAAGGGTCAGGAGCCACAAGGCCAGCAGTTGTGGGATCTTCTGGTAGAAACACGTCCCAGAGCCCTGTCGCCGCCTTGGTCTCAAGGGAGAAGGAGTTCAGATGTGTGACCACTAGGGCTGTGTCCCCAATAAATCTGTGGTAACTTTTATAGCAACAAAGGAATCTGATGTAGGCCTAATATTGCAAAAACGGTGTTGCTAAGATCAGTATCACCTCCCTGTTCTGGACTGTCTTTTCCCTGTCTTAGGAACAGAGGTCAGACCCTGAGCACAATCATGCAGCCGAGTTGCCTCTGCAGGCTCCCCACGGGCTGAATGCTGTGTCCCATCAAACTTCCTAAGTTGAAATCCTGTCCCCAGGATGATGGCATCAGGAGCGGGGTCCTAACGATGGCAGCAGTGCACTCGGGAGGACCGCCCGGCTCCGAGCTCTCCTTGGGCCACGTGAGGGCCCGGCAGGAAGGGGTGGCCTGCAGCCTGAAGGCTTCACTCCAAGGCCACAGGTCATGTCCTCATTTTGGCCTTCCAGCCTCAGAACTCCGCAAAACGGACCTGTTTCTTTAGCCATCCAGACTGTGCACTTTTTTAAGGCAGCCTGAACTAAGACAGGGCTGAAGGAGCATGTATGTGCAAGGTACATAGGAAGTACTCAGTAAGCATGGCCACACACACGCCTCTCCCCTTCACTGAGTAAGCAATTGAGAGGTCATGTTGGATATATTTACAAAACGTCTTCTAAATGAGTTTTCTGGATAATTGAAGGCTTTTGTGTACTATTGCCCATGACTATTAGCATTACCGTTTTGTCTCGCACATTTCCTCTTCGCCTCTTCATAGAACCCAGAGGCGTTTAGCCACTGCACCACATCCCCAGTCCTTTTTACTTTCTTTTTTTGATAGCATCTTGCTCGATTTTTTTAGGACCTTGCTAAGTTGCTGAGGCTGGCCTTGAACTTGCCACCCTCCTGCCTTAGCCTCCTGAGTCACTGGGATCACAGGCAGGTGCCACCATGCCTGGCACACTTCCTCTTCTTATGGCTGTAGATGTGATCCTTTGTAGCTCCTATGCATTCCATAACATGCACATGTTATAACTGACAACACTAACTGTGGTCAAAGTAAAAGTTTTCTTTTAGGTGCTGGGGATGGAAGCCAGTGGTGCTCTACTATTGAACTCCATCCCTAGCCCTTTATATATTTTGAGACAGGGCCTTGCTAAGTTGCTGAGGCTGGTCTTAGACTTGCAATCCTCCTGCTTCAGCTTCCCAAGTTCCTGGGATTATAGGTGTGCACCAACCACCCTGCCTGTCTAAGGTACACTTTCTTAATGCCATGGAATTACAGAGTATTTCTGTAAGGGGGAAACACTGACACACATTACTGTATAATAAACTAATGGTGTAAGTGTGAGTGCAATTTATAGTTTTGGAATGTAAGCAGGTAGAGCTCAAGGAAGGGGCTCAGACTGAGCTTCCTGTGCTAGGCTGTCTGAGGTGGTTCACTGTGTGACCTCTTAGTACACAGTCACCTTCACATGGATGTGGTTCATCGT
The DNA here is from genome assembly GCF_902686455.1 of Sciurus vulgaris. NCBI lineage: Eukaryota > Metazoa > Chordata > Mammalia > Rodentia > Sciuridae > Sciurus > Sciurus vulgaris. Next base: position 70,465,699 of record NC_136478.1, on the reverse strand, counting down.
CTGTGACCACCTAGGTTTTCCATGCAGCCTCTGCAGCTAGCATGTCCTGAGGACTAATTATTTAGGGGGTTGCTATATAGTTTTAAGTGTATTAAGAATTTCATCCTCATCACAACTCTATTTTCAGAAAGCTCAAAAAGGTTGAAAGAAGCTGGGTGAGGTGTGCACGCCTATAATCCCAGTGGCTCTGGAGGCTGAGGTGGGAGGATCGAAAGTTCAAAACCAGCCTCAGCAACTTAGCTAGGCCCTGAGCAACTCAGTGAGACTCTGTCTCAAAATAAAAGGGCTGGGGATGTGGCTCAGTGGTTAAGAATCCCTGGGATTAAAAAAAAAAAAAAAGGTGTAGGAAGAAGCAGAGTCAAGAATCACATGCTAATAGTCAACACTTTTGTCTCATGTGAAGATCTGAGGAAAAATCAAACAGGTAACTCACCTGAACCTTGACTTCAAGATGACCTTAGTCTTCCAACAGAGGATACTTTCTCTTCAGCTGGACTGGGGAAAGAGGAAAACAAGAATGAGCCACCAGGGTCTTTCTGCTGCACAGGCTACTACAGAAAACACCCTTGGAGGCACACCTGTCCCTCGGCCACAGGTAAAACCAACAGGAATAAGGCCCTGGGGTCTGAGTGTGTGAGAGAGCCCCGAGAACCAGGCTGGAACACTGAGGTTCTGGAACACGCAGCTGCTCTGCTGGCTCCCTGCCTCTGATGTCAGCGATCTCTCCCACCACAGAAGGAATTCCACTTGGGCCACCTCCTTTCATCCAGATAGCCTGTGGGGAGAACACTCAGGACTCTCAAGCTGGCATCTCATGACCATGCCTTTGTCCTTCTCATTAGTTATTTTCATGAGGAGATTCAGGCTCTGACATCTGTCCCCTGGGGCCCATTGCTCTCAGGTAGGTACTACTCAGTGGGAAGCAGGAAGGACACAAACTACAGGTTGCAAGATCACACATCTGTCTTCACCAAAAACGCCATCCGGCTCATGAGCCACCAGAGCACAAATCCATGCCAGACGTGGTCTCACAAACCCACACACCACCACGGACTGTACCTTGGCTCGTCACACCCACTGAGGCCCAGCCTGTCACACCTCCGGACACGGAGACGCGCGCGCAGCAGCCCACACACCTGTAGCTTCCAGAGTGGAGTGGCGGCTTCTGCCTGACTCTGTTTGGCGCCTCACAGCTGCCTGCGCAGACCTGGCTGCCAGTCCACACGGTGGTGCAAGTGCATTAGCGATCTGCCTGGCACCCCACGGTACTGGTGACGCACGCGGCACACCTGCGTCACCGTTACCGGGACACAGCCTGGCGTCAGTGCTGCACACTCCCACACAAGTGTTGCACGCGCGTTCCCCGCGACCCCGGGCCAGGACAAGGCGCATGCGCAGAGCTCGGGTGGGACACACACGCGCGCGCGCGCACACACACACACACACACACACACACACACACAGAACCGCAGGCATTGGTGCGGTGCATGCGCACGTACACAGATGTGTACGCACGTACTCAGCAACACGCGAAAGCGCGCTCATTCCAACTCCGGTTTTGGGCCCTTGAGTCGCCGCCCCCACCACCCGGTGACGTCGGAACTGCCCTGGCCTGCAGAGTGCTGCGTTTCCATGGCACCCAGGCCGTGCACCCGTGTCCCAGCATGCAGCGTGAGCCGGCCCTCCGGAAGCCCGCGCTGCAGGGAGGCGCAGCCCTGGAGCCCCCACAGGTCCAGACCTGCGCTGCACTACCAAAGATACAGGCCCAAGTACTGAGGGGTAAAAGGTTTTCAGACCTAATGTCACGGTGACGCAGTGAGGCGTCTGCACCCGTGGATTCTGCAGGTGGGGCGGACCAGCTAGGCGTGGAAGACGTGCTGTTGATACGACGCAGTTAAGCCGGTGATGGTTGGGTGCGACTCTACCCAACGCACACACCGAACCTGTCGGTGTTCTAAAGGTTTCAGTGCAACAACTCATACAGCGTTTGCGTTCAGCGTTTACATTGTAGTAGGTATGAATGCTCTAGAGATGATATGGGAGTGTATGAGAGGATGTGTGTAGGTCTGTACGAATGCGCCGTTTTCTACAGGGGTATTTCATCCCTGAAAAGAGGGTGGGGCAGGAAAACAACATGTCCCTGAACGCACCGCCCCTCTCCTAAACCTGTGTTTTTAAAATTTGTTCTTTTTATACATACAGGACAGTGGAGTGTATTTTGACATATTTTATATTGAGTATGACTTCCCATTCTTGTGGTTGTACATGATGTGGAGTTATACAGTTCACATATTCATATATGAGCATAGGAAAGTGATGTCTGATTCATTCTACTGTCTTTCCTATTCTCATGCCCCCTCCCTACCTCCCTATCATTCCCCCCTAATCCAGTGAACTTCTATTCTCCCTGCCCTTATGTGTATTAGCATCTGCATATCCACATATCAGAGAGAACAAGCAGTCTTTGGTTTTTGAGGGACCCGCTTATTTCACTTAGCTTGATAGTTTTCAGTTCCATTCATTCACTGGCAAATGCCATAATTTCATTCTTCTTTAAGGCTTAGTAGTATTCCATTATGTATACACACCACATTTTCTTTATCCATTCATTTGTTGAAGGACACCTAAGTTGATTCCATAGCTTAGCTATTGTGAATTGAGCTGCTATAAACACTAATGTGGCTGTGTGTCTGTTATGTGCTGATTTTAAGTCCTTTGGGTATATGCTAAGGAGTGTACACCTGGGTCAAATGGTAGTTCCATTCCAAACTTTCTGAGGAATCTCCATATCACTTTCTATAGTGGTTGGACCAATTTGCAGTCCTACCAGCAATGTATAAATGTACCTTTTCCCCGACATCCCTGCCAACACTTATTGTTGCCTGTATTCTTGATAATTGCCATTCTGACTGGAGTGAAATGGAATCTCAGTGTAGTTTTAATTTGCAATTTTCCAATTTCTAGAGATGTTGAACATTTTTTCTTATATTTGTTACTCATTCACATTTCTTCTGTGAAGTGCCTGTTCAGTTCCTTTGCCCATTTATTGACTGGGTTATTTGTTTTTTTAGTTCTTTATATATCCTGGAGATTAATGCTCTGAGTTGCGTGGCAAAGGTTTTCTCTCATTCTTTAGGTTCTCTGTTCATGTTCTTGATTGTTTCTTTTGCTGTGAAGAAGCTGTTTAGTTGATATCATACCATTTATCGATTCTTGATTTTACTTCTTGTGCTTTAGGAGTCTGATCGAGGAGTTTGGTTCCTAAGCTGACGGGATGGAAAGTTGGGTCTACATTTTCTCCTAGTAGGTGCAGCGTCTTTGGTCTGTCTAGGTTCTTGGTACACTTTGAGTTGATTTTTGTGTAGAGTGAAAGATAGGAGTTTAATTTCATTTTGCTACATTTGGATTTCCAGTTTTCCCAGCCCATTTGTTGAAGAGGCTATCTTTCTCCAATGTATGATTATGTGAATGCCCCCTTTCTGTTCCCAAAGTCCTAGCCAGGTTAAGAGAATAATGAGAGCAAACCTGGGCAGGAAAGTCCAGATACATATTATCTAGGACACTGCCTTTCTCTTGTGCACACTGGGAATGAGGGCAAGTCTGTGTTACCTGTGGAAAGCTACTTTTTCTTTTTTGGTACCAGGGATTGAACTCAGGGGTGCTTAACCACTAAGCCACACTCCCAGCCCTTTTTATTATTTTGAGGCAGGGTCTCATAAGTTGCTGAGACTGGCTTTGAATCTGCAATCCTCCTGCCTCGGGTCTCCTGAGCTGCTGGGATTACAGGTGCGTGCCACCATGCCCAGGGAAAGCTGCTTTGTACACCAGACCAGGTGCTCCCCTGATGCTGCTCACGCAGCAAACTCTGCAAGCTGATGGTGGCGACGTTGCTGCTTGTGCAGCCTAACTAACACGGAAACCTGAGTGGGGACGGGGGCAGAACTGAGGGCACTATGTCACACGTCCAGCTGGCTGTCCTGGACAGTGCTGTGCGGGAGGGGGGCTCTGCTTGCCCAAGACGCGTGAGGGCGGGGAGGAGCGCTCAGCCCGATGCCACTGACTCTCCTTGGCTCTCCCCAGTGAATCCCGTCTCCCGCGCCGCCAGGCACTTTCTCTGGCGCGTCCCCAACCTGCCCCATGGCCCTGGCACGGCTGGGGGGTGGGGGGGAACGGGACAAGGGACTTGAGAATGTGCGGATTTTAATATCTGCTCTTGCAGAGGTGGGTGTGTCTGTGTGTGAGATACCGAGGGGCAACGCTCTAGCTCGCCAGTCCCGTGCTTAACGTGTGTGCATGTGCTTTTATACTGATTAAGACATTCTCCAGGCGCAGAGAACATCCCTTTGCTTCGGCGGTACTGCCTGACTCAGGTCCTTTACTGATACCTCCTCAGCCCCCTACATTTTTTAAAGCTTACTCTCGAATGTGCGGGGAGCAGACATTGATTTTGGATTAGTTTGCCGATACCTTCCTTTGGGCCTGGCACTTAGCAGTCCCGCAGCGGCTCTCCGACGTCCCCATACGGCCGCGGCGGAGCACGGCTGGAAGGGCGCATTCCTTCTGCCTCCGCGCGGTCTGTGCGCCTTGAGCCTGGAGCCGTGTCACCACCCGACCAGCCCGGGCTCGTGGTCAAGGAGAGGAGCGAGAGAAGGCCAGCTCCCCGCCTGCGCGGGGCTCTGCGGCAGACCCGTCCCTGCCGTGTCCTGGGAAGTGTCCCTTCCCAGCCGCTCCCGGGCCCGCGCCCTGCTTCTCCCCAGGCCCTGACCCTGGCTGCCTGAGCTTCCCCCCTTCGTTGGATTATAGACAACGTGGAGGGAGCAGCTGAGCCCTAGAGTCGTTCCTCAGCTCCGGGTGTGGCCGTCACAGGGTCCGGGGGCCGCAGGCCCTTAGCCACCAGAGTCTGACTAAAAATTCGACAGCTTGAAAATCATATCAAGGAGTAACTGTAGTAGTCTATGAATGTATGCTTCAGCTTATTCAGAGAATTGTTTCACGAAAATCGATTTTTGGAAAATCTATTATTTATTTTGAGGTAGGGTCTTCCTTTTTTGCCAGAGACAGAGTCTAAGTTGCAGGTTGGTCTGGGACTTGTGATCCTCTTGCCTCAGTCTTCCGAGTCCCTGAGATCACAGGTGTGTGCCACCTGCCTGGCTTCTTTTTATTTTGAGACAGGGTTTTAAGTTGCTGAGGTTGGGTTTGAATTTGAGATTCTCCCACCTTGGCCTCCCAAGTACCTGGGATTGCAGGTGTGATTGGCTAGGGGGCTTGTTTTTAGATTATTATAGCGTAGTATCACAAACAGGACGCTACCAGGGATATGATTCATTGATGTTACATATACGTACACCCACACACATACATACATACATACATACATATATATATATTTTTTTTTTAATTTATTTTTTGTGGTGCTTGGTATTAAACTCAGGGCCTCACACATGTTAGGCAAGTGCTATGCCTACCATTCAGCCTCCAACCCTCCAGGAAATAAAATTTAAAACGAAATCAAGGCCATGTGACCATGTGCAGTGGAGTACACCTGTAGTCCCAGCAGCTAGGGAGGCTGAAGCAGGGGAATCCTTGAGTTTAAAGCCAGCCTTGGCAACTTAGTGAAATCCTGAGCAACTTAGCAAGACCCTGTCTCTAAATAAAATATAAAATATAAAAAGGGCTGGGGATGTGGTTCAGTGGTTAGTGCTCCTGGGTTCAATTCCCAGTACAAAAAAAGTCCCAAAAAACAAAAACCAAAACAATACACACAAACAAGAATTATCTCACAGTTGGGGACAGAATATATAAACTATGGATTGTTATGTAATGGTATAAAATATGTTTACTAAGAATGATATTAACTTGTATTAACCAAGAAGGAATTCAAGACGAATCACCAAGTGAAGGAGGTGAATTTTGAAAGGTCTGTAGGACTTGGGCAGGGATATCCTGGTGACTCTGACTTTCAGGATGTGATTCTAAACTCTGACAGGTACTGAGTTGTGTTTGCTTCCTCACGATAAAGACACTATGAAGGCTGAGTCTCTCTGCTATTGAGGTAATTGACATGGAACACCCACACTATGTTATGATTATTCAGTACAAATTGGCTGTTGATACTAAAAATCAATAACATTATACATCCCTTAATATGTGTTTACAAACAAAATCCAAGCCTGCCATTTCCTTCCTTCCTTCCTTTCTGTACTGGGGATTGGACCCGGATGCTTCACCACTGACCTACATCCCCAGCCTTTACTTATTTTGAGACAGAGGCTCACTAAGTTGCAGAGGCTGGCCCTGAGTTTGTGATTCTCCTGCCTAAGGCTCCTGAGCTGCTGGGGTCACGGGTGTGCACCACTTCCGCCCAGCCGTTTCCTTTTGTTCTTACATCAGAATATGTATGAGCTGCCAATATAATGAATGCAAACTAAATACAATTTTCAGAGTCTGATGTTAAGAATGAAATTCTTTTTATTTAGCAATATTGGCAAAAATGATTTCATGACACACAAGGAGGAAATGTTCTCTCTCCACAAGCAAGAAGGGGGCAGAGGCACGATTCTGCATCAGAAATGAAGCTGAGAGATGCTAATTTGAGAAGATGTCAAATTGGGAACATTGGCAAGAGGCTGAATCACGTACTCTCTCTGATGAGGGAGGTTTGTGTGAACATTTTTAATTACTCCCTTCTTTTTCATATATCTTGAATTTATTAGTTGTACAGTGTATATATTTAAAGTGCCAGGCCTCGTAGTATTGCCATGTTTTGTGAAACAAACAGGAACATCATAGAAAATCTAATTCTGAAAAGCTATATTTTTAAAATGTTTTACCATGGGATTAGTTTCAAATGACATGCCTCTAATCCTATAGGGTGTAACATGTGAGTGGCTTTTTGCCAGAAGACAAACATCACTGTCCCATCGTGCCTACAGTGTAGAAGGACCTTGCCGGGCAGGTCCTGTCACGGACTGGTTGGGAGAGCCTGCCTCATTTATGTGATCCGTTAGCAGGATTCGGTACTCCAGAAGCAGTAACGCAGACAAGCCTGGGGAAGCAGAGGACTGGGAACACCCTGCAACACGGAGAGCAACTATCTGCATGGTCACGGGTGGTTCTGACATTTTATAAATTCCTCAGGATCCTCAGATTTTTTCCTTTTTGCATCTTGGGTGCATCAGTCCCATTATAAGCAACGTAACCTAAGGGAGTCTCAGTTAATAAAAAGGATGAACACGGAGCAATGACAAGGTGGGGGGCAGCCAGGGCGCTGCAGGCACTGAGGAAAAACTGGAAGGACTGGTGAATGCGGCAGGGCTCTGGGAGGTGCCCACACCCCAGCTCACGAGCCTGGGAACACGTCATGCCACCTGGCAAGGGAGCTAAGGCTGAAGCTGCACGTGTAAGCTGCTCATCAGGCAACCATCCAGAATCGTCCTGGTGGGCCCAGGAGGGTCACGGAGGCTACTCAAGTTCACTGAGGGGCCAGAGCGAGGCGGACAAAGACGTGATGACAAAAGTGGCCAGTGGGCGGCGATGTGAGGACAAGGGGAGGACCTGCCTTTGCTGGGGCTGAAGGTGGAGGAAGGGGCAGAGGCCAAGCAGTGCAGCCGCTGCCGGGAAGGCAGGGACACACTCTGAGACAGACGCTTGCTAAGTTGCCCTGGGTTCAACTTTTTTTTTTTTTTTTTTAATCAATCAATTATCTTTTTTTGTGGTGTTGGAGATGGAACCCACGAGCACTGTATCACAAAGTTACATCCCCAGCCCTTTTTGAATAATTAATTAAATTTTGCAGTACTGAGGATTGAATCCAGAGGTGCTTTGTCACTGAGCTACATATCTAGCTATTTTTATTCATTTATTTTAAAATTTTGAGACAGAGTCTTGATAAATTGCCCAGGATGGTCTTGAATTTGTGATCCTCTTACCTCATCTCCTGAGCTGCTGGGATTACAGGGGTGCGCCACCATGCCCAGGAGATTACTGGTGTTTTAAGCCACCAAATGGGTGACTTTATTTCAGCAGCAAAGAAATGGACACAAGCTCTCACACTATAAAACTGAGTCAAACAAGTCTTCTCCCCGAACATGAACATTCTTTGACCACATCTCAGCAGCTGAATTAGACCCTGAAGACAACAAAGTAGCTCTGCTCCCTGTGCAGATTGAGCCAGGGGTTGCGCAGAACAGACAGGGTGTTCAGTGATGGGAATGGACTTTCCACACCTGGCCACGCTCCTTTTCCAACTGCAATGTCTAATGAAATGAGAATTTCAGATAATTAAAATTTTTCATGCAAGCAAGGCATGGTGGCACACACCTGTAATCCCAGAAGCTTGGAAAGCTGAGGCAGGAGGATGGTGAGTTCAAAGCCAGCCTCAGCAAAAGCAAGGTGCTAAGCAACTCAGTGAGACCCTGCCTCTAAATAAAATACAAAATAGGGCTGGGGGTGTGGCTCAGTGGCCAAGTGCCCCTGAGTTCTATCGCGGGTACACCCCCCAATTTTTTTTTCATGAATACTATCATTTATGACTATTAACCATCCATAATATTATCCTGCATTGTCATACAGGATAACTTCTCTTTTCAGTATTGTTGACATAAAAAAAAAGAAACGTCCCAATAACTGTCACAGCGGGGAATCTAAGGAGCTCTGATGACAAAATTAACACTTTGTCCTGGAGGGGATGCTGGAAGAGGTGAGCTTCAGGTAAGAACGAGGGAATACAACAAGTAGAAAGTGGGCTGTTAATTGTCACCGTGTCCCACGTTCTGAACTCTGGTGTAGGGAGCTCTTGGTATTCCCTTTGTCACATCTGTCAATCTCAAAGTGTTCTGTCAAGTAAAATTCATTAAAAGTAGAGAGAGACATCAGCAAATGGCTGGCTGGGGGTCCCTGCTTCCTGTTTCCACACTACTCTGCCACAGCCACCTTGGACAGCACTCTGTGGGTGCCTACAAGTTCAGGCAGGAATACGTGATACCCTGATGGAGCCCAAGACTTGACGGGTGGGGACTGCCACATCCCCCTCTGGCCTTGATTCCACTGCCGAAACTTCCTGACGGTGGGCTCCGGCAGAGTGGGGTGCAGTAGTGCCTCACGTCCTGGCTGCGCATCTTGAGATTTCCCTGCAATTCAGCTCCAGTCCCTCTTGAATGGGGTCCTAGATCGGTCTAGCTCACAGGAAAACGCACAGGGAGGCTGGCCAGACTGATTCCCAAAGGAAGGTCCCTGTCTACAGTCACGACAACGCCCACGGAGTCCTGGGTCTGGACCCAGGGCCTGTGGCTGTGCTTCAGGGGCCTTCCAAGGAAACGTCGGGTTGTGGCGACAAGTCTGCAGACCTTGGTCCCGTGGCAGACGCAGCGCTGGCCCTGACTCTCTCACCTGGCCCCTCTCGGCTGTGGTCGTGGAGTGGTCCTGCCAGCTGGGGGACCCTGAGGGAGGTGACCTGGTCAGTGCCCCTGTAGGCTGACCTGCCGAGCTCAGTCATGCTGTTGTACTGGAAAGCAGCCACAGAAATCAGCTCCAGACCATCTCAGCCACAGTAACACAGGAGGCTCACCTGTGCAGGGACATCCAGGATGAACACCTGCTGTTGCCCCAGAGAGGGGCCTGAAGGCCTGGGTCTCGGCTGCTGACCTGGAAGCAGCCCTAACATTTGGTTTCGGATACTCAGTTGTGGTCCATGCCAATACTTCTTGTCCACCCAGGGCTTGGATGATGCCACACCCATCTGTTACTTGGTGACAGGACTGTACCTGTGGACCCAGGCGAGGACCCTCTTCCAGGTGCCACCCCAATGGGCAAGGGTCATGGAGACAGATGCGTCTACCTGGGAGCAGAGAGGACCAGTGTGCTGCGGAGCACCTGGAGAAAGGCCTGCCAAGCATGGACCCCAGTGTGGAGCCAGTGTGGCCGAGTGACCTGGCTCATCCCCACTCCACTGCGCCCCGCGAAGGCACTCAGCCTGGAGTCCCAGGGAGAGGCAGCAGAGCGCGGAAGAGCCCGTAAAGACCACAAGTGGGGTGTGCTCCCTCAAGCACACAGACCCCAAAGGTGCAAGGATCAGGGGAAGCGGGAAAGTGTGGGCCCAGCAAGGGAGAGGAATGAAGCTGGAGCTGCGCGCCCAGAAGCAGAGAGCTGGCGGGCACCATGCCCGGGATCCCAGAGGTGCTGGAGGCCGAGCACGAGGACCACAAGTCCCAGGCCAGCCTGGGCAACCGAGGGAGACCCCGGCTCAAAATGAAGAATGAAAAGGGCTCATGGTATAGCACAGTGGTCGGGCACCCTTGGGTTCGATCCACAGTGCCAAAGGATAAGAAAACAACAACGAAAACAAAACAACCCCCCCACCACCAAATGGAGACCTAAAGACACCTGAAAAAGCATTTAAAACAATCACCTCACAGAAGCTCAGTGAAATGCAGGAAATAGCTAAATAAATCTGGCAAGCTGGGCACAGTGGTGCCCTCCTGCAGTCCCAGCTACTCTGGGGGCTGAGGCGGGAAGACTGCTTACCCTAGAGTTTGAGACCAGTCTGGTGAACAGCAATACCCTTGTCTCAAACAAAAAATAACATTAGAGCCAGGCAGGTGGCATGAACCTGTGATGCCAGAGACTAGGGAGGCTGAGTCAGGAGGAGCACATGTTCAAGGCCAGCCTCAGCAACTTAGCAAGAACCTGTCTCAAAATAAAAGACAAAAAGGGCTGGGGACATGGCTTAGGGGCTGGGGCTATAGCTCAGTGGTAAGCATCTAGGTTCAAGCCCCTGGACCCTTTCCCCGGCAAAAAATATATCATTAGCCAAAAAAACACATGAAGAAAAAAATTTAATGAAGAAATAGAGATCATTAAAAACAAAACCCTGAAATGCTGTCGCTGGAATATAATGATGAACTCAAATAACCAAAAGAAAACCAGCAGCAAACCTAATTGGCAGAAGAAAGAATTGGTAAACAGGTCATTTGAAATTAGCTAATTAGATGGACAAAAAAGAAAAAAAAAAGGAAATTGAAAAAGGGAAAAAGTCGTAATGATCCTATTGGACACTGAACATATGAGAATTTTGGAGGTTCAAGAGGGAAAAGAGAGAAAGGAACAGAAAGCTATGTAAAGAAACACTGGATCAACACTTCTGATTTTGGCAGGGATTTGGATAACTAAACTTCTCCAAGATTGAGTAATCCGAAGAATACTGCTTGATTACGTTGACCTGGTCAGAAGTCCTCCTGTCTGAGTCTGACTGCTCTGCAGGCTGTGGTAAGCAGGACTGGAGTGAGACGGGACCCCTCCCCTCCTGCTGCTCCCTCTCACTTGCCCTGACTCACCCCGGCATCCCGCCCCACTTCTGGGTCCCATGCCTTGTGGGCCCCTGGGCCTATCTTGTGCTCTGCCGGCTCCTGGGATGCTGCGGGGCAGAGCCACAGGCCCAGTGTTTGGGGGGATGGCCGGCTGCTGCAGGGGGTACGCATGAGGAACAGCTGCATGGGACAGGGGACACTCATGGGGTGGCACGAGGTGGGTGCCGTGGCGCGAGCCCGGTGCGGCAAGGACTGCCCAGGTGTGTGAAGTCTGGATGCCTTAAAGGCGCAGCAGAGGAGCCGCACCGTCAGGAGAGGGCTTCTGGCTTAGTTCCGAGCTCAGCTCGTGGCGAGGACTCAGTAACTATTTGCTGAGTGAATGAAGGAGTGAATAAAGTAACTACTGAAAGTGGGCAGGGAATTCATGAGAACGGTGTAGTTACTGGGGGTGCAAGAACAAATTCTAACTGAAGGCGTGCGAGGGCAGACTGAATCGCAGCACACAGGCAGAACCAAGAATCGAGGGGGGCTGGCATGGTGGCTCACGCCTGGAATCCCAGTGGCTCAGGAGGCTGAGGCAAGAGGGTCACAGGTTCAAAGTCAGCCTCAGCAACTTAGTGAGACCCTGTCTCAAAATAAAAAATAAAAAGGGTTGGGATTGTGGCTCCGTGGTTAAGTGCCCTCGAGATCAATAACTGGTACCAACAAAACAAAACAAAACACCCCCCCCCAAAAAAAAAAAAAAACAAACAAACAACTGAGGGAGACATACAGATATTTTAAGGGATTGGATAAATATTAAAAGGGGAGGATCACAATTGTCAAAACAAGGATGTCAGGAAAAACTGTTAGGTGGAATGGGGTGTTTTTGGAAAGGGGGTGTAAAACCACTAAGGGGACCTGGGAGGGCATGTATATGCCTGAAATTGGGATCGGACATGGCAAACTGCACAGGTGAGCAAAAGAAACCATACCTGAGAAGGGAAAGGGGAGAGGGTTTTCTTAGGAAGGAAGATTCAAAAGGAGAGTCTTGAGGTGAAAAGGAAAAGTTAGGGTAAAAGCTGGGTCTAGGGGGGCAGAATGGAGGACCACAGATGTGGCCTCTCCAAGGCAGGAGGGTTGCTTAGGGGAGGGTTCAAGTGGCCCTCCTGACCTGTCACTCCTGCTCCTAGATCCATGGAACCTAATGAATGACTGCTGCCCAATTAAAAAAAAAGAATTAAAAAGATGAAGTACCTCTGAGACACTATCAAAATAAAAAATTACAGATTATTAACATTAAATAAGGAGAAAGACGGAAGGAAGAGGCAGAAAGCAACTTCCCAAATCTTGGCTGGGATTTGGATATCCAGTTCAGGAAATTGCAACAACTCCAAGCAAGATTGATCCAAAGAAGAATATTTGAAGTACATTATAATCAAACTATCAAAAGGCAAATACAAAGAATCTGGATAGTGGTGACAGATAGGAGGCTCATCACATTCGAGGGAAACGCTGTAAGGTGAACAGTAGAGAATGCAACAGAGACTTTGTGAGCCAGGAGGGAGTGGAATGATGTATGCAAAACAGAGAGGAAAGAACTTCCAATCAGGAGTAGTATTCCCAGCAAAGCCATCCTTCAGAATGAAGACGATGACGTTTCAGGACACAGAAGAGCTGAGGGAGTCCATCACCCTGCAATCTGCTTTATAAGAAATGCTAGAGAGTTTTCAAGTGGAAAGAAAAGGATATTAAGCAACAACGTGAAACACAGGAAAGAACAGGACTCACTCGTAAAGGTAAGTGCACAACACTCTAGTTCCGCAGTGATGATCTATTCAGGAGGGTGAGGGAGGAGGGGCCAGGCTGGAGGCAACAAACAAAATACCTGCCCCCCATCAGAAGATAGCTGCAAGGCAGCTGTCACCATCTGTTAAAGGCTGTACCATCCAGAAGATGTGGAATTTGACTTAACATAATGTGGGTGGGGAAGAAATGGGTGGAGGTTGTTTCTTTTCCAATGCTAAGTTGTTATTAGCTTAAACTACAATGTTGCAACTATTAAAGATGCTTTATGGAGTCCTATGGCAACCATAAATAACAAAGTCTCTGGAAGAGACATAAAAGGTAAAAGATCAAAACATACTGTCAGCAAAACTGAACACATTATACAGGACGACAGCAAGATTGGAAAAAAGAAAGAAAGTTAGTAAACGATGCTCTGGAGGCTGAGAGGAGGATCGTGAGTTCAAAGCCTGGCTTGGCAATTTGCGAGGCCCTAAGCAACTCAGTGAGACCCTGTCCCTAAAAATAACAAAAAAGGGTGGTGAGGAGCTGCGGTTAAGTGCCACTAAGTTCAATCCGTGGTGCCAAAAAGCCAGTTAGTAAACAATGAACACAATGGCAGCAGAAGATCCTTGCAGGTCACTAATTACTTTAAATGTAAACAGATGACACTCTCCAATCGCAGTGTGGCTGGGGATTTTAGTTCAGTAGTAGAGCGCTAACCTAGCATGTGCAAGGCCTGGGAATCGATGCCCAGTGCAAAAAAGAGGAAAAAGAAAAAAGAATCCAATAATATGTTGCTCGCAAGAAACACACTTTAGCCTTAAGGACAGACAGAGAGTAAAGTGGGGGGCGGGGGGAATATTCCAGGCAGGAGTAGCTATGTTTATAAGACAAAATAGAATTTAAATCAAAACCTGTAGAAAAAGCAAAGGTCATTCTATGATTGTAACGGTATCAATTCATCAAGGTAATGTATAATAATTTGTAAATGTATTTGCCACCCCTGTCATCAGAGCACCTAAATAAATTCAGCAAATACCAATGAATATGGGGGAGAAGCAGACGGCAATACAGCAATAGCAGGGGACTTCCATGACCTACTTCCAACAACGAACAGAGCATCCTGACAGAACGTCAGTCAGGAAACTTTGGGCTGGAATTAAACTTCACACCAAACAGACTAACAGACAATGCATGGCATCCCATCCATCAGCAGCAGAATACACATTCTTTGGCGTGCACACAAAACCTTGTCCAAGACAGAGCATATGTGAAGCCACATAACAAGTCTTAGCTGATCTTAGAAGACTGAAATTAAATTGATTATCTCTTCTGTCTATAGCAGTATGATCCTGGAAATCAATAATAGGAAAAATGCTAGAAAATTTTAAATTACGTGGAAATTAAAAAACATGATCGTAAACACTAATGGCTCAAGGAAGAAATTAAAAGTGAAATTAATATATTCTGAGAATCTGGGTGTGGTGGCACATGCCCATAATCTCAGAGCTTGGGAGGCTGAGGCAGCAGGAACTCGAATTTGAGGCCAACACTATCAATTTAGTGAGGCCCCCCAAAACAGCTGAAATGTAGCTCAGTGGGTTTAGTCCCCAGTACCAAAATACTAGCAAACTGAACTCACAAGCACATCAAAAGGATCATTCACCATGATCAAGTAGGGTATATCCCAGGGATACAAGTATGGTCCAACATATATCAATCTATGAAAACGATACAGAGGAAGGACAAAAGCCACATGGTCGTCTAAAGAGATGCCAAAAAACAAGAACAAACACCTCAACACAGTAAGGCTAACCATCACAAGCACACCATGACAATGTAATTAAGACCAACATTGAAAGCCTTCCTTCAGGATCAGGAACAAGACAAAGATGCCCACTCTTACTACTTCTAATCAAAACAGTCCTGGAGGTATCAGCCAGAGAAATTAGCCAAGAAAAAGAAATAAAAGGCATCCAAACTGGAAGGAAGAAACTGTCTTCCTTGTCATTTGTCTTCTGCAAATGACATGACCTTATATTTGTAAAACCTTACAGACTACCAAGAAGCTATTAGAAATAATAAATGAATTCAGTAAAGGCACAGACTACAAAATAACACAGAGAAGTCAGTAGCATTTCTATACACTAACCATGAACTATTAAAGGAATCAAGACAGCAATATCCTAATAGTATCAAAATACAAAAACACCAAACCAAAACAAACAAAACCACTCAGGAATAAATCTAATGTAGGAGTTGAAATATCTGTATGTGGAAAAGTATAAAAATGGATAAAAGAAATGGAAGAGACCACAAATTAAAGAAGATATTCCTCATTTATGGTTTGCAAAAATCAATATTGTTGAAATGTCCACATTAACCAAAGTGATCCACAGCTTCTGCAACACCTCTCTCTTTCTCTGTCACACACACTCTTCCCTAAAATTTGCATGGAATCACAAAAGATTCCAAGTAGTCAAAGCAATAAGAACGAGCAAAAAGAACGAAGTGGAGGCTTCACACGACCTGAACTTGATATCTACTACAAAGGTACAGGTTTTGTACCCACGCATACCGGGAACAGTCTGAAGAAGTGGTGCTGGGAAAACTAGATATTTCAAGAAGTATTCACTCATACAAAATTCAATCTGAAATGCTTAAAAGACTTAAACACAAAACTTGAAAATGTAAAACGAATAGCAGGGAACACGGGGCAAAGCTTCTTGACAGTGGTCTTTGGAAATTCCAAAAGTATAGAAAAACAAAAACAATGAATTGCATGAAATTAAAAAGTTTTGCACAAGGAAAAAAAAAAAAAAAAAAAAAAAATCCAAAACACCCAGCAAACCAAAACCAATTCATTAGAGAGAAAATGTACAGATTAGTAGAAAATATATGCAAGCAATTCATCTGATAAGCAGTTTCTAATAGTCATACTATATAAGGAATTAACATAACCCATTAGCATGAAAACAAAATACCAGATTAAAAATTGGATTGAAGGCTTTGAATGGACATTTCTCAAAAGAACTCACACAAATGACTAACACGTATGTGAATAAGTATCCAGCATCACTAATAACTTAATGAAAATTAAATCCATAATGGGATGTTACACAAGAATGGCTTTTATAAAAAAATAAAGATAAGAAAATAAAAAGAGAAGAAATGTTGGCAAGGGAAGTGTAAGGAAAAGGGAACCCCTGTACAGTACTGGTGAGAATGTAAATAAATTAGTAGAGTCATTACCGAAAACAGTATGGAGAGCCCTCCAAAACCTGAGTAAGCTGGGTGCCATGTGGAAAACCTGTCACCCAGAGGCTTGGGAAGCTGAGGCAGGAGGATCACAAGTTTGAGGCCAGCCTGGGTTCAATCCCCGGTACCAAAAACAAAACCAAACAATAAAAAAGCCAAAGGTAGAACTACTATAGGATCACACTATTTTTTTTTTTTTTACTCAATTCAAAAGAATTCAAATTAGTATGTTGAAGAGACACCTACACTCTCATGTACACTGCAAGACTGTGGACAAGACCCAAAGTAAGGAATGGACCTGAGCGTCCATCAATGGTGTGAACAGATAAAGAATGTGATATACACACACAAAGGAATAGAAGGAAATCCTGTCATTTGCAACAAGATGGGTGCACCCAGACGGCATTTATGCTTAAGGAAATAAGCCAGTCATAGAAGCCACATACGGCATGACTTGATCAGCATATGACATCTACCAAAGTAAAAATGATGGAAACAGAAAGGAGGACTGTGGTTTAGAGTCTGGGAGGGGATGGAGAACAGGGAGATTAAAGTGTACAAAGTTTCAGTTGGACGGGGGAAATAAGTTCTGGAAATCTATTGTGTGGTTTGGTGACTATAAGGAATAATACTGTATAGAATATTTGAATATTACCAAGTAGAGTTTGAAGGGAAGGTATGTCCTAATCACCTTGAGCCAATCATTTCACAGTATGTACACTCGTCAAACCATCAAGTTGAACACCATATTTATAACTTGTCAGTTAAGTAAAAATTTTAAAACACCAACGATGCTTAAAAAATAAATAATTACAATAACCCATCACTCCCATGTTAAAGAAAGCTAGTGCTGATTCCATTTAAAAAACAGTCCCCTCCTCTTCAAACCACACACTAAGGTAAAGCGCTAAAATTAACCTCTAGGAGGTATTTTTCTATCCCATCAGCTTCTTAGAAAAGCAGCGCTCGCAAGAAGATTTGAACAATTTTCCCCATGGGTTTGTGAATACCCCCTGGAGAGGGTTGGTCTGAGAATACACTGAGGCCACTGCATGGCCCTGACACATCCACTGGGGAGGAATTACTGGGATAAGGTGCTATTAGGGAGGACACTGAGGACTAAGTAAAGTAAAAGCCCTACAAGTAATACAAACACAAGTCATTTAAGGAACAAAAAGGAAACTCACCTGGACCTTGACTTTCAGATGTGTAGATATTCTGCCTTACGATGCTTTTCTCAGCTGGCCGAGGAGAGAGAGGACAATGAAGCGACACCCGTGGCTTTTTGGATCACAGGTTACCTTAGAAAACACATGTGAAGGAACAGTTGTCCCCAGGCCGTAAATAAAACCAATCAGAAACGGGAGGGCCAGAGGTCTCTGGGGTCCAGGGTCTAGTACCTGTCCTGAAACACGGGCTGAGCCTCCACCTGTCTCCCCAGTCAGGCACCTGTGCAGAGAGAGCAGGAAGTGTGGATCTGGGGCTTCCTCCGGTCACCCGCGAGCCTGCACCGGGGCAGGACACTTCTCCAGGACTGCCAACTCCGACCCTGCTCTATTGTTTTTCCTCTTTGGTGTCGGGATCGAACCCCAGGCCTGCATGCTAAGCAGCAGCTCCCGCGCTGAGCTCCCCGCAGCCCTTCCGTGTCCCTGACCGTCACCTTTGGGGCAGGTACGCGGGCGCTAGGTGAGGGCGGAACGGCGGCTGAGCACGGGCCACACTGCCGCCCGTCACACCCCCTGCGGCCCGGCCTCCTCCGAGGGGGGCGCTCCCTCCGCGCCCCACGTCCCCGCGCCCAAGGCCCCGCACACACCTGTGTCGCCGTGGAAGCCACAAAGCGCGGCCGTCAGCCCAGGCGTGCGGGCAGCAGGCAGGCTGCGGGCTGCGTCGCGGGCACGGCCGCTCACCTAGCGTGTTCCCATGGACACCGATGACGCCCACTCACGCACCTGTGCCATGGTTACGGGGACAGCGGGCAGCGCGCGTCACGCCCGCCCACGACTGCGCCCGCCACCAGCCGGCGCTAGTGCGCATGCGCAGAGGCCGCGGCCGGGACCGGCCACCGACACGTTGGCCCACCGCGGCAACCTGCGCATGCGCATCTCCAGAGGCCGCGGATCGCTGGACAGTGTCCTCAGACACCCCGGCCGTATCTATGGGAACCGGGCCGAACACCAGCCTCCCAGCACGCAGCGCAGGGGCCCCGAGAGGCGCGGGGTCACGCGATGGGCAAGTGCGGGGGGCGCGCCCAGGCCCTGGTGCCGGTGGCGTCTGGAGGGCAAGACAGCGCAGTCACACTGGATGCCACGGGCCGCCCGGGCGGCACCACCCACTGCGTGAGTTTTGAATTTGAAACAAGCACAGCGGAGGGCAGGTTAGGGTCCGCTAAATAGGCACAGGCGCTATCTGCCAATGACATACTCATAATGGACAAATGACTTATCATGGATTACAAATGAAGACGGTGGGGTGAATGCATCTATTTCCAGAAAAATGTATCTGCAGGGCTGGGGATGTAGCTCTGTAGTGTTTGCAAACATCTAACTTGAGTGCTGATATCCAGGGAGCTAAGAACGTAGGCTTTGTGGTATGACCAACGTGAATCTGAGCAGTGACAGGTATCAACCTGTTTCCATAATGGCAAAACTGGGATTAAGATTACCACAAAGTATGGATTTCCTAACTATTATGTGAAAAGATCTACATAACATATGCAGTAGAGGTTGGTCATCCCTAGTCCAAAAACTAAAATTCCAAAATGCTCAGGATTTTTTAGATTAAAAAAAAAAAAAAAAAAAAAATTTTAGTACTCAGGATTGAACCCAGGGGCACTCTACCACTGAGCTAAGTACATCTCCAGTCCTTTTTATTTTTCATTCTGAGACCATGTCTCACTCAGTTATCCAGGCTGCCTCAAACTTTGACTTCTCCTGTCCCGGCCTCCAGAGTTGGTGGGCTTATAGGTATGCAGTGCCTGCCTGTCTGGATTACAGATGTTACCCAGGAAAAGTCTACACAAATACCTCCAAATCTGAAAAACTCCAAAATCATAAACATTTCTCTTCCCAAGCATTTTGGATAAAGGGTACAAAAAACCCAATTTTTTTTCCTTTTTTCTGATTCTGGGGATGGAACCTAGAGCCTGGTGTGTGCTGGGCACACGTGCTCTACTACTGGGTGATATCCTCAGGCCAGTAACGTGTGACTTAACCTAGGTTAGCTACTACTTTGAGATCAGTAACATCACACATTACTTAATCCATTTTTATGAAAGAAATTCAAGTCTATTTCTCTTATGCTAAAGTACATGCTTCCCAATTCTGCTAATTAACCAATGCTAAATAAAAACAACTTTCAAAGCCTGACTGTTAAGCATGAGATTCTTTTTAATTTACAACAGTAGTAAAACAGATTCTAAGACACATAAGGAGGAAATGTTTCCTCTCCATCTGCAACTAGGGAGACGGGGACATGATTCTTCATCAAAAATGTAGCTCAAAGAATGAGAAAATTCCAAATTGAGAACATTGGAAAGAGGCTAAATCATGTGTTCTGCAGTTTAGGAGAAACTTCTGTAAACTATTGTCATCTTAAACATTCTTCATACATCTTAGAATTTTTCCTTGTAAATGTAATCATGGTAATGCCATTTTTACAATTTCTTTTTGTAAGGCATCAGATCGATAATTATCATGTTCTGTGAAAAAAAAAAAAAACACTAAAATCCTGGATGACCTAACTCTGAAAAGCTGTCTTGATCATTTGCTGCTTTGGGATTGGCTTCAAATGGTGTATCTCTTATCCTATAAGGCATGAACATGAGGGTGTTCAAAGCAAGAGAAATATCGCTGTTGCTCTCTTTCCCACACAAGCTCACAGGTGTACTATGTACTATGACCCATTGCCGGCATGGATTCCTTTTACAAACTAAGATCTGGAGAGTCTTTGACTCATTTACATGATCACTTAGAAGGATTTTATACTTTGGAAATAAACACAACCATGCTTAGAAGGGGAGTGAGGATTGGAAACACACACATGAAAACAGCAGTAATTAGCTCTGGAGAGGATTACTATGGGTAATTCTGACATTTGTGAACTCCTCAGGGTCCTTAAAATTTTTTTTTTTTTTTTTTCAGTAGAAATCCATTATTACCATTATAAAATACACAATATAAAAGAAGGAAGAACAGATTTATGGGGGATCTGTCTTCTCATCATTAAGGAGAAGCCTGTGATAGGCAGAAGGACTGTTCTCAGAGATGTCCATATCCTAGTTCACAAACCTGGGAATATGTCACGTCACTTGGCAAGGGAATTAAGATTGAAGATAAACATAAGTTGCTAACTAGGTAACCTAAAGATAAACCATCCAGACTTATCCTGGCAGTCCCAGTGAGATCACAAATACTACTAAAATTAGATGAGGAGGGCAGAAGATAAAAGTGTGATGACAAAATCAGGGTCAGAGGAAGGTGATGTGAGGACAGGCGTAGTGGCACACTGCTGTAATCCCAGCGGCTCAGGAGGCTGAGGCAGGAGGATCAAAGTTTGAGGCCAGCCTCAGCAACTTAGTGAGGGTCTCATATAAAAAATAAAAAGGGTTGGGAATGTGACTCAGGAGTAGCGTGCATTTGGGCTCAATCCCCAGTACTAAAACATAAAAAGAATTAAAAACTGAAAAAAGGAGGGAGGTGATGTGAAGACAAGTCAAGGACTTGCCTTTGCTGGTGTTGAAGGTAGAGAAAGGGGCAGAGGCCAAGCAGTGCTGGCAGCCTCTTGAAGCTGGGAAGGCAGGGAAACAGGCTGGCTCCAGAGTTCCCAGGAGGAATACAGCCTTGAGCAGATGGGTTTGGCCCAGAGAGAACTATCAGACCTCTGACTTTTTGCACTGTATAATACTAACATGTAACTCCTAAATCTGGTTAGTTATTACAGCAGCAAGAGGAAATTCACATAAAGTCTAATAATGAAATAAAAGTGTGATTAAAACAAATGGCCTGGGGCTGGGGTTGGAGCTCAGTGGTAGAGCATGTGTGAGGCACTGGGTTCAATCCTCAGCCTCCATGTAAAAATAAAAAAAACAAAGGTAGAAAACAAACAAAAAGAAACCAAAGGGCCCTGGACCACTCTTGCAGTCTCAGTAGTACAATCACACCCTGAGCATAAAAGTGCAGCCCACTTGCCTGTGCAGGCAGAGCCTGAGCGTGTGCAAAGTGGAGAGTGTGCCTGGTACATGCCATGCCCCTCTCCTTCAATGAATCATAAGCTATCAGGCGCTGTTGGGTACTGTACTTTCAAAGGTCTTATAAAAAGGAATTTCTAGGAAGTTTAAATTTCTCGTGCTCCATTTCTTCATGTGAGTGTTGCTTGCTATGTTGCATTTTGCTTTCCCTCCTATGACTCTCTGTAAACATGAGTCTTCAGAGCTGCATAGTGTTATCTAACATAATGCAATTGTGGCTTGCGACCACTTCCATTATCCTGAATACTAACTGTGATCAAAGAAATCAATAGTCTTGATTCCAGTCCACTGGGCCTCGTTTCTTAGGGACATGTGCAACCCTTAAGATATCATGAAATTATAGACTTTATCATCTAAAAAACCATAATCACCCCTGCCCCTGCAACACACAAGTTAACTGCACCTGCAAACATACGATGAGTGTTTGTACAATTTACCTTGGAAAGTTATAGGTGGAGCTCAAGGAAGGGCCTCAGGCTGAGCTTCCTGTGCTAGGCTGTCTGAGGCTCTGGTTCAGTGTGTGACCTCTCAGTACAGAGTCACCTTCACAGGGTTGTGGCTATTGTGTGTGAACACACAGGCTTTCCATGCAGCCTCCACGGGAGGCATTTATTGAGCACTTATGCTCCAGTGGCTCATCTCTGGGCTTGAGGTATATTAACACATTTCGCCTTCATCACAATCTTCACACAACTCAAAAGCCAGGAAAAGGAAGGGACAGGATTGAAATCCTGATGCAACAGATCAGGATTAGCAAACTACTGGCCACAGGCCAAATCCAGTCTCAGCCTGCCATGGATAGCCAGAGTAATGAGCAGTTTTACATTTTTAAAGGGTTTATAAATGGAAATATACAAGAAGAAGGGAGAGGGAGCATAATTCTTTCCTGAAATGTGAGCTGAGCCAAGTGGCTTCCATTGAAAGAGTATGGGGAGGCAGAAGTAGTAACTTACCTCAGCTAGGTGGTCAAGGTCAACCTCAGTAGTCATAAACCAGATTAATAGTATGTATTCTTGCTATGATGAGATAAACATGGCAATTACCTCTGCTCATTTTACTGTAGGCCTAAGATCTACTCTAATCATGAGAAAAATATTAATCAAATTCCAGTAGAGGAGCATCCAACAAAATACTTCACCTTGGGAATTGTTGAGGTCATTGAAATTGAAGTCCAAGAAGCCACCGCAGCCATGATGAATCTGAGGAGATGTGACAACAGATGCAATGTGGTGTACTGGAGGGGACCCTGGAATGCCCAAAGAAAGTTAGGTAAACAGTACAGAAAATGGGATGGATGTCAGGCGTGCACAACTGTGCATGGCTAGGGCAAATTTTCACTTACTGATTACTGGGAAATATCTCTGCCTTTGCGCAGACCCCACTCTCAAAACTTCCACATAGGTGACACCTTCGCCATTTACCAAATAAAAGAAGCAAATCACCTTCGGTTTTTGCTGTGCTGAAACTAAAACTAATGGGAAAAAGACTAAAAATTTTTGTTTTTTGATTCCACCTAAAAACGAATCCCCTTCTTATCAAAACACTGTAAAATAAAGTGCCAACATTAACCCCAGGGGTACTTCAGGATGTTTTTTCTGGAGGACAGGTGTTCAGGGGAAAAGAGGAAGATGCACACGAGGCGTAAGCACCTTTCTGGATGCAGGCTACATCAGAAAATACCCTCGGAAGGCACACCCGCCCCGGGTACATCCTAAGATCAGTCTGAAAATGGAACTGGAGGGTCTTAGAGCTGCCTGGGGTTCTGAAACGCGAAGTCGGCCCTCTCGTAGTTTCCCATCTCAGTGCTTCTTCCCAACAGGAATTCTCCTCCCCAGATCCCCAGGTCTTTTCAATCGGGTTCCCTGCGTAGGAGTAATTCTGGTTCTGCAAGTGTCTCCAGCGGGCCCCGGGCGTGGGCAGGTGAAGTCGGGAGAAGCGGCAGCCGCCGGAGGCAGGGCATACGCCGCCCCTGTGCCTTCCCCGCACAAGCCGGGCCCCTGGCGGCGGTGACGCACAGAGCCCGGCGGCCTCACCCCGCGACGCCCGCACAGCCGGGCGCACCTGCGCCTCGGTGACTGGGACAGAGCCCGCCCCCAGCCTGCCACTCACAGGGCCGCACCTGGCTTCTCCGCGGCTCCGAAGCCGCGGGCAGGTTATTTTCGGGGCTCCTCCCTCGGTTCCTCTTCCTTGCGCCATCCTCGCCGCCTGGCATGAGGGTCCCTCCTGGGGTCCCAACAATGTCCCACTCCGGCAGATCCGCTTTCCGCCCCGCTTCAGGAGCGGACGCAGGGCTTGAGAACTCCGGAGGGCACCCAGGAGGAGCCCGGTTTCAAACTCCCGCCAGCCCATCAGACCTCCCGACATGCAACTCGGCGGGCTCCTCCCTGGGCCGTGCCCCAGAGACCTCTGGGATACGTAGTCCGGAAGCCCGGAGTCCAGGGAGCGGAAGCGCCCCGCCCTTTTTTCCCAGCATGCAGCGGTGCACCGCCCTAACGGCGCCGAGCCGGAAGACCTCGGGGAGGTATTCCCAGTGTGGGAATCCAGAGGCTGGGCACGTGTGTCGGGGGCCCTCCCTGACAGGGAGTGGGCAGGAAGTCCAGTTTCTTTTCTTTGTGTGTTGTGTGATTGGGGAATAGGACCCCAGGGCTTCTGGCGTGCTAGGAAAACGCTCTATCACTGAGTTCAATCCCCAGCCCTCTTGCCCACTTTTTTTTTTTTTTTTTTTGGTAGGAGGGATTGAACGCAGGGGCGCCTAACCACTGGGAAGCATCCCCAGCCTTTAAGTTTTTCATTTTGGGACAGGGTCTTGCCAAATTATTGAGGCTGGCCTTGAACTTGGGGTCTTCCTGCTTCAGTCTCTCCAGCCACTGGGATTATAGCCGCCATGGGCGTGGCAAGTTTATGTCTTCATGTTGAATAATTCAGTATTTCTTCCAGTCTTCTCGCCTAGTTTGTTTTGTGTCTGTCTTGATGTTATGTCTGCGTCCTTGTCCTTTGCAGATTATCCCTTAACTCAGGGTCACTGTTTTCGTTTGTGCCAAATGGTGACCTAAGCCCAGGTTTGCCTGAGCTCAACCACTTTCGGATTTGCCAGGATGTGAAGCCTGGCTGGACCAAGGAGACTTGAGGAAGCCGCCAGCCTAGGTGGGGAAACCAGCCTGGGACTCACACCTAAGGCCAGCAGAGCTCTGTTGCAGCATGCTTGGCAGTTCCACAGATGGGAGTGGCGGGCGCCTCCAGAGACCTGCAAACTGCCTGTGTGCACCTGGGTGGGGCTGCCTCCCTGGTGCTGAGGCAGAAACCTTTCCCTGTCAGGCATCTCAGGGCTGGTGGAGAGGCTTCAACAACCCTGTATGGAAACATTTCTCCACACAACACCTGTCTGGGACAGAGGCCTGCTACTGGTGTCTGTATTTCTTACTGGCTGCTTAAGATGCCTCATTGTTCTGCAACCCGAAAGTTACAGTCCTTGCTTTGAGTTCTGGGATATTCCAGGCGATAATTTAGCCCCTGGACCATTGTAACTGGTTTTCTGTCGGGGAGAATAAAGTTGCCATGCTGGTTATTTATTTGTCCCTGCATTCTTCTACTACCTTCTTTTGTGTTCATTTTTATCTTCTATAGATATTTTTACATGATTACCTTGGGCATTATATAAAACATCTCAATGCATACAAAACACTTCTCTACATTCCCCATTGTATGTTATTGATGTCACAAATTATCTTGTGTATTCACTAACAGACATGATTATTTTTATGTTTTTGTCTTTTAAAACACAGATCATAATGGAATGAAACTAGAATTTTTTTTTTGTGGTGCTGGGGATTGAACCCAGGGCCTTGTGCTTGCAAGGCGAGCACTCTACCAACTGAGCTATCTCCCCAGCCCTGAAACTAGAAATTAACAGCAAGAAAAATAATAGAAACCACAAACACATGGATACTGAACAGTTCTCTTTTAAATAAGGAAATGAGAACAGAACATATCAAAATCTGTGGAACATTTTGAAGGAAGTTCTTAGAGGAAAATTTATAGCACTGAGTGCCTACATTAAAAAAATAGATTCTAAATAAATAACCTAATGCTCCACCAAAAGACCTTCAAAAAGGAGGAATAAACTGATTCCAAAATCTATAGAAGATAGGAAATATTAAAGATCAGACCTCATTAATGAAATTGAGAATAAAAAACTACACAGGATCAATGCAACAGAGTTGGTTCTTCAAAAAGAGAAATAAAATGGAGAAACCCTTAGCCAAACTAACCAAAAGAAAGAGAAGACACAAATGAGTAAGATTAGAGATGAAAAAGGAGATTTTGTCACAGGCCCTTTTAAAATATGGAGGATTATTATAAACCATTTGAAAATTTGTACTCCAATAAATTGCAAAATCTAGAAGACACAATTTCTAGACCCATGCAACTTGTCCAACTGAATCAGGATGATATAGAAAAACGAAATAGAACAATATCATGTAATGAAGTTGAAAAAGCAACTAAAATCCTGCTAATGAAGAAAAGCCCAGAACCAGATAGAGTCTCAGCTGAGTTTTAACAGGCCCTAAAAGAAGAGCTAAATCAGTCTTTCAAATTATTACATAAAATTAAAAGGGAGTGATCACATCTAAACATGGTCTATGACACCAGTATAACCCTGATACCAAAACTAGACCAGGACACTTCAAGGAAAGGAAACTATAGGCCTAATATCCCTGATGAATGTAGATGCAAAAATCCTGAAAATATTAGCAAGCCACATCCAAAAACACATCAAGAAAATAATACTCCATGATCTAGTGGGTTTCATCCCAGGAATGTTGAATGCATATGCAAATCAACAAAAGTAATTCATCACACAAACATTACACAAAAATGGAAGGAAGGACAAGAATCATATGATTATCTTTAAAAATTCAGAAAAGGCCTTTGAAAAAAATACCATATCCATTCATGTTAAAAACATTGGAGAAAGTAGGGATAGAAGATACTTACCTCAACATAATAAAGGTTATACCCAATCCACATCATAGTGAACTGAGAAAAACTGAAAGCATTTCCTCTAAATTCAGGAACAAGACAAAGATGCTCACTCTCACCACTCTTATTCAATACACCTCTTGAAACTCTAGCCAGAGAAATCAGGCAAGAGAAGGAAATCAAAGGGATACAAATCAGAAAAGAAGCAGACAAGTGATTTCTGCTGATGGCATGATCCTATATCTAGAAGACCCCAAAACTCCTCTAGAATACCTCTAGAGCTGATAAATGAATTCAACAAAGTAGCAGGATATGAGATAGACCTTTATAGATCAATTGCTGATATACTCCAACAGTGATTCTGATGAGAAAGAAATCAGGAAAATTATCCCATTCACAATAACCTCAAAAAATACTTGAAAATTAAGCTAATCAATGAGGAGAAAGATCTCTACAATGAAAATTACAGAACACTGAAGATAGAAATTGAGGAAGACCTTAGATGATGGAAAGATCTCCCCACTCTTGGACAGTCAGAATTAATATTGTAAAAAGGACATATTACCAGAAGCAATGTAGAGATTCAATATACTACCCATCAAAATAACAATGACGCTTTTCACAGAACTACAAAAAAACTGTCCTAAAATTCATTTAGAGGATAAAAGACCCAGAACAGCCAAAGTGATCCTGAGCAAGAAGAGTGATGGTGGAGGCATCACAGTGCCTAATCTCCAATTACATTACAGAACTGTGGTAACAAAAATAGTAAAAGGAACTCAAGTAGAGGAAGGAGGAGAATAGGACACCA
Source organism: Sciurus vulgaris (assembly GCF_902686455.1). NCBI lineage: Eukaryota > Metazoa > Chordata > Mammalia > Rodentia > Sciuridae > Sciurus > Sciurus vulgaris. Next base: position 70,438,335 of record NC_136478.1, on the reverse strand, counting down.
GAGGGAAAAGGGACTGAACTGAACGAAAATTGAATTCCATGCATGGATGAGTTTGTTGGGATGAACCCAACTATCATGCATAACTATAAAGCTCTAACTAAAAAATAACTTATTTCCCAGATATATTTTTACTATTCAGGAAGATGTGTTTCTTTATACAACACATACAGTGTAGGGCTTACTAATCAATGGCTTATCTGTTCTAACTTTTAATTAAATATTCAGAAGGCTATGGTTGGTACCTAGTAATATTTTCCTTTAAAAGACAATGATAATTGAGCAAGGAGGAAGTTATGAGACTGAGTGTCAGTGAGGTCTGTGTTTTGAGCCTGGAAGATGGCTTTTCCTGCATTGGTGTACACTCTGTGTCACACAGTCATAACTACTTGTATGTCTACGAAGTAACCCAGACCTATGGGCAACTTGTTATATTTGGAATTAGTTCATCAGTAGGTTTGATTGTACTACTTTACCATTATCGTGTAAATATTTCTTCTATACACCAATATCATGTGTGCATAAAAATTCAATGATCTTAATAAAACACAGATGTGTTCAATGATATTCTATGAGCAAAGAGAATTAAGTGAATATGAATCAGCTTTAGGAGAGCTGCAGAGATGATCATATGTCTTTCTGCCACAACATAAACTATGTTGATGATTGGGCCTTGTTCTAAACTGTGGATATGAAATATACATAAAATGAATCACTATATAACACCCACAGAAAAACAAATTATCTCTCACTGAATTCATGTAAAGCACTATGAGACTGTCTTCTAAATTATCCCTTTGATGAAAGTGTTTCTAATGGAAATATATCACAGACAATTAATGGGAAAATCATATGTGTTTGTAGAGTGTATGGATACACACACCCACCAAAGAAATAAATTGGAAAATTGTTACAAAAATAAAATAATACAATATTCTAATAGAATATAATATGAACATATAATACCTGTCTTCATCCAAATAAATGTGTACTATGTATCTATATAACATCTATCTATCTATCTATCTATCTATCTATCTATCTATCTATCTATCTATCTATCTATCTATCTCTCCATCTATCTGGAACATAGGTATTAAACCCAGGGGAACATTACAACTGAGCAACATACTTAACACTTTTTATTCTTCGAGACAGGTTCTCACTAAGTTGCTAAGGCTGGCCCTGAACTTGTTTTCCTCCTGCCTCAACCTCCCTAGTTGCTTGGATTGCAGGTGCATTTAAAAGTAAAAACAACAACAAAAAAGATATAAATTTCAAAGTGAAAATCCTGTAAGATGAAAAAATTATCAAACATTCCTATTGTGAACCCTGCAGATTTAAAGGAAAGGAAATTTCCAATCATCTCCTGGACTATGGTATCAACCTGCTTCAATCTGCTCAGGGGCCACAACACAAAACTGGGTGTTTGAACAGTGCGAATTTACTTCTCACCACTCTGGCATCTGGGACCACAAACAAGGTTCTGGTCACTGCCTTCTTGAGAGCGCTCTCTGCCACCTTGGTGCATGGTGGACTTCTTGCTATGATCTCAAGTGTCAAGAGGGAGAGAAGATCTACAGAGTCTCTGGTGTAAGAGCAATACTCCCATCATGACAGCCCAACATGTGACCTCAGAAAACCCAAGTTTCCTTCTGTGCACCCATCTCAAATACCATCATGTGCCTGCTGGGCAATGCCTAATAGATCTTTGTGGGGAGCCATCCGTGTTTAGCAGAATCAGATATGGCTGAGCCATAGGATATAGAGGTCTGACTTCCAGGAACTGGTAGTCATGGGAGACCGTTTCAGATAGCCAAGGAGTAAGAGACCTTGTACAGAGTGACTCACCATGGGGGGAATATGCTAATTCTCTAAGCAAATGTCTTCCCTAACTCCACCCCATCCTGTTCCTCACAGAAGAAACCTCTCCTGGTCTTTTCCCCCTTTACCTATGCAACTATAAATAAAGGGAAGTGGGCTTCTCCATTTTGTATGAGGCCAGATCTGGTATGGCCCAATCTGTCACCCACCTTCCATTTGAAAAGAGTATTGGCTCTTGTGTTTATTGATTAGATAAGAATACTAGTAATTAATTGATCGCCAGCACTGTCATCCTCTGACAGAAACTCTTCCCCTCATCCATGTGGGAAGTGGAAACCCCCCACAGATCAGAACATAAATTATGTTAATATATACAGTATGGAGGTTTCTTAAAAAACGTGGAATGGAACCACTATTTGACCCAGCTATCCCACTCCTTGGCCAAGACCCAAAGGATTTAAAATCAGCATACTACAGTGATGCACCCACATCAATGTTTATTGCAGCTCACAATAAGTAGATTGTGGAACCAATCTAAATGCCCTTCGGTAGATGAATGGATAAAGAAACTGTGGTATATATACACAATGGGATATTATTCAGTCATAAAGAAGAATACAATTATGACATTTGCAGGTAAATGTTAATGGAGTTGGAGAATAGCATGCTAAATGAAATAAGCCAATTCCAAAAAATCAGAGGTCAAATGATATCTCTGATAAGTGGTTGATGATACATAACAGGGTCTGCGGGAGGTAAGGGAAGAATGGAAGAAGGATGGATTATATAGAAATGAGGGGTGGGGAGGGTGTGGGGGAAGGAAAGATAATAGAATGAGACATCATTACCCTATGTACATGTATGAATACACAAATGGTATGACTCTACTTCATGTACAATCAGAGAAATGATAGTTATGCCCCATTTGTGTACAATGAATCAAAATTTTAAAAAAAGAAAAAATTATGCTTATATATTTATTTCTCAAAGTCCTGGTCACTAACTTTTTGTGAGTGTTCTCTTGACATGGCTGCCATATATCTATCAATGCCAAAAACTTATCTAATCTATATATATAATAATATGTGCAATTTTTCTAGAGATGTTTTTGATATTTATTATTGTGTAAAAGCTACATATTTGTGGATATGATGTGGTATTTTCACATGTGTACAATATGTAGTGGTCACATCAGGGTGATTGTTAAATCTTTTGCACTGTACATTGATTATTTGTGTTGAAACATTCAGAATCCTCTCCAACAGCCTTTCTGAAATATACAATTAGTTCTTGATAACATCACTCTACACTTGCTGCACAAATGTTAGAAGTAACTCCTCAAGTACAATCGCATCCCTGTACCTGGTGAGGATTGCTCTGCATCTGCCCCTCCCCACCCTTCCTTCCCTCTGGTCATCACTTTTCAACTTGGTGTATTCTAAGCCATAGGGTTTAAATGTAAGTATCCATCTTTAAGTTTCTTATTTTTCACTTAATATATTGTCCACCAGACTCTTCCATGTTGTCAAAAACAACAATTCGTTCCTTTTTGTAGCAGAATGGTATTCCAGGGGAGTTATGCATGCTCATTTTCTTTATCCATTCATCCATCCATGGACACCACAGCATTCCCTGCTCTGTATGTGCTTCATGGTCTGTGTCCAGGGATCAAGGAAAGGAGCCTCCCCAGACACTGCCAAATCTCTTTGGAGATGTCAGCTGGGAGCTAGGAGTGGTTTTGGTAATTGGATCAGGAAAAGAAGTTTTCTGATCTCAGCTTCCCCAGCTGCACTGTCATTGTCATGACAGGTGACATGATTATTGCAGCTCTGCAGGGAGGTGAGGTCACAGAATCACAAAGCCATATCTTGTGGTCTGCCTGCCTCCACTCACACAGCACTGCCTGTGAGGACCAGTGGTCTTTGCTCACCGGTCAGCAGGATGGAGGAAGGTGAGGATGTTACATTTGAGTCTGACAGAATGTGTGAGGGAAGGAGGCATGTCGGAGTCTAGGTAAGTGGTTGTGTGAGATAAAGGGGCTCTTAGAGTTTGGCTATGCCCCAGTGGCAAGGCCAATCAGGAGGAGTGTACACTCCTGAGAACTGAACTGAGCTATTGTAGGGAGTTGAGAGTAGCAGACCCCTCACCAATGCCTGATGTCCCTAATGGAAGGTAGTGCTTTTGTCAGTGATAAAGACTTTTGTTGTTAATCCATGTGATACTGAAACTTGAGTGTCAAGGTGCTTAAGGAATGCAATTCTGAAATCAGTCTGCTGTTCAGTCTGCTTTTCTTCAATTATAGATATGATTTTGAGAGTAACTAGAAGTGTACTTACATAACCTTCATGCTTATAATATGCACTAGGATGAGCCTGCAAGAACTGTCTGGTCCTGTGCAGAGTCTGTGCCTTGAATTTTGCTGGCTGTAATAGAAATATCTCCTCAACTCTGCTGTAGAAGGTGCTGAATGGACAGTAACTGCAACTGAACTGGGGAAATGAGGGACTGATGGTGATGGTGGGTTTGTTTTAATTTCTAATGTTCAAGAGTCAGTGTGGAAGGAACAGGTGACTTATGATAATCAGTGTCAGATGGCAGTTGTGTGACTTTGATGTAACTTTTTATGAGTTTCCCTGCTTATGAAATTCTAATATCACATTATCACCTCCCCAAGAAGATAAGTTCATGGTTAATTAAATAATTGACACTCTGAGTAATGTATGCATAAGTTCAACACAGCACATTTCCCTACAAAATACACACATTCAATTTTTTCACTTCTTAATTAAAAATAAATAAAAATTTATATGTCTGACATCAACCTCAAAATCAACCACTTTAACACACAAATGAGTCCATGTCTTACAGGTTTTATTTCCCACAATTGTTGTGTTTAGCATTATTCTCACACCTCTCTTCATTGCTAGTTGTTTTATTCACCTGATGTGCTAATTGAGGAGCACATGAACTGAACTGGTAAACTCAACTTCTACCTACTCACTATGAACTAGTTTTTTATGTGTCACATGTTAGGCTGTGGTTTCAGAAAGTCAATAATTCCTATGGTAGGAACCATTTTCCATTGTTTTCAAGAAATAAAAGCCAATACTACTTTCTGTTATATATATAAAAGCGAATACATCTATCTTGATGTGGTGCTGATCTCATATTCATTAAAACCAACTGGATAATTTAAAATGATCTTGCAAACTGGTGCTTCAGCCAGTGCATCTGCTTTTTAATAGGATTTGTAAAGGTGAACTCATAATTACACTGGCTGATGGATTTACTATTTACACATCAGTGGACAGTTGTTACAAGTTATGAAATGACATAATTCTGATGTAAAACATAATGAGGTGTTAAATAGTGATAATAAATATATAAGTGGACAAGTGGAAAAACTAGCTAACTGAATATAATGGTAGACCTGGTCATTAAATGGACTCTTTGAAATCAGCATAGAGAGGATCAGTTGTGCACAAGACCAAGACCAGTGTGGAAAAAATGAAATCAGAGAGCATCTCTCAGCTAGTGCTAGTGACTGCCACACAGAATGCAAAGACTTTAACCAGGTTGAACACATCTGCTGTTTGTAATTGGGCTTATTACATTGCACTTTAAATGACAGACATTCTAATGTTGGAATCCTCTTAATAACAGAAACATCTTTGAGTAAATATTCCTACTGGGAGGTAGCAGTAAGTAGCAGCACTGGACTTCAGTTGACATTTTCAATGTAGCCCATGCCTCTTGTCCTCATGCAGGATCCTCTGCCTCTGAAGATAAATATCAGTCTGTGAGAACTGGCAGAATGGCCTTTGGGGATTTGATGTTGGGTATGATCTTCTTAACCCTGACTGTGGTTGGAATCCTGGGGAATTTCTTTTTCCTTTTCTCCTACCTCTGCCTTGACTTCTCTGGGTGTAGGTTGAGATGCACAGATTTGATTATTAAGCACCTGATTGTAGCCAACTCCCTATTTCTGCTCTTCAGGGGAATCCCACAGTCCATGGCAGCTCTTGGGTTTAGACATTTCATCAGTGATCTTGGATACAAACTTGTTTTCTATGTTCACAGGGTGGGCAGGGGTATGTCCTTCAGCAGCACGTGCCTCTTGAGTGTCTTCCAGGCCATCACCATCAGCCCCAGGGACTCCAGGTGGGCAGAGCTCAAAGTGAAAGCTCCCAGGTACACTGGCCCCTGTGTATTCCTGTGCTGGATCCTCCACCTGCTGGTCAATATCATTGTTCCAATATGTGTGACTGATAATGGTAATAACAATATCACAAAGAGAAGAGATTTTGGGTACTGTTCTGGTGGTAATTATAAAAGAAGTGTTTATGTAATAAATGTAGCCTTGCTGTCCCTCCCTGATGTGCTGTGTCTGGGGATCATGCCCTGGGCCAGTGGCTCCATGGTTCTCATCCTGTACAGGCACAAGCAGAGGTTCCAACACCTCCATGGCAACAGTTCCTCCCTCAGATCCTCCCCTGAGTCCAGAGCAACAAACACCGTCCTTCTTTTGGTGAGCACCTTTGTGTCTCTCTACACTCTCTCCTTCAGCATGCATGTTTATTTGGGTGATCCTCAGAATCCAAGTCAGTTTTTGGTGCACCTCTCTGCCTTAACAAATGTGTGTTTCTCTGCTCTCAGCCCCTTTATTCTCATGAGCAGAGTTGTCAACATCTCGAGGCTCTGCTTTGTCTGGATAAGGAGCAGAACTTCCCCTAGTGTCCTCAGAAACATGTGACATGCATGCACCTGTACCGTGTCCTGATGGTTATTACTCACCGTCCTACAGTCATAAACTCAGTTGTGACATTGTCAAAGAATAAAAGACTGTCAGTTTCACACATATTCATGCCTTTACATATGTGTGGTTGTGTATTTGTGTGTATCACTTGTACTATAGTCAGATATATTTGCTATGATGATGTCATAGTAACAGAAAAGTGCATGTAAAGGATTTAAAATTCTACTACTCACCACGAAGTCAAAATGCCATACAATTTTAGCATTTTATTTCATTTACATGCCATTTGGCATTGAGCAAGGTTGATATCTGATGAAGAAATGAGACCAAATAAAGGCAAATGTTTGTTCTAATAGGAGAAACTTGTCTACCTTGATGAACAAAATAATGGAAACATTTGGGAGAAGATTAATCAATGTCTTGTGTACTACTTATGACACCTGCTGTATTTTCTTTTTCTAGTATAATATCTTTTATATTAATTCAAACATATTCCTTTCACTATCTTTCAGTGTATATTTAGTATTCTTTGTTTTCAAGCTGGATTTTGTAAATACTATCCACAGAGTCAAGCAATTTGGCATCTGTAGACAAAGTAGCATTAATTTGTTTTCTTTCCTTTCACTTTAAATAAATTCTGACTTGGATATTTAAGGATACATGTCATTAGTGGACAGCACAATGGGATTTGAAAACTGGACCACCCCCCTAGGAGGCCATGTTCAGCCCACAGTGTTCTCCTCATGGTCCTTGCTGTGGGTCTCCCTGAGGGTGGGCTCTATTCTTACATCTGTCAGCACAAACATGGCAGATTCTTTGGTACTTGACACCCATGCCACACAGCAGGAATTTATCTGTTGTTTTCAATTTCCATCAGTTGTTTTGAATTCATCTGAGTTTTTGTGTGTTGATGTGGATCCATTTGCAGTATTGAAATCTACTTACTGTGTGACTATTAGGCCATGGATGCCATCACCCACTGCTGATGTGTTCCTGAGAGTGTACAGTTGGGCTATTAGGAAGTGTGCAGGGTATGTAACTTATAGAAAATCATTTGGTGACATGTGTGCACTTTTCCACTGCAATTACAACAATGACATGCCACTGCACAGCTATCAGAATGTCCAGAATACAAAGAAAGCACCACCAGATGCTGGCAAGTTTATGGAAGAAATGGAGATGCCATTCACTGCTGATGGGAAGGCAAAATGCTAAAGTCAATTTGGAAGACACTTTGAGGGATTTTTCAAAAAAAAAATGTTCTAAACATAAAGAATTTCTCTTGCAAATACAGATAATGGTGGGATTGGTGTGTTGGTGTTTAAATATCTTCAATTTTAGGTGATACACCAAATAATTTTACAAATTGTAGCAATGTTCACACTTACTGACAGGGTGTGATTTTTCTGTGTCCATGCATCCTTGCCAAGTGTTGGGGCATTTTGTTTCCATCTCCTGGTGCTGCGTTCATCAGTAGGAATTCTTCACATATTGTGGTCAGGGGTATCTTTGCATTCTTCTTCTTCTTTTTTTTTTTTGTAACAGGATGCTTTAACTCAGATTTACATTCCCTTTCAATTTTCACTTTTTGAAGACAAGTTCTCACTGAGTTGTTGAGAGCAGTCTCTGACATGTGATCCCCCTGCCTTGGCCTCCCATCACTGTATTGCAGGCATGTGACACTGTGCCTGGTTCAGAAATCCTTACTTGGCTCTTTCTATCCTCTGTCTGTTTTTCTTCTGTCCCTCTCTCATTTTTTTAATCAAAGAAACTAGTCATTTTTATAGAACTCCATTTTTCTTTGTATATGTCAGTCTTTTTTTTTTTTTTTTTTTAATAATTTCCTATTGGAAAACCAGAGATATTCTTTAGTTTCTTGCAAATTCATCTTGATTTCTACTTAAATTTTGGGTTAGAAATCCATTCAGCATTGGTCTCTTGTGTTACTAGTGATTTTGATTTTTCCAATGAGGTAACAATATGCAATTCACTCTCTAAATGTGGACTGATGGTTTCACTAGCATTTCCTCAGCTAAGCTGACATCTCCCAATCTCAGAGCTGGTTCCTCTGTGAAAATTGTTTATGCTTCCTTTTATTTTTTCTGCGTCATTCTGCATTAGCAATCCAACAGTACCAAACAAAGTTAATCTTGATGTCACGAATTTTCAAATGGTCTTTTATTTTTTGCCATGTAAACTATTCACATTTTAAATCTTATTTTTTTCCTTTAAAAACACTATTAGGTAATAGTTAAGATGAGCAAACTGCAGTGACACAGCCATATCAGTTGTCTATAACAGCTCAAGTCACAATGGCTAAGCTATGGAACCTACCCAGGTGCCCTTCAACAGATGAATGGATAAAGAAAATGTGGTATATATACACAATGGAATATTACTCAGTCTTAAAAAAGAATGACTCTGTGACTTTTGCTGGTAAGTGTATGGAACTGGAGACTATCATTCTAAGTAAAATAAGCCAATCCCCCAATGCCAAAGGCTGAATGTTCTCTTTGGTAAGTGGATACTAAGACAGAACAAGGGGATGTTGAAGAATAGATGTTCAGAGGATTAGACAAAGGGGTATAAGGGAAGTGAGGAGGTATAGGTATAGAAAAAAACAGTGGAATAAATATGACATAATTTTCCTTTGTTCATATGTGAATACACCAAGTGAATCTCTATATCATGTACAGCCACAAGAAAGGGAATTTAATTAGAATAAGATATACTCCATATATATGTAGTATGTCAAAATATACTATCATATACACAAGAACAGATAAAATAGATTGAATACATTTTAAGGGTACAATATGATGATTTCATATATGTATATATTGGGTATTGATTATAAACCAGTTTATATAAACAACACCCAACTCCAGCCCTGATATACAATAGATTGCCAGAAATTATTCATTTTCTTACTTAAAGTTTGTATATTTAGATCAACATCAGTACAGTTCCCCACCAACCAGACAGAGTCCACTGCCTAGTCTATGATTTCAAATCCTGTACACTCCACATGACACAGGATCAGTCAGCAAGCCTTTCTTTGTCTGGCTAATTTTACCCATCATACTGTCTACCACATTCATCATTACTGTTGCAAAAGCAGGATCTTTCTCCTCTTATTCCTGAATAATCTCCCATTGCATACATGCATTACAATTTATCCATTAACCTGTTAAAGGGCACAAACATGGGTTCCAAATCTTGCTTTCTGTGCACAGTGCTACAATAAATATGTAAATATGGCTTTTTTTTTTTAGTAATGCTCATTTTGTTTACTTAGGATACATATCCAGAAGTAGAATTTCTGCATAATGTACTGTTTGAACACTTTTGAGGAAGTTCCACATGGTCCTCAATTATGTGCAATTCTTTGTATTGGGGATTGAACCTGGTGGAGCTTTACAACTGAGCCACATTCTCAATCCTTTTCATTGTAAACTTTGACAGGATCTTACTAAATTGATTGAGGTTCTGGCTTAGTTACTGAGACTACCTGTGAATTTGCAATTCTCTTGCCCCAGCCTCTCAAGTCACTGGGATCACAGGTGTGCAACACCTAATCAGGTAGTATTTCCATATTTTTAATAAAATAGGCACTTTTTGTGACACAATTCTGTATGGTCCTTAAAATTTATCTTTCAATATTGTATATGCTTTTTTTCCCCTGGAATATCTTTTTAAAGATTAAAGAAAATAATATGTCTGTGATGCCTTCTTCTTGGCAGAGGGAAAATGGATTCCCTGAAAAATTAGGAAAAATTTGTTGTATTGAGCTCATTCAATAAAAGAATCAAATAAATGACCTAATATTACAGCTCATAGCCATAGAAAAAGAATCAATACCAAAAACAGTAGAAGATAGCAAATAATTAAAATCAAAGCTGAACTCAATGAAATGGAAACTAAAGAAACAATTGAAAAAATTGACAAAACAAAAAGTTGTTTCTTTAAAAAAATCAAAAAAATTGTGAAACCCCTAGTCACTCTAAGGAAGAAAAAATACAGAAAGCCCAAATTACTAAACTACATGATGAAAAAAGCAAATATCACAATGAACACAACTGAAATACAGAAGATAATTAGAAGTGATTTTGAAAGTTTATACTCCAATAAATAGAAAATATTGAAGGCATCAATAAATTTCCAGAAACATATGACCTACCTAAACTGAATCAGGGGGTTACACATGATTTAAACAGAACAATTTCAAGTAATGAAATAGAAATGCCATCAAAAGCCCACCAATTAAGAAAAGCCCAGGACCAGATGGATTCTCAGCTGAGTTCTACAAGACCTGCAAAGAAGAATTAACACCAAGACTCCTCAAATTATTCCATGAAAGAGAAAATGAAGAAATCCTTCCAAATTCATTCTGTGAGACTGGTATCATCCTGATACCAAAACCAGATGAAAGCATAACAAGGAAAGAAAACTTCAGACCAATATCCCTGATGAACATAGATGCAAAAATTCTGAATAAAATTCTGGCAAATTGGAGTTGCAGTGGTGGCTCAGTGGTACAGCACTTGCCTAGCATGTGAGAGGTCCTGGGTTTGATACTCAGCACCACATATAAATAAATGAAATAAAAGATCCATTGACAGCTTTACAGAGTCCAGCCCTAGCAGGGGCCAGGGGTCCTAGGTGGATGGGAGGCATCAGCATGGTGGAGAAACAGCACACAGAGACACCAAGTGTTCTGAGGCTGAATCTCTTTATTTTTTCTGCCAGCCTTTTTACAGATTTTTTTCTTTAGTAATGATTATATCATTTTATGGTTAGTTTAAAATAAAAAAAAAAACTTCAAAAGTAAATCTATGTTTCTTCTCAAAGTACACATTCTCTTTGTATGACAGAGCAGACCAAACCAAACTTATTTCCAAGCTACATTAAAACAACCTTGTCTCCCAGCTAAATTCAGGGCACCACAATATGTCCAACTTCAACCTTTAGAACAAGCACAACACTAGATTTTCTGAGAAACCACCCCAATCATGAACTCCAGTGTTTTAACAGTGAAAAGTTTTTACTATTGTTAAAGGGCAAAGAAATCTACTTATAGTTAATATTTAGTCTATTCTATTTCATATAATGGTGGACTACATTCTTATTCTGATTCTCAAAGAATTAGACCAAACATAGGAAAAGCACAAATTATATTTATGCCTAACCTAAATTATGTAAAGTATTTCTAGAATCAACTATTAAAACTAGGAAAGCAACAAAGACTAAAGACTGCATCCAAGCTCAGAGGAATGCCTCTTCATCCATCTATTATTATACTAAAGCAATCACAGGCTCCTTTTAACTCAAGCACAGCTATAATTGTTTATTTTCATATATTTTATATATGTATTACTGCTAAATTTTCATTGTGCACTATTTTGTGTCCCAATACAGTAAAGCCTTCCCAATGTTTTTCAATAAGTTTCTAATGATATGTTGATTATTAATATTAAAAAGCAACTGCACATGGAGACATGCCACGCCTATGGCCCCCAAGAGGGAGGATGATCAACAGAACCGTGTCAAGTGTTGAGTTCTCTACTCCAACAGAACCATGTCAAATGTTGGAGTGGCAGGAAATAGATGTGGCAACAACTAAAAATATTTTTAAAAATTCTGGCAAATTGCATATGAAAACATTAAAAGGATAGTGCACTGTGATCAAGTGGGGTTCATCCCAGGGATGCAGGGTTGATTTAACATAAGGAAATCAATAAAAGTAATTAATCATATTAACAGACTTAAAAACAAGAATTACATGGTCTTCTCAATAGATCAGAAAAAGCATTTGACAAAGTACAGCACCCCTTCATGTTCAAAACACTAGAAAAATTAGAGGGAGTAGGAATATACCTCAATATATGCTAAACTGAAGAGCAACATGATTCTAAATGGAGAAATATTGAAAGCATTCCCTCTACAAACTGGAAGAAGACAAGGATGCCCTCTTTTACCACTTTTAGTCAACATTGTCCTTGAAACTCTAGCCAGAGCTATTAGAATTAAAAAATTAAAGGTACACAATTAGGAAAAGAAGAACTCAAGCTATCACTATTTGCCAATGATATGACTCTAAGTTTATAAGATCCAAAAAATTTCACCAAAAACTTCTAGAACTAATAAATGAATTTACCAAAGTAGCAGAATATAAAATCAATACCCATAAATCAAATGCATTTCTATATGTTAGTAATGAATCCATTGAACAGAGCTACATGACCAAGGTGCTCCTACTATATGTACAATCAGAACAATGAGAGGCTACACTCTATTTATGTGTGATCTATCAAAATGTATAATGTGGGCTGGGGAGATAGCTCAGTTGGTAAAGTGTGTGCCTTGCAAGCACAAGGCCCTGGGTTCGATCCCCAGCACCACACACACACAAAAAAATGTATAATGCATTCTACTGTCATATACAACTAATTAGAACACATAAAAATATTAATTAAGAAAACTACCCCACTCACAGAAACCTCAAACAAACAAAACCCCAAAAAACCAAAACTAGGATCAATCTAACAAAAGAGGTGGAAGACCTCTACAATGAAAACTACAGAATACTAAAGAAAGAAATTAAAAAAGATCTTAGAAGATGGAAAGGTCTCTCATGTTCCTCAACAGGCAGAATTAATACCGTCAAAAAAGCATTACCCAGATTCAGTGCAATTCCTATTAAAATACAACATTCTTCCTAGAACTATAAAAAGCAATCATGAAATTCATTTGGAAAAGTAAGAGAGACAGAATAGCCAATGCAATCCTTAGTAAGAAAAGTGAAACAGAAGGCATCACAATACCAGACCTCAAACTATACTACAGCGCTATAGTAATAAAATCAGCATTGTATTGACACCAAAACAAACATGTGGACCAACCTAAGTGTCCTTCAACAGATGAATGGATAAAAAAGTATTTATACACACACACACACACACACACACACACACACACACACACACACACACACATATATGTAATGGAATATTACTCAGCATTAAAGAAGAATGAAATAATGGCATTTCCTTGTAAATACATGGAGTTAGATAATATCATACCAAGTGAAATAAGCCAAACCCAGAAAACCAATGACCGAATGTTTTCTCTGACATGTGGATGCTTATTCACAATAAGGAGGGGTGTAATTAGGGAAGAATAGTTACTCCAGGTAGAAAGGAGTGAAGGGAGGGGAATGGGTATGAGGGAAGAAATGATAGTAGAATGAAACTGTGGTGGGCAAGACCTGGGGCCCAGGGTTACGCCACATGCATCCAAGATGGCGACTGGCAGAGAGCCAAAGGGCATGCTGAATGCACCTTGAGAAAAACAGGAAGTGTTTACCAATGGCTGTATGATAATTAGTTCAGCTGCTTAGCGCGTGGACAGATATATCTTACATGTATGCTTGAGTTCATGATCGCTTGACCTTTAATAGGATTGGATGGACATATCTGATTACAATTGCTTATGCATGAGACTGCTTATATATTGAGGGTGTTATCCGAATAAAGCGGAAGCTGCTTCATAAACTTCTGAAGTGTACGTGTCGTTTGTCCGCTGGTCGGCGGCAAGCGGCAACTGGTGGCCCGTATGGGGAATGGTTAGCACTCAGGTAAGTAATAAAGGAGAAAATTTTTCACTAGCACAGTCAACTAGCAGTCAACTAGCAGGTTCCCTATTTGAGGAAATGGTGGCCTTAAGGTTTAACAGAAGGTTCCCCTAGTGAGGGAACGTGACGGGAGGCTGTCCTAAGAGACAGCAAAGGACGTCCTGTAGTAAATGAATATGTGTAAGGTGTTATTTGTGTTACCTTTTCTTGTTTGGTTTCTGTTTGTTGTTGTGGTGATATGGACATTAGCTCATTTCTGTCTGACTTCCAAAAAACCAAAATTTCAAGAACAGTTAAGAGAAGGGGAAAAGATATTAGAAACTGTAAAAGAAGAACAATGAAGTCAAGCTTCTGAAAGAGAAAGTAGATGTTCAGACTCAGAACAGGGATGTGACTCTGAAGAACAGGAGCTATCTGAGACAGAGCTAGAAAAGAAATTCTCTCAGTGGCTTTTAACCCCTACCGTGCCATGCGCCCCAGCGTATAATCCAGGTCACCACTCTTTTCCAAGTTGTAGGGGCACATGTACTTGCTGCACAGGCGTGGCCCCCAGACAGTGGGCTGATATAGAATCTCAGTGTTCCCAATATTTCTGGTATTTGAAGATCAAAACAATCAGAGATATCATCAAATATTAGATATAAAATTAGTAAAACAGTTAAAAGACGCAGTTATGTCCTATGGAGTACAAGCTGCATTTACCATTTCTTTATTAGAGAATGTTGCAAGTCAAAATCTTACTCCTACTGATTGGGGTAATTTAGCAAAAGCATGTTTATCTGGGGGACAATATCTCATGTGGAAGGTGGCTAACCAGGAGTTATGTTCTGATACTGCCCGACATAATGCAGTTGTGGGCAATCCTCAATGGAATCTAAACATGCTGACAGGCCAAGGACCATATGAAGGGCATGGTAATCAGATTAATTTCCATCCCGGTGTGTATCAACAAATTAGTGCTGCTGCCACTAAAGCTTGGAAAATGCTTTCAGGTGCTGGCGATCTTCAAGGACAGTTATCTAAAGTTATTCAAGGTCATAATGAACCCTATGCTGATTTTGTAGACAGATTGATTCAAACAGCAGGATGTATACTTGGAGATGTGGACCAGGCTATGCCTTTAGTCAAACAGCTTGCATATGAGCAAGCAAATAAATGGTGTAAAGAAGCAATAAGACCTTGGAAAAACAAAGACCTTTGAGCCCACTTAAAGGCTTGTAGGGATATTAATGAGATTTTTATTCAAGGTCAGGTGATGGCTGCAGTGCTTGCACAGGGTCTTAGAGGTAGTACCAGCTCCTGCCCAGGCCAACAGTGTTATCAATGTAAACAATTTGGACACATGAAAAAGGACTGCCCCCAAGGTTCTGTGCCAAAACGATGTTCCTGATGTAAAAAAGGGAAACACTGGGCAAGTGACTGTAAATCAACTAGAGACAAAGACGGTAACCCTTTACCTCCAAAAAATGGGAATCAGGGCCCCTGGCCTTGGGGCCCACAAATATATGGGGCTTTCCAGTCCATGCCTCGGGCCCATTACCCCTTGACTCCCCAATTAGACAAACAAGAGAAAGCACAGGATTGGACCTCTGTGCCTCTGCCAAAGCAGTATTAACTCCAGAGATGGGAGTACAACGAATACCAACTTCGGTTGTCAGCCCATTACCTAAAAGAAAGTGGGACTAGTTCTGGGGAGGAGTTCTTCTGCTTTAAAAGGATTAAATATTGTCCCTGGAGTTATAGACCCTGATTTTACAGGAGAAATAAAAATCCTTGCTTCTTCACCAAGAGGTGTAGCAATAATAGCTCAGGGTGATCCCATAGCACAATTGTTGGTCTTACCCAGCTGCCATGTTCAATATCCATCAAAGAATATTATTAGGGGAAATAAAGGTTTAGGTTCTACTGTTAAATAGGGTCATGTTAAATTGGATTTAAGATAGACCTATGACAAAGTTAGTGATAGAAGGCAAAAATTTTGAGAGCTTATTAGATACTGGGGCTGACAAAAGTATTATCAAAATTACAGAATGGCCCAAAGCCTGGCCACTTCAACAGGCAGATCAGACTTTAAGGGGATTGGGTATAGCTTCCAATCCTAACAAGAGTTCAGCCATATTAAAATGGAAGGATGAGGAAAGTCATAATGGTACCATCCAACCTTATGTCCTTGAACATCTCCCAGTAAACTTGTGGGGAGAGATATCAGGGAACAGATGGATTTACATCTCACATCCAAGATCCCATATAGTAATCTAAAAGCTAATCAAATGATGTTAGCCCAAGGACGCATACGGGGAAAAGGTCTTGGGGAAAATAGTCAAGGACCTACTTCACCCATTTTAGTTACTGCAAAACAAGATAAAAAGGGATTGGATTTTCATTAGGGGCCACTGAAGCAATTAAAATAACATGGAAATCTGATGAACCTGTCTGGGTCCCTCAGTGGCTCCTCTCAAAAGACAAATTAGAAGTGGCCCAGCAACTGGTTAAAGAACAACTAGAGGCTGGACACATCAAACCATCCACCTCTCCTTTCAACACACCAGTATTCATAATAAAAAAGAAATAAGGAAAATGGAGGCTATTACATGACCTAAGAGCAGTAATTCTATAATGGAGCCCATGGGACCTATTCAATTAGGATTACCTACTTTATTGACTATCCCAGTTAATTGGCCCTCCATTCTAATTGACATAAAAGATGGCTTCTTTTCCATTCCGTTACATCCCTCAGACACCAAAAGGTTTGCATTTACTGTGCCCTCACTTAATAGCTCTCCTAATAAAAGATATGAATGGATAGTCCTCCCACAAGGCATGGCCAATAGCCTCACTATGTGTCAAATATATGTAGGCAAGGCTATTGAACCCATACGCCTAGCAAACCCTCAACTTTTAATCTATTATTATATAGATGATATTTTGCTAGCTCATAAGGAAAAACCTGTCTTAGAGCAATGTTATAATTCCTTAGTAAAGTCACTGAAAAGATGGGGCTTACATATTGTCATTGATAAAGTGCAAATGACAGACACCAAAAACTTCCTGGGATCTATCATAAATGCAACTATGGTTAAACCCATAAAAATTAGTGTTCAGGTGGACAAACTTAGAACTTTAAATGATTTTCAAAAACTTTTGGGTGATATTAATTGGATTAGACCTTATCTTCATTTACCCACCTCAAGTTTGGGCCCCCTGTTGGATATTCTTAAAGGTGATTCTGATCCTCTCTCTAAGCGAGTGGTGACCCCTAAGGCTCGAACAGCTCTCAAGCTTGTTGAAACAGCTATGGAAAAGGCTCATCTTGATCGTATTGACCTAGCTAAGCCTTTATCATTCATTGTCTTGTCCACAAATAAGTTACCCACAGGAGTGTTTTGGCAAAAGGGTCCTATTCTATGGGTTCACATGAATTATGCCCCTAACAAAGTCTTATCCTTGTTTACTGAATCTGTGGCAGAATTAATCCTTAGGGCATTAAAAGTATCCCTTTCCACCTTTGGGTACATCCCTCAACAATAACTACTCCTTATACTACTGACCAGATACAATATCTTATTAAGAATTCAAATTCATGGGCTATGGTCTTTACTAGTACTTCTGCTGTGTTTGACAATCATTTGCCCTCTGATCCTCTTCTCCAATTTTGGAGTCAACATCCTATAATTTTCCCTAAAGTCACCCGAAAAGAACCTATTATAGGAGCTACCCTTATATTTACTGATGGATCAAAAAATGGTATGGGTGCTATTACTGTAGATAATGTTACAGAAACATTGCTGTTTAATACTCTACTTGCACAACAAACAGAACTATTAGTAGCTATAGAAGTATTCAAAACCCACCATGAGCCTTTTAACCTATTCTCTGATAGCAAATATGTTGTTAATGCTGTTCAAATTTTAGAATTAACTGGTCTGCTCTCCCTCACTTCCACCATCGCTAAATATTTACAATGCCTACAAAAACTTATCTGGGACAGAAAAGATCCTTTTTTCATTGGGCATGTTCGGGCTCATACTGGCCTCCAGGTCCTCTAAGTTTACACAATGATTTAACAGACATGGCTACCAGAGACCCACATATCTTTGATGCACTTGAAAATGCAAAAACTCTTCATTCAAAATTTCACGTAAATGCTTCCACTCTACATACATGCTGTAAAATTACTAAGGCAACAGCTCGGGACATAGTCAAGTCTTGTGCTAAATGTGCTACACTTATTCCTAACCCCTCATTAGGAGTAAATCCAAAAGGGCTTCAGCCCAATCATATTTGGCAAATGGATGTAACTCATTGTTCAGAATTTGGAAAACTACAATTCATTCATGTGTCTATTGATACCTTTTCAGGATTTATTATGGCCTCTGCTCACTCTGGAGAAAAAACCAAAGATGTAATAACGCACCGTTTACACTCTTTCTCCATCCTGGGGGTTCCCAAACAAATTAAAACATATAATGGTCCTGGATATACGTCCCAGGCCTTCAAACAATTTTGTTCCATCTTTGGTATTCAACATGTCACAGGAATTCCCTATAATCCTACTGGACGAAGCATTGTTGAGCGTGCCCATTTAACACTTAAAAACATGCTTTATAAACAAAAAGGGGGAATAGGGGCATCATACAGATTCCCAAAGACAAATTATCTGTTGCCTTGTTCATCTTAAATTTTAAAAATCTCGATTCTGATGGCCAATCGGCTGCTGACCGTCATTCAGAGCCTAATAAAAAACATCTACCTCAAGTGCTCTGGAAGGACATTCTATCGGGGCAATGGAAAGGCCCGGATCCGGTGTTAATCTGGACCCGAGGATCTGTTTGTGTTTTCCCACAGGACACACAATCGCCAATTTGGGTGCCAGAGAGATTGGTCAAGGCCTCAACAGAGACTCAAAAACAGGAAGAAGATGGGGAGGCTTCTCCCGCTGATGGTGTTGGCCATTTTTCACCAAGTTAATGGAGGAGACTCAGGTGAACTATGGGGGATAGTACAGACGTGGCCCTATCCTATACCCCTTACCAACTCTTCTATTCTATATCCTTCTATTTTTACAACAATTGGCCACTTTTCTCCAGGCTGCTGTTCAATGGGGAAAAGAATGGTTTGGGTTTTTGTCCGGGGAAGGTCTATTGTCTGTTGTATCTGTTCTGTGCATATAGTGTTTATACAAAATGCGTATACATCGGTGCAGAGAAACAGCCATCATTCGCCAAGCTCTCGCGCAATTGATGCTGGCTCATCCCCCCAAGTCTGGTTAAATATGATGGACCAGTAGTCAAAGACGGGTAAGATCCATGGGGAGCTCATACCGACCTAAGACAGGAAATGAGGGCTACAGCCTCATTGTCCGATGACAGGTAAGGATGTGGCTCCATCGTGGACAACCTAAGACAGGCACGGTCTCTTTTATAAACAGAAAGGGGGACATGTGGTGGGCGAGACCCAGGGCCCAGGGTTACGCCCGCCACATGCATCCAAGATGGTGACTGGCAGAGAGCCAAAGGTCGTGCTGAATGCGCCTTGAGAAAAACAGGAAGCATTTACCATTGGCTGTATGATAATTAGTTCAGCTGCTTAGCGTGTGGACAGATATATCTTACATGTATGCTTGAGTTCATGATTGCTTGACCTTTAATAGGATTGGATGGACATATCTGATTACAATTGCTTATGCATGAGACTGCTTATATATTGAAGGTATTATCCAAATAAAGCAGAAGCTGCTTCATGAACTTCTGAAGTGTATGTGTCATTTGTCCCGCTGGTTGGCGGCAAGCGGCATGAAACAGACATTATTACCTCATGTAGATGTATGACTGTATGACCAATGTGATCCTGCAGTATGTATAATCAGAAAAATGAGAAATTATACTTTATTTAAATATAATTTATCAAAATGCATAAATGCATTCTACTGTCACGTATAACTAATTAGAATAAATAAAAAATTAAAAGAAAAACTGAAATGGCAGAACTTCACAGAAAATGGTGATAAAAAAAGCAATGAGGCACTAGTGGCTGTTTATTCAATTAAATGTCCCTGAACATCAATGCTAATTCACTTATAGAGAAACAGTGTACTTCCTGCTGAAGCCACATGAGCACTAAGAGACCCCCTATCTTCTACATCATTTGGTTCTTTTCTGGAAACATTATAAATGGCAATGAAGCACAGAATATAAATGGGTAAAATTATATGTTCCTACAGAACATATTGATGCACACACAAAGTCAAAGAAATGAATGGGATGAATTGTTAGAAAGATAAAAAGTACAATAATCTAATAGAATATTAAATAAGCACACTGAGCTTATATCTACATTTTCTTTACAATTCACACATTTCTAGTTATCTTTTATATTTATCCTTTTGTTACTGCATTGTGGTTATATAAAATGGTGCTATTCATTTTAACAAATCACACATGTGTGGAATATAATTGGTTCCATTTCAGTCCATAGTAGTTCTCTTTTCCTCCCCTTTCCTCTTTCTGTTTCCCTTCCTCTACTCTACTGATTTTTGTTTTATTTATTCATTGTTTCTTAGCTGATGCTCTATAAATGTAGAGATCACTGTGATTTATAGACACACAAAGCATAATTTGGGCAATTTCTTTGTGCAGTTCCTCCCTTCCCTGGCTCCTCTACTTTCCCTCCAAATCCCCTTCATCTTCTCCACTGATATTCCTTCTATTTTCATGAGGTTCCCCTTTTCTCTGTTTTTCATCAAGCTTCCTCATCTATACATTTTATTTTTTATAAGATTCTATGGAAAAGTGACTGCATTTATAATATATATATAATAAAGTATAAGGGATTCTGGAAATAAAATGTGAAAACTGTGTAAGATGAAATTTGTCAAGCATTCCTTACAGCAACATTGCAGATTTAAAGAAAAGGAAAAATCCACTTATGCCTTTGTTTACAGGATTAAACTGCTTGGCTATAACACAACACTAGGGGCTTGGACAGCATGGATTTACTTCTCCCATCCTGGAATCTGGGAAGATCAACAATGAGGTTCTGGTCACTAATTTTTGAGAGTTCCTTCTTCTTGTGTTGAGCATGGTGCCTGCTGTAGTCTGCTTTTTCACTGCATTGATCCAAAGAATTGAGAAAAAAAAAATTAGCAGAGGAAGTTTATTTGGAGGCTTATGGTTTCAGAGGTTTCAGTACATAGACAGCTGGATACCTCCCATCTAAACAATAACAGTGGCCTTATTGTCATGTCCTCATTCCTCAAGAAAGAGAAATCTTCAGGGTCTCTTGTTTAAACCAATAATCCCATCATGAAAGCCCCAACTTGTGACCTCAGTTAAGTTATGCTTCCTTCTATGCACCCATCTTAAATACCACCATATGAATATTGGGTGACAGGAACACACAGCCCATCACATACAGAAAAACAAGTTATAATTATTTTTTTATTGAAGTTTTGGAGTTTGGGAAGAACAAGGTTAAGGTTTTGGACAACTGATTTCTTGAGTGCTCTTTTCCACACTTGTTATGGCAGTCACATATTTATGGGCACATATATATTATGATTGCATTATATATAGAACATTTTCTGAATATAGATTTAAAAATATCAAAGACATAATAATTGTACCTATTTAAGGGTGTCGTGTGATGTTTGAATATATGTATATAATATGTAATGCAGAGATCATCAGAGTGATAGATATGTATTGATCACATAAAATATTGATCATTTCTTCTTGTTGGAAACATTGAAAATACTCAATAGCTATCTTGAATTATACAATTAAATGATGTCAGCTATAGTTACACTATTCTGCTATTGAACGCTAGAAGATATATATATATATATGTATATATATATATATATATATATATACATATATGTGTGTGTGTGTGTGTATTTATAATTTTATTTTGGTACTGGGTATTGAATCCAGGAGTCTTGAGCCAGTGAGCTATGGGGGTCCTCTCTGCCACATCCCGTGTGGAGGAGAAAAGGCTTAATGGCCAGAGGAGGATGTTGGCGGTTTTTCTATTACCCCAAAACTTATTGACTCAATGAGCACACAAGAGCCAATACTCTTTTTATATGAGAGGGGGTGTGATGGGTCTGGCCATACCAGCTCTGGACTCTTACAACAACAACTCACCCAATGGTCTTTTATTTATAATACACAGGTAAAGGGGGCAAGGGCCAGGAGGAACTTCTTCTGTGATGGACAGGAGAGGGTGGAGTTAGAGGAGCCATTCTTAGGGGAAAAATTACAGTTGGAGATAAGGAACCATGCCCACACAGAGCCACATGCTTCTGCACAGTTCCTAGAAGCCAGGCCTCTGCATCCCATGGCTCAACCTAGTCTGATTCTGCCTAAATGAGGATAACTTCCCACAGTAAGCCACATTCCCAGCCCTATGTTCAAATTCTATTTATTAAGACAAGGTTTTGATAAATTGCTGAGGCTGGTTTGAACTTATAATCCTCCTGCCTCATCCTTTCAAGTCACTAGGTAGAAGCTATCTTGTACAACTGCACACCTGTCCCTGATAACCATCCTCTCTCCACCCATCCCTCACTTCTCCTTGCCTCAGGCAATCACTCTTCAACTCTTACAATTTTAGCTTCCACATATAAGAATGTGCACTATTCGTTTTTTTATTTCTACATTTTCACTTAATGCCCTCCAGTTTCTCTATGTAGCCACAAGTGACAAACATTCCAACCTTTCAGTGGCTTAATGATATTCAAATGAGGGTATATATTCTAATTTTCTTTATCCATCCATCCAAAAATGACAGTTGGAGATAAGGACACCACAGCATTCCCTGCTCTCTATGTGCTTCATGGTCTTGTCCAGAGATCAAGGAAAGGAGCCTCCCCAAACACTGTCAAATCTCTTTGGAGATGCCAGATGGTAGCTAGGAGTGGTTTTGGTAATGGGATCAGGAAAAAAAGTTTTCTGATGATCTCAGCTTCCCCAGCTGCACTGTCATTGTCATGACAGGTGACATGATTATTGCAGCTCTGCAGGGAGGTGAGGTCACAGAATCACAAAGCCATATCTTGAGATCTGCCTGCCTCCACTCACACAGCACTGCCTGTGAGGACCAGTGGCCTTGGCTCACCAGTCAGCAGGATGGAGGAAGGTGAAGATGTTACATTTGAGTCTGACAGAATGTGTGAGGGAAGGAGGCATGTCGGAGTCTAGGTAAGTGGTTGTGTGAGATAAAGGGGCTCTTAGAGTTTGAACGTGCTCCCGTGGCAAGGCCAATCCGGAGGAGTGTACACTCCTGAGAACTGAACTGAGCTATTGTAGGAAGTTGAGAGTAGCAGACCCCTCACCAATGCCTGATGTCCCTAATGGAAGGTAGTGCTTTTGTCAGTGATAAAGACTTTTGTTGTTAATCCATGTGATACTGAAACTTGAGTGTCAAGGTGCTTAAGGAATGCAATTCTGAAATCAGTCTGCTGTTTAGTCTGCTTTTCTTCAATTATAGATATGATTTTGAGAGTAACTAGAAGTGTACTTACATAACCTTCATGCTTATAATATGCACTAGGATGAGCCTGCAAGAACTGTCTGGTCCTGTGCAGAGTCTGTGCCTTGAATTTTGCTGGCTGTAATAGAAATGTCTCCTCAACTCTGCTGTAGAAGGTGCTGAATGGACAGTAACTGCAACTGAACTGGGGACAAGAGGGAATGTTGGTGATAGTGAGTTTATTTTCATTCCTGATGTTCAGGAGACAGCATGGAAGGAAGAGGTGACATACAATAACTAGTGTCAGATGGCAGTTGTTAGACTTTGATGAATCTTGATATGAATTTTCTTGCTTTATAAAATTCTAATATCACATTATCACCTCCTCAAGAAGATAAGTTCATGAACTTGCAGATCTGTCAATTAAATGAGCGACACTTTCTCCAATGTATAAAGATCAGAAACATCCAGTTTTACCAAATACATGTGATCTGTCATTTGAAAATAAATGTAAACACCAAGTCTACTCTTTTCATACATAAAATGCACATGACTCCATGCCTTACAAATTTCCCATTTTGCCCTGCATAAGTACTTCCTTTTGTCTCAGTAGGTGAGCAGTTGTTTCATTTAGAAAATACATTAATTAACATGTGTAAGAAGAAAACCTGGGAAACTGAATTTCTATCCTACTCACTGATGTACTAGTGTTTCATGTGTTGCAGTTAAGTGTGTGCTGGCAGAAGTTTAGTAAATGCTGCGGTAGCAGCTCTTTCCTGTTTTTTTTTTTTTTTTTTTTTTTTAATGTCCTTTCTTGGCAGTCTGATATGGGGATAATCTCATCTTGATTAAAGTCATCTTGATCCTGGTGCAGCTTCCTCTAAATTCATACTATAGTGAGTGCATCTGACTTTTACCATGATTTTTAAGACTTATTCATAACTGATATTAGTTGGTGGAATTATTACTTCTACATGAGGGGAAGCTAGCTAAATTTTATAAAATTACTTATGGGTGATGAAACACATAATGAGAAGTTACGAAGTACCAATTAAATACATATCTAGAAAAGCAGAACTCAGTTAATTAGCCATGAAATGAGGGCAATGTGGGTTAAATGTATTGTTCAGAATCAGGACAGTAAGGATCAAGTCCCTTTATTATCAACCAAGTGAAACTGAAAAATTTTAGATAGTATCTCTCCACTTAAATTGTCCTCATTTTGACAACAATAGCAGTGGCTTTGCAGAGTTCTGAAGAATAAACAGGTTACAAATATCTACTCCTGTAATAGCTTTAATACATTTCTACATACTTTCTAATGTTGGAATCCTCTTAATAACAGAAACACCTTTAAGAAAATATTCCTACTGGGAGGTAGCAGTAAGTAGCAGCACTGGACTTGAGTTGACATTTTCAATGTAGCCCATGCCTCTTGTCCTCAAGCAGGATCCTCTGCCTCTGAAGATAAATATCAGTCTGTGAGAACTGGCAGAATGGCCTTTGGGGATTTTATGTTGGGTATGATCTTCTTAACCCTGACTGTGGTTGGAATCCTGGGGAATTTCTATCTCCTTTCCTCCTACCTCTACCTTGACTGCTCTGGGTGTAGGTTGAGATGCACAGATTTGATTATTAAGCACCTGATTGTAGCCAACTCCCTATTCCTTCTTTTCAGGGGAATCCCACAGACCATGGCAGCTCTTGGGTTTAGACATTTCATCAGTGATCTTGGATGCAAACTTGTTTTCTATGTTCACAGGGTGGGCAGGGGTATGTCCTTCAGCAGCACGTGCCTCTTGAGTGTCTTCCAGGCCATCATCATCAGCCCCAGGGACTCCAGGTGGGCAGAGCTCAAAGTGAAAGCTCCCAGGTACACTGGCACCTGTGTATTCCTGTGTTGGATCCTCCACCTGCTGGTCAATATCATTGTTCCTATGTGTGTGACTGATAATGGTAATAACAATATCACAAAGAGAAGAGATTTTGGGTACTGTTCTGGTGGTAATTATAAAAGAAGTGTTTATGTAATAAATGTAGCCTTGCTGTCCCTCCCTGATGTGCTGTGTCTGGGGATCATGCCCTGGGCCAGTGGCTCCATGGTTCTCATCCTGTACAGGCACAAGCAGAGGTTCCAACACCTCCATGGCAACAGTCCCTTCCCCAGATCCTCTCCTGAGTCCAGAGCTACCCACACTGTCCTTTTTCTGGTGAGCACCTTTGTGTCTCTCTACACTCTCTCCTTTATCATGCACATTTGGTGGGCCATTTCTTGCAACCCCAGTCAGCTCTTGGTGCACCTCTCTGCCTTAACCAATGCATTTTTTCCTGCTCTCAGCCCCTTTATTCTCATGAGCAGAGACACCAATGTGCCTAGGCTCTGCTGGAGTGGAATTTCCTCTAGTGCCCTCAGAAACATGTGACATGTATGCATCTGCACAATGCCCCTCTGCTAATTTATATCTCCTTAGAGCCATAAATGCAATCATTATAAAGTGAGAGCATAAGAAATTATCAGTATACACACATATGTATCCTTCTGAATGTGTTATACTGTACATGGTCATGTGTGTCTCTGTGTCTATGTGTCAGGTTATGTTTATTGTCATCAAGTTAGAATATTAGAAAATTACATGTTACAACATGAAAAGTAATATTAATGACAACAAAAAAATTCTATACTCTTTTACATTTTATGTCATGTATATCAGCGTGGTTATGATGAATGTTTTACGTCTGACTTTATATAGACAAGTATTTGTTCTCAATAGAAGGCTTTTGTCTGTTTTGTTGAATAAATAATGGAAACATGTGGAACCAGATTCATCAACTATTTACTCTTTGTGATACCTATTGTATTTTCCTTTCCTATCTTAATATCTTCTATAATAATCCAAACGGAATCCTACCTTTCAGTCTTTTTCCATGGAAGTTGTGTATTTAGTACATTTTCATTTTTTACCTAGACAAGACAGCTTATTTTAAAACAGTGGTCACAGTTTCAAGCAATTGAATATTTATGGATTATATAACAGTAGACTACTTTCCTTCCTTCCATGTCAAATAATTTCTGACCTAGATAAAATTATTTCAAGGTCCATGCACAGGTCATTGCTGGACAGCACGATGGAACTTTAAAAACTGGACATAACTCCGTAGAGTCTTTCTCGAAGAAATCAGAACATGATCTGCTCACAGATTTCTCCTCATGATTCTCTGTGCTCACTCTTCTCAGTAGTGAGCACTATTCTGACATCTATCAGCAGAGAGTACTGTAACCTCCTTTTCACTTTATGCAACTCTTATACACTAGGAAATATTTTTGGTGGCTTTAAAATTTATCGGTTGCCTTAGATTCACGTGTCTTTAAATGTAATTGTGGATCCTTTTACAGCCTGAATTCCAGTGTTTATGGCAGCTTCATTGATCTAACTGTCCACTACAGATGCACACTTGAACATTTTCAGTTTACTATTAGGAAGAGTTCTAGAAGGCTGGAAAGCCTTTTGGTGACACACATGGAAGAACCTGTTGCACATATACGTAGTTCTGTACATCATGTGGAGGTGTTGAAATCTCTTCTGCCTTAGGTGATATTGCCAAGTAGGTTTGTAAAAGGTTTGTATGAATGCCACTGGTTTCAATGTGCATTTCCCAAAGCCTGGACTGCAAAGAGCTGATGAAGCACTGTGGAACTTGCATGCTCCTTTCTCACTATCTTGAGGACTACACTCCATTGCCAGTAGGAAGTGGGTATCACCATGTTCTCATGTTCATCTATCACAACAGGAACATTAGCAATATTACAGCTCACAAAATCATAGTGAGGAACTGGGGATATAACTGAGTTGGTAGAGTGCTTACCTACCACACACAGGCCCTGGGTTCAATGCCCAGCACTACAAAAAAAAAAAAAAAAAAAGAAAAAAAAAAAAAGTCATGGTGAGGATTTGGCCCAAACAAAAGACTTCAAGGAGGATCAAATAGAGAGCTGGCTCTCATATCTAAGGGGAAAGTATGTTATGGGTTAACCTTGGGGTCAGCATGTAGGTCAGTGGTACAACCTTGCCTGCCATGCCTAAGGCCCTGAGTTAAATCCCCAGTGCTGTAAAAATAAGGGTATCCTTTATTGTAATACAAAGAAAAATAAAAACATTCCTTTGGAAACAGATGCATTGGAAAGCAACACCAAAAGCAAAATTTCTAAAGTTCTAAATATATAACATTTCAGGAGGAAAAGCGGACAGGGACCCTGTCCTGGAATTTCTTACCTGCCAGGCTGCCATCTCTTTCTACTCCTGTTCTGGATTTCCTTCTCAGGCAAGATTACCTTTCCTATCTTGTGCTTGAGAAGCTGCCTTTAAAGTCATCAGCAAAACCCTTCACCTATCTGCCACACAGATCCTTGGGCACAAGGATCTCACAAACAGAAAAGACCTCACTCCTGTGTCCTTTGTCCCAGCAGTGGTTCAAGAACAATGAACTGTGGAGGAGACCAAAATGGGAGTGCCTTCCTGCACACAGGTTGTCCTCCCCTGCCTCCAAAACAAGAATTTTTGCTACAGTAATGGGAATATGGGCTGCCCTGTTCTTCCCTGCCCCTAATGCAACTAAGAAGAGCCTGTTACCTCCCTTTGGAATGGGTAGTAAACTCAGCTCTATGAATGTAGAGAGAAACCCTCATGGTTGACCCTAGACTCATCTTACATTCAACATGAACTGTTAATTCAAACACCACTGGTGCATCTTTCATGATAAGCAGACTCAATTCACAGTGGTGGCAATGGTGAATATATTTCTACAACTGGCTGTGATGCTCATTGGAACTCTGGACTGAGATGCTCATTGGAACTCTGGGCTGAGACCACTTTGGCAAGTTGCCTCTGGATCTTCCATGTGCTTGTCAATCATGTGGTGTCCACAGTCCTATCTAAGACATTGTAGTTCTGCTGGTTTGGAGTGAAACCCATGAATTGGCTCTTTTAAAAAACTCCCTGTTGATGGTGATGTTCTTCCCTCTGTATTCAACGTGACCAAACCTACACTAGAGAAAGCAGGTACTGCACAAGGTCCCTCACACCCAAATACATTGTATCAACACAAATACTACTTCTTTTTGTTCCCAGTGAAGAATGCTAAGCAGCATTCTGAAAGACCACTTTTTTTTTTATTGCTTTCTATTTTATGGAAGGTGGTGCAGGCACTTGTCTAAGAAAGTCTGCTTTTGGAAATCACCATGTTTACATTCATTAAAGCAATTTTTAATAAACCTGTACTACATGATCAGAAGTATGTTATGGTGCCATCTGATGGAACCTCAGTTCTGTTCTGAGTAAATCATCATAATATACAGGGAGATGCAATACTGTCTCATGTTTCACACAAGAATTTAGATGCTACCATGCACCTTTATATCTCTTCTGTTTCTTATAATTGTTTTAAGTAAGTTGCATAGAGTAAGAGGTAAATAACATGGATCTTAAGATACAGAAAGGAAGGTGGAAGAAGTAGGTCAAAGAAATTATTTAAATTTTTTCTTTAAGGGACTGGGGCTGTGCCTCAGTTATAGAGTTTGCCTAGCATGTGTGAGGGACTGGGTTCTGTTCTTACCACCACATATAAATAAAATGATTAAATAAAAATTAAAAATTAAATCTGTATAGCACCTTTGGGAGTATGGTCATTTGAATAATATTAATTCTGCCTATCCAAGAGCATAGAAGATATTTCCATCTTCTAAGGTGTTCTTTAATATCTTTCTTTAACGTTCTGTGTTTTTCATTGTAGAGATATTTAACCTCTTTGGTTAGATTGAATCCCAAGTATTTTATTTTATTTTATTGAGGCTATTGCAAACGGAGTTGTTTTCCTCATTTCCCTTTCAGATGTTTCATCACTTATGAAAAAAATGCATTAGATTTATGTGTGTTGATTTTATATCCTGCTATTTTGCTGAATTCATTTATGATGTCTAGAAGTTTTCTGGAGGAGTTTTTTGGATCCTATAAATAGAGAATCATGTCATCAGCAAATATTGATAGCTTGAGTTCTTTTCCTATTTGTATTCCTTTAATTTCTTTGGTCTGTCTAACTGCTCTGGCTAGTATTTCAAGCACAATGTTGAATAAAAGTGTTGAAAGAGGGCATCCCTGTCTTGTTCCGGTTTTTAAAGGGAATGCTTTCAATTTTTCTCCATTAAGAATGATGTTGGCCATGTGCTTAGCATAATTAGCTTTTACTATGTTGAGGTATGTTCTTACTATCCCTTTTTTTCTTGTGTTTTGAGCATGAAGAGGTGTTGTATTTTGTGAAACACTTTTTCTGCATCTATTTAAAAATCATATGATTCTTAACATTAAGTCTTTTGATGTGATGAATTACATTTATTGATTTCCAGATGTTGAACCAATCTTGCATCCCTGGGATAAACCACACTTGATCGTAGTGCACTATCTTCTTAATACATTTTTGTATGCAATTTGCCAGAATTTTGTTAAGGATTTTTGCATCCATATTCAAAGAGATATTGATCTAAAGGTTTCTTTCCTTGATGTGTGTTTGTCTGGTTTTGGTATCAGAGTGATACTAGCTTCACAGAATGAATTTAGAAGGGTTTCCTCCTTTTCTATTTCATGAAATTCCTTGAGGAGTATTGGTGTAATTTCTTCTTTGAAGGTCTTGTTGAACTCAGCTGATAATTATCTGGCCCCAGATGTTTCTTGGTTTGTAGGCTTTTGATGACTTCTGCTATTTCATTGCTTGAAATATATCTGTTTAAATTGTGTATGCCCTCCTGGTTCAATTTGGGAGAATCATATGTCTCTAGAAATTTGTGGATTTCTTTGAGATTTTCTATTTTGTTGGAGTATAGATTTTTATAATAGCTTCTAATTTTATTATGTATTTCAGTAATGTCTGTCATGATATTTCCTTTTTCATTATGAATTTTAGTAATTTGAGTTTTTTCTTTCTTTTTGTTAATGTGGCTAAGGGTTTGTTTATTTTGTTTACTTTTTCAAAGAACCAACTTTTTGCTTTGTCAGTTTTTTAATTGTTTCTTTTGTTTCAATTTCATTGATTTCAGCTGTGATTTTAATTTTTCCTGTCTTGTACTACTTTTGGGGTTGTTTTGCTCTTCCTTTTCTAGGGTTTTGAGATGTAATGTTAGGTCATTTAGTTGTTGACTTTTTATTCTTTTCTTGAATGCACTCAATGAAATGAATTTTCCTCTTATACTGTTTCCATAATGTCCCAGAGTTTTGATATATTGTATCATCATTCTCATTTACCTCTAAGAAATTTTTTATCTCTTCCCTGATGTTTTCTGTTATCCATGCTTCATTCAGTAGCATATTATTTAGTCTCCAGATGTTGAAGTAATTTCTGCTTTTTATTTTGTGATTGATTTCCAATTTCATTCCATTGTGATCTGATAGAACACAAGGCAGTATCTCAATTTTTTGCATTTAGTAAGGGCTGCTTTGTGGCATAACATATGGTCTATTTTTGATAAGGTTCCCTGTGCTGCTGAGAAGAAAGTGTATTTGCTCATTGATGGATAGAACATTCTATATATGTCTGTTAAGTCTAAGTTACTGATTGTGTTATTGAGTTCTATGGTTTCTTTGTTTAGTTTTTGGAAGTTCTGTTCAATGGTGACAGCAGTGTGTTAAAGTCACCCAGAATTATTGTGTAGTGGTCTATTTGATTCCTGGAATTGGGAAGGATTTGTTTGATGTACATGGATGCGCTGTTGTTTGGGGCATAAATATTTATGATTGTTATGTCTTCCTGATTTATGGTTCCCTTAAGCAGTATGAAATGACCTTCTTTATCCCTTCTGACTAATTTTGGCTTGAAGTCTACTTTATCGGAAATAAGGATGGAAACCTCTGCTTTTTTACTGAGTTCATGTGCATGGTAGGTTTTTTCCCATCCTTTTGCCTTTAGTCTGTGGATGTCCTTTTCTATGAGTTGAATCTCTTGAAGACAACATATTGTTGGGTCTTTCTTTTTAATCCATTCTGCCAGTCTATGTCTTTTAATTGATGAGTTTAGGTCATTAACATTCAAGGTAATTATTGAGATGTGATTTGTATTTCCAGTCATTTGGGCTTATTTTTTTTGGGGGGGGGGTACAGGGGATCGAACCCAGGGACTTCTGCTTACAAGGCAAGCACTCTACTGACTGAGTCATCTCCCCAGCCCCTCATTTGGGCTTATTTTTGGTTCTTAACTTGACTTTTTTTCTCCTTTGAATGGTTTTTTCTTTAAGGTAATTCCTCCCTTTGCTGACCTATATTGTTACTTTTCATTTTCTCCTCATGGAATATTTTGTTGAGATTATTTTGTAGCACAGGCTTTCTAATTGTAAATTCTTTTAACTTTTGTCTATCATGGAAGGATTTTATATCATCTTCAAATCTGAAGGCTAGTTTTGCTGGGTATAGGATTCTTGGTTGGCAACCATGTTCTATCAGAGGTTGAAATATGTTGTTTCAGGCCCTTCTAGCTTTTAGGGTCTGGGCTGAGAAATATGCTGATATTCGTATTGGTTTTCTCCATATGTTATTTGATGCTTTTCTCTTCCAGCCTTCAAAATCCTATCTTTATTTTGAATGTTAGGCATTTTCATTATAATGTACCTTGGTGTGGATCTGTTGTGATTTTGTGCATTTGGTGTTCTGTAAGCCTCTTGTATTTGATTTTCCATTTCATTCTTCAGGTTTGGGAAATTTTCTGATATTATTTCATTGAATCAGTTGTTCATTCCTTTGGTTTGTATCTCCGTGCCTTCCTCAATCCCAATAATTCTTAAATTTGGTCTTTTCATGATGTCCCATAGTTCTTGGAGATTCTGTTCATGATTTCTTACCATCTTCTCTGTTTGGGCAACTTTATTTTCAAGATCAAATATTTTGTCTTCATTGTTGGAGATTCTGTCTTCCTAGTAAACTAGTCTGTTGGTGATGCTTTTCATCGGGTTTTTAAATTTGGTTTATTGTTTCCTTCATTTCAGAATTTTTATTTTATTTTGAGAATCTCTGTCGAAATGATCTTTTGCTTCTTGCAGTTGGTCTTTCAACTGCTTATTAGTGTGATCATTGCCTGCATTTGCTCTCTTATCTCATCCTTTGCTCCACGAATCAATTTAATTATGTATATTCTGAGCTCCTTTTCTGACTTTTCTTCCACCATACTGTCACTGAATTTTGTTAATGTAGAATCTAGGTTTGTTTGGATCATTTTCTTCCCCTGTTTTTTCATGTTGTTAATGTATCTTCCCTTCTAGCAGTGCAGATCTGGGGTATTTCAGTCTCTTCCTATAGGGTTATAGTGACTCTTTAGGTGTCTGGAGCTGGCAGGTCACGTGCCCTGCCTTGCCTCAAGGTCACGCGCCTTGGCTCATGGCCAGGCGCTTTGACTCATGGTCATGCCCCCTGCCTCGCCTCATGCTGAGCTAAGATGGCGCCTGCCAGATGCTGGGGGGGCGTGCCATTACCTGTTTACACACCTGTCAGACTATACCAGGTGCATCACACTAGATTGCGTGGTGCTTCATGATTGGACAATTACACTTCCTTATTGGAGTTCTGGAGCGAGACTAGTATTGCCTTCGCGTGCTTAACTCTGATTGGTTTCTGTACTTTATATTAACTGTGTTTATTCCTCTAATAAACGAGACTTGATCAAGCTTTTGTCTTGTCTCCATTTCTCGTGTCTCTTGTCTCTTTCAATCCCAGCACCCCCCTCCAGGTACCTGTTGATGTCCTGCAGGCCGGGGCAAGTGGCGCCCAACGGTGTGGCTTCGGATACCGGGGAATTCGCGAGGGAAGAGGCGTGTAAGTGTTCCTGGAAGAAAAAAAAAAAAAAAAGTGAAAGTGAAAGTCAGTTCGACAAAGTTCGCTCCGGGAGCCTGCCACGCCGTTCTTAAAGGTACAGTAGCGCCTAACTATGGGACAAGAATTAAGTAAGCATAAAGTTTTTGTTAAGCAATTAAAAGAAGCTTTAAAGACACGGGGAGTAAAGGTTAAGAGTAATGATCTTTTTAAGTTTTTTGACCTTATTAAGGACACCTGTCCGTGGTTCTCAGAAGAAGGAAGCATTAATATAAGAAGTTGGAATAGGGTGGGAGAGGCTTTGGGAGATTTTCACAGAACATTTGGCCCAGATAAAGTTCCTATTACACCTTTTGCTTACTGGAGTCTCATAAAGGAACTTTTAGAACATACAAAAAATAATTGTGAAATAGCAGCAGCAGTTACTCAGACAGAGGATATTTTAAAAGCAGCATCAAAACAGGATCTTCAGGGAAAGCCTTCTGAGGAAAAGGGAGAGGTAGATCTTATTTCTCTTGAGATTGAAGATGAGGAAGTTACAAGTCCTTTTCCAGATGCAGGCAGCACAGATGTTAAAAAGAAAACTCAACATCAGAACAAAGCTCCACCTAAAATTTATCCTTCATTGACTCATTTTAAAGACCCTTCAAATGAGAATAAAATAGATGATGAGGAAGTTGATTTGGACCTCATAAATGAGGAAGCCTCAAAATATCCTAATCCTGACTGCCTGCTTAAACAAGGACAGTCCATTTTCTCATATCCACCTCCCTATGGCACACACTCTGCTCCTATGGCAATGGTGGTGATAGATCCAAAGGAAGACCTTAAAGAAAAAAGTAAACATTTGGAGGAACAAATAAATCTAGAGGAACAATACCAAGCTCTGATTACCAGATTACAAAAATTAAAGACAGGCAATGAATCAGTGCCCAGTCCTGATGGATTTAAAAGGGATATTCGCCCTCAAATTCTATCTGGACAACAGTGTCCAAGAGGAGGAGTTCCCTTAATCAACAGGGATTTAAAACCCCCTCCACTAAGTGCTTTCCCTGTTACTGAGACAAGGGATAACCAGGGACAACACTGGAGGCACCACATTGGCTTTGATTTTACTATCATAAAAGAATTAAAAACTGCTGTTTCTCAGTATGGAGCTACAGCGCCATACACCCTTGCTATTTTAGACTCCATAGCAGAAAATTGGTTAACACCACAGGATTGGAATACTTTAGTTAGAGCCACCCTGACTGGAGGTGACTTCTTGCTTTGGAAGTCTGAATATTTTGAAAATTGCAAAGAGACAGCTAAAAGAAATCAACAAGCAGGAAATGGGTGGACTTTTGATATGCTCACTGGACTAGGTGATTATGAAACCACAGACAATCAGATGCAGTATGACCCTGGAGCGTATGCTCAGATACAGGCGGCAGCCACTAAGACCTGGAGAAAATTGCCTGTGAAGGGAGACATCAGCATGTCTCTTACAGGAGTCAAACAAGGCCCTGATGAGCCCTTTGCTGACTTTGTTCACAGACTTATAACAATGGCTGGTCATATTTTTGGCAGTTCTGATGCAGGTCTTGACTATGTCAAGCAACTTGCTTATGAAAACGCCAATCCCGCATGTCAAGCCGCTATAAGACCATACAGAAAGAAGACAGATTTAACAGGATATATTCGTCTGTGCTCAGATATAGGACCTTCTTATCAGCAGGGCTTAGCAATGGCAGCTGCTTTTAGTGGACAGACAGTGAGGGACTTTCTTAATAATAAAGACAAAAACAAAAGGGCCTGTTTTAAATGTGGCAAGGGTGGACACTTTGCCAAAGACTGCAGATCAGATTTACAAAAAACTCTTGAGGCCAAAATACCTGGTCTCTGCCCTAGGTGCAAGAGAGGAAAACATTGGGCTAATGAATGCAAGTCCAAAAGAGACAATCAGGGAAATCCCCTTCTGCCACATCAGGGAAACGGGAGGAGGGGCCAGCCTCAGGCCCCAAAACAAGCATATGGGGCAATCAGTTTCATTCCAGCCAACAGCAGCAACAACAATCCATTTCAGACCTCAGTAGAGCAACCCCAGGGAGCGCAGGATTGGACCTCAGTTCCACCTCCCATGTCGTATTAACTCCTGACATGGGCTCTCAAGCCTTGAATACTGGAATTTTTGGCCCATTGCCCTCAGGTTATTTTGGCTTAATTTTAGGAAGAAGTAGTTCTACCATGAAAGGTTTACAAGTACTCCCAGGAGTTGTAGATCAAGATTTCTTGGGAGAAATTAAGATCATGGCTAAAACAGATAACAACATTATTACTGTTACTCAGGGAGAAAGAATAGCACAGCTGATACTGTTACCATTAGTTCCAACCAAACACCCAGTTCAAAATCCTAGGAGAGGAAATGGAAGTTTTGGATCCTCTAATGTATATTGGGTACAACACATAACTGATCAAAAGCCTTCTTTGACCTTATGGCTAGATGGCAAGTCCTTTACAGGTCTAATAGACACAGGAGCAGATGTGACCATAATTAAACAAGAGGATTGGCCTTCTTCTTGGCCTACCATAGAAACTATGACTAATCTTAGGGGTATTGGTCAAAGTACAAATCCAAAGCAGAGTTCTAAATACCTCACTTGGAGAGACAAAGAAAACAACACAGGTCTCATTAAGCCTTATATCATACCTCATTTGCCTGTTAATTTGTGGGGAAGAGACCTATTATCTCAGATGAAAGTAATCATGTGCAGCCCCAATGAAACGGTTGCTGCCCAAATGCTATCTCAGGGATATACACCAGGAAAAGGGCTAGGAAAGGCCGAAAATGGTATTTTACATCCCATTCCCAATGTAGGACAGATCGACAGAAAAAGCTTGGGAAATTATTGATTTCAGCCATTGACATGCCTGCACCCCAACTGTGTGCAGATCCAATAACTTGGAAATCAGATGAACCAGTTTGGGTTGATCAATGGCCGCTAACTTCTGAAAAACTTGAAGCTGCTCGAATGTTAGTGCAGGAACAGCTCACAGCCGGACATATCATAGAGAGTAATTCTCCTTGGAATACTCCTATATTTGTAATTAAGAAAAAATCTGGTAAATGGAGATTACTACAGGACTTAAGGGCTGTCAATGTCACTATGGTGCTCATGGGAGCCCTGCAACCAGGGCTGCCATCTCCTGTAGCCATCCCTCAAGGATATTTTAAGGTAATTATTGACCTCAAAGACTGTCTTTTTACTATCCCTCTACATGTAGATGATCAAAAAAGATTTGCTTTTAGTCTACCATCAATAAATTTTAGAGAACCTATGAAAAGATATCAGTGGAAGGTATTGCCACAAGGAATGGCTAATAGTCCAACCTTATGCCAAAATTTGTTGCTCGTGCCTTACAGCCTATTAGAGATTCTTGGAAACAAATGGATACTATTCATTATATGGATGATATACTCATAGCAGGACAATCAGGAGAACAGGTATTACTATGTCTCACACAACTTAAAGAGCAGCTGACTGCAGTAGGATTACAAATTGCTCCAGAAAAAGTTCAGCTACAAGATCCTTATACTTACCTAGGTTTCCTGCTCAATGGGCCTAGGATTATTAATCAAAAGGCAACAATCAGGAGAGATCATTTAAATAAACTTAATGACTTCCAGAAGTTTCTAGGTGATATAAATTGGCTTCGACCATATCTTAAATTAACCACAGGGGAGTTAAAACCATTGTTTGAGATATTAAAAGGAGACCCTAATCCACAGTCATTTAGGACTCTATCTCCTGATGCATTAGCTGCTTTAAAAAGGTGGAGGATGCTATTGCAGGTCAATTTGTTACCAATATTGATTATTCTCGTCCCTTAACTCTCATTATATTTAATACTTCCATCACTCCAACTGGTCTTTTCTGGCAAGATAATCCTATTATGTGGATTCATCTTCCTTCCTCACCCAAAAAAGTGCTATTGCCTTATTATGATGCAGTAGCTGATCTGATTATCATGGGGAGAGAAGATTCTAGAAAATATTTTGGAATAGAGCCATATAAGATTATTCAACCCTACACCCGATCTCAGGTCAATTGGCTGTTACAAAATTCTGACACCTGGCCTATAGCTTGTGCCTTATTCACAGGTGATATAGATAATCATTATCCGCCAAATAAATTGGTTCAGTTTTGCAAACTACATCCTTTTGTGTTCCCTTGTATTATTAGAAGGGAGCCTTTACACAATGCTCTTGTTGTCTTTACTGATGGATCATCCACAGGAACGGCTGCTTACACCTTCCTTGATAGAACTGTCACTTTCCAGACAAAATGTACATCTGCCCAACTTGTTGAATTACAGGCTCTTATTGCAGTTTTATCTGCTTTTCCCAATGAACCCCTTAATATCTACACAGACAGTGCCTACTTAGCACACTCAGTGCCACTCCTTGAAACTGTCTCTCAGATCAGACATGTTTCTAAAACAGCATCACTGTTCCTTCAATGTCAGACACTCATCCATAATAGAGGGGAGCCTTTGTTTATTGGACACATCAGAGCTCACTCTGGCCTTCCGGGGCCATTAGTTAAGGGCAACAGAATTGCTGACACAGCCACCAAAATGGTTGCAGTAGCTTTTTCAGATAATATTAAGCAAGCTAAAGACACTCATAACCTACATCATTTAAATGCCCTCTCTCTTAGGTTACTCTATGAAATCACTAGGGAACAAGCAAGGCAAATAGTAAAAGGCTGTACCACATGTGCTACTCATCTACCGGTTCCACATCTAGGAGTTAATCCTAAAGGTCTTGTTCCTAACATGGTGTGGCAAATGGATGTTACCCATTTTTTAGAGTTTGGTAATCTAAAATATATTCATGTTTGCATAGATACAATTAGTGGATTTATATTGGCTACACTTCAGGCTGGAGAAGCAATGAAACATGTAATTGCCCATCTATTACATTGTTTCTCAGTCTTGGGCATACCTAAACAAATTAAAAAAGATAATGGCCCTGGATATACAGCAAAAACCCTCCAAAAATTTTGTGAAAAATTACAAATTCAACATGTCACCGGAATTCCTTATAATCTTCAAGGCCAAGGAATGGTCGAGAGAGCACATCTCTCTCTTAAAACTACTATTGATAAAATAAAAAAGGGGGAATGGTACCCAATCAAGGGTTCTCCCCATAATATACTCAATCATGCTTTACTCATTCTCAATTTTTAAAAAATGGATGATCATGGGAAATCTGCCGCTGATTGTTTCTGGCACCCGGAATCTCAAAAGCATTTTGCCATGGTAAAATGGAAAGATCCATTGGATGGTTCATGGCATGGTCCAGACCCAGTCTTGATCTGGGGTCGAGGCTCAGTCTGCATCTTCTCTCAGAAAGCTGATGCAGTCAGATGGCTGCCAGAGAGCCTTGTATGCCAAGTTAATGAAGTTACCTCCTCCAGGGATAAAAATCATCCCTGAGAGTCTTTTCTTTTCCTTCCACGGGAATGAACAAAATATTGCTTCTCTGGATGATGGCTGCCTGTTCACTGCTCTCCTACAGCCATGCAGGGTTTGAGGACCCTGCTAAGGCTCGTGAGTATTTACTGGAGCTCAAAAACAAACCATGTAAATGTGAGGGAGGATTTATAATGAGTACTGATGAGGCAAGTTACAAGCCGTCATACATCGGTAATCTCCCGAAACAACGCACAGAGATAGATTGTGGCAGTCACATCGCATTTTGGACGACACATACACTGTGGTACTGTATCGAAAAACCACAGATTATTCCCTCAGTTAATGGCAAATATGCACCTTGTTCGTGCACCACCTTTCACACTTCCTTCCATAGCTCTTGTTATTCCTCAGCTCAGACCTGTTTTTCAGGGAACAAAACCTATTTTACTACTACCTTAATAAAGTCCCATCCAGGATCAACTAGAGAGGATTGGTCTAATAACCCTGTAAAATTAAGTGTTGCCTCATGTCCTGCAGACCTAGTGGGGAAAACAGTTTGCTGGTCTACTATGGCACCCCTACATGTGTCTGATGGAGGAGGCCCCCAAGATTCTAATAGAGCCAAGTAAGTCCATGAAAAAATTCAACGGATGTATGAGAAACTGCATCCCAGTCTGTTATATCTCTAGCATTACCCAACCACAGACCTTCTGAGATAGACCCTGCCACATATGATATCCTTGAGGCCACTCACGCCTTGCTTAATCGATCCAACTCTCCCTTGACTGTAGATTGTTGGCTTTGCCTTCAG
The DNA here is from genome assembly GCF_902686455.1 of Sciurus vulgaris. Classification (NCBI taxonomy): domain Eukaryota; kingdom Metazoa; phylum Chordata; class Mammalia; order Rodentia; family Sciuridae; genus Sciurus; species Sciurus vulgaris. The sequence goes on along the minus strand of NC_136478.1, from coordinate 70,398,544 downwards.
CTAGGATATCCTGTTCCACTAGCTATCCCAATTGATTATAGAAATAACTCTGCTACCAACCTCACAGTGATAAGTTATAAGACTATGACCAATCTTGATGCGTCTTGGTTCAGTTTTGCTGGTAGAAATTGCTTACCAACTCCACCATTTCTAGTACAGCCATTCATGTACTCCAATACTACTTGCTTTTTTTCACCTGGCTATAATAATACCTGGGATTTAGACGTAGGGACTATAACCTTTAGTGGTTGTTCTGAGACATTCAATCTTTCGCAGCCATTGTGCCCCCCTAATGGCACTGTGTTTGTTTGTGGAGGTAATAAGGCTTTTGCTCAACTGCCTATCAACTGGACTGGACTATGTGTCTTAGCTGCCTTACTCCCAGGCGTAGACATTATTCCAGGAGATGAGCCTGTCCCTATACCAACAATTGACTACATTACAGGGCGACCTAAACGTGCTGTCACTTTCATTCCTCTACTTGCAGGACTTGGAATAACTACAGCAGTGGCCTCAGGTACTGCTGGTTTGGGGGTCTCTCTTACTCAATATACTAAATTATCCAGACAATTGAGTTCTGATGTACAGATACTCTCAAGCACCATACAGGATCTTCAAGATCAGGTAGATTCCTTGGCAGAAGTGGTCCTACAAAATAGAAGAGGTTTAGACCTTCTAACTGCTGAACAGGGAGGTCTTTGTTTGACTTTGCAGGAGAAGTGCTGCTTCTATGCCAACAAGTCAGGAATCATTAAGGACAAGATCAAACAGCTGCAAGAAGACCTAGAAACACGCCGACGAGCACTGGCTGATAATCCACTATGGACTGGATTCAGTGGACTCTTTCCCTATCTCCTTCCCTTCTTAGGTCCCCTCCTTTGCTTGCTGCTAGTCATATCTATAGGTCCTTTGATATTCAACAAGATTATGGCTTTCATCAAAGCTCAAATTGAGGCTATACAGGCAAAACCTATTCAGGTTCATACCATCGGCTGGAGATGATGGATTGTGATGGTGCAACATTTGATCAATATTAGATCGCAATAGACCATCACCCCTGTGCACTGAACTGGTCAGCCAATGACGGGTAAGATTCGTGGGAGCGCATACCAACCTAAGACAGGAAATGAGGGCAAGAGCCTCATTATCCAATGACGGGTAAGGATGGTGCTCTGGCATGGACAACCTAAGATAGGCGCAGTTCCCGAGGGTTTGTCACTCCAGCTCTATAAAATAAACAAGGGGGACCTGTCCGGAGCCGGCAGGTCACGCGCCCTGCCTTGCCTCAAGGTCACGCGCCTTGGCTCATGGTCAGGCGCTTTGACTCATGGTCACGCCCCCTGCCTCGCCTCATGCTGAGCTAAGATGGCACCTGCCAGATGCTGGTGGGGAGTGCCATTACCTGTTTACACACCTGTCAGACTATACCAGGTGCATCACACTAGATTGCGTGGTGCTTCATGATTGGACAATTACACTTCCTTATTGGAGTTCTGGCGCGAGACTAGTCTTGCCTTCACGCACTTTACTCTGATTGGTTTCTGTACTTTATATTAACTGTGTTTATTCCTCTAATAAACGAGACTTGATCAAGCTTTTGTCTTGTCTCCATTTCTTGTGTCTCTTGTCTCTTTCAATCCCAGCACCCCCCTCCAGGTACCCGTTGATGTCCTGTGGGCCAGGGCATATAGGTTTCCAAAATCTTTTCTTTAAGGGGAAGATCAATATTAGCAATGCCAATACAGACAATATACAACTCTAAACCAAAGAGCCCTATGAGTACATTAACAATATTGTCATAATAAACAGAATGAGTTTAATTATTATCTACAGTATAACAAATATATTTGCAATAAGCTCTGCAGTTTCTGAAGGAGGACGAAGAGGATGGGAACAGGTGTAGGATGTAGCTGTTAATGGAAAAAGAAAAGAATATACAGAAGTTCTAGATCCTAAAAATTGTGAGAGTGTAATCAGAAGAAGCTGGTTGTTAGCATGCAAAAAGTTAGAAAGAGACTCTGAGCAAACTGGTGAACAAAAGGAAAAGAGAACAAGAAAAGTAAAGAAATAAACACTTAAAAATTTTAACAAGGAGATAAAAAATAAAATCTACAGTATAACAGTCATACAGTGTTCAAACCTCCCAGTCTTCTATCCCCTGATGTATGAGAAGTACCTGACAATGAGCTTCCAGTCTCCCGCAGATGCCTCAGGATGGCATTTTCCCCACTTAAAGATGGGAGATACAGCTTCCAGGATTATCCAAAATGGCCATTCTGGCTTCCAAATGTGTTGGCAAATGGGGAGGTGTAGCTAGGGATATGGGGTGGTTGGCTGGATGTCCTGAAGGTGAGGTGCAGTTGGTCAGGCAGGGGTCCTGGAGGCAGGGTGCAGTCAGTTGGTCTGAGGCCTCTGGAGGCAGGGAGTGATCAGTTGGGTTGAGGTGTTCTGGAGATGGGGCTCTGTCTGGCCAGGGGACCTACAGGTCCTGGCTGTTGTCTCAAAATTGCAGCAGCCACAGGTAACCAAACCTGCAGGTACTGTGACAGTGAACTTCCAGGCAACAGCAGGCAGCTAGTGCTACACTGGCGGTCTGCGGTAGGTCTGCTGGCTGCTGTAAGATGATCTTCAGGTGAACCTCGGGTGGTGGGTGATGGGTAGGTGAAAAGTAAGAGGCAGGCAAATGGCGGATGGTAGGTGCCAAACAGTGAGCAATCAGCACTCAAAATTAGTCATAGATATGCTGGCAGACTGCAGGTGATCATAGTAGACAAATGGGGTAAACAGCAGGGGATTGATAAACAGCAAAAACTACCTCACCAAGAAACAGATATCCTCTGCTTGAAACCTGGGATACCCCAATATAATTCTTAATGGAGAAACATTGAAAGCATCTCCTCTAAAATCTGGAACAAGACAAGGAGACCCTCTTTCACCACTTTTATTCAACATTGTCCTAGAAACTCTAGCCAGAGCTATTAGAAGAAAGAAATTAAAGGTATTCAATTAGGTAAGGAAAAACTCAAACTATCACTATTTGTGATATGATTCTATATTTTCAAGATGCAAAAAATTCCACAAAAAATCTTCTAGAACTAATAAATCAATTCAGCAAAGTAGGATATAAATCCATACCCACAATTCAAACTTATTCCTATACATCAGTAATGAATCCAATGAAAGAGAAATAAAGAACACTATCCCATTTACAATCTTCTCAAAAAAAAAAAAAAAAAAACTTGGGAATCAATCTAACAAAAGAGGTGAAAGACCTCTACAACAAAAACTATACAACACTAAAAAAAGACATTAAAGAAAACCTTAGAATATGGGAAGATCTCCCATGCTCCTCAAGAGGCCGAATTAATATTGTCAAAATGGCCATACTACTGAAAGCATTACCCAAATTCAATGCAATTCCTATTAAAATAACAATGACATTCTTCATAGAACTAGAAAAAGCAATCATAAATTTTTTTTTTTTGAAAATTAAGAGACAGAATACCCAAGGCAATCCTTAGCAAGAAAAGTGAAGCAGAAGGCATCACAATACCAGACCTCAAACTATACTACAGCACTATAGTAATAAAATTCCATGGTATTGACACCAAAACAAACATGCAGACCAATGATACAGAATAAAAGGCATGGAGACAAGCCTACATAAATACAGGTATCTCTTACAAGCCCACATAAATATGGGTATCTTGTACTAGACCAAGGTGCCAAAAACATTCAGCAGAGAAAAGATAGCTTATTCAAAAATTAGTGCTGGGAAAATGGAAAGTCACATGTGATAAAATAAAATTAAACTCTTATCTCTCACCCTGCACAAAACTCAACTTAATGTGGGTCAAAGACTTAGGCAGTAGAACAGAGACCCTGCACCTCCTAGAAGAAAAAGTAGGTCCAAATCTTCACCATGTCAGCCTAGAACGTGACTTCCTTAACAAGACCCCAAAAGTGGAAGAAGTAAAATCAAGAATTGATAAATGGGATGAGCTCAAACTAAAAAGCTTCTTCTCAGCAAAAGAAACATCAATAATGTGAACAGAGAGCCAACAGAATGGGAGAAAATCTTTACCACATGCACCTCAGATAAAGTATTAATCTCCAGGACTTATAGAGAACTCAAAAAGCTTAACACCAAAAAAACACGAATAATCCAATCAATAAGTGGGCTAAGGAACTGAACAGACACTTCACAGAAGATATACAATTGATCAACAAATATGTGAAAAAATATTCAACATCTCTAGCAATTAGAGAAATGCAAATCAAAATTACTCTATGACTTCATCTCACTCCAATCAGAAAGGTAATTACCAAGAATATAAGAAACAATAAATGATGGTGAGGATGTGGAGAAAAAGGTAGACTCATACAGTGCTGGTGGGAATGCAAATTGGTGCGACCATTAAGGAAAGCAATATGGAGATTCCTCAGAAAACTGGGAATGGAGCCACCATTTGACCCAGCTATCCCACTCATTCATTTGTACCCAAAGTACTTAAAATCAGCATACTACAGTGACAGTGTCACATCAATGTTTATAGCAGCTCAATTCACAATAGCTAAACTATGGACTCAACCTAAGTGTCCTTCAACAGATGAATGGATAAAGAAAATGGGATATACATATGTAAATATATATACACACACACACACAATGAAATATTACTTAGCTTTAAAGAAGAATGAAATTCTAGAATTTTCCAGCAAATGAATGGAGTTAGAGAATATCTTGCTAAGTGAAATAAACCAAAACCAGGAAACCAAAGGCTGAATGTTTTCTCTGAAATGCAAAAGTGTGTGGTGGAACTAGGTACAAATAGAGTTACTTTATATTAGGTAGAGGGGTGTGAAGATAGGGGAAGGCATATGAGGGAAGGAATGACAGCAGAGTGAAAGAGACATCATTACTTCAAGTACATGTATGGCTGTATGACTGATGTGATCCTGCAATATGTGTAATCAGAAAAATGAGAGATTGCACTCTATTTATATATGATCTATCAAAATGTATAAATGCATTGTATTGTCATGTACAACTAATTAGGACAAATAAAATAAAAAAAATTAAAAAAGAATTAATAGGTCAGTCAAGTGACCAAAAAAACATAATCCACAAAGCCAGAATGTGGACCTTCTCCAGGATAAAGTAGTGAGATTGAAAAATATTGGGGAAAAATTTTAGAAGTTACTGATGAGACATAACAAGAGAATGTAATGAGTGGATCTTGTTTCATTCTGAATTCCAACAAAGCTACTGTTAAAAGATATATTTTAGGTAATTAGGGAGATTGAAATGTTGACTGGATATTAAATGACTTTAAGGAATGATAGTTAATTACTTAAGTGGTACAATGTCAAGTGTTACACTCTTTTCAATTAGAGATACATATTAAGTAAAATAACAGGAATTTTGCTTAAAATACTTAAAAAAAGGGGATGATAGTTGAAATCATATGAGAAAAAAATGGAAATTATTGAGTGCTGAGAGGTACGTGGTAATCCTTAAACAACATTCTGAAAAAAAAAAAAAAGCAAATCTTCCTTGACCCAACATTATCATGCACTTTTCTGGACAATGTGCAAGCTCTTAAAATTCTTTCACTCTGTTTTCACCTCTAATTTCACTCAGTAAATGTGGCCGAAAGCTTCCAGAAGTATCCATGCTACTTACTGAATGCTTTTCTGTTTTGAAATTTCCTCCATTGAAAATTTCAGTCCATCACTTTTTAATTTAGCCTCACACAAATTCTCAGAACATGGAAAAAATTTAGTTAAGTTCTTTGCCTCAATAGAACAAAAGGGGCTTCTATTCCAAGTCCCAGTAGGACCCTCATTTCCCTCTGAAACTTCATGAGCACAGTCCACATTCTTATCCAAATTCTGGTGTTCTGAACTCCCACCAGAATCACCCATTCAGTTGCACTTACAGTATTCTAAAGCCTTTTCAATTTGCATTTCTAATCTTTTCAACATTCTTCCAGGAAAGCAGTTACAAAGGGTTTTGAACCACATGGGTAGGGTAGTCATGGAAATCACCCCACTTCTCTGCACCAATTTCTGTTTTAGTCAGTGTTCGCACTGCTCTGAGCAAAACACACAAGAACAACTGAGAGAAGGGAAAGTTTATTGGAGGCTTATGGTTTCAGAAGTCTCAGTGTTTAGATGGCTTTGTCCATTAGGCTGGGTCCAAGATGAAGCAGCATATCATGGTAGAATGGACAAGCAGCAGTAATCTGCTTATTCCATGGCATGGCAAGGAAGCAGACAGAGGGAGGAAAAGACCACGTGGAAGATGGCCATCCAGGGGATGCCTCCAATGTCCCATCTCCAATAGCCTTGCACAACTTGTGTAAAGTTACCAGTGAGTCCTTCCATTTCATTTAGGTTGGACTGTTTAGGTTACTGCTTGCACAATCAAATCATTTTTGCCCCTAGATATGCCTGAATTTTTAGGAGCATTGGGAGGAATCATTATATCAAATGACAACCCTGGGTAAGTTTAGCATACCACTCTCAACAATTTTTAAAATAAAAATAACCCATGAACTGATTTTAATGAATCATTAGATATTATGAGAAGAGACAGCATTTTAGTAGCAAAAATATCAAATATAATTTAAAATAAATAAAAATAATCCAAGGAAAATTATCAATCCTTTTTTACATAGAAAATATCAATTTTAAAAAAGGAAAAACCCAATCATGACCTTGGTTACCTTATTAAGCTGCTGATGTAGCCATAACACTACCCTGGGTGCTTCAGCAGCTTGTGTTTCCTTAAGAATTCTGATGTCTGGAAAGACCACATCAAAATTCTGGGCCCACTTATTTTTTTATTATTATTAGGACCATGAATTATATATAGTAGTTGGTTTAATACTAACAAACACACTCACACTTGAAAATCATTTTTTTATCCTCCCTTTTCCTTCCTGCCCTCCTTCCCCTTTCTCATTTGTCTTCTCTACTAGACTTCCTTTTGCTCATCTATTAATTTATATTTGATTTTTTAATGCCATCTTATCCTTCCCTCCCCTTCATTTTATTTTAACTTCTGCCTATGAGTTTCTGAGTTTGGCTAATTTTACTTAGTATGATGCTACGTAGCCCTGACTTCTTGAGAAGCTTATAAACTGTTACACATGGTGGTCTTCTTGTGTCCTTATGTGTCAAGAAGGACAGCAACATCTTCAGGTTTTCTTCTGTAAAGAGCCCTAATCCTATCACAAAAGTCCCAACATATGATCACATTAAACTAAAGTTACCTTCTGTATGCTTAATCCAAAATACCCTTATTTACTGGGGCCAAAACCATGCACCAAATAGGAAGATATGCGCTACCCATCTAGCATCTAGGTAATTTTTTTGTAGAAAGAATTTTTTTTTAACATGTGAAATTGATGTAAACAGTGTACTATTTAAGTGCTACAGAGTATTTTGGTACATGTGAACAATATGTGTTAAAGAGGGGAACAAACATATCAAATTGACCTCAACCATTTTTGTGTTGTAAACACTCAGTATTCCCTCTACTTGCTGTTTTCAAATACACAATTGTTGTCAACTCGTCACCCTACTGTGTTGTAGAACACAAAAATTTATTACTGCTACAAAACAGCACAATTGCAACTGCTACTCATCCTCTCCCCATCCCTCTTCCCATTCTACCTTGCCTCTGGTAACCACCATCCTGCTCTGATTTTTAAACTGTGTAGGTCAAAACATAAGTGAGGACACACATTATACCTCTTTATGTGTATACTTTTCACTTACAATATTCTCCAGGCTCATTCATGTTGATATAAATGAAAACATTTCATTCTTTTAGATGAATAGTATACAGCAGGTTTATGAGCCACAGATCCTTCAACCATTCAACCATCTATTAATATACACAATAATATTCCCTGCTCTTCTTCATGTGCCCTGCTGCCTGTGATCATGTTTGAATGTTTTAAAACAGTGCCCCAAGACAATCTCAACTCTCTTTGGAGATGCTAGCTAGGAGAGAGGAACTTAACTTTCTAATTGAAACAGGGAAAATTTTTCCAGAGTTATTCTCATCTTCCCCAGATGAACCATCATTTCAGTGACAGGCAAAATTGCAGCTCTGCAGGGAGATGAGGTCCCAGAATGACAGAGCCATATCTCGTGGTCTGGTTGCCTCCATCCACACATCACTGCCTGTCAGGACAACTGGACTGCACTCACCAGTTAGCAGGATGGAGGAAGGTGAGGAGTTTATGTTTGTGTCTGATAGGTAGAATCCGTAGGGGAAGAAGGCATATCAAGTAGAGGGGATTTTATGGGTTTGATTGTGGTCCAATGACAAAGCCACGCAGGAGAAGGAGTGGTTACTGAGGCATGAAATAAACTAGTGGAGAACTGAGGATAGCAGACCCCTCCCCAATACCTAAAGACCCTAATAGAAGTTAGTTCAGTCATTAAAATGAAGGATTTTTTTTGTAATCCATGTGACATTGAAAACTGAGCATGATTGTCATTGTGCTTGGAGTCTACATCTGAATTATTCTGCTGTGGAGCTTGCTTAATACCAATCATAGACTCAAGTTTTAGGATAATTAGGTCGCTCAATTCTTGTCAGAAAGTACATGATAAGCCTGCAAGAACTATATAATCGGGTACGGATTCAGTGTATCTGATTATCAGTGGCTGGAATGGAAATGTTTCCTCACACTCTGCTGTCAGAGGTGCTGAATGGGACAGTGACTCATCTGTACTGACATGAATGGCTGTGTGTGCTAGTGAGATGGTTTCCATTCCTATGGTTCAGGATGAAATGTGGAAGGAACAGTTGAATTCATGATAATCAGTGTCAGATAGCAGTTGTCATATTTCCTTGACTCTTAGGATGATATTGTTCTGCACAATAAAATTCTAATATTCCATTTTCATCAACTCCATCCTGACAAGTTCACAGACTGACTGGGCCTGACTGACTCTTTAAAAATGTGCATTTACATATGTATATTTATATAAATATGTAAAATTGTACACTATCAATGTACAAAATCCTTAGTGAATTAACACAAATATCATTAAAAATGTAATACCAACCCCCATATCTGCCATTTCAGTGTATCAAATGCACAGAATTCCATGTCAAACTATTTCAATTTTTGTAAATATATATAGAAATAATCTTTACACATCTTATCTCTTATGTTACATGATGAGCATATGAAGTAACACTAGTAAATGATAGCTTCTACACTCCTCTACTCTAATATGTACTACAGTTGCATTACTGATAGTATTGGGATGCCATCAGATTGTGGTAGGGATCCTTAGCTTTCCTCCTGGTCTAAAACAAGTCTTTCTGTGGCTCTCTTCAGGTGGGGCTGATCGTGCATTCATGATATCCAACTTGATCATGGGGTAGGTTCTTGTAATGCTATACTGCAACCAGTGCATCTACATTTATCAAGATATTAGAAGGCTTATTTATCATTGATACTTACTTACAGAATACTTCTTTACATATCAGTAGAAATGCACAGAAAGTTAAATTCGATATTCCTGATATACAACAGAATGACAAAGTGTGAAACAAAAATGAAACATATTTGGGATACTGGAAGATCTCAGCTAACTCACTGTGGTGGTGAAACATGGTTGTTATTTCAGTTTTTATTATTTCTATTTTCCTAATCTGGTAACATTTTTTTAATAAAATAGCACTGTAGGTAAAATTTGGAGGTTTTACTAGTTTTAGTCAACAAATCCTCAAATATCAGTACCTTCATGTGAGACTATTTATGGCAGAATGAACTTTGTTACAACTAACTAGTATAAAGACCACAACTATGTCCAATGCACTCTTTTAATCAGGCTGGACTTTATCAATTCCCATACTATTGATCCAGGGAGGAAATAAATAATTTATCACTCAGTTTAAATCTTCTTCATGTTTTAGTACCAGTATGAAAGGAATTATAAAGAATGAAAGTTTGTCTTCTCTTTACATCAGTGATAAATACATAATAATACACTTGAAGTGGTTGTCATCCTAAAGTTGGAACCATTTAAAAAACATGTGTCATTTTATTTCTACACATATAATTTGTACTTAGAAAAAAAATTGTTTTAAAAGAAACAAATTTATTCTAAAATCCACATGGAAAGGCAAAGGAACTAGTATAGTTCAGACCTGATTTTTTAAAAAAAATAATAAAGTGAGAGGAATCAGTTCACTTGATCTCAAGTCTTGCTATATAGTTAAACTAACAAAGGCTGTATGATATTGGCAAAGGAATGAATACATAGATTAATAGAACAGAATAGAGAACAAATAAATTGGTGCATATTGTTTGGTTACCTGATTTTTTTTCTTTTTTTTAATTGTAAACAAATGGGATACATGTTGTTTCTCTGTTTGTACATGGCGTAAAGGCATACCATTTGTGTAATCATAAATTTACATAGAGTAATGTTGTTTGATTCATTCTGTTATTTTTCCCTTTTCCCCACCCCTCCAACCTCTCTTTTCCCTCTATACAGTCCTTCCTTCCTCCATTCTTGCCCCCCTCCCTAACCCTAACTCTAACCCTAACACTAACCCCTCCCACCCCCCATTATGTGTCATCATCCACTTATTAGCGATATCATTTGTCCTTTGGTTTCTTGAGATTGGCTTATCTCACTCAGCATGATATTCTCCAATTTCATCCATTTGCCTGCAAATGCCATAATTTTATCATTCTTTATGGCTGAGTAATATTCCATTGTATATATATACCACAGTTTCTTTATCCATTCATCAATTGAAGGATATCTAGGTTGGTTCCACAAACTGGCTATTGTGAATTGAGCAGCTATGAACATTGATGTGGCTGTATGTCTGTAGTATGCTGATTTTAAGTCCTTTGGGTATAGGCCAAGGAGTGGGATAGCTGGGTCAAATGGTGGTTCCATTCCAAGTTTTCTAAGGAATCTCCACACTGCTTTCCAGAGTGGCTTCACTAATTTGCAGTCCCACCAGCAATGTATAAGGGTACCTTTCTCCTCACATCCTTGCCAACACCTGGTGTTGCTTGTATTCTTGATAATCGCCATTCTAATTGGGGTGAGATGGAATCTTAGGGTGGTTTTGATTTTCAGTTCTCTTATTACTAGAGATGTTGAACATTTTTCCATATGTTTGTTGATTGCTTGTAGATCTTCTTCTGTGAAGTGTCTATTCATTTCCTTAGCCCATTTGTCGATTGGATTATTTGCATTCTTGGTATAGAGTTTTTTTTAGTTTTTTATGGATTCTGGAGATTAGTGCTCTATCTGAAGTATGATTGGCAAAGATATTCTCCCACTCTGTAGGCTCTTTCTTCGCATTGCTGATAGTTTCCTTTGCTGAGAGAAAGCTTTTTAGTTTGAATCTATCCCAGTTATTGATTCTTGCTTTTATTTCTTGTGCTATGGGAGTCCTGTTAAGGAAGTCTGGTCCTAAGCCTACATGTTGAAGATCTGGACCTACTTTTTCTTCTATAATCTGCAGGGTCTCTGGTCTGATTCCGAGGTCCTTAATCCATTTTGAGTTTAGTTTTGTGCAGGGTGAGAGATAGGGGTTTAGTTTCATTCTGTTGCATATGGATTTCCAATTCTCCCAGCACCATTTGTTGAAGAGGCTATCTTTTCTCCATTGCATATTTTTGGCCCCTTTGTCTAGTATGAGAAAATTGTATTTATTTGGGTTTGTGTCCATGTCCTCTATTCTGTACCATTGATTTACCTTTCTATTTTGGTACCAATACCATGCCGTTTTTGTTACTATTGCTTTGTAGTAGAGTTGAAGATCTGGTATTGCGATACCCCCTGCTTTGCTCTTTCTACTGAGGATTGCTTTAGCTATTCTGGGTTTCTTATTCTTCCAGATGAGTTTCATAATTGCTTGCTCTATTTCTGTAAGGTACATCATTGGGATTTTAATTGGAATTGCATTGAATCTGTATAGCACTTTAGGTAGTATGGCCATTTTGACAATATTAATTCTTCCTATCCAAGAACATGGGAGATCTTTCCATCTTCCAAGGTTTTCTTTAATTTCTTTCTTTAGTGTTCTGTAGTTCTCTTTGTAGAGGTCTTTCACCTCTTTTTTGAGATTGATTCCCAAGTATTTAATTTTTTTCAAGGCTATTGTGAATGGGGTAGTTTTCCTAATTATTCTTTCCAAAAATTCATCACTTATGTATAAAAATGCATTAGATTTATGTGCATTGATCTTATATCCCGCTACTTTACTGAATTCACATATGAGTTCTAAAAGTTTTCTGGTGGAATTTCTTGATACCTCTAAGTATATAATCATATCATCAGCAAATAGGGATAGTTTGAGTTCTTCTTTTCCTATTCGTATCCCTTTAATTTCTTTGGTCTGTCTAATTGCTCTGGCTAGAGTTTCAAGGATGATATTGAATAGAAGTGGTGAAAGAGGGCATCCCTGCCTTGTTCCAGTTTTTAGGGGGAATGCTTTCAGTTTTTCACCATTTAGAATGATATTAGCCATGGGCTTAGCATAGATGGCCTTTACAATGTTAAGGAATGTTCCCACTATCCCTATTTTTTCTAGTGTTTTGAGCATGAAGGGGTGCTGTATTTTATTAAATGCTTTTCCTGCATCTATTGAAATAATCATGTGATTCTTGACTTTAAGTCTATTGATAAGGTGAATTACATTTATTGATTTCCGGATGTTGAACCAACCTTGCATCCCTGGGATGAAACCCACTTGATCATGGTGCACTATCTTTTTAATATGATTTTGTATGAGATTTGCTAAAATTTTGTTGAGAATTTTTGCATCGATGTTCTTTAAGGATATTGGTCTGAAATTTTCTTTCCTCGATGTTTTTGTCTGGTTTAGGTATCAGGGTGATATTGGCTTCATAGAATGAGTTTGGGAGGGTTCCCTCCTCTTCTGTTTTATGGAATACTTTGAGAAGTATTGGAATGAGCTCTTCCTTAAAGGTTTTGTAGAACTCGGCTGAGAACCCATCTGGTCCTGGACTTTTCTTTGTTGGTAGGCTTTTGATGACTTCTTCTATTTCATTACTTGAAATTGGTCTATTTAAATTGTGTATGTCCTCCTCGTTCAGTTTAGGCAATTCATATGTCTCTAGAAACCTGTTGATGTCTTCGAAATTTTCTGTTTTGTTGGAGTATAGATTTTCAAAATAGCTTCTAATTATGTTTTGTATTTCAATCCTGTCTGTTGTGATATTTCCTTGTTCATTCTGAATTTTAGTGATTTGGGTTTTCTTTCGTCTTCTCTTTGTTAGTGTGGCTAAAGGTATATCCATTTTGTTTATTTTTTCGAAGAACCAACTATTTATTTGGTCAATTTTTTGTATTCTTTCTTTTGTTTCAATTTTGTTGATTTCAGCTCTGAGTTTAAATATTTCCTGTCTTCTACTACTTTTGGTGTTGGTCTGTTCTTCTTTTTCTAGGGCTTTGAGCTGTAGTGTTAGGTCGTTTATTTGTTGAGTTTTACTTCTTTTATTAAATGCGCTCCATGAAATAAATTTCCCTCTAAGTACTGCTTTCAGTGTCCCAGATATTTTTTTTTTTTTATTGTAAACAAATGGGATACATGTTGTTTCTCTGATTGTACATGGCGTAAAGGCATACCATTTGTGTAATCATAAATTTACATAGAGCAATGTTGTTTGATTCATTCTGTTATTTTTTTCCCTTCCCCCCACCCCTCCCACCCCTCTTTACCCTCTATACAGTAGTTCCTTCCTCCATACTTGCCCCCCTCCCTAATCCTAACTCTAACCCTTCCCTCCCCCCCATTATGTGTCAACCTCCACTTATTAGCGATATCATTCGTCCTTTGGCTTTTTGAGATTGGCTTATCTCACTTAGCATGATATTCTCCAATTTCATCCATTTGCCTGCAAATGTCATAATTTTATCATTCTTTATGGCTGAGTACTATTCCATAGTATATATATACCACAGTTTCTTTATCCACTCATCAATTGAAGGGCATCTAGGTTGGTTCCACAGTCTGGCTATTGTGAATTGAGCAGCTATGAACATTGATGTGGCTGTATTTCTGTAGTATGCAGATTTTAAGTCCTTTGGGTATAGGCCAAGGAGTGGGAGAGCTGGGTCAAATGGTGGTTCCATTCCAAGTTTTCTAAGGAATCTCCACACTGCTTTCCATAGTGGCTGCACTAATTTGCAGCCCCACCAGCAGTGTATGAGTGTACCTTTCTCCCCACATCCTCGCCAACACCTGTTGTTGCTCGTATTCTTGATAATCGCCATTCTAATTGGGGTGAGATGGAACCTTAGGGTGGTTTTGATTTGCATTTCTCTTATTACTAGAGATGTTGAACATTTTTCCATATGTTTGTTGATTGCTTGTAGATCTTCTTCTGTGAAGTGTCTATTCATTTCCTTAGCCCATTTGTTGACTGGACTGTTTGAATTCTTGGAGTAGAGTTTTTTGAGTTCTTTATAGATTCTGGAGATTAGTGCTCTATCTGAAGTATGATTGGCAAAGATATTCTCCCACTCTGTAGGCTCTTTCTTCGCATTGCTGATAGTTTCCTTTGCTGAGAGAAAGCTTTTTAGTTTGAATCTATCCCAGTGGTTGATTCTAGCTTTTATTTCTTGTGCTATGGGAGTCCTGTTAAGGAAGTCTGGTCCTAGACCAACAAGACGAAGATTTGGACCTACTTTTTCTTCTATAATCTGCAGGGTCTCTGGTCTGATTCCGAGGTCCTTAATCCATTTTGAGTTTAGTTTCGTGCATGGTGAGAGATATGGGTTTAGTTTCATTCTGTTGCATATGGATTTCCAATTCTCCCAGCACCATTTGTTGAAGAGGCTATCTTTTCTCCATTGCATATTTTTGGCCCCTTTGTCTAGTATGAGAAAATTGTATTTATTTGGGTTTGTGTCCGTGTCCTCTATTCTGTACCATTGATCTACCTTTCTATTTTGGTACCAATACCATGCCGTTTTTGTTACTATTGCTTTGTAGTAGAGTTGAAGATCTGGTATTGCAATACCCCCTGTTTCACTCTTCCTGCTAAGGATTGCTTTAGCTATTCTGGGTTTCTTATTCTTCCAGATGAATCTCATAATTGCCTGCTCTATTTCTGTAAGGTACGTCATTGGGATTTTAATTGGAATTGCATTGAATTTGTATAGCACTTTAGGTAGTATGGCCATTTTGACAATATTAATTCTTCCTATCCAAGAACATGGAAGATCTTTCCATCTTCTAAGGTGTTCTTTAATTTCTTTCTTTAGTGTTGTATAGTTCTCATTGTAGAGGTCTTTCACCTCTTTTGTGAGATTGATTCCCAAGTATTTTATTTTTTTCGAGGCTATTGTGAATGGGGTAGTTTTCCTAATTTCTCTTTCTGAAGATTCATCACTTATGTATAAAAATGCGTTGGATTTATGGGCATTGATCTTGTAACCTGCTACTTTACTGAAATCACTTATGAGTTCTAAGAGTTTTCTGGTGGAATTTCCAGGTTCCTCTAAATATATAATCATGTCATCAGCGAACAGGGATAGTTTGAGTTCTTCTTTTCCAATTCGTATCCCTTTAATTTCTTTGGTTTGTCTAATTGCTCTGGCCAGAGTCTCAAGAACGATGTTGAATAGAAGTGGTGAAAGAGGGCATCCCTGCCTTGTTCCAGTTTTTAGGGGGAATGCTTTCAGTTTTTCACCATTTAGAATGATATTAGCCATGGGCTTAGCATAAATGGCCTTTACAATATTAAGGAATGTTCCCACTATCCCTATTTTTTCTAGTGTTTTAAGCATGAAGGGGTGCTGTATTTTATCAAATGCTTTTTCTGCATCTATTGAAATAATCATGTGATTCTTGACTTTAAGTCTATTAATATGGTGAATTACGTTTACTGATTTCCTGATGTTGAACCAACCTTGCATCCCTGGGATGAAACCCACTTGATCATGGTGCACTATCTTTTTAATATGTTTTTGTATGCGATTTGCTAAAATTTTGTTGAGAATTTTTGCGTCGATGTTCATTAAGGATATTGGTCTGAAATTTTCTTTCCTTGATGAGTCTCTGTCTGGTTTAGGTATCAGTGTGATATTGGCTTCATAGAATGAGTTTGGGAGGGTTCCCTCCTCTTCTATTTTATGGAATACTTTGAGAAGTATTGGAATGAGCTCTTCCTTAAAGGTTTTGTAGAACTCGGCTGAGAACCCATCTGGTCCCGGACTTTTCTTTGTTGGTAGGCTTTTGATGACTTCTTCTATTTCAGTACTTGAAATTGGTCTATTTAAATTGTTTATGTCCTCCTCATTCAGTTTAGGCAATTCATATGTCTCTAGAAACCTGTTGATGTCTTCGAAATTTTCTATTTTGTTGGAGTATAGATTTTCAAAATAGCTTCTAATTATGTTTTGTATTTCCATCCTGTCTGTTGTGATATTTCCTTGTTCATTCCGAATTTTAGTGATTTGGGTTTTCTCTCGTCTTCTCTTTGTTAGTGTGGCTAAAGGTTTATCAATTTTGTTTATTTTTTCGAAGAACCAACTATTTATTTTGTCAATTTTTTGTATTGTTTCTTTTGTTTCAATTTCATTGATTTCAGCTCTGAGTTTAACAATTTCCTGTCTTCTACTACTTTTGGTGCTGTTCTGTTCTTCTTTTTCTAAGGCTTTGAGCTGTAGTGTTAGGTTGTTTATTTGTTGAGTTTTACTTCTTTTATTAATTGCGCTCCATGAAATAAATTTCCCTCTAAGTACTGCTTTCATAGTGTCCCAGAGGTTTTGATATGATGTTTCTTTGTTCTCATTTACCTCTAAGAATTTTTTAATTTCCTTCCTAATATCTTCTGTTATCCATTCATCATATAATAGCATATTGTTTAATCTCCAGATGTTGGAATAGTTTCTGTGTTTTACTCTTTCATTTATTTCTAACTTCAATCCATTATGATCTGATAGAATACATGCTAGTGTCTCTATCTTCTTGTATTTGCTAACATTAGCTTTGTGGCATAATATATGGTCTATTTTAGAGAAGGATCCATGTGCTGCTGAGAAGAAAGTGTATTCACTCTTGGTTGGATGGAATATTCTATAAATGTCCGTTAAGTCTAAATTATTGATTGTGTTGTTGAGATCTATGGTTTCTTTGCTCAATTTTTGTCTGGAAGATCTGTCCAGTGGTGAGAGCGGCGTGTTAAAATCACCTAGTATTATTGTGTTGTGGTCTATTTGGTTTCTGAAATTGAGAAGGATTTGTTTGACGTACATAGATGAGCCACTGTTTGGGGCATAGATGTTTATGATTGTTATATCTTGCTGATTTATGCTTCCCTTAAGCAATATGAAATGACCTTCTTTATCCCTTCTGACTAACTTTGGCTTGAAGTCCACATTATCGGAAATGAGGATGGATACTCCAGCTTTTTTGCTGAGTCCATGTGCATGGTATGTTTTTCCCCATCCTTTCACCTTTAATCTATGGGTATCTTTTTCTATGAGGTGAGTCTCTTGCAGGCAACATATTGTTGGATCTTTCTTTTTAATCCAGTCTGCCAGTCTATGTCTTTTGATTGATGAATTCAGGCCATTAACGTTCAGGGTTATTATAGAGAAATGATTTGGTTTCCCGGTCATTTGGTTCATTTTTAAAATTTTGTTTATTTATTTGTTTGACACAACTTGTTTCCTCCTTTATTTGACAATTCCTTTAGGATAATTCCTCCCTTTGCTGATTTGCTTCTTTGTTTTTCATCTCTTCCTCATGGAATATTTTGTTGAGAATGTTCTGTAATGCTGGCTTTCTTTTTGTAAATTCTTTTAGCTTTTGTTTATCATGGAAGGATTTTATTTCATCGTCAAATTTGAAGGTAAGTTTTGCTGGGTATAAGATTCTTGGTTGGCATCCATTTTCTTTCAGGGCTTGAAAAATGTTGTTCCAGGACCTTCTAGCTTTTAGGGTCTGGATTGAAAAATCTGCTGATATGCGTATTGGTTTCCCCCTGAATGTAATTTGGTTCTTTTCTCTCACAGCCTTTAAAATTCTGTCTTTATTTTGTATGTTAGGTATTTTCATTATAATGTGCCTTGGTGTGGGTCTGTTGTAATTTTGTGTATTTGGAGTCCTGTAAGCCTCTTGAACGTGATTTTCCATTTCATTCTTCAGATTTGGGAAATTTTCTGATATTATTTCATTGAATAGGTTGTTCATTCCTTTGGCTTGTTTCTCTAGGCCTTCCTCAATCCCAATAATTCTTAAATTTGGCCTTTTCATGATATCCCATAGTTCTTGTAGATTCTGTTCATGATTTCTTACCATCTTCTCTGTTTGTTCAGCTTTGTTTTCAAGGTTAAATATTTTGTCTTCAATGTCTGAGGTTCTGTCTTCCAGGTGTTCTATCCTATTGGATATGCTTTCTATGGAGTTCTTAATTTGGTTTATTGTTTCCTTCATGTCAAGGATTTCTGTTTGGTTTTTTTTCAATATCTCTAACTCTTTATTGAAATGATCTTTTGCTTCCTGTATTTGCTCTTTTAACTGTCGATTGGTTCGATCAATCAATGCTTGCATTTGCTCTTTCATCTCATCATTCAATGCTTGCATTTGCTCTTTCATCTCCTCGTTTGCTTCTCTGATCATTTTAATTATGTACATTCTGAACTCCTTTTCTGTCATTTCTTCTGCCATGCTGTCATTGGGTTTTATTGATGTAACATCTAGATTTGTTTGCAGCATTTTCTTTCCTTGTTTTCTCATGTTGTTCAGATATCAGTGGACCGCTGAGATATTGCAGATTTCCTCTGTTGATTTACAATGACCCTGAAGATTTCTATATATATCCCCTCTTAGCCTTCAGTAGGCTGAAGTCTTGGAGGAGGTTGATAATGCGGTGCTCCACAAGGAAGCTGCCTCTCTAGGAGTGGTGGCCTTCAGGTGGGGTATATTCCCTGCTAGTGGGCAGAGGTGCCTCCACTTGTTGACCAATGGTCATCCAAAGGGGACCTAGGCTGTGGGCTGAGGCAAGGCCTGTTTGGGCCTGAGCCTCTGGTTTTACCGTCCTTGTGGGAAACCTCACCCAGCAGGGAAGACTCACCCGGTGGGGAGGTCTCGCTGGTCAGTTTCCTCCTAGAGGTTCCCCTCAATTTACAGCTACTGCCTGGGCTGGGCTGCCTTCCTCTGCAAAGTTTCCAGGGGCCCGGCCCTACCTCCTGGGCCTGGGAGCCTCACCCTTCGCAGATGAATCTCCTTAGGCTGCCCCTCCTCAGAGAATTTGCCCATAGGCCTGGAACCTTCGCTCCGCCCTAAGCCTGTCTCTGTGCGGCTCTTCCACCCAGAAGCCTCCTAGATCCTGGGACCCTGTTCTGCACCTAATCGCCTGGCTGCGTGGCCCCTCCTCTGAGCAGCCACCTGTGGCCCCGAACAATCGCTCTGAGTCCCAGAGACCCGCCACAGGCCTCTTCCTCCAGACAGCCGCCCAGTATGCCGGTGCGGTCACTAGGAGTCCAAGAAACTCACTTCGTGCCTCCTCCTCCCACCAACCACCCGTAGCCCGGGGCAATCAATCACTCCGAGTCGAAGTGACCCTGCCCGTTCCTCCTCCTTCTCCAGATAACCCCCTGGGTGTTCAGGAGCAGTCCCTCTGAGTGGCTCTGAATCCACGTGACCCGCTGCACGGGTCCTCTGGGCAACCGCCCGGAGCTCTGGTGTGGCCCCTCAAGACCAAGCGTCCCACCACGCTTCTCCTCCAGGCAGCCCCCCTGTGTTCAGGAGCTGTCACTTTAAGACCAAACAACTCACCACTCGCCTTCTCCTCTGAGCAGCCGCCTGGAGCGCTAATGCAGTCACTGCGAGTCCAAAGGACCCGCCGCGCTCCTTCTCCTCCTTCTCCTACTCCTCCGGGCAGGCCCCGGGGTTCAGAAGTGGTCAGGGTCCAAACAGCTCGCCACGCAGCCCCTTCTCTGGCAACCGCCTGTAGTTCCCGTATGGTCACCCGAATCCAAGCGGCTGCTCCTCTTCCTCCTTGTCCTCAGGGCAGGCCCCGGTGTTCAGAAGCGTCGTTCTGATTCCAAACAGCTCGCCGCGCGGCTTCTCCTCTGGCAACCGCCTGCAGCTCTGGCGCAGTCTCTCTGAATCCAAGTGGCCACGCTCCTCTCCTCCTCCTCAGGGCAGGCCCCGGTGTCCTGAGTCCACACAGTTCTCCCCGCCACTCCTCCCCCGGGCAGCCGCCGGAGCCCCAGTGGCAGCTCCGAGTCCCAGCGCTGTGCCGGGGTGCCTCCTCTATGGCGCTCCAGCGGGGGGAGGGGCGTCTCGCCGGTAGTTCTACTTCACAAAGTTTCCTGCGTTCCGGGACCCCCGTCCCATCCGGGATGCCCCCCCAGGGGGTGAGAGTCACCCGGCTACTTTGAGTTGGTCCCAAGCGTCTCAATATCTCCTCTCTTGAATCCTGAGTTCTGGAGCAACACGTAATGCAGCCACCCTCTAGGCCGCCATCTTGAAAACCCACTGTCCCAGATATTTTGATATGATGTTTCTCTGTTCTCATTTACCTCTAAGAATTTTTAAATTTCCTTCCTAATATCTTCTGTTAACCATTCATCATATAATAGCATATTGTTTAATCTCCAGGTGTTGGAATAGTTTCTGTTTTTTACTCTTTCATTTATTTCTACCTTCAATCCATTATGATCGGATAGAATACAAGGTAGTGTCTCTATCTTCTTGTATTTGCTAACATTAGCTTTGTGCCATAATATATGGTCTATTTTAGAGAAGGATCAATGTGCTACTTAGAAGAAAGTGTATTCGCTCTTGGTTGGATGATATGTTCTATAAATGTCAGCTAAGTCTAAATTATTGATTGTGTTATTGAGATCTATGGTTTCTTTGCTCAATTTTTGTTTGGAAGATCTGTCCAGTGGTGAGAGAGGTGTGTTAAAATCACCTAGTATTATTGTGTTATGGTCTATTTGGTTTCTGAAATTGAGAAGGATTTGTTTGACATACATGGATGAGCCACTGTTTGGGGCATAGATGTTTATGATTGTTATGTCTTGCTGATTTATGGTTCCCTTAAGCAGTATGTAATGTCCTTCTTTATCCCTTCTGACTAGTTTTGACTTGAAGTCCACATTATCTGAAATGAGTATGGATACCCCAGCTTTTTTTCTGAGTCCATGTGCATGGTATGTTTTTCCCCATCCTTTCGCCTTTAGTCTATGGGTATCTTTTTCTATGAGGTGAGTCTCTTGTAGGCAACATATTGTTGGATCTTTCTTTTTAATACAATCTGCCAGTCTATGTCTTTTGATTGATGAATTAGGCCATTAACATTCAGGGTTATTATTGAGATATGATTTGTATTCCTGGTCATTTGGTTCATTTTTTAATTTTATTTATTTTTTGACACGACTTGGTTCCTCCTTTATTTGACAATTCCTTTAGGATAATTCCTCCCTTTGCTGATTTGCTTCTTTTTCATCTCTTCCTCATGGAATATTTTGCTGAGAATGTTTTGTAATGCTGGCTTTCTTTTTGTAAATTCTTTTAGCTTTTATTTATCATGGAAGGATTTTATTTCATCGTCAAATTTGAAGGTAAGTTTTGTTGGGTATAAGATTCCTGGTTGGCATCCATTTTCTTTCAGGGCTTGAAAAATGTTGTTCCAGGCCCTTCTAGCTTTTAGTGTCTGGATTGAAAAATCTGCTGATATTTGTATTGGTTTCCCCCTGAATGTAATTTGGTTCTTTTCTCTCACAGCCTTTAAAATTCTGTCTTTATTTTGTATGTTAGGTATTTTCATTATAATGTGCCTTGGTGTGGGTCTGTTGTAAATTTGTGTATTTGGAGTCCTATAAGCCTCTTGAACTTGATTTTCCATTGCATTCTTCAGATTTGGGAAATTTTCTGATATTATTTCATTGAATTGATTGTTCATTCCTTTGGTTTGTTTCTCTAAGCCTTCCTCAATCCCAATAATTCTTAAATTTGGCCTTTTCATGATATCCCATAGTTCTTGTAGATTCTGTTCATGAATTCTTACCATTTTCTCTGTTCAACTTTGTTTTCAAGGTTAAATATTTTGTTTTCAATGTCTGAGGTTCTGTCTTCCAGGTGTTCTATCCTATTGGATATGCTTTCTATGGAGTTCTTAATTTGGTTTATTGTTTCCTTCATTTCAAGGATTTCTGTTTGTTTTTTTTTTCAATATCTCTAACTCTTTATTGAAATGATCTTGCTTCCTGTATTTGCTCTTTTAATTTTCGATTGGTGCGATCATTCAATGCCTACATTTGCTCTTCCATCTCCTCGTTTGCTTCCCTGATCATTTTAATTATGTACATTCTGAACTCCTTTTCTGTCATTTCTTCTGCCATGTTGTCATTGGGTTTTATTGATGTAACATCTAGATTTGTTTGAGGCATTTTCTTCCCTTGTTTTCTCATATTGTTCAGGTATCAGTGGACCGTTGAGATATCGCAGATTTCCTCTATTGACTTACAATGTCCCTGAAGATTTTTAGTATATCCCCTATTAGCCTTCAGTAGGCTGAAGTCTTGGAGGAAGTTGATAGTGCAGTTCTCCACAAGGAAGCTGCCTCTCTAGGGGTGGTGGCCTTCAGGTGGGTTATATTGCCTGCTAGTGGGCAGAGGTGCCTCCACTTGTTGACCAATTGTCATCCAAAGGGGAACTAGGCTGCAGGCTGAGGCAAGGCCCGTTTGGGCCTGTTTCTCTGGTTTTACCATCCTTGTGGGAAAACCTCACCCGGCACGGTAGATTCACCCAGTGGGGAGGTCTTGCTGGTCAGTTCCCCTCCTAGAGATTCCCCTCAATCTACAACTACTGCCTGGGCTGGGCTGCCTTCCTCTGTAATGTTCCCAGGGGCCTGGACCTACCTCCTGGCCCTGGGAACCTCACCCTTCACAGACAAGTCTCCTTAGGCTGCCTCTCCTCAGAGAATCTGCCCACAGTCCCGGAATCTTTGCTCCACCCCTAAGCGTGTCTCTGTGGGGCTATTCCACCCAGAAGCCTCCTAGGTCCTGGGACCCTGTTCTGCACCTATTCGCCTGGCTATGCAGCCCCTCCTCTGATCAGCCACCTGGAGCCCCGTACAATTGCTCCGAGTCCCAGCGACCTGCTGCACACCTCTTCCTCCAGACAGCAGCCCGGTGTTGTGTTGTGGTCACTAGGAGTCCAAGCAACTCACTGCGTGCCTTCTCCTCTTGCCACCTGCCCATAGCCCTGGGCAGTCACTCTGAGTCCAAGTGACCCACTCCGTTCCTCCTCCTCCTCCGGGTAGCCCCCTGGGTGTTCAGGAGCGGTTGCTCTGAGTCCAAGCGACATGCTGCACACCTCCTCCGGGCAGCCGCCCAGTGCTCGGTGCGGCCACTCCGAGACCAAGTGACCCACCACGCTCCTCCTCCGGGCAGCGCCCCGGTGTTCAGGAGTGGTCACTTCGAGTCCAAACAACTCACCACTCACCTCCTCCTCTGAGCAGCTGCCTGAAGCTCTGATGCAATCACTCTGAGTCCAAGCCACCTGCTGCACTCCTCCTTCTCCTCCAGGCAGCCCCCCGGTGTTCACAAGTGGTCGCTCTGAGTCCAAACAGCTCGCTGCCCAGCTCCTTCTCTGGCAACCGCCTGTAGCTCTGGTGCAGTCACTCCGAGTCCAAGTGACCCACCGTGCTCCTCCTCCTCCTCCTGAGGGCAGGCCCTGGTGTTCAGGAGCGGTCACTCTGATTCCAAACTGCTCTCTGCACAGCTCTTCCTCTGGGCAGCCGCCCGGAGCCCCAGTGGTTGCTCCAAGTCCAAGCACTGTGCTGAGTGGCCTCCTCTGCGATGCTCCCAGTTGTCCGAGTTCACTGCTCCAGCGGGGGGAGGGGTGTCTCGCTGGGCAGCTCTACTTTACAAAGTTCCCTGTGTTCCGGGACTACCGCCCCATCTGGGATGATTCCCCAATGGGAGAGACTCACCTGGCTGCTTTGAGTTGGTCCCAAGTCTCTCAATATCTCCTCTTTTGAATCCTGAGTCCTGGAGCAACATGAAATGCAGCCACCCTCTAGTTTGCCATCTTGAAACCCCCCGTACTTAGAAAATTAAAACAGTTTAAGTCCAATAATTGGAAAATCTTTAATATGTTTAACTGAAGAATAATAAGTGGACGTATTGACTGTTATTTGACATTTTCAATGTAGCCCATGCCTCTTGTCCTCATGCAGAGTCCTCTGCCTCTGAAGATAAAAATCAGTCTGTGAGAACTGGCAGAATGGCCTCTGAGGATTTGATGATGGGTATGATCTTCTTAATCCTGACTGTGGTTGGAATCCTGGGGAATTTCTGTCTCCTTTCTTCCTACCTCTGCCTTGACTTCTCTGGGTGTAGGTTGAGATGCACAGATTTGATTATTAAGCGCCTGATTGTAGCCAACTCCCTATTCCTTCTCTTCAGAGCAGTGCCACAGACCATGGCAGCTCTTGGGTTTAGACATTTCATCAGTGATCTTGGATGCAAACTTGTTTTCTATGTTCACAGGGTGGGCAGGGGTATGTCCTTCAGCAGCACATGCCTCTTGGGTGTTTTCCAGGCCATCACCATCAGCCCCAGGGACTCCAGGTGGGCAGAGCTCAAAGTGAAAGCTCTCAGGTACACTGGCACCTCCCTATTTCTGTGTTGGATCCTCCACCTGCTGGTCAATATCATTGTTCCAAAGCATGTGACTGCAAATAGGGGTAATATTAACATGACAAATAGGAAAGAATTTTTATACTGTTTTGTTAGTGATTATTAAAAAAGTGTTCATACAGTAAATGCAGTCTTGCTCTCCCTCCCTGATGTGCTGTGTTTGGTGATCATGCCCTGGGCCAGTGGCTGCATGGTTATCATTCTATACAGGCACAAGCAGTGGTTCCAACACCTCCGTGGCAACAGTCCCTCCCCTATATCCTCCCCTGAGTCCAGAGCAACCACAACCATCTTTCTTTTGGTCAGCACCTTTTGTCACTGTACACTCTCTCCTGCAGCTTTCAGGTTTGCTTGGGTGTTTCTGGAAATCCCAGTCAGTTGTTGGTGCACCTCTCTGCCTTAACCAACATAGCTTTCTCTGCAATCAGTCCCTTTGTTCTCATGAGAGGAGACTCCAAAATATCCAGGCTCTACTTCACCTGGATAAGCGGTGGAGGATTCCCTTTTATCTGCATAACTGTGTGAACTATGCACCTATATGATGTTCTGCTCTTTACTCATCTACCTCTATCCACAAGTGCAATTAGGATATAGTCAAAACACAAGGAGTGTCAGAATACAGATTGTATTAGTATAAAGGAGCCATTATATATCTTTGTGTGTAATGTTTAGTTATATCATTCTGATAGTCTAGTAAGAAATAATATTGAAAACTTCTACATTAAGAACTAATAATAAATGGATTCTCATCTTTGCAAGCTAATCTCATGGGGCATTAATTTAAAGAAAGTACAAAGCCACTGAATTGGACAGCAGGGAATGGGAGGATGGAAATGGGGTGGGAATGGGAAAGATAGTAGAATGAATCAGACCTAACTTTCCTATATTTATATATGAATATATGACCAGGGTAACTCCATATCATGTACAATCAACAGAATGGGAAGTTAAACTCCATGTATATATATGTCAAAATATATTCTACTGTCATGTGTAGCTAAAATGTACAAATAAAAATATTAGAAATATTTTATACTTGAATATTTTATGCATCATATCCAGTAAAATACATAGGCTAGATATTTTGCTTGTGGTACACTTTAAAGTACTGAATTTAAATGTTTATAGAACTCATCAAATTTTTTCTTTCTTTCTGAGACCATTTCAATACAACACACTTTTCTAGACATTTATCTGTTTTTCTAAATTTTTCAATATATTAGAATACAGGTTTTCATAATGTTCTAAAAAAACCCCTAAAATGTACTGAAAAAGTTTACAACAACAACAACAACAACAACAACAACAACAACACCAAGAAATAATCCAAATGATAAAAGGGAAAAAGAACAACACAGACATTTCTCCAAAGAGGAAATTCAAATTGCCAAAAAGTATATGAAAAATTGTTTAAAATTCCTATCAATCAGGGAAAGTCAAATAAAACTACATTGAGGTTTCATCCACTCTACTGAGAATGACACTCATCAAGAACAGAAATACTAATTAATGCTGGTGAATATGGCGCCAGAGGAGAGGTACACTTGTATATTATTGGTAGGACTGCACAACTCCTTTGAAAAGCATACGGAGATATTAAAAGAACTAGGAAAGAATGGAAACACTCTATGTTCCAGCATCCCATGCTTGTTACTGATCCAAAGAAGACGAATCAGTCTAGTACAGTGATTCAGAAACATTAATATTTATTGTAGTATAATTCACAAGAGCTAATTTATGGAAACAACCCAGGTGCCCCTACAGAGATGAATGGATTAAGAATATGTGGTATATTCTGATAAGTGCATGATGATACAGAATAGGGTGTGGGAGGGAGGAAGAATGGAGGAAAGAAAAACTAGGCATAACTCTGAGTCTTCTTAGACAAAAATCAGTACATGTTCAGCCAGAGAGCTCTCCTCATGATTCCTGCTGTCTCTGATCTCAAGGGTGAGTTCTCTTCTGACTTCCATGCAGCAGAGAGCACTTTAAGGTGCTTTGTTTTTGATACAAACATCATACAACAGGAACTCTCTTGACCATTGCTTTTAAATTCCATGGGTTGCCTTGAGTTTATCTGTATTTTTGCATGTTATTGTAGGTTCTTTTCCAGCACTCAATTATGCTATGTGAAAATCAGATCACTGACTTAATCATCTTCTGCCTATGGGAATATGAGTGTGTCCCAGTTTAGTTATTAGGAGGAATCATAAGTTACATCAAATCTGGAAAATATTTAGATGACAATGTACAAATTCCTATAGCATGTATGCATAGTAGTGGAATCAGGGTGTTGTTTAAATCTCTTCTAATTTCATTAAAACTGCACATTATATTCTGGATACTTACTCCCTTCCCAGAGAATTAGCTGGAAAAGGTCTTCTCCTATTCTGGAAGACTTTCTCTTTATGCTCTTAATTATTTCCTTGCTTTGCAAAAGTTTTTACATTGGATGCCATCCCACTTAATAAAAGATTTATTTGACTCACAGATTCATAAAATTTAGTCTATGATCAAGTGCTCTATTGCTTTTATGACTGTGTTGAGACAGAACATTATGTCAGGAAGCAAGAGTGAAACACAACAGCTCACCTCATGGTATGGGGACAGAGAAAGAGAAATTGTGGGGGGCAGGGAGAAAATATATCCTTCACAAAACACCTTAAGAACACCTTTCCTCCCATTAGCCCCATCTCCTCAGTCTCTATCCACTCCCAGTAGCCCATAAATTATAAGTGCACCCGTGGACACAGTTATTGATGAGGTTAGAGCCTCTAGATTAAATCACCTTCTAAAAAAGGCCCTACCTCTGAACACAAGTGCCTGGGGGAACAAGACTGAACCCATGATCCATACCATAACATGGAACCTACTGCTGACATGTTTCCTCAGTTTCTAATCTCATGTTGGGTCAAATAAGGAACATGGGACAAGGGCACATGGTCAACATATTATATCTTCTCAGGGGTTCTAATCTGCTATGTATATCTATATTCCATTTCCTCATAAAAAAGTTAATGAATTATAATGTTCTCTAAGTTGTCAGGACTTTTTATGGCCTAGGAGGTGATCCATACTGTGAAAATTTCCTTGAGTTATTCGTAAGATTGTGTATTCTGCTATGTTTGGTGGAGTACTCTCTACATGCGAGGCTTGACTGTTTTGTAGCATTGCTCATGTCCTGGCTTCCTTATGTATACTCTGTGTGATTTCCTTATCCGTTATGGGAAGTAGGACAACTGAGGTTTCTAGTAAGACTATGATGCTGTCTACTGATTCATTTGTCAAAATTGCCTCACACAGTTGGAAACCCTAAGGTAAAATGCATATATATTATAATTACATAGGTTCCTGGAGAATGCATTCCTTTCTTTCTTTTTCCTTTTGTTTTATAGTTTACACCTTAAAGGGTAATTTATATAACAAAATAATAATGACCACTCCTCTGTTTTGGTTTCCAGTTGCATGGGGTGTATTTTCCATCCTTTTGCTTACAGCCTATTTGTGTTCCTATATCTAAAGTGAATCTGTATTAGAAAATTTCTAGTTGGACTATGTTTTTCTATTTTTAAAATATCTTTGGGAAATTTAAGCAATTTGATTTTGAAATTTAATCAATTTATATTTAAAAATTTCTTGCACATGTCCTGCCTGAGTGAGGAAAATGTTTCCCATCAGAGGGACAGGCTGACTGGGAAATAAAAGCTAAGAAATTTATATATCAGAAATAAGGACAAAAAGGCAAGATTATTTTTAAAGGAGTACTTTACCAATTGAGTCATCCAGAAATGTGTGGCTCTAACAAGGGAAGGAGTTTTTCCTTGCTTTATTTATAGAAGAACAGATCAAAGAAGACCAGAAGGAGCTTCTTTGATAAAAACAGGATGTAGGGTAGAGGTAAGCAGGTCCTTTGGTTCTAGCAGGTCACTCCCATTTCCAATGCATGTATTTGCAGTTGAGTGGTGAGCTGACACAGGATAACCACAGGAGTCAGATGTTCTGGAACAGTAGTCCAATTCTGAGTTCTTGAAGTCAGATATTCCTGGTTAATGGCTCAAAATATGCTCAGTTCTCCTACAAGTCATAAATGGTTTCCTGCAAAAATTACTGAGAAAAATTCTAAGAAGGTGGGTGGGGAGGTTCACGCATATAATTCCAGTGACTCAGGAGACTGAGGCAGGAGGTTTCTGAGTTCAAAGCCAACCTCAGCAACTCAGCAAGACCCTGAGCAACTCAGTGAGATCCTGTCTCGAAGTAAAATATAAAAAAGGACTGTGATTGTATCACTGTGTTTAAAATTCCCTGGTTTCAATCCCTGGTATGAAAAGAAAGGAAAAAAGTCTAAACATAAGAACATGATCTGAAAATACTTAGTTATCAGTAGCTGCTCCAGAGATAGATTCATAACAACTTGAAGTATGGTTATTAAGGTGAGTGACTGTGCAAAGCAACTGGAGTTTAGTTTTGAATAGACCAAGCCAGGTTTTAAAAACACTGGTGGCATCACAGACTGCAACACAGGCTGTGAGAGAGGGCCATAGCACTTAACGTGGCACATCACTGCAGGTGGCTGAGTTAGAAGTCAATGTGGGGAAAAAAGAGGCACAGATCTGGAGAACACAGGGTGCTCAACTCTCCATACCATGCAGACATTCAGTCTTAACAGAAATTTAACATGGGAATTTCATCACTTACCAGCACTAGGAATGTTATCTCTACTTTAGTTTCTAGGCACTATTCTGCCTAGAAATCATTCAGGGAGTTATCCTGAGAAGGTCACAAAGTAATGTCATGGAACCACACAAAGATGATGATGTTGTATCATGGAGTCATATTGCAACACCACTGTGCAGTACTAGGGAGCCATCATGAGAAGCTGTGTGACAGAATTGGGAAGTCTTCATATGGAAGTCCTGGAATGACTGTCCAACCATGCACAAACACTGCATTGTGCACAGAGCCCAAAGCCTCCAGGGTGCATCACAGCCACCTACACTGGGAACAGAACAACATGCTGTGGCCGGCAGAACCCAGGGCCCAGGGTTACGCCACGTGCATCTGAAGATGGCAACTGGCAGAGAGCAAACGGCGTTCTGAATATGCATGGAGAAAGGCAGGACGTGTTTACAACTGGCTGTATTATAATCAGTTCAGCTGCCTAGCACATGGACAGATATACTTTACATGTATGCTTGAGCAAGTGACTGCTTGACCTTTAACAGGATTGGATGGACATATCTGGTTACAATTGCTTATGCATGAGACTGCTTATATATTGCGGGTGTTATTGGAATAAAGGGGAAGCTGCTTCATGAACTTCTAAAGAGTACGTGTCTTCTGTCCCGCTGGTCAGGCTGTAAGCATGAGGAGTGGGTTTTCGGTAAGTGAAAAGACAAAGAAGCCGCAGTTTCCCATAAGAGAAGCCCTGCGGCGAGCCACTTGAAGCAGCCCTGTTGGCAAGCAGCCGCAGTTTTCCACAACATGCTGTGCACATATCACTCTCTGGGTACTGGAGAGTAAAACTGACCACATTATGTTATATGCATGGTTAATAAGCACAATGAATTCAAGTATTCTGGATGATTACTATGTATCATAGAAAAGAGATAAGAAATATAGTATCAAAAATAAATATAAGGAAAACTAATAGAGTAGAAGAAAGGGGTCATGACCAGGAAGGAGAGGAGGGGGTGGAAAAGTTTGAGGACTAAAATAAAGCAAATTGTGTCATACAAATATATGAATATGTTAAAATGAGCCCCACTACTATCAAATGCACTTATAAAAATATTTTTTAAAAGAAAGACATGGAACGAAAAGCATTACTGAAGAAAAGTAATTACTGAAGGAAAGAAATTATGATGGTCATTTGGTCAACTGTTTTCTGAATTCCTCAGTCCTATGTTCATCTCCAGCTGCCATCCTTTGTGTTTCATTGATTTTTCTAGGGACATGTATTGATCTGCATTTCATTTCTTTTCATGTGGCTTCTACAATGGGATTAAAGTAGCCACAAGAATGTTACAAGTATATACTTTAAGCTGGTTATAAATTACTCAATTTCCATACAAAAACTGTTTGTCTCTACGTCTACCCACACAGTCACACTGTGGATATCACAAATAGAATCTATTCAGACAGCACATTTATCAATAGTTTTATGAATATTTATATACTTTGTTTTCAAATTCTGTGCCAATATTAAAACTCTTTTATGCATCACCATATTAGTACTATTGAATTCTATATTTTGTATGTATAGAAATTTCTCTGATGTCATTGCTTTTTCATATAAGTGTGTGTTGATATCCATATTTTATTTTTCATTGTATGGACTTCTTTAAGCATTTCTTGTAGCACAGGTGTAGCAATGAGGTTTTCCTTAGGATATTTTTAACTGTATTTGACACACACTAATGGTGGATAATAACATGTCAGTGTAACATTTATTATAGATGCATACACCATATTTAATGATCAGACCAGAGGATTTGGCATAACTATCATCTACCAATATTTACCATTTCTTTGTGTTGAGAGCATTCAAAAATATTCTCTACAAGCTTTTTAAAAAATAATTGTCAACCATATATTATTTATATTATTATCCAGTGGAAGAATAGAAATAATTATTCACAGAGATGAACTTTAAGGGCACCTACACCTCAGAAAGCCTTGAGAATGTCTCTTTTGATTGTGTTTTACTTCATTTATCCTCATACTATTGCAGCTTTGAAGCTGTGGTGCAGCCCTGTGTTGAGCAAGTCCATGCACAGTTTCATCAGAAACATGTTCTCAATTTTTGTCTTCAAGTCACATTTTCACAATTTTTATATTTAAAACAATTTCATTAATAATAGATCTGCTTTGGTGATGTTGGGTCAGTAATATTTGATATACCACTGTAATTATTTTGGGACTGCATAACCCAGACCAATATGAGAAGAAAACATTTCTGATAAATGTATGTGTTCTGAAAACTCCATCAACATTCTGTTCTGTCTCCCTCACTCCTTTTGTGCCTGCTACCAGAGACAGGAAAACACTGAAATTAGACCAATCAGTGACTCAACAATGGCCAGCAATTCTTCAAGTTAAAGGAAGCATTGCACGCTCTCTCTATAATCAAAAATACAAAAGGCTATGTCTAGTGAGAAAGCCATGACAAAAACCAAGTTGGACTAACAGCAAGGCCTTTGGTGCCAAATAGGGAGCCACATCACAAATGTAAGAGAAAAGCTTCTGGAGGAGAATTAAAATGATGACACAGAGAACCTCAGAATGTAAGAAAAAGAAGCCTTATTCCTGATTTGGAAAAAGTTTGGAGGCCTGTGTGGAAGATCACATCAGGCAATGTCAAGTTAGATCTAGGCACTCTAATTTAGGGAAGTTTCTGAGAGTTGGGGGAACTGCAGAGAAAGAGGTGGAAGCTAGAAAAGGTTTCTCCAAAATATGAAAGTGCCATGGAAAGCAGCAAGCACTGATGAAGAAGGGGCAGCCGGTTATCCAAGAGACCAGTCAAGATGATTGATGACAATGGCTACACTAAATGAAAGATTTATTTAATTTTTTACTTTTACAGACTGCATTTTGATTCATTGTACACAAATGGAGTACAGCTTTTCATTTCTATGGTTGTACACAATGTAGACTCACACCATTCGTGTAATCATACATGTACATAGGGTAATAATGTTCATCTTAGTCCACTATCTCTCCTTCTCCTGCCCTTCCCACCCCATTTCCCTCTGCACAACCCAAAGTTCCTTCATTCTTCTCTTACCCCCACCACCACCCCTCACCCCTCCTGTTATGTATCATCATTCACTTCTCAGAGAAAACATTCAATCTTTTGTTGTTTGGGATTGGTTTATTTCACTTAGCATAATATTCTCCAAGGCCATCCATTTACCTGCAAGTGCCATAATTTTATTCTTTATGGCTAATATTACATTGTGTGCATATATCACAGTTTTTTAAATCCATTCATCTATTTAAGGACATCTAGTTTGGTTCCAAAATCTAGTTATTATAAATTGAGCAGCTATAAAACTTGATGTGGTTGTATTACTGTAGCATGCTGATTTTAAGTCCTTTGGGTATAAACCAAAGAGTGGAAAAACTGGGTCAAATGGTGGCTTGAGGAATCTCCATACTGCTTTCCAGAGTTGTTGCACCAATTTGCAACTCCACCAGCAATGTATGAGTGTGCCTTTCTCCCCACATCCACACCAACACTTAGTGCTTGTCTTCTTGATAATACTCATTCTAATTGGAGTGAGGCAAAAAAGTGGGGGGGTTTGATTTGCATTTCTCTAAATACTAGATAATGAGAACTTTTTCATATTATTTGTTGATCACCTGTATAACTTCTTCTGTGAAGTACTTGTTCAGTTCCTTAGACCATTTATTGATTGGGTTCTTTGTATTTTTGGTATAAAATTTTTTAGTTCTTTATAAATTCTGGAGATTAGTGTTCTGTCTGAAGTGTGTGTGGAAAAGATTTTCTCCCACTCTGTAGATTCTCTTTTCACATTGATTGTGTTCCTTTTATTTTGAATTCATCCCACATATTGATTCTTGCTTTTTTTTTTTTCTTGTGCTTTGAGAGTCTTGTTATGGAAATCTGGTCCTAAGCCATCATGATAAAAATTTGCACTTACTTTTTCTTCTATTTGATGCAAGGTCTCAGGTCTAATTACTAGGTCCTTGATCCATTTGGAGTTGAGTTTTCTGTAGATTGAAAGATAGGGGTTTAATTTCATCATACTGCCCAAGGATTTCCAGTTTTGTCAGCACCATTTGTTGAAGAGCCTATCTTTTCTCCAATGTATGTTTTTGGCACTTTTGACTAGTATGAGATAACTGTACTTATGTGTGTTTGTCTCTGTCTTCCATCCTGTCCCATTGGTCTACCTATTTTTGTGCCAATACCATGTCTTTTTTATTACTATTGCTCTGTAGTATAGTTCAAGCTCTGGTATTGTGATACCTGCAGCATCACTCTTCCTGCTCAAGACTGCTTTGGCAATTCTGAGTCTTTTGTTCATCCAGAAGAATTTCACGATTGCTTTTTCTATTTTTATTGGGAATGTCATTGGGATTTTAATTGGAATTGCCTTAAATCTGTATAGCACCTTTGGAAGTATGGCCATTTTGACAATATTAATTCTGCCTTTCTGAGAGCAAGGGAGATCTTTCCATCTTCTAAGGTTTTCTTTCTTTCCTTAGTCTTCTGTAGTTTTCATTGTAGAGGTCTTTTGTCTCTTTCATTAGATTGATTCCCAAGTATTTTATGTTTTGGGGGCTATTGTGAATGGAGTAGTTTTCCCGATTTCTTTTTCAGAGGATTCATCACTTATGATTAGAAATGCATTAGATTTATGCATGTTGATTTTAGATCCTGCTACTTTGCTGAATACTTTTATGAGTTATAGAAGTTTTCTGGTGGTTTTTTGGAGTCTCTAAATATAGAATCAGGTCATTGGCAAATAGTGATAACTTTAGTAAATGATAGACTTTCAATGAAAACAAAACTATCTTAATTATGAAGAAAAAGCCACCTAGACAATCATAGCTAGAAGGACAGAGCCTGGATTCAAAGTCATAACAGACAAGCTGACTCAATCACTGGGGACTAATACAGCTGGTGATTTGAAATTGAAGCCAGTGGTCAGTTGTTGAGGGCTGTCTTGGACAAGATGGTACCTGGCAGTGAGCCAAAGGGCACTGGCTACCAAAATAAGGAAGTACCCAAAAAGGCTGCTTGCTTACTAGTTTCTTGGAGACTTATGACGTGTTAATGCCAGGCTCAAGGATTGGCTATCTAATATCATGCCACACATGGACAGCTCGTGATTTGTATAGTGTTATGCTGGCATTCCTTTGCATGCTCTCCTGCATGAGAGAAAGCTTTGCTATAATTGACTGATAAGCTAGGAGCCTGGGGGAGGAGAGGGGGAGAGAGAAGAAGAAGGAAGATAGAAAGAGAACAAAGGAGACAGGAAAACAGGGAGGATGCAATAAATCTCATCAAACTAAAGATTAGTGGTGTCTCCTTTCTCTGCACCAGTTCTGCTGGACAGAACAAGTGGTGGCCTGTATGGGGAACTTCTTTCTCCTGCGTCCTCCCAGGTAAGTAACTTGAGGTAGGCTATAGGAAAACTAAGTAACCTAAGTTAAGGTATAGGAAAACTGTAGGATAACCTCCTGGAAATCTCTGGCCAGAATGTATAAGGGGGAGGTCACATAACCCCGGTGAAGGGGTCACATAACCCCGGTGGAGGGGTCACATAACTCCAGAATGGTGTCACAAGTGTCAAAGAATCGAATGATAAGAATCATACAAGATGTACTTAAGGCTAAAGGGACTGCTGTAAAACAATCTACTGTAACAGCATATGTAACCACACTGGCAAGGTTAGTCCTTGATTTTTGGAAGAGGGAGTCCTAAATATTCCACAATGGGAACATCATAAAGAGGATCTTATCAAAGCAGAAAAGCAATCCCCATTACCTAGAGGTACTTTTCCCATGTGGCAGCTCATTAAGGAATGTCTAACATCCGAGAAAGGCAGGATAAAAACTTTAGAAGAAGAAGAAAATATGTGTCTGGAAGAGATAAAGGAACAACTAAGTATACCTTCTCATAAAGAGAAAGAAGAGGAGGAGGGACTTACTGGGGAGGAATTAGAAAGAATATCAGGGACATGGTTGCCCCCACCAGTTATGTCAGGAAGGAGCACCAATCCCTTCCTGAAGGCAGCCGCTCCCCCCCAAGCAGCCTGCCCCCTATATCCCCCAAGGTACCCTTGGGAGGAGTTAGCTCATGCTATAAGTCAGATGGGTTTTTCACCGTGGGGAAAAGAAACCCCCATTAAAGAAACCTCATCAGTCCCACAATTCTTCCCTGTGCTAGAGGACCAAAATAGACAAAGATTCCACCAACCTCTGGATTTCAAAACAGTGAAAAATTTTAAGGAAGCAGTGGCTATGTACAGTCCACAGGCCCCATTTACAATTAGTATGTTGGAATCAATAGTGGGGCTAAATCTGGTGCTGGAAGATTGGAAAAGGCTATGTAAAGCCATGCTATCAGCGGGGCAGTACCTAGTGTGGAAAACTGTATGGCAGGAAGCCACATTAGAAATGGTATGCTGTAACACTGCTGCAGGCTTTCCACAAAGAAATGTGGAAATGCTAACAGGAGAAGGAAACTATTTAACAGCAGATTATTTATGATCCTGGGGTGTACACACAAATTGCTGCTGCTGCCACTAAAGCCTGAAAATTAATTCAAGGGACAGGAGATTTACAGGGGCAGTTGTCCAAGGTGATTCAGGGAAGTAACGAACCATTTGCAGATTTTGTTGATGGATTAATCCAAACTGCTGCTAGAGTTTTTGGAGATTCAGAACAAGCAACGCCATTAATAAAACAATTAGCTTATGATCAAGCAAATAAATGGTGTAAAGAAGCTATAAGACCATGGAAAAATAAAGATTTAAGTACCTATATAATGGTCTGCAGGGATATCAATGATGCAGTCATAACAGGACAAGTAATAGCTGCTGCTCTTCATGGGCTAAATCAGGGGCCATCAAGAGCTAAAGGTATAATATGCTTTAAATGTGGGCAAGAAGAGCACTTCAGAAAAGACTGTCCTGAAGGACCCTTAGGATTAAAGCCCTGGGAAACACCTAAGACTGGAGAACAACAGGGACAAATCAACCTGCCCCAGGTCTATGTTCCTGGTGCTGAAAAGGAAGGCACTGGGCAAAATACT
The DNA here is from genome assembly GCF_902686455.1 of Sciurus vulgaris. Taxonomy (NCBI): domain Eukaryota; kingdom Metazoa; phylum Chordata; class Mammalia; order Rodentia; family Sciuridae; genus Sciurus; species Sciurus vulgaris. Next base: position 70,362,060 of record NC_136478.1, on the reverse strand, counting down.
GTACATCAAGATTTGACATGGACAGAAAACCTATGCCAGCACAGTCAAAAAATGGCTAGGGGGGCCCAATCTGGGGCCCTCAAATATATGGGGCCTTTCAGAATCCCATAGTACAGATCCCCACTGACAATCCTTTCCAACTAACTCCTCGTTGTCCCGAGAAACATCAGGGAGTGGGGGATTGGACCTCTGTGCCTCCGCCCGACTTGTCTTAACCCCAGAAATGGGAGTACAAGTGGTCCCCACGGGTGTACATGGACCGCTCCCTGAGGGCACAGTAGGATTATTGTTAGGACGGTGTTCCACAACTCTGTCAGGATTACAGATATTGCCAGGAGTCATTGATTCTAATTATACTGGAGAAATAAAGATTATGTTATATTCCCCTCAAGGGGTATCTGTTGTTTCTCCAGGAGATAAAATAGCACAAATATTGATATTGTCTAGTCAACATGAGGCTTTTCTCAGTTCACAGAGGACTAGAGGAAACAATGGGTTTGGATCCACAGGATCAGGTGTCTTTTGGGCACAATCAACAAAAAATAGACCTATGCTTAAATTAAAAGTTAATGGTACTCCCATAGAGGGTCTAATAGACACAGGTGCTGACATCTCTATTATAAGACAGAAGGACTGGAACAAATTATGTCCTGTTACAGCATCCAGTACTACCTTAAGGGGACTTGGATTTGCCCAAACCCCATTATAAAGTTCAACTGTATTATCTTGGGAGGACCGTGATGAAAAAAGGGGAACATTCCAACCTTATGTATTAGCTCACCTGCCTGTCACTCTTTGGGGAAGAGACATTTTAACACAGATGGATGTTGTCATTTCTTCCTCAGTTGAACAAAATATTTCCTGTCTAAACCCAACCATTTTGCCAGTCATGGTGAGACAAGGTTATATCCCTGGAAAAGGACTAGGCAAAAATTTACAAGGTGTTACCTGCCCCATTCAAGCTGAAGGGCAAACAGGGACTAAGGGGCTGGGTTTTCTGGAGGGGCCACTGAACCATTAAAGATAACATGGAAATCCAAAAATCCTATCTGGGTCCCCCAGTGGCCCCTTTCTAAAGAAAAAATAGAGATGGCCCAGGAAATAGTTAATCAACAATTAAAGGAAAACCATATCATTCCTTTCACTTCCCCTTGGAATACACCCATTTTTGTCATAGAAAAGAAGTCTGGGAAATGGTGACTCTTGCAAGACCTGAGAGCCATAAGTTCCAGTATGCAGATTACGGGCCCAGTACAACTGTGTCTCCCCTCATTAGCTGCTATTCCAAAATATTGTCATATCATCTCTATAGACATAAAAGATTGTTTCTTTTCCATTCCTGTTCATCCCGAGGATAGTCCTTGATTTGCCTTTTCCGTTCCTTCTTTAAATAGTGAAGGGCCTAATACTAGATACCAGTGGGTGGTCCTTCCCCAAGGAATGGCAAATAGTCCCACTATGTGTCAAATATATGTTGGCAAGTCTCTATCACAGAATAGACAGAATTATAAAGAACTTTATTATCTCCATTATATGGATGATATTCTTTTGGCTTATAGGGAACAGGAGACTTTATTAAGGATATTTGACAATATTATTTTAACACTAGGAAAATGGGGATTACATGTGGCCCCAGAAAACATGCAAACCCATAGCCCTATTAACTTTTTAGGGCATCAAATATTAGATACCTGTGTTAGGCCACAAAAAATTCAATTAGCCACAGAAAAGCTTAAGACTCTAAATAATTTCCAAAAATTATTAGGTGATATAAATTGGGTAAGGCCAAATTTGGGAATCACCACTGGTCAATTTAAGCCTCTGTTTGATATTCTCCAAGGAGATTCAGACCCTACATCCCCCAGAAATTTAACTCCTGAAGGTAGAAAAGCCTTAAAGTTAGTAGAACAAGCTTTATAAAATGCTCATAGTGATAGAGTTGATCTATCCTTGTGTTTTAATCTCATAGTATTAGATTCTGAATATACTCCTACAGGTCTATTGTGGCAGACTGGACCCCTGATATGGATCCATTTGCCAGCGTCCTCCCAAAATGTTGTTTCCCCGTATCCTGTGATGGTGGCAAATCTAGTTGCATTAGGACTTAAGACAGCCCTTCGAGTTTTTGGAGTTCATCCTCAGACAGTTATTGTCCCATACACGGCAAAACAGATTGAAATACTAGTTAACAATAATGAAGATTGGGCAGTTTTCTATTGTTCCACCATGGCCACTTTTGATAATCACTTGCCAAGTTCACCTATTGTCAGCTTTTTCAAAAGACATCCTATTATTTTCCCTCAGGTTGTTAAGGCTCAATCTATCCCAGCAGAAGAAACAATCTTTACAGATGACTCCTCCTCCAGTACAGCTACAGTAGTTTCTGATAAAGTATGGACTATTATTACTTTTCATAAGTCTGCTCAAAAAACTGAACTAGAAGCAGTAATAACTGCCTTACAAACATTTCCTGAGGAACCTTTAAATATTTATACTGACAGTCTCTATATTGCCCAGCTTGTGCCATGGCTTGAGACACCTGGACCCATTAATCCTCAATCTACCTTACAACAATGCTTTTATCAAGTACAAACTCTTTTGTGGGCTCACAAAGAACCCTTATATATAGGCCATATCAGAGCACATTCAGGCTTACCTGGGCCTTTAGCTCAAGGAAATTCTACTGTGGACTCAGCTACTTGAGATTCTCATGTGTTTAATATTGTAAAAGAAGCAATTAATTTCCATGAAGATTTTCATGTCAATGCTACTACTCTCAAAATAAAATATAACATTACAAAAGAACAAGCCAGAAATACAGTAAAACAGTGTCCTGCCTGTGCACCTCATTTATCTTTTCCTCATTTTGGAGTGAATCCTAGAGGACTCCTTCCAAAACATCTATGGCAGATGGATGTCACCCATATCCCTGAATTTGGGACTTTAAGATTTGTACATGTAACTGTAGATACCTACTCAGGATATATATTTGCTACTGCTCATACAGGGGAAAATACAAAAGATGTAATCAGTCATTGCCTTTGCTACTACGGGAAGGCCAAAATCATTTAAAAAAGATAATGGGCCTGTTTCTTCATTTCAACAGTTTTTTTCAAAGTTTAATATCTATCATTCTGCAGGATTGACCTACAATCCACAAGGACAAGCTATCATGGAAAAGGCTAATCAAATATTAAAAGTCTGCTTAACTAAACAAAAAGAGGGAATAGGGGCATTAGCCCCTCCCAAGAACAGACTTAACCTTGCTTTATTCACCCTTGATTTTTTAACTTTGGATGCTATGGGCTGTACTGCGGCTGATAGACATTTTAGTGGGAAGTCTGGTGGCCATCCACAAGCAATGTGGAAAGACATCTTGACTGGGTCCTGGAAAGGACCTGACCCAGTATTAATTTGGGGGTGAGGATCTGTTTGTGTTTTCCTCAGAACCAACAACAACCTATCTGGGTCCCGGAGTGCTTGGTAAGAACTATCCATAAGAAAGAAAATGGCACCAAAACACAAAATGATGGTGATGGTGGTAAGCCTGCTGCTGTTAGCTCTTCCTAAAACTTTTGGGCATATATCACTCATGGCACACAAGTTTTCCCTCAATTATTTCCTAGTACAGAACTTCTAGTTATCCCTTATCTACCAGTTGATTCCACTGTAAGCCATTTAATACTAGTCTAAACTTCAAGTTAAGAGGTAGTCTTTGCTTCCTCTGGTTAGCTACCTCAGAAATCGCCATGATACAGGGAGGCAATCTTTCTCTCATTCAATAAAGATGCAGTCAAAAGCAAGACTATACAGAGGGAAGTAATACACCTGTTTATAGTTACACAGGGTGGGAGGCCAATTTCACTTCCTTTAATGAACTTTCCCCCCTACTCCCATATTTGTCACATCTTCGTTTGTGTTCATTCTAATAGTTCTAAGTGTAATACTAACATTATTAATAACACTGATAATGATACTGAGGTCCTTAACTGCGCTAACCAAGATGGCAGCCTAGAGGGTGGCTGCATTTCATGTTGCTCCAGGACTCAGGATTCAAAAGAGGAGATATTGAGAGACTTGGGACCAATTCAAAGCAGCCGGGTGAGTCTCTCCCGTTGGGGAGGCGTCCCGGATGTGGCGGTGGTAGTCCCGGAACGCAGGGAACTTTGTGAAGTAGAGCTGCCAGCGAGACATCCCTCCCCCTGCTGGAGCAGTGAACGTGGACAACTGGGAGCATCGTAGAGAAGGCCACTCAGCACAGCACTGGGACTTGGAGCAACCACTGGGGCTCCGGTGGCTGCCCAGGGGAGGAGCTGCGAGGAGAGCTGTGTGGACTCAACACCGGGGCCTGCCCTGAGGAGGAGGAGGAGCGTGGCCGCTTGAATTCGGAGTGATTATACCAGAGCTACAGGCAGTTGCCAGAGGAGGAGCTGCGCGGTGAGCTGTTTGGACTTAGAGCGACCGCTTCTGAACACCAGGGCCTGCCCTGAGGATGGGGAGGAGGAGGAGCACGGCCGCTTGGATTCAGAGTGGCTATACCAGAGCTACAGGTGGTTGCCAGAGGAGGAGCTGCGTGGTGAGCTGTTTGGACTCAGACCACTTCTGAACACCGGGGCCTGCCCGGAGGAGTAGGAGGAGGAGGAGGAGGAGTGCGGCAGGTCGTTTGGACTCACAGTGACTGCATTAGAGCTCCAGGCGGCTGCTCAGAGGAGGAGGCAATTGGTGAGTTGTTTGGACTTAAAGCGACCGCTCTTGAACACAGGGGGGATGCCTGGAGAAGAAGCACGGTGGGTGGCTTGGTCTCAAGTGGCCGCACCAGAGCTCCGGGTGGTTGCCCAGAGGATGCATGCAGTGGGTCACGTGGATTCAGAGCCACTCAGAGCGACCGCTCCTGAACACCTGGGAGTTTACCTGGAGGAGGAGGAGGAACGGGGAGGGTCACTTCGACTCGGAGTGATTGATTGCCCAGGGCTACGGGTGGTTGGTGGGAGGAGGAGGCACGCAGTGAGTTTCTTGGACTCCTAGTGACCGCACCGGAATACTGGGTGGCTGTCTGGAGGAAGAGGCGTGTGGCAGGTCTCTGGGACTCAGAGCGATTGTACGGGGCCCCAGGTGGCTGCTCAGAGGAGGGGCCGCATAGCTAGGCGATTAGGTTCAGAGCAGGGTCCCAGGATCTAGGAGGCTTCTTGGTGGAAGAGCCCCACAGAGACACGCTTAGGGGCGGAGCGAAGGTTCCAGGACTGTGGGCAGATTCTCTGAGGAGGGGCAGCCTAAGGAGATTCATCTGCAAAGGGTGAGGCTCCCAGGCCCAGGAGGTAGGGCCGGGCCCCTGGGAACTTTGCAGAGGAAGGCAGCCCAGCCCAGGCAGTAGCTGTAAATTGAGGGGAACCTCTAGGAGGGGAACTGACCAGCAAGACCTCCCCACCGGGTGAGTCTTCTCTGCCGGGTGAGGTTTCCCCACAAGGACGGTAAAACCAGAGACACAGACCCAAACAGGCCTTGCCTCAGCCCACAGCCTAGTTCCGCTTTGGATGACCATTGGTCAACAAGTGGAGGCACCTCTGCCCACTAGCAGGGAATATACCCCACCTGAAGGCCACCACTCCTAGAAAGGCAGCTTCCTTGTGGAGCACCGCATTATCAAATTCCTCCAAGACTTCAGCCTACTGAAGGCTAAGAGGGGATATATATAGAAATCTTCAGGGATATTGTAAGTCAATAGAGGAAATCTGCAATATCTCAGCAGTCCACTGATACCTGAACAATATGAGAAAACAAGGGAAGAAAATGCCTCAAACAAATCTAGATGTTACATCAATAAAACCCAATGACAGCATGGCAGAAGAAATGAGAGAAAAGGAGTTCAGAATGTACATAATTAAAATGATCAGGGAAGCAAACGATGAGATGAAAGAGCAAATGCACACACTGAATGATGAGATGAAAGAGCAGATGCACACACTGAATGATGAGATGAAAGAGCAAATGCAGACATTGATCGCACCAATTGACAGTTAAAAGAGCAAATACAGGAATCCAAAGATCATTTCAATAAACAGTTAGAGATATTGAAAAAAAAACAAACAGAAATCCTTGAAATGAATTTCCCAGAGCCCTCTGGGAAATGTAGTCCAAGACGGGAGTTCCAGGAATGGGAGCTTCTGGACTGTTTTCTCCTAGATTGTAGCGGTGCACATCCCTAACCGCCTGGGCCCAGAGACCTCTGCAAAACATAGTCCGGATCCTGGGAGTTCAGAGACTTTTTTCCCCAGCATGCAATGGTGCACAACCACAGCCCAGAGTCGTTGGGAGATGTTCCTGGTGCGGGAATCCAGGCATTTCCAGAGTCGGTGGCCCTGGGCTTCTTTGTCTTTTCATTTTTTATTGTATGTTTGGGAAATAGGCTCCCAGGATTTCAGGCATACTATTCAAATGTTCTACCCTGGAGCTCTGCCTCAGCAGTCTTGCCCATTGTTTTCTCCCTTCCCCTCTCCTCTCCTCCCCTTCCCTTTTTCACATCTCCCTCCCCGACACCCCCACACAGTCACTTTCCCTCCCCTCTCATTCCCACTCTTCTCCCTTGAACCCAAGGGCAATTTACTGTGGAGCTTCTTCCTTAGTTTTTTTTTTTTTTTTTTTTTTTTACATTTTATGTTTGGGACACCCGTGGTGCCCAGCCTGGACTTGATCTTGCAGTCCTTTGCCTCAGTCTTTGAAGTTGCTGGAGTTATAGGTGTGCACTGCAGCAGCTGGATTAAGATTGTTTTGAGGTTCTGAATGTTGACTTTATTTCTCTTCACTTTTTTTTTCCCCTCACCATGTGTTTTCATCTGGCCTGTGTTTGGCTTTACTGATTCTTTCTCCAACTTGATTAATTTTGTTCTTTAGATTCTCCAGTGTGTCTGACATTAAGTCAATGTGTTATTCTGGTCCCTAATATTCATTTGATGTTTGAGAATTATTTCAACATCTTTATCAAATTTCTGAATTGCTTTTCTGTTTTTCTTGGAGGTCACTGTTTTCTCAAAACATTTTCAATTCTTGTTTTGAATTTTCTCCCATCTTTGTGCAAGTCAGTCTTTGTGGTCATGCTTGATTCATTTGGCGAGAGAATGGTTTTCTGTTTGGCCTTGGGTCCTGTGCACTCATGTCTATGTTTTGCATTTCAAAAGTTGGTATTTTTTCCAGTGCTGTCTGTCTAGCTTGGTTTGTATCACTCTTATTAATGTCGTTTCTTCATCCTGGTCCTTTGCAGATTTTTCCTTAACCCAGGGTCACTGCTTCCATTTGAGCACTAGATGGTGACCTAAGTCATGATTGTGCAATCTCAATCATTCTTGAATTTCCTTAGGTGTGCAACCTGGTTGGCCCAAGGAGACCCACAGAGACCAAAGTATGCAGCCAGCATTGGTGGGAAAGCCAGACTTGGACTTTGAACAATACCAGCAGAGGTATGCTGCATAACCATTGATGGGCATGAGTATCCTGAGCCATGAATACTGCCTGTCTGCACTCGAGTGAAGTTTTCTCCCTGATAGGAACAGAAACATGGTTAGCGATATCCAATTTTCTTAACATTTGCTGAAGTTGCCTCATTGTTTTGCCACCCAAAGAAATGTTACAGTTCCACTTTGGAGTTCTGGTATATCTTGCACATATGTTTGAAAAAATTTCAAAAATTCATTTGGAAGAATTAGAGACCCAGAAAAACCAAAGCAATCCTGGGCGAGAAGATCGGTGTAAGAGGCATTATATTATCTGATCTTGAAGTATGTTACAGAACTATAGCAACAAAACTGGCATAAATTGACTTGAAAGTCCAACTGAAGACAAATGGAGTAGTGAAAACTGAGAGACAAACTGACCTTCTTACAGTCATCTGATAGTTGAAAAATTGCCCAGAAAATATATCCTTTTCACAAATGGTGCTGGGAGAAGTGGATATCTATATTAGAAAATGAAACTCCATCCATATGTGTCACCCTGCATAAACATTCCATTTAGTTATCATCTATCAAAAGATATAAACACATTCTAATGTCATGTCCAGCAAATTAGAAGAAATAAATCGATTTAAAAAAGTAAAATCAAAGTAGATCAAAGAGTTTTGTGTTAGACAAGAAACATTGCAAGTGCTACAAGAAAAATGTTTGGTTGACTATACAACATATTTGATGCAGCACTAATTTCCTTATAAACAACTCTAAAGGGCTGGGACTGTAGTTCAGGGGTAGAGCACTTTGTTAGAACCTGTGAGGCACTGGTTCAATCCTTATCTCCATATAAAATAAAAAAATAAAATAAGGCTTTCTTTCCATTTACAACTTCAGAAAATAATTTGTTAAAACAAGAGCTCTAAAGCCCAAGGAATAAAACCAAGAATCAATTAGTGGGATGTCATCAAAAGCTTCTGCATAGCAAACAAGCACAAAGAGAGTGTAAAGAATAGGGGATATCTTTATAAGTTAATCCTGTTAAAGGATTATCCATCATGTATATCCATCATGTATAAAGAATTCCAAAAGCTTAGCAACAAGTCAAACAGCAACTAAAACAATAACCCAATCAAAAGATGGGCAAAGGAACTGAACAGAGATTTTTCAAAAGAAAAAACACAAATGGCCATCAAATACATGAAAAGATATTCAAAATCTCTAGCAATCAGGCAGATGCAAATCTAAAGCACACTAAGGTTTAATCTCATTCAGGTCAGAATTCATGTGGTTTTGTGTCTCTGTGCCATCATTTTAATTTTCAGTGCAATGTGTTGATTCCCTCAGCATTTGCACTGGGGCAGAAGGAACCATTATAAATATCCCCCGGTTTGTGGACAATTTTTATATCCCTTTATTTTTGGAGGATAGTTTCTAGATAAATTGTTCATGGTTGGTTGTTTTCAGTCATTCAAAAAAAAGTTTTTTTTTTTTTTTAATGTAATCTTGGGCATGGAAACAAGGGCTCCAGAGAAATACTCCAGCACTGAGTTACAATCCCAGCCCTCATTCAGCACTTTGAATAAATCCTCTGTTCTGGCCTTCATTGCTTCCCCCATGGATGTCTGCTGGTAACCTTACAGTTGTGCTCCTATTCTGTCAAATATTTATTTCTTGTAGACTTCTTCCCTGTTTCATTGTTTGCTTTGATGAGGTTGATAATCAACAGATAATTTATACAGTTGGCAAAGTACGTGAATAGACATTTCTCAAGAGAGGAAGCAAATGGTAAATGGGTGTAAGCATAATTTTATATTCTTTAATTATCAGGAAAGTGCAAGTTGAAACCACAATGTGATGTGACCACATACTGTTAGAAGGCTATTAAGGAAAGCGATCAAAGATAAAGATGTTAAAGAGTACATGATAAAAATGGAATTCTTACATATCCTTTTTGAGTGTATCATGCAGAGGATTGAACCCAAGGGCATTGTGCATGTAACGCAATCACTCTAGAAATTGAGCTATATCCCTAACTCATGTTCTTGAGAAAGTAAATCAGTGCAGCCATTGTGGCAAAATATATAGAGAAATCCAAAATAGAACTACCATAATACTTAACCATCTCACCACTCTGGGTATAAATTTCAGGCAAATGAAATTGGTATGCTTAAAAGATGTCTACACTCTCATGCTCATTACAGCATTTTACCAATAACCAGCATAAGGGGTCAACTTAGCAACCCCTTAATAGATTAATGATAAAGGAAATATGATATATATATAGACACAACAGCACACATTTAATTTTTATCTCTCATTTAGAAAGAAAAATTTTAAAAATTGTTCATTCTGAATCCTTCAACTTTTAGGTCTCTTCATTTTCCACATCAGCAGGTTAGGCTGTGTCTGACCCTAGACATTAAGGCAAAGGAAGTATATTTCCAAACACTCACACAGTATCTCCTCAGTCATGATCATAGAAACTTCTAATTGTGGGAAATGGGACCTGGGATAAAGTGAAAGTCATATTAGTGTCAATAGCACATTCATGCACTGTTGGTAAAACAATATTGAAGTGATATTTGTGTTTCTGTAGGGAGTTGAGATCACAGGGTGGAGGGCCCAGCCTCAGGGTCTGGCTGCCTCCCTCCCATGTGACACAAGGTGTCATGACCATCTACTGGGCCTACCTTTCTGGCAGCAGGAAGCAGTTGGTGAATATCCCCATTTCAGCCTATGAAACAGCCTGTAAGTTGATTAGCTATAAATGAGCGGGTGTCTGCTTAGGCATTATGTTTGGAAATGTAGTCCATCTGGGGTGACAAAGTCACCCAGGAAGGAGAAAAAGGGACATGGACTGAGCTTGCTGAGAGCCACTGCAGTCTGAGACCCTACCCCAGTCTCTACTTGTATCTAACACCCTTTAACAGCAGTGCTCACACTGATGGTCATGGGAATTTGTTCCAAACAGTACTGAGGGCTGCTCTCTGTGAGCACTAAGACTGTGATTCAGAAACCAGTGGATTCTTTGACCTGCTCTGCAGACACAGCAGGGAAGTTAGGGTGCCCAGTGTTACTTCAGTCCAAATTCCATGTCTGCAGTGATGAATTTGTGGGCATCAACTGGGTCATCCACTCTTCTATCTCAACCAATATAAATCACTTTTTGGAGTGTAGTGGGTTTTCTTCCATTTGGGTTTGATGACTTTAATGGAGATGTCAATTTGTTCTCTCTGAACATATTTGTACTGTAGTGATCATGGTAAGACCAGTTTTCCTCCCTGAAATGAGAGAAAGGGATTTGCAGGAAAAGTTAACCTTATGTATAAGTGATTCACACAGCTTAAGAATTATGGATTTTTCATGTTCAGGTTGAAATGATACTTTGTCAGACTGTAAAAATTCTAGTGACTTTTTCAGGCTTCACTTTACTTTTCCTTTGTTTTTAGAGGATCTGATACCTTCACCTTCCCTTCTGCATACTGTTCCTGTGTTTTAGCATCGTTCCCAAATGACATGTTACCTTTTGTTTGTTTTTGTAAACTGAGAAATCCACCATTATATGCAACTTAATGAAGACAAAATTAATTCTACCATAAGATTGCTGCTTCTTTAAGTGCTACATACCTTAGTTTACAGCAAAACAGTTTCTGTGGTTGATAACATTAGCAAAATATTATGAGATTATTTCTGTTGCTATACTAATATTGGTTCTCATTCACTAAAACAAATTTGATCACAGGAAATTATTGGGTGCACATATATTTTATTAAATGATTTGCATATTCATTCAGAAGACATACTGAGTATAAAATGAATTATTTATAGAAAATATTTATCACATTTAATCAGCAGAGTTCCAATATGACAAAGTATACATATGTTTGGAATACTGACTGAACAGCATTTACCTATGATGACATAGCAGAGAAATGAGCACCGTAAATGCATCATGGATGTTAGGTACAAAACCTTTTTATTGATATTTGGATGAGTCAAAGAACATTATTTTTCACTGAATAATTTTTTTAATGTTGCAGTGGGGATGATCCCAGAAAACTACCACTTAGTTACACTGTCAACCCTTTGCATTTAAGTTTTGATAATGGGTTTCACAACATTGTTGAGAATGACTTTGATCTTTCCAGTGTCAGCCTCCTGAGTCATTTGGATTAAAAACATGTATGACCATGCCTGGAGCCAAATTGTCCTTATGTATAAATATAGTATCATTAGGTCTTCAGGAAGAAGTTTTTGGTCATTAAATATTATCATTAAATTTTATAATAATAAATTATTAATCACAATGGGCCATGCAATGTAAATACTATACAAACACATAGATGTTAGAAAAGTGTTATCAATGAAAATCTGTGTTAGTAATTAATTCATAAGAATCACTAATGAAACATGAAGAACTTTGAATTTTATTTTCTATGACACATATACCCTATAACTTTTCATTTGATACAGTATCCTGTTTTCAGTGATTAATTGAAGTCCTGCACAATAGTATGATGGATTTGAGATTTGAAATGATCTTCCTTTTGCAGATTGTCATTGAAACCCTGGGGAATTTCTCACTCTTTTTTCATCATGCCTTCCTTTACCTCAGTGGATTCAGGTCAAGGTCCACTGACCTGATTGTCAGGCATCTGACTGTGGCCAACTCCTTGGTCACTGTCTCAAGAGGAATCCAGAGATCATAGCAACTTTTGGGGTGGAACATTTTCTCATTGATCTTGGATGCAAGCTTGTTTTCTATGTTCACAGAGTGGCTAGAGGTGTGTCTGTTACCACCACCTCCTTCTTGAGTATCCTTCAGTACATTATGATCAGTCCCAGGAACTCCAGGTGGGCAGGGCTTCAAGTACATTAGTCCCCTTAATATCCTCTACTGGATCCTGCACATGCTACTAAATATCAGACCTCCTATGCTTATAATTGACAAATGGAGTGACAACAATGTCAGCAGAGGTATAGAATTTCAATTGTGCTTCAGGACAAAGACTCAGACTCAGTGTTTGCTATTCAGTTGTGCTTCAGGACAAAGACTCAGACTCAGTGTTTGCAGCATTGACTTTCTCACATGACATGTTGTGTTTGGAACTCATGATCTGGGGCAGTGGCATCATGGTTTTCATTCTGCACAGGCACGTGCAACGTGTCCACCATATTCATGGACACCACACGTCATGAAAATCTACTTCTGAGAACAGAGCTACACAAAACATCCTTGCTCAGATTAGTGCCTTCATATTCTCCTATGTCCTCTCTTCCATCATTCATGTTTGCTTTTCTGTGTTTGATAAAACTGTGTGGTGGCTGGACCACACCTCTGCCTTCACCAATGCGTGTCTTCCCATGGCTATCCCATTCATTCTTATGAACACAGTGTGTCGAGGCTCACTTATAGTAAATATAACATGATGTAGCAAACTCAAACTTGTGCTGTGAAGTAAGATAAAAAGGTAATGATTCAAAACATGAAATCTTATTAGAGAAAGACAAAAATCCTGGTATTGTCTTCTCTATGTTCCTTGATCATTCCAAGATGTTTATGTGCACTTCCCCAAGTCTTCTACATCCAATTTCTCTCCTTGGGTCTTAGAGTCCTGTCCTGCTGGAGAGAGAGAGCAAGGGAGAGAGAGAGAGAGAGAGAGAGAGAGAGAGAGAGAGAGAGAGAGAGAGAGAGAGAGAGAGAGAGAGAGAGAGAGAGAGAGAAAGGGAGAGAGAGAGAGAGGGAGGGGTGCCACTCCCATGCAGTGACAAAATATATATCCCAAATTCACACTGCCAATAGCCACCTCCTCCAGCAACAACTTCCCTGCCTTCAGTTACCACTTAATTAATCCTATCAGAGGATTAATCCATTATTCACCACTTAGTTAATACCATCAGGGAATTAATCCAGTGATTCAGTTAATGCTGTCCTAACCCAATTATTTCTTCTCTATGACTTGCTTGTCTCACACATGAGCTTTGGGTGGACACCTCACATCTAAACAATAACAGTGGCCTTCTTACTGTGTTCTCATGCCTCAAGAGGGATAAAACTTTGGTGTCTCTGGTTTAAGAGCAATAATTCCATCATGACAGCCCCAACATATGACCTCAGTTAACATATGCTATCTTCTGTGCACCCATCTCAAATACCAATGTATGAATATTGCATGACAAGTACATGCAGTCCATAAAATACTGAATAATTATACTTATTTGTTTATTAACACTTTAGAATTTGGGAATAGCAAGGTCAAGGTTTTGGCCCACTGATTTTTTGAGTGTTCTTTTCCACAGTTGCTAAGGCAGTCACACATTTATGGGTACATTATATTTATGATTGCACTATATATAAAATTCTCTAAAGATAGATTTAAAAATATCCAATAGAAATGATATTGTACCTATTTAGGGCACAGTGTGATGTTTCAATACATGTATACAATATCAGAATGGTAGGTATATCTATCACATAACACAGTGATCATTTCTTTGTGTTGGAAACATTGAAAATACTCCCTCAATAGATGACACGAATTACCCATCTAAAAGATATCAGGTGTAGTTACTGTACTGTGATATTGAATACTAGAAGATATATATATATATATATATATATATATATATGTGTGTGTGTGTGTGTGTGTGTGTGTGTGTGTGTGTGTGTGTGTGTGTGTATACACACACATTTTTTTTTTCATACTGGGGATTGAACCCAGGAGCACTTAACTCTGAGCCAAACCCCCATCCTTATTTTCAAATTCTTTTTTATTGAAACAAGTTCTTCCTAAATTACTTATGATCCTCCTGCTCAGCCCCCAAAGTCACTAGGTAGAAGCTGTCTTGTACAACTGCACAGCTGTACCTATTACCCTTTCTCTCTCCACCTATCCTCCACTTCTCCTTGCCCCATGTATTCACTCTTCAACATTTACAAGTTAAAGGTCTACATATGAGAACATGCACTATTCTTCTTTTTGTATCTACATTTTCCCTTAATGCCCTCCATTTTCTCTCTGTTGCTAAAAATGACAAACTTTGCAAACTCATAATGGCTTAATAATATACAAATGAGGGTACATAGTCTCATTTTCTTTATCTAGACATCTGACCATAAACACTAGAGCATTCCCTGCTCTCCTCTCTGTTCTCTCCCATCTGTGTCCAGAGATGAAGTAAACAGCCTCTCCAGACACTGCCAAGTCTCTTTGGACATGCCAGATAGGAGCTAGAAGTTGTTATGGTAATGTTAACTGTGGAAAAGTTTTCTGATGATCTCAGCTTCCTCAGCTGCACTGTCATTGCCATGACAGGTGACATGATCATTTCAGCTCTGCAGGGAAATGAAGTCACAGAATCACAAAGCCATGTCTTGTGGTCTGGAAGCCTCCACCCACACAATACTGCCAGTGAGGACCACTGATCTGTGCACACCAGTCAGCAGATGGAGGAAGGTCAGGATTTTACATTTGAGTCTGACAGAATGTGTGAGGGAAGGAGGCATGTTGGAGTCTAGGTAAGTGGTTGTGTGAGATAAAGGGGATCTTAGAGTTTGGATGTGCACAGTGTCAAAGCCAATCAGGAGTGAATACTCCTGAGAACTGAGCTGACCTATTGTAGGAAGTTGAGAGTTGCAGACCCCTCACCAATGCCTGATGCCCCCCAATGGAAATTAGTGTGCTCATCAATGATAAAGACTTTTGTATTTAATTCACGTGACACTGAAACTTGAGTGTCAAGTTGCTTAAGGAATGCAATTCTGAAGTCAGTCTGCTGTTCAACCTGCTTTTCCTCAATCGTAGATACAATTTTGAGAGTAACTAGAAGTGTACTTACATAACCTTCATGCTTATAGTATGCACTAGGATGAGCCTGCAAGAACAGTCTGCTCTTATGCAGATTCTGTGCCTTGAATTTTGCTGACTGTAATGGAAATATCTCCTCAACTCTGCTATCGTAGATCCTGAATGTACAGTAATTGCACCTGAGCTGGGGACATGAGGGGCTGTTGCTGATGGTGAATTTGTTTTCAGTACTGAGGTTCAGGAGACAGCATGGAAGGAACAGGTGAATTATGCTAACCAGTGTCAGGTGTCAGTTGTTAGACTTTGATGAATCCTGATATAAATTTACCTGCTTTATAAAATCCTAATATCACATTTTCACATCCTCAAGAAGATAAGTTCATGGGCTTTTAGACGTGTCAATTAAATTATTGACATATTCTGCAATGTAAAAATAGATCAAAGCATTCCATTTTACCAAATACATGTGATCTGTATTTTGAAATTAAGTGTACACTCCAATTCTATTTTTTTTACATGCAAAATACATTTGATTCCATGCCTTATGAATTTTCTGTAATTGTCATGCATCTCTATTTCCCCATATCTCACTATAGGAGCAGTTGTTCATTTACAACTTATAATAATTAATTTCTATAAAAATCATGAAAACCTGGATTTCTACCCTACTAAGTCATGTACTAATGTTTCATGTGTTGCAATTAAGTGTGTGCTGTCAGAAGATTAATATACCCTGTGGTAAGGGCTTTTCACTCTTTTATATGTAATAAAACAAAGTATTCTCTCTTGGCAATTCTGTGATGGGGATAATCTCTCATCTTGATTCAAGCCACACTGATCCTGGTGCAGATTTCTCTAAATTAATAGTACAGTCAGTTCATCTGACTTTTATCATTATTCCTTAAAGTCTATTTATAATTGATATTTGCTGGTGGAATTATTACTACTCCATGAGTAGAAAATAGTAAAAAATTATAAATTTACTTATGTCTGATGCACAAAATAATGAAATGTTTTAAAGTAGTAATTACGTACATACTTGGAAAAGTGGAAGGATTCAGTTACCTCTCCTTCAGAGTAGAACAATATGGGTTAAATGCACTATTTGGAATCAGGACACTAAGGAACAAGTCCCTGAATTACTGAGAAAATGGAACTGAAAAAAATAAGAAAATATCTCTCAACTTAAATTTTCATCATTTTGAGAAAAGTAGTGGTGGCCTCACAGAATATAAAGAATTCTGAAGAATAAATAGGTTACATATGTCTGCTCCTGGAATAGCTTTAATACATTTCTACATAACTTCAATGACACATATGCTAATGTAGGAATGCTCTTAATAACAGAAACATCTTTAAGTAAATATTTCTAACATTAAGTAGAAGCACTGGATATCAGTTAACATTTTCAATGTGGCCCATTCCTGTTGTCCTCATGCAGGATCCTCTGCCTCCAAAAATAAATATCAGTCTGCAGGAATAATCATTCAGTCGCAGCATGTCCTCTGGGGATTGGATGATGGGTATGATCTTCTTAACCCAGACTGTGGTTGGTATTCTGGGCAATATCTGTCTCCTTTCCTCCTACCTTTGTTGCTACCTCTCTGGGTATAGGGCGAGATGCACAGATTTGATTATTAAGCACCTGCTTGCAGCCAACTCACTATTTCTGCTCTTCAGGGCAGTCCCACAGACCATGGCAGCTCTTGGGTTTAGACATTTCATCAGTGATCTTGGATGCAAATTTCTTTTCTATGTTCACAGAGTGGGCAGGGGTATGTCCTTCAGTAGCACCTGCCTCTTGAGTGTCTTCCAGGCCATCACCATCAGCCCCAGGGACTCCAGGTGGGCAGAGCTCAAAATGAAAGCTCCCAGGTACACTGGCACCTGTGTATTCCTGTGCTGGATCCTCCACCTGCTGGTCAATATCATTGTTCTTTTATATGCAACTGCAATTAGTGTTGACATTAATATCACAAAGAGAAGTGATTTTGGATACTGTTCTGGTGGGAAATTTGAGAGAAATATTTATGTAATAAATGCAGCCTTGCTGTCCGTCCCTGATGTGCTGTGTCTGGGGATCATGCCCTGGGCCAGTGGCTCCATGGTTCTCATCCTGTTCAGGCACAAGCAGAGGTTCCAACACCTCCATGGCAACAGTTCCTCCCCCAGATCCTCCTCTTTGTCCAGACCTACTAAAACTGTCCTTCTTCTGGTGATCACCTTTGTGTCTCTCTACATGCTCTCCTTCACCATGCACGTTTGGTGGGCTGTTTCTGGTAACCCCAGTCAGCTCTTGGTGCACCTCTCTGCCTTATCCAATGCGTGTTTTCCTGCTCTCAGCCCCTTTATTCTCATGAGCAGAGACATCAATATGTGTAGGCTCTGCTGGAGTAGAACTTCCCCCATGTCCTCAGAATCATGTTACATGTATACACCTGCCCAATGTCCTGCTGTTAGTTTATTCATTTCCCTAAAATCCTAAATACAATTAAGACAAATTCAGAACCCAAAAAATTTTCAGTGTCCCCATATATCGATTCTTATGAATGTATTATACTCTGTGTGTGCATGTGTGTCTCTGTGACCATGTTTCAGAATTATTGTCATCATGCTAGAATATTTGAAAATTGCATGTAACTACATGAAAAATAATATTAATGATAACAATGAATTCTTATACTGCCTTACATTTTGTGTCATGCATATCAATACAGTTATGATGAATGTTTTACATTTCTCTTAAATTATCTAACTATATAGACAAATATTGGTTCCCAGTAGGAAAGCTTTTGGCTATTTTAATGAGTAAATAAGGGAATCACATGGAAATACATTCATCACTTTACTGTTTATTCTTCATGATGCCTGCTCTGCTTTAATTTTTTAAATCTTAATATCTTCTGTAACAATCCAAATAGAATTCTACCTTTCAGTGTTTTTCTTTGGAAGTTGTGTAATTATTACATTTTAATTTCTAACCTATAAATGACAGCTTATTTTAAAACCCTGGTCACAGTTTCAAGCAAATAAATATACACGGACAATATAACTGTAGACTGCATTCCTGTCTTCCACTTTAAAGAAATCCAGACTTGTATAGAATTATTTAAAGGGCCATGTGCAGGTGTTTGCTGCACAATATGATGGAATTTTAAAAGCTGGACACACTGTGAAGAGTCCTTCTTCAAGAAATCAGGATATGTTCTGCCCACATTTTTATTATCAGGATTCTCTCTGGTCACTCTCTTCTGAGGGGAGCATTATCCAGACATCTATCAGCAGAGAACACTGTAAACTCTTGTTTACTTTATGCAACTCTTACACAACAGGAAATATTTTGATTGACTTTACATTTTACTGGTTGATTTAAATTCATGTGTAGTTTAAATGTAATTCTTTTACATCACTGAATTCCAGTGTTTATGTCAGCTTCATTGATATAACTGTCCATTACAGATGTACATGCGAGTGTTTAGGAAGAGTGTTTGGTGTGTAAATTATGTAGAGTCTTTTGGTGACACACAGAAGAACCCATGTACATATGCATAGTTGTGGAAGTGGTGTGGACATGTTTAGATCTCTTCAGCATTAGGCAACACTGTCAAGTATGTTTGTAAATGGTTTGTATGAATGCCACTCAGTTCCAATGTGCACTTCCCAATGTGTGGACTACAAATAGCTGATGGAGCACCTGTGGAGCTTTCATGCTCCTTCCTCATTGATGCTAAGGGCTGGACTCCATTCCCAATAGGAAATTGATATCTCCTTGTGTCCATGTTTGTCTGTCACAACAGGAAATTTAGCAGTATGACAGCTCATGAACTCACGGTGAGAATTTGTCCCAAATGTAAGACTCTGTGGATGATGGAAAGGACCCTGGCTCTGATGTCTAAGGCAAAATATGTTAATGGTCAACCTTGGGGTCAGCCTGTGGGAAGTGGTACTACCTTGCCTACTATTCTGTAAGCCCTGAGTTAAATTCCCAGTATCATGAAAATAAAGGTAAACTTGACAGTAATACAAAGAAAAATGAAAACAACTTATTGCAAACAGACGCATGAATCAAAATGCAGTCTGTAAAAATAAAAAAGTAAATAGAAATTTAAAAATAAAGAAATCCCTGGACTCATCTTACATTCAATGCAAACACTTAATTCAAATACCACTGGCTCTTCTACCATGATAAGCAGACTGAACTCACAGTGGTGACAATGGTGAATATATTCCTACAACTGACTGTGAGCCTCACTGGAAGTCTGGACTGAGAGCACTTAGGCTAGTCATGCCTTTGGAGACTCCATGTGCTTGTCAGTAATGTGGTGTCCACAGCCTTCTCTAAGACATTTCAGTGCTGCAGGTTTGGAGTGAAACCAATAAGTTGATTCCTTGAAGAACTTCCTGTCAATGGTGTTGTTCTTTCCTCTGCATTCAACATGACCAACACTAAGGTAGCATGACTAACAGAAAGCAGGTACTGCATATGGTTCCTTCCCACCAGATACATATTATCATCCCAAATACTATGTCTATTTGTTCCCAGTGAAGAATGCTAATAATCTTTTTGAAAGTCCACAGTTTTTGTTGCTTTCTAGTTTATGAAAGGTTGTAAAGACAATTTTCTATGAAACTCTGCTTATGTAAATCACCATGTTTACATTTATTAATGCAATATTTAATAAACCTGTACTATATGATCAGAAGTAGGAGTATGTTTTGGTGCCATTGGATGGAACCTCAATTATGTTCTGAGTTAATCTTTATAATAAATAGAGAGGTGGATACTAAGTGTCCCATAATTCACAGAATAATTTAGATACTACCATCTAAATTTTTGTCTCCTCTTCCTTGTCATTGTTTTAAGAAATTGGTATAGAATAAGAGGTGAATGACATGGATCTGAAGATACAGGAAGGACGGTTGGTGAAATGGATCATGTGAATCATTTAAAATTTATTTTCTTATATTTGGTTGGCAAAATATTTGTACATAGTTTTGAGAAACAGTGTGATATTAGGAATTGTGTATTTATTGGGTAGTGATCAATTCAGCATAATTAGCATATCTATTCCCTTCAGGTTTTATCATCTGTTTATGATGAGTACCTTGAATCCACTTTTCTCATTATTCTGAGAGGTATGATGCATTCTGGTTTACCCTCTTTTCTCTAGAACAACAGAAATGATTTCTCCTCAAGTAATAACACTGTTTCCACAGATTACACCACGTCTCCCCAGTATCCAGTATCCACTATTTTGCTCTTAACTTTCAATAGATCTATTTGTTTATATTCCACTTGAGTGAAATTGTGTGGTGCTCATTAATTTGTGTCATTTCCCTTAAAACAATTTTCTCCATTTCCTTCCTGTGGATTTATCCCAAAGAAAGGACTTCACCATTCTTTTTTAATGACAGAACAGTGTTTCCTTTTCATTCATTTATATATGAAAATGTAAATTCATTTAACATCCTGTCTGTACTGAATAGTGCTGCAAATACACTTGGAATGCAGATGCCTTGGGACACACTAAGTTCATTCCTTTCAGCTCATTTTCAGCATTGCGATGGTGTGACTCCATGGCAGGTCTAGTTTCAGCTTTAGAGAAACCTCCCTTCTGCTCCCCTCAATGGCTTAGTGATTACCCTCCACACCAAGATAGCACCAGGTTTTCTCTTTCTCCACACATCTCACCAGTACTTGTGATGTTCTGTGCTAGATCATAGCCATTCTAATGGGTGCAAGGCAGTATCTCATTATTGTACTGACAATATTTTCCTAAGAACTAAGCATAATGACAATTTTTCATACATATGCTAGCCATTGCTATGTAGTCTAATCAGAAATATCTGCTAAATCCCGTATCCATTCCATAATTAGGTTATTAATTTTTATCCTGTAGTGTTTTGTTGATTACTTTTTAGTGGGGTTCATTTTGACATAATCATACATGCATTAGTTCCTCTTTAACGGCCTGCTCTAACTCATCCTCAGCCCTCTAATGTCAGTTATGATTGTATCAATATTACTTTTTAAACATGTTTTTAAAAATTGGTTATACATGACAATAGAATACATTTTCATACATTTTACACAAATTGAGCATAATCTCTCATTCCTCTGGTTTTACAGGCTGCTGAATCGTACCAGTAGTGCAATAATACATGTATATAGGGTAATAATGTCTGTGTCATTCTGCTATCCTTTCCCGTCCCCACTGCCCCTCACTCCACTCTGCATAATCCAAAGCTTCTCCATTCTTTGCTATCCACCCCCCATTATGGATCAGCATCCACTTATCAGAGAAAACATTTGGTCATTGGGTTATTGGGATTGGCTTATTTCACATAGAATGATATTCTCTAGTTCCATTCATTTTCCTGCGAATATCCTAATTTCACTTTTTTTCTGTGTCTGAGTAATACTCCATTGTGTATATATACAACAGTTTCTTTATCCATTCATCTATTGAAAAGCATCTATGTTGGTTTCACAATCTAACTATTGTGATTGAACCGCTATAAACATTGATGTGGCTGCATCACGATAGTATGATTGTTTTTATTCCTTTGAGTATAAACTGAGCAGTGAGATAGCTGGGTCAAATATTGTTTCCATTTCAGGTTTTCTGAGAACTCTCCATACTGCTTTCCATAATGGTTGCATCAATCTGCAGTCCCACCAGCAATGTATGAGTGTACGTTTTGCCCCACATTCTCACCAACGCTTATTGTTGTTTGTTTTCTTGATATTTTCCATTATGACTGAAGTAATATGGAATCATAGAGTAGTTTTGATTTGTATTTTTGCAATTGCAAGAAAGAAGAACCTTTTTTCATATTTTTGTCAATCAATTGTATTTCTGCTTCTGTGAAGTATCTGCTCAGATCCTTAGCCCATTTATTAAGTGGGTTATTTTTCTTTATGATGTTGATTTTTTTGAGTTCATATATTTTGGACATTATTGGGCTATCTGTGGTATGTGTCATAAAGATTTTCTCCCATTCTGTAGGCTCTCTCTTTGTGTTACTGATTATTTCCTTTGCTGAGAAGGAGCTTTTTAATTTGAATCCACCCATTTATTGATTCTTAATTTTTCCTCTTGGGATTAAGAATCTTGTTAAGAAAGTCAGGTCCTAATCTGATACAATGAAGATTTTGGCCTACTATTTTTCTAGTAGGTGCAGGATCTCTGTTTTAGTGCCTAATTCATTGATACACTTTGAGTTCACTTTTGTGCAGGGTGAGAGATGGTGGTTAATTTCATTTTGTTACATATTGGTTTCCAGTTTCCCAGTGTAATTTATTCTGTAGGCTATCTGTTCTCCAATGTATGTTTGACATACATTTGTCTAGTATGCGATAACTATATTTATGTGGGTTTGTCCCTTTGTCTTCTATTTTGTTCCATTGATCTACATGTCTATTTTGGTGCCACTAACATGCTGTTTTTTGTTTGTTTGTTTGTTTGTTTTTTTACTATTGCTCTGTAGTATATTTTAAGGTCTGGTATTGTGATACCTACTGGTTCACTCTTCCTGCTAAGGATTGTTGTGGCTATTCTGGCTCTTTTACTCTTCCAAATAAATTTCATGATTTTTTTTGTAGTTTTATGAAGAATGTCACTGGGATTTTAATTAAAATTGCACTGAATCTGTATAACACTTTTGGTGATATAGCCTATAAAAATATTAATTCTGCCTTTCCAAGAGCATGGGAAATTTTTTATCATCTGAGGTCTTCTTCAATTTCTCTCTTTTGAGTTACATAGTTTTCATTATAGAAGTTTTGTTAGATTGATTCCCAAGTATTTTTTTTTTTTGAGGCTATAATGAATGGAGTAGTTTCCCTAATTTCTCTTGCAGTGATTCAGTGCTGATGTATAGAAATGCATTTCATTTTTGGGTGTAAAATTTATATCCTACTAGTTTGCTGTATTCATTTGTGAGTTCCAGAAGTGTTCTGGTGGATCTTTTGGATCTTGTAAATATAGAAGCATGTCATCTGAATATAGTGATAGTTTTGAGTTTTTCTTTTCCTCTTTGTATCCCCTTGATTTCTTTCTTCTGTCTGATAGTTCTGGCTAGAATTTCAAGAACGATATTGAATTGAATTTCTGAATCATGGCATCCATGTGTTGTTCCATTTTTTAGAGGGAATTCTTTCCATTTTTATCCATTCAGAATGACATTGGCCCTGGGCTTAGCATAGACAGCTTTTACAATGTTGTGGTGTGTTCCTAGTGTCTCTCGTTTTTCTCGTGTTTTGAACATAAAGAGGTGCTGAATTTTGTCAAATGGTTTTTCTGTGTCTATTGAGAAAATCATATGATTCTATTGATGTGATGTATTATGTTTATTGATTCCATATGTTGAAGCAACGCTGCATGCCTGGGATGAATCCCACAAGATCATGGTGCACGGTTTTTTTAATATAATTTTGTATGAGATTTGCTAGAATTTTATTGAGAGTTTTAGCATGTAAGTTTATCATGAATATTGACCTGATGCTTTCTTTCCTTTATATGTCTTTTTTTAATTGTAAATGAATGGGATACATGTTCTTTCTCTGGTTGTACATGAAGTAAAGGCATACCATTTGTGTAATCATACACTTACATAGGGTAATGGTGTTTGATTCATTTTGTTATTTTTTTCCTTCACCCACCCCTCCCACCCCTCTTTTCCCTCTATACAGTCTCTCCTTCCTCCATTATTGCACCCCTCCCACCCCCATTATGTGTCATCATCCACTTATCAGTGAGATCATTCATCCTTTGGTTTTATGAGATTTGCTTATCTCACTTAGCATGATATTCTCCTATTTCATCCATTTCCCTGCAAGTACCATAATTTTATCATTCTTTATGGCTGAGTAATATTCCATCTCACCCCAATTAGAAAGTCTTTGTTTTTGGTATCAGGTTGATACTAATCTCTTAGAATGAGTTTTGAATAGTTCCCTCTTTTTCCATTTCATGGAATAACTTCTGGAGTATTGGTGTAATTTTTCTTTGAAGTTCTTGTAGAACTCAACTGAGAATCTGTCTGACCCTGGGCTTTTCTTGGTTGATAGACTTTTGAGGTTGTATTCTATTTCATTACATGAAATTGATCTTTATAAATTGTATATGTCCTCTTGCTTCAGTTTGGTTGGATCATATGTCTCTAGAAATATGTCGATGTCTTTGAGTTTCTCTATTTTATTTGAGTATAAATTTTCCAAAGATTTTCTAATAACCTTCTTCATTTCAGTAGTGTCCCTCATGATATTTCCTTTTTCATTATGAGTTTTAGTAACTTGAGTTTTCTCTCTCTTTCTCTGTGTAGCTAAGGGTTTCTCAATTTCATCTATGTGTTCAAAGAACCAATGTTTTGTTTTTTCAATTGTTTTTTTTTTTTCATTTCATTGATTTCATCTCTGACTTTAATTATTTCCTGTCTTCTACTGCTTTTGGTGTAGATTTGTTCTCCTTTTTCTATGTCTTTGAGATATAATGTTAGGTCATTTATTTGTTGATTTTATATTCTTTTAATAAATGAGCTCAATGCAATGAACTTTCCTCTTAGCCTTCATAGCATCCCAAATATTTTGTTATATTGTATTGAGTTTTCATGTATATCTAAGTATTTTCCTATTTCCCCCATGATTGCATCTCTAAGCCATTCATCATAAAAAGTAGCATGCTATTTAGTATCCAGTTGTAGGAAACCTTCTATTATTATTTTATCATTAAATTATAGTGCCATTCCATTATGATCTGATAGAATACAGGGGAGTATTTCTGTGTTTTTTATTTGCAGGGAGTTGCTTTAAGGCATAACATATGTTCCATTGAATTTTTAATTTGGTTTTTGTTTCCTTCATTTTGAGGTGCTGCTTGATTCCTTTTTATGATCTCTGCCTCTCTAGTGAAGTAAATGTTCACTTACTGCATTTTCTCTCTGATGCCATTCTTTATTTTGAAGATCAGCCTAAGTATGTATTTTCCAAACTTCTCTGACATTTCTTCTACTGTGTTGTGTATGGATAGTACTGATGGAACATCTTGGTTTGAGGCACTTTGTTCCCTTACTTTTCATGTTGTTTGTGTTTTCTCTTATCTAATGGTAGGGATCTGAGGCAGAATGATTTCTACCCTGTAGTCCTAGGGTGTCTCTGAAGGCTTCCAGTACCTCAGCTTTAAATGGGAGACCACTATTAACAGCACCCAATGAAAACAGCACACAACCTTAAACAAAATGGCTCTTACTGAGGCATCTGCAATTTTGTTGCAGTAAACAGAAATGAAGTGTTCAATTATTTTCTACAACATAAACAGTAAGTTTGCTAAAATGTTTACTGTTTCAAATGATGGAGAATGAAGAAACAGAAGTAGTGTAAGATGTGATGTTTATGATAGAGAAGGAGAGAAAATTGAGGTAAAAATTGATAGTAAGAGCAAGGGAGGAATTAATAGAGGATGGCTGTTAGTATGAGAGAAGTGAGAAAAAGAATTCAGGGAGACAGATAAGTGAGGGAAAAATATGTACAGAATAAAAAAGTGAAAATATAAGAATACACAAGCAAACTGTAATAGAGTATTCAGACATCCCATTCCTGAGTAAATTGATGCATGAAATGTATTTCGATTCAAAGATGGTAGAGGTGTGAGAGAAATGGGGAAAAATTGGAAAGTCTCTATGGCAAATTGAGTCCTTACTTCCATTGGATTTCAAAAATTTTCTCAACTTCCCTTATTCACCAATAGGTGGATTGTCTGAAGTGTGATGGTAGCTCCTGGTCAGTGCGTGCCAGACCAGTTGGATTGGTGCGCTGATAGGAAATGCTCTTATGCCCTCTTCCAGTCTTTCCACCCATTGTAGCTGGCTCCTTCAATCTCAGTGTGCTTCAGGACTCAGAGCTAGACAGAGATCAGTTTTCTTCAGTTTCCTTAACCTGTGAGTCCCGCCCCCAGGAAACTTCCCCTAGTCTGGCTCCCACAGGTTTGGCAGACCCAGAATGGCCCAGAAAAACCCAGCTTCAACCTGATGGACCTGGGCTTCAGCTTCCCCAGGTTCTGCCTTTCTTTGGTCCCAAGATCTCAGTGCCCTTTTAAACTGCAGAGAGCACCACAGGTGTGCTTACTCAAAGGAGTAACCTGGGAAAGAGGCAGAAAGATGATATTCACTACCTCACCCAGCAGAAAGACCTCAGTCCTGCAGGTACCCCAATATATCTCTAGGCCCTGGCTTGTGTCCCCAGACTGAGGTGGCCATGTCCCATGATGGTGGTGATAGCATCAGCAAACCTGCAGGCCCTGGCCATTTTCTCAAGATAGTGGTGGCTGTGTGTAACCAAACCTGTGTGTACTGTGACAATGGACTTCCAGGCAAGAGCAGGCAGCATGTGATCAACTGGTCATATGTATGTGGTCCACAGGCAAGCAGCAGATGATTGCAACATAGTTTGCAGGCAGTTGGTGATGGGTAGATGAAAGGCAGGCAATGGGCCCACAAGAGGAGGGCAAATGGGCAAATGGTGGATAGTATCTGTGGTCAGTGAGTGATCTTTACTCAAATGTCAGGAGATACTCTGGAAGACAGTGGGCCATTGCAGGGGATGAATGGGGGGTAAACAGCAGGAGATCAATGTGCAGCCATGACTGCCTGGCAGAGAAACAGTATTTTCTCTGCTTGAATCTGGAGTCACAGAGTGACAAGTAGTGCAGTCTCCTTCTAGTTCACCATATTGGAGCCACCCAAATATTGCATTTTACACTAAACCAATTGCTGCTTTATCATTCTTTAATATTTCAGCCCTCATCCAATTTGATTGTATTTTTTCTAATGTTTTAAATAATTAACTGGACTTATATCGTATTTTTCATAGCTTGCATCTACAGTTTCTTCTCTTAGTTTTTATTTTCCATTTCACATTTACTATTCCTGTCTTCAATTCCTTCATAGATAAAATCATAGTTTGTGTTATATTTGTTTCCCCTTTTCTTTTAGTACATTTTACAGATATTAACCTGTAAAAAATGATAACCTTGCAAATTACATATATCCAATATTTGATGGCAATGAATAAGTATTTATTTTCCATCAGAAATGAATATGTGCATGGAAAGAAGGAATGGAGTTAAACAAGATCAAAACCGTGTCAGGGAAACAAGTCCTTTAAGGCCATGTACAGTGTTCAGGACATTGGAATTTGAGCCCTGCTCTTTTGGTCTGGTGGCTTTCTGTGGACATAGGCTTTTTGTCTTGGATCATTTCACAGCAAGCAGCTTTTCTTGGCACAGAATCCAGGCTACTGGTATCTCTTAATTTTTGGGGTCCCATCCACCTTTGGTTTCACTTGTACAGCCTCACATTTGCTTCCTGGTAGCCTCCATTGATATTGACCCTGCTTGTCCTGACCCGCAGGACTTCAGCGGGTACCTGGAGGGGGGATGGGGATTGAGAGAGACAAGAGACACAGGAAATGGAGAGAAGACAAAAGCCTGATCAAGTTTCTTTTATTAGGGGAATAAACACAGTTAATATAAAGTACAAAAATCAATCAGAGGAAAACGCGCGAAGGCAAGACTAGTCTCGCGCCAGAACTCGAATAAGGAAGTGTAGTTGGCCAATCATGAAGCACCAGGTAATCTAGTCTGATGCACCTGGTATAGTCTGACAGGTGTGTAAACAGGTAGAGGCACACCCCACCAGCATCCGGCAGGCGCCATCGTAGCTCAGCATGAGGCGAGGCAGGGGGCGTGACCATGAGCCAAGGCGCATGACCATGAGCCAAGGCAGGGTGCATGACCTGCCGGCTCCAGACAGGGCCCCTTGTTTATTTTATAAAGCTGGAGTGACAATCCCTCGGGAACTGCGCCTGTCTTAGGTTGTCCATGCCAGAGCAGCATCCTTACCCTTCATTGGATAATGAGGCTCTAGCCCTCATTTCCTGTGTTAGGTTGGTACGCACTCCCATGAATCTTACCCGTCATTGGCTGACCAGTTCAGCACACAGGGGTGATGGTCTCTTACGATCTAATATTGATCAAATGTTGCACTATCACAATCCATCATCTCCAGTCAATGGTAATAAACCTGAATAGGTTTTGCCTGTATAGCCTCAATTTGAGCTTTGATGAAAGCCATAATCTTGTTGAATATCAAAGGACCTATAGATATGACTAGCAGCAAGCAAAGGAGGGGACCTAAGAAGGGAAGGAGATAGGGAAGGAGTCCACTGAATCCAGTCCATAGTGAATTATCAGCCAGTGCTCGTCGGCATGTTTCTAGGTCTTCTTGCAGCTGTTTGATCTTGTCCTTAACAATTCCTGACTTGTTGGCATAGAAGCAGCACTTCTCCTGCAAAGCCAAACAAATGCTTCCCTGTTGGGCAGTTAGAAGGTCTAAACCTCTTCTATTTTGTAGGACCACTTCTGCCAAGGAATCTACCTGATCTTGAAGATCTTGTATGGTGCTTGAGAGTATCTGTACATCAGAAATCAATTGTCTGGATAATTTATTATATTGTGTAAGAGAGACCCCCAAACCAGCAGTACCTGAGGCCACTGCTGTAGTTATTCCAAGTCCTGCAAGTAGAGGAATGAAAGTGACAGCACGTTTAGGTCGCCCTGTAATGTAGTCAATTGTTGGTATAGGGACAGGCTTATCTCCTGGAATAATGTCTACGTCTGGGAGTAAGGCAGCTAAGACACATAGTCCAGTCCAGTTGATAGGCAGTTGAGTAAAAGCCTTATTACCTCCACAAATGAACACAGTGCCATTAGGGGGGCACAATGGCTGCGAAAGATTGAATGTCTCAGAACAACCACTAAAGGTTATAGTCCCTACGTCTAAATCCCAGGTATTATTATAGCCAGGTGAAAAAAAGCAAGTAGTATTGGAGTACATGAATGGCTGTACTAGAAATGGTGGAGTCGGTAAGCAATTTCTACCAGCAAAAGTGGACCAAGACACATCAAGATTGGTCATAGTCTTATAACTTATCACTGTGAGGTCGGTAGCAGAGTTATTTCTATAATCAATTGGGATAGCTAGTGGAACAGGATATCCTAGCTGAAGGCAAAGCCAACAATCTACAGTCAAGGGAGAGTTAGACAGATTAAGCAAGACGTGAGTGGCCTCAAGGATATCATATGTGGCAGGGTCTATCTCAGAAGGTCTGTGGTTGGGTAATGCTAGTGGGTGATATAACAGACTGGATGCAGTTCCTCGTACATCCATTGAATTTTTTCATGGACTTGCTTGGCTCTACAAGAATCTTGGGGGCCTCCTCCATCAGACACATGTAGGGGTGCCATAGTAGACCAGCAAACTGTTTTCCCCACTAGGTCTGCAGGACATGAGGCAACACTTAATTTTACAGGGTTATTAGACCAATCCCCTCCAGTTGATCCTGGATGGGACTTTATTAAGGTAGTAGTAAAATAGGTTTTGTTCCCTGAAGAATAGGTCTGAGCTGAGGAATAACAAGAGCTATGGAAGGAAGTGTGAAAGGTCGTGCAGGAACAAGGTGCATATTTGCCATTAACTGAGGGAATAATCTGTGGTTTTTCGATACAGTACCACAGTGTATGTGTCGTTCAAAATGCGATGTGACTGCCACAATCTATCTCTATGTGTTGTTTCGGGAGATTACCGATGTATGACGGCTTGTAACTTGCCTCATCAGTACTCATTATAAATCCTCCCTCACATTTACATGGTTTGTTTTTGAGCTCCAGTAAATACTCACGAGCCTTAGCAGGGTCCTCAAACCCTGCATGGCTGTAGGAGAGCAGTGAACAGGCAGCCATCATCCAGAGAAGCAATATTTTGTTCATTCCTGTGGAAGGAAAAGAAAAGACTCTCAGGGATGATTTTTATCCCTGGAGGAGGTAACTTCATTAACTTGGCATACAAGGTGCTCTGGCAGCCATCTGGCTGCATCAGCTTTTTTTAAATTTATTTTTTTATTTTTTATTGTAAACAAATGGGATACATGTTGTTTCTCTGTTTGCACATGGCGTAAAGGCATACCATTTGTGTAATCATAAATTTACATAGAGTAATGTTGTTTGATTCATTCTGTTATTTTTTCCCTTCCCCCCACCCCTCCCACGCCTCTTTACCCTCTATACAGTACTTTCTTCCTCCATACTTGCCCCCTCCCTAACCCTAACTCTAACCCTAACATTAACCCTTCCCTCCCCCCCATTATGTGTCATCCTCCACTTATTAGCGATATCATTTGTCCTTTGGCTTTTTGAGATTGGCTTATCTCACTTAGCATGATATTCTCCAATTTCATCCATTTGCCTGCAAATGCCATAATTTTGTCATTCTTTATGGCTGAGTAATATTCCATTGTGTATATATACCACAGTTTCTTTATCCACTCGTCAATTGAAGGGCATCTAGGTTGGTTCCATAGTCTGGCTATTGTGAATTGAGCAGCTATGAACATTGATGTGGCTGTATGTCTGTAGTATGCTGATTTTAAGTCCTTTGGGTATAGGCCAAGGAGTGGGATAGCTGGGTCAAATGGAGGGTCCATTCCAAGTTTTCTAAGGAATCTCCACACTGCTTTCCAGAGTGGCTGCACTAATTTGCAGCCCCACCAGCAATGTATGAGTGTACCTTTCTCCCCACATCCTCGCCAACACCTGTTGCTTGTATTTTTGATAATCACCATTCTAATTGGGGTGAGATGGAATCTTAGGGTGGTTTTGATTTGCATTTCTCTTATTACTAGAGATGTTGAACATTTTTTTCATATGTTTATTGATTGCTTGTACATCTTCTTCTGTGAAGTGTCCATTTCCTTAGCCCATTTGTCGATTGGATTATTTGTATTCTTGGTGTAGAGTTTTTTGAGTTCTTTATAGATTCTGGAGATTAGTGCTCTATCTGAAGTATGATTGGCAAAGATATTCTCCCACTCTGTAGGCTCTTTCTTCACATTACTGATAGTTTCCTTTGCTGAGAGAAAACTTTTTAGTTTGAATCTATCCCAGTTATTGATTCTTGCTTTTATTTCTTGTGCTATGGGAGTCCTGTTGAGGAAGTCTGGTCCTAGGCTGACATGTTGAAGATCTGAACCTACTTTTTCTTCTATAATCTGCAGAGTCTCTGGTCTGATTCCAAGGTCCTTAATCCATTTTGAGTTGAGTTTTGTGCAGGGTGAGAGATAGGGGTTTAGTTTCATTCTGTTGCATATGGATTTCTAATTCTCCCAGCACCATTTGTTGAAGAGGCTATCTTTTCTCCATTGCATATTTTTGGCGCCTTTGTCTAGTATTAGAAAGTTGTATTTATTTGGGTTTGTGTCCGTGTCCTCTATTCTGTACCATTGATCTACCTGTCTATTTTGGTACCAGTACCATGCCGTCTTTGTTACTATTGCTTTGTAATAAAGTTGAAGTTCGGGTATTGCGATACCCCCTGCTTCATTTTTCCTGTGAAGGATTGCTTTAGCTATTCTGGGTTTCTTATTCTTCCAGATGAATTTCATGATTGCTTGCTCTATTTCTGTGAGGTATGTCATTGGGATTTTAATTGGGATTGCATTGAATCTGTATAGCACTTTTGGTAGTATGGCCATTTTGACAATATTAATTCGTCCTATCCAAGAACATGGGAGATCTTTCCATCTTCTAAGGTTTTCTTTAATATCTTTCTTAAGTGTTCTGTAGTTCTCATTGTAGAGGTCTTTCACCTCTTTTGTGAGATTGATTCCCAAGTATTTTATTTTTTTCGATGCTATGGTGAATGGGGTAGTTTTCATAATTTCTCTTTCTGAAGATTCATCACTTATGTATAAAAATGCATTGGATTTATGAGCATTGATCTTGTAACCTGCCACTTTACTGAATTCACTTATGAGTTCTAACAGTTTTCTGGTGGAATTTCCTGGTTCCTCTAAGTATATAATCATATCATCCGCAAATAGGGATAGTTTGAGTTCTTCTTTTCCTATTCGTATTCCTTTAATTTCCTTGGTCTGTCTAATTGCTCTGGCTAGAGTCTCAAGAAAGATATTGAATAGGAGTGGTGAAAGAGGGCATCCCTGTCTTGTTCCAGTTTTTAGGGGGAATGCTTTCAGTTTTTCACCATTTAGAATGATATTAGCCATGGGCTTAACATAGATGGCCTTTACAATGTTAAGGAATGTTCCCACTATCCCTATTTTTTCTAGTGTTTTGAGCATGAAGGGGTATTGTATTTTATCAAATGCTTTTTCTGCATCTATTGAAATAATCATGTGATTCTTGACTTTAAGTCTATTGATAAGGTGAATTACATTTATTGATTTCCTGATGTTGAACCAACCTTGCATCCCTGGGATGAAACCCACTTGATCATGGTGCACTATCTTTTTAATATATTTTTGTATACGATTTGCTAAAATTTTATTGAGAATTTTTGCGTCAATGTTCATTAATGATATCGGTCTGAAATTTTCTTTCCTCGATTTGTCTCTGTCTGGCTTGGGTATCAGGGTAATATTGGTTTCATAGAATGAGTTTGGGAGGGTACCCTCCTCTTCTATTTCATGGAATACTTTGAGAAGTATTGGAATGAGCTCTTCTTTAAAGATTTTGTAGAACTCGGCTGAGAACCCATCTGGTCCTGGACTTTTCTTTGTTGGTAGGCTTTTGATGACCTCTTCTACTTCATTACTTGAAATTGTTCTATTTAAATTGTGTATGTCCTCCTCGTTCAATTTAGGCAATTCGTATGTCTCTAGAAACCTGTTGATGTCTTCGAAATTTTCTATTTGGTTAGAATATAGATTTTCAAAGTAGCTTCTAATTATGTTTTGTATTTCAATCCTGTCTGTTGTGATATTTCCTTGTTCATTCCGAATTTTGGTGATTTGGGTTTTCTCTCGTCTTCTCTTTGTTAGAGTGGCTAAGGGTTTATCAATTTTGTTCATTTTTTCAAAGAACCAACTATTTATTTTGTCAATTTTTTGTATAGTTTCTTTTGTTTCAATTTCGTTGATTTCAGCTCTGAGTTTAACTATTTCCTGTCTTCTACTACTTTTGGTGTTGGTCTGTTCTTCTTTTTCTAGGGCTTTGAGCTGTAGTGTTAGGTTGTTTATTTGTTGATTTTTACTTCTTTTATTGAATGCGCTCCATGAAATAAATTTTCCTCTAAGTACTGCTTTCATAGTGTCCCAAAGATTTTGATATGATGTTTCTTTGTTCTCATTTACCTCTAAGAATTTTTAAATTTCCTTCCTAATATCTTCTGTTATCCATTCATCATGTAATAGCATATTGTTTAATCTCCAGGTGTTGGAGTAGCTTCTGTTTTTTACTCTTTCATTTATTTCTAACTTCAATCCATTATGATCTGATAGAATACAAGGTAGTGTCTCTATCTTCTTGTATTTGCTTACATTAGCTTTGTGGCATAATATATGGTCTATTTTAGAGAAGGATCCATGTGCTGCTGAGAAGAAAGTGTATTCGCTCTTGGTTGGATGGTATATTCTATAAATGTCCATTAAGTCTAAATTATTGATTGTGTTATTGAGATCTATGGTTTCTTTGTTCAATTTTTGTTTGGAAGATCTGTCCAGTGGTGAGAGAGGCGTGTTAAAATCACCTAGTATTATTGTGTTATGGTCTATTTGGTTTCTGAAATTAAGAAGGATTTGTTTGACATACATGGATGAGCCACCGTTTGGGGCATAGATGTTTATGATTGTTATGTCTTGCTGATTTATGGTTCCCTTAAGCAGTATGTAATGTCCTTCTTTATCCCTTCTGACTAGTTTTGACTTGAAGTCCACATTATCTGAAATGAGGATGGATACCCCAGCTTTTTTGCTGAGTCCATGTGCATGGTATGTTTTCCCCCATCCTTTCACCTTTAGTCTATGGGTATCTCTTTCTACGAGGTGAGTCTCTTGCAGGCAACATATTGTTGGATCTTTCTTTTTGATCCAGTCTGCCAGTCTATGTCTTTTGATTGATGAGTTCAGGCCATGAATATTCAGGGTTATTATTGAGATATGATTAGTATTCCCAGTCATTTGGTTCATTTTATTTATTTATTTATTTATTTATTTATTTATTTATTTATTTATTTTGAGACGACTTGGTTCTTCCTTTATTTGACAATTCCTTTAGGATAGTTCCTCCCATTGCTGATTTGTTTCTTTGTTTTCCATCTCTTCCTCGTGGAATATTTTGCTGAGAATGTTCTGTAATGCTGGCTGTCTTTTAGTAAATTCTTTTAGCTTTTGTTTATCATGGAAGGATTTTATTTCATCATCAAATTTGAAGGTAAGTTTTGCTGGGTATAAGATTCTTGGTTGGCATCCATTTTCTTTCAGGGCTTGAAAAATGTTGTTCCAGGCTCCTCTAGCTTTTAGGGTCTGGATTGAAAAATCTGCTGATATCCGTATTGGTTTCCCCCTGAATGTAATTTGATTCCTCTCTCTTGCGGCCTTTAAAATTCTGTCTTTATTTTGTATGTTGGGCATTTTCATTATAATGTGCCTTGGTGTGGGTCTGTTGTAATTTTGTATATTTGGAGTCCTATAAGCCTCTTGTACTTGATCTTCCATTTCATTCTTCAGATTTGGGAAATTTTCTGATAGTATTTCATTGAATAGATTGTTCATTCCTTTGGTCTGTTTCTCTAAGCCTTCCTCAATTCCAATAATTCTTAAATTTGGCCTCTTCATGATATCCCATAGTTCTTGGAGATTCTGTTCATGATTTCTTACCATCTTCTCTGTTTGTTCAACTTTGTTTTCAAGGTTAAATATTTTATCTTCAATGTCTGATGTTCTGTCTTCCAGGTGTTCTATTCTATTGGTTATGCTTTCTATGGAGTTCTTAATTTGGTTTATTGTTTCCTTCATTTCAAGGATTTCTGTTTGTTTTTTTTTCAATATCTGTAACTCTTTATTGAAATGATCTTTTGCTTCCTGTATTTGCTCTTTTAACTATCGATTGGTGCGATCATTCAGTGCCTGCATTTGCTCTTGCATCTCATCATTTGCTTCCCTGAGCATTTTAATTATGTACATTCTGAACTCCCTTTCTGTCATTTCTTCTGCCATGCTGTCGTTGGGTTTCGTTGATGTAACATCTAGATTTGTTTGCAGCATTTTCTTTCCTTGTTTTCTCATATTGTTCAGGTATCAGTTGACCGCTGTGATATTGCAGATTTCCTCTATTGTCTTATAGTATCCCTGAAGATTTCTATTATATCCCCTCTTAGTCTTCAGTAGCCTGAAGTCTTGGAGGAAGTTGATAATGCAGTGCTCCACAAGGGAGTTGACTCCCTAGGGGTGGTGGCCTTCCAGTGGGGTATATTCCCTGCTAGTGGGCAGAGGTACCTTCACTTGCTGATGAATGGTCATCCAAAAGGGAAGTAGGATGTGGGCTGATGCAAGATCAGTTTGGGCCTGCGTCTCTGATTTTACAGTCCTTTTGGGAGAACCTCACCCGACAGGGAGGAGTCACCCGGTGGGGAGGTCTCGCTGGTCGGTTTTCCTCCCAGAGGTTCCGTTCAATTCACAACTACCGCCTGGGCTGGGCAGCCTTCTTCTGCAATGTTCCCAGGGACCCGGACCTACCTCCTGGGCCTGGAAGCCTCACCCTTCGCAAACGAATCTCCTTAGTCTGCCTCTCCTCAGAGAAGCTGCCTGCAGTCCTGGAGCCTTCGCTCCACCCCTCAGTTTGTCTGTGGGGCTCTTCCACCAAGAAGCCGTCTAGGACCCTGCTCTGCACTTTTCGCCTGGCTATGCGTCCCCTCGTCTGAGCAGCCACCTGGAGCCCCTTACAATCGCTCTGAGTCCCAGTGACCCGCCACACGCCTTTTCCTCCAGCAGCCACCTGTTGTTCTGTGCAGTCACTCTAAGTCCAAGTGACCCACCACGCACCTCTTTCTCCACCAGGAAGTCACCCAGAGATCTGGTGCGTCACGAGTCCCAAGAACTCACTGTGCACCTTCTTGTCCTGACTGCCACCTGTAGCCCTGGTGCAGTCACTTCGAGCCCAAGCACTCCGCCGCGCTCCTCCTCCTTCTCCATACAACCCCCCTGTGTTCAGGAGCGGATGCTCTGGGACCAAACCACTCACCACGCTGTTCCACCGGATAGCCGCCCAGAGCCCTGGCGCAGCTGCTCCAATTCCAAGTGACATGCCGAGCCCATATTTCTCCTTCTCCTCTGGGCAGCCCCCTGTGTTCAGGGATGGTCTCTTTCAGTCCAAACAGCTCACCCAGCACCTTCTCCTTTGGGCAGCCTCCCAGAGCCCGGGTGGGTTGCGCCGAGTCCAAGTGCTGTGGTGAACAGCCACCTCTCCAATGCTCCCAGTTGTTTGCGATCACTGCTCCGGCGGGGGGAGGGGCGTCTTGCCGGCAGCTCTACTTCAGAAAGTTCCCTGCTTTCAGGGCTACCGCCCCTTCCGGGACACCTGCCCAGTGGGAAACACTCACCTGGCTGCTTTGAGTTGTCTCAAGTCTCTCTATATCTCCTCTTCTTGTGTCCTGAGTCCACGCTGCTCCTCCGGATAGCCGCCCGGAGCCCTGGCGCAGCTGCTCCAAGTCCAAGTGACGTGCCGAGCCCGTATTTCTCCTTCTCCTCTGGGCAGCCCCCTGTGTTCAGGGGTGGTTGCTTTCAGTCCAAACAGCTTGCCAAGCACCTACTCCTTTGGGCAGCCTCCCAGAGCCCGGGTGGGTTGCGCCGAGTCCAAACGCTGTGGTGAACAGCCACCTCTCCAATGCTCCCAGTTGTCTGCGATCACTGCTCCGGCGGGGGGGGAGGGGCACCTCGCCAGCAGCTCTACTTCGCAAAGATCCCTGCTTTTGGGGCTACCGCCCCGTCCGGGACTCCTGCCCCGTCTGGGACGCCTGCCCAGTGGGAGGCACTCACCTGGCTGCTTTGAGTTGGTCTCAAGTCTCTCTATATCTCCTCTTCTTGAGTCCTGAGTCCTGGAGCAACACGAAACGCAGCCACCCTCTAGTCCGCCATCTTGAATCCCTGAATCAGCTTTTTGAGAGAAGATGCAGACTGAGCCTCGACCCCAGATCAAGACTGGGTCTGGACCATGCCATGAACCATCCAATGGATCTTTCCATTTTACCATGGCAAAATGTTTTTGAGATTCCGGGTGCCAGAAACGATCAGCGGCAGATTTCCCATGATCATCCA
Source organism: Sciurus vulgaris (assembly GCF_902686455.1). NCBI lineage: Eukaryota > Metazoa > Chordata > Mammalia > Rodentia > Sciuridae > Sciurus > Sciurus vulgaris. The sequence goes on along the minus strand of NC_136478.1, from coordinate 70,324,654 downwards.
TTTTTAAAAAATTGAGAATGAGTAAAGCATGATTGAGTATATTACGGGGAGAACCCTTGATTGGGTACCATTCCCCCTTTTTTATTTTATCAATAGTAGTTTTAAGAGAGAGATGAGCTCTCTCGACCATTCCTTGGCCTTGAGGATTATAAGGAATTCCGGTGACATGTTGAATTTGTAATTTTTCACAAAATGTTTGGAGGGTTTTTGCTGTATATCCAGGGCCGTTATCTGTTTTAATTTGTTTAGGTATGCCCAAGACTGAGAAACAATGTAATAGATGGGCAATTACATGTTTCGTTGCTTCTCCAGCCTGAAGTGTAGCCAATATAAATCCACTAATTGTATCTATGCAAACATGAATATATTTTAGATTACCAAACTCTAAAAAATGGGTAACGTCCATTTGCCACACCATGTTAGGAACAAGGCCTTTAGGATTAACTCCTAGATGTGGAACCGGTAGATGAGTAGCACATGTGGTACAGCCTTTTACTATTTGCCTTGCTTGTTCCCTAGTGATTTTATAGAGTAACCTAAGAGAGCGGGCATTTAAATGATGTAGGTTATGAGTGTCTTGAGCTTGCTTAATATTATCTGAAAAAGCTACTGCAACCATTTTGGTGGCTGTGTCAGCAATTCTGTTGCCCTTAACTAATGGCCCCGGAAGGCCAGAGTGAGCTCTGATGTGTCCAATAAACAAAGGCTCCCCTCTATTATGGATGAATGTCTGACATTGAAGGAACAGTGATGCTGTTTTAGAAACATGTCTGATCTAAGAGACAGTTTCAAGGAGTGGCACCGAGTGTGCTAAGTAGGCACTGTCTATGTAGATATTAAGGGGTTGATTGGGAAAGGCAGATAAAACTGCAATAAGAGCCTGTAATTCAACAAGTTGGGCAGATGTACATTTTGTCTGGAAAGTGACAGTTCTATCAAGGAAGGTGTAAGCAGCCGTTCCTGTGGATGATCCATCAGTAAAGACAACAAGAGCATTGTGTAAAGGCTCCCTTCTAATAATACGAGGGAACACAAAAGGATGTAGTTTGCAAAACTGAACCAATTTATTTGGTGTATAATGATTATCTATATCACCTGTGAATAAGGCACAAGCTATAAGCCAGGTGTCAGTATTTTGTAACAGCCAATTGACCTGAGATCAGATGTAGGGTTGAATAATCTTATATGGCTCTATTCCAAAATATTTTCTAGAATCTTCTCTCCCCATGATAATCAGTTCAGCTACTGCATCATAATAAGGCAATAGCACTTTTTTTGGGTGAGGGAGGAAGATGAATCCACATAACAGGATTATCTTGCCAGAAAAGACCAGTTGGAGTGATGGAAGTATTAAATATAATGAGCGTTAAGGGATGAGAATAATCAATATTGGTAACAAATTGACCTGCAATAGCATCCTCCACCTATTTAAGAGCAGCTAATGCATCAGAAGATATAGTCCTGGACGACTGTGGATTAGGGTCTCCTTTAAATATCTCAAACAATGGTTTTAACTTCTCTGTGGTTAATTTAAGATATGGTCAAAGCCAATTTATATCACCTAGAAACTTCTGGAAGTCATTAAGTGTATTTAAATGATCTCTCCTGATTGTTGCCTTTTGATTAATAATCCTAGGCCCATTGAGCAGGAAACCTAGGTAAGTATAAGGGTCTTGTAGCTGAACTTTTTCTGGAGCAATTTGTAGTCCTATTGCAGTCAACTGCTCTTTAAGTTGTGTGAGACATAGTAATACCTGTTCTCCTGATTTTCCTGCTATGAGTATATCATCCATATAATGAATAGTATCCATTTGTTTCCAAGAATCTCTAATAGGCTGTAAGGCACGAGCAACAAATTTTTGGCATAAGGTTGGACTATTAGCCATTCCTTGTGGCAATACCTTCCACTGATATCTTTTCATAGGTTCTCTAAAATTTATTGATGGTAGACTAAAAGCAAATCTTTTTTGATCATCTACATGTAGAGGGATAGTAAAAAGACAGTCTTTGAGGTCAATAATTACCTTAAAATATCCTTGAGGGATGGCTACAGGAGATGGCAGCCCTGGTTGCAGGGCTCCCATGAGCACCATAGTGACATTGACAGCCCTTAAGTCCTGTAGTAATCTCCATTTACCAGATTTTTTCTTAATTACAAATATAGGAGTATTCCAAGGAGAATTACTCTCTATGATATGTCCGGCTGTGAGCTGTTCCTGCACTAACATTCGAGCAGCTTGCTTCAAGTTTTTCAGAAGTTAGCGGCCATTGATCAACCCAAACTGGTTCATCTGATTTCCAAGTTATTGGATCTGCACACAGTTGGGGTGCAGGCATGTCAATGGCTGAAATCAATAATTTCCCAAGCTTTTTCTGTCGATCTGTCCTACATTGGGAATGGGATGTAAAATACCATTTTCGGCCTTTCCTAGCCCTTTTCCTGGTGTATATCCCTGAGATAGCATTTGGGCAGCAACCGTTTCATTGGGGCTGCACATGATTACTTTCATCTGAGATAATAGGTCTCTTCCCCACAAATTAACAGGCAAATGAGGTATGATATAAGGCTTAATGAGACCTGTGTTGTTTTCTTTGTCTCTCCAAGTGAGGTATTAAGAACTCTGCTTTGGATTTGAACTTTGACCAATACCCCTAAGATTAGTCATAGTTTCTGTGGTAGGCCAAGAAGAAGGCCAATCCTCTTGTTTAATTATGGTCAAATCTGCTTCTGTATCTATTAGAACTGTAAAGGATTTGCCATCTAGCCATAAGGTCAAAGAAGGCTTTTGATCAGTTATGTGATGTACCCAATATACATTAGAGGATCCAAAACTTCCATTTCCTCTCCTAGGATTTTGAACTGGGTGTTTGGTTGGAACTAATGGTAACAGTATCAGCTGTGCTATTCTTTCTCCCTGAGTAACAGTAATAATGTTGTTATCTGTTTTAGCCATGATCTTAATTTCTCCCAAGAAATCTTGATCTACAACTCCTGGGAGTACTTGTAAACCTTTCATGGTAGAACTACTTCTTCCTAAAATTAAGCCAAAATAACCTGAGGGCAATGGGCCAAAAATTCCAGTATTCAAGGCTTGAGGGCCCATGTCAGGAGTTAATACGACATGGGAGGTGGAACTGAGGTCCAATCCTGCGCTCCCTGGGGTTGCTCTACTGAGGTCTGAAATGGATTGTTGTTGCTGCTGTTGGCTGGAATGAAACTGATTGCCCCATATTCTTGTTTCGGGGCCTGAGGCTGGCCCCTCCTCCCATTTCCCTGATGTGGCAGAAGGGGATTTCCCTGATTGTCTCTTTTGGACTTGCATTCATTAGCCCAATGTTTTCCTCTCTTGCACCTAGGGCAGAGACCAGGTATTTTGGCCTCAAGAGTTTTTTGTAAATCTGATCTGCAGTCTTTGGCAAAGTGTCCGCCCTTGCCACATTTAAAACAGGCCCTTTTGTTTTTGTCTTTATTATTAAGAAAGTCCCTCACTGTCTGTCCACTAAAAGCAGCTGCCATTGCTAAGTCCTGCTGATAAGAAGGTCCTATATCTGAGCACAGACGAATATATCCTGTTAAATCTATCTTCTTTCTGTATGGTCTTATAGCAGTTTGACTTGCGGGATTGGCATTTTCATAAGCAAGTTGCTTGACATAGTCAAGACCTGCATCAGAACTGCCAAAAATATGACCAGCCGTTGTTATAAGTCTGTGAACAAAGTCAGCAAAGGGCTCATCAGGGCCTTGTTTGACTCCTGTAAGAGACATGCTGATGTCTCCCTTCACAGGCAATTTTCTCCAGGCCTTAGTGGCTGCCGCCTATATCTGAGCATACGCTCCAGGGTCATACTGCATCTGATTGTCTGTGGTTTCATAATCACCTACTCCAGTGAGCATATCAAAAGTCCACCCATTTCCTGCTTGTTGATTTCTTTTAGCTGTCTCTTTGCAATTTTCAAAATATTCAGACTTCCAAAGCAAGATGTCACCTCCAGTCAGGGTGGCTCTAACTAAAGTATTCCAATCCTGTGGTGTTAACCAATTTTCTGCTATAGAGTCTAAAATAGCAAGGGTGTATGGCGCTGTAGCTCCATACTGAGAAACAGCAGTTTTTAATTCTTTTATGATAGTAAAATCAAAGCCAGTGTGGTGCCTCCAGTGTTGTCCCTGGTTATCCCTTGTCTCAGTAACAGGGAAAGCACTTAGCGGAGGGGGTTTTAAATCCCTGTTGATTAAGGGAACTCCTCCTCTTGGACACTGTTGTCCAGATAGAATTTGAGGGCGAATATCCCTTTTAAATCCATCAGGACTGGGCACTGATTCATTGCCTGTCTTTAATTTTTGTAATCTGGTAATCAGAGCTTGGTATTGTTCCTCTAGATTTATTTGTTCCTCCAAATGTTTACTTTTTTCTTTAAGGTCTTCCTTTGGATCTATCACCACCATTGCCTTAGGAGCAGAGTGTGTGCCATAGGGAGGTGGATATGAGAAAACGGACTATCCTTGTTTAAGCGGGCAGTCAGGATTAGGATATTTTGAGGCTTCCTCATTTATGAGGTCCAAATCAACTTTCTCATCATCTATTTTATTCTCGTTTGAAGGGTCTTTAAAACGAGTCAATGAAGGATAAATTTTAGGTGGAGCTTCATTCTGATGTTGCCTGCATCTGGAAAAGGACTTGTAACTTCCTCATCTTCACTCTCAAGGGAAATAAGATGTACCTTTCCCTTTTCCTCAGAGGGCTCTCCCTGAAGATCCTGTTTTGATGCTGCTTTTAAAATGTCCTCTGTCTGAGTAACTGCTGCTGCTATATCAGAATCATTTGCTGTATGTTCTAAAAGTTTCTTTATGAGACTCCAGTAAGCAAAAGCTGTAATAGGAACTTTATCTGGGCCAAACATTCCGTGAAAATCTCCCAAAGCATCTCCCACCCTATTCTAACTTCTTATATTAATGCTTCCTTCTTGTGAGAACCATGGACAGGTGTCCTTAATAAGGTCAAAAAACTTAAAAAGATCATTACTCTTAACCTTTACTCCCCGTGTCTTTAAAGCTTCTTTTAGTTGCTTAACAAAATCTTTACGCTTACTTAATTCTTGTCCCTTTAGGTGCTACTGTACCTTTAAGAACGGCGCAGCAGGCTCCCGCAGGCGAACTTTCTTGAACTGACTTTCACTTTTTTTTTCCTTAGGCCTAACGCTTACACACCTCTTCCCTCGCGAATTCCCCCATATCCCAAGCCTCACGTTGGGTGCCAATTGTCCCGACCCACAGGACTTCAGCGGCTACCTGGAGGGGGAGCAGGGATTGAGAGAGACAAGAGACACAGGAAATGGAGAGAAGACAAAAGCCTGATCAAGTCTCATTTATTAGGGGAATAAACACAGTTAATATAAAGTACAAAAATCAATCAGAGGAAAGCGCGCGAAGGCAAGACTAGTCTCGCGCCAGAACTTGAATAAGGAAGTGTAGTTGGCCAATCATGAAGCACCAGGTAATCTAGTCTGATGCACCTGGTATAGTCTGACAGGTGTGTAAACAGGTAGAGGCACGCCCCACCAGCATCCGGCAGGCGCCATCTTAGCTCAGCATGAGGGGAGGCAGGGGGCGTGACCATGAGCCAAGGCAGTGCGCGTGACCTGCCGGCTCCGGACACCTGCTGTACACATTCTCTGGCATTACAGATCTTCTTTTGAAATCACTATGCAATTCTCCATGGTTTCTTCACTTTAACCTACTATAAAACTGCAGAACCAGCATCATGTGGATGATGCCAAGGTCTGCGGCCAGCTATCCTAATACTTCGACACATAGGAAGTCACACTTGCAGTGACTTCTGTATACTGGTAATAGTCAACATTGTTAAAGAAATGCTGAGCTTCCCCTCTCTGAATAGGGAGACCCTACAACTTGTTTTCTTTTTTTTTTTGAAACTTTTCTTTAAATTTTTTAAAATTTATTTTTATTGTAAACAAATGGGATACACGTTGTTTCTGTTCATACATGGAGTAACAGCATACCATTTGTGTAATCATACATTTACATAGGGTAATTATATTTGATTCATTGTTATTTTTTCCTTTCCCCCTACCTCTCCCACCCCTCTTTTCCCTCTATACAGTCCCTCCTTCCTCCATTCTTGCTGTCCCACCACCCATTATGTGTCATCATCCGCTTATCAGTCAGTTTATTCATCCATTGTTTTTTGGAGATTGGCTTATCGACTTTGCCTAATATTCTCCAATTTCATCCATTTTCCTGGAAATGCCATAATTTTATTATTCTTTATAGCTGAGTAATATTCCATTGTATATATATATCACAGTTTCCATATTCATTCATCTACTGAAGGACATCTAGGTTGGTTCCACAATCTGGATATTGCGATTGAGTAGCTATCAACATTGATGTGGCTGTATCTCTGTAGTATGCTGGTTTTAAGTCCTTTGGGTATAGGCCAAGGAGTGGGATAGCTGGGTCAAATGGTGGGTCCATTCCAAGTTTTCTGAGGAATCTCCACACTGCTTTCCAGAGTGGCTGCACTAATTTGCAGCCCCACCAGCAATGTATGAGTGTACCTTTTTCCTAACATCCTCTCCAACACCTACTGTTGCTTGTATTCTTGATAATTGCCATTCTAATTGGGGTGAGATGGAATCTTAGGGTAGTTTTGATTTGCATTTCTCTTATTAAAGATGTTGATCTTTTTTTGTATGTTTGTGGATGGCTTGTAGATCTTCTTCTGTGAAGTGTCTGTTCATATCCTTACCCCCTTGGTGATTTGGTTATTTGTATTCTTCTTGTAGAGTTTTTTGAGTTCTTTATAGATTCTGGAGATTAGTGCTCTCTCTGAAGTATGAGTGGCACAAATTTTCTCCCACTCTGTAGGCTCTCTCTTCACATTGCTGATAGTTTCCTTTGCTGAGAGAAAGCTATTTAGTTTGAATCCATCCCAGTTATTGATTCTTGCTTTTATTTCTTGTGCTATGGTGTCCTGTTAAGGAAGTCTGATCGTAAGCCAACTTGTTGAACATTTGGACCTACATTTTTTCTATAAGATGAAGTGTCTTTGGTCTGATTATGAGGTTCTTGATCCGTTTTGAGGTGATTTGTGTGCAGGGAGAGAGATAGGGTTTTAGTTTCATTCTGTTGCATATGGATTTCCAGTTTTCCCAGAGCCATTTGTTGAATAGACTATCTTTTCTCCATTGCATACGTTTGGCACCTATGTCTAGAATGAGAAAATTACAGCATTTTCTTTTGTCTGCATAGCTGTGTCAACTATATGTACCTAAACAATGTTCTGCTATTTACTCATCTACCTGGATCCATAAACACAAATATGACAGAGTCAAAACACAAGGAAGTGTGAGAACACATTTGCATGAGTCTAAATGTGTTTGAGGGTGTGTGATGATTAGTTATATCATGATCATTGTTCAGTAAGAAATAGCAGTTGAAAATTATAGATTAACAATTAATAAAATAAAGAATTAATAAAGAATGATTGAATATCTTTGCCAACTAATCTTCTCATGGGAGTTTTATCAAGAATGTAAAAACTACTAAAGACATTAATACCAAAAAAACTCCCCAAGAAATAATGCAAATAACGTGAGAAAGCACTAAATAGATATTTTTCCAAAGGAAAGATCCAAATATCCAAATTATATAAAAAATTTTTAAACTTGCCTCTCAATTAGGGAAACATATCAAATCTATATTGAGATTTCACTCTACTGAGAATGACAATCATGAAGAAGAGAAATATTAATTTTTGAGGTACACTCAAAACTTCTTTAGGACTGCAAATTAGCACAACTCCTTTGAAAAGCAGTATGGAGATACCTCAAGAAATTACTAATGGGACTACTATTTGTCCAAGCATTGCATGCTTGGTACTTAACCAAAGAACTAAACTCACTCTACTGTAATGATTCAGGACCATTAATATTTATTGTAGCTCAAATCAAAATAGTGAATTCATGGAAACAACCCAGGTGCCTGCTCACAGAAGAACAAATCAAGAAAATGTGGTATATATGCACAATGGAGATTTACTCAGTCATCAAGGAAATTGAAGATATGTCATTTGTTGAAAATCAAGGTAACTGGAGAACATGCTAAGTGAAAAAGCTAGACTCAGAAAGTCAAGAGTTGAATGTTTTCTCTCATATGCAGAAACTAGTACAATGAAAAACAATAAAAGAAAAAGAGGGGACAGACAGACCGTAGGAAAACTGATGGGAAACCAGTGGATTAAAAGAAGGGAATTGACAGGGAGGAAAGAGGATTGGAGCATGGAGGTAATGAGAAATGAAAATGATCAAAGTTTACTTTGTACATATATGAATATGCCACAGTGAATTCTACCTTTAATGTATATCCATGTAGCACCAATGAAAAATAAGTAAATACCAGAAAGAGCAGTAGGAAGTGAAATGGAACAAATTAAATGCCATGCTTGTATAATTAAGTCAAAATGAACCTTCTATCATGTATAACTATAATGCTGTAAAATCATAGTAAAAATATATAAAATACCCACTACATAAATGAGTATGCTTTTTTTAATTTTCTTTTGATATGTATGCCACTAGCATATTGAGGAATGGTTAATATCTCTTTAAAGATATGACTAAATATAGTTTAAGTTATGTGTTTAATAGGAACATTCATTCTATGCTTGTTGAGTGTAACAATGGAGGCATTTGTGACATGATTTATCATCTTATGTGTGTTCTTCATGATATTTTGTTTTATCATTTTCCTATTTTTATAATTTTAAAATATATTTCATATTTTTCATGTGAAGTTTTTTATTAAAATACTTTTTTTTTTTACAGACACATTTTGATTCCTTGTACTCAAATAGGGTAAAACTTTTCATTTCTATAGTTGTACACAATGTATATTCACACCATTAATGTAATCAAACATATATATAGGGTAATACTGTCTGTTTCATTCTACAGATTTTCCATCCCCATCCCCTCCCACCACCTTTTCCTCTACACCCTCCAATGTTCTTTCATTCTTCTCTTCCCCCTGCCACCCATAATCTTTCTATATTGTCATGCACTTCTCAGAGAAAACATTCGGCCTTTGGTTTTCTGGTATTGGCCCATTTCATTTAGCATGATATTTTCCAACTTCATCCATTTACCAGTGAATGCCATAATTTTATCCTTCTTTATGGTTGACTAATATTCCATTGTGTATATATACCACAGTTCCTTTATTCATTCATCAATTGAAGGGCATCATGTTTGGTTCCACAATCTAGCTATTGCGAATTGAGCTGCTTTAAACATTGATGTGACAGCATCACTGTAGTATGCTGATTTTAAGTCCTTTGGGTATAAACCAAAGATGGGAGAGCTGGGTCAAATAGTGTGTTCATTACAAGCTATCTGAGAAATCTCCATACTGCTTTCCAGAGTGGCTGCACCAATTTTCAACTCCACCAGCAATGTATGAGTGTGTCTTTTCCCCCACATCTATGCCAACACTTATTATTTCTTGTGTTCTTGATAGTAGCCATTCTAATTGGAGTTAGGTAAAATCTTAGGGTGGTTTTAATTTGCATTTATCTAATTACTAGGGATGATGAGCACATTTTCATGTATTTGTTGATCTCCTGTATATCTTCTTCTGTGCAGTGTCTGCACATTTCATTAGCCCTTTTATTGATTGGGTTCTTTGTATTTTTGGTATAAAATTTTTTAAGTTCTTTATAATCCTAACCCTAACCCTAACCCTAACCCTAGACCAAATAGCCCCTACGAGGACATTAACATTATTATCATAATAAAGAGAATGAGTTTAAGTATTATTTTCTATATCACAAATAGATTTGCAGTAAGGTCTGAAGTTTCTAATGGAGGACAAAGAGGATGCAGAGGGGTGTAGGATGTAGCTGTTAATGGAATAAGAAAAGAATATACAGAAGTTCTAGGTAATAGAAAGATTGAGAGTATAATCTAAAGAAGTTGATTGTTAGTATGTGAAAAGGGAGAAAGAGACTCTGAGGGAACAGCTAAACAAAAGGAAAAGAGAGCAAGAAAAGTAAATAAATAAAAACTCAAAAATTTTTCAGTAAGGAGAAAAAAGAAAATCTACATTATTATAGTCATATAGTATTCAAACCTCCCAGTCTACAGTAGCCTGATGTATGAGAGGAACCTGACAATGAGTTTCAAGTTTCCAGAAGAAGTCTCAGGATGGGATTTGTCCCACATAAAGATCAGAACTACAGCTTCTAGGATATCCAAGATGGCTACACTGGCTTCCAAATGTGTTTGGAGATGGGAAGCTGCAGCTTGGGCTGTGTGCGAGGTTGGCTGGAGGTCTTGGAGGCGGGTTGTGGTTAGTCTGGTTGCAGGATTCTGGAGGCAGTGTGCAATCAGTCAGTCAGGAGTCCTGGTGATAGGGTGCAGTCAGTTGGTCTGGGGGTCCTGGTGGTGGGGAGCAGTCCGTGGATGTAAGGGCCCCAGAGACAGGGAGTGATCAGTCAGGCTGAGGGATCCTGGAGTTGGGGCTCAGTCAGTTTGTCCAGGGGTCCTAAGGGGACTGGCTGTTGTCTCAAAATGGCAGCAGTCACATGTAATGAAACCTGCAGGTACTGTGACAGTGAACTTCCAGGCAACTGGCACTCCATGGCAGTCTGCGTTCAATTTGCTGACCACTGTCGGACAATCGAGAGGTGAACCTCAGGCACTGTATGATGGATAGGTAAAAGGCAGGCAATGGACAGCAAGAGACAGGCAAATTGCAGATGATAGGTGCCTGACAGTGAGAAATCTGCACTCGAAAAGGCGTCAATATGCTGGCTGACTGCAGGTGATCGCAGTAGACAAATGGGGTAAACAGCAGGGGATTGATAAGCAGCAAAACTGCTTCACCAAGAAACAGATATCCTCCGCTTGAAACCTGAGTAATGGAGTGACAAGGAATGCAACCTCTCTCTATTCTAGCATCGTGGATTCTGGAAGTGTTATGTTTATTATTAGCTTTGTTTTTAACCTAGACTATAGCTCACTTTAAACACAAAGCAGAGGTTAAAAATTCAATATCTGTGGACTTTGAACAATTTCACATTATTCCATTTCCCTTCCTTTAGAAATATTCTGACATTGGGACTTTGAATGAGGTTCATGATAGAGTTCCCCACTAGTATATGTGGATTCAGTCCTCTGGATCAAAAACTAATTGCCTTGAGTGTAAAATATTTAATACTGCATGAAAACATCCATGGTGTTTTCATGTTAAAAAAAAAAAAACTAGGCATGACTGTCTTGTTAGACAAAAATCTTGACATGTTCAGTCAAGAGTTCTCCTCATGATTCCTGTTGTCCCTCTCCTCAAGGTGAGCACTCTTCTGACATCTATCAGCAGAGAGCACTTTAAAATGTATTGTTCTTGATAAAGATATCATGCAACAGGATATCTATTGACCACCACTTTAAAATTCCAAGGGTTGCCTTGAATTTTCTGTATTTTTGCATGTTATTGTAGATCCTTTCCACCACTGAATGTTGCTATGTGAACGTCAGACCACTGCCTTAATCATCCTCTGCAGATGGGAATGGGAATGTTACCCATTTTAGTTACTAGAAAAAATCATGAGTTACATTAATTCTAAAGAATATTTAGGTGACAATGTACAAATTCCTATAGAACATACACATAGTAGTGGAATCAGGGTGTTGTATAAATCTCTTCTGATTACAGTAAAATTGCAAAAAGTTTTGAAAAACATTAATCAGTTTTCACATTGACTGGCAGGGTGTAATTTTCTTGGAGTTCCAACATTTTTGCCAATACTTGGGGTTTTGTTTGGTTTCTGAATTTATTTATGAAACATTAGAATTTATTTGCCTTTTTTCCATTTCTAAAGTGACTGAATAGTTTTCCCATCCATTTTAGCCAAGTAATATATTTTTCCTTTAGAGAGTTTATCATACAGTGGTTCCATTCTGAGATTTTTGAGGAATCTACATAATGCTTTCTGGGGTCACTGTACTAAATTTATTCCCCCATAACAATGTGTAAGTGCACCCTTTCGACAACATCCTTGCCAGAATTTATATTTCTTGTCTTCTTGGTGATTTCCAATATAACCAGAGTGAGATGAAACCTTAGTGGAATTTTAGTTTGCATTTCCCTGAAAGTTAGAGATGTTGAAGATTTTTTCATGTATCCATTAGCCATTCATATTTCTTTTCACAATGTCTGCTTAATTCTTTAGTCCATTTAGTAATTGACTTACTTGGGGGTTTTGGTATTACCTTTCTAAGTTCTTCTATTTTTATTCTGGGTATTTATTCCCTTCCAGAGAATTACATGTCAGAGATCTCCCATTCTGTAATGTTTTTTCTTTGTGCCCTAATTCCTTGTTTTGCAGAACCTTTTGCATTTGATGCCATCCTACTTAATAAAAGATTTATTTGACTCATAGATTCACAATATTTAGTGTATGATCAAGTGCTCTATTGCTTTTATGACTGTGTTGATGCAGAGCATTATGTAATGAAGCAAGAGTGGACTACAAAAGTTCATCTCATGGTACAGGGACAGAGAAATAGAGAATGTGGGGGCAGGGACAAAATATATCCTTCACAAAACACGCCAAGAACATCATTCCTCCAATTAGGCCCCATCTCTTCAGTCTCTATCCCCTCCCAAGAGCCCATAAATTAAACATCCACCCATGGACATGTTTATTGATGAGTTGGAGCCTCAAAATTAAATCACCTTCCAAAGGCCCTCCCTCTGAACACAAATTCCTAGGGCACCAAAACTGAAACATGTGACCAAACTATAACATGGAACCTACAATGGAACAATCTCAGTTTCTCATCTCAGGTTGGGTCAAATAAAGATCATGGCACAAGGAACCATGGTCAATGTAGTATATCTTCTTAGTGGTTTCCATCTGCCTTTTATATCTACATTGCATTTTCTCCTAAAAGGGAGTTAATGGATTCTAATGTTGTACAGTTTTTCAGGAAATTTTAAGTCCTATGTGGTGATCTTTGTTGTGAAAGTTTCCTTCAGGCATTGTTAAAATTGTGTATTCTGCTATGTTTGGTGGAGTACTCTCAATGTGCCTGTTAGACTTCATTTTTTCATAGGAGTTTTTCAAGTCCTTGCTTTCTTATGTATACTCTGTGTGATTTTCTTATTCATTATGGAAAGTAGGATAATTAAGACTTCTAGTATGACTGCGATGCTATGTACTGATTCATTTGCAAAATTGCCTCTCACAGTTGGAAACCCCTAAGGTAAAATACATATATAATTATATAGCTTCACAGTGAATAGTGAATGCATTTTTAATGGCTTCTGTCATAAAAGGCTATTTGCATAACATAATAATAATGAACACTGTTATATTTTGGTTTCCAGTTGCATGGGGTGTATTTTTCATTCGTTTCCTTGTAGCCTGTTTGAGTTCCTAGATCTAAACTGAGTCTATTTTGGACAATGTCTAGTTGGACTATGCTTTTATTTTTAAAATCCCTTTGGGCAAATTAGGCAATTTGAATGTGAAATTTAATCCACTTATCTTTAAAAGTAGGCATATTCTAAGAACATGATCTGGATATATTCAGTCATCACTAGCTCCTCCAGAGGTTGAATCAAAACAACTTGAACATATTGCTATTAAGGTGGGTGACTGTACAAAAGAACTGACGTTTACTTTTGAAAAGACTAAGTCAGATTTCAAAAACACTGGTGGCATCACAGACTGGAACATAGCTTTTAACACCTTATAACACTGTAGTTGAGGTAGAAGTGAATGTGGGAAATTAGAGGCACAGATCTGGAGAACACATGTTGCTCAGATCTGAGCACCATGCAGAAATTCACTCTAAACAGACAGTTAACTTAGCATTGTCATCACTTACCAGTACCAGGGATGTAGTCTCCACTGCAGTTCCTAGGCACTGTCTTGAGAAGGTCACAGTTAAGTACCTATCCCTGAAAAGGTCATAAGAAGTGTCAGGAAGCCACATAAAGAATGTAATTCTGTATGTTGGAACCATTGTGTGACATCACTGTGCAGTACTGAGGAGTCATCTTGAGAAGTTGTGTGACAAGATCAGGAAGTCTTAAGGAAGTCCTGGCATGACTCTTCAACCAGAAAACTGCATTGTACACACACTTGAAAGCCTTCACAATCCATCACAGTCACCTCCATTGAGAACAGAAAAACATGCAGTGCACATATGACTGTGTGGATACTGGAGAGTGAAACTGATCACATGATGTCATAAGTATGTATTCATAAGCACAATAAATTAAACTATTCTCAATGATTATTATGCATCATAAAATGGGATAAGGAAGCTGTTATCCAAAATAAATATACAAAAAATAAATACAGGACAAAGGGGTCATGTCCAGAGAGGATGTGAGGGAGTAGAGAAGTACCAGGAATTGAAATGAAGGAAATCATGCTATATAATATGTTAAAATAAAACTCAGGATTATGTAATGCACTGATAAAAATATTTTTCAAAAGAGAGAGAACAAAAGAAATTGCAGAGGGAAATTACTGAAGGAAAGGGAAACTATGGCCATTTAGTCAACTAGTTCCTGTATTTCTCACTCCTTTTTCAACCTGAATTTTCTATGGGTATGCATTGATGTTAATATCATTTTTTGTATATTTATTCTATAATGGGATTACAACAGCCACTATAATGTTACAGGTATATATTTTAAGCTGAATATAAATTACTAAACTTCCACTAAAAACTTTGTTTCAGATAATTTTTTTAAAAAATTTAATTTGTTCTAGTTAGTTATATGATAGTAGAATGCATTTATGCACTTTGATATATCATACATAAATGGAGTGTAATTTCTTATTTTTCAGGTTGTATCAGTTTTAGAATCATATCACTCATGCAGTTATAAATGTACATAAGGTGATAATGTGTTTCATTCTACTATCCTTCCTACACCCATGACCCCTCCCTCCCTTCACTCCCATCTAATCACTCTAAAATAACTCTATTCTTCCCTGTTGTTCCCCCTTTATTATGAATTGGCATCTGCATATCTGTCTTTATGTCTACCCACAAAATCACGCTGCTGATATCACAAATTGTACCTATTCAGATACAATTTGATTAACAGTTTTATGAATATGATTCATATGATAAGTTTTATGAATTAAAATGATTAAGAGTTTTATGAATATTTCTGTTTTGTCTTCCAAATTCTGTGGCAATATTAAAACTCTTCTATGCATCACCACATCAGTACTACTAAATTCTGCATTTTGTATGTATAGAAATGTCTCAGAAACCATTGCTTTTCTATATAAGTATGTTTTCCTATTAGTATTTTATTTTGCACTTGATGGACTCCTTTAGCATTTCTGGTAGTGCAGGTGTCATGGTGATGATGTATTCCTTAGCATATTTTTTAAAATCTGTATTTGACACATACTATTGGGGAATAATAACCTGTCAGTGTCACATTTATTATAGCTATATACACATGTAATGATCAGACTAGAGGATTTGGCATGACTTTCATCTCAAAAGTTTTCCATTTCTTTGTGTTGAGAAAATTCAAAAACATTCTCTATAATTTTTTTAAGTTATTTTTACCAACAATTGTCATCTTATTTTCCAGCAGAATAGAAATCATTACTCATAGAGATGAACTTTAAGAGCGCTTACTGTTGGCATCAGATCTGCTGTTATTCTCCCTCCCCCACACCATTTTACAACCCAGATTGTAAATCTGTGAACATCCCAGCCAGGTATTGGTCCACTTGTCAGTCTGTGAACATTCTCAGTAGTCATTGTCCAGATTGACAGCCTGTGAACATCCTAGCCAGTCATTGGCCCACTCATCAGCTTGTGAACATTCTTAGCAGTCATTCTTCCAGATTGACAGCCTGTGAACATTCTCATCAGTCATTGGTCTGTTATTAGCCTGTGAACTACTTAAGAATAGCTCCTATGCCATTTTCTCTCTCTCTCTCCTCCTTGCTTTCATGCTTTCTCCTCCTGGATTTCACTCTTTCTCCTGCATGCACATGCTCTCTCTCTCTCTCTCTCTCTCTCTCTCTCTCTCTTTTCCTCTCATTTTCTCTGTTCCTACAGTGAGACACTTTGTCTGTTTGCTTAATAATATCATCTCTTGCCGGAGTTTTCACATCTGAAGTGGTTTCTGGGTGCTTGCACTTACATCCTGGAAAGGCTTGAAGATGTCTCTTTTGACTGTGTTTCACTTCATGTATCCTTACAACCACCAGAACTTTTGAAGTTTGAAGATGTGGGGCAGTCCTGTCTTGAGCAAGCCCATTGCACAATTTCAGCAGAAACATGTTCTCAATTTTTGTCTTCCTCTCACATTTTCATAATTTGTAAAGTATTTGAAGCTATTTCATTAATATTAGATCTGCTTTGGTGATGTCTGAACAATGATCTTTGATAGTAACACTGTAATTATTTGGGGATGTCACCGCCCGCAGCAATTTGTTACCACCTGCAGCAACAATTGCGTAGGTATTTATCAGAGGTGGACTGGAAACTGAGCTACTTCTATCTTTCTCTTTAGTGTGCTGCTTTCTTGCTTGTTTGTTTATAGAGGATAGAGGAAATGAGGCTTACTTGCTTTGAGAGGAGAGAGAGACTTTTCTTATCAGAGAGAAAGAGAGACTTTGCTTAAGAGAGAGAGAGACTTTGAGAGAAGGACAGGCTTTGCTTAGAGCTTAGAGGAGAGAGACTTGCTATGCCTTACTTGGTCTGCTGCTTCTTACTGGTGCGTCCTGCATCCTGTGAATTAAGGGTGCGCCTACCTAAGGTGCTTTAGTGATGCGTCCCACATACTGTGATCTGCCTTCTAAGATCTGCAACCTAAAGGTGTGTTCTCATTTCTCCGTTCTGCGATCTGCCTTCCACCACTGCCCCTACTCACTGCTTCTATCTGCTTGCTGCTTCTTCTTCTTCCTTTCTGCTAATGGATTCTCTGCACTTCTTTCTGCTAGCTGCTGCTCTGCTGTCTTTTCTTTCTGCTTGCTGCTTCTTTCTGCTAGCTGCTGCTCCGCTGTCTCACTCTGCCAAGCTTATATCACCTCCAGGAGGTGGAGAGCAGGGCCATGCCTCTTATGCAAAGATTAAGCAAGACACTAGATGTCTGAGCAGACACAATTAGGAGTGCTTGAGAACACATGCACATACATTGTGTGCCTGGATGATAAATCACCTGAGTGTGCTTATGTCAATTAACCTCCTTGCTGCTGATGTGATCAGGTGCTGTTCTGGCGCCATCCGCATGGCACAGCCCCCAACAATTCCCCCTTCTTTATATAAAATGAAAAAAAAAAGCTGGCAGGGATTGTGTTTGTCTTAGGTTGTCCATGGCAGAGCAACATTCTTACCCATTATTGGACAATGAGGCTCTAGCCCTCATTTCCTGTCTTAGGTTGGTATGAGCTCCCCATGAATCTTACCCGTCTTTGACTACGGATCCAACACACCAAGCCATATACTGGGAGATTGTTCTGCTTCAAGGGCAGCCATGGCCTGTTTTATGATGACATAAGCCTGTTGACTGGCTTTGAGGCGTTTGTAGATGTAAGATAGAATTAACACAAGCACACCCAAGCCTATTAGTGTAAAACCTAAAAATTCCCAAAATTTGGTGCCAAACTGTGCTGAAAAAACAATCGTTTCACCCTCTCTACATTTTTCAATATTAACTCCATTAACCTTCTAGTCAGTGTGCTTCCCTTTACTTATAAACCCTCCTTAAAGGTGAGGTATCAATATGAGTGATTAGAAAGTGAGTTACACAGGTTGAAATTAAGCAGATTGCTTTACTGAGAAAAAGATGAAAATCATCTGTGTGGCTAGATTGGCTTATGAGGGGCTATAGGTCCAACCAATTCCAATTTGGGAATTGCTTGAGTGATGCAATCACTATCAGCAAAAAGATCTGTTACTCCCCAAACTCTACAAGGACTATGACAACTGCTTCCATTTTGTGAGCCTCGAGTTGAAGAGTTTTGTGCCTTGTTTCTTAAACGATTTGGTAACATCTTTCCCTCAACAACAGTAATTAGCACTTGTTAATCCAATGGTTTCCCTTTCTGTACTTTGGGCAAAAACCTGGGGTACAAAGTGTAACAGATTTTACTATAGTTATCTCTTGGCTTTTCTTTTGTTAGGGCATTGTCTCTTTGCTGCTGTATATATGTGCATACACTCCAGGATCATATTAATTTTGAGTATCTATTAAAACATATTAGCCTTCTATTAGCATATCAACATTTCTACCTTGCTACTGTGTTTTTGCAAGCAGTTTCAACAGCTATTTCTTGCCACTGAGCTCTCCAGTTAGACGTTGTCCTCCAGATAACACTGCTCTGCATAGCTGTTTCAGTCTTAACTGCCTCTTTAAAGTTTTTCTAATGGTTGATGGTATCTTTTATTTTGGTCCTCAAATACAGGCAGGTTCTACAAATTTTGAAGCTCTTTTTATTAGGTTCAGCTCCCTCCTACCTTTTCCCCTTGTTCTTAAGTTTTCTGCATAATTGTTTTCTAGGTTACTACCACTCAATTCTTCCTCACTTTGTTCTTTCCCATTATGACAGCTTGAACAGTATTTCCTCTATAAACCCTGGGCTTATTTCTGCTAGAGTTTGAATATATGATCATGCTGTGGTTTCCTTCACTGTTGTGTCTTTTTTGACCTTTAGTCATTTGGGTCTTTGACCGACCCTTTCTTCCTACTATCCCTCGCCCTTAAACTGCTCTGTCCAGAGACTTCTGTGAGGCTCCTACTTTCCATCGCCTTTAAACCACTCTATCCAGAGACTCCCACAAGGTTCCTACTTTCCCTCGCCCTATTCCTGTGAGGCTCTTCAGTTTCCCCACCGTGCCGATTTCCCTCCTTCCCCATATGGGCCACCATTTGTCACCACCTGCGGCAATTTGTTACCACCTGCAGCAACAATTGCACGGGTATTTATCAGAGGTGGACTGGAAACTGAGCTACTTCTATCTTTCTCTTTAGTGTGCTGCTTTCTCGCTTGTTTGTTCATAGAGGATAGAGGAAATGAGGCTTACTTGCTTTGAGAGGAGAGAGAGAGAGACTTTTCTTATCAGAGAGAAAGAGAGACTTTGCTTAAGAGAGAGAGAGACTTTGAGAGAAGGACAGGCTTTGCTCAGAGCTTAGAGGAGAGAGACTTGCTATGCCTTACTTAAGGTCTGCTGCTTCTTACTGGTGCATCCTGAACTAAGGGTGCGTCTACCTAAGGTGCTTCAGTGATGCATCCCGCATACTGCAATCTGCCTTCTAAGGTCTGCAACCTAAAGGTGTATTCTCAGTTCTCCGCTCTGTAATCTGCTTTCCACCGCTGCTTCTATCTGCTTGCTGCTTCTTCTTCTTCCTTTCTGCTAATGGATTCTCTGCACTTCTTTCTGCTAGCTGCTGCTCCACTGTCTTTTCTTTCTGCTTGCCGCTTCTTTCTGCTAGCTGCTGCTCCACTGTCTCACTCCACCTACGCTTATATCACCTCCAGGAGGTGGAGAGCAGGGCTATGCCTCTTATGCAAAGATTAAGCAAGATGTTAGATATCTGAGCAGGCACAATTAGGAGTGCTTGAGAACACATGTGCATACATTGTGTGCCTGGACAATAAATCACCTGAGTGTGCTTATGTCAATTAACCTCCTTGCTGCCGATGTGATCAGGTGCCATTCTGGCGCCATCTGCATGGCACAGCCCCCAACATGGGGACATCATAACCCATGTCAATTTAAGAAGAAAACATTTCTGAAATCTCCATCAACTTGCTGTTCCTTGTCCCCATCACTTCTCTTGTGTCTACTGCCAGAGACAAACACTGGAATTAGACCAATTAATGACTCAACAATAGCCAGAAAATCTTCAAGTGAAAGGAAGCATCGAATATCTCTCACTGTAATCGAAAGATACAAAACAAGATGTCTAGTCAGAAGGCTACATCAATAGCCAAGATTGACTAACAATGAGGATTCTCATGCTCAACAAGTAGCCAAATGCAAGAGAAAAGTTCTGGAAGAGACTTAAAATGATGACTCAGAAATGGTAAGAATGGTAAGAAAATGAAACTAAATTATTCTGAATTTGGAGAGAATTTGGAAGCATGTATGGAAGATCATGTCAACCAAGGATGAGTCCAAATGCAGACACTCACTCTCATTTGGAGAAGGCTCTGAGAGTTGGTGAAACTGCAGAGAATGGTGGGAAGCTAGGAAAGTTTCCTCCATAATATGAAAGTGCAGTGGAAAGTAGCAACTGCTGATGGAGAAGGGGCAGCACATTATTCAGGAGACCAGTCAAGACGATTGATGACAATGGCTATGCAAAATGATAGATTTTCTTTGAAAAGAAAACTATCTTATTCTGAAGAAAAGGACTGGTAGATGATCATAACTAAAAAACCAAAGCCTGAATTCAAAGCCCTACAGGACAGGCTGACTCAGTCACTGGGAACTAATACAGCTTATTATTTCAAATTGAAGTCAGTGATCATTTTCCACGTTAAAAATACTAGGGACCTTGGGTTGTGGTTGTGGTTCACTGCTAGAGGACCTTCCTAGTATGTGTGAGACACTGGGTTTGATTCTCACCACTGCTTATAAAAAATAAAATAAAGTTCATCAACAATAAAAATATATATATTAAAATTTTCAAAGACAAAACCTAAAGACCTTAAGAAACATAAGAGTTCTAACCTGCCTGCTAATATCATGCTTTACAAATTTTATGTTAAGTTCAGAAAAAAAAGATTTGTTTCAAAGTATCAAAGCTCATTTGACAATACACTTGACATCCCAAGGACTGTGATGGAAGTGAATCATGAGGTGGATGCTGCTTTTATCATTGCTAAAACAACATTTATTCTCTATTCTACGAATCCAGGTATAATTTTGACTTTTGAAATTTATCTAGAAGTATGTTTCTGGAGACCCTTATGCCAGTTGTGAAACATCTGCTAAAAACTGGGCAAGAAAATTGAAAAACTTCTGGAAAGGATTCACCATACTACATGCAAGTAAAATGATCTGTGAATTAAGGGAAGATAAAATGTAAGTATTCACTGCCACACAATAGATTGAATACAATATTCAAGGGAATTCCTAGGTTTCAAGATATAGATGTGTGGAAGTAACTGCAGATATGGTGAGAAAAACTATGTAAACTATCAATAAATTGAACCCAAGTGACATAAATGCATTAGTGAAAGTGTGATATACATTTGATAAAAATTTAATAGATGAGTTGATTCTTAAGGATAACAAAGGAATTGGGGTCACATCTTGATGGAATCTCACTGTGGTACCATGTTGTGGCTATTGTTGAAATTAAAACAATCATTTTGTATATTATACATGTAGTTGATGAGGCACCAGTAATATATGAGATGATTTCATCCTGTTTGGAAAGAAGTTACACTACAGGTAAAATGCTGGCAACTGGCATGACATGCTAAGGAAAAATGGTGTCTAAAAGGAAGGCTGGTGGGAGAACACATTTGGTTAGAAGAAGGATGCTCTTCCCAGTAAGTAGTTATTTAATACCAGACTTAGAAAGCAGAACATTGATCCTCTATGATGTATCAAAGGGAACACACTGAATGTTAATAATGGACAGTAATAGAAACCACTCTGACATGGCATGTCAGAAAACTTGAACATATGAAATAATATGTTAGAGATGTGCCACTTGCCTGGCAGGAGCAGGAGATGTGGCTGTGGAGGGCAAAAGGAAAGATGGGTGGGGAGGGAGGGAGAGAGAGAGAGAGAGAGAGAGAGAGAGAGAGAGAGAGAGAGAGAGAGAGAGAGAGAGAGAGAGAGAGAGAGAGAAACTGCATTGTAAAACCATTTTTAAGAAATGAACTTGGACAAACCTATGGAATAGAGAGAGGCTGATCTTAATTGATCCAGAGTCAGTGGGGGTAGTGTTTGAGGGAAAACCATCCCAAATCCCTAGGCCCAAAGGCCGGTAGCTTGGTAGGAACTGGGATCATCAGTGTGAGAACTCATTTTTGTTGTGTGAAACTTTTCTATGTTCAGTGTGGTGATGAGCAGAAAGTTCAACAACTCATAAAGGAAGTTTCCAGTGAACCCAGCAGTTGCCTGTTATGATCAGTGTGCATGACCCACAGTCACCAAAATGAGTGTAAAGAAAATTCTTCCTGGAGCATACAAGCTTGGGATATGAAAGTGAGAGAGCTCTCTTTGTTGCTGGTGTCCCATATGATCTACTGGGAATATGTCAATAACAGGTACACAGGAGCAATTGTAAGAACCTGCAAATCTTGTCTACCTTTCTTACAGGTTTCACCTCTCCAATCCCCTGGGGTAAACCTCAGAGGTTTAAAACCTAACATTATCTGGCAAACTGATATAACTCGTCATGTACCACTTGGAAAATTAAAATATTTATTCATATCTATTGATACTTACTCCCATGCCCTCTGGGCCACTGCTCACTCTGGTCAAAAGGCCAAGCACACTGAAAGCCATTTCTTACAATGTTTTGCCACTTTAGGCTTGCCTCAACAAATCAAAATTGATAATGGACCCTGTTTTACAAGTAAATCATTACAAGAATTTTCAACAATTGGCATATTAAACACACTACATGAATCCCATATAACCCAAAAGGACAAGCCATAATTGAAAGACATAATAAAACTTTAAAAAATCAACTAATAAAACAAAAAGGGGAAAATAACCCCATAATCAAATAAGAATAGCAATGTTTACATTAAATATTTTAAATTTCTCAAAAAATCAGCCTTTAACTGCCTTCCAATGATACTGGGTCTTACCTGAAAGTTGAGGTTCAATGGAAAGATCCATTAACTGGATGCTGGTGTGGTCCTGATCCACTAATAAGTGCTGGCAGAGGTTTGAGATGTATGTTCCCAATTGGAGAACTAAACCCTATCTTGGTGCCTGCCAGGAACCTCAAATACCATCAACAAGAACAATATAATTCACCCAAGAACACACCCTCTTGAGGTATGTTTACTGCAAGTATTCTAAAATCCCTCCTCCTCCAAATTCGACTCAGCTGTTTCTGCTTCCATTCCCTGGCGCAGCCCACTTAGTCCTCCTGTCATGAGGTCCCATATACACCGGTGTGGAGGGAGTAACCAGCCCAACCATCAGTGGCATGTCCTAGTAAGGAATATGATATAGTAGCCCCATTTCCCACAAGTAGTGGGATATAATTGTTTCACAATTTTCTGCATTCAAACCTGAATTGATTACTAACCAGGAAAAAGGGTTAAGATGCCCTGGGCATCAAGTTTGTGCTAGAACATTTTAGCCCCTTTCAGATCCAGATCTCAGTCAAGGCTTACATTGAAATGTAAATAAAGGAAGCCAGAAGACTCAATAGGAGACTGGTCTCAAAGCCAAAGGGGGAGGGGGGAAAGAAAAAAAAAAAAGAGTCTTACCTGAACTCCAGAAAAGTAAATTTTATGGTGATTTACTAAAGTAATTAACACTTTTCCAGGACACTTGTTTTTTTTTTTGAATTCTACATTTTTTTGAGCTAATGACTTTTTGATTAGTTCTATTTTTTTTATTCAACTAGAGTTTGAACATCTGTTACATTGCAATGGCGATTCACCTATAAAGTTACAAGGCCTTTGATTTTGTGTTATTTGTATGTCGTGCTGTCTGAAGTCATGTTTTGTCTGTATCAAAACTGAGCGCTCCTAAAATTAAAATTTAAAAATGGATCCAGATACTTTTAATTCACATGATTTAAAAAGGTTCAATTCAAATTGGGTAAACTAATAAAAGTAAAATGTCTTCAAAAATAACTCGCAAGTCTCTAGGTGATCAAACTAATAAAATGTTAATATTAATAAAATGTCTAACATCAATTTTTCTAGGACTTTCCTTCAAGAAGAAAAGATGGCAGATACTGTTCAGGACACTTGGCTAATATCTTGACTAAAGGCAAGATTACTGAGAGTTATGTCCTGATGGGTGCAATTCTGTATGTATGCGAAGGGTTCCAGAGGTTTCAACTGTGTTTCAATTTGAGTACTATAAATAATAAAATATTTAACCTTATTAAGATGGAGTAATTTATATAAATTAAGAAATTTCTTAAGAATAGTTTCAGAATGTGAACAAAAAGGTCACAAATGGTATGCCTTTACGCCATGTACAAACAGAGAAACAACATGTATCCCATTTGTTTACAATAAAAAAAAGAATAATAAAAATAAATAAATAAATAAAAAAAGATTTAAAAAAAAGGTCAACACATAGGAAAGAAAAAATAAAAGGTTCTAGATATGGAAATATATTTAGTGAAGAACAAAATGTTTCTGGGTAAGAAAGTGCTTATGTGATAAAATATATGAGGGTCTAAATAAGTGCTAAGAAAGTCTAAAGGGCAAGTTTCAATAAGTTTGCATGTAACTAAGTTGGTTGTATGTATGTGACATAATTAAAGCTATTTAAGGTTTTTCCTAAGGTGAAATACTAATGTTCTGATATAAACCAAAGTTTAGTCTATATGGTAAAATGACAAGGATTTCTTAGAAACACTAATTTGCTCTTAACTTTGTGTCTATTAAGTTTTATTCTTTAGAACATTTAGTCTTAAAAATTGGTTTATACAATTATTGTTAAACATCTGTTAGAGTATTGTACTACATTAGGGCCTAAATTTTTCTTTAAAAACTAAATTTGTTAAGATAAAAGTGTCAAGGTAATTGTGAAATGGTCACTCTTTGTATATTAAATGTGTTCATATTTTCCAGGTATACAAGTTTTAAAACAGGAAATTTATCAAGCTGTTAGTCTTCAAACTAAACTTGTCTGTAATGGTAATTTTAAACTTATAAAGAGTAAATTTTATTGGGGATTTACTTCTATCATTTAATGTTCTATTATAGGACCTGTTATCAATAGGGTATATGTAAAATTTGTTACTTTTTACACTGAAATAAAAATTTTAATTGTAAATGTATTTCTAAAGGATAGAGCCTGATTTGTTTAAAGGTTAATATTGTAAAACATAAAAGCATTTTGCCACTTTGCCACACAAAAGGAAAGTTGAAAGCTCTCTCAGTCTTTCTTTTTTTTCTTTTTTTTTTTTTATTGTAAACAAATGGGATACATGTTGTTTCTCTGTTTGTACATGGCGTAAAGGCATACCATTTGTGTAATCATAAATTTACATAGAGCAATGTTGTTTGATTCATTCTGTTATTTTTTCCCTTCCCCCCACCCCTCCCACCCCTCTTTACCCTCTATACAGTAGTTCCTTCCTCCATATTTGCCCCCCTCCCTAACCCTAACTCTAACCCTTCCCTCCCCCCCATTATGTGTCATCCTCCACTTATTAGCGATATCATTCGTCCTTTGGCTTTTTGAGATTGGCTTATCTCACTTAGCATGATATTCTCCAATTTCATCCATTTGCCTGCAAATGTCATAATTTTATCATTCTTTATGGCTGAGTAATATTCCATAGTATATATATACCACAGTTTCTTTATCCACTCATCAATTGAAGGGCATCTAGGTTGGTTCCACAGTCTGGCTATTGTGAATTGAGCAGCTATGAACATTGATGTGGCTGTATTTCTGTAGTATGCAGATTTTAAGTCCTTTGGGTATAGGCCAAGGAGTGGGATAGCTGGGTCAAATGGTGGTTCCATTCCAAGTTTTCTAAGGAATCTCCACACTGCTTTCCATAGTGGCTGCACTAATTTGCAGCCCCACCAGCAGTGTATGAGTGTACCTTTCTCCCCACATCCTCACCAACACCTGTTGTTGCTCGTATTCTTGATAATCGCCATTCTAATTGGGGTGAGATGGAATCTTAGGGTGGTTTTGATTTGCATTTCTCTTATTACCAGAGATGTTGAACATTTTTCCATATGTTTGTTGATTGCTTGTAGATCTTCTTCTGTGAAGTGTCTATTCATTTCCTTAGCCCATTTGTTGACTGGACTATTTGAATTCTTGGAGTAGAGTTTTTTGAGTTCTTTATAGATTCTGGAGATTAGTGCTCTATCTGAAGTATGATTGGCAAAGATATTCTCCCACTCTGTAGGCTCTTTCTTCGCATTGCTGATAGTTTCCTTTGCTGAGAGAAAGCTTTTTAGTTTGAATCTATCCCAGTGGTTGATTCTAGCTTTTATTTCTTGTGCTATGGGAGTCCTGTTAAGGAAGTCTGGTCCTAAGCCGACATGTTGAAGATCTGGACCTACTTTTTCTTCTATAATCTGCAGGGTCTCTGGTCTGATTCCGAGGTCCTTAATCCATTTTGAGTTTAGTTTCGTGCATGGTGAGAGATATGGGTTTAGTTTCATTCTGTTGCATATGGATTTCCAATTCTCCCAGCACCATTTGTTGAAGAGGCTATCTTTTCTCCATTGCATATTTTTGGCCCCTTTGTCTAGTATGAGAAAATTGTATTTATTTGGGTTTGTGTCCGTGTCCTCTATTCTGTACCATTGATCTACCTTTCTATTTTGGTACCAATACCATGCCGTTTTTGTTACTATTGCTTTGTAGTAGAGTTGAAGATCTGGTATTGCAATACCCCCTGTTTCACTCTTCCTGCTAAGGATTGCTTTAGCTATTCTGGGTTTCTTATTCTTCCAGATGAATTTCATAATTGCTTGCTCTATTTCTGTAAGGTACGTCATTGGGATTTTAATTGGAATTGCATTGAATTTGTATAGCACTTTAGGTAGTATGGCCATTTTGACAATATTAATTCTTCCTATCCAAGAACATGGAAGATCTTTCCATCTTCTAAGGTGTTCTTTAATTTCTTTCTTTAGTGTTGTATAGTTCTCATTGTAGAGGTCTTTCACCTCTTTTGTGAGATTGATTCCCAAGTATTTTATTTTTTTCGATGCTATTGTGAATGGGGTAGTTTTCCTAATTTCTCTTTCTGAAGATTCATCACTTATGTATAAAAATGCGTTGGATTTATGGGCATTGATCTTGTAACCTGCTACTTTACTGAAATCACTTATGAGTTCTAAGAGTTTTCTGGTGGAATTTCCAGGTTCCTTTAAATATATAATCATGTCATGAGCGAACAGGGATAGTTTGAGTTCTTCTTTTCCAATTCGTATCCCTTTAATTTCTTTGGTTTGTCTAATTGCTCTGGCCAGAGTCTCAAGAACGATGTTGAATAGAAGTGGTGAAAGAGGGCATCCCTGCCTTGTTCCAGTTTTTAGGGGGAATGCTTTCAGTTTTTCACCATTTAGAATGATATTAGCCATGGGCTTAGCATAAATGGCCTTTACAATATTAAGGAATGTTCCCACTATCCCTATTTTTTCTAGTGTTTTGAGCATGAAGGGGTGCTGTATTTTATCAAATGCGTTTTCTGCATCTATTGAAATAATCATGTGATTCTTGACTTTAAGTCTATTAATATGGTGAATTACGTTTATTGATTTCCTGATGTTGAACCAACCTTGCATCCCTGGGATGAAACCCACTTGATCATGGTGCACTATCTTTTTAATATGTTTTTGTATGCGTTTTGCTAAAATTTTGTTGAGAATTTTTGCGTCGATGTTCATTAAGGATATCGGTCTGAAATTTTCTTTCCTTGATGAGTCTCTGTCTGGTTTAGGTATCAGTGTGATATTGGCTTCATAGAATGAGTTTGGGAGGGTTCCCTCCTCTTCTATTTTATGGAATACTTTGAGAAGTATTGGAATGAGCTCTTCCTTAAAGGTTTTGTAGAACTCGGCTGAGAACCCATCTGGTCCCGGACTTTTCTTTGTTGGTAGGCTTTTGATGACTTCTTCTATTTCAGTACTTGAAATTGGTCTATTTAAATTGTTTATGTCCTCCTCATTCAGTTTAGGCAATTCATATGTCTCTAGAAACCTGTTGATGTCTTCGAAATTTTCTATTTTGTTGGAGTATAGATTTTCAAAATAGCTTCTAATTATGTTTTGTATTTCCATCCTGTCTCTTGTGATATTTCCTTGTTCATTCCGAATTTTAGTGATTTGGGTTTTCTCTCGTCTTCTCTTTGTTAGTGTGGCTAAAGGTTTATCAATTTTGTTTATTTTTTCGAAGAACCAACTATTTATTTTGTCAATTTTTTGTATTGTTTCTTTTGTTTCAATTTAATTGATTTCAGCTCTGAGTTTAACAATTTCCTGTCTTCTACTACTTTTGATGCTGTTCTGTTCTTCTTTTTCTAAGGCTTTGAGCTGTAGTGTTAGGTTGTTTATTTGTTGAGTTTTACTTCTTTTATTAAATGCGCTCCATGAAATAAATTTCCCTCTAAGTACTGCTTTCATAGTGTCCCAGAGATTTTGATATGATGTTTCTTTGTTCTCATTTACCTCTAAGAATTTTTTAATTTCCTTCCTAATATCTTCTGTTGTCCATTCATCATATATTAGCATATTGTTTAATCTCCAGATGTTGGAATAGTTTCTGTGTTGTACTCTTTCATTTATTTCTAACTTCAATCCATTATGATCTGATAGAATACATGCTAGTGTCTCTATCTTCTTGTATTTGCTAACATTAGCTTTGTGGCATAATATATGGTCTATTTTAGAGAAGGATCCATGTGCTGCTGAGAAGAAAGTGTATTCACTCTTGGTTGGATGGAATATTCTATAAATGTCCGTTAAGTCTAAATTATTGATTGTGTTGTTGAGATCTATGGTTTCTTTGTTCAATTTTTGTCTGGAAGATCTGTGCAGTGGTGAGAGCGGCGTGTTAAAATCACCTAGTATTATTGTGTTGTGGTCTATTTGGTTTCTGAAATTGAGAAGGATTTGTTTGACATACATAGATGAGCCACTGTTTGGGGCATAGATGTTTATGATTGTTATATCTTGCTGATTTATGCTTCCCTTAAGCAGTATGAAATGACCTTCTTTATCCCTTGTGACTAACTTTGGCTTGAAGTCCACATTATTGGAAATGAGGATGGATACTCCAGCTTTTTTGCTGAGTCCATGTGCATGGTATGTTTTTCCCCATCCTTTCACCTTTAGTCTATGGGTATCTTTTTCTATGAGGTGAGTCTCTTGCAGGCAACATATTGTTGGATCTTTCTTTTTAATCCAGTCTGCCAGTCTATGTCTTTTGATTGATGAATTCAGGCCATTAACATTCAGGGTTATTACAGAGAAATGATTTGGTTTCCCGGTCATTTGGTTCATTTTTAAAATTTTGTTTATTTATTTGTTTGACACAACTTGTTTCCTCCTTTATTTGACAATTCCTTCAGGATAATTCCTCCCTTTGCTGATTTGCTTCTTTGTTTTTCATCTCTTCCTCATGGAATATTTTGTTGAGAATGTTCTGTAATGCTGGCTTTCTTTTTGTAAATTCTTTTAGCTTTTGTTTATCATGGAAGGATTTTATTTCATCATCAAATTTGAAGGTAAGTTTTGCTGGGTATAAGATTCTTGGTTGGCATCCATTTTCTTTCAGGGCTTGAAAAATGTTGTTCCAGGACCTTCTAGCTTTTAGGGTCTGGATTGAAAAATCTGCTGATATGCGTATTGGTTTCCCCCTGAATGTAATTTGGTTCTTTTCTCTCACAGCCTTTAAAATTCTGTCTTTATTTTGTATGTTAGGTATTTTCATTATAATGTGCCTTGGTGTGGGTCTGTTGTAATTTTGTGTATTTGGAGTCCTGTAAGCCTCTTGAACTTGATTTTCCATTTCATTCTTCAGATTTGGGAAATTTTCTGATATTATTTCATTGAATAGGTTGTTCATTCCTTTGGCTTGTTTCTCTAGGCCTTCCTCAATCCCAATAATTCTTAAATTTGGCCTTTTCATGATATCCCATAGTTTTTGTAGATTCTGTTCATGATTTCTTACCATCTTCTCTGTTTGTTCAACTTTGTTTTCAAGGTTAAATATTTTGTCTTCAATGTCTGAGGTTCTGTCTTCCAGGTGTTCTATCCTATTGGATATGCTTTCTATGGAGTTCTTAATTTGGTTTATTGTTTCCTTCATGTCAAGGATTTCTGTTTTTTTTTTTTTCAATATCTCTAACTCTTTATTGAAATGATCTTTTGCTTCCTGTATTTGCTCTTTTAACTGTCGATTGGTGCGATCAATCAATGCTTGCATTTGCTCTTTCATCTCATCATTCAATGCTTGCATTTGCTCTTTCATCTCATCGTTTGCTTCTCTAATCATTTTAATTATGTACATTCTGAACTCCTTTTCTGTCATTTCTTCTGCCATGCTGTCATTGGGTTTTATTGATGTAACATCTAGATTTGTTTGCAGCATTTTCTTTCCTTGTTTTCTCATATTGTTCAGATATCAGTGGACCGCTGAGATATTGCAGATTTCCTCTGTTGATTTACAATGTCCCTGAAGATTTCTATATATATCCCCTCTTAGCCTTCAGTAGGCTGAAGTCTTGGAGGAAGTTGATAATGCGGTGCTCCACAAGGAAGCTGCCTCTCTAGGAGTGGTGGCCTTCAGGTGGGGTATATTCCCTGCTAGTGGGCAGAGGTGCCTCCACTTGTTGACCAATGGTCATCCAAAGGGGACCTAGGCTGTGGGCTGAGGCAAGGCCTGTTTGGGCCTGTGTCTCTGGTTTTACCGTCCTTGTGGGGAAACCTCACCAGGCAGGGAAGACTCACCCAGTGGGGAGGTCTCGCTGGTCAGTTTCCTCCTAGAGGTTCCCCTCAATTTACAGCTACTGCCTGGGCTGGGCTGCCTTCCTCTGCAAAGTTTCCAGGGGCCTGGCCCTTCCTCCTGGGCCTGGGAGCCTCACCCTTCGCAGATGAATCTCCTTAGGCTGCCCCTCCTCAGAGAATTTGCCCATAGGCCTGGAACCTTCGCTCCGCCCTAAGCCTGTCTCTGTGCGGCTCTTCCACCCAGAAGCCTCCTAGATCCTGGGACCCTGTTCTGCACCTAATTGCCTGGCTGCGTGGCCCCTCCTCTGAGCAGCCACCTGTGGCCCCGAACAATCGCTCTGAGTCCCAGAGACCCACCACAGGCCTCTTCCTCCAGACAGCCGCCCAGTATGCCGGTGTGGTCACTAGGAGTCCAAGAAACTCACTTCGTGCCTCCTCCTCCCACCAACCACCCGTAGCCCGGGGCACTCAATCACGCCGAGTCGAAGTGACCCTCCCCGTTCATCCTCCTTCTCCAGATAACCCCCCGGGTGTTCAGGAGCAGTCCCTCTGAGTGGCTCTGAATCCACGTGACCCGCTGCATGGGTCCTCTGGGCACCGCCCCGAGCTCAAGTGCAGCCACTCAAGACCAAGCGTCCCACCACGCTTCTCCTCCAGGCAGCCCCCCTGTGTTCAGGAGCTGTCACTTTAAGACCAAACAACTCACCACTCGCTTTCTCCTCTGAGCAGCCGCCTGGAGCGCTAATGCAGTCACTGCGAGTCCAAAGGACCCGCCGCGCTCCTCCTCCTCCTTCTCCTACTCCTCCGGGCAGGCCCAAGGGTTCAGAAGTGGTCAGAGTCCAAACAGCTCGCCACGCAGCCCCTTCTCTGGCAACCGCCTGTAGCTCCCATGTAGTCACCCAAATCCAAGCGGCCGCTCCTCTTCCTCCTCGTCCTCAGGGCAGGCCCCGGGGTTCAGAAGCGTCGTTCTGATTCCAAACAGCTCGCCGCGCAGCTTCTCCTCTGGCAACCGCCTGCAGCTCTGGTGCAGTCTCTCCGAATCCAAGTGGCAACGCTCCTCTCCTCCTCCTCAGGGCAGGCCCCGGTGTCCTGAGTCCACACAGTTCTCCCCGCCTCTCCTCCCCCGGGCAGCCGCCGGAGCCCCAGTGGCTGCTCCGAGTCCCACCGCTGTGCCGAGCGGCCTCCTCCTCTCTCAGTCTTTCTTTAATTCATGTTTTACATATAATGTTAAATTGCGTTAACTAATGTTCATATAGACTCAGGAGTCAATATATGTAAACTTAAAATGACATTTACGAAAGAGTGTAGAACCATCCACGATGGCGGACTAGAGGGTGACTGCATCTCTTGTTGCTCCAGAATCGAGGATTCAAGAAGGGGAGGCATTGAGAGACTGAGACCAACATAGAGCCACGAGGTGAATCTCTCCCACTGGGTGAAGCTCAGCCTAGGTGGCAGGCCTGGACAGGGGCAGCTTCTCAGAGCAGGGCAGGGCAGCTAGAGTCTTCCCCAAGCAGCCCTGCTTTCTCTGGTGGCAGGCTCGATCCACAGCCAGCTACTAAGAGTAGTCCTGTCCAGTGAGAGCTTTTCCACACAGAGCCAACCCCAAGCCCTGAACCCAGCAGTGGACTCCGGCCAGTTGGTGGCTTCTCAGAGCAGGGTAGGGCAGCCAGAGACTTCCCCAAGCAGCTCTGCTCCCTCTGGCAGCACGCTCGATTCACAACCAGCTTCTTGGAGCAGGCCACCTAGTGAGCTTTTCCGCACAGATCTATCCCCAAGCCCCAGACCCAAAAGTGGGCCCCGGCCTGCAGGTGGCTTCTGGGGCCAGGGCATGGCAGCCAGAGACTTCCCCAAGCAGCCCTGCTCCCTCTGGTGGCAGGCGTGATCTACAGCCAGCTCCTTGGAGCAGACCTGCCAGTAAGAGCTTTTCTGCACAGAGCCAACCCTAAGCTCCAGGCCCAGTGGGGGACCCTAACCCGCAGGCAGCTTCTAGGACCAGGGCAGGGCAGCCAGAGACTTCCCCAAGCAGCCCTGCTCCCCCCATTGGCAGGCAGAGTCCAAAGCCAGTTCTTGGAGCAGGTCAATCCAGTGAGAGCTTTACTGCACAGAGCCAACCCCAAGCCCTGAACCCAGTGGCTGGACCTGGTCCGCAGGCAGATTCTGGGACCAAGGCAGGACAGGAAGAGGGTTTCCCCTAGCAGCTTGGCTCCCTCAGGTGGGTCCAGGCCCTGCCTATAGCCAGCTTCTAGGAGCAGGACTACCCAGTGAGAGTTTTCCACACAGAACCAGCCCCCAGCCCTGGAACCAGTAGCGGGCTTGGGGCAGATTTCTTCGGAAGCACTACATTAAGTTCCTTCAAGACTTCAGGCTACTGAAGGCTGGGAGGTGATACACTGGAAATCTACAGGGACACTATAAGCCAAAGAGGAAATCTGCAATATCTCAGAGTCCCACTGATATCTGGCCAATATGAGAAAACAAGGGAAGAAAATGTCCCAAACAAACCTAGATACTATATCAATAAAACACAATGACAGTACAGCAGAAGAAATGTCAGAAAGGGAGTTCAGAATGTACATAATTAAAACAATCAGGGAAACAAATGAGGAGATGAAAGAGCAAATGCAGGCAGTGAAGGAGGAGATAAAAGAGCAAATGCAGGCATTAAATGATCACACAAGTCAACAGTAAAAAGAGCAAATATGGGAAGCTAAAGATCATTTCAATAAAGAGTTAGAGATACTGAAATAAAAAACAAATACTGAAATGAAGGAAACAATAAACCAAGTTAAAAACTCCATAGAAAGCATAACCAATAGGATAAAACACCTGGAAGATAGAACCTAGACACCGAAGACAAAATATTTAATCTTGAAAACAAAGTTGACCAAACAGAGAAGATGGTAGAAATCATGAACAGAAACTACAAGAATTATGGGATATCATGAAAATGCCAAATTTAAGAATTATTGGGATTGAGGAACACTTAGAGAAAAAAACCAAAGGAATGAACAATCTATTCAATGAAATAATATCAGAAAATTTCCCAAATCTGAAGAATGAAATGGAAAACCAAGTACAAGAGGATTATAGGACTCCAAATGTACAAATTACAACAGACACACACCAAGGAACATTATTATGAAAATATCTAACATATAAAATAAAGACAGAATTTTAAAGGCCGAGAGAGAAAAGAATCAAATTACATCCAGGGGAAAATCAATATGGATATCAGCAGATTATTCATTCCAGACACTAAAAGCTAGAAGGACCTGGAACAACATTTACCAAGCCCTGAAAGAAAATGGACGACAACCAAGAATCTTATACCCAAAAACATACTTTCATATTTAACGACGATATAAAATCCTTTCATGATAAACAAAAGCTAAAAGAATTTACAAAAAGATAGTCGGCATTACAGAAAATACTCAGCAAAATATTCCATGAGGAAGAGATGAAAAACAACAATGCAAATAAGCAAAAGAGGAACTAGCCTAAAGAAATAACCAAATAAAGGAGAAATCAAATCATGGCAAAAAACAAAAATGAGTCAAATGACAGGGAATACAAATCATATCACAATAATAATCCTGAATGTTAATGGCCTGAACTCATCAATCAAAAGGCATAGACTGGCAGATTGGATTAAAAAGAAAAATCCAACAATATTCTGCCTGCAAGAGACTCATCTGATAGAAAGAGATACCCATAGATTAAGGGTGAAAGGATGGGAAAAAATATACCATGCACATGGACACAGCAAAAAACTGGAGTATCCTTCCTCATTTCACAGATAATGTGAACGTCGAGCCAAAACTAGTCAGAAGGGATAATGAAGGACATTACATACTGCTTAAGGGAAACATAAATCAGCAAGACATAACAATCATAAATATCTATGCACCAAACATTGCCTCATCCATGTATGTCAAACAAATCCTTCTCAATTCCAGAAATCAAATAGACCACAACACAATAATACTAGGTGATTTTAACACACCTCTCTCACCACTGGACAGATCTTCCAAACAAAAATCCAGAAAAAAACCATAGATCTCAATAACACAATCAACAATTTAGACTTAACAGACATATATAGAATATACCATTCAACAAAGAATGAATACACTTTCTTCTCAGCAGCACATGGATCCTTCTCTAAAATAGACCATATTTTATGCCACAAAGCTACTGTTAGCAAATACAAGAAGATAGAGATACTACCTTTTATTCTATCAGATCATAACAGATTGAAATTAGAAATAAATGACAGAATAGAAAACAGAAACTTCTCCGACACCTGGTGATTAAATAATATGCTATTATATGGTGAATGGATAACAGAAGGCATCAGGAGAGAAATAAGAAAAATTCTTAGAAGTAAACGAGAACAAAGACACATCATATCAAAATCTCTAGGACACTATGAAATCAGTGCTTAGAGGAAGTTTTATTTCATGGGGCACATTCAAGAAAAGAAGTAAAAATCAACAAATAAACGACTTAACACTACAGCTGAAAGCCCTAGTAAAAGAAGAGCAGCCAACACCAAAAGTAATAGAAGACAGGAAATACTGAAAATCAGAGCAAAAATCAACAAAAATGAAACAAAAGAAACAACTGGAAAAATTAACAAAATAAATAGTTGGTTCATTGAAAAAATAAACAAAATTGATAGACCCTTAGCCACACTAACAAAGAGAAAGAGGGAGAAAACTCAAATTTCTAAAATTCAAAATGAACAAGGAAATATCACAAAAGACATGACTGAAATACAAAACATAATTAGAAGCTATTTTGAAAATCTATATTCCAAATAAACAGAAAACCTCAAAGACATCAACAAGTTTGTAGAGACATATGAATTACCTAACCTCAACCAGGAGGACATACATAACTTAAATAAATCAATTTCAAGCAATGAAATAGAAGAGGGCATCAAAAGCCTACCAACAAAGAAAAGTCCGGGACCAGATGGGTTCTCAGCCAAGTTCTACAAAACCTTTAAAGAAGAGCTCATTCCAATACTCCTCAAAGTACTCCATGAAATAGAAGAGGAGGGAACCCTCTCCAACTCATTCTTTGAAGCCAATATCACCCTGATACCTAAACCACAGAGACACATTGAAGAAAGAAAATTTCAGACCATTATCCTTAATGAACATCGACAAAAATTCTCAACAAAATTTTAGCAAATTGCATACAAAAACATATTAAAAATATAGTGCACCATGATCAAGTGGGTTTTATCCCAGGACCACAATGTTGGTTCAACATCCAGAAATCAATAAATGTCATTCACCATATCAGCAGACTAAAAGTTAAGAATCACATGATTATTTTGATAGATGCAGAAAAAGCATTTGATAAAATACAAAATCCCTTCATGCTCAAAACACTGGAAAAACTAGGGATAGTGGGAACAGTCCTTAACATTGTAAAGGCCATCTATGCTAAGCCCATGGCCAATATCATTCTAAATGGTGAAGAACTGAAAGCATTCTCTCTAAAAATGGAACAAGGCAGGGATGACCTCTTTCACCACTTCTATTCAACATTGGCCTTGAAATCTAGCCAGAGCAATTAGACAGACCAAAGAAATTAAAGGGATACAAATAGGAAAAGAAGAACTCCAACTATCCCTATTTGATAATGATATGATTATACATTTAAAGGAACTGGGAAATTCCACCACAAAACTTTAAAACTCATAAGTGAATTCAGTAGAGTAGCAGCATATAAGATCAGTGCTCATAAATTCCAATGCATTTTTATACATAAGTGATGAATCTTCAGAAACACAAGTTAGGAAAACTACCCCATTCACAATAGCCTTGAAAAAATAAAATACTTGGGAATCAATCTCACAAAAGAGGAGAAAGACCTCTACAATGAGAACTACAGAACATTAAAGAAAGAAATTAAGGAAAACCTTAGAAGACAGAAAGATCTCCCATGTTCTTGGATGGGCAGAGTTAATATTGTCAAAATGGCCATACTACCTAAATTGCTATACAGATTCAATGCAATTCCAATTAAAATCCCAATGATGAACATTACAGAAATAGAGAAGCAATTATGAAATTCATCTGGAAGAATAAGAAACCCAGAATAGCTAAAGCAATCCTTAGCAGAAAGAGTGAAGCAGGGGGTATCGCAATACCAGATCTTCAAATCTACTACAAAGCAATAGTAACAAATACAGCATGGTATTGGTACCACAATAGACAGGTAGATCAATGGTACAGAATAGAGGACATGGACACAAATAAAATAAATACAATTTTCTCATATTAGACAAAGGGGCCAAAATATGCAATGGAGAAAAGATAGACTCTTCCAAACATGGTGCTGGGAAAACTGAAAATCCATATACAACAGAATGAAATTAAACCCCTATCTCTCTCCCTGCACAGAACTCAACTCAAAATGGATCAAGGACCTCAGAATCAGACCAGAGACCCTGCATCTTATAGGAGAAAAAGTAGGTCCAAATCTTCCACATGGCATCTTAGGATCTGACTTCCTTAACAGAACTCCCATAGCACAAGAAATTAAAGCAAGAATCAATAACTGGGATAGATTCAAACTAAATAGCTTTCTCTCAGCAAAGGAAACTATCAGCAATGAGAAGAGAGAGCCTACGGAGTGGGAGAAAATCTGTGCCACTCATACTTCAGATAGAGCGCTAATTTCCAGAATATGTAAAGAACTCAAAAACTCTACACGAAGAATACAAAAAATCGAATCATCAAATGGGCTAAGGAAATCATCAAATGGGCTAAGTGAACAGACACTTCACAGAAGATGTACAAGCAATCAACAGATATATGAAAAAATGTTCAACATCTCTAGTAATAAGAGAAATGCAAATCAAAACTTCACTAAGATTCCATCTCACCCCAATTAGAATGGATTATCAAGAACACAAGCAACAAAAGGGGTTGGCGAGGATGTGGGGAACAATGTACACTCATACATTGCTGGTGGGGTTGCAAACTAGTGCCACCACGCTGGAAAGCAGCATGGGGATTCCTCAGAAAGCTTGGAATGGAACCACCATTTGACCCAGCTATCCCAATCCTTGGCCTATACCCAAAGGACTTAAAATCAGCATACTACAGTGATACAGCCACATCAAAGTTCATAGCTGCTCAATTCACCATAGCCAGATTGTGGAACCAACCTGGATGTCTTTCGATTGATGAATGGATAAAGAAACTGTGGCATATGTATACAATGGAATATTACTCTGACATAAAGAATGATAAAATTATGGCATTTGCATGCAAATTAATGAAATTGGAGAATACCATGCTAAGTGAAATAAGCCAATCTCAAGAAACCAAAGGACGAATTATCTCACTGATAAATGGATGATGACACATAATGTCAGTGTGAGGGGTTAGTGTTAGGGTTAGTGTTGGGTTTAGGGTTAGGGTTAAGGAGGGTGGGAAGAATGGAAGAAGGAAGGACTGTATAGACGGAAAAGAGTGGTGGGGGAAAAGGAAAAAATAACAGAATGGATCAACTACATTACCCTATGTAAATTTATGATTACACAAATTGTATGCCTTTACTCCAGGTACAAACAGAGAAACAACATATATCCCATTTGCTTACAATTAAAAATAAAGAAAAAAAGAGTGTAATATGCAGTAGGAAAAATGGGACAGCAGTGATTGAGATTGGGGTCTCTGACCTCATGACTTTTGATAGTGGAATTCCTTGAAAGCTACACAGATCTTCTATATTGCACGTTGCAGCTCTATAATCTTAGATTTATAGGCTCAACTTGATTTCTTGGCCACTGTCATTCTGCAAAATCATCATGGTTTGGATCTGCTAATGGCAAAGGAAGGAGGGCTTTGCCTGCTCCTTAGTGAAGAGTACTGTTTCGATGCCAACTGCTCTGGCATTGTACAAGATAAAAATCAAAAATATATAAGAAGATCTGGAACATCCTAGGAGCGAGTTACACTCTAATTTCCTCTGGACTGGGTTACACGGTGGCTCCCCTACCTCCTCCCACTTATGGGACCGCTAATCACCATTATCCTTGTGTTCACCTTTGGTCCTTGCATAATCAATAAGCTTATCCATTTCCTGAAAAGCCAGGCTAAGGCTGTGCAGCTCAGGGTGGTCCGACAGCATTATACCACCCTTCATAACGATGATTGGGAGCCCTATAGGATCATGGATCACTCGTATCAGGACACTGGGGTCTAAGTGTCTCTCTCTTAAGCCCTGCTCCTCCTGAGGAGCCCGCTTGAAGTGCTGAGGTGGTAGTCAATGACGGGTAAGATTTTCAGAGGAGGACAACCTAAGACAGGCACACCTTTGAGTAAGGCGGAGCCCCAAACTGATAGGATGATATTCCATGATGGGTGAGACCCTCCCAGGGGCAACCTAAG
The DNA here is from genome assembly GCF_902686455.1 of Sciurus vulgaris. Lineage (NCBI taxonomy): Eukaryota > Metazoa > Chordata > Mammalia > Rodentia > Sciuridae > Sciurus > Sciurus vulgaris. The sequence goes on along the minus strand of NC_136478.1, from coordinate 70,285,569 downwards.
ACAGACACACCCTCCATATAAAACAAAAAAGGGGGATATGTTGGGACTAATAACATGTTAACTAACTCAGGCTGACTCCTTACTCCCTGGCAGGTGAGCAAGATCAAGGCCTCAAAGGTGGTTTCAGAGTTTAATGACAATATAATGGACCACCGTGAGGGATTGGTTAACAACATTTCTGCAAACGTGATCAGCTTGTGCTTGCCATACAGTACTATGGGACTCTAGCCTGCATGAACCCCTCATGCCTTGCTGTCCTTTAAGCTGGATGGTTCTTGCCTTGCCTCCACCCTACATAGAAGCTGTGTGACTTCCTCAATAAATGAGTTCCTGCAATGACTGGTCTCCCTGATGTGTCTGATTGTCCCATGCCTGGAGGACTGGGTGAGGGCAGTCAGTCAGCCCTACCTATCCTGTTCTGGCCTTGTTAGGGAATGCCCCCTTCCCTTGCCACTGGTCAAGAAGATCAAGGGGTCTTAAGACTCTGACACATAATATTCCATATTATGGGGCACAACTTAAGAAGAGAATAATCACCACTGAGAAGTCCAAATTTGAGAGTCTTTATTAAGCCAACTGGCTGACTGCCTCTCACACAATGCCCAAAAAAATGGCTATTGGGAGAACAGCCCTGATCACAGGGTTGTAGGGTTTCTTACACCAAAAGTCACATCAGTCATAAGTGTCCATTGCTATGATTTGAAATTAAAAACTAACATCATGAGATCATCAACAGAGGGGAAAGTGGGTCAAAATGACCCTTACCTTGGTACAAACTAAAGAATGGTTACTAACATCCACACAATAACAGTTCACATGGTACATTGTTTAGGAGCAATAGGAATCAAAAGAGAGCAATTTTTTATTACATAAGAATTGTCATTTTGTATTGCTAAACATGTCACACTAAGTAACTGATGATAGACAGAGGCAGGGTGTTCCCATGGGAGAAGCTTATTTCCTAAATAACATGGAGTCTCAGAGCAAAATGGAGTCTGTTTAGTCATTTCCCTTATAGTGAGATATATAACATTCTTATGGAGCCAGAATTGTCAGCCCATCACATTCCCCATTGGTTTTATGTACATAATCAAATCATTGATTTATTAGTATAGAGGTGATTGTAGTGGGTGCATAACATCATTAGTTTTAAAGACTGGATTCTATCTCTAACATATTTAGTAAAACAACTTATCATGCATGGCCCAATTGAAAGGCCCAACATAAATAGGATGAGAGGTCCTGCCATCGCAATTATTAGAGTAGTTAACCAGGGGGATCAAAAGCACAGATTTTGGCACCACTTTTCCTCAGTTTTTTTTAGCTTTTCCTAACTTTTTATTTGAGACTTTTTCTAGTCAAAGTTAAACGATCATGAATAACACCTGAGTGGTTAGTATAGAAACAATAAGTCTCCCCTAAGGCCTTATTTTAAAAACAGCAAATTTAACCTTCATTTGTTTTTAAAACTACCTTATCAAGTGAATTAAGAGAATTTTTAAGTGACTTACACAGTTTTTTTTTTAATTTACTTAAGTTCAGATCTATTTGTCTACTTAAGGTTTTTAAATTTTGGTTTCCTGTATTGAGTGTAGTGGTCCCTATAGTTGTGGAGCTGGCTATGCATTTTTCCACTAGGAGGGGAACTAAGACAGGGGCCACTCACTTAGATATTGGTCTCATATGTTCTTTTCCTCCCTCTCCATCATAATAGTACTCCTGGGGAATAATGTGAACATTAACACAGAATTCATTCCATTTGACAATCTCAAAATATTAAAGAGCCAGGCATGGAGTTACTGACATCCAAGCAAGCCATGTATCCCCAGGGGCACAGATGTTTGTCAAATGGATTTGAGATGGTTCTAAGTATTATAGCAGAGATGTATGAATAAGCAAGAGAAAAAACATGATTAACACGTTTTAGACTTATCTTTAGAGGGTGGTTGGGGTCTCTGAGGGCTGTCCATTTTTCTGTTGTCTTGACTAAGATGTGATGAATCCATGTTGTGAGTAAGGTTCCTTACATTATTGCTGGGTGTTAGTCCTTTTGTCTAGAACCCTTTGATGTAGATGTAGTCTCTTAGCTGGAAATGGTGTTGAAAATCAGTGGTCCTTGGGGCTGGTTCTCTCATAAGTTGAATCTGTTGGAGAGACTTAGCAATAGGTTGGAACAGGAGCAGGTCCTTGGTAAGGGTGGAGGAAGGGCTCAGGAAGCATTAACATTTTAATCTCTCTGAGGTCCTTTGTCTCCAACTTTCCGAACTCAAACTGACCTTTATTTTTGAGATTTAATCCAATTACCTATCTATATTGACTATCTTTGAATTTTTTTATTACTTCTCTAATTTTAGGGACTTTTTACTGCTATAAGGCAGAAGGGTGATGACTGCTTTAGCTACTTCAAGCTGAGAAGGGGTAACAAGAGTGGGGCAAGTAGTTTGGAGTCCATTTTGAGAAACTGGGTCTATCTAGGGGTAAAAGTCTGGTTCTATGAAAGAAACAAAAAGACATGAATACTGAAATGAGATTTATGCAAATTAAATACTGTAGCATCTGGACATGTCAATGAATATCATGAAGATGATAGAAATTAATAATCTCTTAGCAGGAGGTGGAAGAGTTGAGATGTTGTTCCCATAACAAGGCATAATGAAGTTTAACAAGGCTTGAGAGGATCAGGCCTTTATTTGTAAATTTTTAACATTGTCAGAGTTATCAGGAAAGTAAGCACAACATTTAGTTAAGTTTCCTAATGTCATCTGAGTTTTGTATTGCATGATCTCTTTGTTTAGTAGAGATCACTTTATTTTTGTTACTTAGGGTAGAGAATCATACTAGCAAACATTAATTAAGTCTACCTGTGTTGGAGGTTAGGAAGATCTGTAGGCTTTAAACTGACTAAAAACTCATAACTCTGGCTGTTTCTCAGTTATCAGGAAGAATATTTTTTGGTCACTTCCAGTTTTACTTATTTTGGGGGTCTAACACAAGTGTACATCTTAAATTACATTAAAATAATTATTGTTTTGTTTTTAAAATGTCCAGGAATAACTGTGGTTTTGTTTTAAATGTATTGCTAGGTTTTTAAAACCAAGCTGGTCAAATTGACCTTGTTCCTATCTGCTGTTAAGAGTCAGCTGAATTCCCAAAGGGGTCACTCATGGGGAACTTGAGAGCAGCTTCTTAGCTCCTTCAGTGCCATTTTCTAGGTAGGGTCTTCTTGATGAGGTGGTTTCCTTTGAAAGCATTAGGGATGTCTCCCTTTACCAAGGACCCTCCTCTGCAGCAGGTGCACTGATTGGCTTTTTACCCTCTGGTGGTCTTATAAATCTCCCTAATCAGGAGGTGCTGTGGCCCAGAGTTGCAAAGCTCCTTGAAGAAGTTCTCTTGTTCCCTGAGTTCAGGCTGACTCTGAGGGAAAGAGCCCAATGCAGGTTTTCTTGGCCCTGTTATTTTAATAACAATCTTTAAGTCTTTTTTTTTTATTTTATTGTAAACAAATGGGATACATGTTGCCTCTCTGTTTGTACATGGCGCAAAGGCATACCATTTGTGTAATCATAAATCCACATACAGTAATGTTGTTTGATTCATTCTGTTATTTTTTCCCCTTCCCCCCACCCCTCACACCCCTCTTTACCCTCTATACAGTACTTCTTCCTCCATACTTGCCCCCCTCCCTAACCCTAACTCTAACCCTAACACTAACCCTTCCCTCCCACCCATTATGTGTCATCCTCCACTTATTAGCGATATCATTCATCCCTTGTCTTTTTGAGATTGGCTTATCTCACTTAGCATGATATTCTCCAATTTCATCCATTTGCCTGCAAATGCCATAATTTTGTCATTCTTTATAGCTGAGTAATATTCCATTGTGTATATATACCACAGTTTCTTTATCCACTCGTCAATTGAAGGGCATCTAGGTTGGTTCCGTAGTCTGGCTATTGTGAATTGAGCAGCTATGAACATTGATGTGGCTGTATGTCTGTAGTATGCTGATTTTAAGTCCTTTGGGTATAGGCCAAGGAGTGGGATAGCTGGGTCAAATGGAGGGTCCATTCCAAGTTTTCTAAGGAATCTCCACACTGCTTTCCAGAGTGGCTGCACTAATTTGCAGCCCCACCAGCAATGTATGAGTGTACCTTTCTCCCCACATCCTCGCCAACACCTGTTGCTTGTATTTTTGATAATCGCCATTCTAATTGGGGTGAGATGGAATCTTAGGGTGGTTTTGATTTGCATTTCTCTTATTACTAGAGGTGTTGAACATTTTTTCATATGTTTATTGATTGCTTGTACATCTTCTTCTGTGAAGTGTCTGTTCATTTCCTTAGCCCATTTGTCAATTGGATTATTTGTATTCTTGGTGTAGAGTTTTTTGAGTTCTTTATAGATTCTGGAGATTAGTGCTCTATCTGAAGTATGATTGGCAAAGATATTCTCCCACTCTGTAGGCTCTCTCTTCACATTACTGATAGTTTCCTTTGCTGAGAGAAAGCTTTTTAGTTTGAATCTATCCCAGTTATTGATTCTTGCTTTTATTTCTTGTGCTATGGGAGTCCTGTTGAGGAAGTCTGGTCCTAGGCCGACATGTTGAAGATCGGGACCTACTTTTTCTTCTATAATCTGCAGAGTCTCTGGTCTGATTCCAAGGTCCTTAATCCATTTTGAGTTGAGTTTTGTGCAGGGTGAGAGATATGGGTTTAGTTTCATTCTGTTGCATATGGATTTCCAATTCTCCCAGCACCATTTGTTGAAGAGGCTATCTTTTCTCCATTGCATATTTTTGGCGCCTTTGTCTAGTATTAGAAAGTTGTATTTATTTGGGTTTGTGTCCGTGTCCTCTATTCTGTACCATTGATCTACCTGTCTATTTTGGTACCAATACCATGCCGTCTTTGTTACTATTGCTTTGTAATAAAGTTGAAGTTCGGGTATTGCGATACCCCCTGCTTCATTCAATCTTTAAGTCTTGATCTTAAACCTCCAGCAAGTCAGTCTCACTAGTTATACAGTAAGATTACTGGACTTTAAATTTAATATTTATGAGTTCCCAGTCATTTACCCATTTTTATTTAATTGGGGTCTATACTTTCTGCCCTATAGGTGATGGCTTATTATGTCAAATTAATTCAGATTGTTCTTGAAGCAGTACCTCTTCAAGAACAGTTAACAGTTACAGAGTTTAGAGGAAAATAAAAAATGGAATTAACAACAGTAAAAACATATTTAATTGTGTAATAGCTATCTCAACTTTTGGCTGAGCTATATATTGTATCCCCTGTTTGAGAGCACAATAATTTTAAAACAAAAAGCAATCTTTTGACTATAATTTAAAATGAGCTGAAGCCTGGCTTATTTTGGAGCTACTGTACCATGTAGTAAGGTGGGAGGCAGAGCATTAGGTAAGATGGGCTCTTCATAAATCTTAGTTCTGAGGCTGATCTTTGTCTTTTTAAAAATATCATTTTATAAAGTTTACATATATTGTTTCCTAAGTCTATGTGAATGTTAGTTAACACAATATGATATTACATCTAAAACATGAACCAAAGAAATCTGAGATAGATTTTATCTTTCCTTTTGTGTGGTAAATTGGCAAAATGTTTTCCTGTTTCATGATATTAACCTTTAAACAGATCCAGCTCTCATTATCTTTTAGAAATACATTTACATTTTTCTCCCAGTGTAGAAGGTAACATAAGGTTCAGGTCCAATGACAGAACATTAAATGATATAAATAAATCCCCAATAATATTTCTTATTCTGGTAAGTTTAAAATTACCATTACAACTTTAGGTTGGAGAACAGCAGCTCGATAAGATTTTCTTTTAAACATTTTAAATATTTGTATACCTGGAAGATATGAACACATCTATTATATGTATAAGAGTAATAGAATTATAATTACATTGATGTTTTTATATTAACCATGTTCAACTTTTAAAGAGAATTTAGTCTTTGTAATGTAGTAAAGTACTCTAAAATAGCAATTGCTGTTTAATCAGAATTGTACAAACCCCCAATTTTTAAGACTAGTGGTTCTAGTGAATAAAAGTCAACAGTCACAATGTTAAGGGTAAACTAATACTCTAAGAATTATTGGTCATTTTGGCATATAGACAACTTTGTTTTATATTAGTACATGCATATTTGACCTTAGGGAAAAATTCTTGAATAATTTTGACTGTTTTGTTACTTATATATACACACAAACCTTTCAAAATTTACCCTTAATTTACACTTTTTAAATCTCTTAATTAGACCCTCTTGCTGTTTACTTAGCTGTCTTACAGCTTTATTTTATCACACAAAGATTTTTTTTTACCTAGAAACATTTTTTACTAAATATATTTTTATACCTAGAATGTTTTAATTTTTAATCTGTTGATTCCCTTTTTTATAGTCTGAAGCAACCCTTGTAAATTTCTGAATTCAGATAAATTACTCTATTTTAACAAGATGAAATACTTTATGTTATTTATAGAACTTTATTTGAAACTTTTGGTCACTTTACATAGAATTATACCTGTTGAGACTTAGTAACATTGTTTTCAGTGATGATTTGAAGTAATTTTGAATCCTCTTGTTTTTTTACCAATTTATGAAAACACCAAAAATGCTTTAAGTATGTTACTTATGGAATTTAAGGAGTTAAGAGTACTTGATGTTATATTTAACAATTAGTATTTTAATTTTTGAAACCAATCAGATGTCTCTTACAAACACATCCATGATCAATCATTATATGTTAAATCTAATTTAGTTATTTTTAAAAAACCAAGATATCAGAAAAGTGTATTGGGCCATATCAGTCATTTTTTTCCTGTTGAAGAAAAATCTAGAAACAATGGATATTACACATTTTATAAAATTAACATTTTATTTTTTTACCACCTAGAAACAAAACTGTGTTAGTAACTTGAAAGTCATATTTTTTTTTACCCAATTTAAAACCTTTTAAATCATAAGAATCAAAGTATTTGGATCCATTTTTTAAAAAATTTTAATTTAGGAGCTCACATGTCAATTTTGGTACCAAATATATGTAGACATGGCAATGCACCAGTGTATATATACATAAAATAAGTAGATGGACAGAGGCCATATAACTTATTTTTTAAAACTCATTAGATTGAGAGCTACTTGTAAATTGGGCTCTGAATGAAACAGTGTTAGGAAAGCCTTATAGTTGGATAATATAGATCTGATCAAAAGTTAACCTAGGTGCATAAGATCAAAATTATGAACTCAAAACAATTGAATTTTAAAAGCCTTTTTTGCCTCCATCCTGATGTGATCCCCCAGGGGTGCAGAAACAGGTGACTCTCAGAGAATTTAGTTCAGTCCTTGGTCAGGGCTCCACACATCATGCAGCCTTGGGCTGAGGAACTTCTGTCAGAGGCCTTCCCCTAAGAGAAATGCTGTGGCCTCTCCCCTCCACAGGAGTTTCCAGGTCAGTGGTGAGTGGTGGTTACCCACCAGGCAGTGAGGATCTCACTGGGTCCTCCAAACATTATGGGATGCAACTTAAGAACAGACCAATCACCACTGAGAAGTTCAAATTTGAGAGTCTTTATTAAGCTGGCTGGCTGACTGTTCTCCCAGTAGCCATTTTTATGGGCATTGTGTGAGACAGCCAGCTGGCTGGCTTAATAAAGATTCTCAAATTTGGACTTCTCAGTGGTGATCTCTCTGTTCTTAAGTTGTGCCCTCTAACATTTCATAGGTCTCTGTATTTCTTGTACCACTCTGAGAATTTTCCCTATGTCATTCCACATTCTTAGTGCACTTTCTTCCTCTTCCTATTTCCTTGGACATCAATTTTTTCTTCTTCTCCACCCCATGTCTCCTCTGTGTCCTATTTTCCATGGGGTACTTTTCTTTCTTCTTTCATTTCCATCCTCGTTTTGCTTGTCTGATTTCTCTGTCCTTTTGTACTATGCTGAAGTGGCACAAAGTCAACCAAAATTAAAGCTACATTTTCATAAGTTAACAAAAAGTAACTCAAAGTAAATATAACATAATTTAGCAAACTCAAACTTGTACTATAAATTAAATTAAAAAGGCAATGATTCAAAATGTGAAACCTTATTAGAGAAATACAAAATCCTGGTATTGTCTTCTCCTTGTTCTTTGCTCCCTCCAAAAGAGCTTCGTGTGCACCTCCCCAAGTCCTCCACATTCCACTCTCTCCTTTCCTGGGTCTTAGAGTACTATCGTGTGTGTGTGTGTGTTTGTGTGTGTGTGTGTGTGTGTGTGTGTGTGTGTGTGTGAGAGAGAGAGAGAGAGAGAGAGAGAGAGAGAGAGAGAGAGAGAGAGAGAGAGAGAGAGAGACCACTCTCATGCAGGCAAAAAATATATCCCAAAGGCATACCACCAATGACCAACTGCCTCCAGCAACACCTTCTCTGCCTTCAGATACCACTTAGTTAATCATTTCAGAGGATCAACCCACTGATTCACCACTTAGTTAATCAGGGAGTTAATCCAGTGATTTAGTTAATGTGTCCTAACCCAATCATTACCCCTCTATGGCTTTCATGTCTCACACATGAGCTTTAGGTGGACACCTCACATCTAAACAATAACAGTGACCTTCTTGCTGTGTTCTCATACCTCAAGAGGGATAAATCTTCAGTGTCTCTGGTTTAAGAGCAGCAATTTCATCATGTCAGCCCCAACATATGATCTTGGTTAACATATGCTACCTTCTGTGCACCCATCTCAAATACCACTGTATGAATATATAGTGACAAGTACATGCAGGCCTTAAAAGGCAGAATAATTAATTATATTTATTCATTTATTAAAGTTTTAGATTTTGTGAAAACCAAGGTCAAGGTTTTGGCCCATTGATTCCTGAGTGTTCTTTTCCACTGTTGTTAAGGCAGCCACAATTTTATATGGGTACATTATTTTTATGATTGCACTATGTATAGAATTTTCTGAAGATAGATTTAAAAAATTCCAATAGACCTAATAATTGTAACTCTTTGGGCACAGTGTAATGTTTCAATACATATATCAGAATGGTAGGTATATCTATCACATAACCCACTGATCATTTCTTTGTGTTGGAAACATTGAAAATACTCCCCAATAGCTAACATGAATTACTCAACTAAAGGATGTCAGATGTAATTACTCTACTGGGCTATTGAATACTAGAAGTATATATATACATACATATATGTGTGTGTGTGTGTGTGTGTGTGTGTGTGTGTGTGTGTGTACACATAATTTCTTTTTTATAGTGGGGATTGAACCAGGAGCACCTAACTACTGAGTCACATTCTATTCTTATTTTCAAATTCTTTTTTATTGAGACAAGTTCTCACTAAATTGCTGAGGATGCTTTGAACTCATGACCCTCCTGCTGAGCCCCCCAAGTCACTAGGTAGAAGCTGTCTTTTACAACTGCAGAGCTGTACCTGTTACCCTTTATCTCTCCACCTGTCCTCCACTTCTTGCCTCACATAATCACACATTAACTCTTACAGTTTAAAGGTCCACATATGAGAGCATGCACTATTCTTCTTTTTGTATCTACATTTTCCATTAATGCCCTCCAATTTCTCTGTTGCCAAAAATGACAAATTTTGCAAACTCATAATGGCTTAATAATATACAAATGAGGGTACATAGTCTCCTTTTCTTTATCTAGACATCTGACCATAAACACTACAGCATTCCCTGCTCTCCTCTATGTTCTCTCCTTTCTGTGTCCATGGATGAAGGAAAGAGTCTCCACAGACACTGCCAATTCTCTTTGGACATGCCAGTTAGGAGCTAGAAGTTGTTATGCTAATGTTAATGGTGGAAAAGTTTTCTGATGATCTCAGCTTCCCCAGCTGCACTGTCATTGCCATGACAGGTGAAATGATCATTGCAGCTCTGCAGGGAGGTGAAGTCACAGAATCACAAAGCCATATCTTGTGGTATGGAAGTCTCCACCCACACAGCACTGCCTGTCATGTCCACTGGACTGTGTTCACCAGTCAGCAGGATGGAGGAAGGTCAGGATGCTACATATGATTCTGATAGAATGTGTGAGGGAAGGAGGCGTGTGAGAGTTTAGGTAAGTGGTTGTGTCAGATAAAGGGGCTCTTAGAGTTTGGACATGCTTCAGTGGCAAGGTCAATCAGGAGGAGTGAACACTCCTGAGAACTGGGCTGAGCTATTGTAGGGAGTTGAGAGTAGCAGGCCCCTCAGCAATGCCTGATGCCCCCAATGGATATTAGTGTCCTCATCAAAGATAAAGCCTTTTGTTTTTAATCCTCATGACACTGAAACCTGAGTGAAACATGCTTAAGGAATGCAATTCTGAAGTCAGTCTGCTGTTCAACTTGCTTTACCTCAGTCATAGATACAATTTTGAGAGTAACTAGAAGTGTACTTACACAACCTTCATGCTTATTATATGCACTAGGATGAGCCTGCAGGAACTGTCCGGTCCTGTGCAGTTCCTGTGCACTGAATTTTGCTGGCTGTAATAGAAATGTTTTCTCAACTCTGCTGTAGGAGGTGCTGAATGGACAGTAACTGCAACTGAACTGGGTACCTGAGGGAATGTTGGTGATGGTGAGTTTATTTTCATTCCGGAGGTTCAGGAGACAGCATTGAAGGAACAGGTGACATACAATAACTAGTGTCAGATGGCAGTTGTTAGACTTTGTGATTCTTGATATGAATTTTCTTGCTTTGTGAAATTCTAATATCACATTATCACCTCCTCAAGAAGATAAGTACATAAACTTGTAGAGGTGTCAATTAAATGATTGACACTTTGTGCAATGTAATAATAGATCAAAACATCCCAGTTTACCAAATAAATGCGATCTGTCTTTAGAAATTAAATATATACCCCAAGTCTAGTCTTTTTACATGCAAAATATATGTGAGCTCATGCCTTACAAATTTCCCATAATTGTCTTGCATCTGTATTTCTCCATATCTCACTATAAGAGCAGTTGTTCATTGAAAATATACAATAATTAATGTCTATAAAAAGAAAACCTGAGAAGCTGAATTTCTACCCTACTAAGTCATGTACTAGTGTTTCATGTGTTGCAATTAAGTGTGTGCTGTTAGAAGCTTAATATACCCTTTGGTAGGGAATCTTCTTTTTTTATGTAATAAAAAAGTAGTCTCTCTAGTCAAATCTGATGTGGGTATAATCTCATCTTGATTCAAGCCACCCTAATCCTGGTGCAGATTCCTCTAAATTAATACTACAGTCAGTTCATCTGACTTTTATCTTGATCCCTTAAAATCTGTTCATAACTGATATTGGCTGGTGGAATTATTACTTCTTCATGAGTGCAAACTAGTTAAAAATGATAAATTTACTTATGTCTGATGCAAAATATAATGACATGTTTTAAAGCAGCAATTAAATATATACCTGGAAAAGTGGAAGGGCTCAGCTAACTCCCCTTGAGAGTAGGACAATATGGGTCATAATGCACTATTTGAAATCAGGACATTAAAGAACAAGAACCTGAATTAATTACTGAGAAAATGGAAATGATAAAAAGTAAGATAATCTCTCTCAACTCAGATTTTCATAATTTTGAGAAAAGTAGTGGTGGCCTCACAGAATGTAAAAATTCTAAAGAATAAATAGGTTACATATGTCTGCTCCTGGAATAGCTTTAATGCATTTCTACATAATTTAAATGACAAATATTCTATTGTAGGAATCCTGTTAATAACAGAAACTTCTTTAAGTAAATATTCCTACTGGGAAATAAGAGTGAGCATTAGCACTGGATGTTAGTTCACATTTTTGCTGTTGCCCACTCCTCTTGTCCTCATGCAGGATCCTCTGCCTCTGAAGAGAAGTATCAGTCTGCAGGAATAATCATTATGTGGCAGAATGTCCTCTGGGAATTGGACAAAGGGTACGATCTTCTTAACCCAGACTGTGGCTGGTATTCTGGGGAATTTCTGTCTCCTTTCCTTCTACATCTGTCTTTACTTTTCTGGGTGTAGGTTGAGATGCACAGAATTGATTATTAAGCACCTGATTGTAGCCAACTCCCTATTCCTTCTCTTCAGGGCAGTCCCACAGACCATGGCAGCTCTTGGGTTTAGACATTTCATCAGTGATCTTGGATGCAAACTTCTTTTCTATGTTCACAGGGTGGCCAGGGATATGTCCTCAGCAGCATGTGCCACTTGAGTGTCTTCCAGGCCATCACCATCAGCCCCAGGAACTCCAGGTGGGCAGAGCTCAAAGCAAAAGCTCTCAGGTACACTGGCACCTGTGTATTCCTGTGCTGGATCCTCCACCTGCTGGTAAATATCATTGTTCCTTTATGTGCAACTGCAATTAGTGTTGACATTAACATCACAAAGAGAAGTGATATTGAATACTGTTCTGGTGGTAATGATGAGATAAATGATTATGTAATAAATGCAATAATTGCAGCATTACTGTCTTTCCCTGATGTGCCGTGTTTGTGGATCATGCCCTGGGCCAGTGGCTCCATGGTTTTTATCCTGTACAAGCACAAGCAGAGGTTCCAACACCTCCATGGCAAGAGTCCCTCCCCCAAATCCTCCCCTGAGTCCAGAGCTACTAAAACTGTCCTTCTTCTGGTGTTCACCTTTGTGTCTCTGTACACGCTCTCCTTCACCATGCACATTTGGTGAGCTGTTTCTGGTAACCCCAGTCAGCTCTTGGTGCACCTCTCTGCCTTAACCAATGCATGTTTTCCTGCTCTCAGCCCCTTTATTTTCATGAGCAGAGATGCCAATGTGTCTAGGCTCTGTTGGAGTAGAACCTCCACAAGTGTCCTCAAAATCATGTGACATGTACACACCTGCCCAATGTCCTGCTGTTAATGTATTCATCTCCCTAAACCATCAATTAAGACAAATTCAGAATCTGAAAAATTACACACATATGTAACCTTATGAATAGTTATTCTATGTGTGTGCATGTGTGTCTCTGTGTCCATGTTTCAAAATACACTGATTGTCAACAAGCTAGAGTGTTGGAAAATTGCACGTTTCTACATGAAAAATAATATGAAATAATGAACTCTTATATTGTTTTACCTTTTGTGTAAAACACAAATCAATGTGTTTTTGATGAATGTTTTACATTTCTTAAATTATCTAAATATATAGACAAATATTTGTTCTCAGTAGAAAAGCTTTTGTCTGTTTTCTTAAGTAAATAATGGAATCACCTAGAACTAAATTCATCAACTTATTGTTTACCTTCATGACACCTGCTTTATTTTCCTTTATCTTAATATCTTCTTTAATAAACCAAATGGAATCCTACATTTCAGTCTTTTTCTGTGAAAGTGTTGCAGTTATTACATTTTAATTTCTAACCTAAAAATGGCAGCTTATTTTAAAATGCTGATCAGAGTTTCAAGCAAATGAATATTTATGGATAATATAACAGTGGACTACTTTCCTGCCCTCTACTTTAAACAAGTTCAGACTTGGATAAAATTACTTAAAGGTCCATGCACAGGTCATTGCTGCAGAGTGTGATGGAATTTTAAAAACGGGACACACTCTGTAGAGTCTTTCTGGAAGAAATCAGGACATGTTCTGCTCACAGATTTTTCCTCAGGAGTGTTCTTTCTGGTCACCCTCTTCTAAGGTGAGCACTATTCAGACATCTATCAGCAGAGAGCATTGAAACCTCTTGTTTACTTTATGCAACTTTTATACACCAGGAAATATTTTGGTTGGATTTAAATGTTCTAGGTTGTTTTAAATTCATGTGTAGTTTACATATAATTGTTTTACAGCACTGAATTCCATTGTTTATGTCAGCTTCATTGATGTAACTCTCCACTACAGATGCACATGTGAGTGTTAAGGAAGAGTGCTTGGTGTGTAAATTATGGAGAGTCTTTTGGTGACACACAGAAGAACCCATGCACATATGCATAGTTGTGGAAGTGGTGTGGATATGTTTAGATCTCTTCAGCATTAGGCGACACTGTAAAGTATGATTGTAAATGGTTTGTATGAATGCCACTCAGTTCCAATGTGCACTTCCCAATGTGTGGACTACAAGTAGCTGATGGAGCACCTGTGGAGCTTTCATGCTCCTTCCTCATTGATGCTAAGGGCTGGACTCCATTCCCAGTAGGAAATTGATATCTCCTTTTGTCCATTTTCATCTGTCACAACAGGAATATTAGCAGTATGACAGCTCATGAACTCATGGTGAGAATTTGTCCCAAATGTAAGACTGTGGAAGATGGAAAGGAGCCTGGCTCTGATGTCTAAGGCAAAATATATTAAGGGTCAACCTTGGGGTCAGCCTGTGGGGCAGTGGTACCACCTTGCCTACTATGCTTTAAGCCCTGAGTTAAATCCCCAGTGTCATGAAAATAAGGGTAAACTTGACAGTAACACAAAGAAAAAAGAAAACAATTTATTGCAAACAGACACATTAAGTAAGGACACCAAAAGCAAAGATTCTAAAGTTCCAAACATATAACAGTTCAGTAGGAAACGTGGACAAGGTCCTTGTCCTGGGGCTTCTTATTTGAGACTGCCATTTTTCCTCTTGCTACTTTGGGTTTTCTTCTCAGGCAAGATAACCTTGACAATTCCTGACTTCTGCTTGAGAAGCTGCCCTTGAAATCATCAGCAATACCCTTCCCCTATCCCACCACATCCTTAGGCACAAGGATCTCATCAATAGAAAAGTTCTCACTTATGTGTTCTTTGTCACAGAAGAGGTTCAAGAACAACCTCTGGTATGGAGAACAAAATGGGGGCTTTTTGTTGCATCTAGGTGTTCTTCCCTGCCTCCAAAACAGGAACTCTTGCTACAGTAATGGGAATATGGGCTGCCATACCCTGCCCTGTCCCTAATGCAACTAGGCAGAGCCTGTTACCTCCCTTTGGGATGGATACTAAACTCAGCTCTATGAATGCAATCAGATGAATGGATAACAAAATTGTAAATATAAACAATAGAATATTATTGGGCCTTAAGAAGAATTAAATTATGTCATTTGCAGGTAAATGGATGGAATTGGAGAATATCATGGTAAGTCAAAGAAACCAATGCCGAAAAACCAAAGGCTGAATGGTTTCTCTGATAAGTGGATGATGTTACCTAATGGGAGTGGGAGGTTGGGGTGTAAGAGAAGAATGAAGGAACCTTGGATTATGTAGAGGAAAATGAGAGAGTGGAGGGGGCAAGGGCATGAAAGGGGTGAAAAGAGACAGACATCATTACCCTATGTACATATATGATTACAGAATGCTGTGAATCTACATAGTATACAACCATAGAAACAAAATGTTGTACCCCATTTTTGTACAATGAATCAAAATGCAGTCTGCAAAAATAAAAAAAAGTAAATAGAAATTTAAAAATAAAGAAACCCCTATGGTTGGCCCTGGACTCAT
The DNA here is from genome assembly GCF_902686455.1 of Sciurus vulgaris. Taxonomy (NCBI): domain Eukaryota; kingdom Metazoa; phylum Chordata; class Mammalia; order Rodentia; family Sciuridae; genus Sciurus; species Sciurus vulgaris. The sequence goes on along the minus strand of NC_136478.1, from coordinate 70,270,155 downwards.
CTTACATTCAACACAAACACTTAATTGAAACACCACTGGCTTTTCTACCATGACTGAATTCACAGTGGTGACAATGGTGAATATATTTCCTACAACTGGCTGTGATCCTCACTGGAAGTCTGGACTGAGAGCACTTAGACTAGTCTTACCTTTGGAGCTTCCATGTGCTTGTCAGTCATGTGGTGTCCACAGCCTTCCCTAAGACATTTCAGTTCTGCAGGTTTGCATTGAAACCAATAAATTAATTCCTTTAAGAACTTTCTGGTGATGGCAATGTTCCTCCCTCTGCATTCAACATGACCAACACTAAGCTAACATGACTTACAGAAAGCAGGTACTGCCCACGTTTCCTCACCACCGGATACATTTTATCATCCCAAATTCTATGTCCATTTGTTCCCAGGGAAGAATGCTAATAATCTTTTTGAAAGACCACAGTTTTTGCTGCTTTCTAGTTTATGAAATGTGGTAAAGGCAGTTTTGTAAGAAAGTCTGCTTTTGGAAATCACTGTGTTTATGTACATTAATGCAAGTGAACCTGTACTGCATGATCAGAAGTGTGTTTTGGTGCCATTGGCTGGAACCTCAATTATGTTCTGAGTTAATCTTCACAATATACAGAGAGGTGGGTACTAAGTGTCCCATAATTCACAGAATAATTTAGATGATACCCTGTAAATTTGTATCTCCTCTCTTCCTTATCATTGTTTTAAGGCATTGGTATAAAATAAGGTGAATGACATGGATATGAAGATACAGAAAGGAAGGTTGGTGAAGTGGATTAAGCGAATCACTTAAAATTTATTTTCTTATGTTTTGTTGGCAGGATATTTGTACATTAAATTTTGAGGAACAGTGTGATATTAGGATTTGTGTTTATATTGGATAGTGATCAATTCAGACTAATTAGCATATCTATGTTCTTCAAGTTTCATCATCTGTTTATGATGAGTACCTTGAATTTCCACATTTCTTATTATTTTGAGATTTATGATGCATTTTGTTTACTGTATTTACCCTTTTTTCTCTAGAACAAGAGAACTGATTCCTCCTCAAGCAATTAACACACCGTTCCCACAGATTATACCACTTCTCTCCAGTATCCAGTATCTACTATTTTGCACTTAACTTTCAAGAGATCTATTTGTTTACACTCCACCTGAGTGATATTGTGTGGTGCTTGTTAATCTGTGTTGTTTCCCTTAAAATGATGTTCTCCAGTTCCTACCTGTGGATTTATTCCAATCAAAAGACTTCACCATTCCTTTTATGGCAGAACAGTCTTTCATTTTCATTCACTTGTATATAAAAATTTAAATTGATTCAAAATCCTGGCTGTACTGAATTGTGCTGCAAATAATCTTGGAATACAGATGCCTTGGGACACACTGAGTTCATTTCTTTCAGCTTATTTTCACCATTGGGCTGGCTGGATCCCATGGAAACTGTAGTTTCAGCTTTAGAGAAACTTTCCTATTGCTCCCCTCAATGGCTGTACTTATTGCCCTCCACACCAAGAGAGCACCAGGGTACATTTCCCCAGTACTTGTGATGTTCTATGGTAGATCACAGCCATTCTATAGGGTGCAAGGTGGTATCTCAATATGGCACAGATAATCTTTTCCTAAGAACTAAACATATTGACTATTTTTCATACGTTTACTTGCCATTGGTATGTAGTCTAAGCAGAAATAACTGGTAAATCACAAAGCCATTTTATCATTAGGTTATTCACTGTTTTCCTCTTGTGTTTTGTTGATTACTTTTTTAGTGGAATTCATTTTGACATAATCATACATGCATTAGTTCCTCTTTAAAGGTCTGCTCTAACTCATACCCAGCCCTCTAATGTCATTTTTGATGAACAAATAGTACTTTTTAAAAATCTTGTTTTTGAAATTCGTTATACATGACAATATAAAGCATTTTGACATATTGTACACAATTGCACATAATTTTCCATTCCTCTGGTTTTACAGGCTGCTGAATCACGCCAGTAGTGTAATCATACATGTATATAAGGTAACAATGTCTGTCTTATTCTTACAAACTTTCCCATTCCCACTGCTCAAACCATCCCCTCACTCCCCTCTGCATAAGCCAAGTTCCTTCATTCTTCCCGACTCACCCCCATTATGGATCAGCATCCACTTATCAGTGAAAGCATTTGTTCTTTGGGATTTTGGGATTGGCTTATTTCGCTTAGCATGTCATTCTCTAGTTCCATCCATTTTTCTTCATATACCCTAATTTCACTCTTTTTTTGTGATTGAGTTATACTCCATTGTGTATACATATACAGTTTCTTTATCCATTCATCCATTGAAAAGCATCTACATTGGTTTTACAATCTAACTATTGTAAATTGAACTGCTATTAACATTGTTGTGGCTGCATCACTATGGTACATTGATTTTAATTCCTTTGGGTATAAACTGAGAAGTAGCATAGATGGGTCAAATGGTGTTTCCATCCCAAGTTTTCTGAGGAATATCCGTACTGCTTTCCAGAGTGGTTACACCAATCTGCAGTCCCACCAGCAATGTATGAGTGTACATTTTCCCACACATGCTCACCAACATTTATTGTTGTTTGTATTCTTGATAATTGCCATTTCGACGAGTGAGATGGAATCTTAGAGTGGTTTTAATTTGCATTTCTGTAATTGCAAGATTTAATAAACATTTTTCCATGTTTTTGTTGATTGTATTTCTTCTTCTGTGAAGTATCTGTTCATTTTCTTAGCCCATTTATTGAGCTGGTAATTTGTTTTTTGTTGTTAAGTTTTTGAGTTCTTCATGTATTCTGGACAGTAGTGCTTTATGTGAGGTGTGTGTGGTAAAGATTTCTCCCATTCTGTAGGCTCTCTCTTTGCATTATTATTTCCTTTGCGGAGATGGAGCTTTTAAATTGGAACCCATCCCTTTTAGTTTTACTTCTTGAGCTTAAGGAGTTGTGTTAAGAAAGTCAGAGTGACACTCTGCAGTGGGAAGAACCACACGGAAGTGGTGGGGTGTTTGATTTCCATCACCCCTAGGGAGAAAGGATTGGGGTCCTGCTGATCTTCCAGTTCCCCTCATCCAATGTCTTATTGCTCATTGTCTGGCACCTACCATTTGCCTGCCTTTTGACTGTCCATCACCTGCCTTTCACCTTCTCATCACCATCACCTGAGGTCCACCTGCCAGTCATCCAACAGTAACCAGCAGACTGACTGCAGACCACCAGTGGAGCACCAGCTGCCTGCTGTTGTCTGGAAGTCCACTGTCACAGTACTTGCAGGTTTGGTCACATGTGGCTGCCACCATTTTGAAATAGCCAGGACCTGTAAAGCCCCTGGCTGGACTGACTGAGACCCATCTCCAGAACTCCTCACCTGACTGACTACTCCCTGCCTCTGGGGCCCTCAGACTGACTGACTGCTCTCCACCACCAGGACCAACAGAATGATGGACAGTGCAGTACCATGAGGACCCCCAGACTGACTGCACCCCACTCCAGTATCCTGCAACCTAACTGACCACACTCCACATTCAAGGCCCTGTCTGAACAACCACATCCTGCCTCCAGGATCTCCAGCCAACTATGTCCACACCCTGCACTGCAGTTCCCCATTTGCCAACACATTTGGAAGCCAGTGTGGTCATCTTAGATAATCATGGAAGCCATAAATTCCATCTTGAAGTAGGGCAAATATCATGCTGAGTTGCCTGGTGGAGACTGGAAGCTCATTGTCAGGTACCTCTCATACATCAGGCTACTGAAGACTGGGAAGTTTGAATACTATATGACTGTTATAATGTAGATATTTTTTCTCTTTATTGAAAAATTTTAAGTTTTTCTTTTTTTACTTGCTCTATTTTCCTTTTGTTTACCTGTTCCCTCAGATTCTCTTTCTCCCTTTTCACATGCTAAGAAAAAGCTACTTTTTTAATTTAATAATGTATTTTTTTTATTGTAAACAAATGGGATACATATTGTTTCTCTGTTTGTACATGGCGTAAAGGCATACCATTTGTGTAATAATAAATTTACATACAGTAATGTTGTTTGATTCATTCTGTTATTTTTTCCCTTCCCCCCACCCCTCCCACCCCTCTTTTCCCTCTATACAGTCCTTCCTTCCTCCATACTTTCCCCCCTCCCTAACCCTAACTCTAACCCTAACACTAACCCTCCCCTCCCCCCATTATATGTCATCATCCACTTATTAGTGATATCATTCGTCCTTTGGCTTTTTGAGATTGGCTTATCTCACTTAGCATGATACTCTCCAATTTCATCCATTTGCCTGCAAATGCCATAATTTTGTCATTCTTTATGGCTGAGTAATATTCCATTGTATATATATATACCACAGTTTCTTTATCCATTCATCAATTGAAGGACATCTAGGTGGGTTCCACAGTCTGGCTATTGTGAATTGAGCAGCTATGAACATTGATGTGGCTGTATCTCTATAGTATGGTGATTTTAAGTCCTTTGGGTATAGGCCAAGGAGTGGGATAGCTGGGTCAAATGGTGGTTCCATTCCAAGTTTTCTAAGGAATCTCCACACTGCTTTCCAGAGTGGCTGCACTAATTTGCAGCCCCACCAGCAATGTATGAGTGTACCTTTCTCCCCGCATCCTCGCCAACACCTGTTGTTGATTGTATTTTTGATAATTGCCATTCTAATTGGGGTGAGATGGAATCTTAGGGTGGTTTTGATTTTCATTTCTCTTATTACTAGAGATGGTGAACATTTTTCCATACGTTTGTTGATTGCTTGTAGATCTTCTTCTGTGAAGTGTCTATTCATTTCCTTAGCCCATTTGTCAACTGGATTATTTGTATTATTAGAGTAGAGTTTTTTGAGTTCTTTATAGATTCTGGAGATTAGTGCTCTATCTGAAGTATGATTTGCAAAGATATTCTCCCACTCTGTAGGCTCTTTCTTCACATTGCTGCTAGTTTCCTTTGCTGAGAGAAGGCTTTTTAGTTTGAATCTATCCCAGTTATTGATTCTTGCTTTTATTTCTTGTGCTATGGGAGTCCTGTTAAGGAAGTCTGGTCCTAAGCCGACATGTTGAAGATCTGGACCTACTTTTTCTTCTATAATCTGCAGGGTCTCTGGTCTGATTCCGAGGTCCTTAATCCATTTTGAGTTTAGTTTCATGCATGGTGAGAGATATGGGTTTAGTTTCATTCTGTTGCATATGGATTTCCAATTCTCCCAGCACCATTTGTTGAAGAGGCTATCTTTTCTCCATTGCATATTTTTGGCCCCTTTGTCTAGTATGAGAAAATTGTATTTATTTGGGTTTGTGTCTGTGTCCTCTATTCTGTGCCATTGATCTACCTGTCTATTTTGGTACCAATACCATGCCGTTTTTGTTACTATTGCTTTGTAGTAGAGTTGAAGATCTGGTATTGTGATACCCCTGTTTTGCTCTTTCTGCTAAGGATTACTTTAACTATTCTTGGTTTCTTATTCTTCCAGATGAATTTCATAATTGCTTGCTCTATTTCTGTAAGGTACGTCATTGGGATTTTAATTGGAATTGCATTGAATTTGTATAGCACTTTAGGTAGTATGGCCATTTTGACAATATTAAATCTGCCTATCCAAGAACATGGAAGATCTTTCCATCTTCTAAGGTGTTCTTTAATTTCTTTCTTTAGTGTTCTGTAGTTCTCATTGTAGAGGTCTTTCACCTCTTTTGTGAGATTGATTCCCAAGTATTTTATTTTTTTCAAGGCTATTGTGAATGGGATAGTTTTCCTAATTTCTCTTTCTGAAGATTCATCACTTATGTATAAAAATGCGTTGGATTTATGGGCATTGATCTTGTAACCTGCTACTTTACTGAATTCACTTATGAGTTGTAAGAGTTTTCTGGTGGAATTTCCAGGTTCCTCTAAATATATAATCATGTCATGAGTGAACAGGGATAGTTTGAGTTCTTCTTTTCCAATTCGTATCCCTTTAATTTCTTTGGTTTGTCTAATTGCTCTGGCTAGAGTCTCAAGAACGATGTTGAATAGAAGTAGTGAAAGAGGGCATCCCTCCCTTGTTCCAGTTTTTAGGGAGAATGCTTTCAGTTTTTCACCATTTAGAATGATATTAGCCATGGGCTTAACATAGATGGCCTTTACAATGTTAAGGAATGTTCCCACTATCCCTATTTTTTCTAGTGTTTTGAGCATGAAGGGGTGCTGTATTTTATCAAATGCTTTTTCTGCATCTATTGAAATAATCATGTGATTCTTGACTTTAAGTCTATTGATATGGTGAATGACATTTATTGATTTCCGGATGTTGAACCAACCTTGCATCCCTGGGATGAAACCCACTTGATCATGGTGCACTATCTTTTTAATACGTTTTTGTATGCGATTTGCTAAAATTTTGTTGAGAAGTTTTGCGTCGATGTTCATTAAGGATATTGGTCTGAAATTTTTTTTCCTTGGTGAGTCTCTGTCTGGTTTAGGTATCAGTGTGATATTGGCTTCATAGAATGAGTTTGGGAGGGTTCTCTTCTCTTCTATTTTGTGGAATACATTGAGAAGTATTGGAATGAGCTCTTCTTTAAAGGTTTTGTAGAACTCGGCTGAGAACCCATCTGGTCCCGGACTTTTCTTTGTTGGTAGGCTTTTGATGACTTCTTCTATTTCAGTACTTGAAATTGTTCTATTTAAATTGTGTATGTCCTCCTCATTCAGTTTAGGCGATTTGTATGTCTCTAGAAACCTGTTGATGTCTTTGAAATTTTCTATTTTGTTGGAGTATAGATTTTCAAAATAGCTTCTAATTATGTTTTGTATTTCAATTCTGTCTGTTGTGATATTTTCTTGTTCATTCCAAATTTCAGTTATTTGGGTTTTTTCTCGTTTTCTCTTTGTTAGTGTGGCTAAAGGTTTATCAATTTTGTTTATTTTTTCAAAGAATCAACTATTTATTTTGTCAATTTTTTGTATTGTTTTTTTGTTTCAATTTAATTGATTTCAGCTCTGAGTTTAACTATTTCCTGTCTTCTACCACTTTTGGTGCTGGTCTGTTCTTCTTTTTCTAGGGCTTTGAGCTGTAGTGTTAGGTCGTTTATTTGTTGAGTTTTACTTCTTTTATTAAATGCGCTCCATGAAATAAATTTCCCTCTAAGTACTGCTTTCATAGTGTCCCAGAGATTTTGATATGATGTTTCTTTGTTCTCATTTACCTCTAAGAATTTTTTAATTTCCTTCCTAATATCTTCTGTTATCCATTCATCATATAATAGCATATTGTTTAATCTCCAGATGTTGGAATAGTTTCTGTTTTACTCTTTCATTTATTTCTAACTTCAATCCATTATGATCTGATGGAATACAAGGTAGTGTCTCTATCTTCTTGTATTTGCTAACATTAGCTTTGTGGCATAATATATGGTCTATTTTAGAGAAGGATCCATGTGCTGCTGAGAAGAAAGTGTATTCACTCTTGGTTGGATGGTATATTCTATAAATGTCCGTTAACTCTAAATTATTGATTGTGTTGTTGAGATCTATGGTTTCTTTGTCCAAATTTTTTCTGGAAGATCTGTCCAGTGGTGAGAGAGGCATGTTAAAATCACCTAGTATTATTGTGTTATGGTCTATTTGGTTTCTGAAATTGAGAAGGATTTGTTTGACATACATGGATGAGCCACTATTTGGGGCATAGATGTTTATGATTGTTATGTCTTGCTGACTTATGCTTCCCTTAAGCAATATGAAATGACCTTCTTTATCCCTTCTGACTAACTTTGGCTTGAAGTCCACATTATCTGAAATGAGGATGGATACTCCAGCTTTTTTGCTGAGTCCATGTGTATGGTATTTTTTTCCCCATCCTTTCACCTTTAGTCTATGGGTATCTTTTTCTATGAGGTGAGTCTCTTGTAGGCAACATATTGTTGGATCCTTCTTTTTAATCCAGTCTGCCAGTCTATGTCTTTTGATTGATGAATTCAGGCCTTTAACATTCAGGGTTATTATTGAGATATGATTTGGTTTCCCAGTCATATGGTTCATTTTTAAATTTTATTTATTTATTTATTTGGCACAACTTGGTTCCTCCTTTATTTGACAATTCCTTTAGGATAATTCCTCCCTTTGCTGATTTGCTTCTTTGTTTTTCATCTCTTCCTCATGGAATATTTTGCTGAGAATGTTCTGTAATGCTGGCTTTCTTTTTGTAAATTCTTTTAGCTTTCGTTTATCTTGGAAGGATTTTATTTCATCGTCAAATTTGAAGGTAAGTTTTGCTGGGTATAAGATTCTTGGTTGGCATCCATTTTCTTTCAGGGCTTGAAAAATGTTTTTCCAGGCCCTTCTAGCTTTTAGTGTCTGGATTGAAAAATCTGCTGATATCCATATTGTTTTCTCCCTGAATGTAATTTGGTTCTTTTCTCTCACAGCCTTTAAAATTCTGTCTTTATTTTGTATGTTAGGCATTTTCATAATAATGTGCCTTGGTGTGGGTCTATTGTAATTTTGTGTATTTGGAGTCCTATAAGCCTCTTGAACTTGATTTTCCATTTCATTCTTCAGATTTGGGAAATTTTCTGATATTATTTCATTGAATAGATTGTTTATTCTTTTGTTTTGTTTCTCTAGGCCTTCCTCAATCCCAATAATTCTTAAATTTGGCCTTTTCATGATATCCCGTAGTTCTTGTAGATTCTGTTCATGATTTCATACCATCTTCTCTGTTTGTTCAACTTTGTTTCCAAGGTTAAATATTTTGTCTTCAATGTCTGAGGTTCTGTCTTCCAGGTGTTCTATCCTACTGGATATGCTTTCTATGGAGTTCTTAATTTGGTTTATTGTTTCCTTCATGTCAAGGATTTCTGTTTGTTTTTTTTCAATATCTCTAACTCTTTATTGAAATGATCTTTTGCTTACTGTATTTGCTCTTTTAATTGTCGATTGGTGTGATCATTCAATGCCTGCATTTGCTCTTTTATCTCATCATTCAGTGCGTGCATCTGCTCTTTCATCTCATCATTCAGTGTGTGCATTTGCTCTTTCATCTCATCGTTTGCTTCCCTGATCATTTTAATTATGTACATTCTGAACTCCTTTTCTCTAATTTCTTCTGCCATGCTCTCATTGAGTTTTATTGATGTAACATCTAGATTTGTTTGCAGCATTTTCTTTCCATGTTTTCTCATATTGTTCAGGTATCAGTGGACCATTGAGATATTTCAGATTTCGTCTATTGACTTACAATGTCCTTGAAGATTTCTATATATATATCCCCGCTTAGCCTTCAGTAGGCTGAAGTCTTGAAGGAAGTTGATAATGTGGTGCGCCACAAAGAAGCTTCCTCTCTAGGAGTGGTGGCCTTCAGGTGGGGTATATTCCCTGCTAGTGGGCAGAGGTGCTCCACTTGTTGACCAATGGTCATCTAAAGGGGAACTGGGCTGCGGGCTGAGGCAAAGCCTGTTTGGGCCTGTGTCTCTGGTTTTACCGTCCTTGTGGGGAAACCTCACCCGGCAGGGAAGACTCACCCGGTGGGGAGGTCTCGCTGGTCAGTTCCCCTCCTAGAGGTTTCCCTCATTTTACAGCTACCGCCTGGGCTGGGCTGCCTTCCCTTGTAAAGTTCCAGGGGCCCGGCCCTAAGTCTTGGGCCTGGGAGCCTCACCCTTCGCAGATGAATCTCCTTAGGCTGCCCCTCCTCAGAGAATCTGCCCGCAGTCCTGGAACCTTTGCTCCACCCCTAAGCATGTCTCTGTGGGGCTCTTCCACCAAGATGCCTCCTAGATCCTGGGACCCTGCTCTGCACCTAATCGCCTGGCTATGTGGCCCCTCCTCTGAGCAGCCACCTGGAGCCCCGTACAATCGCTCTGTGTCCCAGAGACCCGCCACATGCCTCTTCCTCCAGACAGCCGCCCGGTGTTCCGGTGTGGTCACTAGGAGTCCAAGCAACTCACTGTGTGCCTCCTCCTCCCACCAACCGCCCATAGCCCTGGGCAATCACTCCGAGTTGAAGTGACCCTCCCCGTTCCTCCTCCTCCTCCAGGTAACCCCCTGGTTGTTCAGTAGCAGTCGCTCTGAGTGGCTCTGAATCCACATCACCCGTTGCATGCCTTCTCTGGGCAGCCGCCCAGACCTCTGGTGCGGCCACTCGAGACCAAGCGACCCACCATGCTCCTCCTCCAGGCAGCCCCCCTGTGTTCAGGAGCGGTCGTTTTAAGTCCAAACAACTCACCAGTCGCCTCCTCCTCTAAGCAGCCACCTGGAGCTCTAATGCAGTCACTGTGAGTCCAAACGACCCACCGCGCTCCTCCTCCTCCTCCTCCTCGTCCTACTCTTCCGGGCAGGCCCCGGTGTTCAGAAACAGTCGCTCTGAGTCCAAACAGCTTGCCACGCTGCTTCTCCTCTGGAAACCGCCTGTAGCTCTGGTGTAGTCACTCCGAATCCAAGTGGCCACACTCCTCCTCCTCCTCCTCCTCAGGGCAGGAGTGTTCAGAAGTGGTCGCTCTGAGTCCAAACAGCTCTCCTCACTGCTCCTCCCCTTGGCAGCTGCCGGAGCCCCAGTGGTTGCTCCGAGTCCCAGCGCTGTGCTGAGCGGCCTCCTCTCCGATGCTCCCAGTTGTCCGAGTTCACTGCTGCAGCGGGGGGAGGGGCGTCTCGCTGGCAGCTCTACTTCACAAAGTTCCCTGCGTTCTGGGACTACCGCCCCATCTGGGACGCCTCCCCAATGGGAGAGACTCACCCAGCTGCTTTGAGTTGGTCCCAAGTCTCTCAATATCTCCTCTTTTGACTCCTGAGTCCTGGAGCAACATGAAATGCAGCCACCCTCTAGGCCGCCATCTTGAAATGCCCAAAAAGCTACTTTTGATTATAATTACACTCTTTCTACAATCTAGAATTTCTATATATTCTTTTCTTTTTCCATTAACAGCTACATCCTACACTCATTCCCATCCTTTTCTTCCTCCTTCAGAAATTATAGAGCTCATTGCAAATCTATTTGTTATACTGTAGATAATAATTAAACTCATTCTGTTTATTATGACAATACTGTTAATGTACTCATAGGGGCTCTTTGGTTTAGAGTTGCATATTGTCTGTACTGGGCAATGCTAATATTGATCTCCCCCTTAAAGAAAAAGTTTTGGAAATCTATAGGGCCACTATAAGCCTATAGGGAGAGACTGCAGTACCCCAGATCTGCACTGCTAGAGGGGAAAATACATTAACTAACATGAAAAAACAAGGGAAGAAAATGATCCAAACAAACATAGATTATGTATTAACAGAATTCAGTGACAGTATGGTGGAAGAAATGTCAGAAAAGGAGTTCAGAATATACATAATTAAAATGATTAATGAAGCAAAGGATGAGATAAGAGAGCAAATGCAGACAATCAAGGATCACACTAAAAAGCAGTTGAAAGAGCAACTGCAAGAAGCAAAAGATCATTTCAACAGATAGATATTCACTAAACAACAACAACAACAACAACAAAAAACAACCCAAATGGAAATCCTTGAAATGAAGGAAAGCAAAAAAAGCAAATTAAAAACTAAATGGAAAGTATCACCAACAGACTAGACTACTTGGAAGAGAAAACCTCAGACAAGGAAGACAAAATATTTAATCTTGAAAATAAAGTTGCCCAAACAGAGAAGATGGTAAGAAATCATGAACAGAACCTCCAAGAAGTATGGGACATCATGAAAAGACCAAATTTAAGAATTATTGGGATTGAGGAAGGCACAGAGATACAAACCAAAGGAATGAACAACCTATTCAATGAAATAATATTAGAAAATTTCCCAATCCTGAAGAATGAAATGGAAAATCAAATACAAGAGGCTTACAGAACACCAAATGCACAAAATTACAACAGATCCATACCAAGGCACATTAATACTGCAGATGCCTAACATACATAATAAAGATAGTTTTTGAAGGTTGCAAGAGAAAAGCATCAGATTACATATAGGGGGAAAACAATATGTATATCAGCAGATTTCTTAGCCTAGGCTCTAAAAGATAGAAGGGCCCGGAAAAGCATTTTTCAATCCCTGAAAGAACATGGGTGCCAAACAAGAATTCTATACTCATCAAAAGTAACCTTCAGATATGAAGATGAAATAAAATCCCTTCATGATGAACAAAAGTTAAAAGAATTTACATATAGCCTGTGCTACAGTATAGTTTCAAAAAAAATAGTCTATGAGGAGAAAATGAAAAGTAACAATAGAGGTTAGCAAAGGGATGAACTACCTTAAAGGAGAAACCAAGTCATGTTAAAAAACAAAAGTAAGTCCAAGTGACTGGGAATACCCTGAAATAATAACCCTGAAAGTTAATGGCCTAAACTCATCACTCAAAAGACACAGACAGGCAGAATGGATTAAAAAGAAAGAACCAACCATATGCTGCATTCAAGAGACTCATCTCTTTGATAAGGACACCCACAGACTAATGGTGAAAGGATGGGGAAAAACCTACCATGCACATGGACTCAGTAAAAAAGTGGGAGTTTTCATCCTTATTTCAGATAAAGTGGACTTTAAGCCAAAGATAGTCAGAAGGAACAGAGAATTACTTTCCATACTGCTTAAGGAAACCATAAATCATGAAGACATAACAATCTTAAATTTTATGGCCCAAACAACAGTGCATCCATGTACATCAAACAAATCCTTCTGAATGCCAGTAATCAAATAGACCACAACACAATAATTCTGGTGTGACTTTAACACACCATTGTCACCAGTATATAGATATTCCAAACAAAAACCAACCAAAGAAACCATAGAACTCAATAACACAATCAATAACCAAGACTTAACCTACATAGATAGAATATTCCATCCATCAATGAGTGAATTCGCTTTCTTCTCCGCAGCACTTTGAACTTCTTGAAAAAAGACCATATGTTATGCCACAAAGCAGCCCTTAGGAAATGAAAAAAAAATAGAGATACTGCCTTATGTTCTATCAGATCATAATGGACTGAGAGTAGAAATGAATGACAAAATAAAAATACAGAAATTACTCCAACACCTGAAGACTAAATAATATGCTATTGAATGAAACATGGATAACAGAAAATATCAGGGAGGAGATAAATAATTCTTAGAGGTCAATGAGAATTATGACACAACATATCAAAATCTCTGGGACACTATGAAATTGGTGCTAAGGGGAAAATTCATTGCATGGAGCACATTCCAGAAAAGAATGAAAAGTCAACAACTAAATGACCTAACATTACAGCTCAAAGCCCGAGAAAAGAAGAATAGAATAACAGTAGAAGTAGTAGAAGACAGGAAATAATTAAAATCAGAGCTGAAATCAATGAAATTGAAACAAAAGAAACAATTCAAAAAATTGACAAAACAAAAAGTTGGTTCTTTGAGAAAGTAAACAAAATAGACAAACCCTTAGCCACACTAACAAAGAAAAGGAGAGAAAATTCAAATTACTAAAATTTGTGATGAAAAAGGAAATATCATGACAGACACCACTGAGATACATAACAATGAGAAGCTAGCTTGAAAATCTGTATTCCAACAAAATAGAAAGTACCGAAGATAGTGACAAATTTCTAGAGACATATGCTCCTCCCAAAATGAACCAAGAGGACATACACAATTTAAACAGATCAGTATCTAGCAATGCAATAGAAGTCATTAAATATGTACCAACCAAGAAAAGCCCAGGACCAGATGGAATCAAAGCTGAGTTCTACAAGAAATTCAAAGAAGAACTTATTCCAATACTTCTCAAAGTATTGCAGGAAATAGAAAAGGAGGGTACCCTACCAAACTCATTCTATGAACCTAATATCACCCTCATACCAAAACCAGTCAAAGACACATCAAGGAAAGAAAATTTCAGACCAATATCCTTCATAAATATAGATGCAAATATCCTTAACAAAATATTGCCAAACCATATCCAAAAACATATTGAGAAAATCATGCACCATGATCAAGTGGAGTTCATCCCTGGAATGCAAGGATGGTTTAACATTCGTAAATCAAAAAACGTAATCCATCATGTCAATAGACTTAAGGATAAGAATCTTTGGTTATATCAACTGATGCAGAAAAAGCGTTTGACAAAATACAACACCCCTTCATGCTCAAAACACTAGAAAAAATAGGGATAGTAGGAACATACCTGAACATTGTAAAGGCTATTTATGCTAAGCCCATGGCCAACATCATTCTTAATGGAGAAAAACTGAAACCATTTCATTTAAAAATGGGAACAAGACAGGGATGTCCTCTTCCACCACTTCTATTCAACATTGTCCTCAAAACTCTAGCCAGAGCAATTAGGCAGACTGAAGAAATTAAAGGGATATGAATAGGAAATTAGGAACTTAAGCTGTCACTATTTGCTGATGACATGATTCTATATTTAGAGGATCAAAAAACTCCTCCAGAAAACTTCTAGACCTCATCAGTGAATTCAGCAAAATAGCAGGCTATAAAATCAACACACATAAATCTAAAGCATTTTTATATGCAAGCAACAAAACATCTGAAAGGGAAATGTGGAAAACATGTCCCTTTGCAATAGTCTCAAAATAAAATAAAATACTTGGGCATCAATCTTAACAAAGAGGTAAAAGATCTCTACAATGAAAACTTCAAAACCTTGAAGAAAGAAATTGAGAAAGACCTTAGAAAATGGAAAGATCTCCCATGTTCTTGAATAGGCAGAATTAATAATGTCAAAATGGCCATACTATCAAAAATGTTATACACATTCAATGCAATTTCAATTAAAATCTCAATGATGTATTTAACAGAAATAGAGTGAGCAATCATGAAATTCATCTGGAAGAATAAGAAACCCCAAATAGCTAAAGAAATCCTTAGCAGGAAAAATGAGACAGGGGGTATCACAATACCCGATCTTCAAGTATACTACAAAGCAATAGTAACAAAATAGCGGCATGATATTGGCACCAAAATAGACAGGAAGATCAAAGTTACAGAATAGAGGACAGGAACACAAACCCAAATAAATACCATTTTCTCATATTAGACAAAGGTACCAAAAATATGCAATGGAGAAAAGATAGCCTGTTCAACAAATGGTGCTAGGAAAACAGGAAATCCATATGCAACAGAATGAAACTAAACCCCTATCTCTCACCCTGCACAAAACTCAAGTCACAATGGATCAAGAACCTTGAAATCAGACCAGAGACCCTGCATCTTATAGAAGAAAATGTAGGTCAAAATCTTCACCTTGTTGGCTTAGGCTCAGACTTCCTTAACATGACTCCCATAGCACAAGAAATAAAAGCAAGAATCAACTGGATAGATTCAAACTAAATAGCTTTCTCTCAGCAAAGGAAACTATCATCAATGAGGAGAGAGAGCCTACAGAGTGGGAGAATATCTTTGCCACTCAAACTTCAGATAGAGCACTAATTTCCAGAATATATAAGGAACTCAAAAAACTCTACACCAAGAATACAAATAAGGCAATCAACAAATGGTCTAAGGATATGAACAGATGTTTCACAGAAGAAGATCGACAAACAATGAACAAACATATGAAAAAATGTTCCACATCTTTAGTAATAAGAGAAATGCAAATCAAAACTACACTAAGATTCCATCTCACCCCCCGTAAAATGGCGATTATCAAGAATACAAGCAACAATAGGTATTGGAGAGGATGTTGGGAAAAGGGTACACTCATACATTGCTGGTGGGGATGCAAATTAGTGCAGCCACTCTGGAAAACAGTGTGGAGATTCTTTAGAAAATTTAGAATGGACCTACCATTTGACCCAGCTCTCCCATTCCTCGGCCTATACCCAAAGGACTTAAAATCAGCATACTACAGAGATACAGCCACATCGATGTTCATAGCTGCTCAATTCACAATAGGAAGATTGTGGAATCAACCTAGATGCCCTTCAACCGATGAATGGATAAATAAACTGTGGTATGTATATACAATGGAATATTACTCAGCTATAAAGAATGATAAAATTATGGCATTTGCCTGCAAATGGGTGAATTTGGAGAATATCATGCTAAGTGAGGTAAGTCAATCTCAAAAAACCGAAGGATGAATTATCTTGCTGATATGCAGTTGATGACACATAACCGGGTTGCGAGGGAGGCAATAGTGGAGGAAGGAGGGACTGTATAGAGGAAAAAGAGGGGTGGGAGGGGTAGGGGGAAGGAAAAAATAACAGAATGAATCAAACATCATTACCCTATGTAAATGTATGATTACGTAAATGGTATGCTGTTACTCCATGTACAAACAGAAACAACATGTATCCCATTTGTTTACTATAAAAATAAATGAAAAAAAGAATAAAGAATGGTCAAATATCTTTGCTAGTAATATTCTCATTGGGGTTATATCAAGAATGTACAACATAATGAAAACTTGAATACCAAAAACTCCCCAAGAATACATTCAAATAATAAATGGGAAAAAAGCACTAAATAGACATATCTCCAAAGGAAAATTCCAAATAGTCAAATTATACTAAAAATTGCTAACCATTCCTCTCAATCAGGGAAAATCATATCATATCTATATTGAGATTTCATCCATTCTACTGAGAGTGACAATCACCTAGAAGAGAAATAGTAAATTTTAGGGTACACTCGAACATTTTTGTTGGACTGCAAATTAGCACAACTCCTTTGAAAATCACTATGTTATGGTGCATCCCATGCTTGATACTCATCCAAAGAACAAGAATCACTCTACTCTACTGATTCAGAAACACTAATTTTTATTGTAACCCAATTTACAACAGCTAATTTATGGAAGCAACCCACTTGCCTGTTCACAGATGAATGGATGAAGAAAATGTGGCATATATACACAATGGAGTTTTCCTCAGTCTTCAAGAAAAATAAACGTTTGCCATTCATTGGAAAATCAATGAAACTGGAGAATATCATGGCAAGTGAAAAAAGCTAAATTCAGAAAGTTAAGAGTTAAAGAGTTGAATGTTTTTTCTCATATGCAGAAACTAGTACAAAGGAAAAAAAAAAAGAAAATGAGGGGACAGACAGATTGTAGGAAAACTGATGGGAGATCAGTGGATTAAAAGAAGGGAATTGACAGGGAGGAAGGAGGATTGGAGCAGGGAGGTAATGAGAAATAAAAATGACCAAAACTTACTTTGTACATATATGCATATGACACAGTGAATTCCACCTTTAATGCATGTCTATACAGCACCAAATAAAAATAAGTAAATACCAGAAAGACCAGTAGGGAGTGAAATGGAACAAATTATATTTCATGCTTGTATGAATAGGTCAAAATGATCCCTCTGTCACGTATAACTATTGTTGGCATCAGATCTGCTATTTTGCTGTCACCAAGTAATTGGTCCAGATTGCTAGCCTGCAAACCTCCTCACCAACCATTGGTCTGTTGGTATTAGCCCATGAAATTTCACTATTTAATAGCTCCCCCAACATTTTCTTGCTCTCTCCTCCTGGCTTTCACTCTCTCTCTCACTTTGCAGGGAATCACTGTGCCTGTCCACTTCATAAAATCTCTTGCATGAGTTACAATGTCTGGAGTGGTTTCTGGGAGCTTTCCTTGGTGCCATGACTTGATGGGCTCTTCTACCACCACTTAGGTCTGTAGCCCCAGACCCCCAGTGCTGGTCTCACCTTCCATTCACCCAGATGCTCTCCTCCGCATCAACCACGAGCTTAAGATTGGTGAGTTTTCCCCTAGGTTGGCTTAAACACTCCTCTACTGACCTGAGATATGACCATTGATCATACAGCACCCTCAAGGCAGTTGAGGAGTGGGGGTTCCCTCAGCCATGACTTTTACAGTTACAGCTTGCCCCCTTAGTTGACCTTATCTGACTGGTGTGTCCCTGATCTTTATGGTGGAGATTCTCTCTCAGGGTTGAGGCTTCTCTTCAAGCTTGCTCTCAAAAATCCTGATGTCAGGTCCTCAACTCTCTTGGCTTTTGCCCAGCACACACTGATATTTTGGTGATGACCCTGCCACTGTGCTTCTTTTTTTGTCTCCAGACAACTAGTCTTTGACCTTCGGACACCATGGACACTGACTCAGCTCTATCTGTCTCCACCATGGGATCTGGGTCCTCCATTCTCCCAGATTCACCCCCAGAGTGTCTACTAGACAATCTTAAACCCCTTTACCTGACCCCAGCCTAAAACCACCAAAACTTATACCTTAGATAATTGATTCAAAATGGCTACATAACAGCACACAACTTGTGTGAGTGAGCAGGCAGATGGAAAGGGATTCCTTATCTTCAAGCCTTTTAATTCTTGCACTATTTTGCTCTTCCTGCAAACCTGAACACCTCCTTTTGGTTTATTCTCCCCCTAATAATCCCTCCTCCTCCTCTGACTTTGACAACCCCCATACCTGTCCCCTGCGCCAGAGGCCCCTCTGGCCCCTGCTCCTCCATCTCCTTCATCCCATTCTGTTTCTGCTTCCATTCTTCTGCCCAGCCCACTCAGTCCTCCTGTCACGAGGTCCTGCACACATATTCTAGCCCCACTATGGGAGATGGCTGGTGTGGAGGGAGTAACCCTAACCAGTCCAACAGCCAGTGGCATGTCACCTTAAGGAGTATGATATAGCAGCCCCATTCCTCAGAAGTGGTGGGAGATAGTGTTTCATAATGCATCCAAACCTGAGCTAATTACCAATCAAGAAAAAGTGTGAAAAAACCCTAGGCAATTTCCCCTGCCTAGTCTTGCTGAAGTCTACATCGGAATGTAGACTGCAGCAGGTTCAGCAAGGGACCAACCTGAGGCTGAAGAAAAAAAAAGTGTCTACTTTAAACTTCTTCTGGACTGCAACACAGAATTAACTCTCCCTCACACCCCTTCTCTCTGCCTTTCTCTTTCTCTCTCATGCTATAATTAATGGCCATTATCAATTTTTCTTCTAGAACTCTTGTTCTTTTTGTTCTTATTTTTCAAGCTCACAATTTTGATTCTACATATCAGTTTTATTTTTATTCAACTCTAGAGTTATTTTTGAACATGCTACATTGCAATGGAGATAAAAGCTACAAGGCCTTTGCTTCTGTGTTATCTTATTGTCTGATATCGTGTTGTCTGTCTATATATGTTCATCCAAATATAGTGCTCATAAAGTTAAAATTTAAAAAATGGATCCAAATACCTTTAATTCACATGATTTTAAAAGGTACAATTTAAATTGGGTAAACTAATGAAAGTAAAATGTTTTTAATATAAACTCACAAGACTCTAGGTGGTTAAACTAATAAAATGTTGAAGTTTATAAAATCTCTAATATGAACTGTTTCTAGGACTTTTCTTCAGCGGGAAAGAGACAGGAAATACTGTTCAGGACACTTGTCTATCTTGTTTTTAACAGAAGAATAAGTGAATTAGATTTGACAGGTATGGGATTACTCAAATGTGTTAGAGGCATCTGATTAATTTACAAAGTTAAAATGCTAACTGTTAAATAACATTGAGTACTCTTAATGCTTTAAATTCCATGGGGTAACATACTTAAACATTATTGGTGTTTTCATAGGTTGGTAAATAAAAAGGATTTAAAATTGCAATGTGTCATCACCAAAAACAAGGTAACTAAGTCCTAACAGGTATAATTCTATACACAAAGAATTCCAAAAATTGCAGCAGTGTTTCAATTAGAGTACTGCATATAACATAAAGTATTTTATATTACTATAATGGAGTAATTTATCTGAATTCAGGAATTTTGTTTAAGAGTCATTTCAAAATGTGAACAAAAGTGGTCAACAGAGAGGAAAGAGAAAAGGTTCTAGGTATGGAAATAAATTTATTAGAAGGTAAGAGAAAATGTTTCTGGGCAAGAAAGTGCTTGTGTGATGAAATACAGAAGGGTCAAAGTAAGTACTAAGAAAGTCTGGGTGTAAAGGGCAAATTTCAACAAGTTTGCATGGAACTAAGTTGGTTATATGAATGTGAGACAATCAGTTAAGTCTATTTAAGTCTATTTAAGGTTTTTCCCTAAGGTCAAATATTTAATGGGCTGATAGAAAACAAAGCTTAATCTATATGTAAAAATGACAAGGACTTCTTTAAAAACACTAATTTACTCTTAACATTATTTCTGTTAAGTTTTATTCTTTAGAGCAATTAGTATTAAAAATTGAGGATTATACAATTATGGTTAAAGAACAACTGTTAGAGTATTGTACTATGTTACAGAGTCTAAATTTTTCTTTAAAAACTAAATTTGGTTAATATAAAACTCTCAAGGTAATTGTGGAATGGTCATGCTTTTTATATTAAATGTGTTCACATTTACCAAGTATACAAGCCTTTAAAGCAGAAATTTATCAAGCTGCTATTCTCCAAACTAAACTTGTCTGTAATGGTAATTTTAGACTTATGAAAAATAACAAATTTTATTGGGGACTTATTTATATCATTTAATGTTCTGTTATAGGACCTGATATCAACAGTATATATAAAATTTGTTATTTTTTACACTGAAATAAAAAAATTTAAATGTAAACATAATTCTAAAAGTTATTGAAAGCCTTGTTTAAAGGTTAATATCATGAAACATGAAACCATTTTGCCACTTTGCCACACAAAAGAAAAGTTAAAAGCTCTCTCAGTCTTTTTTTGATTTGTGTTCTAGATATAATGTTAAATTGTGCTAACTAATGTTCATATAGACTCAGGGAACAATATATGTAAATTTCTTAAAATTTTAAGAACGAGGCAAATTTCAGTATCAGAATTAGAACACTTTACCTAAGATTTGTAAAGAGCCCTGACTTACCTGAGATAAGTTTCTGCCTTCCACCCTGCTGCATGTCAGAATGGTTCCAAAATAAGCCAGACTTGAGCTTATTTAAAGTTATATTCAAAAGATGGCTTTTTTGTTGTAAAATTACTGTGATCTCAAACAGGGGTATAATGTATAGCTCAGCCAAAATTCAAGATAGCTATTACACAAACTAAATGTTTTACTGTTGTTAATTCCATTTTGTATTTTCCTTGTAACCTCTAATAAAGCCCAGCACTCTTAGTTTATGACTGGTGAGACTGACTTTCTGGATATTTAAGATCAGACTTAGATTAAAATACAGGGGCCAAGATAACCAATTATTTGGCTCTTGCCCTCTATGTCAGCTGGAACCCAGGGAATGGGAGAGCTTCTCTAAAGAGCCTTGCAACTTTGGGCCACATGGCCTCCTAATCAGACCACTAGACGATGGAAAGCCAACCAGTGTACCTGCTGCAAAGAGGAGGGTCATTGAAAAAAGGAGACATCCCTGATGCTTCCAAAGAATGCCACCTCATCAAGGAGACCCTACCTAGCAAATGGCACTAAAGGAGCTAAAAAGCTGCTCTCCAGTTCTCCATTAGTAATCCCTGTGGGAATTCAGCTGACTCTTAACAACAGATAGGAACAAGTTCAATTTGACCAGCTTGATCTGGAACACCTAGCAAAACAGTTAAAACCAAAACATATCCATTCCTGGGCATTTAAATGAAGAAACAATAGTTAAATGTAACTTAAGATGTATACTTATTTTAGCCCCAAGAATAAGTAAGACTGGAGGCTACAAAAGAGATTCTTAGGCAGGAGTGCCCAATAACCATCAAAAGAAACAGCCAGTCAGAAATTTTTGGTCATTTTAACATCTACAGATCTTCCTAAACAGGACCATGCCTTCTAAATTGCCTACAGAAGTGCCTACAAGATCAGATACACAAGTTTCAGAGCTGGTGGACACACAAGTTTACCAACTAACTGGCCACCAACTGCTCCTCCTTGAGGACTACCAGCCTCTGATGCCCAAAGCCCAGACCTGTGATTCATTATTGACACCTCTGGCTCCAAACACTGTGCTCCCACCTAACGCCCTCCCTAATCCTCTCTCTCTCTCTCTCTTTTTTTTTTTTTTTTTTTTTTTAACAGGAATGAGATTCTTTGCCACTAGTCAGCAGGAAGAATCTACAGAAGAAAGACCATTGTCCCATCCCCAGTATCTATTAAAAAAAAAAAAAAAAAAGAGGACTATTGGCATCAGATCTGCCCACCCTTGTGTCAACCACCTGCAGGTGGAACTGGAGACAGAAGCCCCCAAACCAACCGCCAGGTCCCGAGGAGGAGCCACCAGAGGGCGCCCTAGGGCCTGTCTGGACACCAACCCCACACCCCAACTGTGCAGCCCAGGCACCAAGGTCAGGTGTGGGAGAGGAGGGCTCCTTTCAACCGCTGCAGCCCCAGGACCTCTGAAAGCAGACGGGCAGGAGCCTGGCAACCTCCGCAGTCCCCGCAGGGCAGGTGCAGGAGCAGGTGAGGATCTGGAGAAAGGCCGGAAATGCGACTGCGGAGCTTCTCCGTGGCCGCACCCCTGCTGCTCTTCCACATTCTCACAGCAGTTCGTCCCCCGAGAGCGGGTCTGTGGGGCCTCGGCGCCAAGGTCTTGCAGGGAGGTGACAGGAGGCCACTGCCTCAGTCCCCAGGGCGGACCCGCCCAGAGCCTGCCACTCACACGGCCGCTGCGGCCTCTCCCGGCTCCCCAGAGGTGCAGGTTATTTTTGGGTCTCCTCCTCTTCAGGTCCTCGTCCTCGTGCCCTCCCCACTACACCACGTGAGGATTCTCCTGGGCTCCAACAGCGACACTCGGGTGGCCGGTTTCCACTCCGCCACAGGAGGGGACACAGGGTTTGAGGAGAACTCGGAGAGGGTCCAGGAGGAGCCCCTTTCAAACTCCCAACTGCCCTTCCCGTCTTCCTACATGCAACTCCGTCAGCTCCACATGGGCGGTGCCCCCGAGCCCTCTGGGAAACTAGTCCGCAGACCCGAGTTCAAGGAATGGGAGCTCCCTGTTTTTCCCAGCATGCAGCGTGCACAGCCCTAGCCGCCCAGGCCCAGAGACTTTTGGGAAACGTAGTCCAGAGCCCTGGAGTTCAGTTAGCAGGAGCATCCCGACTTTCTTTCCCAGCATGCAATGGTGCACAGCCCCAGCCCAGATGTTCCCGTGGGAGATGTTCCCGGTGTGGAAATCCAGGCACTCCGAATGCCTGTTGGTCTGGACTTCTTTTTCTTTTCTTTTTTATTGTATGTTTGGGAAACAGGACCCCAGGATTTTGGGAATACTATTGAAATATTCTACCCTGGAGCTCTGTCCTCAGCAGTCTTGCCCATTGTTTTCTCCCTTACCCTCTCCTCCCTTCCCCTCCCCTTCCCCTGTTCACATCCCCTTACCTCCTCCCCCCCATCCCCTGGTCGCCAGTCACCTCCCTCCCCTCCTATTCGGTCTCTTCCTCCTCCTTGTCTTCCCATTGAACCCAAGAGCACTTTACTACAGAGCTTCTTCCTCAGTCTTTTTTTGTTGTTGTTGTTTACATTTTCTGTTTGGGACACCTGTGTTGCCCAGCCTGGCCTTGATCTTGCAGTCCTTTGCTTCATCTTCCAAGTTGCTGGGGTTACAGGTGTGCACTGCAACAACTGGATTAAGATTGTTGTGATGTTGGCTTCTCTATGCTGAATGTTGCCTTTATTTCTCTTCACTGTTTTTTATCCCTCACTATGTATTTTGGTCTGGCCTATCTTTGGGTTCACTGATTGTTTCTTCAGCTTGATAAATTTTGCTATGTAGATTCTTCAGTGTGTCTGGCATTATTTCATTGTGTTATTCTGCTCCCTAATTTTTGTTTGATGTTTGAGAATTATTTCAACATATTTATCAAATTTATGAATTGCTTTTCTGTTTTGTCTTGGAGGTCACTGCTTTCTCAAAATAGCCATTTTCATTTCTTTCTTGGTCTGAATTTTCTCCCATCTTTATGCAAGTCAGTCTTTGTGGTCATGCTTGATCCACTTGTGAGAGAATGGTTTTCTGTTTGTTCTTGGTTCCTGTGTACTCATGTCTATGTTTTGCATTTAAGAAGTTGGTATCTTTTCCAGTGTTCTTTGTCTAGCTTGGTTTGTATCACTCTTCTTAATGTCATGTCTTTGTCTTTGTACTTTACAGATTTGCCCTTAACCCAGGGTCACTGCTTCCATTTGTACACTAGATGGTGACCTAAGCCATGTTTGTGCAAGCTCAAAATGTCCATAGGTTTGCAGCCTGGTTGGCCCAGGAGACTCATGGAGATTGAAGTATGCAGCCTGCATTGGTGGGAAAGCCAGGCTTGGACTCTGAACAAGACCAGCAGAGGTCTGCTGCATAACCATTGGTGGGAGTGGAGAATCCAGAGACCTGAACACTGCCTGTCTGCACTCGGGTGAGGTTTCCTCCCTGGCAGGAACAGAAGCATGGTTAGTGATGTCCAATTTTCTTATCATTTTCTGAAGGTGCCTCATTGTTTTACCACCAAAAGAACTGTAATGGTACCACTGTCATGTTCTGGTATATCCTGCACTAATTTTTGAAAAAGTTTCAAAATTTCTTTTGGAAGAATAAGAGACCCAGAATAGCCAAAGCAATCCTGAGCAAGAAGATCAATGTAAGAGGCATCACAGTATCTGATCTTGAATTATGTTACAGAAGTATAGCCAGAAATGGAACTTGGTAGACTAGTTGTCCCTGCAGGCACTGAGCATTTGGTCCAAAGTCTCCTTCCAGTTGTTGTTGCTTTGAGGTCCCCAATTTCTTCCAGAGACTCTGATGCCTTCCACTCTTCCTGACTAGAGTGGAGTTTATCAGCTGTGGAAATTAATTTGGGACAGTTGTTCAATAGCTTATGTTCTCATATTAATTATTGGTATAAGTGTAGTATAATAAATTACCTCTTTCTGGTAGTGTTCTGATTAACTAGGAAATGATAAATCATGTTAGGAAAAGATGAATTTTGTTTCTTACATATGCAGTGAACAACTGGCAGCCTAGGATGGGTGAAATAGTCCAGTGATGGTTGGAATTCCACGTTTGCTGCCAGGTCCCTTTCTATATGTCCGCATGCAGGCCTCTTGCTCTTCTTAGTCTCTCAAGGCTCAGGGTGGTTGTATCAACTCCAGACTTGGTACACTCAACTATTCTTCCTAGAGAAAAAAGGCTCATTTAGTTGGGTAACATTAAAGTAATGGGTGGTGTCTACTTGATATTTTTGGGGGGTGATTGCAGGGATTGAACTCAGGGTAACTTGACCACTGAGCCACATTCCCAGCCCTACTTTGTATTTTATTTAGAGCCAGGGTCTCAGTGAATTCCTTAGCACCTCACTTTTGCTGAAGCTGGCTTTGAACTCATGGTCTTCCTTTCTCAACCTTCAGAACTGCTGGTATTACAGGCATACACCAATTTTGCTTGATTTTACCAAAGTATGAAATTTCTTTCTCTGTTCTAATTCCTTATTAGATTGTCTTTAATCCATATCACATTCTGGTTTAATTGAATAATAAAATGGTTGTCCTCTTCTAATTGTGTGGATAGTTTTTCAGGATTGGGTGTGATTTGTTTTAATGTGTATTTCCCGAACACTGTCCAGAATTATGTCTGATATAAATACATAAGCTCCTTACCATAGTTTACTCTAGATGATCATTTCAAGATGCTGGCCAGACTCTCTCTCAGGCTTCTGTCTCATGCAGAACAAAACTTATGGGCTACATAATCTGATTACAGGATGTTCCCTGTTTGGGATCTAAAGTACCCTCTAAGTACAGTTAGCCCATGTGCCTGGCAAAGGGGTCTCACAAGGAAACAATTGGAAGTTCCAGGCTTGCATGTCAATGCACCCAGAGTTGTGAAATTGTTTAAGAAGATGGTGGAGTTCAGATGCCCAGTTGGACATCTGAGAGTACAATGAGTTGGCCTGGGAATCTTGACTGTCTTCTGCGTCCTTTTGTGTTGGCAAATACAAAGAAAATGCAGTGGTATCCTGCAGTTTTTTTCTTTATAGACACTTAAATATACAGGTATGAATTCTGTATACTGGGCCAATGGTTTTTTATTTATTTATTTTTGTACTGCAAGTAGAACTCTGGCCTCACTTAGACTGGAAAATGTTTCACCATAGATCAACATCTCATCCATCTGGGTTTCTATGGAATGCTCAGTACCCTGCTGGATGGGATCTCTCCTCTAGCTTCCCTTCCTTTGCTGTAAACCAGGATTCAAGACACCATGATTCCCCCTAGAATCTGCACAATTAACCAGGCTGTATTCTTGCATTCATGTGACATGGCAGACTTCTGGCTGATTGTGTACAGAAATTGTAGGGGAAATATTTTGTTCCATGTGAGAGAATAACATGTACTTTGTGCTCAGAGGCTCTCAGAGTTGTCTGGGTCTTGTCCAGTGACCTGCTGCAGCTGTGTGTGAGGGGTCTTGTGACCAGTGAAGGATCTGTAATTGAAAATTACATTGGGATCAACACTTACTTGGTAAGGTCAGAAGGTGAGAGGAGATTTTTATATGGGGGTGTTCAACACCCACAAATATTCAGAGGTATGCCCACATGTATACCCAACATTGAACTGTGTTGCTGGAGCAGAGTATTCCTGTTCTTTTCCTTACTCCAGGGTGAGCTGATCAGAGATAGGGAACATACACCTTGACCCAATGTCAGCTTCTTCACTAGGGCAGGTCCATTTTCTGGTGCGACCTCACAGAATCAGCATGAGTCTCTGGTGCTTTACTCATTCTACAGGTATGTGCCTAATTTCCCTCAAGATCCTCTGTTAAGTGCCCTGGGGACTTCAAGACATTGGGGGATTTCCTGTGCACGTGGGAAAAAGGCAGGTCATGTTATCTTATCGTGATTGTAAATCAGAGGAAGAGGAATGAGGCACCTGGTATTCTTTTCTCCTCTCACAGAAGAAATCTGCCCTGGTTGATTGTCCACTGAAAAATCCCTCCAGTGTTCTGGTTCTTAGGTGAAGAACAGTGAGGCAGAATTTTGAATCACTTATATATCCTGGATATTAACCCTGTCAAAGAGATCACTGGCTAACTTTTTCTCCTATTGTGTAGACTTTCTTCACTCTGTTGATGGTTCCATTTCTGTGCAGAATACTTGTAGTTTGCTTAAATCCCATGTATCAACTTTTGCTTTAGTTTTATGCACTTGCAGGGTTCTATTTAGAAAATCATTGCCTGTATCAATGTTTTAAAATTTTTCCTTTATGTTTTATCTGTGTGTTTCAGAGAAAAGATAGGAAACTAATCCAAACATGGGATAGTGAATTTTCTTTCAATATGTGAATGTAACCCAGGGTCACTCTACCACTGAGCAACAGCACCAGTACTTTTTACTTTTTATTTTGAGAGGGTCTCACTAACTTTCCAAGGCTGTTCTAGAATTTTGATTCTGCTCCATCAGATTCCGTTTAACTGGAATTCCAGGTGTTTGCACTGTTCCAAGCTAGAGCCAATGTTCTTTACAAACACTTCTCAAAAGAAGACATATGAATGACCAACAAATATGTGAAAAAATGTTCAATACCATTAACCATTAAGGAAATGCCTAAGTAACATCTGATAACATTTCACATCAGTTAGAAGAACTGCTATCAACAAAATAAAACACACAGGACGCAAAATGAAGAATAAATAAATGGGATGGTATCAAATTAAAAAGCTGCTTCACAGCAAAGGAGCCAAGATCATGAAGAATGAGCCTACACAACGGTAGAAAGTCTTTGCCACCTGTACCTCAGATAAAGCTTTAATTTCCTCGATGTCAAAAGATCTCAAAAAAGGAAACCCCACATAACATTTAACTACCAAAAAAATGTGGATAGGAACTAAACAGAAGAAATAAGATAGGTCAATGAATCAATGAATACACAAATTGTGTTCAACATCTCCAGCAATGAAAAAATGCAAATTCAAACTGCACTGAGATTCCATCTCCAGTCTAAATGGCAATCATTGAGTAACAAGTAACATTAAATATTGGTGATGATGTGGGAAAAAAGGTAGACTCATACCTTTCTTGTTGGACTGCAAATTGGTAAACTGACTCTGAAAAGCACTGTGGAGGTCCTCAGAAAACTTGGAGGGAACCACCCAGTTATCCCACTCCTCAGCATATACACAAGGACTTAAAATCCAGCATACTATAGTGATACAGCCACATCAATGTTTACAGCAGCTCAATCCACAACAACCTTAGAGCCCTTTAATCTGATGAATGGATAAAGAAAAATGTGGCTTATATACAGAATGCAATGTTACTCAGCCATAAAGAAGGATAAAGTTGTGGTATTTGTCAGTAAATGGATGGAACTGGAGACTATGATGCTAAATGAGACAATCCAGTCTCCCCCAAACAAAGGCCAAATGTTCTCTCTGATGTTTGAATGTTAACACAATAAGTGGGTTTTGGAGGGAATAGAAGTTCATTGAGTTGGATAAAGGGAGTAAAGGGAAGGGCTGGGAATTGGGAATAGGAAAGACAGTGGGGTGAATTCGACTTAACTTTCCTATGTTCATATATGCATACACGGCAAGTGTAACTCCAAATCATGTACAACCACAATAGTGGAATCCTAATTAGAATCAGTCATACTCCATGTATATATCAAATATCAGAATACACTCTACTTTCTTGTGTATCTAACAGGAACAAATTAAAAATAAAATAAGATTAAAAATAAAATTATATAAAAATGCCAATGAACTTGTTGAGAAGAAGAAATCCTTATTCATAATTGGTGGGAATGTAAATTAGTTAAAACCTAATGACAAACAGTATGGAGGTTTCTCCAAAAACTAAAAACAGAGGTGCCATGTGACCCAACCATACCATTTCTAGATATATACCTAAAGGATATAGAGGAGATACATGGCTGCTCATTTTTATTGGGATATTATCACAATGGCCACGGTAAATGTTCCAAGAGAATGAGTAAATAAAGAAGATACAGGAGTGGGAGGGGTGGGGGGAAGGGAGAAAAATAACAGAATGAATCAAACAACATTACCCTATGTAAATTTATGATTACACAAATGGTATGCCTTTACTCCATATACAAAGAAACAACATGTATCCCATTTGTTTATGATAAAAAGTAAAAAATAAAAAAAATGAAAAAAAGAAGATAGGGTACACACACACACACACACACACACACACACACACACACACAATAGAATATTATTAAGCCTGTTCTTTCCTGGTTCCTGGATGGGACTAGGAAACACCACCTGAAGCAAAATAAGACAGACATAGAAAAAGAATGATAGTGTGTATTTTCTTCTATGTGGTACTTTTAAGAGACCTGAAAGTAGAGCAGTGACTACTAATGACTAGCTAGGAGATTAGGGAGATGAGGTGGGGGTAGTTAGGAGAAGGGAGAGTGGACATGATGAAAACTTGCTATAGGCATGCATGGAAATACCACATTGAAACCTACTGATTTATACAAGTAAATTTGAAAATAACCACAATCATATACAATAAATAATAAATTATACCATAAGAAGAATGAAATTATGGCATATTCCAGTAAATGAATGGTAATGGAGAATATTATGCTGAGTTAAATAAGCCAGACATAGAGAACCTAGGGTCTGCTGGATATGGAGGCACGTGTCATAATCCTGGTAACTTGGGAGGCTGAGGTAAGAGGATAAAATTTTCAAGACCAGCCTCATCACAACTTCAACTTAGTGAGAGCTATTTCAAAATAAAAATAAAACACTGAGGA
The DNA here is from genome assembly GCF_902686455.1 of Sciurus vulgaris. Classification (NCBI taxonomy): domain Eukaryota; kingdom Metazoa; phylum Chordata; class Mammalia; order Rodentia; family Sciuridae; genus Sciurus; species Sciurus vulgaris. The sequence continues at coordinate 70,240,538 of NC_136478.1, read as the reverse complement.
TGTGCCTCATTGGTTAAGTGTCTCTGGGTTCAATCTGCAATAGAAAGAAATAAGAAATTCATAAGTCAAATATTAATTTAATGTGGAAGTTAAAGTGAAAAAAGGAAAGAAGATGGGGGAATGAATATCACAAACATTCAGAGAATCAGTGGGGCAGAAGGAGGATTTGGAGAGAGAAGGAGAAAGGACAGAAAAGGAAGGAAATATGGAATGAGTTCAAGAAAATCACATAGTATGCATACATGGATATGCCACAAGGATTTTACCTTTGTGAATATGAGGAAAAATATGTATCAAAAAATCAATAAATACCTGGGTGTGGTGGTGCAAGCCAGTAATCCCAGCTTCTCAGGAGACTGATACAGGAGGATTTTGAGTTCAAAGCCATTATCAGCAAAAGTGAGGCAGTAACCAACTCAGTGAAACCCTGTCGCTCAAGGAAATACAAAATAGGGCTGGGGATGTGGCTCAATGATCAAGGGCTCATTATTTCAATCACTCATTCCTCCCTCAAAAATCAATAAATACATAAGTGACAAGAACATCAGTAGAGTAGATGAGAAAAATATGGGAAGAGAAAGTGTAAGGGAAAGGGGGCAATGGATGGAAATCAGATTCCATCCTGCACGATTTTGTCACAACAAAACACACTACTAATATTACCATGCACTAATAAAATGATAATTTATAAAAATCACTCTGAACTACTTCTGCATCCTTTTTTCCTACATCCTCAGATCCATGTTAGTTTCCTCTTATTCTATGCTTTTCTTCTGAAATCAATGATAGAGAAAGAGAAGAAGCAGAAATGTGGGCCCTGACATCAAAACCCTCCTGGAAATGCTGGTGTATGTAGAATGCACCTTCCAGTATATATGAAGAGTATCTCAAATAGAACCAGGGAGCACACCACAGCTCACTTGGGATCACAGAGTACTTGCTCTGTAAGTGCTGCATGAATCAACATACTACTGTTGATCTCCAATGGCAAACTTATACATAAATGCCTTCTCTAGGCTTTGGAAATCTTTTAAGTGAAGGAAAGAGGTGTGTATGAAAGTGTCACAGTGAAACACATTTATTTGTAAAACTTCTATGATTACTATTAATAATTAAGGTAGTAAAAATCAAAGGCATTTTTTTAGGTTCTTTTTCAAATGTATTTTTATTGTAAACAAATAGGATACATCTTATTTCTCTGGTTGTACATAAAGTAGAGGCATAACATTTGTGTAATCATATATCTACATAGTGTAATGGTGTTTGATTCATTCTGTTATTTTTTCCTTCCCCCACACCTCCCACCCCTCTTTTCCCTCTATACAGTCCCTCCTTCCTCCATTCTTGCCTCCCTCCCACCCTCCATTATGTGTCATCATCTGTTTATCAGCGGGATAATTTTTCCTTTGGTTTTTTGAGATTTGCTTCTCTCACTTAGCATGATATTCTTTGATTTCATCCATTTGCCTGCAAATGCCATAATTTTATTCTTCTTTATGGTGACTAATATTCCATTGTAAAAAAATCTATCTATCTATCTATCTATCTATCTATCTATCTATCTATCTATCTATCTATCTATCATCTATCTGTCTATCTATCTCAGTTCCTTTATCCATTCATCAATTGAAGGGCATCTAGGTTGGTTCCACAAACTGGCTATTGTGAATTGAGCAGCTATGAACATTGATGTGACTGCATCATGCTGTCACATGCTGATTGTAGTATTCTGATTTTAAGTCCTTTGTGTATAGGCCACGGAGTGAGATAGCTGGGTCAAATGGTGGTTCTATTCCAAGTTTTCTAAGGAATTTCCACACTGCTTTCCAGAGTGACTGCACCAATTTGCAACCCCACCAGCAATGTTTGAGTGTTACTTTTTCCCCACATCCTCTCCAATACCTATTGTTGCTTGTATTCTTGATAATTGCCATTCTAATTGGGGTGAGATGGAATCTTAGGGAGGTTTTGATTTTCATTTCTCTTATTACTAGAGATGTTGAACATTTTTTCATATATCTGTTGATTGCTTGTAGATCTTCTGTGAAGCATCTGCTCATTTCCTTAGCCCATTTATTGATTGAGTTATTTGTATTTTTGGTGTAAATTTTTTTGAGTTCTTTGTAAAATCTGGAGATTAGTGTTCTATCTGAATTGTGTGTGGTAAAGATTTTCTCCAACTCTGTAGGTTCTCTGTTCACATTGTTGATCATTTCCTTTGCTGAGAAAAAGCTTTCTAGTTTGAATCTTTCCCAATTATAGATTACTGCTTTTATTTCTTGTGCTTTGGGAGTCTTATTAAGTAAGTCTGGTCCTAAGCTAACATAAATAAGATTTGGACCTACATTTCCTTCTAATATGTGCATGTTAACTGTTCTAATTCTTTGAAACTTGATCCATTTTGAGTTGCTTTTTGTGCAGGGTGAGAGATAGGGGTTATTTCCATTTTGCTGAATATAGATTTCCATTTTCCCAGTATCATTTGTTAAAGAGGTGATCTTTTTTCCATTGTATGTTTTTGCCACCTTTGTCTAGTATGAGATAACTGTATTTATGTGGATTTGTCTCTGGGTCCTCTATTCTGTACCATTGGTCTATCTGCCTATTTTGGTGCCAATACCATGCCATTTTTGTTACTATTGTTTTGTAATATATTTGAAGGTCCTGTATTGTGATACCACCTTCTTCGCTCTTCCTGCTAATGATTACTTAGCTATACTGGGTCTCTTATTCTTCCAAATGAATTTCCTGAATACTTTCTCTATTCCTATGAGGTACATCATTGGGGTTTTAACAGGAATTGCATTTAGTTTTTATTGCGCTTTTGGTAGCATGACCATTTTGTCAATATTAATTCTGCCTATCCACGGACATGTGAGATCTTTCCATTTTCTAAGGTTTACTTTGATTTCTTTCCTTAGTGTTCTGTAGTTCTCATTGTAGGGGTCTTTCAACTCTTTTGTTAGATTGATTCCCAAGTATTTTTTTGTTTGTTTGTTTTTTTAGATTATTGTGAATGGGGTAGATTTTCTAATTTCTCTTTCAGAGGGTTCATCAGTTATGAATGAAAATGCATTAGATTTATGAGTGTTGATTTTATATCTTGCTACTTTACTAAATTCATTTATGAATTCTAGAAGTTGAACTCTTCATTCTAGAAGTTTTCTGGTGGAATTTTTTGGCTGTTCTAGATATAGAATCATGTCATCAAGAAACAGTGATAGTTTGAGTTCTTCATTTTCTATTTGTATTGCTTTAATTTCTTTGGTTTGCCTAATTGCTTTGGCTAGAGTTTCAAAACAATGTTGAATAGAAGTGGTGAAAGACAACATCCCTGCCTTATTCCAGGTTTTAGGGTGAATGCTTTCAGTTGTTCTCCATTTAGAATGATGTTGGCTGTGGTCTTAGCATAGATTACCTTTCCAATGTTGAGGAATGTTCTACTATTCCTATTTTAGTGTTTTGAGCATGAAGTGGTGCTGTATTTTATCACATACCTTTTATGCATCTATTAAAATGATCATACAATTCTTAACGTTAAACCTGTTGATGTGATAAATTACATTTATTGATTTCTGGATGTTGAACCAACCTTGCATCCCTGGGATGAAACTCACTTGATCATGGTGCACTATCTTTTTAATATGTTTTTAATGTGATTTTCTAAAATTTTCTTTTGAATTTTGCATCATAGTCATTAGGGATTTTGGTCTGAAGTTTTCTTTCTTTGATGTGTCTTTGTCTGGTTTTTGTATCAGGCTGATTTTAACTTCATAAAATGAGTTAGGAAGGGTCCCCCCCTCCTCTATTTCGTGGAATATTTTGAGGAGTATTGGAATGAGTTCTTCTTTGAAGGTCTTGTAGAACTCAGTTGAGAATCCATCTGCTCCTGGAGTGTTCTTGGTTGGCAGGCTTTTGATGACTTCTTCTATTTCATTGCTTGAAATTAATCTATTTAAGTTGTATATGTCCTTCAGATTCAGTTTGGATGGATCATATATCTCTAGTAACCTCTCACTGTCTCTCAGATTTTCTATTTTGTTGGAATATACATTTAAAAAATAGCTTCTAATTATATTTTGAGGTTCAATAGTGTCTGTCATGATATTTTTTTAATCACAAGTTTTAGTAATTTGAGTTTTCTCTCTCCTTCGCTTTGTTAGTGTTGCTAAGGATTTATCAATTTTGTTTATTTTTTCAAGAACAAAGATTTGGGGCTGGGGAGATAGCTCAGTTGGTAGAGTGCTTGCTTTGTAAGCACAAGGCCCTGGGTTTGATTCTCAGTGCCACACACACACACACACACACACACACACACACAAAAGAACAAAGATTTGTTTTGTGAATTTTTTGAATTGTTTCTTTTGTTTCAATTTCATTGATTTCAGTTCTGATTTTAATTATTTCCTGTCTTCTGCTTTTGGTGTTGTTCTGCTCTTCTTTATCTAGGGCTTTGAGCTGTAACCCTAGGTTGTTTATTTGTTGACTTTTTCTTTTCTTAGTGAATGTTTTCCATGCAATGAATTTTCTTCTTAGTACTGCTTTCATATCATCCCAAAGATTTTGATATGCTGTATCATTGTTCTTATTTACCTCTATGAATTTTTTTACATGCCCCCCTGATGTCTACTGTTATTCATGTATCATTCAATAGTGTATTATTTAGTCTCCAGGTTTTGGAGTAGATTCTATTTTTTATTTTATCACTGATTTATAATTTCATTGCATTATGATCTCATAGAACACAAGGTAGCATCTCTATTTTTTTTGTATTTGTTAAGATTAGCTTCGTGGCATAGTAGGTGGTCTATTTTAGAGAAGGACCCATGTGGTGCTGAGAGGAAAGTGTATTTGCTTGTTGATGGATGGAATATTCTATATATGTTGTTAAGTCTAACATATTTTTGATTGTGTTATTGAGTTCTATGGTTTCTTTTTTCAATTTTTGTGTGGAAGATCTGTCCAATGGTGAGAGAGGTGTGTTAAAGTCAACTAGTATTATTGTGTTGTGGTGTATTTGGTTCCTGGAATTGAGAAGGACTTGTTTAATGTACATGGATGTACTATTGTTTGGGGTAAAATATGATTATTATGTCTTGCTGATTTATGGTTCCCTTAAACAGTATGAAATCTTCTTTATCCCTTCTAACTTTGACTTGAAGTCTACTTTATCTGATATGAGGATGGAAACCTCCACTCTTTTATTAAATCCATGTGCATGTTTGCTTTTTCCCATCCATTCATCTTTAGTGTGTGGGTATCTTTTTCTATGAGATGAGTCTTTTGAAGCCACCATATTATTGGGCCTTTCTTTTTAATCTGATCTGCCAGTCTCTGTCTTTTGATTGATGAGCTCTGGCCATTAACTTTCAGGGTTATTATTGAGATATGATTTGTATTCCCAGTAATTTTGGCTTATTTTTGATTTTTAACTTGACTTGGTTTCTCCTTTGGTTAGCTTTTCCTTTACGGTAGTTCCTCCCTTTACTATCCTACATTTTTTTTTTTAATGAGGTGCCATGTCATTTATTGAAGGAAAACAAAACAAAACAAAACAAAACAAAACGAAACAGGGCAAACACATTTCTTAATAAGTGCAGTTTGTTAAAATCCTGTTAAAACATATGGGTCAAGGGGAAGTAAGAATAATCAAAGAATATCACTGTAGGAAAAACTTTTTGAGGTCTGGCACCTGGGAGAGCACTGGAGAGGAGGCTGTGGGGGAATCTTCATGTCCTGAAGGGAAAGAATCCCCCACCTTCCTTTCACCCTCTCACCCGCTTAATCCCACCAGAAACTACCAAGACGCCCAGAATAAAAGGTTTCAAGTTCAATAGTCACACTCTCTCCAAATACAAAAAGCAGTTACAATTCAACCGAACACAGAAGCTCGTGTGCAAAGTTACGGGGAACTGAGACATCCTATAAAAAGTTAGGTTAAAGATGATTCTGTTTTTTTTTTTTTTTTTTTTTTTTTTTGTGTGTGTGTGTGTGTGTGTGTGTTGTTTTGTTTCAAGGGTGTGGCTCTTCCTCGGTCACCTGAACTCAGCAAAGAAATGGTTATTTTGATGAAGTATCAACAGCCGACCCACAGTAAAAACAGACAAATTCTAAAAATTAAAAAAAGCATAATTACCAAAAAAATATGTTGCTGCTTCCTCCCTCCACATTTTGCTTTTTAAACTTTTTTTTTTAAGTCTTTGATTTTTTTTTAATCCTGAAAAGTAGACAGTAAAACAGCTCCTGTAAGAATTTACAATCAACTGCATGAGGGTCTGGGAAGCTCAGTGGCTGGAGCAGGGCTGGGAGGAGCAGACAAGAAGGGATCTTCCCCTCAGTCACTGTGGCCTCACTGATGACCAAGGGAAAGAGGGATTCCTCAGTCAAAAAGGAGGCAGGGAGGAAAAGGAGGAGGTGGGAGGTGGAGGGGACAAACAAAATAAAAGGTCATTGTTGCCTGTTTGAATCCAGAGAAAAATGCCTGCCCTGTGGGGGAGAAGACTCCCCCCCCAAAGGAGAGACAGTGGGCTGGAGGGAGGCAGCTCTGGGATGACCCTGTCCCCAGCACCACAGGACCCGGTGGGGGTAGAGGAGGGGCCGAGGCAGGCGCTGGTGGAGGAAGCCGGCAGCAGCCCTGGGAGCCTCCAGACACACTGGCTACTGTGTGCTTGTGACACCCTGTGTGCTGCTGGAGTAGCTCCCGTAGTCGTAGTTCCCAAAGTATGGTGGCCACTGGCCCTGGTTCTGATAGTACTGGTTCCACTGCTGGGCATACTGCTGATTACTATCCTACACTGTTGTTTTTCATTTCCTCCTCATGAAATATTTTGCTGAGAATGTTCTTAGTGCAGGTTTTCTTTTTGTAAATTCTTTTAACTTTTGTTTATCATGGAAAGATTTTATTTTCTCTTCAAATCTGAGTGTTAGTTTTGCTGATAAGATTCTTTGTTGGCAACCATGCTCTTTCAGAGCTTGAAGTATGTTGTTCCAGGCCCTTCTAGCTTTTAGGGTGTGGGCTGAGAAATCTGCTGATATGTGTATTGGTTTTCCCCTGAATGTAATCTGATGCTTTTTTCTGGCAGCTTTTAAAATACTATCTTTATTTTGTTTGTTAGGAATTTTCATTATACTATATCTTGGTATTGATCTATTGTAATTTTGTGCAGTTGGCATTCTACAAGCCTTTCATATTTGATTTTCCATGTCATTCTTCAGGCTTGGGAATTCCTCAGATATTATTTTATTGAATAGTTTGTTATTCCTTTGGTTTATATTTCTGTGCTTTCCTCAATCCTGATAATTCTTAAATTTGGTCTTTTAATACTATCCCATAGTACTTGGAGTTTCTGTTCATAATTTCTTACCATCTTTTCTGTTCAACTTTGTTTTCAACATTAAATATTTTGTTTTCATTTTCTGAGGTTCTGTCTTCCAAGTTACCTAGCCTGTTGGTTATGCTTTCTCTTGAGTTTTTAATTTAATTTATTGTTTCCTTAATTTAAGGGTTTCTTTTTTTCCCCCAGAATCTCTGTTTGTTGAAATGATCTTTTTTTCCCCTGCATTTTCTCTTTAAACTCTATTATTGTGGTCATTCATTGCCTGCATTTTCTCTCTCATCTCTTCATTTGCTTCTTTGATTATTTTAGTTATGTGCATTCTGAAATCCCTTTCTGACATTCTTCTGCCATGCTCTCATTGGATTCTGTTGATATAGTATCTAGCTTTGTTTGGGACACTTTCTCCCCTTGTTTTCTCATGTTGTTAATGTATCTTCCTCTGTAGCAGGGCAAATCTGAGGTATTGCAGTTTTCTCCCTATAGACTTATAATGTCCCCTCAGGTTTCCAATACCTCACCTTGAAGTGAGAGATCAATATTAGCAGCACATCATACAAACAATGTGCATTTTCAGTCCAAATAATCCCTGTTAAGATATTAACTGTATTTTCTTAATAAACAGATGATGTGTTCAATTATTATCTACAGCATAACCAATACATTTGCAATAAGGACCATAATTTCTAATGGTGGACAAAGAGGATGGGGAGCAGTGTAGGATATAATGTTAATGAGATAAGAAGTGAGTCTATAGAGGTAGTATGTCTTTGGAATAGTAAAAGTGGAATTAAAAGAAATAGGTTGTTCACATGAGAAAAGAGAGAAAGTGTCTCCAAGGAAACAGATAAGAGGAAAATAGAATGACAAAAATATGAATAAACAAAAAAGTAGGAATAATAGTTATAATAGGAATAATCATAATAATACTACTAATAAAAATTCTACAACGAATGTTTTCTGTACTGTTCAAACCTCTTATTCTTCAGTAGCCTGATGCATGAGAGGTACTTGATAATGCTGGGTCCCAAGAAGGGTTCCATTACACTATGGATGGCGTCCTTCAGGTTGGGAATAATCAATGCTAGTGGGCAGAGGCAACCCCATGTGTAGATAGATGATCAACCACAGCACGTGCACTAGACCACATGGGGCATGTGGACTAGACTGTATGGGGAATGGAACTCAGCACTGGAGACAGCAGACAGTGGGCCTGGTGGCTGGGCTGGGCTGGGCATTTGTTTTGAACTGGGAATTGAACCTGGTGGAGTCTTACAACGGAGACCCATTCTCAGTCCTTATTTTTAATTTTGACAGAATCTCCTTTGTGTGTTGCTGATTGTCTGGCTAAGTTAAGGAGACTCTCTGTGAATTTGCAATTCTCCTGCTCCAGCCTCTCAGTCACTGGGATCACCAGTGTGCAACACCTAATCTGGCAATATTTCCATATTTTTAATAAAATGTTAACTTTTTTGGACACAATTGAGTATGGACCTCAAGTTTGTGTTTCAATATTTTGTATAAACTGTTCTGGGATATCTTTTTAAAGAGTAAACAAAATAATATGTCTGTGGTGTCTTCCCCTGGCCAGAGTGGAAGTGGTTTAATTAAAAAATTTGAAGAAAATTATTCCTTACTCTGAAGCAAATGTTAAAAAGTTTTTCTGTGCAATACATTTAAAAGCATTGAGGAATCTTCATCTTGAGCTCCTCAGTGTGATGCAAACATCTGTGCAGCTGACATTTTGAACTATCCTGTGTCACTTTCACTGTCTGAGCCCACAGTGCATCTACATGTTGAAGAAATCAACCATGGATGAATTTCAGCTGGATTCTTTGGAGCACTGATTCCACAAGGGTCTTCCTGTGTGAAGTGGGACCCTCTGCTTTTTCACCACCTAGATGTGGATCTGTTTATGCATGTTTGTGTAAATCAGACCCATAAAACACATAAGGGGAAATATTCCATCCCTCAGAATTGTCTGACTATTGCTTCTTGATCTTCCTACATTCTGATGGTGTAGAGAGATCCCTGTGATGGGTTTCAGGAAAGAGCAGATTTTCTCACTTCTAGAGAAGCTGGAGTACAGGGAGGGGCCCAGTGAGGTCGACTGCTGATATCCTCTCCTATGAACCTGTGTGCAGTGGATGGGTCCAGAAAGGAACCTAGAGCCCTCAGGGGAGAATCCAGGGAGGGCAAATTCATTAGGGAAGTTGAGTATCAGGGCTCTGATTTTTCAGTCAGCTTCTATGTTTGGACTCTCAAGGTCTCTGTGGTTGGGTTGCAGTGCAGAGCACCATGTGCTATGAAGCCCTGTCATACAAGGAGGGTGCAGTGGTAGCCTCAAGTAGATGCCACCTAAATAATGTGAATCGTGATGCTGTGGTGTGAGAGTCTTTGCCCTTCACAAGAAAACACCACTGACCATGATCATTAGAATAAACTCTATAGGCCATCTTGATTTTTGAATTTCTCAAAGGGGTTCATGGAAATGCTTCTAATGTGCTTAGTGACAGACATCCTTGACCAATGTCATTGAAAATGTCATGGACAAATTAAAGAGAAAGGAAAATGTCATGGGAGCTTACTCTGTGATTTTGTCCATTCTCAGAAATTTCAAAAAACCTAGATGAACTTGTCACTATTACCATTATCAATACTTGAAGTTTTGTGTGCAATATGAATTTATCTTTCTTTGAACTTTTATTCTGTTATAAAAATAGCTCAATATTTAAACTTTGCTATGAGCACATCAAATTCCCCAAACTAAAGCAATTATGTCACACCACTGGAATTTCTATTGTGTGGTAACTCTTGCTACGTCTGGATTTTTGTGAACCTCTTCTGCAATTCCTATGTCAATCTTAATTTCTTACAATAATATTGATGTGTGGGGCCTTTTAGAATGATATCAATTGAGGTGGGCTCCACCATCATTTATGTCATTGGTGTTGTCTAAGAGAAGCTTAGAGTGTGCCCATCCCATTCTATGTGAGAATGAAGTTAGAAGGGGCTACCTATGACACAGGCCCTTCACTAGATGTTAAATGTGCTGGTGACTCTCCCACCTGCATGTCTGTGAGCAATGAATTTCTGTAGTTTATCCATTTCCAAGTGTAAGTTATTTTGTGGTAGCAGTTTGAGCAAACTAATACACTGTCTCTTATACCCTTGTCTATTTCTAGGCATTAAATTTCAATGATTTCTTAGTGTGTTCATCTGTCCAAATATCTCACAGAACTGGCCATCCTCATAATATGGCTCTCTTCACCATTCTTATTTGTGTTTCCACTTGTTAGATTTTCCAATATCTGCTTCATTCCAACACCCAATGATGCCTGTATTGTGATAAATTTGAAGTTCTGAATTAACACCTATGATATTTTTATTATATTGAGTTTTATTCTCAAATGCATCATGAGTTTTTTGGTATTTCTTGCTGTACTTTTATATATTCAGGAACTTCTAAAGTGTTTCTCATATGCTTTAAGTACTGTTTTTAGTCTTAATTCAATGATATTTTTCAATATTTAAAATTATATGTCTCCCACTCAGGTCTGATTGGTAAGATTTTTTTTTATTGTAAACAAATGGGATACATCTTGTTTCTGTTTGTATATGAAGTAAAGACATACCATTTGTGTAATCATACATTTACATAGGGTAATGTTGATTCATTCTGTTATCTTTTCCTCCCCCCACCCCTCCATCCCCTCTTTTCACTCTATACAGTCCCTCTTTCCTCCATTCTTGCCCCCCTCAAACCCCCCATTATGTGTCATCATCCACTTATCAGCGAGATCATTTGGCCTTTGGCTTATCTCACTTAGCATGATATTCTCCAATTTCATCCATTTGCCTGCAAGTGCCATAATTTTATTCTTCTTTATGGCTGAGTAATATTCCATTGTGCTATATATATATATATATATATATATATATATATATATATATATATCACAGTTTCTTTATCCATTCATCAATTGAAGGACATCTAGTTTGATTCCACAATCTGTCTATTGTGAATTGAGCACCTATGAACATTGATGTGGCTGCATCTCTGTGGTATGCTGATTTTAAGTCCTTTGTGTGTAGGCCAAGGAGTGGGATAGCTGGGTCAATGGTGGGTCCATTCCAAGCTTTCTAAGGAATCTCTACACTGCTTTCCAGTGTGACTGCACCAACTTGCAACCCCACCAGCAATGTATGAGTGTACCTTTTTCCCCACATACTCACCAACACCTATTGCTTGTATTCTTGATAATTGCCATTCTAATTGGGGTGAGATGGAATCTTAGGGTAGTTTTGATTTTCATTTCTCTTATTACTAGAGATGTTGAACATTTTTTCATATATCTGTTGATTGCTTGTAGATCTTCTTCTGTGTAGTGTCCATTTCCTTAGGCCATTTGTTGACTGGATTATTTGTATTTGTGGTGTAGAGTTTTTTGAGTTCTTTATATATTTTGGAAATTATTGCTTTATCTGAAGTGAGTGGAAAAGATTTTCTCCCACAAAGTAGGTTCTCTCTTCACATTGCTGATAGTTTTCTTTGCTTGGAGAAACTTTTTAGTTTGAATCTATCCCAGTTATTGATTCTTGCTTTTATTTCTTGTGGTATGGGAGTCCTGTTAAGAAAATCTGGTTCTAAGCCGACATGTTGAAGATTTGGACCTACATTTTCTTCTATAAGATGAAGGGTCTCTGGTCTGAATTCAGGTCCTTGATCCATTTTCGGTTGATTTTTGTGCAGGGTGAGATAGGTGTTTATTTTCATTCTACTGCATATGGATTTCCAGTTTTCCCAGCACCATTTGTTGGAGAGGCTATCTTTTCTCCATTGCATATTTTTGGCACCTTTTTCTAGTATGAGAAACTTGTATTTATTTGGGTTTGTGTCTATTCTGTATCATTGAACTTCCTGTCTATTTTGGTACCAATACCATGCCATTTTTGTTACTATTGCTTTGTAGTATAGTTGAAGTTCTAGTATTGCAATACCCCCTGTTTCATTCTTACTGCTAATGATTGCTTTAGCTATTCTGGGTTTCTTATTTTTTCAGATGAATTTCATGATTGCTTGCTCTATTTCTGTAAGGTACATTATTGGGATTTTATTTGGAATTGCATTGAATCTCTATGGCACTTTTTCATAGTATGGCCATTTTGACAATATTAGTTCTGCCTATCCATGTACACGGGAGATCTTCCCATCTTCTAATTCAATTTCCTCAATTTCTTTCTTCAATGTTTTGTAGTTTTCATTGTAGAGATCTTTTACCTCTTTGGTTAGATTGATTCCCAATATTTTATTTTTCTTTGAGGCTATTTTGCAAACAGAGTTGTTTTCCTCATTTCCCTTTCAGATGTTTCATCGCTTGCATATAAAAGTGCTTTAGATTTATGCGTGCTGAATTTATAACCTGCTATTTTGCTCTTTGAACTCTTTGATGAGATCTAGAAGTTTTCTGGAGGAGTTTTCTGATCCTCTAAATATAGAATCATGTCATCAGCAAATAATGACAGCTTCAGTTCCTTTTTGCCTATTTGTATCCCTTTAATTTCTGTAGTCTGCCTAATTGCTCTGGCTAGAATTTCAAGGACAATGTTGAATAGAAGTGGTGAAAGAGGACATCCCTCTGTGGTTCCCATTTAAAAAAAAAATGGTTTCAGTTTTCTCCATTAAGAATGATGTTGGCCAGGGGCTTAGCATAAATAGCCTTTACAATGTTCAGGTATGTTCCTACTATGCCTATTTTTTCTAGTGTTTTGAGCATGAAGGGGTGTTGTATTTTGTCAAACACTTTTTCTGTGTCAATTAAAATAACCATATGATTCTTATCCTTTAGACTTTTGACATGATGGATTATGTTTTTTGATTTACAGTTGTTAAATCATCCTTGCATTTCAGGGATGAACCCCACTTGATCGTGGTGCATGATTTTCTTAATGTTTTTGGATACAGTTTGCCAATATTTTGTTAAGGATCTTTGCAACTATAATCATCAAGGATATCAGTCTAAAATTTTCATTCCCTGATGTATCTTTACCTGGTTTGGGTATGAGGGTGATATTAGCTTCATAGAATGAGTTTGGTAGGGTACCTTCCTTTTCTATTTCCTGGAATACTTTGAGAAGTATTGGAATGAGTTCTTCTTTGAAGGTCTTGTAGAACTTGGCTGAGAACCCGTCTGGTCCTGGGCTTTTTTGGATGATAGGTTTTTAATGACTTCTTCTATTTCATTGCTTGATATTGTTCTGTTTAAATTGTGTATGTTCTCCTGGTTCAGCTTGGGAGGAGCATATGTCTCTAGAAATTTGTCAATGTCTTCAGTAGTTTCTATTTTGTTGGAATACAGATTTTCAAAGTAGCTTCTCATTATGTTCTGTATCTCAGTGGTGTCTGTCGTGATATTTCTTTTTCATCAGAATTTTAATAATTTGAGCTTTCTCTCTCCTTCTCTTTGTTAGTGTGGCTAAGAGTTTATTTTATTTACTTTTTCAAAGAACCAACTTTTTGTTTTGTGAATTTTTTGAATAGTTTCTTTTGTTTCAATTTCATTGATTTCAGTTCTGATTTTAGTTATTTCCTGTCTTCTACTACTTTTGGTGTTGTTCTGTTCTTCTTTTTCTTGGACTTTGAGCTGTAATGTTAGATCATTTAATTGTTGACTTTTCATTCTTTTCTTGAAAGCACTGTATGCAATGAATTTTTCTCTTAGTACGGCTTTCATAGTGTCCCAGAGATTTTGATATATTGTATCATCATTCTCATTGACCTCTAAGAATTTTTTTATCTCCTCCCTGATGGTTTCTGTTATCCATGTTTCATTCGGTATCATATTGTTTAGTCTCCAGGTGTTGGATTAATTTCTGTTTTTTATTTTGTCATTGATTTCTACTGTCAGTCCATTATGATCTGGTAGAACACAAGACAGTATCTCTATTTTTTTGCACTTCCTAAGTGCTGATTTGTGGCATAACATATGGTGTATTTTTGAGAAGGTTTCATGTGCTGCTGAGAAGAAAGTGAATTTGCTTGTTGATGGATGGAATATTCTCTATATATCTATTATGTCTAGGCTATTGATTGTGTTCTATGGTTTCTTTGTTTGGTTTTTGTGTGGAAGATCTATCTAGTGGTGACAACAGTGTGTTAAAGTCACCCAGAATTATTGTGTTTTGGTCTATTTGATTCCTTAAATTGAGAAGGATTTGTTTGATGTACGGGGATGCACCATTGTTTGGGTCATAAATATTTACAATTGTTTGTCTTCATGATTTATGTTTCCCTTAAGCAGTATGAAATGACCTTCTTTCTCCCTTCTGACTAATTTTGGCTTGAAGTCTACTTTATCTGATATAAGGATGGAAACCCCTGCTTTTTTATTAAGTGCATGTGCATGGTAGGTTTTTTTTTTCCATCCTTTCACCTTTAGTCTGTGGATGTCTTTTTCTATGAGATGAATCTCTTGCAGGTAGCATATTGCTGGGTCTTTGTTTTTAATCCATTCTGCCAGTCTATGTCTTTTGATTGATGAGTTTAGGCCATTAATATTCATTGTTATTATTGAGATATGATTTGTTCCCAGTCACTTGGGCTTACTTATGGTTTTTAACTTGGCTTGGTTTCTCCTTTGAGTGGGTTTTTCTCGAAGGTAATTTCTTCCTTTACTGACCTACATTGTTGCTTTTCATTTTCTCCTCATGGAATATTTTGTTGAGAACATTCTGTACTGCAGGGTTTCTTTTTGTAAATTCTTTTACTTTTGTTTATCATGGAAGGATTTTATTTCATCTTCAATTCTGAAGGTTAGTTTTGCTGGTTATGGGATTCTTTTGGCAACCATGTTGTTTCAGAGCTTGAAATATGTTGTTCCAGGTTTGTCCAGCTTTTGGAGTCTGGGTTGAGAATTCTGCTGCTCTCTGTATTGGTTTCCCACTATATGTAATCTGATGCCTTTCTCTCGTGGCCTTCAAAATCCTATCTTTATTTTGAATGTTAAGCATCTTCATTATAATTTGCCTTGGTGTGGATCTGTTGTGATTTCATGCATTTGGTGTTCTGTAAGCCTCTTGTATTTTATTTTTCATTTCATTCTTCAGGATTGGGAAATTTTCTGATATTATTTCATTGAATAGGTTGTTCATTCCTTTGGTTTGTATCTCTGTGCCTTCCTCAATCCCAATAATTCTTAAATTTGGTCTTTTCATGATGTCCCATAGTTCTTGGAGATTCTGTTTATGATTTCTTATGATCTTCTCTGTTTGGGCAACTTTATTTTCAAGAATAAATATTTTGTCTTCATTGTCTGAGATTCTGTCTTCCAAGTGGTCTAGTCTTTTGGTGATGCTTTCCATTGAGTTTTTTATTTGTTTTATTGATTCCTTCATTTCAAGAATTTCTGTTTGGTTTTTTTTGAGAATCTCTCTCTCTTTGTTGATCTGATCTTTTGTTTCCTGCAGTTGCTGTTTCAACTGCTTATTGGTATTATCATTCATTGCCTGCATTTATTCTCTTATCTCATCCTTTGCTTCGTGAATCATATAATCATGTATAATCTGAAGTCCTTTTCTGACATTTCTTCTGCCATACTTTCATTGGATTCTATTGATATAGAATCTTGATTTGTTTGGATCATTTTGTTCCCTTGTTTTTCATGTTGTTCATGTATTCTCTCCTCTAGCAGTGCAGATCTGTGGTATTGCAGATTCTCCCGATATGCTTATAGTGACCCTATATGTTTCCAAAATTTTTTCTTTAAGGGGAAATCAATATTAGTAGCGCCCAATTCAGACACTATGCAATCCTAGACCAAATAGCCCCTATGAGGACATTAACAATATTGTCATAATAAACAGAATGAGTTTAAATATTATCTTTGGTATAAAAAACAGATTTGCAATAAAGTCTGCAGTTTCTAATGTTGGACAAAGGGGACACAGAGTGATGTAGGATGTAGCTGTTTGTGGGACAAGAAAGAAATATACAGAAGTTCTAGATAATAGAAAGTGTGAGAGTATAATCAAAAGAAATTGGATGTTAGCATGAAAAAAGGGAGAAACGGACTCTGAGGGAACAGGTAAACAAAAGGGAAAGAGAGCAAGAAAAGTAAAGAAATAAAAAAAATAAAGTTGTTCAATAAGTAGGAAAAAGAAAATCTACAGTATAACAGTCATATTCAAACCTCCCAATCTTTAGTAGCATGATGCATGAGAGGTACCTGACAACGAGCTTCAATCTCCAGCAGGTGTCTCAGGATGGAATTTGCCCCACCTAAAGATCGAAGTTATGGTTTCCAGGATTATCCAAGATGGCCACTCTGGCTTCCAAATGTGTTGGCAATTGGGGAGCTGCAGCTTGGGGTGTGGACATGGTCAGCTGGAGGTCGTGGAGGCGGGGTGTGGTTGGTCAGGCAGGGGTCCTGGAGGTTGGGTGGGTTTGTTGTGTTTGTGGGATCCTGGAGGCCAGGTGCAATCAGTTGGTCTGGGGTCCTGGTGATAGGGTGCAGTGAGTTGGTCTGGGGGTCCTGGCAGCAGGGAACAGTCATTCAATATGAGGGCCCTGGAGGCAGGGAGTGATCAGTGGGGCTGAGGGATCCTTCAGGTACTGTCACAGTGAACTTCCAGGTATCAGCAGCCAGCTGATGCTCCACTGGCGGTCGCTGATCAGTTTGATGACTGTTGTCGAACAATTGGGCGGTGAACTTCGTGGGGTGGGTGATGAATAGATGTAAGGCAGACAATGGACTGGAATGAGGCAGGCAAATGGTGGATGATAGGTGCCTGAAAGTGAGCAATCTGCACTCAAAAAAGTCATCAATATGCTGGAAGACTGCTGGTGTTCACAGTAGACAAATGGGTTAAACAGCAGGGGATCAATAAGCAGCAAAAACTGCCTCACCAAGAAATAGATATCCTGTGCTTGAAACTGGAGTTATGGAGCGACAAGGAATGCAGCCTCCTTCTAGTCCACCATCATGGATGTCCTCGGTAAGATATTACTTTTACATCTCTAAATTATTTTTTGTGTATCAGAAGACATGTCCCAGATTTTGATTGATTCTTAATATATTATCTCTGTATTGGCCATTCACTAGAAATATCAACCACTATCCCCAGAGTACTGCAAAAGTCATAGGGTTCAGTAAGACCAGGCAAAGATCAATCACAAATGAATGGAAAACTACTCTCTAACACACAAAGGCAGTAAAGAAAATTTACATATGCATACAATGACTTACACAATATTTAAAAATGAAAGTTTATCTTACTACTATGTGATATAGGAATTAAATGAAAAAATACAAAACATGTACCTAAATTATTTCATTTTACCACCCTGAGAATAAAATCCATTGATATGGTAAAAGATCACATAATCACAGTGCACAATTCAAACAGAGATTATGTAAAATAATAGTATATATAATTCAAATGATAATATCTATATGAGATTTAATATTTTAATAATACAATGAGAAGAATCAAAGCCTAAAACTGAAAGAGAGTTTACGATTAAAGAAGTTTCTGTTATTGATTTCATTATTTGTTCATTGTCTCTTGACTTTTCTTTTTTTAATATTTGTTCTTTGTAGTAATGCAGATAGTAGAGTTATTTTGACATGTTATCCATACATGATAGCAACACTTTAGTCCCAGTTACATATGCTCATTCAGGCACAAAATGATCAAATGAAATTGTCTCTAAACTATCTGGACCTAAGAGTCATAGCAGTTATCAAGACAACTCTTCACCCTGCAATTGGGGGTGTGTATTCTTTCAAGTGCTTGCAGACCATTCTCCAGGAGTTAGGTGAGAAACAAATTGTAACAAATTTAAACTACAAGTCAAAGTATGTGTTTTCCTTTTCCAAAATGAGAAATTAAACTCCATTTATGTATGACTCATCAAAATGCATAAATTCATTCTACTATCATGCATAACTAATTAGAACAAATAAAATAAATAAAATAATAAAGAACTAGGTATCTCAAAAAAGGGGATATTTATAAATAGTATGAGTACATGGAAATTAGGCAAATTGGTCCAAAATAACCAGTGGTCAATGAAAATATTAAAATATATGTTAAATAATTCCTTAGAATTAATGAACATGGAAACACCACACATGAAAACACAAGAGATGCACAACACCTCTAAGCGGGAATTTTGCAGCCAAAAATCCCTAGATGTTAAAGGAATAAAAACCTCAATTAAGCAGTCTAAGTATTTACCTTAAGGGACTGAAAACTTAAGTGATTCAACCCAACCATAATAGAAGAAAGAAAATAGTAATATTCACAGTAGAAATAAATGAAATAAGAACAGGAGGGGAAATAGCCTAATAATGCCCTATAAATTAACTGGACTATACAGTCTTGGGCTTCTACCTATCTATGGTGAACATAAGATAAAATGCAAATGTAATTTCTGATACTATATAGTAGATTTTGTGGGTTAGGGAAGCAAACAATTGGGCATTGGCAGTGACAATGTATTCTGGTTGACTAGATAATTTTCTGATTTGTTACTAAGAAAATTTATTTTTTGTTCTTTCTCTCTCTCTCTCTCTGTCACACACACACACACACACACACACACACACTATCTCTCTCTCTCTCAGTTCTAGCTGTTGTGATTGGTTCAGGGACATATACACATGGACATATTTGTTTCTTTTTCCCTCAATTTTAGCATTTATCAATGTAGTTTTCTTTGCTTACTTTGTTTTTTGAGTAAGGGATATTATTTTGTTTGTGTGGGTATGTGTGTGTTTGCCTCGTTTGGTTTGTTTTACCTTGTATTGTTTTCATTTGTTGGTTTCTCTTTCTTTTTTATTGCTCACAGAGAAACTCTATTGTTCTATCTTCCTTTCTCCCTTTACCTTGTTCTTCCTATTTTCCTAGTCCTTCCTTTTAAACATCATCTGCTCCATCATGTCTGTAGTCTCTGTTCACTTTTCCAAAATGTAAGTTATTTTCTACCTTCCTAGCACATGTTCTTTTCTCTTAAATATCTGAGTTTTTACCATCTTTTAGCACTAATATTTTATGTCACAACTGCCTCCACTATTAATATTGATGTCATTATTACTGCTGTGTATGACATATTTGATAACTGCTGTTTGCTTTAAAGTCAGATCATGTTCACGATTGTTCTTTTTACTCCTGACAATTGCTGACACCACCATTCCTATATTTTGTGATAACATTGTAGATGAAAAAGTAGAAACTGGATATTTAATTTAATGCTATATATTATTTGCATTGGTTGTTGCTATTGTTTGCTTTGCCCTATTCTGTGAGGTGCTGGGAACCTACATGAACTGTACAAGTTCACAGGATAGAGACTGCTGTAGAAATAAACACAACTAAAAGTCAGCACACCTTGCTTTTCACAGAAAAAAATGGCACTCAATCTTGAACTCTACTAAAATATGGAAAATAACCGATATAATATCCAAACTAATGGCTAGGTCCTGAGTAGAAACAAATGAGGATGGGCCCCCCAGGTAACACTATGGATATTCACTACTACAGAAAAAAATAGAAAATTATGATAAAGGCTTATTTCACCTAGCCTAATAGTCTCCAGATTCATCCATTTGCTGGCAAATGTCTTAAAGTCATTTTTCTTTATGTCTGAGTATTACTTCATTGTGTATATATACCACATTTTCTGTATTTGTAAAAATGGGAACGTAACTGGAATAAGATATATTCCATGCTTGTACATTTATACCCACATTGATTCTTCTTTTATGTATAACTAAAAAGAACTGACTAAAAAAGGAACAAAGACTGTGGACATACCACCTATGAGAGGCTATCAGTACAGATTACTCTAGGTTCCTATTACAAGTGAAGACTTGGTCTTAAGAAGGCCCATGTTTAAGACTGGAAGAGAAATACTTTCCAACAGATGCACAAAATAAAACACAAGAATAAAAATATATGGGAAAAAGAACCCAAGTTATCATAATACCTCCTAAACTTCACAATTCACCAGCAACTGACACCAAAGATATTGACGTGGATGAAATATTCAATAAAGAATTCAAAAGAATCATTATAAAAATGATCAATGAATTCCGAGAACACAGAAAAACAACTGAATGAATTAAGCTTGTCTGCATAAGATATAAATTAGAAATGTCACTAAGAAGTATCAGAAATGGGATGGGGACAAGATGATGAACTAGAGGGTGACTCAGGATTAAAGAAGGGGAAGTATTGAGAGACCCAGACCAACTCAGAGCCACTGGGTGTCTACTGCTAGGTGAAGTTCGACCAGGGTGTCTCAGACAGTGGGCAGCTTCTCAGAGCAGGACTGGGCAGTGAGAGGCTTCCCTGAGCAGCTGGGCTATCCCTCCTGTGAAGAGCCAGGCTCCCTCCTGCAGCAGGCCTGGTCCACAGGCAGCTGCTCGAAGCAGACCCGCCCAGTGAGAGGCTTTCCACACACAGCCAGCCCCCAACCCTGAACCCAGCAGTGGACCTGCTCTACAGGCAGGTTTTCGGAGAAGGGCTGGGTAGTGAGAGGCTTCCATGAGAAGTCAGGTTCCTTCCTGTGGCAGTCCCGGTCTATAGGCAGCTTCTTGGAGCAGGCCCACCTAGTGAGAGTTTTTCCAGGCACAGCCAGCCCTCACCCTAGGACCCAGTAGCAGGCCAGGGGCAGCTTTCTTTGGGAGCACTGCATTATCAAGTTCCTCCAAGACTTTAGGCTACTGAAGGCTAGGATTTGATATACTGGAAGTCTACAGGGATAATATAAGCCAATAGAGGAAATCTCCAATATCTCAGAATCCCACTTTTATCTGAACAATATGAGAAAGCAAGGGAAGAAAATGTCCCAAACAAACCTAGATGCTATGTCAATAAAGCCCAATGAGAGCATGGCATAAGAAATGTCAGACAGGGAGTTCAGAATGTACATAATTAAAATGAGCAGGGAAGCAAGTGAGGAGATGAAAGAGCAAATGCAGGCATTAAATGATCACACCAATCAACAGTTAAAAGAGCAAATACAGGAAGCAAAGATCATTTCAATAAAGAGTTAGAGATATTGGAAAAAAAAAAAAACAAACCAAAATCCTTGAAATGAAGGAAACAATAGACCAAATTAAAAACTCCATAGAAAGCATAACCAATAGGATAGAACTCGTGGAAGACAGAACCTCAGATATTGAAGACAGAATATTTAACCTTGAAAACAAAGTTGAACGAACAGAGAAGATGGTGAGAAATCATAAACAGAATATACAAGAATTATGGGATTTCATGAAAAGGCCAAATTTAAGAATTATTGGGATTGAAGAAGGCTTAGAGAAACAAACCAAAGGAATAAACAACCTTTTCAATGAAATAATATGAGAAAATTTCCCAAATCTGAAGAATGAAATGGAAAATCAAATTCAAGAGGCTTATAGGACTCCAAATACACAAAATTACAACAGACCCACACCAAGGCACATTATAATGAAAATACCGAACATACAAAATAAAGACAGAATTTTAAAGGCTGTGAGAGAAAAGAACCAAATTACATTCAGGGGGAAACCAATACGGATATCAGCATTTTTCAGTCCAGACCCTAAAAGCTAGAAGGGCCTGGAACAACATATTTCAAGCTCTGAAAGAAAACAGATGCCAACCAAGAATCTTATACCCAGCAAACTTACCTTCACATTTGAAGATGAAATAAAATCCTTCCATGATGAACAAAAGCTAAAGGGATTTCCAAATGAAAGCCGGCATTACAGAACATTCTCAGCAAAATATTCCATGAGGAAGAGATGAAAAACTATGATGTAAATCAGCAAAGGGGGAACTACCCTAAAGGGACAGCCAAATAAAGGAGAAACCAAGTAGTGTCAAAAAACAAAATGAGCCAAATGACTGGGAATACAAATTATCTCAATAATAACCCTGAACGTTAATGGCCTGAACTCATCAATCAAAAGACATAAACTGGCAGATTGGATTTAGAAGAAAGATCCAACAATATGCTGCCTGCAAGAGACTTATCTCATAGAAAGAGATACCCACCGACTAAATGTGAAAGATTGGGAAAAATCATACCAAGCACATGGACAGAGCAAAAAACTGGAGTATCTATCCTCATTTCAGATAATGTGGACTTCAAGTCAAAGTTAGTCAGAAGGGATAAAGGAGGAAATTTCATACTGCTTAAGAGAAGCATCAATCAGGAAGACATAACAATCTAAAACATAAATATGTATGCCCCAAAAAGTGGCTCATCCATATACATCAAACAAATCCTTCTCAATTCCAGAAACCACATAGACCACAACACAATAATACTAGGTGATTTAACACACCTCTCTCACAACTGGACAGATCTTCCAAACAAAAACTGAATAAAGAAACCATAGATCTAAATAACAAAATGTATAATTTAGACTAAACAGACATATGTAGAATAGACCATCCAACATAGAGCGAATACAATTTTTTCTCAGCAGGTCATGGATCCTTCTCTAAAATAGACCATATTTTATGCCATAAAGCTAATGTTAGCAAATATAAGAAGATGGAGATACTACCTTTTATTCTATCAGATCACAGTGGATTGAAATTAGAAATAAATGACAGAATAAAAAACAAAAAATTCTTCAATACCTGGAGATTAAGCAATATGCTATTATATGATGAATGGATAAAAAAGACATAAGGAGGGAAATAAAAAAATTCTTAGAAGTAAATGAGTACAAAAACACGTCATATCAAAATCTCTGGGACACAGTGAAAGCAGTACTTAGAGGAACATTTATTTCAGGGAGCACATTCAATAAATGAAGAAAAAATCAACAAATAAGTGACTTAACACTACAGCTCAAAGCCCTAGAAAAAGAACAGACCAACACCAAAAGTAGTAGAACACAGGAAATAGTCAAAATCAAGCTGAAATGAATGGAATTGAAACAAAAGAAACAATAGAAAAAATTAACAAAATAAATAGTTGGTTCTTTGAAAAAATAAACAAAATTGATAAACCCTTAACCACACTAACAAAGAGAAGGAGAGAGGAAACTCAAATTACTAAAATTTGGAATGAACAAGGAAATATCGTTGCAGACATGCGTGAAATACAAAACATAATTAGAAGCTATTTTGAAAATCTATACTCCACCAAAAGAGAAAATCTCAGACATCAACATGTTTCTAATGACTTATGAATTACCTAAACTGAACCAGGATTCACAATTTAAATAAATCAATTTCAAGTAATAAAATAGAAGAAGTCATCAAAAGCCTACCAACAAAGAAAAGTCTGGGACCAGATGGGTTCTCAGCCAAGTTCTACAAAACTTTTAAAGAAGAGCTCATTTCAATACTCCTCAAAGTATTCCATGAAATAGAAGAGGAGGTAACCCACACAAACTCATTCTATGAAGCCAATATCATCCTGATATCTAAACCAGATAGACACATCGAGGAAAGAAAATTTTAGACCAATATCCTTAATGAACATCAACACAAAAATTCTCAACAAAATTTTAGCAAATCGCATACAAAAATTTATTAAAAAGATAGTGCACCACGATCAAGTGGGTTTTAACCCAGGGATACAAGTTTGGTTCAACATCCAGAAATCAATAAATGTAATTCATCATATCAACAGACTTAAAGTCAAGAATCACATGACTATTTTGATAGATGCAGAAAAAGCATTTGATAAAATAGAGCATCCCCTCATGTTGAAAACACTAGAATAAATAGGGATAGTGGGAACATTCCTTAACATTGTAAAGGCCATCTATGCTAAGCCCATGGCTAATATCATTCTAAATGGTGAAAAACTGAAAGCATTTCCCCTAAAAACTGGAACAAGGCAGGGATGCCCTCTTTCACCACCTCTATTCAACATTGTCCTTGAAACTCTAGCCAGAGCAATTAGACAGACCGAAGAAATTAAAGGATACAAATAGGAAAAGAAGAAGTCAAACTATCCCTATTTGCTGATGACATGATTCTATATTTAGAGCAATTGGGATATTCCACCCGAAAGCTTTTAGAACTCATAAGTGAATTCAGTAAGGTAGCAGTTTATAAGATCAATGCTCATAAAACTAATGCATTTTTATCATAAGTGATGAATATTCAGAAAGCAAAGTTAGGAGCACCACTCCATTCATAATATCTTCAAAAAATAAAATACTTGGGAATCAATCTAGCAAAAGAGGTGAAGACCTCTACAACAAGAACTACAGAACACTAAAGAAAGAAATTGAAGAAAACCTTAGAAGGTGGAAAGATCTCCCATGTTCTTGGATAGGCAGAAATAATATTGTCAAAATGGTCATACTACCAAAAGTGCCGTACAGATTCAATGCAATTCCAATTAAAATCCCAATAATGTACCTTACAGAAATAGAGCAGGCAATCATGAAATTCATCTGGAAGAATTAGAAACACAGAATAGCTAAAGTAATTCTTAGCTGGAAGAGTGAAGCAGGAGGTATCACAATACCAGAACTTCAACTATACTACAAAGCAATAGTAATAAAAATGGCATGGTATTGGTACCAAAATAGAGAGGTAGATAAATGGTACAGAATAGAGGACCTGGACACAAACCCAAATAAATACAATTTTCTCATACTAGACAAAGGTGCCAAAAATATGCAATGGAGAAAAGATAGCCTCATCAACAAATGTGCTGGGAAAACTGGAAATCCATATGCAGCAGAATGAAACTAAACACCTATCTCTTGCCCTGGACAAAAATAAACTGAAAATTGATCAAGGACCTCGGAATCATACCAGAGACCCTTTATCTTATGTAAGAAAAAGTAGGTTCAAGTCTTCCACATGTCGGCCTAGAATGAGAATTCCTTAACAGGACTCCCATAGCACCAGAAATAAAAGCAAGAATTAATAAATGGGATAGATTCAAACTAAAAAGTTTCTCTCAGCAAAGGAAACTATCAGTAATGTGAAGAGAGAACTTACAGAGTGGGAAAAAACCTTTGCCACTCATACTTGAGATAGAGCACTAATTTCCAAAATATATAAAGAATTCAAAAAACTTTAACCTAAAATACAAACAATTCAATCAACAAATGGGCTAAGGAAATGAATAGACGCTTCACTGAAGAAGATCTACAAGCAATCAACAGATATATGAAAAAATGTACAACATCTCTAGTAATAAGAGAAATGAAAATCAAAACTACCCTAAGATTCCATCTCACCCCAATTAGAATGGCGATTATCAAGAATACAAGCAACAATAGGCGTTGGTGAGGATGTGGGGAAAAAGGTACACTCATACATTGCTGGTGGGGTTGCAAATTGGTGCAGTCACCCTGGAAAGCAGTGTGGAGATTCCTCAGAAAGCTTGGAATGGCACCACCATTTGACCCAGCTATCCCACTACTTGGCCTATACCCAAAGGACTTAAATCAGCATACTACAGAGATACAGCCACATCAATGTTCATAACTGCTCAATTCACAATAGCCAGATTGTGGGACCAACCAAGATGTCCTTCAATTGATGAATGGATCAAGAAACTGTGGTATATATAAACAATGGAATATTACTCAGGTATAAAGAAGAATAAAATTATGGTATTTGAAGCAAATTGATGAAATTGGAGAATATCATGCTAAGTGAGTTATGCCAATGTCAAAAATCCGAAGGACTAATGATCTCACTGATTAGTGGATGGTGACACATAAAGGGGTGGGAGGGGAAAAATGGTGGAAGAAGGGACTCTGTATAGAGGGAAAATAGGGGTCAAGGGGTGGGGGGGAGGAAAAAATAACAATGAATCAAACATAA
This sequence comes from Sciurus vulgaris, assembly GCF_902686455.1. Classification (NCBI taxonomy): domain Eukaryota; kingdom Metazoa; phylum Chordata; class Mammalia; order Rodentia; family Sciuridae; genus Sciurus; species Sciurus vulgaris. The sequence goes on along the minus strand of NC_136478.1, from coordinate 70,214,394 downwards.
TTACCCTATGTAAATGTATGTTACACAAATGGTTTGCCTTTACTCCATGTACAAACAGAAATACGATGTATCCCATTTGTTTACAATAAAAATAAATAAAAATAGAAATATCAAAAATGAACCTAACATAAAGATTGGAAAGGATAGAAACAATAAATCTAGTAAAATATCCATTTGAGACTCTCTACTGGAGTAGACAATGCTGAAGACACAAGCTTAGAGCTGGAAGAAAAAGTGGCCAGCATTGAACATTTAGACAATATTAAAGAAAAACAAGCAAGTAACCACGATCAGTATATAGAAGAACTCTGGGAGAATATTAAGAGACCAAACTTAAGAGTCATTGTCATTGAGGAGGGTTGTGAGATGCAGGTTACAAGAATAGATAACCACTTCAGGGTAAAAAGTACAGAAAAATTTTCAAACTTTCATAATGAGATAGACATCCAGATAGAGGATGCATTCTGAACCCCAAATAGACAAGATAAAAGAGAACCTCTCTAGGACACATTGCAATTACAATGCCTAATATGCAGATGAAGACCTGAAGATATTTGAAGACCTCCTGAAAAAATATCAGGTCACATTTACAGGCAAGCCTATCAGAATCTCTTCTGATTTCTCAACACAAACTTTATAAGCCAGAGGATTTGGAACGATGTATTCCATGTCCTGAACGAAATAAATGTCAACTAAGACTGCTATAACCAGCAAAGCTGTCTGTCAAAATTAAAAAGGAAAGAGAAACCTTCCAACATAACAAAAGAAAAAGAAAAAAAAAAAAAAACCAAACAAAAGGAATTCATGACCCTATAGAACTTACCAAATGAAAAACTTTTCCAGTAGAATTAAAAAACAAACCCAAGAAATTAAAATGGACAAATCTCATTTGAAGAGTACTTATGCAAATGAGAAAGAACCAAAATAAATGTAAATATATCAAAATGGCAGAAATTAATAAATAATTCTTTGTAATAACTTTGAATTTAAATGCTCTCAATTATCCAATTAAAAATATAGGCTGGAAGATGTATTAAAAAACAAAACCCAACTGTATGTTGTTTAGTAGAGATATACCTTAAAGACAGAAAGAAGGCTGAAAGTGAAAGGATGGAAATTGATATACAATGCAAATGGCACACGAAAGCAAGCAGGATTAGCTACTCATGTATCTGACAAAGCAGACTTCGAAGTAAAATTAATCAAGACACAAAGAAGGTCACTTATACTTGTGAAGGGAACAATCCAACATGAAGATAAACAAAAATGAATAAATATTTATGCTCCAAATGTGGGTGTAACTAATTCAACTAATTACATCAAAAAGACACTACTCAAAACAAATACTCGACAGACCCCAGTAAAATAATAGTGGGTGTTTGCAGCACACCCCTCCCACCATTAGATAAGTCACCCAGACATAAACATCATGAAGAGACTTTGGTCCAGAAAACTATTATAAATCGTATGGACTTAAGAGATATCTATAGAATATTTCATCCAATATTAGGTGAATACCCTTTCTTCTCAGCAGTTTATGGCATCTTCTTCTAAATAGACCATAATTACACCATAGACCAACTCATAGCAAATACCAAAAATGATTGATATAATTTTTTGAATCTTACCAGATCATAATGGCATGGAATTAGAAACCAGTGTGATAAAACCATACAGAAAATACTAAACACTAGTTATTGAATAATACACTTTTGAATAATAAATGGGTGATAGAGGAAACAAAGGAGAAATTAAAACATTCTTAGACTCAAGTGGGAAGTAGGATACAACATACCAGGACCTCTAGGACATTATGTAGGCCATTTTATGGGAAAGATTAATAGCTATGAGGGCCTATCCCTAACAGTAAACCAAAAAGTGCATCTCTAGGGTCTTGAAAAAGAAGAATTAACCATTCTGAAACCAGTAGGAGGAAAGTGATAATTAATATCAAAGTGAAAATCAATGAAATTGAGATAGAAAAGATGAATGAAAAAGAGTTGGTTCCTTGAAAATCTAAACAAGATTTAGAAGTCCTTAGCCAAAAGACCCATGAGGACAAGAGAGAAAAACCAAAATAATAAAATTAGAGATGAAACAGGAGAAAGCACCACAGATATCACAAAAATTGCAAATCATTGGGGACTATTTTGAAAGCTTATGCTTCAAAAAATTGGAAAACCCAGAAGAAAAGAAGACATTTCTAGACAAGAAGGATCTGCCAAAACTGAATCAAGAGGACACAGAAAACCTAAGCACACCAATACCTGGTGATGAGATACAAGAAATAATAAAAAAGCCTTCCAGGAAGAAAAGCCAAGAGCATAAGGATTTTAAGATAAATTCTAGCAGTCCTTTAAAGAAGGACTAATGACAATACTCCACAAATTATTTCATGAAATAGGAACATTTTCAAATTCTTTCTATGAAGCCTGTATCGCACTCACACCAAAAACAGACAAGGACATACAAAGGAAAGAAAAGTGTAGACCAAATTCCCTGATGAATTTAGGTGCAATTTTTTTTATTGTAAACAAATGGGATAGATACATGTTGTTTCTCTGTTTGTATATGGCGAAAAGGCATACCATTTGTGTAATCATAAATTTACATAGGGTAATGTTATTTGATTCATTCTGTTATTTTTTTCCTTTCCCCCACCCCTCCAACCTCCTTTCCCTCTATACAGTCCTTCCTACCTCCATTCTTGCCCCCCACCCGAACCCTAACTCTAATGCTGACACTAACCTCTCCCTCCCCCAATTATGTGTCATCATCCACTTATTAATGATATCATTCGTCCTTTGGTTTTTTGAGATTCGCTTATCTCACTTAGCATGATATTCTCCAATTTCATCCATTCGCCTGTGAATGCCATAATTTTATCATTTTTTATGGCTAAGTAATATTCCATTGTATATATATACCACAGTTTCTTTATCCATTCATCAATTGAAGGACATCTAGGTTGGTTCCACAGTCTGGCTATTGTGAATTGAGCAGCTATGAACATTGATGTGTCTGTATCTCTGTAGTATGCTGATTTTAAGTCCTTTGGGTATAGGCCAAGGAGTGGGATAGCTGGGTCAAATGGTGGTTCCATTCCAAGTTTTCTAAGGAATCTCCACACTGCTTTCCAGAGTGGCTGCACTAATTTGCAGCCCCACCAGCAATGTATGAGTGTACCTTTCTCCCCACATCTTCGCCAACACCTGTTGTTGCTTGTATTCTTGATAATCACCATTCTAATTGGGGTGAGATGGAATCTTAGGGTGGTTTTGATTTTCATTTCTCTTATTACTAGAGATGTTGAACATTTTTCCATATGTTTGTTGATTGCTTGTAGATCTTCTTCAGTGAAGTGTCTATTCATTTCCTCAGCCCATTTGTTGATTGGATTATTTGTATTCTTGGTATAGAGTTTTTTTAGTTCTTTATAGATTGAGGAGATTAGTTCTCTATCTGAAGTATGATTGGCAAAGATTTTCTCCAACTCTGTAGGCTCTTTCTTCACATTGCTGATAGTTTCCTTTGCTGAGAGAAAGCTTTTTAGTTTGAATCTATCCCATTTATTGATTCTTGCTTTTATTTCTTGTGCTATGGGAGTCCTGTTGAGGAAATCTGGTCCTAAGCCGACAGGTTGAAGACCTGGACCTACTTTTTCTTCTATAATCTGCAGGGTCTCTGGTCTGATTCCAAGGTCCTTAATCCATTTTGAGTTTAGTTTCGTGCAGGGTGAGAGATATGGGTTTAGTTTCATTCTATTGCATATGGATTTCCAATTCTCCCACACCATTTGTTGAAGAGGCTATCTTTTCTCCATTGCATATTTTTGGCCCCTTTGTCTAGTATGAGAAAATTGTATTTATTTGGGTTTGTGTCTGTGTCCTCTATTCTGTGCCATTGATCTACCTTTCTATTTTGGTACCAATACCATGACATTTTTGTTACTATTGCTTTGTAGTAGAGTTGAAGATCTGGTATTGCGATACCCCCTGCTTCGCTCTTTCTGCTAAGGATTGCTTTAGCTATTCTGGGTTTCTTATTCTTCCAGATGAATTTCATAATTGCTTGCTCTATTTCTGTAAGGTACGTCATTGGGATTTTAAATGGAATTGCATTGAATCTGTATAGCACTTTAGGTAGTATGGCCATTTTGACAATATTAATTCTGCCTATCCAAGAACATGGGAGATCTTTCCATCTTCCAAGGTTTTCTTTAATTTCTTTCTTTAGTGTAGTGTAGTTCTCATTGTAGAGGTCTTTCACCCCTTTGTGAGATTGATTCCCAAGTATTTTACTTTTTCTGAGGCTATTGTGAATGGGGTAGTTTTCCTAATTATTCTTTCCAAAGATTCATCAGTTATGTATAAAAATGCATTAGATTTATGTGCATTGATCTTATATCCCCCTACTTTACTGAATTCACTTATGAGTTCTAAAAGTTTTCTGGTGGAATTTTCGGGTTCCTCTAAGTATATAATCATATCATCAGCAAATAGTGATAGTTTGAGTTCTTGTTTTCCTATTCAATCCCTTTAATTTCTTTGGTCTGTCTAATTGCTCTGGCTAGAGTTTCAAGGACGATATTGAATAGAAGTGGTGAAAGAGGGCATCCATGCCTTGTTACAGTATTTAGGGGAATGTTTTCAGTTTTTCACCATTTAGAATGATATTAGCCCGGTGCTTAGCATAGATGGCCTTTACAATGTTAAGGAATGTTCCCACTATCCCTATTTTTTCTAGTGTTTTGAGCATGAAGAGGTGCTGTATTTTATCAAATGCTTTTTTTGCGTCTATCGAAATAATCATGTGATTCTTGACTTGAAGTCTATTGATAAGGTGAATTGCATTTTTTGATTTCCTGATGTTGTACCAACCTTGCATCCTTGGGATGAAACCCACTTGATCATGGTGCACTATCTTTTAAATATGTTTTTCTATGTGATTTGCTAAAATTTTGTTGAGAATTTTTGCGTTGATGTTCATTAAGCAGATTGGTATGAAATTTTCTTTCCTTGATGTGTCTCTGTTTGGTTTAGGTATCAGTGTGATATTGGCTTCATTGAATGAGTTTTGGAGGGTTCCCTCCTCTTCTATTTCATGGAATACATTGAGGAGTATTGGAATGAGCTCTTCTTTCAAGATTTTGTAGAACTCAGCTGAGAACCCATCTGGTTCCGGACTTTTCTTTGTTGGTAGGCTTTTGATGACTTCTTAAATTTCATTACTTGAAATTGGTCTATTTAAATTGTGTATGTCCCCCTCGTTCAGTTTAGGCAATTCATATGTCCCTAGAAACCTGTTGATGTCTTCTAAATTTTTTATTTTGTTGGAGTATAGATTTTCAAAATAGCTTCTAATTATGTTTTGTATTTCAATTGTGTCTGTTGTGATATTTCCTTGTTCACTCCAAATTTTAGTGATTTGGGTTTTCTCTCATCTTCTCTTTGTTAGTGTGGCTAAAGGTTTATCAATTTTGTTTATTTTTTCGAAGAACCAACTATTTATTTTTTCAATTTTTTGTATTATTTCTTTTGTTTCAATTTCATTGATTTCAGCTCTGAGTTTAACTATTTCCTCTCTTCTACTACTTTTGGTGCTGGTTTGTTCTTCTTTTTCTAGGGCTTTGAGCTGTAGTGTTAGCTTGTTTATTTGTTGAGTTTTACTTCTTTTATTGAATGCGCTCCATGAAATAAATTTTCCTATAAGTACTGCTTTCAGTGTCCGAGAGATTTTGATATGATGTTTCTTTTCTCATTTACCTCTAAGAATTTTTTAATTTCCTTCCTAATATCTTCTATTAACCATTCATCATATAATAGCATATTGTTTAATCTCCAGGTGTTAGAGTACTTTCTGTTTTTTCATTTATTTCTAACTTCAATTCATTATGATCTGATAGAATACAAGGTAGTGTCTCTATCTTCTTGTATTTGCTAACATTAGCTTGGTGGCATAATATATGGTCTATTTTAGAGAAGGATCCGTGTGCTGCTGAGAAAAAAGTGTATTCACTCTTTGTTGGATGGTATATTGTACATATGTCCATTGAGTCTAAATTATTGATTGTGTAATTGAGATCTATGGTTTCTTTGTTCAATTTTTGTTTGGAAGATCTGTCCAGTGGTGAGAGACGCATGCTAAAATCACGTAGTATTATTGTGTTATGGTCTATTTGGTTTCTGAAATTGAGAAGGATTTGTTTGACATACATGGGTGAGCCACTGTTTGGGGCATGGATGTTTATGATTGTTATGTCTTGCTGATTTATGCTTCCCTTAAGCAGTATGAAATGACCTTCTTTATCCCTTCTGACTAACTTTGGCTTGAAGTCCACATTATCTGAAATGAATATGGATACTCCAGCTTTTTTGCTGAGTCCATGTGCATGGTATGTTTTTCCCCATCCTTTCACCGTTAGTCTATGGGTATCTTTTACTATGAGGTGAGTCTCTTGCAGGCAACATATTATTGGATCTTTCTTTTTAATCCAATCTGCCAATCTATGTCTTTTGATTGATGAATTCAGGCTTATTATTGATATATGATTTGTATTCAGGGTTATTATTGAGATATGATTTGTACTCCTGGTCATTTGGTTCATTTTTAAATTTTATTTACTTGTTTGACACGGCTTGGTTCCTCCTTTATTTGACAGTTCCTCTAGGATAATTCCTCCCTTTGCTGATATGCTTCTTTGTTTTTCATCTCTTCCTCTTGGAATATTTTACTGAGAATGTTCTGTAATGCTGGCTTTCTTTTTGTAAATTCTTTTAGCTTTTTTTTATCATGGATAAATTTCATTGTTAAATTTGAAGGTAAGTTTTGCTGGGTATAAGATTCTTGGTTGGCATCCATTTTCTTTCAGGGCTTGAAAAATGTTGTTCCAGGCCCTTCTAGCTCTTAGGGTCTGAATTGAAAAATCTGCTGATATCCGTATTGGTTTCCCCCTGAATGTAATTTGGTTCTTTTCTCTCACAGCCTTTAAAATTCTGTCTTTATTTTGTATGTTCGGTATTTTCATTATAATGTGCCTTGGTGTGGGTCTGTTGTAATTTTGTGTATTTGGAGTCCTATAAGCCTCTTGAACTTGATTTTCCATTTCATTCTTCAGATGTGGGAAATTTTCTGATATTATTTCATTGAATAGATTGTTTATTCCTTTTGTTTGTTTTTCTAAGTCTTCCTCAATCCCAATAATTCTTAAATTTGGCCTTTTCATCATATTCCATAGTTCTTGTAGATTCTGTTCATGAATTCTTACCATCTTCTCTGTTAGTTCAACTTTGTTTTCAAGGTTAAATATTTTGTTTTCAGTGTCTGAGGTTCTGCCTTCCAGGTGTTCTATCCTATTGGATCTGCTTTCTATGGAGTTTTTAATTTGGTTTATTGTTTTCTTCATGTCAAGGATTTCTGTTTGGTGTTTTTTCAATATCTCTAACTCTTTACTGAAATGATCTTTTGCTCTCTGTACTTGCTTTTTTAACTGCCGATTGGTGTGATCATTCAATGCCTGCATTATCTTTTTCATCTCATCATTCAGTGCCTGCATTTGCTCTTTCATCTCATCGTTTGCCTCCCTGATCATTTTAATTATGTACATTCTGAACTCCTTTTCTCTCATTTCTTCTGCCATGCTGTAATTTGGTTTTAGTGATGTAACATCTAGATTTGTTTGGGGCATTTTCTTCCCTTGTTTTCTCATATTTTTCAGGTATCAGTGGACCACTGAGATATTGCAGATTTCCTCTGTTGACTTATAATGTCCCTGAAGATTTCTAGTATATCCCTTCTTAGCCTTCAGTCAGCTGAAGTCTTGGAGAAAGTTGATAGTGTGGTGCTGCACAAGGAAGCTGCCTCTCTAGGGGTGGTGCACTTCAGGTGGGGTATATTCCCTGCTAGTGGGCATAGGTGCCTCCACTTGTTGACCAGTGGTCATCCAAAGGGGAACTCCGCTGCGGTCTGAGGCAAGGCCTGTTTGGGCCTGTGTCTCTGGTTTTACCATCCTTGTGGGAAAACCTCACCCAGCAGGTAAGACTCACCTGGTGGGGAGGTCTCGCTGGTCAGTTCCCCTCCTAGAGTTTCCCCTCAATCTACAACTACTGCATGGGCTGGGCTGCCTTCCTCTGCAACATTCCCAGGGGCCCGGACCTACCTCCTGGGCCTGGGAGCCTCGCCCGTCACAGACGAGTCTACTTAGGCTGCCTCTCCTCAGAGAATCTGACTGGAGTCCTGGAACCTTTGTTCCACCCCTAAGCATGTCTCTGTGGGGCTCTTCCACCAAGAAGCCTCCTAGGTCCTGGAATCCTGCTCTGCACCTAATCGCCTGGCTATGCGGCCCCTCCTCTGATCAGCCACCTGGAGTCCTGTACAATTGCCCCGAGTCCCAGTGACCTGCTGCACACCTCTTCCTATGGACAGCCACCCAATGTTCCGGAGCGGTCACTAGGAGTCCGAGCAACTCACTGTGTGCCTCATCCTCCCGCCAATCGCCCGTAGCCCTGGGCAGTCACTCTGAGTCCAAGTGACCCCCCCCTACTCCTCCTCTGGGTAGCCCCCTGGGTGTTCAGGAGCTGTCACTCTGAGTTGCTCTGAGTCCAAGCGACCCACTGCATGCCTCCTCCAGCAGCCACCCATAGCTCTGGTGTGGCCACTCTGAGACCAAGTGACCCACTGTGCTCCTCCTCCGGGCAGCCCCCCTGTGTTCAGGAGCGGTCGCTTTGAGTCCAAACAACTCACCCCCTCGTCTCCTCCTCTGAGCAGCCACCTGGTGCTCTGATTCAGTCACTCTGAATCCAAGCAACCTGCTGTGCTCCTCCTCCTCCTCCAGGCAGGCCCCGGTGTTCAGTAGCGGTCACTTTGAGTCCAAACAGCTCTCCGCGCAGCTCCTCCTCTGGCAACCACCTGTAGTTCTGGCGCAATAGCTTTGAATCCAAGTGACCTGCCGTGCTCCTCCTCCTCCTCTGGGCAGGTCCTGGTTTTCAGGTGTGGTTGCTCTGAGTCCAAACAGCTCTCCTCACAGCTCCTCCCCTCCTCAGCCGCCCGGAGCCCCAGTGGTTGCTCCAAGTCCAAGCACTGTGCTGAGCAGCCTCCTCTACGATGCTCCCAGTTGTCTGAGTTCACTGCTTCAGTTGGGGGAGGGGTGTCTCGCTGGGCAGCTCTACTTCACAAAGTTCTCTGCATTCTGGGACTACCGCCCAATCCGGGACGCCTCCCCAATGGGAGAGACTCACCCGGCTGCTTTGAGTTGGTCCCAAGTCCCTCAATATCTCCTCTTTTGAATCCTGAATCCTGGAGCAACATGAAATGCAGCCACCCTCTAGTCTGCCATCTTGAAAACCTCACAAATATTCTTAAATATTAACAAATGATGTTCAAAATAAATAAAAAAATTGCAGACCATGACCAAGTTGGTTTTATTCCGGAGATGCAAGGATATATTAATATGCAAACTAATAAATGTACTTTATCACATAAAAAGAACCCATGACAAAAATTGCTTAGTCATCTAAATAGGTGTAGGGAAGTCCTTTGACAAAATTCAGCACCCATTCATAATAAAAAAAACCTAAGATAATCTTGATAGAAGGATTCTACCTCAAGATCATAATGGCCATACATGAAAACCCAATGCCAAACTCATAGTAAATGGGGAAAACCTGAAAGCATTTCCTTTAAAATCTGGGGCAAGTCAACGAAGTGCACTATTGTCATTCCTATTTAATATAGGGTTAGAAATTCTAACCAGAGCAGTTAGGTAAGAGTATGAAATAGATGGGAGGAAAGTAGAAAAGGAGGAATTCAACTTAGCAGTTTGTAGATGATATGATCCTATACTTAGAAGATAAAAATACCATCAAAAACTTCTAGAACATATAGAATAATAAGGAAAGTTTCAGGTTACAAAATCAACAAATATCATTAATATCTTTCCTCAAACCAGAAACAAATCTGCTGAGAAAAAATTAGGAAAAAAATTCCATTTACAATAGCTTTGAACAAACCAACAAACAAACAAAATCCCTAGGAATAAATCTAGGCTGGGAAGTAAAGAAGCTCATTGGATTATACAAAGGAGAATGAAGGGAAGGGAGAGGATGGGAATAGGAACTAAAGTAGAAGTAATAGGACCTCACTTTCCTATGCTCATATATGAATATACAATCAGTGTAAATCCAAATCATGTACAACCACAAGAGTGGAATCCTAATTGGGATGGGTTGCACGTCATGTGTATGTGGTATATCAAAATACACCCTACTCACATGTATATCTAAAATTAAAAAATTAAAATACCCTAAGGTCCTCTTCACATTAAATTCCACATAAACTGCGAATGAATAATATTGAAAGACTTCAACACATCCTTGTCAAAAATGGACAGACATTCATACATAAAATCAATGAAGAAACTGTTGATTTTATTAAATACTCTAAGTAAAATGGATCTAACCATTATCCACATAATATTTTGTATCAACAAAAGGTGAATTTACATTCTAATCAGCAGCTTATAAAACAATTTTCAAAATAAACTTGTTTTTAGAATATAGAGAGCAGTAGTTCTTTGTAAGAAAGGAAAGAGTTATATTCACAACTATAGCTGCAGAAGGCAACACACTTTAATCAAACAAAATTTAAAGCATGGAAAAATAGAGACTATGTGAATTGCCTCAATATTAATCTTGACACAATAGAGTTTAGAACATGTGTGCACCCCAAAATGTAAGAATCTCAATATCTTAAAGGATGCTGTTAATAGTTACTGAAAATGACCACACACAGTATAATTCAACATATTTCAGAAGTTTGCCCTCGTGTATGATGTGTCCCTTTATTTTTTGTGCTAGGATTGGAATGGAAATCACTGCTTCTGGTGTCTTAGAAAACAAAAAGTTAGCATAACCCAGTCCTAGACCATGTTTTCTGCATGTTGCTGTGAGTCTCTCTCCTGCCTTCTGGTGGTTTGGAGCAATCTTGCTGTTCCTTAAGTTTTATAAATCTTCCTTTACCTTAACAGGGTGCTCTAACTATGCTCATGTTTGTGTGAAAGTTTTCCTGTTTCAGCCTTTTGATTTGAGTAATAACTGTGCACATTTATATGGTGCCATGGGTCATTTGAATTTCTGAGCCATTTGAGAACCCTACTTCAGAATCATGTCACTCACCTTATTCCTTCTACAACGACCTCATTTCTACTTGAGGACAAATTTAATGTATTTGGATGAAGATTTTCACATATTTTTGTTGGAGGTTCAAATCAACCTGTATTGTGTTTGCCTAAGGAAATGAAATGAGCTTGTAACTCAAGATGAAAAAGAAAAGTCCGAGGCACTCTGAAATGTAAAGTTCACAGTAAACACCCCATAGGAGAACAACACCTCACAAAGAAATTAGACTATTTACATCTAAATGTAACAGATATAAAGAATGAGAAAAATATGTAAGGTTTAAGGAAAACCTAGATTAAAGAGGTTCTTTGGACCACAAGATTGTTTATTAGAATACAATATGCTAACAGGTTTCACCTTGTGGTATGTAATTTCACCCCTGAATCGTTCCACTCCTGAGTTTCTCCATGACTGTGCTGTTCATCTCCACAGTTATCTTCCTCTATCCTTATATTTTTCAGGACCTCTCTCTTGGCAAGACCCCTGATATTTCTCTCTTCTACCTGTTGAAGAAGCAAATCCTTCCTAAGATGTTTCTTTTTTCTTGGTCAATAGCTGCAACCTGGTAGTTTCTGCTTCTGTGATCATGCTTGCTCAGCAGCTGGGGCAGGAACCAGAACTGCCTGAAAAGAGGGAAAAGGGATTAGGGATACTTGCATGAGAAAGTCTTGAGACCCACCAGTCTGTACTGTATAAAAGATACTGAGAGCCAAGAACTGTGCTCAGCCTTTGCACAAGTCTCCCCTGAACCCACACTGGTGCTGAATCACCTTACATTCTGCATCTCCAAGTGCTGCCTGTCTCTTTCCATTGCCATAACTTTTTTGTATTTCTCTGTATTTTCTGTACCCCTCTGACAATTTTCCCTGTGTCATTCCACTTTGTTAGCGTACTTGCTTCCTGATCCTGCTTCCTTGGATGTTAATTTTTTCTTCTCCTCTACCCCACATTCCCTCTGTGTCCATTTTCTATGGAATGTTTCTCTTCCTTCTCCCACTTACATCCTCCTCTCGCTTTTCTGATTTCTCTGTTGTTTTGTATTATACTGAAGTGGCACAAAGTCAACAGTAAATAAGCTACATTTTCGTAAGGTAACAAAAATCAACTTAAAATAAATATAGCATGATTTAGCAAAATCAAGGTTGTAATATAAAGTAAGTTAAAAAGTTAATGTTTCTACACGTGCCACCTAATTAGAGAAAGACAAAACCCTGGTATGGTCTTCTCTGTGTTGCTTGCTCCCTCCAAGAAAGCTTCCAAGCACCTGCCCAAGTCTTCCACATCATACTCTCTCCTATCTCATGTCTTAGATTTCTCTCCTCTTGGAGAGAGAGAGAGCGAGAGAGAGAGAGAGAGAGAGAGAGAGAGAGAGAGAGAGAGAGAGAGAGAGAGAGAGAGAGAGAGAGAGAGAGAGGCAGCACTCCCATACAGGGACAAAGTATATATACCAAATTCACACTGCCAATGGCCACCTCCTCCAGTCAGAATTTCCCTGCCTTTGGGTCTCACTTAGTACACTGATTTAGTTAAGGTGTCCAAACACAATCATTTCTCCCCTACACCTTGCCATGTCTCACACATGAGCTTTGGGGGGATACATCACATCTAAGCAATAACAGTGTTCTCATGCCTCAGGAGGGAGAGATCTTCAGTGTCTCTGGTTTAAGAGCAATAATCCCACCATGACAGCCTCAATATATGACCTCAGCTAACATATGCTACCTTCTGTGCACCCAAATCTACTGTGCTATTGAACACTAGAAGATACACACACACACACACACACACACACACACACACACACACACACACATATATATATATATATATATAATATTTTTCATACTGGGGATTCAATCCAGGAGCACTTAATCACTAAGCCACATCCCCTTCTCTATTTTCAAATCTAATTATTGAGACAAGGTCTTGCCAAATTGCTGAGGCTTATTTGAACTTGGGATCCTCCTGTCTCAGCCTCCCAAGTCACTATGTAGAAGCTATCTTGTACAGATACATGTACACAAGTGTATGTGTCAATCATCCTCTCTCCACCCATCCCTCACTTCTCCTTGCTTCAGGTAATCACTTTTCAACTCTTACAATTTTAAATTCCACATATGAGAACATGCAGTATTCATCTTTCTGTATCCATGTTTTCACTTAATGCCCTCCAGTTTATCTAAGTTGCCACAAGTGACAAACATTCCAACTTTTTAATGACTTAATAAAATACAAATGAGGGTATATATTCTCATTTTCTTTATGCAGCCATGCATCCATGGACACCACAGTATTCCCCACTCTCCTCTATGTGCTCCCCTGACTGTGTCCAGGGATCAAGGATAGGAGCCTCCCCAACATTGCCAAATCTCTTTGGAGATGCCCGCTGGTAGCTAGGAGTTGTTTTGGTAATGGGAACAGGGAAAAAGTTGCCTGATGATCTCAGCTTCCCCAGCTGCACTGCCATTGCCTGCAATTGACATAATTGCAGCTCTGCAGAGAGGTGAGGTCATAGAATCATGAAGACATATTTTGTGTTCTGGCTGCCTCCACTCACACAGCATTGCCTGTGAGGACCAGTGGCCTGTGCTCATCAGTCAGCAGGATGGAGGTAGGTGATGATGTTACCTTTGAGCCTGACAGAATATGTGAGGAAAGGAGGCATGTCGGAGTCTAGGTAAGTGGTTGTGTGAGATAAAGCAGATCTTAGAGTTTGGACACGCTCCAGTGCAAAGTCACCTAGGGGGAATAGATATTCCAGAGGACTGAGCCTTGCTATTGTAGGGAGTTGAGTGTAGCAGACCCTTCACCAATGCCTGATGCCCCCAAGGGAATTTAGTGTGCTCATCAATGATAAAGACTTTTGTTGTTAATCCATGTGACACTGAAACCTGAGTGTCAAGGTGCTTAAGGAGTGCAAATTTGAAATCAACCTGTTATTCAGCTTGCTTTGCTGCAGTCATTGATATGATTTTGAGAGTGACTAGAAGTGTACTTATATAACTTTCATGCTTATTATATGCACTAGGATGAGCCTGTAAGAACTGTCCAGTCCTGTGCAGAGTCTGTACACTAAATTTTGCTGACTGTAAAAGAAAATCTCCTCAACACTGCTGTTGCAGGACATGAATGGACAGTAGGTGCATGTGTACTGGGGACACAAGGGGTTGCTGGTGATGGTGAGTTTGTATGCATTACTGATGTTTAGGAGGCAGCATGGAAGGAACAGATGACTTATGACAACCAGTGTCATATGGAAGTTGTCTGACTTTGATGAATCTTGATATGAATTTCACTGCTTTATGAAATTCCAATATCACATTATCACCTCCCCAAGAGAATAAGTTCTTAAGCTTGTAGATGTGTCAATTAAGTGATTGACACTTTCTGCAAATATAAATAGATCAAAATATTCCATTTTACCAAATACATGTGATCTGTCATTTGAAAATAAATGTAAACAACAATCCTATAGTTTTAATTGTAAAATGTACATTATTCCATGCCTTACAGATTTCTCATAATTGTCTTGCATTCATGTTTTCCCATATCTCACTATATGAGCATTTTTAAAATTTGAAACATACATTACTTAATGTCTGTAAAAAGAAGATCTGGAAAACTGGATTCCTACCCTACTCACTCATGCACTAGTGTTTCATATGTTGTAGTGAAGTGTGTGCTGGCAGAAGCTTAATAAATCCTGTGGTAGGGTCTCTTTCCCGCTTCTTGTGTAATAAAAATAAATGAGTCTTTCTTGTGAATTCTGATGTTGGGATGATCTCATCTTGATTAAAGTCACCCTGATCCTGATGCACCTTCCTCTAAATTCATACTACAGAGAGTGCATCTAACTTTTACCATGATTTGTAAGATTTAATCCTAACTGATATTGGCTGGTGGAATTTTTACTTCTAAATGTGTGGAAATTAGCTTAAAATTATAAAATTACTTATATCTGATGCAAAACATAATGACAAGTTGTGAAGTAGCCATTAAATACATATGTGGGGAAGAGGAAGGACTCAGTTAACTAGCCTTGAGAGTGGGGCAACATGGGTTAAATGCTGTTTGGTATCAGCACAGCAAGGTTCCAGTCTCTGAATTACTAAGAAAATGGAATTGAAAAAGTCAAATAAGAGAATAGCTCTCAATTAAAATTATCCTCATTTTGACAACAGTAGTGGCAACCTCACAGAATGTAAAGAACTCAACCAAATACACAGGTTACATATGTCTTCTCCTGGAACAGCTTTAATACATTTCTATGCACTCTAAATATTGGGCATTCTAATGTTGGAATTCTCTTAACAACAGAAACATCTTTAGTTAAATATTCCTCCTGGGAAGGAACTCTAAGTTGGAAGCACACAGAATTAGTTGACATTTTCAAAGTAGCCCATACTTTTTGTTCTCCTGTAAGATCCTCTGCATCTGAAGATGAATATTAGTTGGTGGGAATAATAATTCTGTGGCAGAATGTCCTCTGGAAATTTGATGTTTGGTATGATTTTCTTCACCCAGACTGTAGTTGGTACTCTTGGGAATTTCTGTCTCCTTTCCTTCTACCTCTGTCTTGACTTTTCTGGGTGCAGTTGAGATGCACACATTCGATTAGTAAGCACCTGATTGTAACCAACTCCCTATTCCTGCCCTTCATGGCAGTCCCACAGACCATAGCAGCTCTATGGTGTATAAAATGCACAGGGTTTCATGTCACACTATTTCAATTTTTGAAACTTTCATATAGAAATATTCTTTACACATCTTATATCTTTGCTTTATGTACCTTATGTTACATGATGAGCATATGAACTAACACTAGTAAATGATAGCTTCTACCCTCCTCTACTCTATCATGTACTAGGGTTGCATTACTCATAGTATTGGGGTGCCATTTGATTGTGTTTGGGATCATTAACTTTTCTCCTGGTCTAAAACAAGTTTTTCTGTGGCTTTCTTGATGTAAGGACTAATCTTGTATTCATGATATCCAACCTGATCATGGGGTAGGTTCTTGTAATCCTATACTGCAGCCAGTGCATCTACATTTGTCAATATCTTTGAAGTTTTATTTATCATTGATACTTGCTTACAGGATACCTCATTACATACCAGTGGAAATGCACTGAAACTTAAATTAGATATTCCTGATAAACAATAGAATGATAAAGCATAAAAAAAATTAATATATGTTTGGGATACTAGAAGAACTCAGGTAACTAGCTGTCACAGTGGAACATGGTAGTTAATGCAGTTTGTTATTATTTATATTTTCCTAATATGCTATCTTTTTTATATTAACAGCACTGTAGGTAAAATTTGTAGTTTTACCAATTTTAGTCAACAAGTCATCAAATATTAGTACCTTCCTGTGAGACAATTTATGGCAGAATGAACTTAGTTACAATTAACTGGTATAACAATCACAACTAGGTCCAATGCACTGTTTTAATCAGGGCAGACTGTACCAACTCCCATATTAGAGATACAGGGAAGAAATAAACATATCAGTTATTACTCAGCTTAAGTCTTCCTCATCTTTTAGTGCCAGTGCTGGCTTCTCTTTATATCACTGATAAAAACATCATAATACACTTCAAATAGTTGACATTCTGAAGCTGGAACCTTTTATAAAAATGTATCATTTTATTTATACACATAAAACTTGTGCATAGAACTTTAACATACAATACATTTAATAATAATTGGTAATACTTAATATGTTTAACTGAGAAATGCTAAGTAGACATATAGGCTATTAGTTGACATTTTCAATGTAGCCCATGCCTCCTGTCCTCATGCAGGATCCTCTGCCTCTGAAGATAAATATCAGTGGTTGAGAACTGGCAGATGGCCTCTGGGAATTTGATGTTGGATATGATCTTCTTAACCCTGACTGTGGTTGGATTCCTGGGGAATTTCTTTTTCCTTTGCTACTATCTCTGCCTTGACTTCTCTGGGTGTAGGTTGAGATGCACAGATTTGATTATTAAGCACCTGATTGTAGCCAACTGCCTATTCCTGCTCTTTAGGGGATTCCCACAGACCATGGCAGTTCTTGGGTTTAGACATTTCATCAGTGATCTTGGTTGCAAACTTCTTTTCTATGTTCAGAGGGTGGGCAGGGGTATGTCCTTCGGTGGGACCTGCCTCTTGAGTGTCTTCCAGGCCATCACCATCAGCCCCAGGGACTCCAGGTGGGCAGAGCTCAAAGTGAATGCTCCCAGGTACACTGGCACCTGTGTATTCCTGTGCTGGATCCTCTACCTGCTGATAAATATCATTGTTCCAATGTGTGTGACTGCAAGTAGTGCTGATGTTAATATGACAAAGAGAACAGAATTTTAATACTGTTCTGATGGAAAGTATGAAAGAAGTGTTTACATAATAAATGCAGCCTTGCTGTCCCTCTCTGATGTTCTCTTTGGGGATCATGGCCTGGGCCAGTGGCTCCATATTTCTCATCCTGTACAGGCACAAGCAGCAGTTCCAACACCTCCATGGCAACAGTCTATACCCCAGATCATCCCGAGTCCAGAGCTACTAAAACTGTCCTTCTTCTGGTGAGCACCTTTGTGTCTCTCTATACTCTCTCTTTCACCATTCACATTTGATGGGGTGTGTGTGGTAACTCCAATCAGCTCTTGGTACACCTCTCTGCCTTAACCAATGCATGTTTCCCTGCTCTCAGTCCCTGTATTCTCATGAGTAGAGTTGCCAAAGTGTCTAGGCTCTGCTGGAGTAGACCTTCCCCTATTGTCCTCAGAAACACAGGAAACGTATGCACCTGCACAATGTCCTGCTTTTAATTCACTCATCTTTATAGAACCATAAATATAATTATGACAAAGTCAGAACTTAAAAAAAATGCTGGTGTACACATATGTATCCTTGTGAATGTGTTATGCTATGTGTGGGCATGTGTGTCTCGGACAATTTGTAAGTTTATGCTTATTGTCACTAAGCTAGAATCTGTAGAAAATTTCATGTCACAACATGAAAAACAATTTGAATGACAATAGTGAAATCCTATACTGTTATATATTTTATGTCATATATATCAGTGTGGTTATGATGAGTGTTTTACATTCCTTTAAGTTTTCTGACTGCATAGAGACAAATTTTTGTTCTCAATAGAAAAGCTTTTGTCTGTTTTCCTGAATAAGTACTGGAAATGTGTGGAACTAGATTCATCAACTTACTGTATATGATATGTGCTGTATTTTCCTTTTCTATCTTCATATCATCTATAATAATCCAAATAGAATCCTTCTTTTCAGTTTTTGTCTGTGGAGATTATTTTTCACACCTAGAAATAACAGTTTGTTTTACAACACTGGTCACAATTTTAAGCAATTTAATGTTTATGGACAATATAGCAATAAACTAAGTTCCTGCCTTTCACTTTAAAAATTCTGACTTAAGTAAAAGTGTTTAAAGGCCCATATATGCAGGACATTGCTGGACAGCATAATGAAATTTTAAAAACTGGATACAGCTGTGTAGAATCTTTCTAGAAGAAATCAGGACATGATCTGCCCACAGATTTCTCATCAATATTCTCTCTGATCATGCTTCTCAGGGGTCAGAACTATTCTGACACCTTTCAGCATAGAGCACTCTAACCTCATTTTTGCTTTATGCAACTTTTATACACTAGGAATGTTTTTGGTGGCTTTAAATTTTATAGGTTGCTTTAAATTCAGGTTAGTATTTAAATGTAATTGCTTTATAGCACTGATTTCCAGTGTTTATGGCAACTTCATTGATGTAACTGTCCACTACAGATGCACACGTGAGTGTTTTCAGTTGGCTATTAGGAGAGTGCTGGACATGTAAATTCTGGAGATCCTTTTGGTGACACATGGAAGAATCTGCTGCACATATCCATAGATGTGGAAGTTGTGTGGGCATGTTTAGGTCTCTTCAGCATTAGGTGCTACTGCCAAGTAGATTTGTAAAAGGTTCGTGTGAATGTCACTCAGTTTCAACGTGCACATCCCAAAGTCTGAACTGTAAAGAGCTGATGGAGCACCATGGAACCTGAACACTCCTTCCTCACTGATGCTGAGGACTAGACTCCATTCCCAGTAGGAAGTGTGTATCACCATGTTCATCTGTCACGATAAGGACATTAGGAATATCACAGCTCACAATTTCTTGGTGAGAATCTGTCCTGATCAAAAGACCCTGAGGAGAATAGAATGGAGAGCTGACTCTGATATCTAAGGCAAAAGTACTTTAAGAATTAATCTTTGGGTCAGCATGTTGGTCAGTGGTAGAGCCTTGCCTGCCATTCCTAAATCCCTGTGTTAAATCCCCATTGTGATAAAAAAAAGAGTAACTTTAAGTGTAATACAATGAAAAATAAAAACAATCATTGAAAACAGACACACCAGTGAAGAATACCAGAAGCAAAGATTCTAAAATTCTAAATATATAACACCTCAGGAGGAAAAGTGGACAGGGTCCTTGTCCTGAGATTTCTTCCCTGTGAGGTTGACATATCTTCCTCCTTTTGTGGATTTCCTTCTCAGACAAGATTACCTTGACAATTCCTGCCTTCTGCTTGAGAAGCTGCCTTTAAAGTCATCAGGAAAACCCTTCAACTATCCCACCACATCCTCAGGCACAAGGACCTCACAAACAAAAAGGCCTCACTCATGTGTCCTTTTTCACAGCAGAGGTTCAAGAACAATGTACTCCTGTGTGGAGAATGAAATGGGATGTCCTTCCTGCATCCAGGTGTCCTCCCCTGCCTCCCAAACAAGAACTGTTGCTACAGAAATGGAAATTTGAGCTGCCCTGCCCTGCCCTGTCCCTAATGCAACTAGGCAGAGGTTGTTACCTCCCTTTGGAATGAATAGTAAACTCAGTTTTATGATTGTAGTCAGAGACCCTCACAGTTGACCCTGTACTCATGTGCACTCAGCATGAACAGTTAATTCAGACACCACTGGTGCATCTACCTAGGTAAACACAGTGCATTCACAGTGGTGGCAATGATGAATATATTTCCTACAACTGGATATGATCATTATTGGAACTTTGGGCTGAGACTTTCATTGGAACTCTTGGCTCAGATCACTTAGGCAAGTCTTGCCTCTCGAGCTTCCATGTGCTTGTTAATCATGTGGTGTCCACAGCCCTATCTGACATTGTAGTTCTGCAAGCTTGGAGTGAAACCCATGAATTGACTTCTTTAAGACCTTTCCTCTTGATGATGATGTTCTTCCCACTGTATTTACCGTGACCAACTCTGTGCTGGAGAAAAGCAGGTACTGCACAGTGCCTCCCACCCACCCACATTTTATCAACACAAATACTACTTCTATTATTTCCGGTGAAGAACACTAATTATATTTCTTAATATTTTTTGTTGCTTTCTACTTCTTGAAAGTTGATGAAGTTAGTTGTCTAAGAAAGTCTGCTTTTGGAGATCAGCATGTTTACATTCATTAATGCAATGTTTAATAAACCTGTACTACATGATCAGAAGTATGTTATGGTGTTATCTGCTGAAACTTCAGTGATGTTCTGAGTTAGTCTTCATAATAAACAGGAAGGTAGGTACTAAGTGTCCCAAAATTCATACAAGTATTTAGATGCTACTATCCACATTTATATCTCTTCTGTCCCCTATCACCTTTTAAGAAATTTGCATAGGATAAGAAGTGTTCACGACATAGATCTGAAGGTACGAAAAAGAAGGTGAGAGAATTGGATCAAAGAATCTTTTTAAATTTATTTTTAATTGGTTTGATTGGCATAATATTTGTACATGTTTATGAGGAACAGTGTGATATTATGATTTTTGCATATATTGGGTAGTGATCAATTCAAGGTACTTAGCATATCCGTGCACTTCCAATTATATCATGTCTTTATGACTACAATGAACTTCCACTTTTGTCATTATTTTGAGATGTATGATGCATTGAGGTTATTATATTTACTAAGTTTACTCTTGCAGAAAAGAACCAATTCCTCTTCAAGCAATAATACTGTTCTGACAGATTGCACCACTTTCTCCTCATTATCCTGTATCTACTCTTCTGCTCTTAACTTTCAATAGAACTGTTTGTTTAGATTTCACTTGAGTGGGATTGTGTGTTGCTTATTATTCTGCATCATTTCCCTTAACAGAATGTTTTTC
Organism: Sciurus vulgaris; assembly: GCF_902686455.1. NCBI lineage: Eukaryota > Metazoa > Chordata > Mammalia > Rodentia > Sciuridae > Sciurus > Sciurus vulgaris. The sequence continues at coordinate 70,193,061 of NC_136478.1, read as the reverse complement.
CTTCCTGGGGATTTACCACAATGAAAGGACTTCACCCTTCTTTTTATCGTGGAACAGTGTTTCATTTTCATTCATCTCTCCATGGACTTTCTGATTGATTGAACATCCTGGCTAGATAGAATATTGCTGCAAATAATCTTGGAATGCAGATGCCTTGGAACACACTGAGTTCATTCCTTTCAGTTTATTTTCAGCACTGGGATGGCTGGACCCCATGGCAGCTCTAGTTTCAGCTTTCAAGAAACCTCACTTTGGCTCCACTCATGGCTGTAGTGATTGTCCTCCCCATCAAGAGAGCACCAGGGTTTCTCTTTCTCCACACATCTTGCCAGTACATGTTCTATGCTAGATCACAGTCATTCTGAATTGGGTGATGTGGTATCTCATTGTGTCAGTAATTGCATTTTCCTAAGGAATAACCATATTGACCATTTTTCATATATCACATGGCCATTATTGGCATGTCATCTAGTCAAAAGTGTTTACTAAGTTCTCTAGTCTTTTAGTAGTTGGGTTATTCAATATTTTCCTGTTGTGTTTTTAAATTATATATTATAGGGTTTATTGTGGAATAATCATACATGAATGAAATATGATTTTCTTTATATAATGTCTTTTTCTCCTCTACTTATTCACCTGTTCCTCTTCCTCTACTCTGCTGGTCTTACTTCCCTTACTTTTATTGTTTTCATAATTGGTGTTTAAAGATACAGGAAAGTAAAATTCTGTGTGATATATTCATATACATACCTAACATGGTCAATTTCAGTCAACAGTTCCTCCTTTGCCATTTCTCCTCTGCCTCTCCTCCCTTTCTCTACTGATTTCCCTGTTTCCATGGGATACTCCTTACCCCCTTATTTTTCTCTAGCTGCTGCATTTGAAACAACATATTAAATGCTAGAATTTCTATCTGGTTTACTTCACTTAGCATGATGTTATCCAGTTCCATCCATTTACCAGAAAATGTCACAATCTTTTGCAATCTTATGGCCCAATAAAACACCATTTGTGTCTATACTAAATTATCTTTATCCATTCCTCCATCGACTGGTACATGGACTGGTTTCGTAACTTGGGTATTATAAACTGTGGTGGTATAAATACTGATGTTCCTGTATCAATCTAGTATGAAGATTTTAGTTCTGTCAGACATGTGCCAATGAATGGGGTGACTGTGTCATATGGTGGTTCCATTCCTAGTCTTTTTAGGAATCTCAGTATGCTTCCAACTAATTTTCAGTCTCACTGTAAGTATTTAAGTGTAACTGTTTGCCCACATCTTCCCCTGCTTTATTTGTTTTCTTCATAATTGCCACTCTAACTGGAGTTAGATAAATATCAATGTAGATTTGATTCATATTTCCCTCATTGCTAGAGGTTTTGAACATTTTACATGTATATATATATATAATGTAGATAATGTATATTCTTTTGATAAAAATTTAATTCCTTTAGCTATTTATTAGTTAGGGTATTTTCCTGTATTAAATTTTTTATATATTTATTTTTAGTTGTAGGTTGACACAAATGTATATTTTATTTTTATATGGTGCCGAGATCGAACGCAGTGCTCCATGTGTGCTAGGTGAACACTCTATCGCTGAGCCACAACCCCAGACCTTGTGTTAAATTGTTTGAGGTCTATATGTATTGTGGGTGTTAATTCCATGTTGGAGGAATATCTACAAAGCTATTCTCCCATTGTGGAGACCATCTCTTCTTACTCTTAATTGTTTCTTTGCTGTGAAAAGGATTTAATTCCATGCCATTTCACTTTTGATTCTTGATTTCATTTCTTGAGCTTTAGGGGTCTTCTAAAGGAAGTTGATACCTTAATAAATATGTTTTCTTCTAGAACTTGCAAATTTTCTGGCCTAATTTCAAGGTCATTGATTCTCTTCAGGTTGACTTTTTGGAAAGATAAAAGATATTGATGTCATTTCAAATTCTAAATATGGATATTCAGTTTTCACAGCACCATTTGTTGAAAGGGACATCATTTTTCAAACTTATGATTTTGGTACCTTGCAGAGTATGACATGACAGTACCTATGTCTGTTTGCCTCCATGTTGTCTATTTTATCCCATTGGTGTTCATGTGCATTTTGATGCCAATACCAAGGATTATTTTGGTTTATATAGCTCTGTAGTAAAATTGGAAGTCAGGAATTGTGATGCCTCACATATCACTCTTCTTACTCTAGAGTGCTCTGTCTATTCTGGGTCTTTTATTCTTCAAAATGAATTTTATGCCTGTTTTCTCTAGTTCTGTGAAAAATATCATTGGTACTTTGATGGAGATTGCGTTGAATCTGTATATTTCTTTTGTCAGTATGTTAATTTTGACAATTTTAATCTTGCCTATTTGAGAACATGGAAGGTCTTTCCATCTTCTAACCTCTTCTTAATTTTCTTTCTTCAGTATTCTATAGTTTCTGTTGTAGAGGTTCTTCTCCTCTTTGGTTAGATTTATTTTAAAGAAATTCATTCATTTTTTGTGGTTACTGTGAATGGAATAGTTTTTTTTAGATTTTTTTTCTCAGCATGTTTGTTATTGGATTAAAAGAAACTGATTGATGTATGAATGTTGATAGTGTCTTCTGCTACTTTACTGAATTAATTTATCTGCTACAGAAAGTTTCTGGTGTTTTTCCTTTTCTGTTTTGATTTTCTTTTGTTAAATTTATTTATTTCGATTCGTTATAAACAAATTCATTATAAACAAACATTTCTCTGGTTGTACATGAAGTACATTCACACCATTTGTTTCATCATACATGTACATAGGGTACTGATGTTTATTTCAATCTGTTATTTTTCCCCTTCCTCCCACCCCTCCCACCTCTCATTCCTCTATACAATCCATCCTTCCTACATTCTTGCCTCCCTCTCACCCTCTCCATTATGTATCATCATCTACTGATCAAAGAGATCATTCGGCCCTTGGTTTTTTGGGATTGGTTTATCTCACTTAGCATGATATTCTCCGACTTCATCCATTTACCTGCAAATGACATAATTTTATTCTTTTTTATGACTGAGTAATATTGCATTGTGTATATATATGACAGTTCTTTATCCATTCATCAATTGAAGGACATCTAGTTTGGTTCCACAATCTGGCCATTGTGAATTGAGCAGCTATGATCATTGATGTGGCTGCATCACTGTAGTATGCTGATTTTAAGTCCTTTGAGTATAGGCCAAGAAGTGGGATAGCTGGGTCAAATGGTGGTTCCATTCCAAGTTTTCTAAGGAATCTCAATCCTGTTTTCCAGAGTGGCTGCGCTAATTTGCAACCTCACTAGCAATGTACGAGTGTACCTTTTCTCCCACACCTCACCGACAACTACTATTGCTTGTATTCTTGATAATCGCCATTCGAATTGGAGTGAGATGGAATCTTAGTGTAGTTTTGATTTGCATTTGTTTTATGACTAGAGACGTTGGACATTTTTTCATGTAGATCTTCTTTTGTGAAGTGTTTGCTCATTTCCTTAGCCCATTTGATTTTCTAAATGTAGGATCACTTTAATAGCAAATGGAAAATTGTACTCCTTTCTTTGTTTGTGTACCCTTAATTTCAATATTTTGCTTGATTGTCCCAAGTAGGGGGTCAAGAGTAATGTTGGACCGGAGTGGTAAGACTGGACATCTTTGTCCTACTCCTCATTTTAGCAGAAATTTCTTCAGTTTTTCTTCATTCACTATAATGTTGACCTTGGATTTGACAAGTAAAGCCATGGCAATTTTGAGGTGAATCCCTTCTATGACAGTTTTTTTACCTTTTTAAGACACAAATTTTTCTGGATCTGTTGAAGTGTTGTTTTTGCATCTATTGAGATGGTCACATGATTTTGGTCCTTGATAATATTTGTGTGGTGGATTACATTTATTGATTTGCTTTATACTGCATCTCTGGGATGAAAGTCACTTGATCATGGTGTACTATTTTCTTAATGTGTTTCTGGATCTAGCTTGCAAGGATATTTGTTTTTTGTTCGTCAGAGATATTGGTCTGTTGTTTTACTTCCTTAGTGTGTCTGTTTGGGCTTGATATCAGAGTGATACTGATTTCATAGGATGAGTTTGGAAGTTTTACCTTCCTTTTTATTACATAGAATAATTTGAGGAGAATATGCATTAATTCCTCTTTAAAGGTCTTCTCTAACTCATCTAAGAATTCATTTAGTCCTATACTTTTATATTTTGGAGGGTTTTTAATTTCCACTTCAAACTCATAAGTTAATATTTGTCTACCTATTTTGTGTGTATCATCATGGTTCATTCTGGGTGGTCATGTGTCTAGAAATTTATTAATATTTTCTAGATTTTTCAGTTTATGTCAGTATAAATTTTCAAAATAGTTTCTGATGATCACCTATAATTCAAAAGTGTCTGTTGTAGACTGCTTTTCATTTTAAATTTTGATTTTGGTCTTCTATTTTGGAAGTTTAACTAAGAATTTCTCAGTCTTGTTTATTGTTTTCAAGAACCAAGCCTGTTGCCCTGATGCATTGTATTTAAGGTCTCAGTTTCAATTAATTTAGACTCCAGTCTTAATTATTTCGTGTCTTCTGCTTATTTTGGATTTAGTTTGTTCTTCCTCTTTTAAGAACTGGTGGTGCATCATAAGAGTTTTTTTTATTTGTGATCATTTTCTTAAATGAAGGAAGTCAATGTTATGAGCTTTCTTATCAGATGTGCCTTTATACTGTCCCATAGATTTTGATTTGTTGTCTCTCTGTTCTCCTATGTTACTAAGTTTTTAAAAAATTATTTCCTGGTTTCTTTTCTGTTGTATTCCTCATTTAATTGTGTATTATTTAATCTGCAGGTTTTTAAGTGTTTTATGGTTTTCCTTTTGTTAAATGATTTCCAATTGCACTGAATGAGCATCTGGTAAGATGTATGGAATCATCATTATTTTTCTTATATTTTCCAAGGCTTCCTTGGTATCCAAATATTTTCTGTTTTGGAGAATATTCCATGTGTCATTTACAAAAAAAAGTCAATTTGATTGTTCATGGGTGAAATAGTATATAAAGGTGCCTTAGGTTCATTTAATTAGTAGTATTTTTTAGTTCTAAAATGTCTTTCCTTATCATATTTCTGCATGACCAATGTATTGGTGGGAGAGATGCATTTAAAATACTTTGTATTATTATATTTGGTCATATTTAATTCTTCATCTTGAGTAGTGTTTGTTTTTTGTATTTATTGCACTGATGTTTGGCAATAAATATTTATAATTACTATATTTTCTTATTGGGTAATTCACTTAACCAGTATGAAGTGACCTTTTTTTCGTGACTGATTGCAGAGTTTGAAGTCCCTGTCACATGTGAGAATAGGTACTCCTAATCACATTCAATGTCCATATGTAAGGCATATATTTTCCATTGTTTCATGTTCAACCTGTGGATACAGTTGGCTACAGGTGTTTACCTTGTGCACAAGAAATTGATGGGTCTTGTATTTTAATCCATTACACCAGTCTTTGTCTTTTGATTGGTGAGTTCAGTCTATTTACTTTCAGCATTATTGTAAAGAGCTGATTTTTAGTTCTTGCTGTGGGACCTATCTCCTGGAAGAGGCCTATGTGGTTTCCTTTCGGAGACAGACAGGAAGAACACTCCACATGGGGACTAGGTCTCTGCAATGCCCCATAGAAGGAGGCCAATACTGCATGTTGACAGCTCTCTCAGCCACTCTTTGATTTCTGTTTTAGAAGTAAAGGTAAATGGTTTTTTTTTTAATTTTAATTTTTACAGACTGCATTTGAATTCATTGTACACAAATAGGGTACAGCTTTTCTATGGTTGGACACTATGTAGATTCACACCATTCATGTAATCATACATATACACAGGGTAATTCTGTCTGTCTCAGCCTACTATCTTTCCTTTCCCCACCCGCTTTGACCCCATTTTCATCTACACCATCCAAAGTGCCTTCATTCTTCTCTTGCTCCTCCTGCCAGTTCCCTGCCCCTCTTTATTTATCATCATCCACTTATCAGAGAGAATATTTGGTATTTTTTGAGGAACTTGGCTTATTTCACTTAGCATGATACTCTCCAACTTAATCCATTTACCTGCAAATGCCATAATTTTATCCTTCATAGCTAAGTAATATTCCATTGTGTATATTTGCCACAGTTTCTTTATCCATTCATAAATTGAAGGGCATCTCTGTTGGTTCCATAATCTAGCTATTATGAATTGAGCAGCTATGAACATTGATGTGGTTGCATCACTGTAGTATGCTGATTTTAAGTCCTTTGGGTATAGGCTGAGGAATTTGAAAGCTGGGTCAAGTGGTGGGTCCATTCCAGGTTTTTTTAGGAATCTCCATACTCCTTTCCAGAGTGGTTGCACCAATTTGCAACAACGCCAGCAATGTATGAGTGTGCCTTTTCCCCCACATCCATGCCAAACCAACACTTATTATTGCTTGTGTTCTTGATAATAGTTCTTCTAATTGGAGTTAGATGAAATCTTAGGGCAGTTTTAATTTTCATTTCTCTAATTACTAGAGATGAAGAGCACTTTTTCACATATTTGTTGAGCACCTGTATATCTTCTTCTGAGAAATGTCTGCCTTGTTTCTTAACCCATTTATTGAATGGGTTCTTTGTATTTTTGGTGTAAAGTTTTTTAAAGGTCTTAGTGGATTTTGGAGATTATTGCTCTGTCTGAAGTGTGTGTGGAAATATTTTCTCCCACTCTGCAGGCTTTCTTTTCACATGTACATATGATATGTAAAAATACACTCTGTTTTCATGTATATATAAAAATAACAAATAAAATTTAAAACACCTCAAATACTTTCTCACATTAAATCCCAGATAGACTCCAATAGAATAATATTGGAAGGCTTCAATACATCTTGTAATAAGGGGACAAGAAATTCTTAAACAAAATCAGTAAAGACACTGTTAACCTTAGTAATACTGTTAATGAAATGAATCTGATCATTATCCACAGGATATTTTGTATAAAAAAAATGAGTTTACTTTCTAATCAGCAGCTCATGGATCCTTTTCCAAAATATACATTTTTCAGAATATACAGAGAAGAAGTTGCCATTTAAAGTAGGACAACAATTACATTCACAAGTGGAGCTGCAGAAAGCAACATACTTCAACACTGATAAAAGAAATTTAATACATGGATAAATATAGAATATATGAATCACCTCAATATCAATCTTGATACAGTAGAGTTTTGAACATATGTGCAGTACAAAATGTAAGAATCTTAATATCTTAGAGCATGTTGTTCTCAGTTACTGAACCTGATGACATGCAAGTATAATCCAACACATTCCAGGAGTTTGCTAACATGTATGATGTGTGCCTCTATTTTGTGTGGTTGGTTTGGAATGTGTATCATTGCTTCTGATGTCTTAGAACAACAAAAATGATCATCTCCCAGTCCTAGACCATGTTTTCTGCATGTTGCTCTGAGCCTCTCTCCTGCCTTTGGGTGGTTTGGAGCAATCCTTGCCGTCCCTAAACTTTTACAAATCTTCCTTCACCTTTATATGGTGCTGAAAGTATGCCCACGTTTGTGTGAAAGTTTTCCTGTTTCAGCCTTTTGAATTGACCAATCATACTTGTGTAAATTTATAAGGTACAATGTGACATTTGGATTTATGTAGCCATTTCAGAACCCTACTTAAGGATCATCTCACACATCTAATTTCTTCTACAGTGACCTCATTTCTACCTGAGGTCAAATTTAATGTAGTTAGATTAAGATTTTTATGTAATAATATTTGGAGACTCATATCAACTGATATTGTGTATTTGCCTATGGCAGTGAAATAAGTTTGTATATAAAAATGTAAAAGAAAAGCCCAGGTAACTCTGAAATTTAATGTCCCTAACTGAACAACCTTTAGGAGAACAATACCTTCTGCTTCCTTGGACATTATTTTCTTCTTCTCTTCTACCCCAATCTCCCCTCTATGTCCTATTTTCCACAGAATGCTTCTCTTCCTTCTCTTACTTCCATCCTCTTTTTGCTTGTCTGATTTCTCTGTCCTTTTGAATGATGCTGAAATGGCACAAAGTCAGCAGAAAATAATGCTACATTTTCATGAGTTGACAAAAATTAACTTAAACTAAATATAACATGATTTGGCAAAACAAAGCTTATAGTATAAACTAAGTTTAAAAGGTAATGATTTTAAATATAAAGTCTAATTAGAGAAAGACAAAATTCTGCAATGATTTCAAGGTGTTCTTTGCTCCCTCCAAGAAAGCTTCCTGGGCACCTCCTGCAATCCTTCCACATAGCACTCTTCCTACCTTGGGTATTAGAGTCCTTTTCTGCAGAAAGACCCTAAGAACCTTCTACCTCTCCCTTCTCAGCAAACACTTCTAGAAAATACAGTAAGTCCTAGAAAATATCCACTTCAGAATGGAAGAGAGCTGCTCCAGACACTGAGTAGGACAGAGATATCTTGGAATCTTAGATATTGTCCTCCAGAGAAAGGAATCTGAAGATTGGACCTTGGGAATGGAGGAAACACAGACATGTGGAGCACACTGTGACAAAGTGTACAAAAGACAAGATTCATTTTTTCAGGCAACTATGATTTATTCTAATTTTAAATTTCCCAGTGAAAAGAAAAATTTCCATCAATTTACAAAGGAAAATTATTCATATATAGTGCCTTGTCAGATAACAATGAAATTTTGCCAAAAATCAACAACAAAAGTCTAAGAACTTGATGCTTAGGAAATATTTGAAATGCCCTTAAAGAATAAGCAACCAGGAATATTAGCAAAAATAAAGACAAGGTACATTAAATTAGAACTGGATTTCTTCCATATAGGAAAGGGCTCAAGGTCTCTCCTGGAATTTCACTTTCAAGCATTTAAGCAGAATTTTGGACACTTGCATGTTCAGGTTATCATGTTTTAGTCATTAAAGTGTACTTTCCATATTCTTCTGCCCTAAAAAAGTATTTCCCAGAGGTACTTTTCAGAGACATGCTCTGCTGAGGCTCCAAGACATACCCCCTGGGAGCACTCTCATCACTGAATAGTAGAGGAGGTGTAGGTAGTTTCTGGATGAGAATCTGTGAGGAGAATCGGGGGGGGGGGAGGGATGGCCATGAACTCCTTTAAGGGTGAGCAGATCCTTTACATTTTGGGGGAATTACAAGAGTTTGAATTCAACAACTGCTCAACACAGTGAAACACAGAGAGTGTTTCTCCATTGAAATGGATTGAATGCATTCCTTCCACAGTAAAAGCAGCAGATTCTGGATAAACTGTTGTCAAATCTCAAGGAAAGAAAGGAACAGACAGGGGGAAAACTTGAAAATTTTTAGGGCAATAAAAGTGAAAAGAGAGGACCTGGGATTTGGAGACAAATCAAATACATTTGGATAATGAATGAGAGAAAATAGAAACATACAAAGATGCCAAACAGAGTAAGAATTCGGTGTACAGTTTTGATCTCAGGGGAGGATGTCAAGGAAAGTTTGATTGTATACATATGTTGGACACACTGCTTGTGTCTGGTTGGGGTGAAAACCAAGAAGCACTTACCCAGAGCATGGAGCCCCATACACAGAACATCAGTGATGGAAAGCAATGCTATACTTACTGAATAAAAGAACTTCCTAATCATCTGGAGCAGAATAATATACAGTCTATTTGCATTGGAATATGTGTTTTCTTTCTGTCAATCAGGTCACCACAAAAGAAAGACTAAACAGCAAGTCTATACCCAGCAGAGGACAGTGAAGGGGCTCTTGTATCTGGGAGATTTGAAATCAATCTGCCACCTGGAGTCCCTAAGCCTGAGTGGCATGTTCTGGAAGATACTCTAGAGCCAGATACTACCAATGGACACACTGCTGCCCTCAGTTGGGAAATATGAAAACAGATTAAAGGACTGACAGCATTTTCTCCCCTGGCTCATTTCCCTGTGTGACAAGCATGCCAAGGAATGTGGCATGCATGCAACGGAGCAGCTGTCTGTACACAGCAAGTGCTTACTCAAATCCCTAGCACACCTGAGAGAAAACAGTGTCGACAAGATAATGTTTGTCTGCACCTTCCAGGCTGACTGTGTCATCCTTTCTGAAAACTAACTCCTTTCTTGGGAAAAGACATATATTGGGGATATGGTGTTTTGCAGTCCACGCATTCTCTAAGTATGAAAAATGAGTAAGAGGGAAATTTATCTTCAGAAATTCCTACTTGGGATCTTAAGTAATTACATCTGCAAAATCTTAAGCCTAGACTGGAGATCTAAGATGGTGGACTTGAGAGAGGCTGTGTTCCTTGTCACTGTGTAACTTGGGTTTCAAGCAGAGGATATGTGTTTCTTGGTGAGGCATTTTTTGCTGCTTATTAATCTCTTGCTGTTTACCCCATTTGTCTACTGTGATCACTTGCTGTCTGCCAGCATATCAACAGATTTTTGAGTGCAGATTGCTCACTGTCAATCACCTATCATTGCTTGACTCTTGCCTTTTCATCACCTGCCTTTCACCTACCCTTCACCCACCACCCAAGGTTCACCTCCTGATCATCTGACAGTAGTCAGCCAACTGACTGCAGACTGCCAGTGGAGTGCCAGCTGCCTGATGTTGCCTGGAAGTTCACTGTCACAGTACCTCCAGGTTTGGTTACATGTGGCTGCCACTATTTTGAGACAACAGCCAGACCCTGTAGGATCCCTGGTTGGACTTACTGAGTCTTGAATCCAGAATCCCGCAGCCCAAGTGATTGCTCACTGTCTCTGGGGCCCTCACATCAACTGACTTCTCCCCAACACCAGGACCCCCAGACTGACTGATTACACCCTTCCTCCAGGATTCTACAACAAGACCGACCACACCTCACCTCCAGGACCCCTGCCCAACCAACTGCACCTGGTTCTAGGACTCCAGCTGACCATGCCCACACCCCAAGCTGCAGCTCCCCATTTGCCAACACATTTCAAAGCCAGAGTGGCCATCTTGGATAATCCTGGAAGCCATAGCTCTGATCTTTAGGTGGAGCAAATCCCATCCTGAGACTCCTGCTGGAGACTTGGAGCTCATTGTCAGGTACCTCTCATACATCAGGCTACTGAAGACTGGGAGGTTTGACTACTATATGACTGTTATAGTGTAGATTTTCTTTTTTATCCTTATTGAAATATTATAAGTTTTTATTTCTTTACTTTTCTTGCTCTCTTTTCCTTTTGTTTACCTGTTCCCTCAGAGTCTCTTTCTCCCTTTTCCCATGCTAAAAACCAACTACTTCTTTCTATTATCTAGAATTTCTATATATTCTTTTCTTATCCCATTAACAGCTACATTCTGTACCATTGATCTACCGGTCTATTTTGGTACCAATACCATGCTGTTTTTGTTACTATTGCTTTGTAGTAGAGTTGAAGATCTGGTATTGTGATACCCCTGTTTTGCTCTTTCTGCTAAGGATTACTTTAGCTATTCTGGGTTTCTTATTCTTCTAGATGAATTTCATACTTGCTTGCTCTATTTCTGTAAGGTACATCATTGGGATTTTAATTGGAATTGCATTGAATCTGTATAGAACTTTTGGTAGTATGGCCATTTTGACAATATTGATTCTGCCTATCCAAGAACATGGGAGATCTTTCCATCTTCTAAGGTTTTCTTTAATTTCTTTCTTTAGTGTTCTGTAGTTCTCATTGTAGAGGTCTTTCACCTCTTCTGTGAGACTGATTCCCAAGTATTTTTTTTTTTCCCAAGGCTATTGTGAATGGGGTAGTTTTCCTAACGTCTCTTTCTGAAGATTCATCAGTTATGTATAAAAATGCAATGGATTTATGAGCATTGATCTTGTAACCTGCTACTTTACTGAATTCACTTATGAGTTCTAGAAGTTTTCTGGTGGAATTTCCGGGTTCCTCTAAATATATAATCATGTCATCAGCGAACAGGGATAGTTTGAGGTCTTCTTTTCCTATTAATATATATTTAATTTCTTTGGTTTGTTTAATTGCTCTGGCAGAGTTTTGAGGGCCATGTTGAATAGAAGTGGTGAAAGAGGGTATCCCTGCCTTGTTCCAGTATTTAGGGGGAATGCTTTCAGTTTTTCACCATTTAGAATGATATTGGCCATGGGCTTAGCATAGATGGCCTTTACAATATTAAGGAATGTTCCCTCTATCCCTTCTTTTTCTAGGGTTTTGAGCATGAAGGAATGCTGTATTTTATCAAATGCTTTTCTGCATCTATATAAATAATCATGTGATTCTTAACTTTAAGTCTGTTGATATGGTGAATGACATTTATTGATTTCCAGATGTTGAACCAACACTTCATCCCTGGGATAAAATCCACTTGATCGCGGTGCACTATCTTTTTAACATATTTTTTGTATGTGATTTGCTAAAATTTTGTTGAGGAATTTTGCGTTCATATTCATTAAGAATATTGGCGTGAAGTTTTCTTTCCCCAATGTGTTTCTGTCTGGTTTAGGTATCAGGGTGATATTGGCTTCATTGAATGAGTTTGGGAGGGATCCCTCCTCTTCTATTTCATGGAATACTTTGAGGAGTATTGGAATGAGTTCGTCTTTTAAGGTTTTGTATACTGAGAACCCATCTGGTCCCGGACTTTTCTTTGTTGGTAGGCTTTTGATGACCTCTTCTATTTCATTGCTTGAAAGTGATTTATTGAAGTTGTGTATGTCCTCTTGGTTCAGTTTAGGTAATTCATATGTCTCTAGAAACTTGTTGATGTCTTCGAGGTTTTCTGTTTTGTTGAAGTATAGATTTTCAAAATAGCTTCTAATTATGTTTTGTATTACACTCGTGTCTGTTGTGATATTTCCTTGTTCATTCCGAATTTTAGTAATTTGAGTTTTCTCCCTCTTTCTCTTTGTTAGTGTGGCTAAGGGTTTATCAATTTTGTTTATTTTTTCAAAGAACCAACTATTTATTTTGTTAATTTTTCTGTTTGTTTCTTTTGTTTCAATTTCGTTGATTTCGGCTTTGATTTTAAATATTTCTTGTCTTCTACTACTTTTGCTGTTGGTCTGCTCTTCATTTTGTAGGGCTTTCAGCTGTAGTGTTAAGTCATTTATTTGTTGATTTCTACTTCTTTTGTTGAATGTGCTCTATGAAATAAGTCTTCCTCCAAGTACTGCTTTCATAGTGTTCCAGAGATTTTGATATGATGTGTCTTTGTTCTCATTTACTTCTAAGAATTTTTTAATTTCCCTCCTGATGTCTTCTGTTATCCATTCATCATATAATAATGTATTATTTAATCTCCAGGTATTGGAGAAGTTTCTGTTTTTTATTCTGTCATTTATTTCTGATCTCAATATATTATGATCTGGTAGAATACAAGGTAGGATCTCTATCTTCTTGAATTTACTTATAGTAGCTTTATGGCATAAAATATGGTCTATTTTAGAGAAGGATACATGTGCTGCTGAGAAGAAAGTGTATTCACTCTTTGTTGGATGGTATATTGTACATATGTCCGTTGAGTCTAAATTATTGATTATGTTATTGAGATCTATGGTTTCTTTATTCAATTTTTGTTTGGAGGATCTATGCAGTGGTGAGAGAGGTGTGTTAAAATTGCCTAGTATTGTGTTATGGTCTATTTGATTTCTGGAATTAAGAAGGATTTGTTTGACGTACATGGATGAGCCAATGATCGGGGCATAGATATTTATGATTGTTATGTCTTGCTGATTTATGCTTCCCTTAAGCAGTATGAAATGTCCTTCTTTATCCCTTATGAATAGTTTTGGTTTGAAGTCCATATTATCTGAAGTGAGGATGGATACTCTTTTTTTGCTGTGTCCATGTGCATGGTATGTTTTTTCCCATCCTTTCACCTTTAATCTATGAGTATCGCTTTCTATGAGATGAGTCTCTTGCAGGCAGCATATTGTTGGATTTTTCTTTTAAATCCAATCTGCCAGTCTATGTCTTTTGATTGATGAGTTCAGGCCATTAACATTCAGGGTTATTATTGTGATATTATTTGTATTCCCTGTCATTTGGCTCATTTTTGTTTTTTGACATGATTTGGTTTCTCCTTTATTTGGCTATTCCTTTAGGCTAGTTCCTCCCATTGCTGATTTGCATCATTGTTTTTCATCTCTTCCTGATGGAATATTTTGCTGAGAATGTTCTGTAATGCCAGCTTTCTTTTTGTAAATTCTGTTAGCTTTTGTTTATCATGGAAGGATGTTATTTTGTCGTGAAATCTGAAAGTAAGTTTTGCTGGTTATAAGATTCTTGGTTGGCATCCATTTTCTTTAAGGGATTGGTAAATGTTTTTCCAGGCCCTTCTAGCTTTTAGGGTCTGGATTGAAAAATCTGCTGATATTCTTATTGGTTTTTCCCGAATGTATTTGATTTTATGTCGCAGCTTTTAAAATTCTGTATTTTGTATGGTACGTATTTTCATAATAATGTGCATTGGTGTGGGTCTGTTGTAGTTTTGTATATTTGGAGTCCTATAAGCCTCTTGTACCTGGTTTTCCATTTCATTCTTCAGATTTGGGAAATTTTGTGATATTATTTTATTGAATAGATTGTTCATTCCTTTTGTTTGTTTCTTGAAGACTTCCTCAATCCCAATAATTCTTAAATTTGGCCTTTTCATGATATCCCATAATTCTTGTAGATTCTGTTCATGATTTCTTACCATCTTCTGTGTTTGCTCAATTTTGTTTTCAAGAGTAGATATTTTGTCTTCAATGTCTGAGGATCTGTCTTCCAGGTGTTCTGTCCTATTGGTTATGCTTTCTATGGAGTTTTTAACTTGGTTTATTGTTTCCTTCATTTCAAGGATTTCTGTTTTTTTTTTCAGTATCTCTAACTTTTTATTGAAATGCTCTTTTGCTTCCCGTATTTGCTCTTTTAACTGTTGATTGGTGCAATCATTTAATGCCTGCATTTGCACTTTCATCTCTTCCTTCAATGCCTGCATTTGATCGTTCATCTCCTCGTTTGGTTCCTTGATCATTTTAATATGTACATTCTGAACTCCCTTTCTGACATTTCTTTTGCTGTGCTGTCCTTGGGTTTTATTGATATAGTATCTAGGTTTGTTTGGGACATTTTCTTTTCTTGTTTTCTCATATTGGTTAGATATCAGTGGGACTCTGAGATATTGTAGATTTCCTCTATTGGCTTATAGTGTCCCTGTAGATTTCCAGTATATCACCTCCTAGCCTCCAGTAGCCTGAAGTCTTGGAGGAACTTGACAATGCAGTGCTTCTGAAGAAAGCTGCCCCTAGCCCACTACTGGGACCAGGGCTGTGGGCTGATTCTGTATAGAAATCCTCTCACTGGGCAGTCCTGTTCCTAGAAGCTGTCTATAGACATGGCCTGTCACCGCCTGAGGGAACCAGGCTTCTCAGGGAAAGCCTCTCCCTGTCTTGTCTTGGTTCTAGAAGCCGCCTGAGGGCTGGGGCCCACACCTGGGTTCGGGCTTGGGGTTGGCTCTGTGTGGAAAAGCTCTCGCTGGGTGGACCTTCTCCAAGAAGCTTCTTGTGGAACCTGCCTGCTGCTGGAGGAAGCAGGCCTGCTTGGGGAAGTCTCTCACTGTCCTGCCCTGGACCCAGAAGTCGCCTGCAGGCCAGGGCCTGCCCCTGGGTCCGGGGCTTGTGGTTGGCTCTGTGCAGAAAAGCTCTCACTGGGTGGACCTGCTCCTAGAATCTGTCTGTGGATTGTGCCTGCCACCCGAGGGAGTATGGCTGCTATGGCTGCTTGGGGAATTCTCTTGCTGCCCTACCCTGCTCTGAGAAGCTGTCTTCTGTCCGGGCCTGCCGCCTAGGCAGAGCTTCACCCTGTGGGATAGACTCACCCTGTGGCTCTTTGTTGGTCCAAGCCTCTCAATACCTTCCCTTCTTGAATCCTGTGTTCTGGAGCGATGGGAGATGCAGTCACCCTCTAGTCTGCCATCCAGTTTATTTTTTTAACATATAAAATTGATGTAAACAGTGTACCTATTTCAGGGATACAGAGTATTTAGTACTGTGCACAATATGTGTTAAAAGGGGAACAAACATATTAAACTAACATTAATCATTTTTGTGTTGTAAACACTCAGTATCCCCTCTACTTGCTGTCTTCAGATAAATTAATTGTTATCAACTAGTCACCCTACTCTGTTGTAGAACACAAAAAAAGTTACTGCTATAATACAGCAGAATTTTACCTCTTATCCACCCTCTCCTCTGCCCTCTTCCCATTCTTCCTTGCCTCTGGTAACCACCATTCTCCTCTGAATTTTAAACTGTAGCTCAAATCATAAACGAGAACACACAGTATTCTTTATGTGTATACATTTCACTTACAATATCCTCCAGGCTCATTCATGTTGATATAAATGAAAACATTTCATTCTTTTAGAGATGAATAGTATAACAGCAGGTATATGAGCCACAGATCCTTCAACCATTCAACCATCAATGGACACCATAATATTCCCTGCTCTTCTTCATGTGCCCCACTGCCTGTGATCATTATTGAATGTTTTAAAACAGGGTCCCAAGACAATCTCAACTCTCTTTGGAGATGCTAGCTAGGAGACCTGGACTTAACTTGCTAATTGCAACAGGGAAATTTTTTCCAGAGTTATTCTCATCTTCCCCAGATGAACCATCATTTCAGTGACAGGTGAAACTGCAGTTCTGCAGGGAGATGAGGTCACAAAATGACAAAGTCATATCTCATGGTCTGGCTGCCTACACCCACACAGCACTGCATGTTAGAACCACTGGACTGCACTCACCAGTCAGCAGGATGGAGGAAGGTGAGGAGTTTATGTTTGTGTGTGACAGGTAGAATCTGTAGCAGAAAGAGGCATAGCAGGTAAAGGGGATTTTATTTGTTTGATTGCGATCCAATGCCAAAGCCACCCAGGAGGAGGAGTGATTCCTGAGGCATGAACTGAACTAGTGGAGAGCTGAGGATAGCAGACCCCTCCCCAGTACCGGAAGACCCTAATGGAAATTAATGCAGTCATTAAATAAAAGTTTTTGCTCATCCATGTGACATTGAAAACTGAGTGTGATTGTCATTGTGCTTGGAGTCTGTACATCTGAATAATTCTGCTGTGGCGCTTGCTTAAAACCAATCATAAACTCACGTTAGGATAATTAGGTAGCTGGATACTTGTCATAATGTGTAAAGGATAAGCCTGCAAGAACTATATAATTGGGTACGGATTCAGTGTATCTGATTATCTGTGGCTGGAATGGAAATGTTTCCTCACACTCTGCTGTCAGAGGTGCTGAATGGGACAGTGACTCATGTGTACTGGGGACATGAATGGCAGTCAGTGAGAGTGAGATGGTTTCCATCCTTTGCTTCAGGATGAAGTGTGGAATGAACAGTTGAATTCATGATAATCAGTGTCAGATAGCAATTGTCATATTTTATTAACTCTTAGAATGATGTTGTTCTGCACAATAAAATTCTAATATTCCATTTTCATTGACTCCATACTGACAAGTTCACAGACTGAGCTTGACTGACTCTTTAAAAATATGCATTTACATGTGTATATTTATATGAATACATAAAATTGTACACTAACAGTGTACAAAATCTTTAGTGCATTAACACAAATATCAATAAAAATGTAATACCAATCCCCATATCCACCATTTCAGTGTATAAAAATGGAAAGAATTCCATGTCACACTATTTCAATTTTTGCCACTATCTATAGAGATATTCTTTACACATCTGATCTATTTGTGTTCGTTTATGTATCTTATGTTACATGATGAGCATATGAAGTAACACTAATAAATGATAGCTTCTACCCTCCTCTACTCTATTATGTACTAGGGTTGCATTACTCATAGTATTGGGATGCCATCAGATTGTGGTAGGGATTCTTAGCTTTTCTCTTGGTCTAAAACAAGTCTTTCCATGTCTTTCTTCAGGTGGGGCTGATCTTGTATTCATGATATCCAACTTGATCAAGGGGTAGGTTCTTGCAATCCTATGCTGCAACCAGTGCATCTACATTTATCCAGATATTTGAAGGTTTATTTATAATTGATACTTGCTTTCAGAATGCTTCTTTATATATCTGTGAAAATGCACAAAACTTAAACTTGATATTCCTGATATACAACAGAATGACAAAGTGTAAAACAAAAATTAAACATGTTGAGTACTGGAAGAACTCAGCTAACTAGCTGTGATGGTGAAACATGGCAGTTAATGCACTTTTTTATTATTTCTATTTTCCTAATCTGGTAACATTTTTTAATAAAACAGCACTGTAGGTGAAATTTTCAGGTTTTACTCAATTAAGCCAACAAGTCCCCAATTATCTGTACCTTCATGTGAGACATGGCAGAATGAACTTTGTTACAACTAACTAGTATAAAGATCACAACTAGGTTCAATGCACTCTTTTAATCAGACTGGACTGTATTAAATGCCATACTATTGATCCAGGGGGGAAATAAACAAACCATTTATCACTCTGCTTAAATCTTCTTCATGTTTTAGTACCAGTATGAAAGGAATATATAGAATGAAACTTTATGTGTTCTCTTTACATGAGTGATAAATACATAATAATATACTTGAAATGGTTGTCATCTTAAAGTTGGAATATTTTTAAAAACATGTATCATTTTATTTCTACACATAAAATTTTTACTTAGAAACTTAAAGCAGTTTAAGTCCATTAATTGAAAAGTTTTTAACATGTTTACCTAACGAATAGTAAGTAGACGTATTGAGTGTTATTTGACATTTTCAATGTAGCCCATGCCTCTTGTCCTCATGCAGGATCCTCTGCCCTTGAAGATAAGTATCAGTCTGTGAGAACTGGCAGAATGGCCTCTGGGTATTTGATGACGGGTATGATCTTCTTAACCCTGACTGTGGGTGGAATCCTGGGGAATTTCTGTCTCCTTTCCTCCTACCTCTGCCTTGACTTCTCTGGGTGTAGGTTGAGATGCACAGATTTGATTATTAAGCACCTGATTGTAGCCAATTGCCTATTCCTACTCTTTAGGGGAGTCCCACAGACCATGGCAGTTCTTGGGTTTAGACATTTCATCAGTGATCTTGGATGCAAACTTGTTTTCTATGTTCACAGGGTGGGCAGGGGTATGTCCTTCAGCAGCACATGTCTCTTGAGTGTCTTCCAGGCCATCACCATCAGCCCCAGGGACTCCAGGTGGGCAGAGCTCAAAGTAAAAGCTCCCAGGTACACTGGCCCCTGCGTATTTCTGTGCTGGATACTCCACCTGCTGGTCAATATCATTGTTCCAGTGCATGTGAGTGCAAAGTGGGGTAACAATAATATGACAAACAGAAAAGAATTTGGGTATTGTTTTACTAATGTTTATGAAAAAAGTGTACATACAGTAAATTCAGCCTTGCTGTCTGTCCCTGATGTTCTGTGTTTGGGGATCATGCCCTGGGCCAGTGGCTGCATGGTTATCATTCTATACAGGCACAAGCAACAGTTCCAACACCTCCATGGCAACAGTCCCTCCAACAGATCCTCCCCTGAGTCCAGAGCAACCACAACCATCCTTCTTCTAGTGAGCACTTTTGTGTCTCTCTACACTCTCTCCTTCAGCATGCATGTTTATTTGGGTACTGCTCAGAATCTGAGTCAATTTTTGGTGCACCTCTCTGCCTTAACCAATCTGTGTTTCTCTGCTGTCAGCCCCTTTATTCTCATGAGCAGAGATACCAATGTGTCCTCACTCTGCTTTGTTTGGATAAGGAGCAGAACTTCCCCCAGGGTCCTCAGGAACATGTGATGTGCATGCACCTGTACTGTGTCCTGATAGTTATTACTCACCCTCCTACAGTCATAAACGCAGTTGTGACATTGTCACAGAATAAAAGAATGTCAGTTTCACACATATTTGTGCCTTTACATATGTGTGGTTGTTTATTTGTGTGTATCCCTTGTTGTGCTATAGTCAGATATACTTGCTATGATGATGTCATAGCAACAGAGAAGTGCATGTAAAGGATTTAAAATTCTACTACTCACCACAAAGTCAAATGCCATACAATTTCAGCATTTTATTTCATGTATATGCCATTTGGTAACGAGTAAGGTGAATATCTGGTGAAGAAATGAGACCAAATAAAGGCAAACATTTGTTCTAATAGGAGAAACTTGTTTACATTGATGAACAAAATAATGGAAACATTTGGGAGAAGATTAATCAATGTCTTGTGTACCATTTATGACACATGCTATATTTTCTTTTTCTTGTATAACATCTTTTATATTAATTGAGACATATTCCTTTTACTCTCTTTCAGTGGAAGTTGTATATTTAGTATATCTTTGTTTTCAAGCTGGATTTTGTAAATCCTATCCACAGAGTCAAGCAATTTTTCATCTGTGGACAAAGTAGTATTAATATGTTTTCTTTCCTTTCACTTTAAATAAATTCTGACTTGGATTTTTAAGGATACGTGTCATTAGCAGACAGCACAATGGGATTTGAAAACTGGACCACCCCCCTAGAAGGCCATGTTCAGCCCACGGTGTTCTCCTCATGGTACTTGCTGTGAGTCTCCCCGAGGGTGGGCTCTATTCCTACATCTGTCAGCACAAATATGGCAGCTCCTTAGGTACTCGACACACAGGCCATACAGCAGGAATTTGTTCATTGTTTTCAATTTCCATAAGTTGTTTTGAATTGATCTGAGTTTTTGTATGTGATGTGGATCCATTTCTAGCATTGGATTCTACTTACTGTGTGACTATTAGGCCATGGATGCAGTCATCCACTGCTGATGTGTGTTCAGTTGGGCTATTAGGAAGTGTGCAGGGTATGTAACTTATAGAGAAACATTTGATGACATGTGTGTACTTTTCCACTGCAATTACAACAATGACATGCCACTGAATGTCCAAAATACAAAGAAAACACCACCAGATGCTGGCAAGTTTGTGGAAGAAATGGAGCTGCCATTCACTGCTGATGGAAATGCAAAATGCTAAAGCCAATTTGGAAGACACTTTGAGAGATTTTTCCAAAAACAAAAATGCTCTAAACATAAATAATTTCTCTTGCAAACACAGATAGTGGTGGGATTGGTGTGTTGGTGTTTAAATATCTTCAGTTTTAGGTGATACACCAAATAATTGTACAAATTGTAGCAATGTTCACACCTACTGTCAGGGTGTGATTTTCCTGGTGTCCACACATCCTTGCCAAGAGTTGGTATTTTCTGTTTCCATCTCCTGGTGCTGCGTTCATTAGTAGGAATTCTTCACATATTGTGGTCAGGAGGATCTTTGCATTCTTTTTGCACCAGGATGCTTTAACTGTGTTTTACATCCCCAGACCTTTCAATTTTCACTTTTTCAAGATGGTCTCACTGAGTTGTTGAGAGCAGTTTCTGACATGTGATCCTCCTGCCTCGGCCTCCTGTCACTGGGATTACAGGTGTGTGACACTGGGCCTGCCTCAGAAATCCTTTCTTAGCTCATTCTATCCTCTGGTTGTCTGTTTTTCTCTCTGTGACTTTCTCATTATTTTAATCAAAGAATCTAGTCATTTTTATAGAACTCCATTTTTCTTTTCTTTGTGTATGTGTTAGTTTTTTTAAAATCATTTCCTGTTGGAAAACCAGAGATATTCCTTGGTTTCTTGCAAATTCATCATATTTTTATTTAAATTTTGTGTTAGAAATCCATTCAGCATTGGTCTGTTTTGTTACTAGTGATTTTGATTTTTTCAATGAGGAAACAATATGCAATTCACTTTCTAAATGTGGTCTGATGGTTTCATCGGCATTTCCTCAGTCAAGCGGTCATCACCCACCCTAAGAGCTGACTTCTTTGTGAAAATTATTTATACTTCCATTTATTTTTTCTGCATCATTCTGCATGAGCAATCCAACAGCACCAAACAAAGTTAATGTTGATTTAAGAAATTTTCAGTCTTTTATTTTTCAGCATTTAAAGTATTCAAATTTTAAATCTCATTTTTTCCCCTTTAAAAGCACTATTCAATAATAGTTAAAATAAGCAAAGTACAGTGATACAGCCACATCAGTTGTTTATAACAGCTCAACTCACAATGACTAAGCTATGGAACCAACCCAGGTGCCCTTCAACAGATGAATGGATAAAGCAAATGTGGTATATATACACAATGGAATATTACTCAGTCTTAAAAAAAAGAATGACTTCGTGACTTTTGCTAGTAAGTGTATGGAACTGAAGACTATCATGCTAAGTAAAATAAACCAATCCCTCAATGCCAAATGTTGAATTCTCTCTGATATGTGGATACTAAGACAACAAGGGGATTTAGAAGAATAGATGTTCAGAGAATTAGACAAAGGGGAATTCAGAGAACTGAGGGGGCATAGGATTAGGAAAAACAGTGGAATGAATCTGACATAATTTTCCTTTGTTCATATGTGAATATACCAAGTGAATCTCTACATCATGTACAGCCACAAGAAAGGAATTTTAATTAGAATAAGATATACTCCATGTATGTATAGTATGTCAAAATATACTATCATATACATCTCAAAAGATCAGATAAAAATAGATTGAATACACTTGAGTGGTACAATATGATGATTTCATATATGTGTATATTGGGTATTGATTTTAAACCAGTTTAAAGTACTCACATGCTATGATTTGAATCCCTTCCAATTTTATGTTGAAACTTCATCCATAGTGCTATAGCATTACAATTGGGGTCTTTAGGAGGGACTTGAGTTATTAGGGTTCAATCCTTATGATTGGGAATGCTGAGTTCATAATGGAAATTTGAGGAACCCAACTTAGCCTACTTGGCCTTTCCCTCATGGGAGGGACCAGCATTCAAGGTGCCATCTTGGAAGCAGAGACTGGTTCTTGCTTTGTCTTGCTCTCGGTTTTCCTAAACTCCACAAATGTGAGCAATAAACTGTTGTTGTCTGTGACATAATCTATGGTATTTTGCTATAAACAACACTCAACTCCAGCCCTATATACAACAGATTGCCAGAAATTGCTTATTTTCTTACTTAAAGTTTGTATATTTAGATCAACATCAGTGCATTTCCCAAAAACCAGCCAGAGTCCACTGCCTCGTCGATGAGTTCAAATCCTGTACACTCCAAATGACACAGGACCAATCAGCAAGTCTTTCTTAGTCTGGCTAATTTTACCCATCATACTGTCTACCACATTCATCATTACTGGTGCAAAAGTAAGATCTTCCTCCTCCTTATTTCTGAATAATCTCCCATTGCATTCATGCATTACAGTTTATCCATTAGCCTGCTAAAGGGCACAAACATGGGTTCCATATCTTGCTTCCTATGCACAGTGCTACAATAAATATGTGAATATGGCTTTTTCTTTTTAAGGAATGCTCATTTTGTTTACTTAGGGTACATATCCCGAAGTAGAATTTCTGCATAATGTACTGTTTTAACACTTTTGAGGAAGTTCCACATGGTCCTCAATTATGGGCATTTCCTTGTACTGGGGATTGAACGTGGCGGAGCTTTACAACTGAGCCACATTCTCAATTCTTTTCATTGTAAACTTTGACAGGATCTCACTAAATTGCTTGAGGTTCTTGCTTACTTACTGAGACTGCCTGCAAAGTTGCAATTCTCCTGCCCCAACCTCTCGAGTCACTGGGATCACAAGTGTGCAACACCTAATCAGGTATTATTCCCATATTTTTAATAAAATAGTCACTTTTCTAACACAATTCTCTATGTTCCTTAAATTTTATCTTTCAATATTGTATAAGCTTTTCCCTGGAATATCTTTTTAAAGATTAAAGAAAATAATTCGTCTGTGATGCCTTCCCCTTGGCAGAGGGAAAATGGATTACCTGAAAAATTAGGAAAAATTTGTTGCATTAAGCTCATTCAATAAAAGAATCAAAGTCAAATTAATGACCCAATATTACACCTTATAGTCCTATGAAAAGAATCAATACCAAAAACAGTCAAAGACAGGAAATAATTGAAATCAGAGCTGAACTCAATGAAATATAAACTCAAGAAACAATTTAAAAAATTGGCAAAACAAAAAGTTGTTTCTTTGAAAAAAATCAAAAAAATTGAGAAACCCCTAGTCACTCTAAGGAAGAAAAAAGACATAAAGCCCAAATTACTAAACTACAAGATGAAAAAAGCAAATACCAAAATGAATGCAACTGAAATACAGAAGATAATTAGAATTGATTTTGAAAATTTATACTCCAATAAAATAGAAAATATTGAAGGCATCAATAAATTTCCAGAGACATATGACCTACCTAAACTGAATCAGGGGGTCATATATGATTTACATAGAACAATTTCAAGTAATAAAATAGAAATGCCATAAAAACCAGTAATTAAGAAAAACCCAGGACCAGATGGATACTCAGCTGAGTTCTACAAGAAGAATTAACACCAATACTCTTCAAATTATTCCATGAAAGAGAAAATGAGGGAATCCTTCCAAACTCATTCTATGAGGCTAGTGTCATCCTGATACCCAAAACCATACAAAAGCATATCAAGGAAAGAAAACTTCAGACCAATATCCCTGATGAACATAGATGCAAAAATTCTGAATATAATTTTTGCATATTGGAGCTGGGGTAGTGGCTCAGTGGTACAGCACTTGCCTGGCATGTGTGAGGTCCTGGGTTTGATACTCAGCACCACATATAAATAAATAAAATAAAAGATCCATTGACAGCTTGCTGGGGTCCAGCCCTAGCAGGGGTCAGTGGTTGTAGGTGTATGGGAGGCATCAGCATGGTGCAAAAACAGCACACAGGGACACCAAGTATTCTGGGGCTGAATCTGTCTTTATTTTTTCTGCCAGCCCTTTTATAGAGATTTTCCTTTAATAATGATTATATCATTTTATGGTTAGTTTAAAATAAAAAAAAAACCTTCAAAAATGCAATCTATATTTCTTCTCAAAGTACACATTCTCTCTATATGACAGCCCAGACCAAAGCAACCTTATTTCCCTGCTAGATTAAAACAACCTTGTCTCCCAGCTAACCTGAGGGTACCATGATCTGCCCACCTTCAACCTTCAGAACACATCACTAGATTTTCTGAGAAACCACCCCCACCATGAACTCCAGCATTTTAACAGTGAAAAGTTTTTACTATTATTAAAGGACAAATAAATCAACTTGCAGTTAATATTTAGTCTATTCTATTTCATATAATGGCAGACTACAATCTTATTCTGATTCTCAAAGAATTAGAGTAAACATAGGAAAAGCACAAATTATATTTATGACTAATCTAAATGTTTTTATTATGTAAAGCATCTCTAGGATCAACTATTAAAACTAGGAAAACAACAAAGGCTAAACACTACATCCAAGCTCAGAGGAATGCCTCTTTAACCATCTATTATTATACTAAAGCAATCACAGGCTCATTTTAACTTGAGCACAGCTACAAATTTTTAATTTTTATATATCTTATCTATGTATTACTGCTAAATTTTCATTGTGCACTATTTTTTGTCCCAATGCAGTAAAACTGTCCCAATGTGTCTCTAATAGGTTTCTAATGATACATTGATTATTAATATTAAAAAACAACTACACATGGAGACATGTCATGCTTATGGTCCACAAGAGGGAGGATAAACAACAGAACCATGTCAAGTATTGAGCTCTCTATTCCAACAGAACCATGTCAAGTGTCAGATCCTCCAACAGAACTGTGTCGAATGTTGGAGAAGCAGGAAATAGATGTGACAACTAAAAATATACTTAAAAAATTCTGGCAAATTGCATACAAGAAATTAAAAAGATAGTACACCATGATCAAGTGGGGTTCATCCCAGGAATGCATGGTTGATTCAACATATGGAAATCAGAGGAGATTCAAGATGGCGGACTAGAGGGTGGCTGCGTTTCGTGTTGCTCCAGGACTCAGGACTCAAGAAGAGGAGATATAGAGAGACTTGGGACCAACTCAAAGCAGCCGGGGCAGTGTCTCCCATTGGGCAGGCGTCCCAGACGGGGCGGTAGCCCCGAAAACAGGGAACTTTATGAAGTAGAGCTGCCGGCGAGACGCCCCTCCCCCGCTGGAGCAGTGAACACGGACAACTGGGAGTGCCGTAAAGGAGGCCGCTCGGCACAGCGCTTGGAATCGGCACAACCCACCCGGGCTCTGGGAGGCTGCCCAAAGGAGAAGGTGCTTGGTGAGATGTTTGGACTGAAAGCGACCACCCCTGACACAGGGGGCTGCCCAGAGCAGAAGGAGAAATACGGGCTCGGCATTTCACTTGGAATTGGAGCAGCTGCGCCAGGGCTCCTGGCGGCTATTCGGAGGAGCAGCGTGGACTCAGGACTCAAGAAGAGGAGATATTGAGAGACTTGGGACCAACTCAAAGCAGCCGGGTAAGTGTCCCCCATTGGGCAGACGTCCCAGATGGGGCAGTAGTCCCCGAACGCAGGCAACTTTGTGAAGTAGAGCTGCCGGCAAGACGCCCCTCCCCCCGCTGGAGCAGTGAACGCGGACAACTGGGAGCATCGAAAAGGAGGCCGCTCGGCACAGCGCTTGGACTTGGCACAACCCACCCGGGCTCTGGGAGGCTGCCCAAAGGAGAAGGTGCTTGGTGAGCTGTTTGGACTGAAAGCGACCACCCCTGAACACAGGGGGCTGCCCAGAGGAGAAGGAGAAATACGGGCTCGGCACGTCACTTGGAATTGGAGCAGCTGCACCAGGGCTCTGGGCGGCTATCCGGTGGAACAGCGTGGTGAGTGGTTTGGTCCCAGAGCATCCGCTCCTGAACACAGGGGGGTTGTCTGGAGAAGGAGGAGGAGCGCGGCGGGGTGCTTGGGCTCGAAGTGACTGCACCAGGGCTATGGGTGGCAGTCGGGACAAGAAGGTGCACAGTGAGTTCCTGGGACTCGTGACGCACCAGATCTCTGGGTGACTGCCTGGCGGAGAAAGAGGTGCGTGGTGGGTCACTTGGACTTAGAGCGACTGCAGGGAACACCAGGTGGCTGCCGGAGGAAAAGGCGTGTGGCAGGTCACTGGGACTCAAAGCGATTGTAAGGGGCTCCAGGTGCCTGCTCAGAGGAGGGGCCGCATAGCCAGGCGAAAAGTGCAGAGCAGGGTCCCAGGGCCTAGGCGGCTTCTTGGTGGAAGAGCCCCACAGACAAACTGAGGGGCGGAGCGAAGGCTCCAGGTCTGCAGGCAGCTTCTCTGAGGAGAGGCAGCCTAAGGAGATTCATCTGCCAAGGGCGAGTCTTCCAGGCCCAGGAGGTAGGTCCGGGTCCCTGGGAACATTGCAGAAGAAGGCTGCCCAGCCCAGGAGGTAGTTGTGAATTGATCGGAACCTCTGGGAGGGAAACCGACCAGCGAGACCTCCCCACTGGGTGAGTCCTCCCTGTCGGGTGAGGTTCTCCCAAAAGGACTGTAAAATCAGAGACGCAGACCCAAACTGGCCTTGCATCAGCCCACATCCTACTTTCCCTTTGGATGACCATTCATCAGCAAGTGAAGGTACCTCTGCCCACTAGCAGGGAATATAACCCACCGAAAGGCCACCTCCCCTAGGGAGTCAACTTCCTTGTGGAGCCCCGCATTATCAACTTCCTCCAAGATTCAGGCTTCTGAAGGCTAAGAGGGGATATACTAGAAAGCTTCAGGGATATTATAAGACAATAGAGGAAATCTGCAATATCACAGTGGTCAACTGATACCTGAACAATATGAGAAAACAAGGAAAGAAAATGCTGCAAACAAATTTAGATGGTACATCAATGAAACCCAACGACAGCATGGCAGAAGAAATGACAGAAAGGGAGTTGAGAATGTACATAATTAAAATGATCAGGGAAGCAAATGACGAGATGCAAGAGCAAATGCAGGCACTGAATGATCGCACCAATCGACGTTAAAGAGCAAATATAGGAAGCAAAAGATCATTTCAATAAAGAGTTAGAGATATTGAAAAAAAAAACAAACAAAAATCCTTGAAATGAAGGAAACAATAAACCAAATTAAGAACTCCATAGAAAGCATAACCAATAGAATAGAACACCTGGAAGACAGAACATCAGATATTGAAGATAAAATATTTAACCTTGAAAACAAAGTTGAACAAACAGAGAAGATGGTAAGAAATCATGAACAGAATCTCCAAGAACTATGGGATATCATGAAAAGGCCAAATTTAAGAATTATTGGGATTGAGGAAGGTTTAGAGAAATAGACCAAAGGAATGAACAATCTATTCAATGAAATACTATCAGAAAAGTTCCCAAATCTGAAGAATGAAATGGAAGATCAAGTACAAGAGGCTTATAGGACTCCAAATATACAAAATTACAACAGACCCACACCAAGGCACATTATAATGAAAATACCTAACATACAAAATAAAGACAGAATTTTAAAGGCCGCAAGAGAGAGGAATCAAATTACATTCAGGGGGAAACCAATACGGATATCAGCAGATTTTTCAATCCAGACCCTAAGAGCTAGAAGGGCCTGGAACAACATTTTCCAAACCCTGAAAGAAAATGGATGCCAACCAAGAATCTTATACCCAGCAAAACTTACCTTCAAATTTGATGATGAAATAAAATCCTTCCATGATAAACAAAAGCTAAAAGAATTTACAAAAGGAAAGCCAGCATTACAGAACATTCTCAGCAAAATATTCCACGAGGAAGAGATGAAAAACAAAGAAACAAATCAGCAATGGGAGGAACTATCCTAAAGGAATTGTCAAATAAAGGAAGAACCAAGTCGTCTCAAAATAAATAAATAAATAAACAAAATGAACCAAATGACTGGGAATACTACTCATATCTCAATAATAACACTGAATATTAATGGCCTGAACTCATCAATCAAAAGACATAGACTGGCAGATTGGATCAAAAAGAAAGATCCAACAATATGTTGCCTGCAAGAGACTCACCTCATAGAAAGAGAAACCCATAGACTAAAGGTGAAAGGATGGGGGAAAACATACCATGCACATGGACTCAGCAAAACAGCTGGGGTATCCATTCTCATTTCAGATAATGTGGACTTCAAGTCAAAACTAGTCAGAAGGGATAAAGAAGGACATTACATACTGCTTAAGGGAACCATAAATCAGCAAGACATAACAATCATAAACATCTATGCCCCAAACAGTGGCTCATCCATGTATGTCAAACAAATCCTTCTCAATTTCAGAAACCAAATAGACCATAACACAATAATACTAGGTGATTTTAACACGCCTCTCTCACCACTGGACAGATCTTCCAAACAAAAATTGAACAAAGAAACCATAGATCTCAATAACATAATCAATAATTTAGACTTAACGGACATTTATAGAATATACCATCCAACCAAGAGCGAATACACTTTCTTCTCAGCAGCACATGGATCCTTCTCTAAAATAGACCATATATTATGCCACAAAGCTAATGTTAGCAAATACAAGAAGATAGAGACACTACCTTGTATTCTATCAGATCATAATGGATTGAAGTTAGAAATAAATGAAAGAGTAAAAAACAGAAGCTACTCCAACACCTGGAGATTAAACAATATGCTATTACATGATGAATGGATAACAGAAGATATTAGGATTGAAATTAAATAATTCTTAGAGGTAAATGAGTACAAAGAAACATCATATCAAAATCTTTGGGACACTATGAAAGCAGTACTTAGAGGGAAATTTATTTCATGGAGCGCATTCAATAAAAGAAATAAAAATCAACAAATAAACGACCTAACACTACACCTCAAAGCCCTAGAAAAAGAAGAACAGACCAACACCAAAAGTAGTAGAGGACAGGAAATAGTTAAACTCAGAGCTGAAATCAACGAAATTGAAACAAAAGAAATAATACAAAAAATTGACAAAATAAATAGTTGGTTCTTTGAAAAAATAAACAAAATTGATAAACCCTTAGCCACTCTAACAAAGAGAAGACGAGAGAAAACCCAAATCACTAAAATTCGGAATGAACAAGGAAATATCACAACAGACACAACTGAAATACAAAACATAATTAGAAGCTATTTTGAAAATCTATATTTCAACAAAATAGAAAATTTCGAAGACATCAACAGGTATCTAGAGACATATGAATTGCCTAAATTGAAAGAGGAGGATATACACAATTTATATAGAACAATTTCAAGTAATGAAGTAGAAGAGGTCATCAAAAGCCTACCAACAAAGAAAAGTCCAGGACCTGATGGGTTCTCAGCCGAGTTCTACAAAACCTTTAAAGAAGAGCTCATTCCAATACTTCTCAAAGTATTCCGTGAAATAGAAGAGGAGGGTACCCTCCCAAACTCATTCTATGAAACCAATATTACTCTGACACCCAAGCCAGACAGAGACAAATCGAGGAAAGAAAATTTCAGACCGATTTCATTAATGAACATCGACACAAAAATTCTCAATAAAATTTTAGCAAATCGCATACAAAACTATATTAAAAAGATAGTGCACCACGATCAAGTAGGTTTTATCCCAGGGATGCAAGGTTGGTTCAAAATCTGGAAATCAATAAATGTAATTCACCATATCAATAGACTTAAAGTCAAGAATCACATGATTATTTCAATAGATGCAGAAAAAGCATTTGATAAAATACAGCACCCCTTCATGCTCAAAACACTAGAAAAAATAGGGATAGTGGGAACATTCCTTAACATTGTAAAGGGCATCTATGCTAAGCCCATGGCTAATATCATTCTAAATGGTGAAAAACTGAAAGCATTCCCCCTAAAAACTGGAACAAGACAGGGATGACCTCTTTCACCACTCCTATTCAATATCATTCTTGAGACTCTAGCCAGAGTAATTAGACAGACCAAGGAAATTAAAGGAATACGAATAGGAAAAGAAAAACTCAAACTATCCCTATTTGCATATGATATGATTATATACTTAGAGGAACCAGGAAATTCCACCAGAAAACTGTTAGAACTCATAAGTGAATTAAGTAAAGTGGCAGGTTACAAGATCAATGCTCATAAATCCAATGCATTTGTATACATAAGTGATGAATCCTCAGAAAGAGAAATTATGAAAACTACCCCATTTACGATAGCATTGAAAAAAATAAAATACTTGGGAATCAATCTCACAAAAGAGGTGAAAGACCTCTACAATGAGAGCTACAGAACACTAAAGAAAGATATTAAAGAAAACCTTAGAAGATGGAAAGATCTCCCATGTTCTTGGATAGGCAGAATTAATATTGTCAAAATGGCCATACTACCAAAAGTGCTATACAGATTCAATGCAATCCCATTTAAAATCCCAATGACGTACCTTACAGAAATAGAGCAAGCAATCATGAAATTCATCTGGAAGAATAAGAAACCCAGAATAGCTAAAGCAATCCTTCACAGGAAAAATGAAGCAGGGGGTATCGCAATACCCGAACTTCAACTTTATTACAAAGCAATAGTAACAAAGACGGCATGGTACTGGTACCAAAATAGACAGGTAGATCAATGGTACAGAATAGAGGACACGGACACAAACCCAAATAAATGCAATTTTCTAATACTAGACAAAGGCGCCAAAAATATGCAATGGAGAAAAGATAGCCTCTTCAACAAATGGTGCTGGGAGAATTGGAAATCCATATGCAACAGAATGAAACTAAACCCATATCTCTCACCCTGCACAAAACTCAACTCAAAATGGATTAAGGACCTTGGAATCAGACCAGAGACTCTGCAGATTATAGAAGAAAAAGTAGGTCCCGATCTTCAACATGTCGGCCTAGGACCAGACTTCCTCAACAGGACTCCCATAGCCCAAGAAATAAAAGCAAGAATCAATAACTGGGATAGATTCAAACTAAAAAGCTTTCTCTCAGCAAAGGAAACTATCAGTAATGTGAAGAAAGAGCCTACAGAGTGGGAGAATATCTTTGCCAATCATACTTCAGATAGAGCACTAATCTCCAGAATCTATAAAGAACTCAAAAAACTCTACACCAACAATACAAATAATCCAATCGACAAATGGGCTAAGGAAATGAATAGACACTTCACAGAAGAAGATGTACAAGCAATCAATAAACATATGAAAAAATGTTCAACATCTCTAGTAATAAGAGAAATGCAAATCAAAACCACCCTAAGATTCCATCTCACCCCAATTAGAATGGCGATTATCAAAAATACAAGCAACAGGTGTTGGCGAGGATGTGGGGAGAAAGGTACACTCATACATTGCTGGTGGGGCTGCAAATTAGTGCAGCCACTCTGGAAAGCAGTGTGGAGATTCCTTTGAAAACTTGGAATGGACCCTCCATTTGACCCAGCTATCCCACTCCTTGGCCTATACCCAAAGGACTTAAAATCAGCATACTACAGAGATACAGCCACATCAATGTTCATAGCTGCTCAATTCACAATAGCCAAACTATGGAACCAACCTAGATGCCCTTCAATTGATGAGTGGATAAAGAAACTGTGGTATATATATACAATGGAATATTACTCAGCCATAAAGAATGATAAAATTATGGCATTTGCAGGGAAATGGATGAAATTGGAGAATATCATGCTAAGTGAGATAAGCCAATCTCAAAAAGCCAAAGGACGAATGATATCGCTAATAAGTGGAGGATGACACATAATGGGGGGGAGGGAAGTGTTAATGTTAGGTTTAGAGTTAGGGTTAGGGAGGGGGGCAAGTATGGAGGAAGAAAGTACTGTATAGAGGGTAAAGAGGGGTGGGAGGGGTGGGGGGAAGGGAAAAGTAACAGAATGAATCAAACAACATTACTGTATGTAAATTTATGATTACACAAATGGTATGCCTTTACGCCATGTACAAACAGAGAAATAACATGTATCCCATTTGTTTACATTAAAAAAAAGTAAGCATTAAAAAAAAGAAAAATATCCAAAAATCGAGAGCACTATTAAATAAATTGTAACTATTACATTTTATGTGCAGGTTGTGACCATTAGGGATATTTTTATAAATATTTATAACTTTGAAGAACATATATGATCCATCATTGTATTTCAATGTCTGACTGTTCTCACCAAACTAAAATGCGTTACAAAATGAAGTGGAAAAAGGCAGATGATCAAATAAAATGTTAGTTGTGAAAAAAAAATAACATGGAAATCAATAAAAGTAATTCATCATATCAACAGAATTAAAATCCAGAATTATATAGTCATCTCAAAAGATACAGAAAAAGCATTTGACAAAATACAGCACTTCTTCATGTTCAAAACACTAGAAAAACTAGAGGTAGTAGAAATATACCTTGATATATGCTAGAGTGAAGAGCAACATGATTCTAAATGGAGAAAAATTGAAAGCATTCCCTCTACAAACTGGAAGAAGCAAGGATGCCCTCTTTTACCACTGTTATTCAACATTGTCCTCAAAACTCTAGCCAGAACTATTAAAAGAAAGAAATTAAAGGTACACAATTAGGGAAAGAAGAACTAAAGTTATCACTATTTGCCAATGATATGACTCTATGTTTATAAGATCTAAAAACTTCTAGAACTAATAAATGAATTTACCAAAGTAGCAGGATATAAAATAAATACCCATAAATCAAATGCATTTCTATATGTTAGTAATGAATCCAACAGACTACATGACCAATGTGATCCTACAATATGTACAATCACAATCAGAACAATGAGAAGCTACACTCTATGTATGATCTATCAAAATGTATAAATGCATTCTACTGTGATACACAACTAATTAGAACACATAAAATATTAAATAAAAATTAAGAAAACTACCCCCCTCACAGTAGCCTCAGAAAAACAAACAATAAAAACCAAAAACCAAAACTAGAATCAATCTAACAAAAGAGATGAATGACCTCTGCAATGAAAACTACAGAACTATAAATAAAGAAATTAAAGGAATAAATCCAATGCATTTCTATACATAAGTGATGAATCTTCAGAAAGAGAAATTATGAAAACTACCCCATTCACAACAGTATCAAAAAAAAAAATACTTGGGAATCAATCTCACAAAAGAGGTGAAAGACCTCTACAACGAGAACTACAGAACACTAAAGAAAGAAACTAAAGAAAACCTTAGAAGATGGAAAGATCTCACATGTTCATGGATAGGAAGAATTAATATTGTCAAAATGGCCAAACGACCAAAAGTGCTATATAGATTCAATGCAATTCCAATTAAAATCCCAATGATGTACCTTACAGAAATAGAGCAAGCAATTATGAAATTCATCTGGAAGAATAAGAAACCCAGAATAACTAAAGTAATCCTCAGTAGAAAGAGCGAAGCAGGGGGTATCGCAATACTAGATCTTCAACTCTATTACAAAGCAATAGTAACAAAAACGGCATGGTATTGGTACCAAAATAGACAGGTAGATCAATGGTACAGAATAGAGGACACGGACACAAACCCAAATAAATACAATTTTCTCATACTAGTCAAAGGGGCCAAAAATATGCAATGGAGAAAAGATAGCCTCTTCAACAAGTGGTGCTGGGAAAACTGGGAATCCATATGCAGCAGAATGAAATTAAACCCCTATCTCTCACCCTACACAAAACTCAACTCACAATGGATCAAGGACCTTGGAATCAGACCAGAGACCCTCCATCTTATAGAAGAAAAAGTAGGTCCAAACCTTCAACTTGTTGGCTTAGGAGCAGACTTCCTTAACAGGACTCCCATAGCCCAAGAAATAAAAGCAAGAATCAACATGTGGGATAGATTCAAACTAAAAAGTTTTCTCTCAGCAAAGGAAACTATCAGTACTGTGAAGAGAGAGCCTACAGAGTGGGAGAATATCTTTGCCACTCATACTTCAGATAGAGCGCTAATATCCCGAATCTATCAAGAATGTAAAAAACTCTACACCAAGAATACAAATAATCCAATCAACAAATGGGCTAAGGAAATGAACAGACACTTCACAGAAGAAGATGTACAAGCAATCAACAGATACATGAAAAAATGTTCAACATCTCTAGTAATAAGAGAAATGCAAATCAAAACTACCCTAAGATTTCATCTCACCCCAATTAGAATGGTGATTATCAAGAACATAAGCAACAATAGGTGTTGGCGAGGATGTGGGGAAAAAGGTACACTCATACATTGCTGGTGGGGTTGCAAACTAGTGCAGCCACTCTGGAAAGCAGTATGGAGATTCCTCAGAAAGCTTGGAATGGAACCACCATTTGACCCAGCTATCCCACTCCTTGGCCTATACCCAAAGGACTTAAAATCAGCATACTACAGAGATACAGCCACATCAATGTTCACAGCTGTTCAATTCACTATAGCCAGATTGTGGAACCAACTCAGATGCCCTTCAGTTGATGAATGGATAAAGAAACTCTGGCATATATATATACAATGGAATATTACTCCGCCATGAGGAATGACAAAATTATGGCATTCGCAAGCAAATCGATGAAATTGGAGAATATCATGCTAAGTGAGATAAGCCAATCTCAAAAAACTAAAGGACAAATGATCTCGCTGATATGCGGATGAGGACATATGGGGGGGATAGGAGGGGTTAGTGTTAGGTTTAGAGTTAGGGATAAGGAGGGTGATAAGAATGGAGGAAGAAAGGAATGTATAGAGGGAAAAGAGGGGTGGGAGAGGAGGGGGAAGGGAAAAAAAAGCAGAATGAATCAAACAACATTGCTCTATGTAAATTTATGATTTTTAATTAAAATTAAAAAAAATAAAAAATAAAAAGAAAGAAAAAAAAAGAATATTAGCAACAATACGTGTTGGCGAGGATGTGGGGAAAAAGGTACTGTCATACATTGCTGGTGGAAAGCCGTGTGGAGATTCCTCAGAAAACCTCGTATGGAACCACCATTTGACCCAGCTATCCCACTCCTTGATCTATACCCAAAGGACTTAAAATCAGCATACTACAGAGATGCAGCCACATCAATTTTTATAGCTGCTCAATTTACAATAGCCAGATTGTGGAGCCAAAGTAGATGTCCTTCAATTGATGAATGGATAAAGAAACTGTGGTATATATACACAATGGAATATTATTCAACCATAAAGAATAATAAAATTATGGCATTTGGATGCAAATGTAGTAAGTTGGAGAATATCATGCCAAGTGAGATAAGCCAATCTCAAAAAACCAAAGGGCAAATGATCTCGCTGATAAGTGGATGATGACACATAGTGGCATAGGGGGAGCAAGAATGGAGGAAGGAGGGACTGTATAGAGGGAAAACAGGGGTGGGAGGGGTGGGGGGAAAATAATAGAATGGCTCAAACAGTATTACTCTATGTAAATGTATGATTACACAAATGGTATGCTTTACTCCATGTACAAACAGAGAAACCTTATGTATCCCTTTTGTTTACAATAAAAATTTAAGAACTGAAAAAAAAAGAAATTAGGGGAAATCTTAGAAGATGGAAAGATCTCTCATGATCCTCAATAGGCAGAATTAATATTGTCAAAAGTGCATTACCCAAATTCAGCACAATTTCTATTAAAATCTGACATTCTTCATAGAACTAGAATAAGAAATCATTAAATTCATTTGGAAAAATAAGAGAGACAGAATAGCCAATGCAATCCTTAGCAAGAAAAGTGAAGCAGAAGACATCACAATACAAGACTTCAACA
Organism: Sciurus vulgaris; assembly: GCF_902686455.1. Taxonomy (NCBI): domain Eukaryota; kingdom Metazoa; phylum Chordata; class Mammalia; order Rodentia; family Sciuridae; genus Sciurus; species Sciurus vulgaris. The sequence goes on along the minus strand of NC_136478.1, from coordinate 70,156,436 downwards.
TTACTACAGAGCTATAGTAATAAAATCAGCATGGTATTGGCACTAAAACAAACATGTAGACAGATGGCACAGAATAAAAGACATGGAGACAAGCCCACATAAATACAGGTATCTCGTACTACAAAAAGGCACCAAAAATATTCACTGGAGAAAAGGTAGCTTATTCAAAATTTAGTGCTGGAAAACATGGAACGTCACATGTGATAAAATAAAATTAATCTCTTATCTCTCACCCTGCACATAACTCAACTCAATGTGGATCAAATACTTAGGCACTAGAACAGAGACCCTTCACCTACTCGAAGAAAAAGTAGGTCCAAATCTTCACCATGTCAGCCTAGACTCTGACTTCCTTAACAAGACACCTAAAGTGGAAGAAGTAAAATCAAGAATTGATAAATAGGGTGGAGTAAAACTAAAAAGCTTCTTCTCAGCAAAAGTAACATCAATAATGTGAAGATATAGCCAATGGAATGAGAGGAAATCTTTACGACATGCACCTCAGATAAAGCATTACTCTCCAGGATATTTAGAGAACTAAAAAAACACCAAAACCCACAAATAACCCAAACAATAAATAGGCTAAGGAACTGAACAGACACTTTACAAAAGATATACAATTGATCAACAAATATATGAAAAATATTCAACATCTCTAGCAATTGGAGGAATGCAAATCAAAACTACTCTACAATTTCATCTCACTCCAATCAGAATGGCAATTGCCAAGAGTACAGGAAACAAGATATGATGATGAGGATGTGGGAAAAAAAGGTACACTCATACATTGCTGGTGGGAATGCAAATTGGTGCAACCATTATGAAAAGCAATATGGAGATTCCTCAGAAAACTTAGAATCGAACCACCATTTAGCCCAGTTATCCCACACATGGATTTGACCCAATGGACTTGAAATCAGCTTAGTAGAGTGACACAGTCACATCAATGTTTATAGCAACTCAATTTACAATATTTAAGCTATGGAATAAACCTAAGTGTTCTTCAACAGATGAATGGATAAAAAAGAGTTTATATATACACACACATATTCATATATATATATATACATATATATACATATATGTGTATATATATGTATATATATATATAATGGAATATAGCATTTCCTGGTAAATAGACGAGGTTAGAGAATATCATGCAAAGTGAAATAAGCCAAACCCCCAAAACCAAAGGCCAAATGTTTTCTCTGATATGTGGATGCTTATTCACAATACGAAGGGGTCTAATTAGGGAAG